>NC_092323.1:13484659-14734659 GCF_036785885.1 Coffea arabica | reverse complement strand
AAACTCCCAACCCCCAATTTCCAGACCTAGAATTTGATCCTTAGACCTGCCTGCGAACTAGGATAAGCGCTCTATCTTAGCCACCACTTAGCTATCCCAATAGTTGAATGAATGAGCTCCTATCACATAGGAGAATCCTCCATGCTGACGGTGAGGCAAGACTCTAAGAGCCATTACTTAGCCACTGGATGAATCCGAATGTTGTACCTTATAACTCCCGTTACACCTTGAAAGAGATATTATTAGATGAATTTTTGGTTATAAATTTGAGTATAATTTAATGGTTAACAATTTAATTTCTCCTTTGTTTTTTTAGCTCTCTTATTGATTATGTTTTCATTTTTGGTCAACTTTTGTTTGATTTTTTTTATAGCTATGTTTGCGTTGGGACGATGCCATTATCGACAAGATTTTTCAATCAAACATATCCCGAAGCTATTCAGGTATTGGACTGGATGCAACAAGCTCTTAAGTTAATGAATAAAAGTGACATTAAAGCAACAATGAATCATTTCACTGACGTCCTCATCCCTGTAAAGAAACCAGCGGAGGCTGCTTTCAGAAAAGATTTAGAGCCAAACATTACTAGGTCATGTCAGATTCTGCAGAGCTACAATGCTCCAATTGGAGTGGTTATTTTCCCACTCCTTAATGTTAATGATTTGTTTAACGGTGACACTGAATTTGCATTTCTTGAGAACAACTCTACCTCAGTGTTCAAAGATGGGGACAAAACCTATTCAAATGTCATAGAGGTCATGTATGATATGTTCGATGTTGCATTAGAGAAAGTGGGGTGTCCAAACATGACAATCATTATAGATGCAATTGGATGGCCAACAGATGGAATAAAAGATGGAAACATCCCAAATGCACAGAGATTTTATCAGGGCTTGGCTAAATTTGTAGCTAGTAAGAAAGGAACTCCTCGACGTCCTGGTCCGATTGATGTCTATCTCCATAATTTGTCTGATGAAAATAAGATAAACAAGAATGCCGGATCCTTCATGCGACATTGGGGTATCTACAAATTTGATGGACAGCCTAAGTTTAACTTTGATCTTCAGGGGCTTGGGCACGATGTCAAGCTAGTACCAGCTATAGGCATTACACATATGCCTAAAAGGTGGTGCATTTTCAATGACCGATACGCATCAGATATTGGTAAAGTTGCTTATAATGTTTTTGATGATCAAGCAAAGTACGCATGTGACACTGCAGATTGCACGGCATTGGATCCTGGAGGGTCATGCAGCAATTTGACATACATGCAGAGGCTTTCGTATGCCTTTAATATGGGCTTCCAGAAGGCATCCCAACGTGTGTCCAACAAATCGTGTTATTACAACGGATATGGTAAGATAGTCTCAGACGATCCTTCAACTCCATCCTGCACATTCCCTGTCGAAATACTAGCTGCTGAGATCCCTAATTTTAGTGGATACGCACAAAGCCTGGCTCATGCTCTCAAGCCATCATCGATATCATTGATGATTGCTGTTGTGCAGACGTTGTTCATCTGCTTCACTTTGATGTGTACATGCTGATTATAATAGATTTGGGGCCATATAGCATAGGTTAATCATTCATGCTGGTTTTTATGTACTTTTTCACCTATCAGATATGTGTGGCCTCAAATTCAATTTAAAATCAGCCCCATGTCAAATGTTAACTCTCAGGTATAAGGTTCCCTTGTCTCTCTTTCTTTCTTTTTTAGTTTTAAAATGTGTCAAGGCTTAACCCACGTAAGATTAAACATTCCTGTGATGCATAACAGTATTCATCACATCTTATGCTGATTATATGCTTAATCAAGACATGTTGAATCTCCAAGAAAATACATATTCTGTATGCAGTTTTATACTCGCGCGGCTTTGTCAAACCATCTGGGGTGTAAGTTGCCAAGTAACTTATCATGCACTCCCAATTCGGTGCCTTTCCTTGCCTAGTTCTGTTAGTATTGTTCTATAATGCTCTTCAATTTAGTTCAGTAATGACAGAAAAAATCAGAAACAAGAATATAAGAAATTGATCAGGTCATGTATTACTTGAATAAATTTGGTTCGTTGATCTTTATAACTATGACATGTAAACCATATATATCTTTGAGTTCTCCAGGTCTAGATTATGAGTGACAAAGGCTTTTTCTTGCTGAATTGCATTAAGTCTAGATCAACGTTCAGCATGGTAGAAAACTTAGTTGTCGTACTTCGTTTTAATCAAATCTATGTTTTCTGCTCGGCAGATGTTCTGAAGTTTATCCTAACTAGAATTTCTGTTATCACATCCAACCTGGTAATCTGATCTTAGTTTTTGTTATGCTTAAATTACCCTCGTATCTTTTAATATAGAGTTATTGCATTTCAATCATAACACTAATAAGAAAAATGAATAATTTTAATAAATTACATCCCAAAAATGTTGATAACTAAAATTAAAAGTTGCCCAACCAAAATATAGGTACATTCCAATAATTGCTTTGACAAAAAAAAAAAGAAAACAAGAACTCATTACTGAACTGATACAAAGAACACAAGCAGTTAATTGAGGAAGGAAACCTTATCTGCATAAACAAATTTCCATATCTACGAGCATTGAACTCTGTTAACATGTGAAGTGAGGAATTAAATAGATTCTCCTTCATGTCAGGCCTGAGGAAACTTTGCCATCCCAATCTTCTTAATGAATTACAACCTTTAGACCCTTATTTCCCAAGTCCATCTGTTCTTCTTGAATTTGCTTTACCGAATTCACAGCAGACTTGTGACACGATCTGATCTCAATCATTTCAATAGTTGGAATGTCCCCTAAACAAGAAGGGACCTCTTCCAGCATCCGACAACTGCATAAAACCAGCTTCTCAAGTGGGGGGAAATCATCGCCAGAGGCTGTCCATCTGACGATTTCCAAGTCTTCCAGTTTCAAGAATCTCAGCTTTGGGAATGCCCCTTCTGTCACTTCCCATTCTTTTCCCACAAAGGACCGATTAAGTAATTTGAGCACCTCTAGATTGGGCAGCTTTGCAATTTCTGAAATTTCACTCCACTGCTGCTTATTGCTTGAGAGAGTCAATTTTCTCAAATTAACGGGGAAATCCAGTTTAAATGCCCAAAATCGAGCCATGCGGAGTGATTGTAGTCGGCTCAGACGGTCCAGCACAATTTCCTTATGGCAATGCACAGGAATGTCCTCTTTTGACGCATATACGCATTTTAGTCTACGGATGTTTGGTAACTTTGCCAGTATCTTTGCAAAACTTTGACCATTGCAGCAATCGATTACAAGGATACAGCTGCCTAATTGAGACAAATCTGGGTATCTTTCAAGATCGTCAGTGGGAAATATAAAACCAAAGGAGCAACGAGAACTTGCAATGCTTAGATGCCTCAGTTCCTTCATCATCCAGATTGTGTTTGGCAACGCAACACAAGTTGTGGCTCCCTTCAACTGAAAAGTTTCTAACCTCGAGAGTTTGCATATCGCAGACGGAATGGACTTTACACTACATTGAATCACCAAGTATCTCAAGTGAACCAGCAATACTACCTCCAATGGAAAGCTCTGACCAAGATCATAGTCCCCTAAGTCCAACACTTTGAGAAGTTTAAATATCCGAAACATGAATGAAAAATCATGCTTCTGTTCAAGAGCAAAAGGAGTCTTAGAAAAGAAGAGCAAACAGCGTAAATGAGGACAGAAGAGCCTCGACTTCTTAAAGGCCATTGCATCAGCATAGATACCCAACCTGTATGGGTTGTATGGTGCAGTGAAAGTATAAAGCTCATCATACCCACGTAAAATATGCAAAAAACTTTCTTCTTTGGCTTTCCTGATGACAAATTCATGCAACAAGTCATGAATTTGGCAAGTTTTCACCCCACCAATGGATCTTTGTTGGCTAACCATTACTAAACTTCGATCAATGAGATCCATCAAGTACTCATTTGCTGCATCCTCTAAGCTCTTTGCCCCAGTCTTCTGCACAAATCCTTCAGAGATCCATAGCAATGCCAACCTTTGGATGGGAATTTCTTGGTCTTCCTGAAATGCACCAAAATATAGAAAGCATGGCTTCAAATAATCAGGTAAGTGTCTATAGCTCAACTCAAATGTGTTCATGCAGAGTTCATTGTCAGAAAGAACGCTGGAACTTAGACTTCTTGCAACTTCTTCCCAGCGATATTGCTGTATTGTTGCAAGAAATCCAGCAACAACAACAACAGCAAGAGGTAGCCCCTTACAACTCTCTGCTATTTGCTTCCCAAGAGCACATAGTTGTGGAGGACAAGCTTTCTTGGCAAACAACTTATGCTGTAGTAAAGCCCAACTCTCTTCATCAGTGAGTAGGCGAAGTGGGTGAGCTTTGCAATCTTGCTTAAATTCTGATGACAAATTGTGAAGGCGACTTGTACAGAGAACTCTACTTCCATTGGCGTCATTGGGGAAAGATCTTTCCATCCCATTCCATGCCTCAATGCCCCATATATCATCCAAAACTATCAGATACCTGTTTCCCTTCAATTGTTTGTAGAGAACTACAGCCAAATCATCTTCATTCATCTGTAAATATTGGCTAGGAAGCTTATCCATAATATCACTTAAGATTTTTAATAACAAACTTAGCCTCTGATATCCTTGTGAAACACAACACCATGCACGAACATGAAAGTGGCACATAATTAACTGATCATTGTATACTCTTTTGGCCAATGTTGTCTTACCTTGTCCAGCCATACCCACGATTGGAACAACATCCAACTGCCTTGTTCCTCTTGTAAGTCTCTCAATAACTGTTTCTGCCTCATCATCCAATCCCACCACAACTTCATCGAGTATAGGAGTGCTAACCTGTGATGGCATGTGACTATAAGAATTGGTAGTTTTCTGGCCTCCAATATCAGGCTGCATCCTGTCATAGATCTCTAAGGCCTCAGTTTTAATAAAGTTGATGTCTTCATTGATGGCATCGAATGACATCGGATAACAATCAGGTCTATCACCTACTGCCACATAGTCAATTATAATCTCTGCCTTGTAAGCCACCTCCATAACACGACTCCAAAGAGTTTGAAGTTTTACGTTCTGGTTTCGCTGGTGCACAATATTATTCAGGAAAGATCTCAAGATTAGAAGATTTTCCAGAAATATATGGATGCAATCCTTTGGAAAAGCAACTGAATCTGCCTCGCACTTTGATAATTGCTCTAGTTTCTCTTGGAGAGAATCCAAAAAACCCAACTCATTGGTTGTAGGAAAACTAGATGATGATGTTAACAGGTACTCTTGTGCAACTCTTGACTTAATATACTTGATCAATTTCAACAAATCAAAAAGGAGAAGATCCTTTTCCTTGGCCAAGCCTTCTTTCAATTCATTCCGAGAAATGGAGCAAACTATTGTTCCAGCATCAATGACCACAAGTCTTAAGTGATACTGTATTTTGTCAAGTAGCTCTTTGACCTTGTACTGCTGAAGGAGAATGGTTCTCAGGAATCTTAGTCCTTCATAAAGTCTTTGGATTTGGTCCTTGGGAGAAATCATAAAGCTTGAATCATAATCAAATAGCCCCCAAAGTCTACACAGCAGAGAATCAATGAATTCTGCTGCTATATCCCCATTCTTCTTGGAAGTCAGAATTATCGATGATCCTGATAATTTTGCAGCTGTAAGGAGTTGGACACAAATCTGTCCAATGTGAGGATCAACAAGCTTAATCTTCTCAAGCAGCTGAGTCTTTTCCAATTGCACCTGAGCGAGCAGTTCTCCATCATTTCTGAAATAAAAACCCCACATGAAGATCAGCCGTGCTGCTTTGACAGCAACAAATTCAACATGGCTATACAAGTCCTTGGATTGCATAAAGTCAACACCTTGCGTCCTGGTAAAGCGAATGAAATTGTTGAAAAACTTTAGCTTATCAACAAGGGCTTCGATTAGTTGAAGCAGAGCTTCATCATTGACACAGCAGAGAAGATCCATCAGATTTTCCAAAAAATTAGTAATCACGATAGGAATCATATCCACGAGTCGATATTCCAGAGAGTTTGCTGAAAACATGAATGACAGTTTTACAACATCTCGTTTCATAGCCCTTACGGTTGTTCTAAAACCAGATATCATGTTCAAAACCAGGCTATAATCGTGATCTGATGCAAGACAAAGGGAGTGAGCTTCATTGGAAATTTTGCAAACAAGATCTTCAATCGTCATCAAGATAACTCTCGGACTTGCATGCTTATCTTGCTCATGTTCCAAAAATCCATACTTGCTGCCCCACTCACGGGCACAGGTATAAAATGTTCTGAGAAGTTTCAGCTCCATCCTCATCTTCCAGAGGCCACGATACTCAGGATACTCTCTCTCACGACGAAACCAGCTTTCAATGGATTCGAGATCATGTAATGCAGCACCAAACAAAGCATAATCGAACCTAGACACAGCCATATCCCTCGGTTGGACCTTTTCTTAACTTCAGTTCAGGTTTCTTGATAGCAAATGAAGAGGAGGAAACCTCAAAATCTACTTTGATTGACCTGCTAATAGGATTTGATAGCTGTTTCTTGCTTTCTCACGCCACTTTGGTCTACTCCTCTTTCCGTGTGAAGAAAACATTATATTTATTTATAAACAAAATGTATAGAGTTATAGACAAAAGCTACTGAAGTTGCCTCATCTTTTCGTGGTCCAGGTCAACTCCTCCGTCCGAGTAAACCACCGTCCAACCTCCGAAGAACCATTTTTTTTTATTTCCTTTTTGGGAAAATGGCCTGTTTCATACCTTATATTTCGCAAAATTATTTTTTTCATCCATCTCTTTTAAAACGAAGCAAATTCATCTTTGATATTTAAAAATTAAAACTATTACATCCCTAAACTCTAACTTTCAATTTGAATCAAACCATTCAATAACCTAGTAATAAATTTCAGGGATAGAATTGATAAATCATTCGATCAACTCCATCGGATTCACATGACATTTATTGAACCAAAAATAAAAAAAAAAATAAAAAATTATAACATAAAAAGGTTGTTCTTTGTCTTGGAATAGCAGAATTTTTTTTTTTGGTAAATTTTTTCATACACCATTAGTATATACACTTGCAAGTCTTGAAATATATCATGCATACAAAGTTTGGTATTTAAATTAAATTGAAATGATGTGGCAGATATCTAGATCCGTCACTATATATAATGACAATGTATGAAAGATTAATCCTTCTTTTTTATGTTATGGTTTTTTGTTTTTCCGTTTTGAATTCATTAAATTTCACGTGAATATCAAGTTAAATTAATCAAGTGATTTACCAATTATATCCCCAAAAATTATAAGCGGCCGGGTTGCTAGGTGGTTGGATTCAGATTGAAAATTGATTTCAGAATGTAATAGCCTCAGTTTTTAAATGTCAGAAACGAATTCAGGGATAAAAAGAATATTTTGGTGAAATGTGAAGAATGAAAGTAGCCATTTTCCCTTTCCTTTTTATATACCAAAAAAGCTAAAACCATTCTTTTTCAGAGAGAGCATGACTATCGTCCAAATGTAGCAGATAATAAATGCAAAGTCCCTTCAACTAATTCTGCATGAACCCCCTGCATTCTCACCAATTTTTCCCCTATTGTGCAGATGAGAAAAGCCTTACGATTCAGGACAGTTTGACAAGGAATTTGCAAACGTGGTTTTCGAATTTCAGCAATTCAAATATTGCACACACAACAGCTAATTAGGTGTAAGGAGTTTTTTTACCATAAAGTGATTGCAATATTCAAACTTCATCTGCTATTGCCCATGAGTTGCTTAGCGGGGTTAAATCAGCATTTAGATTCAAATTCTCCAAACCCTCTACCCAACAAGGGAAATCTGTTCTTGTCATGTGGATTTTCCAACAAAATTTACCAAGCCATATTTTTGGTATGGTCTTGTTCATTTCTTTTGTTTGGAATACAGTTTGCAATATGTAATGTAGGTATCACTTGGGGAAGGATGGCCACACGCATCCATGGTGGATGATATGAAGCTGCAAAATGGCATAAAAATGTGAAGCTTTTTGGCTCAATGGAGCTTTTTGGCTCAGTGACATTGGACTGACTATAACAACGGCCTAATGAAGCTTTGAGGATAGCTAACATGTACAAGGCTGCCAAGATATGAATAGAAAAATATTTTGTCTGATTTCTTGACATAGGATTAAAAAAGAAAAATTCCCTAGCAAAAAACTACATATTTTTATGTCACAAAGCTATGCATCTGTTAGGACTCTACGTACCCCATTCAAGGCTGCATTCTCAGGAAATATAACTTGAAGCTGTTGATGTATTACAACATCTACAATTAGCTATTAATGATACTTTTCTATTTCGCTTATTCAGATACTTTTTGTAGTATATCTATATGTAAACAAAAAGTTTATGGCGCAGAAGCTGTATAACTTCATCAGGCCATAGATCTTACTCGCTTTAAAGAAGGTTGCTTGATAAAGTTAACTCCTGTACGTTGGTGCTTTGCTACGTAGAAGCGTATAGTTTAAAAACCTATATATATATATGTAGCGTATAGTTTAAAAATCTATATATAACCTCTTCATGATTTGAATTACAGTCTCACCGTTAGTTTTTCTGTTAAAATTAACAGCCAAGAGTAAAAAGTCAAAGTCAAATTAATAAATTACTACTTTTTCCTTTTTTATGTTTTCTTTTCTTTCTCTCTCTCTCTCTTTTTGTTGGGAAGAGAAGAGATGATTTTAAAAACCTATACTTTGGCCTGCAAAATATTAATTTTCTCCAAATACAAAAAGAGATGGAAGGGAAATAAAATAAATAAATAAGAAACAAAAAAGATAGAAGGGAAATATAAAACAAAAAATATCAAATCTTTTTTTTTTACTATAAATATCATTATAAGTTTGTAAACCAAATCTTTAATTAGTAGTTTCCAGTTCTTATTTATCTATTTTTTATTTCAATTTCTTCTTTTTTATGTTTGGGGCAAAAAAAAAAGAAATAATGAAGTGGTAAATTTGTCAATTTATTTGTTTGACTTGGACTTTTTACTATTGATTGTTAGTTTTAACGCAAAAACTAACCGTGACACATTGACCCAAACTACAAGGGGATTATATATATAGATTTTAAACTATAGGGATTACGTTGTAAAGTAGCAAATCACAGGGGGTAAAAGATAATTTACCCTAAAGTTAAACCAACTCCCAACAAGATTGAGCTAACTCCTAACGAGATTGAGCTACGTTAGATCGATCAGAAAACTCAGATTAGAATTCCCAAAGTTTATTTTGACTAAACTTTCTAAGAAACTCTCTAAATAATGAAGGAAAAAAAATAAGACAGTTATTAAGTAAAACTCCAAGCAATTGATATTGTTGACAGTGAAGTTGTATCCCTCCCTTCGCCTATCAAACTATCTTTTATTCCCTTCTTTCAGAATCCACCTACCATTGATTTCTAATTGCACCTTGGTCCTCATCTTCTTTCTGTTCTTGAAATAGGTTGTTGTCTAAATAATTAATAGCTTTTCATGAACTGAATCATGATTACTCATGAACAACATACAAAACAAATATCTGCGGAGAAAGATAAAGCTAATTAATGAAGAGTAAAGCTCCCAACTCATCTCTTTTAGGATGCATGAGTTAGAAAGTTCTTCTAGACTTAATTCTGCTTTATAAGATGATCTTGGGGTGTCTCTACAATATTATTTAGGATGGTTGTAAGGTTGTCAGCTATTCTTTGAGAGCTTTTTGCCAATCTGGGGTTCTACCTACCTAATATATTGAAATCCAGTGTTGGAATTACAGAATATGCCGATCCAGGAAACAGAATTGTATATCCTAGAAAAATACAAGGGAGATCAGAATTGCAACAAGAATGCTCACTCCTATCCCATTCTCGAGTCTTCCTCCAGCACTCTCAATTGCTATTGGGAAGAGACATTCTGATGTTGAGGCATTTCCTTCGATAATTTTGGCCATACCTTGAAAATTACAGGCTTCAACGTCTTGGTTGTTTATCTGAAAATACATGTTGAACGCATAAGATACCTGCTTATTCTTGTCCAATTTACTACAGGATCCTCCAGCTATCATGGTTGAGCAATCACTTCGCTGACACGCATATTCTAGATTAGGTATGACCATATTCATGTCTTTTGCACCGGCAAACACACACCATTGTGCAGGATAGTAGTGAACGTTTTTTGCCCCAATCGGCATTTTGTTGTTCCCTTGGCCACTAAAATCCAATGCAAACTTAGGCTGTCCATCGTAGCGAAAAATCCCCCAGTGCCTCTCAAAATAACCTGGATCAATGCTTTTCAGATTCTCATCTGTTAGACTGAAAAGATAGACCTCCACAGGTTCTGGATGCAGCGGACTTCCTTTCTTGGAAGCTACCATTTTCTTGAAAAGGCCGTCATAAAATTTTTGAGCCATAGTGGCATTCCCATAAACGTCTCCATCTGTAGGCCAACCAATCTCTCCCACAATTATCTCCAAATTAGGAGCCCCAGCTTTTCTCAAGGACGATACCAGTGTGTCTAGATTTGCATCAAACATGTTGGTATATTGGACATTGTGGTCCCTGATGGGTTGCGCGTTACCATCAAAAAAGGCGAATCCAATGGGGAAATCTGGATTTTGATACAAGCTGAGAAAGGGGTAGATGTTCACAATAAACGGGGATTTGTTCTCCTTGAGAAAATTGACTATTTCGATCATAAGACCTCTAACGTCTGAGCGGAAATTTCCTTCTGATGGACCCCCTGAACCAGAGTCATAGACATCTGCATTTTGTGGGATGGTTGCTTTGATTTTGTCTGCAAGTCCAGCTTCATCAAGAGCCCTTTGAACATTCTTTAATGCTGGAAAAACGGTGTGTGTAAAGGAACCATTGTAGCTCTTCAAGAATGGCTCATTGCCAACAGCAACATGCCTGTAGCATAGATTCATGAAAACCATGAAAAGGATTAAAACAAATTTCTACACGCATCACGGTTTCGACTAAATCTTACGTATTTTGAACTAATGCAATAAGATTTTACAAGAGGTAACTATGTACATGAGAACGAAAATGCACGTACAAGAAGGTGTAAATAAAAAGGCTTGCAAGCTTCTCACTTGATATCAACACCTCCATCATATATATGTGTGGAAACATTTTGTTTCACCCAATCTTTGGCATTACGGTAATGAGAAAGCTTAGACAACTGGTCATTAGGGATGCCAAGCATGACTTCAATGCCAGTCCCTGCAAAGAATTTCACAGTCCAATGATCTGAATCAAACAATTTAACCTTGTGAATCTTGTTGTCTTGAAGCATTTGAACCACGATGCTAGGATCCAAAGGCTGTGCTGCTTGAGTACCCCAGTTCACGCCGATGCACTCGGCGAAATTTGCCGTCACCAGGAGCACAAAAATGGCCCATCCCAGGGCTCTGGCTAATGCCATATGGGCCATTTTTTATGATGATGATGGTTCAAGAAAAATTTGCAGTTAAAGATGCATAGGCGACAGATATAGAAAAGCAAGCTGCATAGGTGAAAGTTGGAGAAAATGTGTCTGCATTGTGGGGAGAGGAGGTAAACTAATGTAACACCGTGAAATTAGCAAGAAATGAAGGGCTATGCAGGCTGGAAAATGAGTAATTTCACAGGTTCTTGATGGTTTTGAGTAGAAATTTATGGTTAACGCAAGATATAGACCATCAATAAAGAGCTACTAAATTTAGGCGCCAGATATTGTGTAAATTGCAATTCTTAGGAATATCTAGGAGTTCTTGATTTCTAGATATTTTTTTGGAAAAAAAAAAACCTATATGAGTATCTAGTCAATTGTCTTTCTGGTGCTATTAGCATGCTAAGGAAATACTTCTAATGATGGAATTTTTTTTTTTTTTTAAAAAGGCTAGTTAAATGACTATCTTATTTAAAAAAATATATATATATTTTTTAGTTTGAAAAAAAAAATCCAAGTTCCTATTGCTTCTGCTGAGCTTTTGTAATACTTTACTTTTATTTATTTATTTATTTATTTTCTTTCCCTCTTTTTGGCTAAAAGATACTTCATAGTATTTGTTATTAGCCTTTAAAAGAAATACCCTGTTTTAACCTTCTCCATATTATTCCATTTTTCATTTTCTAGTAAATATAGTTCTTGTAGTGGAAGTTTGCATATAGGTAATTAAATACACACATGTCATGTTTTGATTGAAAACCATGATGATTATTTTGAAAAAATCTAAATGAGTGTTATTTTAATTTCTTGATATTTCATTATTTTGCATTTTCCGAAGGCAAGATATGCATAAAATAGGAAACAAATATCATATCAAATGAATTATTAAGTGAAAATTGTAATTAATGGCAACTTTAAGCTATATACCAATAACAGTATAGGCATATAATCGACAATCTCGAAATGTGAAATTTGAGAATACAAAATTTATTTTCTTTTAAAATGAATGAGTCACAAAATATAATTATGAATTAAAATTATTCATTGACAAAAAGCAAATTATTTTGTTCAGAAAGCTTTGGTCAGTAACTAAGGTTGAGTTTTCGGTTCAAATCTCCCTCCCAATTAAATCTGATCCCTCCCAAATGAAAAAAGAAAAAGTCAATATTATTTTAGTTTATTTTATTTTACACATTTGTAAATTATACGTTTAAGGTAATAACTAAATACTAACTAATATAATCGAAAACCCTCTTAAAACCATCCCTTTCATCACACAAAATTGCCGATTACCCTGAACTGCTGCCGATTTCCGGCAGCCTCTCGCTTCCGCACTCCTCGGTCACCCTACACAAGACCACTGCTGCACACCACGAGCAGGATACACAGTTCAGCGAACCACCTTCTAACGGCTTGCCTGGTTTCTCAATAAAGACAGCCTGGGGAGGGGGAAGGAGGAGGATTGAGCATTGCCCACCAGGTGTTTATGAATTGTTCCGAAAGAGAAGAATATCTGTTCTGAATTGATTAAAAAACGAAGGAAACTATACAATTACCTTGAACCCAAGTGAGTTCATATGGCGAATAGCAAGTATGAGTATGTGAAGTCATTTGAAGTTCAAGATGAAATCATGCTTCCAAACATCATTGTTGTCCGAGTGGATGGCCGTGATTTTAACCGGTAAAATTCTCACCCCACTACTTTATTCATCACATATACGTGTTAGTTTCTGGCGTAAATGTTTGTAGTACCAATTATGCAAGTGGATGTGGTTAGCTTACCGTTGAGGTGAACAAGCTTGCTCTTGCATGGAATAGGTGTGTATAAGATCTGCTGACAGTGCCCCAAAAAAAAATTGACAATGGATCTGCTCACAGCAAGAGGTTACTGATTTTTTGCAACTTCGGTGTCTGGAAAAGATTAGCATTTTCAGACATTCTGAACATTTTCTAGATGCAACGTGTCTAAACTCTGATTAGGCATGGTTAATGGTGAGAGTTTTTTTTTTCTTTTTAACGATCTGAGTGATCACAATAGATCAACATTTATCATGGGACTAAAAATGTCTATGTTAGCATGCATAGGCATAAAATCACAGGTTTTTGTTTGTGTAAGGGTGTTAGTACTCCTTGAATTTGATTGGCCTGTTCTCAATTGCATCATTCGACCTGCTTTTAGCTTCTGATTTTGTAAGATTTGTTATGTCATGTTCTGAACTGCGTTTGCTTTCAGCTTTTGGCTTTTTTCATGGTAATCAGACACTATAGCATACCTGCCTTTTCAATTCTAATTTTGATCTTTCACAAAAATTAGGTAATTGAGAACAGGCCCAATGCTTTCTTTTCCTCTTTAATCTTTTGGCTCTTAAATGATTGAGTCTCGAAGCTTTTATCAGATTTTCTGAAGTGCATGAGTTTGAAAAACCAAATGATGAGAGAGCTCTGAATTTGATGAATGCCTGTGCATTTGCGGTTCTGGAGGAGTTTCCAGATATAATCTTTGCATATGGATTTAGTGATGAATACAGGTACATCATCTCCATTTTCCAGTTGGTTTCTCTTCTCTTGCTATTGGTTGGGCTCTTTTATACTTTACTTTCCTCTTTTGCAGTTTCATATTCAAGAAAGACACCAAATTTTACCAGAGGCGAGCCAGGTATGAACGCATGTAGCCTCTCAATCACCTAAATTTCTTTATTTGCATTTTTTGATTTGTTTGATGATCTCTTTATGTTCTTGTATGAAAGTTAGCGTATTTGGAGGTTCAAGAGATATTAACATGCATAAATAAAGAAGATAATAGAGAATATCCAGTTCATGCCAGAAGCAAAATGCTAAATATGGGATGTGAATTAAAATGCCTATGCTTTTCTAACCTCTAAAGTTCGTAAGATGTTTTTAGAATAGGTGATCTATTTGTGATGAAGAAAAGAGCTATAATAAAATGCATATATGGAATTGAGAGCCTCATGAAGATCGGATCCATCTAGAAATGTAGCCTGACCAGCTTAAATGGCCTTAGTCATGTCTGGCTACACTGCTACTATAGAACTGGCATACGTAGGTTTTTGTTCATTGTTCTGGCCATGTAAATTGTCTTGTAGAGATGCAAAACGAAATTTATGTAATGTTTCTCCACGGTGAAACCATTCATTGTTAGCTCACTTTGTGGCCTTGCAGCAAAATAAATTCCCTTGTTGTATCTTTCTTCACATCTGTTTACGTCACCAAATGGAAGGAATTCTCTCTTCAGAAGGATTTGATGTTCCATCCTTCATTCAAATCACGAGTTATCTGCTGTGCAACAATGGAAGTTCTTCAAACATATATCTTGTGGAGACAAAGGGCTTGTAAGTTAAAGTGCTAATTTTTTTTGAAACAATTATTGTATGTCTGACTGCATTTCTATGTAACTGGTGTCAGACATTGCATAAATAGTAAATCTTCTGACACCTGGAAAGGGCTTTTGGTAACTAATTGCCACTATGACAATTTTCTTGCAGGTCATTTAGAAAACCTATTTAATACTTGTTTCTGGAAGCTGATTGGATGCGGAAAGTCTCAAAAGGAAGCAAAGGAAATGTTGGAGGTGGTGGCACAAAATTATGAAAAAGAAAAAATAATTTGTGTTGATTACTTTTATTTACTTTTCATTATTAAGTCTTATGTATTAAATCCTTCAGATAGATTCTGCATGTTTGGTTTGATATTTGGTCATTTAAGTTGCGGGTGGGAGATTCCTGGTTATGAGCTAATTCTTGTAGTGAATTTTTCTATCTATTATCCTTTTATTTAAAATTTCTACCTAAGCATTGTTTGTGGTGGACTAATAATCAAATAGTAGTTGTCTGAGAAAATTAAAAGTTGATAAGGGTATGGAGCCTCTCTCTAGTAATTAATGGATAGCATTTTCTAATTCCTGTTAATTCACTAGCATGATGAATATCTAAACTTATCTTGCATCAATATAATTACCAAATTTATATACCAGTAGATACTGATATTTGGCTGGGGAGTATTATATATTCATAACTATTTTCTTTGTGATAAAACATGTTTGTGTAATTTGATGTTCTACTGTTGTCAAGATGAAGCAACCAAATGTAGTATTGAAGTTGTGATGTTTTCCTTCTGCTTATCCCTTCTTTTTACCTCTTACTTCGAATATCATTTTCACTGTATGATTTTCCATACGGCATTTTAGCTTTAACTTGTAACTTCAAACTGTTAATAGTTGTATTCACCCGACTGACTTAAGTAGAATATCCTAATATTCTTATATGGGAAAGTATTGGATTGATTTCCTAGCAAGCAAAGAGTGTCTATGGAAATTAAGAATGCATACAAGTTCAAAGGAACCGCAAGATTAGGCTGAAAACAACAGATTATCCTTTTACATTGTGCATTATAAGTCATATCTTTACCTGTAAGACCTGAGGACAGAATGAGTGAGCCTCATTTTTCTCCAATCTAAAAAGATTCTTTTTCCCTGCTAACACACGTAATGCCATGTGTGTGTTTCTTTCATTCTATGGTGAAGAAGTGGGTGTAGAAGCAGTTTAATTCCTTTTTATTTTATTGGTATTCTTCAGGGAACTCAAAAACAGGAGAAAAACGAGATACTTTTTCAACAGTTTGGAGTTAACTACAAGGATCTTCCTAGTATTTTTCGTCAAGGATCATGTGCTTTTAAGACAGAGGTATCCCTAGGCCACCTTCTAACTCTCTATTCATCCCACTTCTTCAACATCTTTTCCCCCTTGCCACTTGCGTTAGTGCACAGTTCCTCCCTTCCCACATTCCTTCTTGCACCTGAAATTTTTTACGACTGCCGTTGTTAGGTCAAAAATCTTTTATATTTGACTTTTTAGCCAAGTGCCACTTGATTGGCAGGTTGAGGATATTGTGAAGTACAAGGAAAATGGTGCTCCTGTAAAAAGATTGAGGAAGAAGATAACACTAACTCATTCAGAAAATGTAGCAGGAAGAAGCTTCTGGAATGTGCATCCATGTCTTTGTAAGGAGCTGGGGCATTTCGAAGGGGACATTAGCAAAATCAATCCTGAGTATATCAAATCATTCCAATTTGAGAATAATTTGATGCCATCTACTTGGATTGTCATTCGTGTTGACGGTTGCCATTTTCATAGGTATCTGCTATTTTGTTTATGCTTTGTTGCTTGAACTGGATAAGCACAGCTTTTTTTTGAGTTTCCATCCCCTTGAAGATGTGGGACTTATTGTTTATGTGCATTTCCTCAAATGTGATAAATGCTAATGTCCACCAGACTCATTTTGCTTTCTCCTTCTGAATGATACACATGATTGTAGGCATTTTTTCATGAAAGCATCTGACTGACTGTATAACCTCCAGAGATTGGTAATTTTTTTTTTCCTTTCCCTGGTGTGGAAAGTTCCTCCGCTGTTATGTATTGTTCTGACTCATGTTGCATTGGTGTTAGAAGTTTATTATGACAAAACAGTGTTGCTTTTTAGCTTAAAGGGTAAAATTTTTTTTGGGCAAGGGAGAGAACATGAAGTACATGGGGAATACCCAGCAACTAAGTTGAAAAACAACATAGCACAAGTCTATGAAAGGCATATCAGCAAAACTACTACTTAAGGCTTCCTTTTGAATTTTTTGTTGACAGAACTATTTGCATCTAACTCACTCAATAATCCCCTTCTCAGCTTTTCAAAATCTCTGTTTCTGTAATGGCTAAGACTTGCTTAAACGGATTTCTTGAACAGAGAGTTTGTAATTTTTCTGAGAGATGGAGAGTTTTTTCTATTTAAATTTCTGGAATGTTCTCTTAGGGTGATTAGAGAGCAAGGAATCAGAAGCAGAACAATCTGTTAGAGCACTGATAAAATAATCTCCTGTCAACTCTTTCGGGGCTAAGTCTCCTGTTGCTTTTCACTTCCATTATCCTTTATTTCATTTTTATTGGCCTGATCGGGGCCCAAGTCGGCTGATCTTTCATGGGCAGCCAAGGCCCAATCACTCTTACCATCTGGTGGTATCAGAATATTATCACTTCAAGTGTATGGTATTTAGTTCTCGATAAATTAAAAGATGTATTTATTAAGATGCGATGGTATATTCAGAATGATTAAGATGTTTCCGGGAAATTAGGAATGAACCTTGTTCCCTAGGGGTTGCCTTATTTTTATTTTGCAGGTTATTGTCATTTTAAATGGTAGCCTGGCTATGAGCTTTTAGTGCATGAAGGTTATTTTCAAGTAACCTATAGCTTCCTTTTTCTGCTTTCATTATAGATTTTCCGAAGTTCATGAATTTGAGAAGCCAAATGATGAGCATGCCCTGAATCTTATGAATTCATGTGCAGTGGCTGTGGTGGAGGAGTTTAATGATGTTGTCTTCTCTTATGGGGTGAGTGATGAGTACAGGTACTAATTTGCTCCTAGCTGTTCTATTTGCTGATCTAGACTTTGCCATTTTTTGATATTTTAAATTATGACTTTGTGACAGCTTTGTTCTAAAGAAGAACTCGTGCTTCTATGAAAGGCATGCAAGGTATCTCTCCCATACTCAGTTGATAAATTTTTCGTGTCAGTTCTATGGTCTTTACATGCAATGATCCCAATTCATGCAAATTCTTCCTGCCTTTCCTCAGATTGGTGGTTGAGGTAAGCTAATCTGATGTGATGATCCCTGGTGGGTGATAACTTGGAACGCCATTTTTGAAGTTGATTTGTGCTGATCTTCGGAAAGCTATAGTTTTCTGTGCTTAAATATATTTGATTTCTTGCTGATGGTGTAGTTGGTTTCAAATCCGCTATGAATAAGCGAACTAGGCCCTGAAGGGACTTGGCATGGATAGAGAAGATATGTATTCCTTTTTTTTTTTAAAACATTTTTTAAATTCTATTTGGGTCCTGAAAGGAAAAAGGGTTCAGGGCGCTTCTTATTCTATAATTAGAGAAAATTCTAACCTATTTTATTAGCTAGATGGCCCAAACAAACTAGTAGTAAAATTTTAGAACGGTTCAAGGTCCTTGTTCGGCGACCTCCACCATAATTGTGTGGCAGGAATTAATGTTGTTATTTAATTTTTTTGCAGTGTATCGATTTGAGCTTCTTAGATGTTGACTTCTCTTGTAACTACTTTGCAGTGAAATAGTGTCTGCAATTGTATCTTTCTTCTCTTCAGTGTATGTTATGAAATGGAAGTTGTACTTTGCACAAAAAGAAATGAAATACCCACCATATTTTGATGGACGAGCTGTTTGTTATCCATCCATCGACATCCTTCAAGATTATCTGGCATGGAGACAAGTTGATTGTGAGTGTTTTTCTCTTCTAATTCTTCTGAAAGTTAAGAATATGTAAGGTCGTTCTGCTTATCCAGAAAGCAGTAAAGTAATCGAGTGTGTCTTGTAAAGAGATTTTTCATTATTGTATCCGAAATGCTTACAAAGGCTATTAGTCATCCCCATTGATGTCTTGCAGGCCACATCAATAATCAGTATAACACTTGCTTTTGGATGCTTGTCAAGTCTGGCAAGAGCAAAAGTGAAGCCCAAAACTGTTTAAAGGTATTGAGCTTTTGAAAATTTGTTATCTGTTACAAAATGTGATTCTTTGGGCGAAAGCTGACTTATTGGCATCTGTCTTATTCAATTGCTTTCTGCATCCTTAAGTTTGTTCCTTTGCCTTTTCCATTGCTTTGGCATCATGCTTTTTTGTTCTTATCAATTCTAAGTTGGCATGCCAAGATCAGAGTTACTGGAATTTTAATCTTATGTATCCATGGACGTCAGTGAGTGCTTTTAGGCATGTTCATGAGTCTCAAGGCTATCTCGTGCCAGCACTTAGTTAAATTTTTGTCCATTGGTTGCTTATACTTGTTGGGTTAAAACCAGTTGGGTTCTAGCTTTTTATAATTTGTTTAACGGTGGAAATTGGTCTCCACGCAGGAGTGGAGAAAATTGACAAGACCTCATGCATGGCACAGAAATAAAGTTTCAAAATGGAACATTAATTGGAATGCCAAAATGCTGGAAGGAAATATTATAGGCTACACTAAACCTTATTGCATTCAGGTCTGATTTGACTGATTTGATCTAGGGATATATTTGAAGTGGAATTTTGTTCATGTTTAATAAATGTGGCTCAGAGTGAAGAAATCTTATAGAAGAAATAATGGCAACTCTCTCCCATGGAACAATGTTGCTATATTCATGTTAGTTAAAACAAACATGATGAACTAACTCATTCCTGTGCAACCACTCGACCCACTGCTGCCAGTTGAGAGAATGGAGAGCAAAAGATAGAAAAGACTAAAATGAAACAAGCGTGGAAGAGCAGGAAAAGATAAAATCCAGTGATTAGGAACTGTTGCTAGTTGCAATTTCCATCAGTATCAAGCAACTACCAAATAATATATTTCAACTACTCATGTTTTATTGGTTTAGATAAGACGTTATGTGTATAATTGTACTTCGTCACTTTTCATACAAATGCTTTTAATATCCAGGGTACTCAAACTCAAGAGAAAAATGGGCTGCTCAGCTGCCAATTTGGCATTGATTACAACACATTACCAACCATGTTCCGCCAGGGGTCCTCTGTCTTCTGGGACAAGGTCTCTCTCTCTCTCTCTCTGTGCATACATTTGTCTGTATTCCTGTGATTTTTAACCAGATAAAGTACTTTGTTGACATGCTTTAGACTGACCATTAGTATGAACTTTCTTGGTGCCTTGACAAAGATAAATTTTTAGTTGTATTGATTATTAGATAATTTCCTTTGTCTGTATCATTATGTATGTATTTATTTATTTATATTTTGTACTGGATGTGCAGGAGAGTAAGACCTTACTGAGCAATGACGAAGTGGTTGAGAAGTTTCGCAAGAAAATTGTTGTTGAACACTGCAATATAATTGAAAAAAGCTTTTGGAAAGCACACCCGAGTATACTTGAAGAGGACAACAGATGATGTTATTTTGTATAATTTAATTTTGTCTAGTTTGTTTTCTTCCCGCAATTCTTTGTTTTTCTTTTTTCCCCCTCTTTTTTGGGGTAAATTGCACAAATAGTCCTCCTGTACTAAAACATATAGGAAGTCCTCGAACCTTTATTGGTGCCTATCGAGCTTCCCTATCTATTTTGAAGCTGAGTTGTTCCTTAAGAGGTTAAGCTATCTAAAAACTCTAATTCAATCACTTTTAAGGATAGCAATGAAATTATGTAAATCAACCAAGTATAGCGGTAGGCCAAACACTTCATCAATTTATTATCAAATGCTGTAGGGAATGTTAGCCATCGAATAATTCTATAAACAGCAGTTAGTGGTGATATCTATAGTTATGACTAGAAGAGTAAAGAAGCATTTTCATTTTTGTTGTATATATATTTAATTTCTAATAACACTAGGTCGTGAAGTAGAAAAATTGAGCTTCAAGGAAGAAAGCAATCGAAGAAAAGAGTAGAAAAGCCTCCCTTAAAAAAGTTGTTCCTTTTGTTTTTTCAATAAACTCAATATTGTAAGAGTTTCATCTATATGCATTTATTGTTGATGGAACTTTTCTAGATATACATAAGTGTAATCCACCAAAAAAAGACTTGTATTTTCTACAACTCTCCTAAAATAGAAATGCTTATACGAGCAAAGACTATTCTCTGATCGATTAATTTTTTTTAGGGTTATTATCACTTTATTTTTTCAATGTTTGGTGTCAGTATCAATTTTTTTCTTGATGTTATTTTTAATCGTTTTACCCCCAAAATTAATGATCAAAGCTAATGGAGTTTATTAATTTAAGTTAAAATATATGTTTAACTCTTAAAATTATTATCACTTTACCTCCATAAACTATGGTCTCATTATCAATTTACCTTCTAGGGTTATTTTTTAGACAATTCATTCCACCATTAAACCAATTTAGTAAGTTAAAAAACTTTAGAAGAAATTACCCTTCTCTTTGTGTAATAAAAACAATAAAAAACTTAGAGTTTCTCTTCTTCTTTTTAGTATTAAGAAAAAAAGTCAAAACATTAATCTCTTTTTTCTTGGCAGTCTTATTAATATTGAAAAAAATAGAAAGATAGGGGGAGGGAGAGAGAGTGTGTGAGCTCAATTCTTTTTTCTTTTAAATACAAAATAAGGAAGAATTCAATATTTTTGTTATTTTAAAATTATTTTACTTTTTTATTTACCACCCAATTCCAATTCTAATTTCGACGATGTTAAAGTAATACGATAATATTAGATTCTTCCTTAATTTCTTTATTTGTAAAATCTAATTCTCTGTCTCCATTTCTTCTATCTCTTTTTCTTTTCCTAGTATTAATAAGTGTGAAAAAAGAAATTTGAGAAAATCCTTTTATTTTATGTTTTTGAAACTCTTAGAGTGAAAAAAAGGAAGAATAACCATTCCAAAATTTTAAATTATATATAAAAAGGGTAAATACATTTAAAATTTTTTGAACATGCCAGTTAGATTAACGATGGGGTAAAATGTCTAAAAAATGTAAAGGAGTAAAGCAATTGTATTACTATAATTTAAAAGGATAAAGTGATAATAATAATATGGTAATGCTATAAAATAAAAGGGCATTTTTGTCCAAAAATTATTAACATATTGAGTTGAATTACCTATGAGGTAAAGTAATTAAAAGATAACATTATGGGCTAAAAATTATAGTAGTGATATAGTTTAATGGGTAAAGTGATATTAATCCTTTTTTTGTCATTAAAAAATATATAACCAAATGAGAACACTGTGGTTATTCCAAATTAAAATAAAATAATCAATCAAAACAAAACCTATAATTTCATTGTGTGATTATTTCAAATTGAAATAAAATAATCAATCAAAAACAAGGCTGTAGTTTCATTATGTTTGGATATTAAATTATTTGAAATAATTATTTGAAAAAGAATACTATAATATTTTCTTAATGTGATATATATGAAATAAAAAAATAGTAGTTAAACAAATTATTCACGATACAAGCAAATAAATTTGCGTAAATAATCCACCATCCAAGCAACCAAAATCCATTGTTAAGTCCAGACATTGAAGTGGACATTGCGGAATTTGAAGTGAACCTTGCTCGAAATTTCAGCTAATCAATTAGAAATGATTCTAATTTGCTTATGGAGCCAGGAGTGATTAATTATTTTAAGGATAATTTCAGAAACCTCCCCTGAGATTTCTAACAATTTCATTGAGCTCTCATAAGGTTTAAAAAATTACACTTACCTCCCTTAATTTGATAGTTTTAGTAATAAAATCTTAAAATAATATTGATTTGGTCAATTTTTTAAATGTCCTTGTATTAGGCTAATTCCTCTGATTATTGTTCGAAAAAAAAAATCGCAACAATAACATTCTGACAGAGTTCTGGTACAAAACTATGCCTGCAAGGCTGACACAGCCCGGCAAGCAAGAGAATTTTTTTTTCTTTAATAAATGTTTTGGCAGCGGGGCTGGTTCAACCTAGCAGTCACTGGGAAATCTGCAAAAAAGCTCTTTTTAAAAAAAAAAAAAATTTAAGACTGCCGGGCTTAGCCATGATAAATTTCAAAAACGCCTGGCCGGTTGCAGTTTTTTTTTTTTTGAAACTTCAAGTTAGCCCGGCAGCCTTTTTTTGAGTGGAATTTTCCTCATCAGCAGCAGTAGTAGTAGTAGTAGCAGCAGCAGCAGCAGCAGCTTTGAAATGGTAAGAAAAAAAAAAAAAGAGTGACGAGAGAAGAAGATAAGGGTGCTGAGGGACGTGAAGAATGAGAGAAGATACATTACTACTGGTCTACTGCTACACCAATATACTCATTTCCCTTCTTTTGTTCAATATAATCTCCTTATATCTCTCTCTCCATTCTTACCTTTATCTTTTTTCCACCACCTCCGACCTCCTTCTCGTCTTCTGACTCTCACACTCATGCATGCACTCACCTTCCTCTCCACTTCCGTCCCACTGCATTTTCACCTGTTCCTACAACCTTTTCATTTAATTTTTAATATAAAAATCAAAAAGGTTTTTAAATTTTTTTCAGAATCTATAAGTAGTATTAGTGGGACAAGTATTACCCAAAAAAAGAAAAAAAAAAAAAGAAGAAGAAGCTACTGACCGCCACAGTACTACTCTGTCCCACTACTAACATGTTACAACCTGCATTTGCATCTGCATTTGAGTTTCCCACAAAAAAAAAGGATGAATATTTGTATTCGGTTGTATGCTATACATTGGGGCCATGTAGACCCTTTTTCTCACTTTTGATGGCCGCCAGATTTTTTGGAAATTTATCATGGCTGCCGGGCTGAAGTTTTTTTTTTTTTTTTTTTTTTAAAAGAAGCTGCAAGTTGTCGGCCTAACAGTCAGGTAGCTTTTTGGCCGATATTCCAATGGCTGCCGGCTGAACCAGCCCAGTTGCCAAACATTTATTAAAAAAAAAATTTTCTTGCTTGCTCAGCAGGTATAGTTTTATACTAGAACTCTATCAGAACGTTATCGTGGTAATTTTTTTTTCAAACAATAATTGGAGGAATCAGCCCTTGTATTACGAGTTTTAATTTATTTTTTATACAATTATAAGATTATTTAGTATAATTATAAGGCAAAGGTGCCAAATTTTTCATGTCCATATCTACTATTTGATAAACAACTATAATAATAATTTTATTACTATGATATGGTATTTTTGATGGTATTTTATTATGGATTTAGATTTATAAGATAGAATAGAAAATGTTGAAACAATTTATTTAGAATATATGAATTTTTCGAGTAGTGAGATTATCATAATTTAATAATAGTTTTGGGCAATTTTTTTGATTTATTGTTAATTTTAATACTAAAACATAGAAAACAAAGATCAGCAAAATATTGGATTACATATAAAATTAATTTGTCAAAAAAATCACTAGTTCAACATTTGGTTATAATAAGAACTAGAGGTAATAGTGGTAGTTCTATAGTTTTATTGGATAAAAATTTTAAAAAAAAGAATAAGAAGGAAAAATAATAAAAAATAATTTTAAAACTCATTCTAAGTATAAGCATGCCAAATAAGGGAATTTCATTAAAATATTTAAAGGGTAAAATTACCATTTTAAATAATAAGGGAGATATGTATAATTTTTCAAACTTTAGGAGAACTCAATGAAATTATCAGAAACCTCCTGGGAGGTTTTGAAATTATCCCATTATTTTAGGAATAATATAACTCTTGCTTTTATTTAATTGTGTCACTTGCTGGAATTATATTAGAAAAAGGATCCTTGTCCGTTTTTAGTTAGAGTCGTTAGTAGCACATGATTAATAAGTCCGTCACCAGCCGCAGTTTTCCACTAGTGTCCTTAAAGCCCTAGCCATATAAACAGCTGGAAAGTCTCTCGGCGGCAAATTCACTCCTCAACGGCGGCAAACTCACTGGCCAGACTGGCCTCCTCCCGCCACCACCCCTCGGCAAATCCAGTGGCCACCATCGCCACCTCTTGAACCCGCCATTACAAAGTACAACAATAGCTGCCTTTGTCTCTTAATCTGAAAGGTATAATTTTTTTGGTCTGACTTGCTGGTTTGTGATGGAACCTTTGGTAGAGGTTTTTTTTTTTTTTTTTTTAAAATTTAAATGAGTCTTTTTCCATGTTTTAGTTTTTTTATTATACTATTTACAGAGGTTTGATAAAAATTTTGATGGTTACAAGATTTGTTTTTTGATGGTTGTTACCTGGCCCCCGCTGAATAGTTGTGCATTCTTTTGCTTATGCATGTTTATTTATCTCATTTGTTGCAGATTGAGTTCATGGCTGCTTCTGCTTGGGATATTACAGCATCAGAGTTTCTGCACGTATGCATTTTCTTCATATTTCTTTCTTTTTACTTTTTCCAATAGTGAAATACTTATTTTATTATGCGAGAGTACTTGGAAAATGGACGGTATTGATTATTTTTCGGTTTTTGTCTGATCACTATTACAGGGTTCGTGTAGGCAAAAATTAATCTTGCCTAAACATCCACCAAGGTGGACGAATCGATTGCTTTGGGGTACAGTCCAAGGAAAGAGTCATTTGAGAAAAAATTATGACAAGGGTATTAGGTTAAGATCCCATTTGCCAGTAAAGGTTAGAGCTGTGGTTTCAGGAAATGTGGGTAGCTCAGTTGATGAAAAACGAAGTGAGGTTGAGGGGATAGGGCACGAAAAGGTTATTCATTTTTATCGTGTACCTTTGATTCAAGAGAGTGCCACATGTGAGCTTCTGAAAACGATTCAGACCAAAATATCAAACCAAATAATTGGATTGAAAACTGAGCACTGTTTCAATGTCGGGCTCGATTCCAGGCTTTCTAGTGAGAAGCTCTCAGTGCTTCAATGGGTGTTAGGAGAAACATATGAGCCTGAAAATCTGGGGGCTCAAAGTTTTCTTGATAAAGAGGTGAAGAATAGCTCTAATGCAATCTTAGTTGAAGTTGGACCTAGGCTGTCTTTTACCACAGCATGGTCGGCAAATGCTGTGTCAATCTGCCGAGCTTGTGGGTTGACAGAGATAAATAGAATGGAGCGATCGAGGAGGTACTTGTTGTATGTTAAGCCTGGTAGCGGTTCTCTGCCGGACGGTCAAATTATTGAGTTTGCTGCAATGGTGCATGATCGGATGACTGAATGTGTTTATGCACAAAAGCTTACTTCCTTTGAGACAAATGTAGTTCCAGAGGAGGTCAGACATATACCAGTCATGGAGAAAGGAAGGAAGGCACTGGAAGAAATCAACGAGCAAATGGGTTTGGCATTTGATGAACAAGATCTACAATACTACACCAAGCTTTTCAGGCATGATATTAAGAGGAACCCAACCAATGTTGAGCTGTTTGATATTGCACAGTCCAACAGCGAACACAGCAGACATTGGTTTTTTACTGGGAAAATTGTTATAGATGGTAAACCAATGGACAGGACTCTCATGCAGATTGTCAAGAGTACTTTGCGGGCAAACCCTAACAATTCCGTCATTGGCTTCAAGGATAACTCTAGTGCAATCCAAGGGTTTCCCGTGAAACAGTTGCGGCCAGTTCAACCTGGTTCCACATGCTCCTTAAACATGAGCGAACATGACCTTGATATCTTGTTTACTGCTGAGACCCATAATTTTCCTTGCGCTGTGGCACCATATCCCGGGGCTGAAACTGGAGCTGGAGGACGCATTAGGGACACCCATGCAACTGGGAAGGGTTCTTTTGTTGTCGCATCTACTGCTGGATACTGTGTTGGAAATCTCAATATTGAAGGGTCATATGCCCCATGGGAAGATCCATCATTCACTTACCCACTTAACTTGGCTTCTCCATTGCAGATTCTCATTGATGCTAGTAATGGTGCATCAGACTATGGGAACAAATTTGGGGAACCCTTAATTCAAGGTTACACAAGGACTTTTGGAATGAGACTCCCAAGTGGGGAAAGGCGTGAATGGTTGAAACCAATTATGTTCAGCGGAGGTATTGGACAAATAGATCACATCCACGTTACAAAGGGTGAGCCTGAAGTTGGCATGTTAGTTGTCAAGATTGGAGGCCCAGCATATCGTATAGGAATGGGAGGGGGTGCTGCATCCAGCATGGTCAGTGGTCAGAATGACGCTGAACTTGACTTTAATGCTGTACAACGTGGAGATGCAGAGATGGCTCAGAAGTTATATCGTGTGGTCCGCGCATGCATCGAGATGGGAGAGAAGAACCCCATCATAAGTATCCATGATCAGGGTGCTGGTGGAAACTGTAATGTTGTCAAGGAAATAATATATCCAAAGGGTGCTAAAATTGATATAAGAGCAATTGTAGTTGGAGATAACACCATGTCTGTCTTGGAAATTTGGGGTGCAGAGTATCAGGAGCAAGATGCAATATTGGTGAAGCCTGAAAGCCGCAGCCTGCTGCAGGCTATCTGTGAAAGGGAAAGAGTCTCTATGGCTGTTATTGGAACAATTAGTGGTGAGGGATGTGTTGTCTTAATAGACAGTTTGGCTGTTGAGAGATGCATTTCAAAGGGATTGCCGCCTCCACCACCAGCTGAGGACCTTGAACTTGAGAAAGTGCTTGGTGATATGCCACAGAAAACCTTTGAGTTCCATCACACAGTTAATGTGCGCGAGCCAATTGATATTGCACCAGGGATAACCTTAAAGGATTCTCTGAAGAGAGTGTTAAGGCTGCCCTCGGTATGTTCGAAACGATTCTTGACTACGAAAGTTGATAGGTGTGTCACAGGTCTTGTGGCACAGCAGCAAACTGTAGGTCCCCTGCAAATTACACTTTCTGATGTTGCTGTTATTGCTCAAAGCTACACTGACTTGACAGGAGGTGCATGCTCCATTGGGGAGCAACCAATCAAAGGGCTTTTGGATCCAAAGGCAATGGCACGACTGGCAGTTGGAGAAGCACTTACTAATCTAGTTTGGGCAAAGGTCACTTCCCTCGCTGATGTCAAAGCAAGTGGAAATTGGATGTATGCTGCTAAAATGGATGGGGAAGGAGCAGCAATGTATGATGCTGCCTTGGCTCTTTCAGAGGCAATGATTGAACTTGGTATTGCAATTGATGGGGGAAAAGATAGTCTCTCAATGGCAGCCCATGCATCAGGGGAAGTTGTCAAGGCTCCTGGAAATCTTGTAATCAGCACCTATGTAACTTGTCCAGACATAACAAAAACAGTGACCCCAGATTTAAAACTCGGAGACAATGGCATACTGCTTCACATCGACTTGGCAAAGGGGAAGCGGCGTCTAGGCGGATCTGCTCTTGCTCAAGTTTTTGATCAGGTTGGGAATGAGTGTCCTGACCTTGACGATGTTCCTTACCTCAAAACAGTATTCAATAGGGTTCAGGAGCTTCTTAGTGAGGATTTGATCTCTGCTGGTCATGATATCAGCGATGGAGGGTTGATTGTAAGTGCCCTTGAGATGGCATTTGCTGGGAACTGTGGAATTTCCTTGGACTTGACTTCGGTGGAGGGTAGTCCGTTCAAAACACTATTTGCAGAAGAGCTTGGACTACTCCTTGAGGTCAGCAAGAAACATTTGGACATGGTAATGGCAAAGCTATCTGATGTAGGCATTTCTGCTGGGATTATTGGAAGTGTAACTGTGTCACCGGTGGTTGATGTGAGGATTGATGGAGTTACTTTTTTGAATGAAGAAACTTCAGCACTGAGGGATATATGGGAAGAAACCAGCTTTCAACTTGAAAAGTTTCAAAGATTGGCTTCCTGTGTAGAATCAGAGAAAGATGGCCTGAAATATCGCCAGGTACCTTCCTGGGACTTGTCATTCACTCCTACATATACTGATGAGAAATATATGACTGCCATTTCAAAACCAAAGGTAGCAGTTATAAGAGAGGAAGGCAGCAATGGGGACAGAGAAATGGCTGCTGCATTTTATGCTGCTGGCTTTGAACCGTGGGATATTACAATGTCCGACCTCCTTAGTGGAACCATCTCTTTGCACCCTTTCAGGGGGATTGTGTTCGTTGGAGGTTTTAGTTATGCTGATGTCCTTGATTCAGCAAAGGGTTGGGCTGCATCTATTCGATTTAATAGGCCTCTTTTGGATCAATTTCAAGAGTTCTATGAACGACCAGACACCTTCAGTCTTGGAGTTTGCAATGGCTGCCAGCTTATGGCTTTGTTGGGCTGGGTCCCTGGCCCCAGGGTTGGAGGTGTTATGGGTGTTAATGGGGACCCTTCACAGCCAAGGTTCATCCACAATGAGTCTGGGAGGTTTGAGTGTCGCTTCACAAGTGTGAGGATAGAAGAATCACCTGCTATAATGTTTAAAGGAATGGAGGGTAGCACATTGGGTGTATGGGCTGCTCATGGTGAGGGAAGAGCTTTTTTCCCTGATGAAGGTGTGTGGAACTCTGTTCTCAACTCAAAGTTGGCCCCAGTGAGGTATTGTGATGATGATGGGAAGCCGACAGAAGTGTACCCTTTCAATCTGAATGGGTCGCCCCTGGGTGTTGCAGCAATTTGCTCTCCAGATGGGAGGCATCTCGCCATGATGCCTCATCCAGAGCGCTGTTTTTTGATGT
Organism: Coffea arabica; assembly: GCF_036785885.1. Lineage (NCBI taxonomy): Eukaryota > Viridiplantae > Streptophyta > Magnoliopsida > Gentianales > Rubiaceae > Coffea > Coffea arabica. The sequence goes on along the minus strand of NC_092323.1, from coordinate 14,705,136 downwards.
GGCAGTTCCCCTGGTATCCAAAGCACTGGAGTATGGACAAGAAGGGGCCCAGCCCATGGTTGCAAATGTTCCAGAATGCCAGAGAATGGTGTTCATGAGGTCAGTTCTTACGACCAATTAGTGTGGCCATTTTTGTGTTACCGTAGGTGTGTTGATTCTGGTGGTAATATGCAAATAGTATATTGTTGATTTTTCTTTCAATGCGGCTGATTAGATTGATTGTAGACTACTTTTCCGAAGTATGCACGAGAAGGGTGGCATATAAGATTGGCCTTGCCTCGAAGGACAAGTTATTCATCTCCCATTAACAGATGCAGTTGCATATCATCTTTCACTTGGGAGCAACTCCATTTGTTTCTTTCTGAAATTTTGCTGGAAAGATGAGCCTTGTGATTAGATCAAGGATATGTTTCACTTTCATTCTTGTAATTCATAATCAAGTCTTTTATCGTAAATCTGATACGTTATGTAGTTTGGTGCAGGCCATGATGCCAGGGACTTCAACTTGTACTGTAACTTAGTGCTGGTGTTGTCTTGAAGAGGTTAATTGTTGTTTTACGCGTATTGTGAAATTGTGGTCTGCTACTAATTTGATTAGATATGGTGGGGTGAGTTAAGACATGCCCCTTTGACCCTTATCCTGTATTTGTTTGGCCTTGATTTCCTCCTACACAATTTCTGTTAATATGCCCATTATGACCCATTATGCTCATGTTGTTAGAAGATGGATCTTATCTGTTCAAATTTTCATGAACTTTTCTTGTCAAGATCTATGATGTGAAGAAACCTGAATGCCCTTCAGTTTCGACCGATGCATGAAGTTTCTCTATGAGGAACTCAGTTGGGGGACTTTGGCTATTTAAGGCCACCAGTTGGATTGGATATTAGTATTAGCCCTGTGCCCCTGTGGCAAGTGTCTGGAACTAGATCCACATGTTTTCCAGGTCAAGAATCAAACATATCATCGCAGCAGGTTGAGATGTCTCAAAGTGGATTTTCTTGATTAACTGCACTAATTATGGGCAGATGAATTGCATGTTGTTTCATCCTAATTGCCTTTGTTATTGAAGGCCTGTCCTTGTTCCACTAAGCAAAGCCTACCAAAGCAAATTGAAGAATCAGTTCATGCACTGAACTAAAACTTGAAAACTTTTTGCCCGTCAAGAAGACAATTGAAAACTTGAAGAAAGATGCTTAATCTATGGGCTGTAGCCGGTTTTGCTTATGCATGTAGCCTTGCCAATCCAACAGAAAACTTATTTCTGAACTTTTAAACATTTATTATCCATATAAAGATTCTTGTACCTGTCTTGAATGCTATTCGAGCAAGGATATTAGTAAGTGACGGATGAAACAAGTACCACTTGTTCTATGTAAAAAACTGGTCATTCATCCATTTGAAATATGCATTTTTTCTTAACTGTAGAGAGATTCCTATACATTCTTGAGGGATGTACAAATTAGAGTTTATTTGGAACTCTTTTTTTTTTTTTTTTTCCTTTCTCCCATGCAGTGGTTAGTTTTTTTAAAAGAAAAAAAGTATAAAAGGAATTTTAAATAAATTTTCTTACTGGATAATAAGGACTGGCTTTAGATATAAAATATAAAAATTTAACACACCCAAGCAATCAGCACCAGTGGTCTAGTGGTAAAATAGTACCCTGCCACGGTACAGACCCGGGTTCGATTCCCGGCTGGTGCATCTTTCCTTTTGACGTCAACACCTTCGTTCTATACATAGCCAGAGATGATTTCCAGCTGAAGCACATATTTGCAAGTAAACGGATAAAATTAAACTGCCTTTTTTAGATCATGGAAATGGATCCTTTAGCTTAGACTATGAGAAACTCACTTTATTCTGGATTGAATCAGATCATGTTACATCTATTTTGATACATCAAATGGTCATATTTGACCATCAATTTTCCCCAAGGACAAAATTCATCTTGGTGCATGTTTTTCACCGAATCAACTCCCCTTGGCAATTAGCTCAATGACTATGTCTAATGACCAGTTTAGTTTAGCAATCCTCAATACCAAATCTCTCAACTGATTATGCTTTCATGTCTTCAGGTTCAATCTTACTATGCAGTCTTGAACCCTCTGGAAGGCCTAAAGGAGGATTTGGGCATGACAAATTATCCACATTGAAGAGCTCCCATTCTTTGATATCACATCTATCTAATGCTGAAAACAGCCTTTGTCTCTGTGTCTCATCTGGATACATGCCATCCGGGCTAACAAGGACGGCACCAGTATATGATTGTCCTGCAACTCGAGCAGCTCCATGGTAATGGAATAAACCCCAGCTAAAATCATCAGAGACGTCCACGATTGTCCAGAACTCATTTGAAACCACTCCATTGTCCAAGACACTGAAGTGAAATGTTGCTGGAACCTTTCCTCTTCTAACTCGGTATTTTCGCCTTCTCCAGACCAAATTCCCCTCAAGTGTCCTTACTTGAAATATTGGCTCATACCAGAATGATCCTTTAGCCTTTCCTCTATAAAACAGTTGGTACTGGCATGGAAACTGATCATAGGCTGGGTTCTGTCCTGCTATGACTCGCCAACTCCAGTCCAATTTCCCCAACCAACCGACAAAAAGATCCTCAGCTGTTTCATGAGATAGATTGTCCCCTCGGAACTTTATCATTGGAGGCACAGAAGGTTTTTCAGGGATCTTGGCATCCAATTCCAAACAGTTGTTCTTCTGCAACACGCAGAGAGAAAATTCTTCTAGACATGGACTCTCATATGAAGCAATACATCTATAGTTGCATACCTGGTCCACAGGACTGCACTTATTCAAGCATTGGAGAGCTTTTCTGCAGTTGGGATCCAATAAACAGTTTAGTATCTGAGGGCCACAATTTTTCACCATGCAGTTTAAGGTGGAAAAACCTTTTGCCCTTAGATTCTTCAATATTGGGACCGGTCTTATGCAAGCATTAATTACAACTAACAAACAGAACCTGATATCATCCGAATTATGCCTGTCCCAAGCCTCAGATACACTTTGGACTATTTTGGTTGATTCAGTTTTTCTTTTTGATTGGGAAATTGCTGTCAATTTACTGAATATATAGCCATTGGATTTTGTTTCTACAATTGATCCTCCAAGTTTGTTCCTCAACGTTGGAGAGGACTCAAAGCATAAGATGCTTGGAACATTTACACTATTTGCTTGAACCCATTCAATGGATTCTTGATTAGTGACAGCAACAATCAGTAAAATATCTGCATTCCTTAATCCCAAATGAAGATTTTCCTTGGTTTTATCAGTTGATTTGAGGAGTCCGTCACTAAATACCAGCATATCATACGCTTCATCAACCCATTTTAATCTTCTGGCCTGTCGAAGAGAAATAAGTGAAAAGGTCTACAACTGTGAGACAAGGAACCACAAGTTTCTGGAGGATATGATAGAGTCAAGGCTCTCTCATTTATGTCAAATACACACCGTCGACACAGGAATAAAGCTTCGATTGTCATAGTACCAGAAAATCATGGTAAAAGGAGAAAATGCAACATGATAAGTTGACCACTACTACGTCTGCTCATATATAGAGAAGGCTAATTAAGTCAATAGCTTGTCTCTAGAACAAAATAATATCTCATGGCATAGGCATGAAAGGATACATAAAAGTCAAAAACATAAGCTGAATGAAGCATTATTACTTGAAGAATCTCATTGTCCCAGTTCATTAGCCTATATTCTTGCATTGCACTTCTTCGTCTCCTAACTGAGATTGATGTGAGAAGAAAGAAAACCTAAAAAAGGGTTAAGAATGTGTTGTAAGCATGAAAAACATTTTTTGACTAGATTGGATTTGGAAGCATTTGCAAAAACTCAATGGAATTTGACAATTATACATTCCAGAAACAACTCTATAAACGCCGAAGATTCCATGAGTTTTCAACAGAGAATCTCGAGATCAAGGCTAAGAAGTGCATTTCCAAAACAGATTATGGAAATAGCAGCTCAACTAGGTAGTTCAAGCTATGTTATAAACACCTTAAACCACACAAGTCAAAAGTCAGAAAACTGTGCTTTCAAGGATTGTTGATACTCTTAAACTCAAAAAATGGAAGTCCCATAACACAATCAAATACAAAGGTGAAAGATAGCCGAATAATTTGCATAACCAAAATTTCAACATTTTTATGCCTTTTTCATAGCCAGCTCTTTCAACCTCTAGACGAGCCTAATAAGCCTAACATTCAGATATTCAAAGTTCACAATTCGAAGAGAATATCATTTCTCATGGTCAAAAAATTCAAGACAAATTCACGTTTTCTTTTTCTGTTGATATAATTCATCACTAAAAGAATAGTTTTTTAACAGACACAAGGAACATGCATTTCACCAAAAATTCCAGAAAACAAAACAATATCTAAAATAGCCCTTAAATTCAGTTCTCGATTCTTTGATTCTTTTCAATTTCAAAGCAATGGATAACTCTTTAAAGAAAGAAATATAACTCACAGTATGAAGCATGACGTCCAACCAAGGCGAGGACTTGAGAGGGCTGACGCTGTTTTCTCCGACCAGTGCCACTATTCTCACCGGAGTAGCACTTGGCTCCGTTGTTTTCACAGCTTCTTCATCTTCTTCTTCTTCTTCTGCAGTAGAAGTAGCTTTGAAATTATCAGTATTGCTAGTGTTTAGAGGAGCAGGGAAGAATGAGATGATGCTTGCTCTTTCCCAGCTGAACTGAAGGGGGGATTGCCGAAGCTGGATGAACGGAGTCTTGAATCCGGTGAAAGTTGGCCGGCGGTTGAGAATGACCGTTGCAAATGGCGCCAGATGAAGATTGAGAATCATGGTGGTTTTGGTAGTTGGTCCAGCGGTTAGTTTAGCTTAGAAAATTTTGGGTTGAGCACTTGAGTTTTGGACTTTGGAATCGTGATCTTCTAATGTTTAGGCAAATGTAGGTAATGCTGGAAAGTGCTGGATTAGTGGACCCAAGAAGACAAACTTGGCCAAAAAAATACTACATTACTAAGACAAACTAAGACAAATGGTGTATAAGGCATACTTGTGGTGTAGTTGCCTGCCAATGATTTTTTTCATGAAATTAATTATACTAGTCACTTGGATAAGTTTTTGGCTTGGTAATTGTATAAAATTTAGAACAAAATTTACATTCACATTTACATAATGATTACTTGGAGATAGGAGTTATAATATAGACGTGTCAATTTTTTATCAAATAAGTATAGACAAAATTACATATGGTATGTATTTATTGTCATTATAAGAGATGTATAAACCATAGAACCAACAAATTCATATGGTTTTCTTGTTATACATATGGTCTTGAAGGAAAAAGGAGACAAAGTTTCATGTGAATCTGACTTGATCAAAGTGAAAATCAACAAATGTGACTAATTAATTGTTCATTTTGACATGTTACCCCGATGAACCTTTTTTATCACAAAAAATTGTAAGAATCACAAAATATTGCACCTAAAAGCTGGATTCATCCATTAAGAATCATGGCAGAAACATCAAGGTACACGCCTTCATGTACAATTATGTTGTAAAACTGGTTTGCTACGGCTGGCTGAGATTCAAGTAGTTGGTAAGTGGTTAGTATGAAAGATAGAGTTGCAAATGCCATGTCTGCCATGATAATTCAGCTTTGCAACTCCTTCCCAAGCTGTTGCTTTGATTCTGTTCTGGCTGACAAAATCACATCATCAAGGAACTTTTTCTGTGGAAATTCTTCAGGTACAAGACTTTGATATATCTCAAACTGTTCTAGAGCTTCCTTCTCTTTGTCAAGCAGGCTGTAAACTATACCCTGCCAGAACAGCCAAGGGAAATGGTCAACAAACTCGTGACATATGGTGCTCATGAACCAACCCACCCCAACACACACCCCCCCCCCCACGCCCCCCAAAAAAAAAAAAACCCAAATTCACAAAAGCACTGAACCAAAATAATGTGAAGCTAATGTCCTGTTCGACACAGCCTTTTTCAATACATGTTTGTGACATTTAGCTTCCCAAAAGATTAGACATGAGTTTATACACAAGACAAACCTACTTCAATTGGCCTTTGCCCTTTAAGATGGCCAATCTCCTAGTGCTGGATTCTAGCCATCCCACTGCCTTCTTCTTAGCAATATGCCTTTAGTTATATTGAGAAGATTAGAGATCAAAAGCACAAATCTAGTAAAGATAGGAGCCTCATGCGCTTATGCTGAGAGGTAAGTTGATCTTTGTTGTTGTGTTCAGCATGAGCTTATCCTACAGACCTACACAATCACATAGACGTATCCAAGGGATCGATAATTTCCTACATCTGGCAAGTGCAACATTTGTTTCACTGTCTTAAAACTACTTTAGTAAGCCAAGCCAATAGCTAAATTGCAGTTGTCTCTCCTTCTAGGACCTAGCCAGGGGTGCCACTTAGGCTATGCTTGGTAAAGAGCAGGAAGAGGAGAAAAGAAGAGCAATGTATTAGTACTTCACCTAGGGAAGCCATGCTCCTACTCCTTTTTAACTCATTTCTAGGAAGGACAAAAGAGAATGGCATTCCTAGTTCCATTCACCTTACTTTTCCCATCAAAGTAATGTCCAAAGTCCAAATCATTAATCTTCCCTGTTGCTCCTGACCCTCCCTAAAAAAATCAAATATGTGATGTTTCTTTCCTTGTCTTTTATGTAGTTTCAGGGTAGACTAATAAATAGCTAGCAATGTCATCTCCAGAATTTCTTGATGTTTTTCCTTGTCCATTTAGATGCCAAAGTCCAAAGTTTAAAACACCCTCATGAACCTAATATTTGAAAAATAAATCTTGTGGCTCGGTAGCTTTTTGTTATTTAAGAGTGACTTTGTGCAGCTTTCAGCTTGCTCCTAAAATTTTATAAACTGACAATGTCAAACAAGCGAATTTACAGTCATACATATAGCAGACTAGCACCATGTCCTTTTCATATCCTCTGAAACATAACTGGTGGGCAAAGTTTCACCAAGCAGGAGTGAAAGGATGAAAGCCAAAAAGCCAAATAGAAAAAAAAAAAAAAAAAAAGGAAAAAAAAACTTTTCATATCCTTTCTGAAACATAATTGGAGGGGAAAGTTTCATCAAGCAGAGGTGAAAGGATGAAATGCCAAAAAAGCAAAATAGAAAAAAATCCAAAAACAAAAACACTTACTTGGCAAAGATAAGGGCGAAAATCACTTGGGTTCTCATTAATAAGAGCTTGAAACTTTTCCAAGGCCTCCTCTAATTCCCCCTGCAGAAGTAAAACATATTAGATGTTAGACTTTTGATCACAAGGGCATCACGTAGATTCCCCCCCCCCCCCCAAAAAAAAACACACTTTCTCTTTCTGGTTGTAGATTTTAGCTATTTCCTGAAACATGATTGTTCTGATCTTAAAGTGGATATACATTTTAAAGAATGTATACACAGCATAATGACCCAGAACATGAATGCATCATTATTCCTTGATTAGATTTAGATCCTAATTTTTGAACAGCTTCAAATTCTTGTATAAGAAAGTCCAAGTGGATACCTTTACTACATGCATCTGTGCAGTTAGTATTCTTATGTTCCTCTCCTCATTGACTTTTTTCTCAGAACGAGCCAATTCCAGAGCCCTGTCCAGCATCTCAAAGACAGCTGGTCCTTCATGATTCTTGTGCATCACCATTGCTAAACCCTAAAGCAAGAGAAAACCACAACTTAATATTTGAGCCAGATACAAAAAATCCTAACCCAGCAGAACTATTTTGGTTTGACAAATGCAGTCTGTCCTAAGAAATATTTTTTACTAATGAGCCACCATTCATCAGATTTGCTACTCTTAAAAGAAACTGTGCAAGAGTTTCTGTCATCAACTTGTTAGAAGCTTAATTACCACTTTCCTGAGAAAGCAAGGTACCAATGTGTTGAAAAAGAAAATATGACAGAAACAAGGGGGGAATATGACAGTTGCTGGTTTAGAGAGAATAATTCAAAATGCCTATTACTTATAATGGAAAAGTGCTAAACCAGACTGTAATAACATCATATACATTTAAGTACTTGCATGCAAAACAGAAACAATTATTAACCCCACGATGGTCTAAACTCTAAAGATGTGACATATATACCAACACTATGTTACATTGGGCGATTGTTTCGTCATCCAAAGGAACTGAGGTCTCTACATTTTTGAGCACCCAATAAGTCCATTAGAGGGGAGGCCAGAAATGACAAAAGCTTGTGAAATAGATAAACAATAATGCATAGCACGGACTTGTCAAACTGGAAAAATGAAATGCACAACTGTAAGGATAAAATTCTAACAAATTGCAGAAGAATGAAAAAAATGAATTCTTTTACACCATACAAATATTACACCATTTCCAAAGCCCTAAGATAAAAGGCACAAGAAGAACTGCTAGAACAAGAAGAAACAAGAAACCCAAGAGCTCCTTCAAACTTCATAATACAGGTTTTTAGCATGGGAAGTGATCTGACAAAATGGACTCTTGATAAGGCCATTCGAGATACTTTTCCTCTTTTCCCAGTAAACCACATATCACTATTATGAGTCTTTCTGTCATCTCTTGATCAATCATTCCAGTTTTTCGAAACTTCACAGAAGCTGCTTGGGGAACATAAGGTAACAGTGGTAGTAGCATGATTATGAGAAATAGGAAGACTCCAGAAAAAAGCTCTAAATAAGATAAGCTTTCATGTCTCCCACAGTATCCTAAACAAAAACAAGTCCTTAAGCACTAATATCCCCTTAGCTGCCATAGTGCTTATAAATATGTAAAACTTGTACTCTTTCTAGCCATTAGCACAGTAAATACCCTTTGTTCTTTCACAATTTGGTACATTAGAGTGGTATTGGGGCCCCTGGGATTTAAAAGGACGGCAAAACCCAATAGCCAGACACATCCAAGTCTGAAGTTTCAAGGGACCTAAAGTCGCCTCATTCTAGATAAGTACAAGTTTATAAACTGAGGGCATAATCCAGATGCACACAATAGCTTTAGGATAAAGATGTTTCAAGGCATGTCACCAACAAGAAACTCAGTAACCGAGCATAACAAACATTTAAACTGCAAAGAATACATGTATATCCATACATGCCTTAATAGCTACAAATTTTAAGCCAAAGCATTTGAAAATCTCCAAAAGAGAAGAAGCAGAACATTAAAAAAAAACAAAAAGGTAAGAAAAATCATACGTGCAAAGCTCTGAGCAAAAGAGGCCTCTGCTTCAAAATATCCTTGAACAACCTCCTGGCCATACTAAACTGACCCATCCTCTCATAACAAAGAGCCTGCAAAAGCCTCCATTCCATTTCATTAGGCTGAACCTTTATTAACCTTTCAACATACTCTACAGCCCCTTTCGTCTTCCCTTTCTTCATCTTCACATTCACAACTATCTTTAAAGACTCAACATCTCTTGGATTTTGCTCCAATAACTTTAGATACATCTCTTCATCCTCCTCACCTTCCCCAATCCGAGCCTCTCCTTTTTCCTCAAAAGTTTCACTTTTACTACTTTCTTGAACATTTGGTAGTGCCACAACAGGCCTAGCTCTTAAGCTACCCATGAAAATAAATGATCCAAGCAGTACAGTCACAATCTTTTCAGTGAAAATTCTTGAAGCATTCTTCTGGATTGGTAAAGGTAAGGTTTTTAGTGGAACATTTGAGATGGGTTTTGGTGAAATGCCTGTTTTGAGGCGAAAACAGGGTGATTTCCTTGAATGGGTTGGGGTGAGTGAGAGTAGTGGTCTAGGTGAAATTTGTGAAGTGGGGTAACCAATTCTTGGAATCCTACAGAAATTTGAGTGTATATAAGGAAAGAAATTGGTGACAGAGGAAGAAGCCATTTGGGAATCAATGGAGCTGGGGCTTTGCATCATACAGTGGAGTGGGTTTAAGCAAGGTTTTCAAACTTGCCTCTTTTGATTGACCGGAAAGAAAAGGAGCTGCGAGGGGATGGTTTAACCGTTGGACCAAATTAATGTACTATTTAACATACAATATGAGGATGTTAGTTACCTATTAAGACCCTACAAATACATATTTAAATTGAATTTCTACAAATTAGTATTGACTTTAAAAACAAAAAATTTTTTTTTTTTGTAAAATGCCATACCTATACGTATATACATGCTAAGGTACAGTTTTTCTCCTCATTGTATGAAAAATATATTTATTTTCTGTTTTAATTTTAAAAGAAAATCAATAAGAATATCTACAATAGATGATAAAAGATTTTGCTCTTGAGAAATGAAACATCCAATTATTCCTTTTGCGCAAATTATTCTAAACGAGATATGAGAATTTTCTAATGTCGAAGTGAAATGTGATATAAATTCACTTGAACTCAAGGGTTTGGATTTTAATTAAATGAAAAAAAAGTATTTAGTCGAAACACACTTATATAGAGAAAATGTAATTTTCATCAGAATTGTTGGTGTTCATGATGACATGATGAAAATATCTTAAATATCATGGTGACTATTCATTTTTCTTTTCTCAAATTATCTATACTATACATAAAGTAGAAAGTTTAAGTTTTGGTGTAAACATTTTTTTTTGTCACTTTTTAAACTTTCATTTTTACCATCTCAAAATCTAAAATTTACCCTAACGACTACCTAATTTTATTGTAATTGTCTAAGCGTTACCAATACAATTACACATAAACATATCAATATAATTATACTCTTAAAGAAAAAAATCTTAAAAGATCAAAGTTGTGTTTAGTAATAAAAAAATGTATGTAAAGTAAGTTCATAAAACAATTCATTAAGCAGGAATAGTGGGTTAAACAGTTTGAACTCTATGATTTCTCCCAGTGGTTGGAAGTTCCATTCCTACCTCTTTCAGGATTGCAATTTTTTATCGCAACTTGACAGGTCAGCAGGTAGGTGCATCACAGGAGCAGCAGGAGGTATTCCCTTTGTAATAGAATAGAATTTTCCATTCTTCAAAATCCCTTGTAATAGAATAGGATTTCAAAAAAAAAAAAAAACAATTTATTTATAAATTGCACACATATTGGGCATGTGCTTTACCTCTAGTCACTATAATGTGAAAGATTAAAATAATAATTATAATAAGAAGTTGCTAAGTAATATTATTGACAAAAAAGTATTCTCCAAAATCCAACTTAATTTATAGTTGAGATCCTTGATTCAACTTTTTAATATTTCCTTTCCCCAAAAAAAAGTATTTTAAAAATTAAAACAATAATTTTGATAAATAATAGGGTTAATTTGTCTGTGGTCTAATGTGATAAATTTATGATTAAGGGCATAAAGGACATATCATAGGTAAAGGTAACACCGTTCCTAAATCAGACCGGGATGGTTAGTGTTATAACCCACTTGCAACCGTTAAACCCGGTTTTTGTACAAACTCTGAAACTCGGTTCTTATTAAACCTCTGCTTGCTCCTCAGAAGTTTAATCCTAAAACCCTAACCGCAATTTTACAACTGAACATTTTCTCATTTTCTTCTCAGCCAAACGAGTCCCCATTTGCATACTTCTCTCCCAGCTTCAGAAATCAGAATCATAATTGAGGGAAAATGAGGAAGAAAGTCGACGAACGCATCAGAACTCTGATAGAAAACGGCGTTAAAACTCGCCACCGGTCCATGTTCGTCATCGTCGGAGATAAATCTCGTGACCAGGTGATGTTCATAAGCATTTGTATTAGTTTATGCATTAAAACGTGGAATTTTGGTATGATAATTACTAGTTTAATGTTTGTTCATTGAAATGTGAACTTTCTGTGTTGGAAAATAGATTGTGAATTTGCATTACATGTTGAGTAAAGCTGTGGTGAAGACGCGGCCGACTGTGTTGTGGTGTTACAAAGACAAGCTTGAGCTCAGCAGGTTTTACTAGTTCTTTGGTTTTTGATTGTTTCTTGTTGTCTGGATAAAGTTGGAATTTTTCATTCCAATGCGTTAGGAATTAAGTATTTTGCATTTTATATGGCTTCAATCGATTCTTTTCTCAATTTACGGCTCATTGTTTTTGAAAATATGAGAGCGTAACTTATGGCGAAAAGATGGTAGCCTATGCTTAATTCCGTAAAGGTAGATATTTTTGCGGACCAACTCCTGTCTAATGAAGGTGCTACTATGGTATTCAAGATGGGTCCATTACATATCTGATAATTGAGTGAATCCTGGAATTTGTGCTTGGATCAAAGAAATGATGTTAAAACTAGGAGCCAGCTTAGGCATTTCTTGGGCTAGGATATGCGGGGACGGGCTTCTAGGAGTGAATAGCGAATTGGAACTTAGTCAGTTGAGTAGTTGCTCTATATTCTGTGTTTGGGGATGGCAATCTCCCATACTGATGAGATAATGGATGGAGTCATGCACATTTTTTGCACATTTTTCCATTGCTTGTCCTCTGTTGTCTGACTAAGAAGTTAGATGAGTGGGTGTTAAGAAAGTGCCATTTTTGGACCTGAAGATGTAGTTTCTGAGAATTTTTTATAACCATCTTGCATCTCTTTAATATGGAAAACAATTTGGTTTCTGGAATTATCTAGTACTTGAGTGTCCGTAAGATGTATAGCAATTTTTAATGCAATTGAAGTGAATATATTATTTGTGAGCTAGTCTGTAGGTGGCTTTTGCCAAATGTTTGTTGATCTTGATGCTAAAATTGACTGTTTCTCCTAGTCATAAGAAAAAACGTGCAAAGCAAATAAAGAAGCTGATGCAAAGGGGGCTTCTAGATCCGGAGAAAGTTGATCCCTTTTCACTTTTTGTTGAAACTGGAGGAATCACATATTGCTTGTATAAAGATTCTGAAAGGATTCTTGGAAATACATTTGGCATGTGTATATTACAGGTGAGTCCGGGATCTATTCCTGTCCTTACATTTTTATCTGCATATTAGATGGTGAAACTTCTACTTGATTTCTGACTTGCCATCTCCATTTGGGTGGAAATATGCTTGCAGGATTTTGAGGCTTTGACACCAAATCTTCTTGCAAGAACAATAGAAACAGTTGAAGGTGGTGGATTGATCGTATTGCTGCTGCGCTCCCTATCCTCGCTTACAAGCCTTTGCACCATGGTTATGGTATGGTATCAGTTAACCAGAAAAGAGTTCATGCAATAGATGCTATATTTCAGATCATATTTGCTGAGGGGGGCATTTTTTTTGGGGTATCAAGATTTGGTTTAGAAATCACTAATTTGTGGCCACTTATGTTATCCATTTTGTTGCTGAATACTAAATGAGGTTTTGTGATTGCAGGATGTCCACGAAAGATTCCGTACTGAGTCTCATTCTCAGGCCACTGGTCGATTTAATGAGCGCTTCTTACTTTCTCTTGCATCTTGCAAAGCATGTGTGGTTATGGATGACGAATTGAATATCTTGCCAATTTCTTCGCATATGAAGTCAGTTACACCTGTTCCAGTTCGAGAGGTAAGCGCCGTGCTTCATTCTTTTCCTGCTTCCTTGCATCCTTTTCAGATAATTGATGGGTGAAGTTGTATGTATCTTGTAGTAAGCATATTTTTCAAAACAATCAAGTTCATTGTGATACATGGCTTTGTCTGGATTCATTTTTCGCTTGGGTGTTAGAAGTATACTCTGATTGACAGTGAAGTATTTCAGTTTGCTTGGATTGTTAATTGATTTTGTGTTTGTTTGGTTGTGATGGGGTCTAAGGACTCTGAAGGGCTTTCTGAAGCTGAACGAGACCTAAAGAATTTGAAAGAACAATTGACTGATGATTTCCCTGTCGGTCCTCTGATTAAAAAATGCTGTACATTGGACCAGGTAATATTTTCAACTTGACATGCATGTATTAGTTAGTCTTATGTGGACACTAACATTCAGTACTAAGAAGCCACTTTTTGAAATCGATTTAGGGAAAAGCCGTTATTACATTTCTTGATTCAGTTTTGGACAAGACGCTTCGTAGCACAGTTGCTTTACTTGCAGCTCGTGGTCGTGGGAAGTCAGCTGCTCTTGGTCTAGCAATTGCTGGAGCTATTGCAGCAGGGTACTTCTTTTGACGGACATATAATTTGCTTTTTTGTTTCTATTCATCTTTTGTAGCTTCTTTTATCATTTACACTTACTTTTTTGGTGATAAAATCAAATTCTTATGTATAGGTATTCGAATATTTTTGTCACTGCACCAAGTCCTGAGAATCTGAAAACCTTGTTTGAGTTTGTATGCAAAGGATTCGATATACTTGAGTATAAGGTAAAGTTATTACCTTGTTACGTACTCACTTTGTAACTCTTTGATGCATGGATCTATGGATCTCTTTGTTCCCCTTTCTGGGTTAAGAAAAGGAGTCCTTTATGGGTGTTTGACTTGAAGGTAGTGGTTTATGCAGAAGTGTTGGAGGAATTTTGAAATCTTTTGCAATTTTATGTTGCTGCTTATTTGAATACAGCAGGTGTCATAACTTTCTTCTTTTTTTCTTCAAAGTTCAAAATAAATCCTGATTTATGTCATTGGTATGACCCACTGAACTGGTTGACCAGCACACTGGTAAAGACGCTGGTTTAAAATTGGTTGTATCAGCTTGTCAACTTGGTGCTGCCACCTTTTCTTTTTGGGTGTCTGTTTACCTAAAATTGACAGAGGATATATTATGTAGATCTTTATAAGCAGGATTAGATTTCTCATACCATCCATAGCTTACAGTTACTTTTTCTGGAATGGCATAAAGTAAATTTCTTATTTCTTTTTTTAACTTGCAGAAAATTTAAAAAATCTTTGGTCTTGGTTATTTTGTTGAACAGATGCTGGGGGCTTAAAAGTGTTGGTGATTAGAAGAGAACTAGGTTGAAATGAACCTGTTGATTGTGAACCTAATTATTGCTAGCATGAAAGTAGAGATATATTGATTTGGGTGCATGGGGATCTTTCTGTAAGTTAATTTGTTCTATAAATGGGATATTTTTATTCAATAAATTAGATCTTCTTAGTTCATGGGGATGGGCATCTGTCAATAATTCATGTTATTTTGCTATTCTCGGCTAGGCCCTGTACTGAATTGAAAATAATATGCTTGATATTTAATTCTTACTACTTCCAATTTACAGGAGCATTTAGATTATGACGTGGTCAGGAGTACAAACCCAGAATTCAAAAAAGCGACTGTGAGGATCAATATCTACAAGCAGCACCGTCAGACAATTCAGGTGTGTCCATATGTGGATGGCTGTTGTTAAAATTGAAAATTTAACATTTTTACTCATGGTTATTGGTAGTGTTTTGTGTGTTAGCCTGGGATGAAGTAAGGATTTACTGAGTACTTTTTTTTCCCATCTTATTTTGAGTCTTAGCTGTTCTACTGTTGATTTTGGATATCATTCTGTTCTTTTGCAGTATGTACAACCGCATGAACATGAAAAACTCTCCCAGGTCGAGTTGCTTGTGATTGATGAAGCAGCTGCTATTCCATTGCCAGTTGTCAAGTCTCTGCTTGGTCCATACCTCATCTTCCTTTCATCCACTGTTAATGGGTATACTCTTTATCTCTTCATGTCACGAACTTGTATGACTTTTTCTAAGAAGCCCTGCATTTTCCAATGATGTCTTATTAAGATAACTTATATAACTGTTGCTAAGAAGCTTTTGAGTTTTCATTTGTATCTTGTTTTACTGCTATCATTATCATTGCCTACTGTTGATACTGTTTCTGGAGGGTATTTCTAAGGTGTCAAAGCTGCTGCTGTAGCATACATTTTTCTATTTCATAATTTACCTTCATTTGAAGTTACGAAGGTACTGGGCGGTCTTTATCACTGAAGCTGCTGCAGCAACTTGAGGAGCAAAGTCAAATGTCAAATAAAAATGTAGAGAGCACCCTATCTGGTATTTCAGCTTGACTTTTGTTACTACATTTGTGCTATGAATGGTTGTGCTTATTTTCCTTGGTATATTTAAGCACTTCTCCCTGGAAATAAATGCTTATTCACTAGACAAGTATAAGATGGATACTATTCCAGTCCTTGAGCAGTTGCAGATCTATGAACAGAATCTTGGATGTCGAAGATAAACTTTTTAAATCATGTCATAAAGATAATTATTGTGTTAAAAAAAATTTGCTATAAAATATGCTTCTCTGGAGCTGGATTCTATTTAGAACTATAATTTCATGGAAGCCATACTTATGTTCACTATTGATGGACTTGTGTGCTGAGACAACCACTCAACGAGTTACATAAGAAGCATGTGTGATGTCAACAAATGTTCTTTACTTGTTTGGAAATAAGTTAGTTTATATGCTGCTAAGCTGTGAATTGGTCATCATAAACCATATTAGGGGGCACTGCTACTGTTTAATGTGCTCTGGTTTTTGTAATTCACTCTTAGCACCTCATGTCTTCAGCTTAGGATATTTAGGAAACCTTTCATGTATTTTAGTTTGGATGGTAATTTGCTCACATCTCAATTGCTCTGAACTGCAGGTCGGCTTTTCAAAAAGATAGAATTAGGTGAATCTATCAGATACGCTTCTGGTGATCCAATTGAATCGTGGCTTCATGCTTTACTTTGTTTGGATGCGACAAATGCTGTCCCAAATATCATCAGGTTGGATTTTCTTAATTACCAAATTATTGGTGCTGGTATAGTCTTCATTTTGTATTGAAGACTCGTGGTTTTGTTGAATCAGGTTACCATCACCAAGTGAGTGTGATCTCTACTATGTTAATCGGGATACCCTTTTCTCTTATCATAGAGACAGTGAGCTGTTTTTGCAGGTAATGCATCTTGTATTTCAGTTCAGTTTTCCTGGCCATTTCCAATTCACCTGTTTAGTTGTATTGATGAGTACCACTCACTATGCAGCGGATGATGGCCCTATATGTTGCTTCTCACTACAAGAACTCTCCAAATGATCTACAACTAATGGCAGATGCTCCAGCTCACCACTTGTTTGTGCTACTTGGTATGTGTTATGTCTATTGATTCTTCTCGTTTTATTTTCAGCTAGTTGTGCATCAGTTAACTCGATCCTTTTCCAGGTCCTGTTGATGAGTCAAAAAATCATCTTCCTGATATTTTGTGCGTTGTCCAGGTTTGCCTTGCTGCTGTTTGGTACTTGTCTTTTTTGAGCAGTGTTTCTGAAAATAAATGCCTGTTGATATTGGTTTCTCAATTTTGGTAGTAGTGACTATAATTAGATGCTATTACATGTTTATTGAAAATGCAAAATCCTGTCAGCTAAAGTAATATCAGCATAAAATTGTACCCTAATATGGAACAGTTTAAGCAAGATATCAAAGAAAATCTAGGAATATCTCGTTATATGCTGGTTATAGAATCTAAAAAATGTGCATCAGTAAGGGTTAGCTGTTTGGATATTTATTTCTCCTTGGAGAGTGTTAAAGCACTTAGATGCAGATGTTGGCAGATAATACTGTTTTGAGTAACAATAAATTTTGTCCCCTCTTATTGTGAACCATCTGGTGTAACTGTTTAAACACCCCTCAACCCTTATCCCTCAAAGACCCCTTCAGAAGAGAAGAAAATTGGGAAAGGCCGAGGGGAAAATTAGATGAAGATGAGGAGCAAGAAAGAAAATTTTAAGAGAGAGATATAGAATGAAAGATAATGTACCTGGGGAGCAATAGTAAGTCAATGTACTAAAGAGCAGGTGCGAAACTATAGAGACCAGATTGGGTGGTTCTCGGGGTGGGGGAAGTTTTGGGTGGCGGGTTTTGGTGGAGAAAGGGGGGAGAAGAGAGGGAGGGGGAGTGGGAAGAGTGGTGGGTTTGGTGGGGAGGGTTATGGGTGGCAGAAAGGGTGTGGTGGAGTTCTTTTTTTTTTTTGGGGGGGGGGGTGTTGCCAGGGTTTTGAAGAAGGGTGGGGGTGGTGGGGCATGGGGGATGGTGGTGGAGCATTAAGGATTGATTTTTTATTTATTTTAATTATTATTTATGCAAGGTTGAGGTGGTGTGTGTTTTTTGAGGTGTATTTTGACGGTTTTTTTGGGTGTTTTTAGGGATCTTATTATAGATGTGTGTGTTTCAAAAACTAGTTTTTTCGTGAAACTCCAATCCATGCAGACCCCTCATTATTTCATGAATTGTTATAGAATGCTAGGAACTAAACTATTTTCATTATTTTATGTTTAGGTTTCTCTTGAAGGACAAATTTCTCGTAAATCTGCAATTAGAAGCCTAAGTGATGGTCATCAGCCCTTTGGAGACCAAATACCTTGGAAATTTTGTCAGCAGTTTCGGGACTCAGTTTTCCCAAGTCTTTCAGGTGCTCGCATAGTACGTATTGCAACCCATCCAAGTGCAATGAAGGTAATTTCTTGTGCCTATGAAAAGATCTTCTAATACTTCCTCTTTATCTCCCGCTAATTTATGCTGTCGTTGCAGCTTGGTTATGGGTCTACTGCTGTTGAACTTTTAACAAGGTATTCTCAATTTCCTAGATCATCTTGTTTTATATGTTTTGAAGATTGCTGCCTTTATCTTGTTGACCAAGCTTTTTTTACCTGAACCCTCTGGTGAGTTTGACTTTCTACTGTTTGTGATCCACTAACCTTCCGGTAATTGGTTTAAGAGGGCATCTGTGAAATGAATTTAAGGGCTAAAACTTTGGCCTGATAGATTGAGCTTAAAAGTGCTTTTGGGTGCCAACATCAAGTTGGGTAACCAGTTTCATGCTTTTAATCCAATCCAGTTCATAATTCTCAACCTAGTAGCAAATTTGTTGTGGATTGGACATTAACCAAGAAATTTTGCTATCTGTGCACTTTTGGTTTCTGCATTCTTCGGGTCTGGCTAAATTCAAACCTTCCAAGCACACTTTGTTAGATATTGTGAACGAAGTTAGCAAAATAGTGTTGCCAATACTGATGAAGTAACAAATTGGAGGCAGACTTTTAACAGAGTTCCAGAGGACATATTTGTGGATTAGATGGTTTTACAACTCAGGAGAATCTAGATGCTTTAGCAGGTGCTTAGGCTTCATCAAAAGCAATTGTCCTCCCTTGCTTTGTAGAAGAATAGGATGTGTAAGTTCTACAGTGACATGCATTATTTCTGCATGAGTGGACACAATATATAAGTCTAAGAGACAGCTGCATGTCTGTGGAGTACTAAATAAAGAGTGAAATGACAATGTGGTTCGAAGGACATTGACTCTAAGGATTGCATGTTTACATAGAGATGGACATTTGGTAATCTCATTCTTCCTGCAAAATGAGTAGAATAGGTAATCCCACAATTGTCTTAAGGACTGAATAGTGCTGAATCAGTTAGGTTGATCTTAAGGACTGAGTTGTGCTGCATCAGTTAGGTTGAGCAAGGTATGCTTTGATGAATTTAAGGGATAATAGTTATCAGAATTTTAATAATTCAATGGGAAGATATTAATAAAAAACTATAGCAGAGAAAGAAACATGTGATGGAAAGTAAAAGTTAAAGAGATCAAAATAAGAAGTGTTTGATACAAGTTTCTTTATGTAGGTACTTCGAAGGGCAATTGACTTCAATCGCTGAACTTGATGTTGAAGACACACAGGAAAGTCCACAAGTTAGAGTTACTGAGGCTGCAGAAAAGGTTCAAGTGCTCTCCTTTCCCCTTTCTTCTTGATTTCTTCACATACGTGCATAGGTCGTAGTCAGGTGTAACCTCAATCCTTCTTTTATGAATTTAGGGAAAGACAGGTAATGGGTAGAAACAAGTGCTGGTGCTCCTTTGACATCAATTTAATTTGAGAACTGAAATGAGAGCAAAAGAAGATATCAGGATAGTTATCCTTAGAGCTGCAAGTGAATCGAGCTGGCTCAGTCAACACCGACCTCGAGCTTGAGCCAACTTAGCAAGCTGTTCTAGTCAAGCCTGAGTTTAGAGATACTCAGCTAGTATGCTTGTTGAGCCAGCTCGACCCTATATTTGTATTAAATTTTTTATTAGTAGTCAAATTACATGCTTGTCCCCTATATTTTATCCAAGTAAAATTTCTATTTTATCCAATTAATAATTATATTTAATTTGCATTTGAGCTCAATTAGGCTCGAATTTGATCTCAAGTTCAACTGGCCTCAAACTTGAGCTCAAGCTCAAGCTCAAGCTCGAGTTCAAGTTTTGCTTTTAGAGCTCGATGGATTTTGAGCATTTTTAAATTGAGACAAGCTCAGCTCGATTAGGCTAAAATTTGACTCGGCTTATGTAGCACTAGGTATCCTATAATTTTAAAGTGTGGTTGGTTACATACTTGATTAGGCCAAAACTCAACTGGGTTCATGTAGCCCTAGTTACCCTATAATCGTAAAGTGTGGCTGGTTACATATGCCAAGTGCCGTTTCTGGGGGAAAAATGTGCCACTTAGTATATATTACAAGCTGTTGTGTTTTGACTAAATATTCTAGCCGACTCTGCAAAAATATTCCCCCTTCCCCTCTTCCAAAATGGGAAACATAAAAGAAGATAGTTCAGATCTGATAATTGAAAATTTTAGTGTGTAATGGAATGTGTTTTGATGGATCAGCTAGAGGCATCTTACTGGTTATCCTTAGTAGTTATAATCTGATTTATAACATGCTATTATTGCAGGTCTCTTTGTTAGAAGAAAATATAAGACCTAGGACAGACCTTCCCCCTCTCCTTGTGCATCTTCATGAAAGAAAGCCTGAAAAGCTTCACTATGTTGGTGTGTCATTTGGGCTTACCCAGGATCTTTTTCGATTTTGGAGGAAACATAAATTTGGTCCGTTCTACATTGGACATATTCCAGTTGAGTACCTCAAGGATTTTTTAATAAGTTGGGCTTGAAGGGTTATACACATTTTTGTCCCTATGAATTTAGATAATCAACTGCTGATCTTTATTCATTATTACTTTGAGTCAGAGTAATGTGACTGGTGAGCATACATGCATGGTTCTGAAGCCATTAAATAATGATGATATCGAAGCTAGTGGATCTGATGAGTGGGGCTTTTTTGGCCCTTTCTACCAAGGTATGTTCTATGTTATTGTTTCAGAAACTGCTCGTCTGATCTTTTCATCAGCTTACTCTTAATAAAGTATAATCTACTGGGTACTGTCTCAGATTACAGGAGGCGATTCGCAGAACTATTAGGTTTCAGCTTCCATTCCATGGAATACAAGCTTGCAATGAGGTTTGACCATGAAATTTGGTGCCATTAGCTGGCATACGTAGTCCGCAATATGTGCTTATATTCTCCATGCTTGTGCAGTATTCTGGATCCAAAAATTAACTTCACTGAGGTGGACCCTGTTTTGCACTCTTCAAACGAATTTTTAAAGTCAACTGGAGAAATTGTGACTCCAGATGATATGAAGCGACTGGAAGCTTACACAAACAATCTTGCTGATTTTCGCATGGTAAGATCTCCTGTTAGAATCTGGTATAAGTGGTTAAGTTAGATGCAACAATCCTGTTGCACTCCCACGTCACCAGTCTCCCAAGCCAAAAAGCACTTTGTGAAATCCAAACTAGATTGAAATAATTAGTTGTGCTGTATGACTATTATACTCTTGTCATCAGGAAATGGAGCTTCAGGCTCAGTGTTGAACCCATTACTGTTTCCCATACACCCTGGAAGCTCTTTCTGCTTAGACTTGAAGTTTTTGTCGTTCACTGGAATGCAATGGTCTCTTTTGTCCAGATATCCTTTTTAATTGCTAGAATCTATCTACTGACAGAAGCTTCTTCTTTCCAAAGCTTTACGGGTTTAAAAGAAACTTGTTGAATCATGGCATAAACACTAAAATACAACAGGTGGTGTAGTTAGTAATTTGCATGGGGCAGAGTAATGTGCTTTCATTGCTACTAACACATATTATGAGCCCTTAAGTGAACATGGGTCGTGTGCTGTTTGGTGTGACGTCAGGGTCCAGCCTGGATGTAAACAGGGATGGAAATTTTTGGGTGTTAGATAACAATGATAAAGGAGACTTGGGAGGAAAAAAATTTTAGAAAGGGATCCTGTTATTTGGTACTGGCAAAAGCTTGTCGGTGGCGCTAGGGAGGAGAGAATTGAGAGAGTTGTGAATATGTTGGTTTTGTTCAAGATCTTCTCCACTTTTTCCTGGATCTTTGCGAGGTGACATTTTCTCTTTGTATTCCTAGCTGTTGTTTAGGAACAAACATGGCAACTTTTTTCTTGGAATTTGTATTCATGCAAATAGGGCTGTAAAGTTCAGCCCATTTGAGTGTGAATTCATTAAGAGGGTGCTCCATCCTGTGCAAATGCATCTATAGCATGTTTGAGAAATTTTTAGGATTTGTACATGAATAATATTTTGTGCTCTTATTCTAATATGTTTTTGTTTCTACACTGAACGCAGATTCTAGACATTGTGCCGAAGCTTGCACGTCTTTATTTCCTGGAGAAGCTTCCTGTTACGCTATCATATACCCAGGCTTCTGTTTTGCTTTGCATGGGCTTGCAGAGAAAGGACATATCTGTTATTGAGGTTTGCTCTCTTGGTCAACCATTTCTTTTAAAAATTGTTTGTGAATTACTAAATTAATCAAAAAAAAACTTCCATTTGTTGGTTCATAATTAGGAATTTCAACATGCCTCTGTAATCTGCACTCATTATTTATCTTGATCACTGATTTAGATGGTTGGGTGGTTGTGAAAAGACTTAACCAGATTGATTCTTTGTAGTTTGGTTAGACTAAGTCTTAAATGAGGAGCATTCACAAATTTTCTTCTTTTGAATAGCCAAAATCATATCATTAGTTGGTTGACTTGGTGATTTGTCACTGTTACCAGTTGATGTGAGCATATTACAAGTTATAGCATAATGTACAGAAACCAGCCTGTAATTTTTGGCTTTCCTTGAACAATTAACAATTGCTATTTTGTTGTTGAGGAAACAAATTCGACAGAATGACTATGGTGGTTGACCAATCAAATTTAACTGAAGGCAATTTTTTTGGAAAAAAAAGAAAGAAAAATTAAGGACCTAATTATCTCCTTTGTACCTGCTGTTTTACAGGGAGAAATGAAGCTGGAAGGGCAGCAAATTTTGTCGTTGTTTATTAAAGTGATGAAGAAGTTCTACAAATATCTTTATAGTGTAGCATCCAATGAGATTGATTCAACCATGCCTCGACTAAAAGAAGTAAGTTGAGAAGCAAATTATTTCTTTGGAGCTCAGATATTGTTCATTAGAATCCATTGTGGTCATTGTTTTGTTTGATTGAGCTGTCTCCTACACTTGAGAAAAAGGTTCCTCCTTTCTTAATTGTGGTTATTTTTTCAATTACGCAAATGCATCATTAGTTGATAAGTAAAAGACCTTGGCTACTTTCCCATGCTTTCCTTCTTCAACAATTTGCAGAAAAAGAGCCTTGAGTAAATAATTACCATTAATATCATAGGTCAATATTTGGATAAAAAGGAAATTTTTGAAGTTTATTTTCTGAGCTGATTTTGTATTGGTCAAAACTTGAAGCTTCTTAAAACTCTCTGGAATGTTCACCATGACCGCAAAATCTGATGGAGTAAATAATTCCACTGATGATTATTTGAGATTCTTAGGACATATCTTACTGTTGGAATATCATTCTCCAGATTGACATGTATGTTACTTGCATGCTGAGAATATGATTTTTTTTTTACGAGTTTCTAGGTATCACTGCTGCAATACATTCTAGGTAATTCATTGGTTCAAAAACTTTTAACATGAAATACTAGGAAACAAACTTGAATTTCTTTCTTTTTGGCTCACTTTCCTTCGTTGAGAGTGCCTTATGACACAGTTTACCTATCAGAATAACAAGAAGCCATCTTATCACGTTAGACTAATTTTTACCTTGTTTAGTTAGTTAATATGTCAAAAGTACTTGTTCTTGTTTCAGATTTCTTTGAATCCTCACAGTATCTCTATTGATGAAGATCTTGATGAAGCAGCAAAAAAAGTTCAGGTTTGCATATTTTATTTTCGTACGCAGTAATTTTTTGTTAAAGACCTTGTCATGCCTAAGACACCATTCACAGGATGACATGAATGCCAAGATGGACGGGTTTTTAAAGCCAGAGCTTCTCCAGCAGTATGCCATTGTAGACAGAGAGGCTGATTTTGAACATGCTTTACAAAATGGTAGTGGGAAGGTGCTTCCTGGTGGTCTCATTAGTGTAAAATCCCACAGAGATAAGGCTGCAAAGCATGGGAAGAAAAATGACAGCCAAAAGAGTGGGAAGAAAAGAAACAAGGATGATCACGGATCAAAGTCAAATAAGAAGAGGAAGGCTTGACGGACCAAGTATGATGTGAAATCCTTCTTCCGCTTGGTGTTTTTAGATTATCTGTTCTTATTGTTACTAATCAACTTTTGGTGGGAGGGACCTATAATTGGCAAAGAGGGAACCCAGTAGGTTTCTATCTCATTTCAATGTTAAGATCTTCCTACTGATGTACAGCAGCTCCATTAGTTTCTTCTGGCTGCTCATAACTAATTGACAGCGACGACTAGCATCTGAAATGGTGCTCAATTTTGGTTTCGATTATAAGGTTTATGATACACGTTCATTTTGAACATGAGCCTGAATGTATAGTGGTATCCGATAGCTGAGTGGAAGATCAAAAGATTCATCGTAGTTTGCATGAAGCTGAGAATATCTACGATCAAACTACCGTGAAATTGATAAGCTTGACATGGCTTCAAGGGAAATAAAACAGTTGGTAATGGCTTCAAAAGTGTATTTCTAGCTCCTCAGGAGTAAAATGTTGTGGTTTATTAGCAAACCATCAAAATGCTTGAGCCTTTATTGGATATGCTCAATTACGTTGGCCACTAGGCAAAATAAAATTCTTCGGGCTTTGAGTTTGAGTTCAATCCAATCTCTCCGGCTTTGAATCCTAAGTAGCGAGTTTTACCACTAACTAAAGGCTTTGGAGTTTGACTCCAATTTGTTGTTGGCGTTGCTCCAGCCACTGGTTTTGAATGAGAATCAAGCTGGGCGAGCTGAGTCGATCAGAACTGAACAGAAACTGCAATAATACCTTTATAAAACTGAGAGACCATAAAATTAAACGGCTCACTACACGAGAAAACTTAAATTAGTCCTTGTACCATAATTGAAAAAAGGGAGCCAGTGAATTGTGTGTCTCACACCTCAAATTAAGGTTAATTGATTTATTCCAAGCTTACAGCAACTTGTGACAACGTACAAGATAAACATAAAACTTCATCACGTACTTATTGACCATGCAAATATCATGTCTTATGATATTCTACATCCTTAAAAGGACCACTAAAATCATTGTCATGCTAAACAGTCCATGGACACATGTACCATGTTATGCTGGGCAAACGAATCGAGCCGGCTCGACTCGAGCTCGACATTCAATATCGAGCTCGAGTTCAAAATATTAAGCTCGTTAGCTCACGAGTCGGGTATATATATACATATATATATATATTTATTTATTTATTTTAAGTATAAATATATTTTTTATTTTTTATTTTAAATATATATATTTTTTATATTTTTTAATTTTAATAGTAAAATTACATATATATCCTTAATATTTTATTATTTATTAAGAAAAAATATTATTTTATTTATTTTTTTTAAAATAAAATAATTATTTTTTATTTTTTCGAGCTCGAGGTTGAAATTGTCAGCTCATCTCGTTCTCAGCTAGGGTTGCAAACGAGCTGAGTTGAGTCGAATTTTGGCCTAATCGAGCCGAGTTTCGACATAATTTCATTGAATTCGAGCTCGAGCTCGAATTCAATGAAATTATGTCGAAACTCGGCTCGATTAGGCCAAAATTCGACTCAACTCAGCTCGTTTGCAACCCTAGCTGAGAACAACCCTCCTGACAATGCATCAAGACACCAACACACCATGAGCTCGAGTAAGGATTTAGCACCAATAGCCAAAGATACCAAGTAAACATCAATGTAGTGCAGAACCCCCACGCCCACAAGCGTCCAAGACTAGCACTTGCAACCACGGTACTGAGGCCACATTTCTATATGCCTTCAAACAGTTGAATAGATGTTTAAAATTTTTACCAGTTTTTGCTCGTTTTCTTGTTTACTCCAGTGTAGCAACCATATCAGGTATGCATTTGTCTGCATCAACATGCATAACCATGCATATACACACCCTTCAATTTTTTTTTTTTTGGAACAGACAAAACAAACTCAACAAGATGAGCAGCTTTATGAAGCAAAAATAAGGATTGTCTATGTAATTATCATCCCAACAAATACTTCTTTCAATTTTGGGCAACAAAAGGACCATGAATATAACGTAGTGTAGAGAGAGAGAGAGAGAGGGGGGAAAAAAACAACTTTGGCAATTGAATTTTCAGATCTCAGTACAGAGCATATCAGATAAAAAGAAGGCAAGAATTTAAACACCAAGTAGAAACCTTTATCTAGCTCTTAAATCCCCTTATTTTGAAATCTCAATTGGACTTTTTACGGGGACAAGATGGTCCAATCCAATCATCATCAGCTCCAAAAACAGACTGATTTTAAGAAAAATAATCTCAAATGAAATTTCTGACGTCGAGAGACTTCACATGAGGCATCTCTTCATCCTTGAATTCTTCCCTGAAAAATAGAAAAAGCAAGATTAAATATCAGAATTGTAATTGAAGCAGTAGAAATCTTAATTCATTGAATCTTCTTCTTTCCTTTTCCAGTCACAAACAGCATCAGATGGTTCAACATTTTGCTGCACTATTAGATCAGCCAAGAGAAGCAAGCAACATTACACACCTCCAGAAGTTATTTCCATTTGGCCCATGCTAAGATATGCCTATATCAACTTCAATCTAAGCAATGTGAACAAATTCAACTTTCTAAATAAACTAATAATCTACTTCAAGCTACATCTCACCCATTACATTGGTGTGAATTTTGGCGTAGTTTAGATCCATAACTTCAAGCTTCAACATAAAACAGATACTTGTTTGAAAAAAATTATCCTGTCCATGTTATATTATTGTCGGCAAGTTGTTTATTGATGACCTTTGCATGCATATTTAATTTCCTTCATTCTTTCTAATGTTTTCAACCAACAATTGTAGGCCAAGTTACATGCATAATTTTAAAAAACATTCATAATTAAAAAAAGCTCGTATCATTATTTGAATAAAATTGACAATAAGGACCACATTTGATCATCATAGAAAAGATAAGTCCTTCTTAATTGAATTAAATTAATAAACTAGAGCAAACAAAAAAATAAATAGGTAAGGGAGGGGTTTTCGTATCTATCATATCAACTGAACAACTGCCCTGTCACCATTCTAATCTAAATAGTCTATATTACAAATTTCAATTTGTAATTTTCGTATCACAAACCTTTTTCACACAAAAACCGAAAGACTTTTATAATCATCCAAGATTTAGATGAAGCAATGGATAGCTTCCAAACTTTTCTAAATTCATGAAATTCCCATGACAGCAGGACAAAATATAAGCCAAGGCAAAACGTCTACATTGAAATGGTCAAATTGATGTACCTTTTCTTCTGAGTATCCATCGCCTCGACTGCATCCTTTTTTAGTTCCTCTAACTGTGCTTTTGCAATTTTAAGCTCTAACTGCTCTTCATACTTGGGCAGATCATCCCTCCGAATTCCAAGCCTGAACAAATAAGCACGTATGCAACTTAACTAACTAAAAACCAGTATGCTCTCTTATCTATATCCATTTCAAACAAAATTCTCAAAAAACTAGACTTTTTCTAGGCATTAAATACAACAATCATGCCAACAGCCAACCCAAGATAAGCTTGCAATCAGGTCTATAATTCCTTGAGAACATAAACTATTCATGTCATTAGCGAGAAAGATAGGTCAAAAAATACAGGGACTCTATCGTCCGAGTGCGGCTTTCCATAAAGGTGAACAGTGTGCTTTACTGCAGTATCAACAAGGAAATTCATTTTCATTTATGTAACTTTAAGCTTCAACAAAGAAATCATTTATGAGTTAGTGGTTGCAGATGAGTTGAAAACAATTGAATGGTTATGGTTGGACTGAGTTGTGTGAATGCTCAGTTGTTTGTTTAGAAAGTGCATACTTCTGATTAATCTTGTCAAACTCAGCCATGAGGAGAGCCATCCCTTTCTTGTCGTTTCGCATCAGAGGCCTCTTGATTTCCTTTTCCACTTTTTCCAATGCATCTAACATCATTGCTTCAGCACCACGTTCATCAGGTAGTCCTCTCCTGCCAAAAACGAATCATAGAACAACAAATTATTCAGGCATTTACCATTACAGGATTCTGTTAGAATAAACTAAGGACGAGTGTTCTAGAATATTGCATTGTGGTCTAAAGGGTGCCCTTACTCATAAAGCAGTCGCTGCAGTGCAGGAAAGTAATTGGAATCTAAACATACCAAGTTTCTGCTCTGAAGCATATCATGAAACCAGTCATTTTGGATTGCAAAAGTTCCATTTGAAGCTTGTATTCTGTCTAATAGAAAGCAACATTTGACCTTACTATCTGTTTCTTCTAACAAAATTAGCAAGCAAGTTTGTTGAGCTATCAAGTTGGAAGACTAATTTGGGGACCATATTTGACCACAATAAGATCTGTCAAAGTGGAAAGTAACAGATCTTTTTGCCAAAGGGAAAGGCACAAGGATTTTGTTACTTAACAACAACTAACTGCATTATTTTTCCTTAAAGAATTGATAGCCCGATATGAAATCCTGCAAATATTGTGCAGCAGCTTTATTTTGTTTTCTGAAGAAATTACAACACCAGGTTTCAGGAATTCTAGGATGGAATTCTTGCATTCATCTTATTTCTATCTCTTGAGCTTTCTTAGCTTGGTGGATTAAAAGACCTATTAAATGAAAAAAAAAAAAGAAATCTTGTGCCCTCCAAACTCCTCCCCCCCACCCCCAACAAGAGAGAGAAAGAGAGAGACTCGCCGAGGAGGCCTTGGTCTAGTGGCTAAAGTTGAAGTCTCAGGACTTAGAGGTGCTGGGTTCAAATCCCACCTACCCTCTCCCTGCTTCTTAAATCCCACCCCTCCCCCTGCTTTTTTTTTTTTTTTTTTTTTGGGGAGGGGGGGACCACACTCCCACACAAGAAAAAACAGATACACTGCAGCTACCATAAAAAGTGGTGGTGAGTACTACTTAAACCTTCAAACAGCTCAGCATTGATTAATAGAATGCAGTAGCAACTTCTAGCAATCATGATTGATAGTGTCAGAGTTGCAATAGAAACTGCAGCATTTGTCATACACAACAGGATGTGAAAGTAAAAAACAACAGAACTCAAACAGGAAGTTGAAGTAAAAAGAATATAGGGCATCAGGACAGGCCTTACAGATAACTCAAAAATATGCTCCTTGAAATACTGATGAGCAAGGCATCTTTTCAATTGGTTATAAAGTTACATAGCAGATTAGAAAGCATTTCATCATTCTCAGGCAGATAGCAGATTCTCACAACATGTGAGAACAGAGGTTAAACTTAGAATCACAAAACACTAAAAGTATCAAATATTTGGTTTGTGCAAGAAACAGGACTGAAGATCCTCCTAAACTGAGCCTATAAAAATAACTCGCAAACCGCTCGAGACAATTTTAACAACTGAAAAAGAGAACCAATGAATTTGAGAAACTTACAAGGTAAAATGACATATTCTAAGTTCAGAGTAACTTATATCATTGTATAACAAAAAGATACAGCTTTTGTCACATATTTAGCATGCAAATATTAGTGCCTTTTAACTCATGCAGTGCAAAATAGTCCATAGACAAGCCTATGTTGAGTTGGTAGCATATCAGAGACACTCCATGATTCATTATCAGAACATTAAAATGCCATAAGTAGTTTCAAAGCAGCAGATTGAGGAAAGGAAGGCCGTTAAATGTCTTTTTTTAGGGAAAATGCATATGTAGAGAAGGAAGTTTAGCCAGAGGTACATAGATGCAGCACATACTTTAGTCTTATCTCCTTCAGTGTCAGCAGATATGTACGAGCATCAGGAATATCTCGTGTTTTTGTCTCAATGGTGTACTTAATTCTCTGTGATTCAGAGAAGAGATTTGCCCTGAAAAGTACAGAACAACACCACTGAGGATGAATTGGATCAATCTACGTGATAAACAACTTTAATGTACACAGGCGACGGACAAGTGTCACAAAGAGCCATTGACAATTAGCAAGTGAAAGATGATAGACAGAAGGAATGAAGCTAGCTCATTTAGTAATAAATCAAATACAGATTATACTAGATACAAATTCACCTGGAGTTATCAAAAACATCTATTAAAGGGCAAGGTTCACTATGGAGCACTTTCAGTTTTATTTTTAGTATTGTGGAGTTTAGGCACAGGTTAACCCCGAGGAACTTAATAATATTGGGGAACTACATCGCAGAATGAAACATAAAAACCCCCTAATGGAAAAAAAATGTTCAGATTATGGTAACCCCAACTGTTACTAAATCTAATCAAAGAAAAAATCATGAGATATATGTAGGAAAAAAAAATTACTTACTTGTCTCTAACAGTCTTCACAACCTTGGCATACTGTGAAACTGCAGCAGGATCATCAGGGTCAATGGTGATCTTTTCCTTCCTAAAAATCCCAATCGCGGTCTCAAACTTGTTTTTAACCTCCAAAAAGATGCTCTTCAACATCTCTTTCACGTCAAATACAAACCACAAGTAAGAATTTAAAAGGCCTACAAATATGGACGATTACTCTTATGCTAATTACTAGTTAACATCCAAAACAGCGAACATAGCAGATCGAATAAGCATTAAACCTGAATTTTTCTTAAGCAGTGGAGAATAATTATTCCTATCCCACCATGAGAAAAGCCTCTTGTTTTGTTCTTTCACAAGTAGAATCAGAAATTAATTATCATTCCAGCAAAACACAGGATGTAGAACAACCCCCAGCAGTCTGATTTAAATTCCCAAAATATCAACTTTTCACACAATGCCCAAATCTGCCACCAAGTAATGCTTAATTACAAGTATATTCAAGACCAGCACTTTTCCTTTTATCCCTAACGTGATGAATTACATCAGTATGTATCCAATTCTGGTCTCATTTGCAGCCCATAATCCAAAGAAAAAAAAGTCAGAATAAGAAGAAAAGAAATCAGTAAAAATATCACTAACCATCTCCCTTCAGAGCCGGGGGAGCAGGGGAAGCAGGTTCTTTGGCATAAGAACGAACCGGGACAGTTAGCTCCGGCCTCAAAAGGACCTGAGCAGCAGGGAGCTGAGAAAAACAAGAAAAAATACAAGCATTCAGAAACCATAGAAGTGCCGATCGAGAAATGAGGATTATAACCGGATGGATCCTAGAACTATATTAAAGATCAAAAGGAAAAAAAAAAAAAAACAGAAAGCCCATCAAAATTCTAGGAAGCTGAGCTCCCTAAATCAGTACCTGTTTGGATTTTGCCAACAAGCGAGAAGCCATCGCTCAGGGTTTCGCTTTCGTCGTCGTCTTCGTCGAGTCAGAAATGTTAGATTAGGGTTTTTGATTTGAGAGTCAGTACTGAGTAGAAATGGAGGAACCTAATCTGATGAGGTGTTAGGGACGGGGAATTTTCTTTTTACCCTTTCTTTTTCGTTTTTCTTTTCCAGTCTATCCACATGTTTTAATATACGCTGGGCAGTAAAAACTCGCAGTGAAAATTTCGGAAGTGGTAAATTTGCACTCCCCGTTTGGTGATAAAATGTGCTTGGATAAGAAATTATTTGAAATATTATTTAAAATAATTACTTTAGCACTTTTTTAAATTTTGATATATATGAGATAAAAAATATTAAAAAATAATTTGAAGGCGTGTTTATAATGTAAACAAATATAATATTTGTTAGGTAAGCCTCAGCAGTCAATCCAAACAAACTTAAATGTTAACATTTCTCTCAATTTTTTTACTCGTGTGAAATGATAAAAATACTTCACATTTTATTTTAATTAGAATTTATACCAGGGGTAGGTTGCTAATTCCATGGTGGTGGATAGAAATATTTTTTTAAGGAGTTTAAAAATGGTGAAATGGTCAAACATGGTGCCATCAACAAATAAGAAGGAGTTTAAAAATATTCATTAGTAGGTGGCTAAATCACCATCATAAAATGAGTGCTTATACTTGCATATAAGTGTAATTTTGTGATTTTGATTACAATATTAAGTTATTTAAAATTTATAAACAATAACATACCTATTCACAAATTCTTCAAAGCACGCGCCCTTTTTTATTTTGAAATTTCCTACTCCTTTTCTTCAAAATTTTTCAAAACTATACTTGCCTATAAAAAGATTAAAAAAATGTGTAAATGAATAGATTTATTATTTATGGATAGATGCTTACACCAAGTAAACACATAGTGAAGAATTTGTCATTAACCACTACTATGATTAAAGTCCTCAGCAGTTATATAACTTTATTTTGTAACTCCAATAATTATGTAGAAATCGTCTCGAATAATAAACTCCAATAATTATAAAGACCTTTTCTTCCTGTTAATATAGAGCCAATTGGATGAATTTAAAATACAAAAATGAGAACAAAATTTGTTATCCATGTTCAAATTAGTGTTAGATATTACATCAGCATTTTAATTGGTTAATAGCTTTATTCATTTTGAGACTATATTGATATGCATTATAGGACATTACAGGACTCAGTGAAAATTAGATAAGAATTTGAAAAAAAAAAAAAAGATTTTACTTTGGTCCAATCAAAGATTGTGCAAAATTAACAAAGTAGACCTTCTTTAGAAACATGAAATGCTTATACTTCAAAATTTTAACATAAGTAGTTGATGAAATCATTTTTTCCCATCTCTATATTTGCATTGGTAATTTATCATCCTGTAGATACAATTTTTTTTTTTTTTTTTAAATAAGGTTGTTACTAGCATTGGTAATTTTTGTATGGAGAACTTTGGATAAAGTTAGTGTATTGAAGATTTTGACAACAAAAATTAATATATGACATGAAATGTCACTCTCAATATTACCTACATTTTCTATTACACCTTGTGAGGCTCAAAAGCCAACAAAATTAGAGCCAACTCTGGATTGCTTGCCAGAAATTTCCCTTGTGGTCTTGCCTGACTTTTCTTGAAAAAATTATGCCACTCTCTGCTGGGAAAGCCAGTTGGTGCTGATATTTTTCCACAACGTGTTAGCATGCTTGACCTGGAAAATATGAGTTGAACAAGACTCCTATTCAATTGTCATCTTTGTCTTTGAACTATATAGCTTGAATCCCACCAGCCAAAATTGCAAATTTGGTGCAAAGACATGCAAACAATGGAAGGAATTTCAATATCTTTTCAACTTCGTTCCTTTCTTCTTCTCTCTTTGTTTGGTTTGTTTCCTGTCCTTGAAGCCAATGGAACTAATGTGACAGCAGGATGCATCAAGGAAGAAAGGGAAGCACTTGTTAGATTTAAGCAAGGCCTTGAAGATCCTTCTGGTCGACTCTCGTCCTGGATTGGTGAAGACTGTTGCAGATGGAAAGGTGTAAGTTGCAACAACCAAACAGGAAATGTTGTCAAGCTGGATCTTAGAAGCTATGATTGTTACCTGAATGGTGGTCAAGATGATCCTAGCAACCTGAATCCGTCATGTATGAGTGGCAAGATTAGTTCTTCGTTGCTCGACTTGAAGCATTTGAATTACTTAGACTTGAGCATGAATAACTTTCAAAATAATCCAGTTCCTGAGTTCTTAGGTTCACTAGACAAGCTGAGTTACCTTGATCTCTCCTATTCAAATTTTGCAGGATTAGTTCCTCCTCATCTTGGAAATCTGTCAAATTTGCGATACCTTGACCTTGGTTCAAATTCTCTAAATTCATCTCAACCAGGCATTTGGATTGCAGATTTAAGTTGGATAACTCATCTTACATCTTTAGAGTACCTTAATCTGGGATTTGTAAACCTTAGTATGGTCTCAGACCATTGGCTGCAAGCTTTTAATAAGCTTCCTTCCCTCACAAAACTGTACCTTCCATTCTGTGAACTTCAAAACCTTCCTCATTCATTGCCGCATATGAACTTCACTGCTCTCACAGTCATTGATATAAGCAGTAACAGTTTCCAGCCCTCAATACCTGAATGGTTGTTCAACCTTACTTCCCTTTCCTTCCTTGATCTTTCATACAATGACATCAGAGGAGACATTAGTGTACTACTAGGAGGTTTAGGGAAATGCTGGAATGGTAGCTTAGAGGAGTTGTATTTAGTTAGTAATCAACTCAGTGGGCAACTTCCAAGTTCCTTGGGATTCTTTAAGAAGCTAAGGTACCTTTATCTTTTCGATAACCTCATTTCAGGGCCAATTCCAGCATCCGTGGGAAGCTTGTTGAATTTAGAAGGTTTGGACCTCTCATATAACAGATTGAATGGATCAATTCCCCAAAGCATGGGAAAACTAACAAAGTTAAATGCATTGTATCTGCTCCAGAATTTCTTGGAAGGAGTTCTGTCCCAAAACCATTTCCAAGGCCTTAGGAATCTAGAATATTTGCAAGTCTCATCTTCAAACAAGAGCATTGTCTTCAACATGAGCTCAGATTGGGTTCCACCTTTTAGTCTGAAATTCATCAGAATCGAAAGCTGTAATGTAGGTCCCAGCTTTCCAGCCTGGCTTAGGACTCAGAAAAATCTTTCAAGAATGCACATCAATAATGCAGGCATTTCAGATACAATACCTGATTGGTTTTGGGAGTTGTCTCCCCAGATCAGCTGGCTGGATTTTTCCAATAATCAACTAAAAGGCGTGCTTCCCAACTCACTAGAATTTGCCTTGAATGGGAATGATGCACTAGTTGATTTGAGTTTCAATCGCTTGGAGGGCACCGTCCCCTTCTGGCATAAAGTGACCTACCTTAATCTAGCACACAACTTACTTTCTGGGTCGATTCCTACTAGCATAGGTCGAGGAATCCCATCACTGATATATCTGAATTTTTCTGGAAATTTTCTCAATGGTGGCATTCCAGATTTCATATCTGAGATGAAGACATTACAGAGACTGGATTTGTCAAACAATAATCTAACTGGAGAGATCCCTGAGCAGTGGAACCATTGTCAAGAACTTCTGGTCCTGGACTTGTCCATCAACAGTCTCTCTGGCAATATTCCCAGTTCAATATTTTCTATACCGAAGCTTCAATGGTTGAAGCTAAATGGCAACACGTTTTCCGGGGAACTCTCTTTTCCATCAGTAAACTGCAAAGATCTGATTTTTCTCGATATTGGAGAGAATGAATTGACAGGGAAGATACCGACATGGATTGGAGAAAGCCTTTTATCGCTATCAGAACTAAAACTAAGGTCCAACATGTTCAGCAACAACATCCCTGAACAATTATGCCATCTTTCACATCTACACGTCTTAGACCTTGCTGATAACATTCTCTCAGGACCTATCCCTTCATGCCTTGGCAATTTGACTAGTTTCCGTGTTAAATCCAGCTTTGAACCGGTTTCAACTTATCAACTCTACCCATTCATACCACAGATGGAGTTAGTTGTGAAGGGAAGAGAATTCAACTTCTCAAACATACTTGGCCTGTTAAACAGCATTGACCTATCAAGCAATAATCTGGTTGGAACTATTCCAGAAGACATAACAGATCTCTTGATCCTGGGTACCTTGAATTTATCCAACAACCACTTCACAGGAAAGATACCAGAAAAGATGGGAAGCTTACGCCGGTTAGAGACACTTGACCTTTCATACAACCAGCTTTCTGGACAAATTCCTCCCAGCATGTCTTCCATGACACTGCTAAATCATCTTAACCTATCCCATAACAACTTGTCTGGACCCATCCCATCAACTAACCAGTTCCTAACCTTCAATGATCCATCTATTTATCAGGGTAATGCAGGGCTTTGTGGGAATCCATTGCCAACCAGGTGTAACGCGTCAAACAGTGCAGACACTGAAAACCAAGATTCTACCGGAAATGGAGACAGTGAAGATGAAAATGAAAGGCATGATGAAGTAATATCATTTTCTATTGGCGTGGGACTGGGATTTGTGTTCGGACTTTTGGGCATTATTGGCAGCTTACTGCTGAACAAGTCGTGGAGAAATACCTACTTCCACTACATAGATGGTTTTCTAAAAAGAGCCTTGGCTGGTGTTGCTAAGAAATGAGACTAACAGGCCGCAGACGATGGGGAGGGATCTAGAAGGCTGCTGGAAGCCTCAGGTGAATTGAAATGTAAATGGCATATTCCATTTATCCTTTTTTGCATAAAGTTCTTAATGTTTCGTGAGTAATCCATATTCAAAGATGATATGACTTTTATTCCGAGCCATGAGATCACTGAGAATGCAGTTCATAATGTTCACTTTCTTTCCAGACAGGTTAAGAGCCTGTAAAATTGAGGTGATTGTATTTCTAGTGGTGAAGCTTTTAATCTCACGTTAATGTTAGCTAAAACCTTGGACCAATGAACCTTAGATTCTGACACATGATTCCAGTACGTGAAAATTGTTTAACACTAAAATCATGCCCTCAAGATAGTTTGGTTAGTCCTTCCAATCTAATGCAGCAATGTCTTTGTATAGCAGCACATCTTTCTCCTTCCCTTTCCCCCAGCACGGATGGCATCTGGATCTCAGTTGGATGAAATATTTCGATGACTACAGGGATTGTTAATTAGATGGTTTCTTGCCTCGGCAAATAGGGTAAAAAAATCTTGTCCAGAACTGCTGGATTCAGAATCCAAATTTTCCCAAAACTATACTTGCCCATAAAAAGATTAAAAAAAAAAGTGCAGCTCCCTATTATTTTTTAGCCTTTTGACGCATGTAAATAATTGTGTATGCGTAGATTTATTACTATTTTGCAACTTACATTGAAAGATTGGAAAAATATGGAATACATTATTGTCGTAATTGTTCTAATTCTAGATAATGATTTGTGTTATTGGAGTTTATTCTAATGTTTCCTGCACTATTTTGGGGCCATTAGTTAAAATGCTCATTGAATTGTAATCCGTATGTACTGACTTCAATACAATGGGTTATTAATATTTGCAATTATATGAGTAATAATAATGAGGATGATAATATTCATTCATGGATCACAAATGATCTCGAATAATAAACTCCCATAATTATAAAGACCTTTTCCTCACGTTAATATAGAGCCAGTTGGATGAATGATGAATTTATTAAAATGCAAAAAACGAGAACAAATTTTGTTATCTATGTTCAAATAATTAATGTTAGCCATTACATTAGCATTTTAATCGGTTAATAACTTTAATCACTTCGAGACTCAATTTATATTCATTAGTAATAAATCACGTGCTTTGCACATGAATATAGTTTATTCATTAGTAATAAATCTCCTGTTTTTGGAGTGTTTTTTAAAAACTAGTTTTTCAAATACAATAAAAGTTACAACAAAGTACTCTAAAAGATAATCTAAAAATTAGTTTAAATTTTTTTAAAATTTTACCAAATATCTCATAATAAAGTGCCAATAAAAAATATTTCAAAATATTTTCTAAAAATATTTCAAAATATACTCTAAAAACTCTGCTACAACCAAGTTTTTCAAAAACACCCCCAAAAACAGCTAATCCAAACGGAGTTATACAAAAGGTAGTAATTGCCAATCACACAGAATGTTTATTGCGTATTAAAAACTAAACATTTATACTACATTCTAGCATACAAAAATATGTTTATTGCATATTAAAAACTAAACATTTATACTACATGCTAGCATCCAAAAACTCTGAAGATTGAAGGTTAACAAAATTACTGTTGTATATTTTACCATTTTACAAGAGTTGTCACATTAATAGGAGCAAATTTTGTATGATTTATCAAGCCAATGCATGAAATTAAACTTAGCAAAATATTTGTGCTCATTAATTTGTAGCCATTGCATAAGAGATCCTGAGCTAACTCCTTCTTCCAACTCCAAATCAAATCAATTGAATGTCATGGAGTCTAAAATGGATGCAAGAGTTTAAAAATCTTGTAAACCTATACTCTGTATATTTTGCATAGAAAATTCAGATAGGGTTAAGAAAATACTGTAACATTCTCTACGAGTAGTCTCAAGTAAATGTAAGTTGAAACTCTAAATCTAAGCCTTCCTTTGCTTTACTAACATAACCAATTTCCAATTCCAATTCAGCAATATTTTCCCTTTTCATAATTAAGTATTTTTCTTATATATGCAACTTGAAAAAGTTCTTTTTCGTAATTTTACTCTTCATGGAGTCTTAATTTAAGCCATTTTAAGGCATGAATGACTCAATTAATGATTAATACCACAACTTTATTGCCCCATATTCACATTGAAGAGTTGTGGGAATTACAGAAATTAATTGATGGTTTTAGATGGGAGCATCAAATTAAATTGCTTACATCATCATTGCTTCAAGCTTGCCATAACAGATCTCTTGATCCTGGGTACCTTGAATTTATCCAACAACCACTTAACAGGAAAGATACCAGAAAAGATGGGAAGCTTACGCCGGTTAGAGACACTTGATCTTTCATACAACCAGCTTTCTGGACAAATTCCTCCCAGCATGTCTTCCATGACACTGCTAAATCATCTTAACCTATCCCATAACAACTTGTCTGGACCCATCCCATCAACTAACCAGTTCCTAACCTTCAATGATCCATCTATTTATCAGGGTAATGCAGAGCTTTGTGGGAATCCATTGCCAACCAGGTGTTACGCGTCAAACAGTGCAGACACTGAAAACCAAGGTTATACCAGAAATGGAGACAGTGAAGATGAAAATGAAAAGGATGATGAAGTAATATCATTTTCTGTTGGCGTGGGACTGGGATTTGTGTTTGGATTTTTGGGCATTATTGGTAGCTTACTGCTGAACAAGGCGTGGAGAAATACCAACTTCCACTACATAGATGGTTTTCTGAAAAAAGCCTTGGCTGGTGTTGCTAAGAAATGAGACTAACAGGCAGCAGATGATGGGAAGGGATCTAGAAGGCTACTGGAAGCCTCAGGTGAATAGAAATGTAAATGGCATATTCCATTTATCCTTTTTTGCATAAAGTTCTTAATGTATTGTGAGTAATCAATATTCAAAGACGATATGCTTTTTGTTCCGAGCCATGAGATCACTGAGAATGCAGTTCATAATGCTCACTTTCTTTCCAGACATGTTAAGAACCTATAAAATTGAGGTAATAGTATTTCTAATGGTGAAGTTTATAGTCTCAAGTTAATGTTAGCTAAAACATTGGACCAATGAACCTTAGATGCTAACACATAATTCTAGCTTGCGGAAATTGTACTGACACTGAAATCATGCTCTCAAGATAGTTTGGTCAGTCCATCCAACCTAATGCAGTAATGTCTTCGTATAGCATCTCTCCTTCCCGTTCCCCCAGCCTGGCATCTGGATCCGATTTGGATGAAATATTTCAATAACTACAGGGATCGTTAGATGGTTTCTTGCCTTGGCAAATGGGGTCAAACCATGTCCAGAATTGCTGGTTTCAGAACCAGACCATGCCTTGCTACAATTCTGCATCTAATGGAACGAAGAAAAAAACCAAAAGAATGAAAGAATGAAGTACAACAATAGACAGAACCCAACAGAAACTAAAGGACTTGTTGGTTGCAAAATCTAGGTTCAAATTAAGTCCCCTGGTCAGGCTGGATCACGGAAGATGGGCAAGAGCAGGTGTAGGAGTGGGATATTTTGTTGCACCAAAAGCATATGATTTCTACAAGGCTAATCCAAGTTGTAAGCGCTAGTGAGCTGGTTTCTATAGGTCTGAGCTAATTGAAGCTCAAAAAAGGTGTTCAGCTCAACTAGTCTGACAACACAGGTAGAATCGCAGGGTGTCAGTTCACATAATTGATGCAGTAGATAGTTTACTTCCATTTCATAGGCCTTCCAAAATGGAGAAATTCGTGACCTACATTTTCAACATCTCCCTTGCATAAAATCTTTCAGGGGATCTTTTTGCCAAACACATTCAAACTTAAAATGCCATTTCAGGAGAAAAGACATTATTGGATGTGCTGCCAATTCATTTTCTTTATTTAGAGATCAAACTGAAAACATGCAGCAGCATGATGAAGTATATATTGTTTTAGTGTAACCAAGTTCATAGGGTTGCAGTATAATTATACCACTCAGCTGCAGTGACAAAGTATATGCGCTTACTGAAAACTGAAAAAATCAAAGTCCAATGTTATACTTCAGATGATGAAAAGATGTTTTCCATCAAATTCCTCCTATCTGGTAAGTAACCCAACAAAGTTTCCTTAAAAGTTACATTATTTGTATACACGTTTTCTGATACACATGTTTACAGTCATGCATTAAATGATTTACCACAACCACAGGTTTGTGTAGCATTTGGATTTTGGAAAGAGAAGCCTCCCCCTATAAGTGCATCACTGTAGTCCAGCTGCATTCCAAAAACGAAGAGAAGGCTTTTGGGATCACAAACTGCATTAAAAAAAGCAAAGGAAATCAGGACATTGTGAGAAACAATTTTTTTGTGTTTTGGGGGGGGGGGGGGTGTGTGTTATGGAAAGATACTTTAAGGGTATGGGCCACAGGAGAACATTCTAAAATGCACACAGATACAACCTTCTCATTTGCAATATAACCGATACTAATGCAACATGAATTGCATTCAGGGTCACATTTTTTCATGTTTCCTCATTTTAAGCAAGCTTCAATAAGTTCCTAACAGCAGATACAAGAGAGATGGCAAAGATTTTTGAACAAATCTCCATTGTGATCAACTGGAGCAGTTTCCTCGATACAATGGTAGATCCGTATAATTTTCCAGCTTTTATTCATATTTAGCCTTTTTGCATTTTGCTGCCTAAACAAATGAATAGCCAGAGAAGTACTTTCCATCCAAACAAACTGTATACCGACAGGACTTAGCCTCATATACTGTAGTACTTTCCCCACAGATTCATATGAGATCCCAGTTATGAAATCGGTGCATCTGTTAAGCCATGACTCATGAAGCATATAACTCATTCCTGAATTTGCTACAAATTCAAGCCATTATTCTCTTGGCAATGGAAATGTATTTCCTCAAAACTCTAGGAATAATTTTGCAAAACTTTGCTTCTGTTAGGCTGATAACTTAGAAATAGAGTACACACGAGCTAAAGCAGACATGGTTCAGACATTGTCCATCAAAATCATGCAATACCCACTTATGAAGTTTCAAAGAGTATTTTGCAAGAAACCAGAAACTAGAAGTCTGATACAAAATAAAATAAATAAAAGAACAAAATGAAAATATAAAAGCACTTTCATATCAGGCTCGAGTGGTCCTCATGGATGGATCTGATAATCACTCAGTCACCGGAAAAAAATTATAAGGCATTTCAGCTTACTTTTCGAGAAGGCCTTTTTTCACAGAAATTTCACAACAAACTATTGAGTAATCGCCTAATGTCAGAATCAAGAGAGCAAGGGAAAAGAGAAGAAAGATGTTCTATGAATGGCATTAATAGATAATTTGAAACACCATAGCAAATACTTTGATCATTGATTAGACAGAATGATTCAAATATGAAAGGTCAAAATCCAAGCATAAAGCAATTACAAACTTGCATGAGCTAGTACATCTGATGCCTTAACATGATATCTTAACATTAAGTTATTCACATACCAATAATAAAACCATTGTATTCAATAATGGAATCATCTGGCCTTGCATTTTCTCTCTTCTCAAACTCCATTGTATAAGACATGCCAGAGCATCCACCTTGCTTGACCCCAATTCTAAGACACAAATCTTTATCTCGGTCAGCTCTCATCCTATTCAAGTGCTTCAATGCATTATCTGTCAAAGTAATTGCAGGTGCAAGGCCCCCAGTAGTTGGTGGCGCTGAAAGAGAGAGATTGCAGATTAACAGAAGATGTAAATAATTATAAAAGGAATGGGATATGCTAAGATGTTGTACATCATTCTAATTATGCTCTCCTTGAACCATAACTAACATGAGCAAAGTTAAGTTTTGCATGGCGCAAATCTAATTGACAAATTTAAGTAATCTTATTAAAATGTGAAGATAGACATGGTTTTATATGCGGTCTCTATATTTGCTTGTAGGTGTCTGACTCCTTAAACTTTGACCAATGATATATTTTATGCACTTCAGAATATATATATATATATATATATGCATATATATATTTAATCACATAGCAATTGTGACTACTGTGGTTGTAATTCATGGAATTTGATTCAGCCAACCAGATCTAATGCAATTCTATCTGGAGTTAGAAAAAGGAAGAGAACTGATGCCATAATTAAGAGATTTTGAACATTGTAGTAGCTTTACGTAATTCCTAAACTAAAGAAGGAGAATGAAGATGGATTTGCATAATTGGAGCTTTTTCAGGAAATGTAAGCTTAATATTTTCTATTTTATTTAACCAAGAGGCTGATTGTTTTTATATACTTCCATATGCTAACATAGTTGCTTAAAAATCAGCGACACTCACACTCTTTCAAGGAAAGTAAAATAGTCAACCACTCAATATTACCCCAAGCTTCATGAGTACCAAGATTGATGAAATAAAACATCAAATGAGGAATACTTTTTAAATTATCCTCATTCAGATACAAAATCTTAAAATATAATCCCTGCAATGTATGAGAATGTGTTCAATGATTCAAATCTGCTTTCAATCAGCACGCATTTGGAGCATGGACTTTTCAAACAATTCTCAACAGTTAAGTACACTATAACATCCTGGTTGATTTGTTGTACTTAATATAAAAGTAAAGTAGTTGCTTTACCCGAATGTTTCATGCATAAACTTCAAAAACTT
The DNA here is from genome assembly GCF_036785885.1 of Coffea arabica. Classification (NCBI taxonomy): domain Eukaryota; kingdom Viridiplantae; phylum Streptophyta; class Magnoliopsida; order Gentianales; family Rubiaceae; genus Coffea; species Coffea arabica. The sequence goes on along the minus strand of NC_092323.1, from coordinate 14,662,345 downwards.
TGAATGGGCAGTTTATGCTTAATTGTCAAGCTTCATATTAACCACGATTACAAATAAAAATTTCTCTTATGAATTCACCAAGATATTTTATCCATCTCCCTCTTCCCTAGATGAACAGACTTCAGCACAGAAAATACCAGATCAACTCCATTTTCGCATTCTACTCAACCAACTCAGTAGACACCTCAATTACCAGATACAGCTGATACCCTAGCAAATTTGTAATCCAAGATAATCACTTTAAGAGATAGTACATTAATTCCAAAAACACTAAATTCAGATGCCTAAAACAGTTGAGTTGCTATTATTGGATGGAATAAACAGTTACACAGTCAACCATAAATAACCAATGACCATGTTTAGTGTAATACCTACAAAATCATCCAAGATATTTAGAACATTGAAAACATTCTATGTAAACTATTCTAATATGGAAACAGTTGTAATATACACATTTTATGTGGATTTTTGCATGGTCTAAAGTAGCCTACCACCAGGCATCATATCTTAATAGATCGAGACTCCCAAATCCATTTTCCATTTTCCATTTTCATTCTCAACTCATGAACTATAAAATCCACATTATAAGTTGAAACCCACTTCTAAGTTTGCATTAATTGACATCTGACAGAAGCTGTAGGGAGGATAAACTTCATCAACTCAACTCAAGTAACACAATTCTTTGCCTTCTTAGTTGCCCTTCACTGAAAGATATCATTCATCAGAGACCCCTATACTTCTAGAGCTAACAGTGCATCAGTCAATTACAAATACTAAATAAAATTCCTCAAAAAAACATATATCTTAACATAGAAGGAATGACCTGCAGGTACTCAATCCAAGTACGTGCAGGTGAGTAAAATAGATTTCTCTATCTAAAACAGTATTGTTGTCAATCAGCTTGGTTTGATTACCAGCATCTAACTACACACTAGACGTCAGATGTCAATCATCTTGATTTGAATTACCAGAATTTTACTACAGACTAGACATCAGCAGATATACTGCTTCTAATTAATTTATGTGAAAAAATGAAAAAAAAAAAACATAAAACATGATTCCCAAATAAAGGATCTAAATCAATTAATGACAGCTTGGCAGGCTTTTCCATTCCAGCACCTGATCTTGCCTACAAAGAAATTGCCCTAGTAGCTCCGGATCTGAGCAGCTATCACTTAAACTTTTAACATGATCAACTTCCTCAGTAAAGCTAACATACTAAACTTCAGGATACAACCAGGGGATCATTAAGCATTCTATAATTCGAAGAAGTTAGAGAATACAAAAGGGTTGGAAGAAAACGAATTTGAAACCACAAAGAGTGGCACGAAATGAAATTTCATCACTCAAAATTCTGAAAATTGAGGTTTATCTGAATATTGAAATCTTTATTGCAAATTAAAAAAAGATTCTTGGTTTCATTCCTATTCCAAAATAGGGACAGTCAACTTTTCCCTGCGCTGCTACCTTGTTCTTTTTTCCCCAAACTCCCTCCACTCATCCTCTCTTCTCCTCCCTCTCCTTCATCAATCCTCTATACACATATGAGAAGAAAAGAATAAAGTAGAAGAGCAGCCACACAAGCAGACCACCTGTCGTGCCTCCTTCAGCATCTTTCACTCCCAATCATTCAATATCAAACCAGGACGGCAATGGTGCCTTCTTTTATTTGCTGTGTAAGCCAAATCCGAACAGCTCAGAAAAGGAATGATAAAGATGTTAAACTAGATTGCAGGCAGAATATTTTTGGTGTTGAGGGTCAGGCCGTCTGGCCGTCCTCAAGGCCTTCAAATTCACATAATTCCCAAAACCTTTACCTAAAATGCATCGATGTCCTAAATTCTAAAGACAATGCTCCTTGACCAAAATATGATTCTAAACTACAACTTCAGCCTTTATATCTCTCGATCTACATGTAATCAAAAGATTGTTAAGGTAATAATGATAAACTTCAGCTGAATTTTCCTAATCATAACCACAACTCCAATCATTCCAAGATCAGATTTTGTGAATACCATTCAATCTCTCAGCTGAAACCCCCAAAGGTTCATACAAACACATGACAATTCAACACAACCTATGGTCAAAGCAAGAATCTGTTCCCCTTAAATCCCACGTGTTTCTTGTTGCATCAGCCAAAATTCACACAAAAAATTCAGTAAAAACATAAAAGCGCGTACAGATTTTCAGATGGAACAGATTTTACCTTCAACAGAAGCTGATGCTTTGATGGACAAGAAACGCTTTTTGCGATTGACAAAAAGGGGTGACGAAGATCTTGGAAAGGAGATTGATGCAGTAGAAGCTTGAGGTGGAAAAGGGTTGCTCGAATTCGAACTACTAGTCCTCGTTACAAGCCTGCAAATCGGATCACATGTCCAGGCAGAAGCAGCAGCCGAGGAGAAAGCCATTTTTGAGGTTTTTGAGAAGTAGAAACTCAGGAATGGAAAAAAAGAAACATTACGGCTTCTTCTTACTGGAGTACTATTTTTTACATTTTTATTTTTATTTTTTTTTAGTTTAGTAGTTCGGAATAAATCACGCGGGGCACGTGGCAGTTTATTTTTCAGATATTTGTTTTTAATTTTTGAGGCCTGTATTTGTAGAACGAGGGGATATTTTTATTTTCTTCTACATCATAAATTCATAGTCATTAGTATTCATCTTGTTACTTCTGCCCCTTCTATTTTTCAAAATCTTTCTATGAAATAAGTTTCCAAATTTTTAATTTTTTAAGTCATTGGAATTAGTAGTATTAAAGAAAAAATGGGCAATCAATTATTATTACAGGCTTTATATCAAGAGAGGCTTTAAGAAACAAAACATATAAATGCACATATTAGATAAGTTTTGACTATTGATAAGATAATTAAAAGCCCCGAATTACTCTTAAATATGCATTAATGATGTTTTCTTGATGTTGCTTAATATTTGTTGTCATGAAGGCTATCAAAAATATTTCCTTGTTAATTCTTTTTGGGGTCAATAATAAGACAATTAACTCACAAAAGGCGAGATTAACCCCGCACTATATAATATTCTAAAATGTCATTATAGAAAATTAGTTGGGATATAAAGGCCGAATTAAGTTATGATTGGTGTAAGTGTAGTTAAATTTTACCCTTTAAATTCTTTGAAATCGAATTTGTTCCCCTTAATTACATGTTGGAGTTTCCAAAAATAGTTTACAGAATTAACTTCTATTGAGTCTAAATCTTGAATTTTAAGTCTAACAATCTATGTCACCCCCCTTTTGAAAAGAGACATTGCACTTGCCTATATATATATATATATATATATATATATATATATATATATATATATATATATATATATATATTTTATGTTTTTCCTGAGATGACTTGACAACATTAGAATTGTCAGTTTTCAACTGGTTTTGCTATTGGATAATCATATTTTCGACTAGCTTCTTACTACGAAGCTATTCGATCCCGTTTGGTTTGCTATTTTCTGGAGTTATTAGAGAAAAATATATTGTAATGATTTGATATATATGAGTTAAAATAATGATTGAGAAATGTACTTACAGAAAAAGTAAAAATTTTGTGGTAGAAAACTACAATCATTTTTAACAGCTAATCAACAAATTTGTCTGTTTGAGCCTAGAGGGGATAATTTGTGCATAACAAATAAGCCAGAGAACCAAGTTAGCAAGTCATGTGCATCCTCATTCCAGATTTGGAGTCACTTGAGGACTTTGTATGCCATCCATGATGTTTTATTGATTAATCCTAAGGGTCATTTAATTTTTCCCCTGTCTGACAATTACTTTCTCAAAAACTTCTATTCATTAGTCCATCAATTATTCCACTACTAGAGCCAATAACTGATTATTAATAGCATCTTACTCAACTACTTATCCTGCATAAACTTGTAATGAAACATTTAAGCACCAATAACAGCCAAATAGCATCTAATGAGTCAATGATATGGTGCTTTAAATCTGGATACTCATTTGTCTTATTCATATAGGCAGTAAAGGTGTCATCATTCATTGTATTTGTTTTTCTTTCTCATCTATTGATCATTAAGTTCTGTCATTCTCATCATGTCATTCATGACTTCATAACCATAGGACCATGTTTACAGTTACTACAGAAAAACAAAAATGGTCCTGAAAAAGACAAAGCAGCAAAATGAGGGGACAAGACAGGACAGGCTTACAAATGAAGCTGTTATCAGATTATGATGAAGAATAATGAGATATCTTATTCATGGTTCAACAATTGTTGTTGAATTCATCTCCCAGAATTTTGAAGTAGAGATATCACAATGGACATTTCCTAAGAAGTCATGCGCCCTGCAATTGTATGCAAGTACCTAGATGGCAAAACTTGGCTGAATTCTTTAAGAATTGTACAACAACTTTGGACTTCTTTGCTACTACAAAACATTTTTGTAGTCAGCATTTGGCTGGCTAGGTTGAACTGATAAAGAAAACAAGAGAGTGTTGTACAGAGATCATGAAACACCAAAGAATGAAGTAATAAACTGTAATGTCATCAACTGGACTGATCAATGTTGGCTAGCAAAGTTAGCATGCACATCCTCCCCTCTGCTGCTCAACTCCTGAAAGGGATTCTGGTATTCTTTGGAGGTCACTGCAAAAAATGACCAGTGCATCAAATGCCTTGTGAGACAAATAAGTTGAACAAGTCCTCCTTTGTTAGTTCTAAGAGATAAAGAAAGGAGCTGGATAAGTAGGATAAAGAAGAGCATTTCATATTTGTGCAAAATTATGAAAACTTTATGATAAGAAGACTTGTTATAATGCATGGAAGTGTATGACTTGTAGAATTTTACAATGTTATCAGTGATCAGAGCACTGCGCAACTTGAATCATCATTGTCTTGATGGCCATTCAGTGGTTCTAATATTTCAGGCTAATATCATGGGATTGGTATATATCTAGTAGCTGTGGAATTTAAAATGTACATGCTGCAAAGATTATGGATTAGGCTGAAGTAGTACAAAATTTGATACACTCACCAGTAAGATGGTATCTCTTGATCTGGCCAACTAAAACAAAAGAAATTGTGACAATTCAAAAGCAAAAGAAATGTGAATTTAGTGAAAAAAAAATCAAGGAATAAAAGTTACAGAACTTTGCAGTAGATGCATAAAAAAAAGTTTCATAAGGCTGGATACACAATGGAAAGAATACGTCAGATTATACTTACATGTCCTGCCCATCGTCATGTTCATATGCAAGAGCAATTCTAGCAATGGAAGTGAATGCATGATCAACATTGTAATCTTCTTTAGCTGAGGTTTCATAATAAGGTATATTTCCTCTGGAAGCACACCAGTCCTTAACAGTCATCTCAGGTACCTGCAGTTGTGGATGATCTACAGACTCAAACTGGCAGCAAAGTTTTTCATTTTTCTCTTGAATTTCTTATTGAATTTGTTTTCTTACCGCTTGGCTCCTCCCATAATTCACATCGACCTTGTTTCCAATCAACACAAAAGGAAAGGACTCAGGATTGACAGGATCTGCCTGTAGCCACGTAAAGAGAAAATTGTTGACAAAAAGAGATTAAACTGGAAGAGCTGGACTGCGTTTGTCTAAGAATTAATGGTACCAGAAATTACCTCAATACCTTCTAAAAGACAAAGTAACAACTGGTCAAGCAGAAGGATTCCAAAAAAGTTGATCTTACATAACATAATGCACAAAAAAATGATGAACAGACTTTATTCTCTTTAAATCTTGCAATTAAGTAACATAAAGTTAGCCAGTATCTTGGACAAAGTTTTGTGGTCTGGCCCAAAAAAGAAATAAAAGGTAGCGTGAGAATCACAGCAGATCCTTTTGGTTTTGTGTTCTGCATAATACATGGAGTCCACATTAACACAAATTCTTGGATCATTCTAGCAATTAGTGCCAGTTAACGACTTAACATGTCATCTCCATTTCGATTAACAAGGTTAAAGAATGTCCCTCAAACATAACCAAAACCAAAATGGAGAATTTCATGCTGATGCAGGATCCTGAAAGGGGAAGGTTACACAGTCATACATTTGCATACTGAAAAAAAAAAAATTCTCAACAACAGATTTCCGGATTCATCGATCACCTGCTTGAGAAACTCTTCATGCCAATTTTGAAGGGTTTCAAAAGATCTGAGTAGATTGACATCAAACACGAGTACGCAACAATCTGCTCCCCTGTAAAATGCAGCACCAAGGCTGTGAAATCTTTCTTGTCCTGCTGTATCCCATATCTGTTCAAATTTCGACTTTTAGCCTAACAGATTCTCCAAAAGTTCATCTCAGAAAAACAAGGGAGCTGGTTTGAATAATCACTCACTTGCAAGGTAACTAGTTTGTCATCAATCTGTATCTCTTTGGTGGAAAAATCAGCACCAATTGTTGCTTTGTATTGATGTGTGAACTTTTTATGTACATATCTATTACAGTAGTTAACGAAACCACTAGTTGAATGTAAAGATCCGGCCTAAATGAACGCATACAAGAAGTTAAAAATTTTTCTTAGAAACTTAAAATGGCAATGCCTTCGTATCCTATAGCAATTTGTTGCATAGTTCAACAATTACATTTTGTTTCAATGCACGATATATTGAAAAAAAAAAAAAAAAGAGCATATGGTTCATTAGGATGCAAAATTAGGGCAAATGAATAGTCATTAGTTGACTGACATGATCAAGTTGTTGAAGGTAATACTAGTGATGAAAATAACTGACAACTGATAGAAAACAGAAGCAATTTTTGCAAAGGTTTAGTCAATTCAGAATTTTGTCAAGTAATAGCAATGCATATATCCAAAGCAGTTGTTATTGACAACTAATACAAACATGCATGATGGACAAGAAACTTCTCGTACTGCCTATTGAACTTATGATAACAAGGATACTGATTCATCAAAGATGTCTTTCCCACCCTGAAAGTTCGATAACAAAAGCTCACACATTAGACCAGAAACAAGCTTGAAGTTACAATATTTGCTTTTGACTTGAAAAAAGTTCTAAAAATGGACCAAAAAAAGAAAAACAAGATTAGGGGAAAATAAAAGATCAGACAGAAAACAAAATAGAGAAAGTTTAAATTATTTACCCGCTATCCCCGATAACGATAATCTTAAGCAAACTCCTTTTCAGGATGGACATAGCAGTGTTTTTTAAAGTCTTTTGAGTGTCTGAGGACTTTGTATGTTGCTGGCTTTGCTTTTCTGTTGTTTCCAAAGAATTAGACAAAAAAATTTGGATAAGCTATCAAAGTACAAATAGTTCAAGAACAAAAAAGGCAGCCACTTTCTGCAACTTCACAAGCTTCTTGTTGACAGTACCTGCTTTTTTCTCATCATCTGTAGGTAGGGCGGTCATGCATGTGAATTTCATTAAGCATGTCAAATCTTCTACCTGCCAGCAGAGCTAGATTTTTGAGTGTCATGTGAAACGAATAGGTTCTCTTCTTGATTGTTTGATGAAGAATCGTGCATCCCATGATTCAACCTTTTATGCTTTTGTTTGGGGGAAAATATAGATCTTCTTGGTTCAATTATTTGAATGGTTGTTCATTGGTAAATGACATTGGCAAATGACTTCTCAGAACTGTTGTTTAATCATTTTGAGTTTGTAATGGTTGCCATGTCTTTTCCTGTTCTTGGCACAAATTCTCTATTTTAATCATGGGTCCAACCATCATTCTTGAATATTCTTTGCCTGCCTTGGCTTAAATCAAGTTCATGTGATAAAAGAGTACCACTAACTTATTGATAACTTGCGAGAATATTTTGGAACTTTTGAAGTGATTAGAAAATTCAAAACCACGAAAATAATGAAAAAGATTTTCTGTTTGCTCCCATAGAAAGCTATCTGTACTCAAAGTTAATTGTCTCAGTGTCGCATATATATCAATTATGTTGAACAGAACAATTGTCAAAACATGCTGTTTGATGATTTAGATACATGAAAAAGAACTAACTTAAAGCTTGAATTTAATGTCAAAATTACTCTAAGAAACTTCACATGTATCTGGATTCATTCTCTAGATAGATATGCCATATTACCTTATGGAATATCTTTTACTCCTGCACTACGAGATATACGACTTAAACGACAAAAACAAAATAAGGGATGACACACCTCATTGATTGATTTTGAAAATTCCATATTTATATCTGTCATCTTAGGAAGTGTGATGGTTTTAAGTCTGTTTTTCGTAGGTTGACTCATAACTTATATGAATATATTGCAATACAAAGATTTGTACCAAGTAAAACTAGGCTACATTTCATATAAGCTGTTGAGGATTGCTTGCATAAACTTTTGCATCTCTCGAAGGTCAGCATTCTTTTTCACCAACACCGGAACTCCAGTGTGTGATTGGAAAGTTCATCAGGTTATAAATATGCTTCCCTTGCCTGTTCATATGTGCAAGTCAAAGTATAGGAAATTGATTGACTAGTTATCTGCAGAGGAAATCAAGCGGCATTCAGGAAAATTATGGTCCCTCCACGTCGGTTGGATGCGGGTTCCTTAGTCTGGGTTTAAGGTCCATAGGACCCTCGTCCAGTTACCCATTGGCTGGACGTGGGTTTCTTGTGGATCCCCTTAGATTACTCTTAATGGGTCGTTTAGCCGCTGACTCCATGAGTGTTTCTAATCTAATTGGATGCTTTTTGATTCTTCAATCAAATGCTGGGCTTTCAACTTTTTATGTTTCCCTTGTAGAGACATCCTTGTCCCATTTCTGATGTTATGAAGATCCTTTACCAGATGGGCTATTCAAGAAATGAACAAAAATGGAGTGAACCATAAAAAATTCTAAAGCATCTGTACATTATTTGTGTTGGCCAACATGATTGCTGATTCTTTTGGCTTAGATCAGATTGCTTTAGGGTCAAGTATTAGATTAAATTAAAAGTTTGTGAATATAGAAGTCCCCTGAGACTTTAAGCACAAAAAAAAAAAAAAAAAAATTAGAAGAGATGAATTTAGATTCCAAAGGGTCACCAATAAGTTACTAATATATTTCTTAGGTGTCATTGGAAAATATTCCAAATAGATTTAGTGTATCAACTTAGTATATCCATCACATCACGCTAAGTGACACAAAGTAGTGTATAACTTCAATCAACTAAAAGTTTGTAGTTTAAAACTTAGGACGCTTAATACTACTTTTGTATAATTTCGTAAACAAAACTTTTTTTGAGGATGTTTTCGATGATTGCGTGTATTTCAAAGAATTATCTTAAAACTTTTGTTCGGTAACTTTTATTGAAATTTTTACCTTGAAAGCTATCCATCTATATACATTTTTACTTTCATAAACTTATTGAACAAATTTTTTAAAGTGTAAAACCAATTTTTATAGATAATTGTAAGTTATTACAGTGTGTTTGGATTGTCAATTATTTCACTTTATTTACGCCTTATTTACACACATTGATTTGCTTACATCATCAATATATTTTTCAATCACCTTTCTATCTCACATACATCATATCAAAAAAGTGCTACAGTACTTTTTCACAAAATTATCTCAAATAATTTACAATCCAAACACGTTTTTTAAAATTTGTACACATATAAAATGTGCCTTGATATTTAGTTTTCAAGTAAAATGCCTTCACACGCACGAGAAGTGTGGCCAGCACTCACATGAGGTCCAATAGACACGGGGTCGTTGAATCTAGGTAGTCACATTTGATTGTGCTGCAAAAGCCTCAAGTTTGATTGTTCGATCCCCTTGAATAAGTCTACACGGCTCATTTGAGATTTAATTGGTGTCAATTTCAACATAGTCCTTAGCCCAAAAACCATTCAGTCAAGATTGTATCAACTTGAGGTCCCAAGTCAGATGGACTGCAGACGGCAAGGCCCTTTCTACCCTTAATTCTTTTTTTTTGTTTTTTTTTTTTTAAGATTACGACAAACAACAATAGCACTTATATATTTTTGAGTGAATGGCCAAAAAGCTATTAAACTATTTATTATGGTCGAATTAGTCATTAAACTTTTTTTTTTTTGACCTTAAAGGCCATTAAATTGGCAAAAACGTGCTAATGAGGTCATTTTGTCAAATTCTACAGGTAAAAGATCAGTTTGCCAAAAAGGTTATTGTCTAGTAGAATTTGACAAAAATTGCCTCAGTGGACCCTTTTTGCCAATTTAGTGACATTTGTGTTTACCAATAAATGTTTAATTACTGATCCATGCCATACTTAATAGTTTTGTGACCTTTTTGATCATTCATTTTATATTTTTATATGAGTCAATTTTATATACACTAACAGTGTATACACTATCATCGTTAGATGAATGTCACATAAGAAAAATTTCAATTTGAAATTCAAATTTAACATATGGGGCATTCATCTAAACATGACAGTGTATACACTGTCAATATATAGAAAATTAATCCTTTTTATATTGAAAACTCCAATTCGTTCATGCAGAATTGGAAGAGATAACCTACCTTTAAACCATACAAGTGCACTATTGCGCGTTCTAAAATTTTCACGAATCTACAAAACACTGCTTCTCTTGCAAACAAACGCCTGAACAACCTTGAACTCCCGACTTGATACTGGCTGGGATTATAAGAGACCCCTCTTTAGCCTTTGTGACAAAGTCCAATCTTGACCTTTTGATTAAGTGAACATGAGGTTTTTATTCAACTCTTAAATTTCTCCTTTTCTCATCTAAAAGTTCAAAGTCTATATTGAACCTTGAAGAAACATAGACAGAAAAAAAACCTCCACTTGGATTGACAATTGAGTTATCTGAGGGCATATAATATCATTCTATATGGTTCACTTTTGGAACCCTACCCAAGAGATTTTTGGGTTTCCACAAACAGGAAATAATGGATAAGTCTACCAAGTTATTTTTGTCAAGGTTTAGTCAAGATATGCAGCAGCCTAAAAAAGATATGCAGCAGCCTCAAAACCTTTCTGTCTTCCTCACTTCTCAGCTCTTTCTCAACTCACATCAGTTATTAGGCTTTCCACTTCCCATTTTCTACTTACTTTTGGCATGATGTGGCTAGCACCTTTACAGTTTGCAGAATTTTGGTTTGCAATCATTTCCTACTCTTTTACTCAACGCTTTCTTGACTATATTACTGCAATATTTAAAGCAAAGGCCACATATTAATATATCTTCAGAGTAGGCCTTGTTTGGATTGCCGGTTTCCGTCGAAAAATTACGTCGTTTTCCGTGATCATATTTCCCTATTACCTTTTTCCCTCACATACATCAAATCGCTACAGTAATTTTTTCATGAAAAATCACGGAAAATGCAATCCAAACACAAAAATTTCTTGATTTTCCCAGCTTGACAAGCCCAATTTGGAACGTGCCATAAACTAAAAGACTGCCAAAAATTTACTAGTTTACAAAGCAGAACTTTTGATCGAACAACTTGCTGCAGTCCTTAATTTGTTTTTGTTTTTTTGCTAGTATTATGTTATTAAAATCAGAAATCAATGGCAATTATTTAGTCTAAAAATCATTTACCATTCGAACGGCCAGTAATATTTATGTTAATCTAAGTGATCTTCAATTGCAACAATACAAATATAGGGATTCTCTAAAACTAATATTACACATACTAGTACTAGCAGGGCAATGACTGTATGTGCAATTTAGAAATTTTTTTTTTTTTGGTGTTCGTTGCTAACTAAGGTAAAATTATGATCTTTAATTTAATGAGTTAATCCTTAATGCATGCTATTCTATTAAAATAGTGGTTACCTTGTTAGTTTTAATCATTTATTCAACTCTAGTGCACAAAAAAGAAATATTTCTTGTGAAAATGAAAGAGTGGACATTAGAAAATTATTGGTCCTTCCTTGACAGTTTTTTTGAGAAGGACATTTCTTAAGAGCAATAATGAAAATCTAAGAAGTGACACAAAATTTTGCCACCTCACCAACACAGCTTGTGAAAACCCTCAAACGTGACAAATCAGGATTTGCAGACCACCTCTATTCAGATGGCAGGTGGGCCATTGGTGCCCTAGCTTCGAAGGTGCTTCCAAAGTCCATTGAAGAAAAATGGTAGCCGGAAGTCACGGTTACCTTAGCTGATTTTGTCACTCAAAGTTGGAGATAATTGTTGGTGATATTTTGATGTCTTGGTTTAGGTAATTTTTTACATTCTCTGCACCAAGTCAATCTGCATCACTATATATTCTGCCTCTTAAGTCTTCCTCACCCATGCTATGCTTGGCTTGGGGCAGCGTAGCATAGTAGCAGAATAAAAAAAACCTTCTCATATCTCGCGATAATTGTAATCTCCTGAGAAAATTGATGATTGGTTTCTGTACTGTTACCTCCTTTATCAGTGGGCGGTCATTTAGGGTCTTAACCGGCGATTCGCACTGTTCTCCTCTTGATGATGATGTTTTGCCTCCATTTCATAAAGTATTCGACCCGATTTAAATTTTAACGACAGTTACTCAATAAAGTATTGTTAAACTATCCAAATTCAGAAACACAATCGGTTTGATGACGGTAAGTAACTCAATTGAACATTATTTTGCAGCTTGATTATTGTGTGAGATTGACAAAGTCCAAACAACTGCATAAATTGTGGCAAAACAAAAAATTTCTTGATCAAATTAATGGTTAGTATTGTTAATCAAATTTGATCTTTTGCCTATAACTTATTATATTACAATAAAATGACTGAGATTGATTTCCTAAAGAAGTTCCAAAATTTTGCTTGGATTGCTTGTTTCCGTCGAAAAATATTGTCGTTTTCCGTGATCACATTTCCCTATCACCTTTTTCCCTTACATATATCAAATCGCTACAGTAATTTTTTCATGAAAAATGACGGAAAATGCAATCCAAACACAACCTTAGTTTTTTCTAATCTCTAAATGGAGAGAGTCCTGACAAATCATTCACATCTTTCGTAGAAGACCCCAGGTCAGCTATATGACATCATCCCATAGACATATATGATCCACTGCTTGTCAACCGCGCAATAAAATTAGCACCTTCATCCTATCCCCCCAGGAATGTGTATACGAAGCTGCAACATGGAAAATCAAGCCAGGAAAATTCTTAGCAGGCGCAGCAATAAGGACTAATTCAACTTTTGGACCCTTCAAGTTTTTATTCATTCACGTTTTGTCTCTTCAGCGTTTATTTAGAGTACATTGCACCTTTAACATAACAACAACTACTACTATTACATTGTAATTTTGAATTTTCATTCTACACAAAAATTATCAATTGATTTCAAACTGCCCTCATCTCACGCATTATTATTTATTACTGATGATATATAAATTACGTGTGCTTTTATGTCACGACACTTTTTGTTTCTAATGCTGAAAGCGAGCAATAATCTTTGATAATTACAAAATGAAACCGAGTAACACTGGATGTTTTTATCTATTGCCATCAACAATATAAGCCTTTGAGGGCGATTTGGAACTCGAATTTTAGAACCAACAAACAAGTTGGCCATCAAAAGGGATTTAAAAACCCTCTTTAACTTGTAGGTCGGTGGTTCAAATCTGAAGAGCGTGCTACAACACCCCTTTGATCTAAATAGGTCCGTTTTTCCTCTAAACCCTTATATAATCCAGTTAGATTTCCCCTCCCATATAGAATAAGATATTTAGTGTAGATGTTGTCAATTGACAAAAAAATAAATAAATAAAGGAACCCTTATTTTAGTAAGTATAGAATGCTAATTACACAAGATAAAAGTATTGGGTGCTAGGTGGAAATTGCAAAAGACATTAGGGAGTGCAAACTTAAATTAGCCCAAGCTGTAGAATATTACTACTTGTAGCATTCACTATTTGAAGCAACACAAGGAGCAAGCTGGCTAGTCATCGTCCCCCAATCACCCATCCCCAGGTCTTCATACCAGCAAGACTTTTTCTCTTCTAGTCTACACTAAAACACTTTTCTCTTCTCAGTTCAAGAAATGGATGCTTCCCTCTGTATGTTTCCTAACCCTAACCCTACTGCAGGAGTCATGCCTGATATTTCACAACATGTCGATCATCATCAACATCATCAGACTTCATCGGAGTTCCAATTTTCTGATTATTTCATGATGCAAGATTATTACAGCTTCGATCAGGATGCTCATTTAGCTTCTCAAAATACGGTCGACCAATACCAGCAAAATGTTACCAGCAATATCACGGTTGAATCCAATCATCCTTCTGCAACAGCTAGCAACATGCAAGTCATCTTATCCCTCTGCAGATAACAAGAAGTCCATAGATACGACCGCCCCATTTGTCAAGATCCCAGTTTATTTTATTTTATTCTATTCCATTTTTTGAGTTTTTCATGTCGTTCTGCTGCAAGTAACATATACTATGATTAACAGGATGAATATTGAAAATCTGTTGCTCAGAAATATGATTTTTTTTTTTTTTTTTTTTGTATTTTCTTTAGGAAACAGAAAAGCGGAATAACGAAGAAAAGGGCAGTGGACATGGGGCGTAAAGTTGCATTTCGAACTAAATCGAAGCTGGATGTCATGGATGACGGCTACAAATGGAGGAAATATGGGAAAAAGATGGTCAAGAACAGCCCAAATCCAAGGTAAATGGTACCCTAAATCTATGTGTATATGTGTTTTTTCAAAATTAAAATACTTTTTTCTTCCATCATTCTTCTTGTGCATTAGTAATTTAAGGCCATGCTTATCAATTTGTTAATAATAGACGTCATTTCATAGAACATAAACCAAATCAAACACCAGATCTACTTAAGCTTGTCAAATAATCTAAACAAGTTTGTTTATCGTGTTTTTAACGTTGTTTTTTGTAGGTAATCTCCTAAATATATGTATTGGTAATATCAGCTAATCAGCTTTAGACGATTCTACAAAATCAAAGATTAATTCCTTTTTAATCCCCGACTCTACGCCAGGTGCAATTGGTATTGATAGAGATGCAGTAGTTATAAATATAGAAGAGATTTAGCCCATGTCTTGAATTGATTAAGCCGTGTAAGAACAAGATATGCATATAGAGCGGTAAAACTAAATCTATATTGTGCAAAGTTGTTTTTAATCAGGTGATTTCGTCCCCTCTCGTTGCTTCCATGCATACTCACTGATCATGGTGATATACAATCCAACAAAAAAGTCGACAAAGATTTCATAAAATGTCCATGCATATTAAGAAACACCAAACAACAAGAGGATTGTCATGGCATAAATTCTACTATTGTTGGATTTAATCATATTTCTTTTGACCCCAAAAGCATAATTTGAGAGAAGGAAGTAATTGACCTCAGCTTATTTTGATGTGATGAACCAGATGCACAATGCTGATGATCTCAAGTGTTTTCCTCAAGAACTGGAAATGAATTATTTCTCTATGTAACTTTGTTGATTTATACCATATATAGCGTAACTTTCGTCGGACCTACACATCAAACACCACATGCCTTAGAAAGAATATGTAATACAAGTTGAAGTAATCATATGTACCCTTTTCCCTTTCTTTCTTTTCATTCTTTTTGTGCAGAATGGATGGGAACTTTTTGGAAATAACAAGTTGAAATTTCAAAAAAAAAAAAAGAATGGTCTCATCTCTTCTATGATTAATCTCGGCTTAAAGAGCTTTTCTTTCATTCAATCATAAAGAAGAATTGTTTAGTCTCACTTAAATTCCTGCAACAAACCTTTTCTTTTCGTTTTTGAGATATCATATACCTCACTAGTAACATCTTAGTGTAATCTGAATCTATTGAGATTTTCCTTAAAAGATTAATATTCAACCCTTAATATGATCTATGAGCTAGGCAAGTATTAACTAAGTTGATAAAATTTTGCTACACTCAGTGCAAACGAGTTATACCATACTAGTTTCCTCCCATGTAATTAAATATGACATTAATATGAGGTTAAATTAAAGCATCAAATTTGAATATAATTTCAAACACTCTTAAAAGCCTATTGTCTTCACACATCTCAAAGCCTGTACGACATTTGAAAAATCATATCTAGAACATCTATTCATTGACAAACAAAGTTTTTATCTACCCATTTGTCCACATATAATCATTCTCAACATTATCAAGATTAGATTTCTTTGATCTGAAAACTTGATTTTTTTACTTTCTTATTTGTGCAAAACAAAGTACTTGGAATCGAATTAACGTATACTACTGAACATAAATGCATGTCCCATCCGTGAATGTAGATCATTGTTCTTTTAAACTTATTATGAGCCTCTCATTCTCTTGAAGGAATGAGAACCAAGTATTAATCCATGCAACATTTAGTGACGTAAATGAGATGACATCATAGGCCAGTTATGGATAAACATTGGGTGATTGCCATCCATCCCATCGAGTTCCTTCGTTTTCTTGTACAGTGGAGCAGCAAAACTTGCCGTAATGCGTGCAAGTTGTAGGTTATCTGAGTGGGTTATCTTGTACAGTGGCAGACAAATTCCGATCAAACTTTAGATGGACCATGGATGGGGGTTGGGGAATGTTGAAATCCACTAGGTTCCCAGGCTTCAGTTACCATGCTATTTGTGGTGCCTCTCCGATCACCGGCATAAGTTGTAGGTTATCTGAGTCAAAATTGACCCCAGCTGCCATGAATGACTGAGGAGCCTTTTAATGGTTTAGGTTGATGAAGTAAATTAGAGCCAATTATTTACCAAATAGATTTGGCTTCTTTTGCATAAGTTTGGGGATATTTTGGCTAATATATGTTAGAAGAACAAGTGCTCACTAAAGCTTGTTAAGAAGGGTTTGTTAAGAAGATTTTTACGTGTTAAATTCTTTAAAAAAGTAGGGCTAAATCAAGAAAGTGTCTAGAAGACAAAATCTGAGTTTGCGAGTCTACATAGTAAACTTAATGCAAATTAGATGTACTACTGACTAATGCCTAGTGGACATCTACTAGAAAGCCGTTAAAATAACTAGGTTTGACAAGGTAGGGAAGGATGGTTATGAACTTGATTTAGGACAGCTTTTGAATTGTTGAAAAGGGCTACTGTATATTTATGTCGCAAAAATGACTTGTGAATATTAGTGTTTGAAACTCAAAGGCAGTCAATACCCTCTCATGCAACTTAATATAGTTTTGTCTTAAGTAATATCAATCTACCAAATATTTAGAAAAGTCTAATTTTCGTCCACATTGAATATGAGATACCTTTAATGTTCTTTTATATCGTATGATTGATGTGCAAATATAGTTCCTACACAACTGTAAACTGGTCAAAGGAGTAACTCTTAAGCTTCTAGAATATCTTGTAGGATCAACCTCTTCTTATTTCATAGTGGAGAAAGTTTTCGAGAGAAAGATGAGTTAGGTGGTTTTGGAGGAGGGAATAGAAGTGATATGTTCGGGTTCGAATTCTCCCACTTAAGTTAAACACTGAATTGAAACATTGTATGGACTATCCCTAATTCAAATTGCATAAGAATTAATTGCCTTATCTAAGGTTAATTAGCTCCTTAGGCCTCAAGATTTTTGTGAAACTTTAACAAGACGAATTGGTAATCAAGCTTAGTGTCGTCATGGATGATTAGTCTAAAAGAGATTCTGATGAAGATCATGCTATATTAAATGGACAGGTCTAAGTATTCACAAAAGAAAGGAAAGGTCTAAGTATTCATAAAGAGAGGAAATGCCAAAGTCGGGGCCTCATTCAAGAGCAGAGTTTTCTTCTTCTAGGAAAGGTTCAAATTGGGAAAGCAAAATTTGCAGCAGATAATTGAAGAAGCTAAACTATGGCCATCTCTCATATTTGCCGAAATTAAGCGTAGATTTGTAGCTCTATTTGTGCCTTGTTTACTTCTTCTTTTTAGTTTATCTTTCATTACATTCTTTTACTGAACATATATATTAGTATAAATGATGTGATTTGGATGCATATTAGATAATGCTTTCAAAATTTGATTGGTTAATGAAAGAGTTCTATGACCATATATGCAAATAAGCCTTAGCGCATCTCACATAAGACTTGTTTCCTTTCGACAATTTCTTTCATTCATGTTAACCATATTTCTGGAAAAACTAAACCTGTCCTGATTATAGGGGCAACCCCTTGTTCCACTATTCTATTTATTCTTTATCAAGCTGACATTGGTTAATATTCTCATGAAAGCATGCCACTTTTACCTCAAAATCAAGGTTCAAAGCACTGATAGTGATACTGGGAAAATTAATTGACTTGTTCAACCACATTTGTGGATGCACATTACCTGTTCGTCCTTTGACTCCTTGAGTGTGATGGTGCTGAGAGGTCCATTTGCACTAAATGACACTTTCAAGGCAGAATATAGACTTTCATGCACCAAAGTCGTCGTCTCATTCATGATTCATGCTTCAGCTCTGTACTCTTCCAACATTTGGACATAGCAATTAGAATTTTCCTTTTCTAATCGATACCCCATCAATACTGATTAATCTGCCTTACCATCTTGTTTTCATTAATTAGACCTTGTAAACTAAATTTCAGAAAAAGCCAAAAAGCACACTATACATGAACTTGCCAAGTACATGCCATTCCCATTAGTTTCTGCCAGAAAAAATGTGGGAAGCCCTTTTAACTCGTCGGTTTTCAATTTTTATTTTTTTCTTTAAATATTATGCGGAATATTTATCCTTCCCTGATCTGTTTCTGTGCGCTTTTGCCTCCATAATGATGGTTGTTTTAGACTTTGGTTTTTTTCCAGCTAAGTAAACTCTTAAAAGTTTCTCAAAGAATCCCTTGGATGCTTGGGATGAGTCATAGATTAACAAGTTACTCGTTCAAGTCAGCAACAAAAACACATTTCTTATCTTCCAATTGATCTTCTTTTAATTCTCCGGTCCTTCTTTTCTACTACTAACAGTTATTGCTTGTTGCAAGAAATTATAAGTGTTAGTAGATTCTGACAGAAGATTAACCCCTGAACAGGAACTACTTCAAGTGTTCAAGTGGAGGATGCCATGTGAAGAAAAGGGTAGAAAGAGATAGAGATGACCCATCTTATGTGATAACAACATATGAAGGAGTTCACAACCATGAGAGTCCTTGTGTAGTCTACCATTTGCCTCCTATGATGCCAATGGGTGGATTCTCCTTACAAGAATCCTATACTCCTTCCTCTTCTTCATAGTTTGTTATATCTAGGAGCAAAAGATGATTTTCATAGAGAAGTTTGAATTATGTATGTTACTTTGATAGGTAATATTGTGAAGATGGGACTGATCTCCTGTTGCTGACTGAGCAGCATGTTAGCAAATTTGTGTATAAGAAGCCCAGGTTGTTTCTTATAGATATCTGATACAGTGAAAATATTATTATAGGTGAATAAGAAACATTTGACAACATTTGTTTACAACAAAACTCATGTGGCAGACATGCTTTGTGTTTCTTGCACCACCAGGTTATATACAAAATGGTTTGGCAACTTCAAACCTGTTTCATATATACCGGAACAACATAGTGGTTGGATTAATTGGCATACATGGAAGAGTTTAGATACTAGGCATAATTTTGGAAACCTCCCCTAAGTTTATTGAAAACTTCACTGAGCTCCATCAAAGTTTTAAATATTACACCTACCTCCCTTGATTTGGTAGTTTTAGTAACTAAAACTTAAAGTAACTTGATTTGGTTAAAAAATTTAAATGAGTACCTTCAATGTCCTCATAGATTAAAATTTCATTTGCTTTCCTAAATAATTGTAAAGTAATTTAGCATAATTATAAGGAACAGGTACTAAGTTTTCCAGTCCCCTATATATTGTACGATAGGCAACTATGACAATAATTCCATCAGTATTATAGGCTATTTTTGATGGTGCTTTATTAGGAATTTAGATTTCTAACATGGAGAAGAGAGTGTTGCCATAATTTTTTTCACACTTTCTGGATTTTTCATGTGGTGAAACTACCATAGTTTCGTAGTAGTTTTGGACCTCTCTTTTTGAGTTATTGTTGACTTTAATACCAAAAATACAAAAAGATCATCAAAAAAATTGGATCGCATTTGAAGTTAACTTGTCAAAAAGATCGTTAATGTAAATGATATTTAGATACAATAGATGCTCGGACCATTATTGGTAGCTGCATGATTTTGTTGGCAAAATATAAATAGGAGAAATTAGAAGGGGAAGAAAGAAAAAAAATATTAATCTTAAACTAGGTGTGCAAACGAGTCGAGTCAAGTCGAGTTTCTGCCTAATCGAGTCGAGCATCAAAATGTCAAACTCGAACTCGAGCTTAAAAAAATTTAAAAAATAATTATTTTATTTTTAAAAAATAAATAAAATAATATTTTTCTTAACAAATAATAAAATATTATGGATATATATAATTTTACTATTAAAATAAAAAGTAAGAAATATATATAATCGAGTTCGAGTCAGCTCGCGAGCTAACGAACTTAATATTTTTGAACTCGAGTCCGAGCTCGAGCGCTAACGAGTTTAGTATTTTTGAACTCGAGTCCCAGCTCGACCTCGGACTCGAGCCGCTCGTGATTCGATCACGAGCGGCTCGATTCATTTGCATCCCTATTTTAAACACATTCTTGATGTAAGCATTCCAATGAATAAAGGAGTTTCATTAAAATGTTAATACTACTATTGTCATTTCAAATGAAGTAGGAGGCGAGTATAATTTTTAAAAATTGTAGTACTTGGTAAAATTATCGAAAAGCTTAAGGGGAGTTTCTAAAGTTTCTAAAGTTATGAGTAAAATTATCAGAAAGCTTAAGGGAAGTTTCTAAAGTTATCCCTAAATACTGGTATGGAGCTTTCTTTTTCACTCTCAAAAGATAGACGGGGAAGGGTTGTATATATGGTCCAACTATGCACATTCACATTGAGCAGCAGCAACTGATGCTACCATTCTCCCACTTGGTCGATGACAGTTCACTGTAGTTTGCACTTTTCAACTCGAGATTTGTATTATTGTTGCGACAAGATTGATTTGAGCCAACCTAGTCTTAATAATAGCAGTATATAATGACGTAATTTCTGACATTAATGCACATTTTAATGAAATTAGGGTAAAAAACAAAAAAGCCCCCTGTGGTAAACCTAATACACAGAAAAGCCCCCCATGGTTTCAAAATATACAACACGACCCCTCATGCTTTGAACTAAATTGTAAAGGTGACGAAATCCGTTAAAGTTAACGGAAATGGACAAAATGACCAAAATACCCTGATATAATTAAGCAAAAGACAGCTCAAAAAGATTATTTGTTTTATTCTCTAAATAGAGAGAATTGAGGGTTAAGGGGTAGAATAGGTATATTTGATAAAAATTAAGTATAAAAATTTTTTTTTAGGTTCCAATAAGTCATTTCCGTTAAATTTAACGGATTCCGTCACCTTTACAATTTAGTTCAAAGCATGAGGTATCGTGTTGTATATTTTGAAACCATAGGGGGCTTTTCTGTGTATTAGACTTACCACAGGGGTTTTTTTGTTTTTTACCCATGAAATTATGATATTTTATTAAAAAAAATAATAGTATAGCGGAATCTTCCACGAGGCAACTTAATTTGGAGTCAAAATTTTGCAGTCAGAAACTTCTTTGCTATATTGGATGCCTTAATGACTCGTTGAATTGCATTATAGTGCTCTAGCTGGGATACTACGAGTGGGCTTGTTTGGATTAGAAAGCAGCAACTTCTTCCCCCATGCTGTCCGTAAAGTGCTTCTTTGTGAAAAAAATTTTAAAAAAAAAAAAAAAGATTAGGTATAAGTTGCTTTCTAAAGAAACATTGCACAATTCTTCGATTCGTAGCAGCATTTGCTTTACTTGTAAATGAGGCTCCACTAAATTTGGACCTTCTAGTGGACAATGATGGCAAAAGAAAAAAATAATAATTCGGATTTTTTAAAATTATCGGCACGATAGATTATATTCTATATTTATTCCTACACTATCCTAGGGGAAGGAGGGCCTAAAGATATCATGGTTCACCGGTCCAAATAGGTGCTTTCGCACCAACTGGCAAAATTTTTTTAAAAAAATTTGGATATTAGAATATAGGGTAAGGGATTTGACCTTTTAACATACATCCAAATAAAGTTTTAAAACTCTCTTGATGGCCAACTGAATAGTTAGTTAATAATTCGGATTCAAAGTTGACCAATTTTTTGCCATCATTGTCTCAAAGCTCAATGAAGGTTTTTGAAGTTATCCCTAAATACTAATAATATGGCACTTTCTTTTATTGAGAGAGGGTTTGTATATATGGTCCAACTATGCACGCGTTAAGCAGCACTTGGCCAATGGCAATAAACAGTAGTTTGCAGTTTTCAACTTGAGATTAGTATTGTTCCGACAAGTAAGATTTGAGCTAGCCTAATCTTAATTAATAGTACGGCGGAAACCTCCATTCGAGGGATCACGGGTCACTAGTGGTGGCGGCAGCGAACAGTGTGAAAATTGACATAACAGATGTAGGTATTAAAACAATAAATATGGTTATTAATAAAATAGTATATAAAAACACAACTAATTTTTGAACGCAAATTTTAATAAGAAAAAAGAAATTTTTGAACACGACAATTTATTATTATTAATTTTGTCAATCATCACTTTCTACACTGCTCTTACTCCTAATCATACGCTACCCTATATAAGGGAGGGTCCAATTGGATCAGGAGAAATCGATGGAGACTGATTCACCATTGAATCAGATAGATGCGCTACACATCCGATTGGATTTAGAGAAGTCACGTATTAGTCACAATTTCATTTGGAGTTAGGATTTTGCAGTCAGAAACTTCCTTGCTATGTTGGCTGCCCCTAAAGGCTCGTTGAATTGTATTATAGTGCTTTAGCTGGGATAATGTAAGTGAACTTGTTTGGATTAGGGGGCAGCAACTTCTTCTCCTATGTTGCTTGTAAAGTGCCTTTTTTCTTCAAAAAAAAAAATTAGGTAAAAGTTGTTTCTTAGAGATACATTGTGCAATTCTTCGATTCATAGCAGCGTTTGCCTACTTGTAAACGAGGCCCCACTAAATTTGGACCTTCTAGTGGACAGCAAAAGAATAATAATTCCGATTCAAAGTTGGCCAGTTTTTTGAGTAACCAAAAGTCTGGGCATGTGTTTTCTAGTTTGAAACAAAAATGTGTCATTTTCCTAAAGAACGTTTTTTTTTTTTTTTTTAAACCCTTTTCACTACTCCTCACACATTTCCCATCCTCAACTGTCAGAAGACTCTAAAAGCCCTTTTCTGACTACTAGATCGATCCTCAACTGCCCAGCCTTCTAAGGCTTGGTGGTGTTGGGAAGTCAAGCGTTCGACCCTTGCCTTCCATCAAAATTGTCATACACCAAAATTGTCATAATATGTGACAGTTTTCGTTGACCATTTTCGATGGAGTTTCTATTCACATCGAATCCCCTCCCCCTCTCCCTAGATTAAACTAGTTTAGATTATAGGAATCCTATCGTTACGACCAAAAAAAAAAAAAAAGACTACTGGATCGATCTTGAATGAATGGAACGCATTGAGTGTTATCAAACTAAAATTCAGTTTGTGCTATTTAATAGTACTGGCCAACAATTAGTTTGATTGTCCTACTGTAGCATCACAGGTCCTATCACTTTGAAAATGTCTAAAAAACAAGGGGTAAATATACCTACGATTTGGTTAGGGAAATAGAATAAAACTTGGTTTATGAGGATTGATGGTTGAGAATTTTTTTATAATTCATGAAAATAAATCATTTATCATTTGTAGGAGGAATATATAGAGTATTTCATTACTATGAGTATGGATTATTGAAGTGTCTGTAATTTTTCTTTTTCTTTATCTTCATTATGTTATGTTGATTGGTTCAAACTTAAGATTCATCAGTTGAAGCAGTCTAATACAATCCAAGTCAAATACATTGTCAAAGTCGTTTGAATTTTCATTTTCTTTACATCAAAGCCAAGTAAATTAGGGTTCATTACTACCTCCGTGAGCTGACATTCATTTATACACCATTGGGACTGACTAATAAATGTTGGATAAATGCAAAATTGCAAATTAAGAGATCAAAACAAGTATGTGTTGGATCTTGATGTGGCTTATTAATTGTAAGCTGGAATATCATCTAAGTACTTTTTTATTTTACTGTCTTATCTTGATGGATTTGCTATATATAAGCTATTTATTTTCATAATAAGTCTCTATAGATCTACAAAAAACACATAAAAATTGTACTTTAAAGCTCTAAAAAGTATTTATTTCGATAGAGGAATTTGTCCTCTAATTTGTCATTATTTTTTTTAATAGAGGAATTTGTCCTCTAATTTGGTGTTGCTCTAAAAAGGAAAAAGTATACTTTTGCTGTGATTTTTGTGACATTCATTTATACACCATTGGATCTCTTTGCTCAGTTGATTAAGGTATAATTTGGATATTGCTAAACAAGTTGTACTCATTGATCAATAAATATATTATAAATAATTTAGGACAAGAAATCACAATAATTTGATGAAAGGCCAAAGGAAATTTCCTATCACAGTATCACTCTATCCACAATTTAAAAACAAAAACGGTCCAAAAACAAACATCCCAAATTCATTCGGGGCAGATCTCTTCAAAAACTGGCAGTCGTCTTTTGCTAGGATCTCTAGGACCATAAAGAATTCTATCAATGAACGTATCCAAGAATTTCACCACCTTCACTTTCTCTGAGTCCTTCCCTGATTTTCTACAATTTCCGGTCACATCCACAATACCATCCATTAGGGGCGACCAAATTTTGTTATCACCCGATTCTTGAGACTCATGAATCTCCCCTTTTTTTATCACGACAGTATCATCGTTCGACTTCTTGGTTATCAGAGTTGGTTGATCCGACCAAATTTTGTTATCGTCGTTCGACTTCTTGGTTATCAGAGTTGGTTGATCTGACCAAATTTTATTATCGCCCGATTCTTGAAACTCATGAATCTCTCCCTTTTTTATCACGGTGGTATCATCGTTCAACTTCAATGCACTTGTGATTGAAGAATAATTGTTGTTGGCTGCAGTGTCAAAATTGTCACTCATGAAGACCTGTCTTGGTACATAAAGAATTTTTTATCTTTGATCATTGCCATCACAATAGGTGGTGTCTTCTGTGCCAACTTCTGGTAGATTGCTTTTGCCTATAGGCAAAGGAGACTTTGGTGATCTAAACATCTTACTGTTTATATAAAACCTGTCCATTGAAAAGCAAACAATTTTAGTCACTCTTCATTCTATAATGGTAAGAATTAAGCACAACAATGTCAACAACCAACACTAGCTAGCACCAGGGATGAAGGCATCCCAGATACTGAAATCCCAGCAATCATGCCCAAGCTAAATCAATTTCCTATGCATCAGTTGCTTGTGAAGTTAACATTAAAACTTTAGACTTGACTTAAGATTGAAGGGTTTGAATTTAGCCACTCTTCAAGAATACTTCTAAAATCGCAGAATAAACAGTACTGGAAACAAATCATGAAAGGGTTTCATAAGACTAGATTTTTGAAGTCAAATCTTTTCAGGAAATCCATAATGTGCATACCCTAGAGAAAAAAAAAATCCCATATTCGAGAATAGCTAGTGACCAATCAGGAAATCTATATCCAAACAGGAAGGAATTTAATTTAGTATAGCTGATAACGTTAATTGCACTAGATATCTACAATTCATCACATGCGAAAACAAATATATTTAATTGGCAAATTCAAATTAAAAAGATCATATTATCGTATTATATGAACGTGATAAGATCAAACTTTCAACTCAAGCAACTCCAAATTGTTATGCATAGCCACTTCATATGTTTGATATTTGTTTTTTGTTTTTTTCTTCGTATAAATATGGGTTTTCAAACCTGTCAATATCTTTGTAAGAAAGGTAACTATTTTCTCAAAAACAGATGGAGACTGTCTAAACACAGTCTCTATGTATAATGGCTACCATGCAAAAATCATCACCATTAGCCTTATATCAACAAGATTTATCAGTAGCATATCAAAACGTTTACAGTCATAAACATATGCTTACAAGGAATAAATCCACCCCAAATCATATAATTTATATGAATAAACAAATAAAAATGCAAAATCCGGCCCTCCCCCGTCTATTTCTTAAATCCCACCCCTCCCCTATTGGAACAAATAAAAAAAAAACCAAATATATATAAATGCGGAACCAAAAAATGAAAAACGCAAGACCAAAAATAAAAAACTCAAAGCCAGAAATAAACACAAGTACCGTGGACAAGAGACGGCAGACAACTTCTTAGAGAGAGGCAGAAGACTTTTTCTTTTTTGATTTCAATAGCTATTAAATTAAAAATAGGGATCACTACTACTTAGATAGAAGTAAATAAGCAATTAAGGACAACAAAAGGAGGAACGTAAAGGAGTTGAAGTCCAATACCAACTCTAATTTGGAGAAACTTCCCAATTCAATTTGGACTCGGATCAAGAATCCTAATTAATTAAGACACCGCCTAAACATCACTTATGTACCTAAATCAAATCGTAAAACATGAATACATGTATTTTTTATATATATATAAAAAAAATTCGTACTTTCATACCATATTATTGCATAAAACAGATGCAAGAAACGTGAACAAAAATTGTAGATATATCAAAAATGAAAGATAACAAAAATTACGCTTTTGAAGGTCCATCCAACAGAGAATATTTCACATGTACTTATTGTTCAATAATTATAATTCACTTAGTAGAACATTCTTTCTTCAACAAATATTTCAATTAGACAAACATTTCACTATAACAAGAATTAGTGGAATTTTGGAAATTTACCAAATGTAGATCTTATATACTTTATGGACTGACTTTGATTCAATCAGAACTACTTTTGAGGGAGAAAATACTTCCATGCATGTATCAATGGGTTTTTTTTCTCACAATTTCCCCAATAATTCCAATAGACAACGACAATTTGTTCATCCTGGTTTTACCTGTACTCTATATGCTCTGCGTTCAATTTGTATTCCTCAATGATGATGGTGGTCTGTATTTTAAATGATTGAAGTTGTTACTTTAGGTTAAAAAAACCCTTATTTAACCTGAGGATACGAAACCACTGCAGAATCTCTTGAAAGTATACTCCTCTTTAACGGGGAAAGTATATATATATATATATAGTGTGTGTGCGCGTGCTTTTCGTGCATGTGAGTTTCTTGGAAAGTTGAAGGTAGGGATTAATGCAAATACCTGCTTGGCATCTGTTGAAGAAGATGACACTAAACAGCTCCTTTTTTATTATTATTATTAAGAGACTAAAACTTGAGAAGGAGTTTAATGGGGTTCTTGGGATTTGTAGTGAAAGTGCATAATTCTATATTATTTATATTATCTTGGGTTCTTGAGGAGGAAGTATTGCGTTAATCAATTAAAAGAGATTGTAGGGATGGAAAAAAAAAAAGAAAGAAAGAAAGAGAAGGAAAGGGAAATTTTTGGAGAAAGGCAAGAAGAACCATTCATGTTTGGAAATATCAAGCAATTTCCATAACTGTGGTTGAACTTTGTAAAGTGGGATGCTTTCACAGAAGACATAAGTAGCAAAATAGTTAAATCTGGCCATGTTTGGTTTTTAGTTTGTCCATTACAATCCATCTCAGATACTTATTCTCAATTATAGCACAAAAAATTTCTTAATTTTTCGAGTATTATAAACCACTAGGGTCGGCAGTTAAGGGAAGGCTTCTATGGTCTTTCTCAGTGTTAGAGTTAAGGTTCAAATCTTATACCTAACAGTTGGAGGCTAGAAGGACGTGGAGAGAGGTGGAAGGGCCAAAAAAAAAATTCCTGGTATTATTGTCAATTATTTCTTGGGTTAGATGCAAAATGCACCCTCTAACTATGCTCAATTAGCAACTTGCCTTCTATACTATCAATTGTAGTAATTTACTATCTTATACTTTGAATTTTGAGCACATTGGTCCAATTAAATTAACGTGACTAGTAATTATTTATTGAAAGGACAACAATAACCCCACAAATAATCTGTTTCCTAGAATACCCCTTTCTTTAATCTATTTGATCTTTTTTTTCAACCATAAAAAATCCTACACATCTTGCCATTACCACTACACCAAAATACCTACCATTGAACCCCTGCAATTGAAGAATAAAAATCAATACTAGATTATATAAAACTATATCAAAATCAAGGCTTTATATCAGGGCTAAAAACCCATCAGTAACAATGCAAAAAGTTGAAGATACCATAAATCCACACCAAATCTTCAAATAGCAAAACCCATAATACAATCTTATCTTATGTAGAACCAATCGCATACTAAATCAAATTTCAATGTGCAGCAAGTAGAAATAAAAACACCCAACAACATAGACAATTACAGAAATTAAAAGGATGAAAAATGATGGGATTTGGGCCTCTTGAATCAAAAGTGTCGGGAGATCGGCTAGTAGTAATGTGGGTTGGCAAATTTGAAGTGGGTTGTGATTTTGGAACTTGAGAAACAATGAAAATTCAAAGAGAAGGCACTCAAAAGAGGGAGGTAATGATAGGTCTATGAAGTTAGGGGGCTACAAAGGTAGATTTGAGTGGGAAGGTGAAGAGCGATCCATATTAGGGAGTTTGATGTGAGGAATGGGACGGATAATAATTTAGTGGTGTCATTTAGAGGAGGAGAAAAAGGAAGGTTACTAGTGAGTTTAGACTTTAGAAGAGAAAAACATAGGAGAGATGTGGATAATTTAGGTAGTTGGTCATTTAATTAGGGATAAATTTGTCACACCACCTAATTTTAAACAATCTACAACGAAATCGGTAA
Source organism: Coffea arabica (assembly GCF_036785885.1). Taxonomy (NCBI): domain Eukaryota; kingdom Viridiplantae; phylum Streptophyta; class Magnoliopsida; order Gentianales; family Rubiaceae; genus Coffea; species Coffea arabica. Next base: position 14,633,583 of record NC_092323.1, on the reverse strand, counting down.
TATATTAAGGCGCAAATCTCTACAATTGATAGTTTAGAGGGTAAGTCGCTAACCAAGCATAGTTCATGGGTGCACTTTACACTTAACCCTTATTTCTTTTTACTTTTCTTTTCTAACTATATATGTCTTCCAAAAATTAAAAAAAAATATCGGCCTTGTCTCTCTAAAGACTGTTAAAGGCAAATTTCTGTAAATACTGTCAAATAAGAAACCATGACAAATTTGGTATTTTGAACAAATTAGTGCTGTAGTAGGGGCTGCCGGCGTTAAGGGAAATTGAATTTATTTTTGATTTTTTAAGTGGCATAGCAATTTAAAAGAATAATAATTTAAAAAAAATTGCCAATAACTGCATTGCTTAGCCACATCCAGATTTGGATGTGGCTTAACTTGTGCATCGTTGATCACAAGTTGATCAATGGTGTGAATATTTTTTGAAAAAAAATTGAAGACACCGCATTGCGGCGAATATTTAGCCACATCCAATTTTGGATGCGGCGTAGTTCCAACACTATTGATCAAGGCCTTTCCACTATATCTACAAATCTTTCCTGGTCGAGATGCAGTTAGACTCCTATGGTGGACCCCTCTGAAGATGACGAGGATGAACAAATGCCTGAAACACTACTTGGGAGGTCTAAGCGGCTACAGCTGCAGCAAGATCTGCCACATCTGAGAGTGCAATGGAGATGCGATTGCTCTATTTTCCAACACGATAGAGGCAAGAGGCGCATTGATGGGTGATTACAATTTGTAGTGTTCATTGGTGATTTGTAGCTTTAAACAATGACAATACTTTTTACTTTGTTATATTAGACATTTATAGTTGATGCTACATTATTTATGGTACTTCGTAAATGTAAAAAACTTTAATAATTAGGATGCAGCGTCATAAATTTAAATTAATTTTTGTATTTCAATTTGGAATCTAAACCTCGCTTTTACCCATTCATCAATATTTGATCACCGATTAATGCTGAAAACCAAATAGCATGTTTTTAACGTAATTTTTGCTTTAAAGCATTATACATTCTAAGATTAATTTTGGGTTTAGCGTTGATAAATTATGATTTAGGGTTTAAGATTTATGAATTAGGGTTTAGGGTTTATACATTAGGATTTATGGTTTATAAATTAGGGTTTAAGGTTTATGGTTGATAATTAGAGTTTGGGGTTTAGTTTTAAAAAAATAAAATTTATTCATCGCCGAGCATCTTTACAAAAAAAAAATTTTCTAGTCATTTCTTGTGGACCAGAAAAGGAAAAAGAAAAAAATTATTTTCTCGATTGCCGATTATTTGAAATGCGGTGACCCTTACATCAGCACAACTCCTGGGACAACACTACTCCGACTTTTCTCATATTAACATTATTTATAGAAATTCGCCCTATTAAAGATATAAAAGCATTTTTTCTTACTACATACTAACTATTGTTAAATGACATATCATTCCAAGTTTGTATTGTACAGAAAACGATTTTTTCCTTATTTTAGTAAAAAAAAAAAAAATTTTGCTATCTCACCTTAAATTAATTTGATCCCAGATGCTCATTCTACTAAACCATCACTCAATCCTACTTTTCAACTAATTTGCAACTCTCTCCTTCTAAGTATTTCCTATATTTAGCTTTTCCTCAAAGAAAAATTGATTTAGAAAAAGAGCATTCCAAGTAGGGAAAATCGTTCAAAACATCCCTCACATTTAGTGAAATGACTTTTTTCGTTCCCCATTTTTAAACGTGTAATTTTATGTTTCTTAAAAATTCATATTGGTCAAATTTGGTTCCTATTTAAGTTTCCAACTAATTTTTTGTCAGAATCCATCATGTGCCTTGTACATAATCATTTTTTAAGGGCAAATTGTCAAATCAAATTTTATATAATCCGATTTATAGTCTCTCACATTTCACAAAATGAATTTTTTTCGTCCCTAACATTTTACAAAATGAATTATTTCGTCCCTCAGATTTCATAAAATGAATTTTTTCATCCCTCATATTTTTCAAAATAAATTTTTTCATCCCCCATTGATCATGTGTATGAATAATATTTTTTCTTTAAACATATATATATATTTATTTATTTGATTTCACCTGAATAGTACAAATAGCATGTGATATATTTCTATTTGATTTTATCCAAACAGACTAATCATAGTTGTACACATACTATTCAATAGATATATACAGGGGTTTAAAACTAAGAATTTTATTTTAAACCCATGTATATATCTATATGATTTCACCATGTGAATCTATTCAATATTTGTGGCTTTTCTCTTTTGGTAATAATTTATTTATTGAATTGTAAAATAAGGTCATCTTATTAATGGGTTCTAGTTCGAATTCCATAGCAGTGCTAGCAAATTCCAATTTAAATTTGAAATTTTTACTTGCCACTTTTAAGACCAACAGTTGAATTATTTACCTTGTGATTGTTTTAAAATTTGAAAGTGCCAATCATTTACTTCTTTTTGTCATACTTTTCTTTTATTTATTTTTTCTGTTCAAATTTATTTTGATATAAACACTTGATAATGTTTAGGATTAAATGTTTTCTTCGTTTCAATTTTCGAGTAAAACGAAATGAATATGAGTGAAAAATTAACAATTTTTTTAAATCCATGTATATATCTATTTAATTTTACCTAAATAGTACGAATATCATGTAATATATCTCTTTTTTATTTTGCCTGTGCGAAATCAAATAGATATATATTACATGCTATTTGTATTACTCAGGTAAAATTAAATAGATATATACATGGGTTTAAAAAAAACTATTCGCATACATGATCAATGAGAGATGAAAAAATCCATTTTGAAAAATGTGAAGGATAAAAAATTCATTTGTGAAATATGAGGGACGAAAAAATTCATTTTGTGAAATGTAAGGGACTATGAATCGACTTATGTAAAATTTGATTTGATAATTTTGCCCTTAAAAAATAATCACTTGCAAGACACATGATAGATTTCGACCAAAAACTAGTCGGAAACCTAGGTAGGAACAAAATTTAATCAATGTGAATTTGTAAGGGACGTAAAATTACACTTTTAAAAGTGAGGGACGAAAAAAATTATTTTGCAAAATGTGAGAGACGTTTTGAACGATTTTCCTTTCCAATTAATATTTCAGCGCCCCCTCCCTCCCCCCCCCTTTTTGTGAATGAACTTATGATGAAACATTAGGAGTTAATCTTAAAGCAAAGTCAAAGTGAGATCCATAATAATTCCAATATAATTGTTTAAAAAATATTTTTTTTATCATTCACTGTACCACTTTTTATAATATAATGCATTTGAAGTTAGAAATTTATAAAAAAGTCAACAAGTGGTTCGGAAATGTGTCTAGAGAGTAGAGAGTGATAAAGAATTTATTTTTAAAAATGATTTACTTTTAAACTAAACACATTTATGCCAAACCTTTCAAGTATATAATACTCTCTTTAGTAGAGAAAGTCTTGATTTACGTTAAAGCCGAGGAATTATGTTTTCAAATTCCCCATTCTCCTCCCATTTTTTAAACTAGTATTTTGACCCGTGCTATGCACGGGATTACATTTCAAATCAAAATAATATTATATATATTTAGATATTGTGGTACAGAATAATACATATATATATAGACTAAAAATTTTAAAGAAGTGTATGCTTAACATGTTGAAAAAATTTTAATTTATAATGATTTACATGATAGAGGAATTGTTAACACATTTAAGGAGAGTGTTGGTTGGATGGTAAGGTGAGAAGAGTTTTCTTAAAAAAAAGTCAATTTATCAGTACCCGACAAAACATATTATGTTATACCCATATATCAAAACTTATAATATAACAAAATAAATTATAACCAATTTATTTTCTTTCATTTTTAGAAAAAAAAATCTTTCTCCTATCTTGTATAGCTAAAATTGTTGACTGCATTTAGATTAGCATTTTTCATAAACTTTAACGTATATTTAAAAAAATCTATGTAATATATGTTTTTAGAGTTTTCAAAATTATTAAAAATCACCATCATTTCCCTCTTCTCTTATCCGCTAGCTAGTCATGAGATGTCTCCTACGACTTTCGTATTTTCTATCATGGTACCACTCTCTCTATTATTATTATTCTTTTTCATCTATGTCATACCCCCCTTTCTTCTTTTCTCCTTTCTCCGCCCATCCTTGTAACCCACATTTCTTTTTCAACCTTTCTCGCCACTTTTCAAGTCCTCATCATTTTCTTCCCTCACTCCTCCCCCCATACCCAACCTCTAAATTCATATCCTTGCGACCCAATATATTTAACTTTACCTATCATAATGAAAATATAAAATTGAAAATTGATTACAATGGTTGCAATTATTAGTATCTAAAAATGGAAATGAAAAACTGATAATATCTGTAATATCCTCAAGTACTGCAATTAATATATATATATATATATTTAACATAGCAAATACATATTTACATATGAAGACAGCAATAAGAATACATAAAATAATTAATGATACCAAAAGTTATCTTTAGTGTTTGGGTTTTGCACTCTTATTCAAATCTAATCAGGGTCAAATTTGGGCCAGATATATACAAATTAAGTAGTATTTTAGGGTCGAATGTTCTATATTTTTCTCTTAAACTATAATGTTATTTTTTTAAAAGATTTTTGGTAGAATTGGTGTTGTTATTATCATTATTTTTATCAAAAATGAACATTTCAAAAAAAAATTTCCACGTTAAAAGGCCAGTAGTACTTTGTTTTTTATTTAATGATTTCATAATTTAAATTTCATGAATGGTACAATTCTTGATTTTTTAAATCCACGACATTATTTCCTTTTTGTTTTTCTATTTAATTTTGCTCTTTTACTTAGGATTACTATGTTAAAAGATAAAATATTATCATTTACTTTTTTACTTTTACTAAGTTTGGGAATGTTTTCTCTTTATCTACCCTCCCACTAATAAACTTCAAACCAAATTCCTATATAAGTGGAGCCACTTCTTACTTATTTAAATTAGAAAGGCACGGAAGCCACTTCTTACTTAGGTAAATGTTATTTGCACTCCATTTTTTATTATTTGCAATTCCACCATTTGCTTTATCATATAGTCTAATTAATGAAAACTATATGATCAAAATGATTATTGAAGTGTGAATAACAAAAATGGAGTGTAAATAAACTTACTTATTTAAATTAATAAGAAAGCATGAAAAGATATTATATTTGTTATCTCTTGTTATGGTCTTATAGAAGTTTTAATTGGAGTTGAATCATAAATAATGCAAGGCAATCGGAAACGTGATAAGTTGAAGTTCAAATAAGGTAACATGCACATTAACTAACAATTTGAAATGAAATGATTTTAAAAAATAACCAACAATTTCAAATGTGAATAGTAGATATGGAAGTTAAAGAGAAATATATTTTATAAATTAAGTTAAATGTGAAATGCTAGAAAAATAGAATCGATAGTGGGAAGATGTGTGGAGGCTTGTTGCTAAAAATCCCTTCTCAAATTTATATAGATATAGATCCTATATTTTCTTCACCTACTAAGAATAACAAAAGAAAAAGACAGAAAAATTTTAGTTCCCTCTTCATCAACTAAAACAGAATTTTTTTTTCTCACACACTAAAAAGGGTTTATCCTTATTTATTTGTTAAAACATTCCTAATACATCTTTACTTGAATTTTAACAGTCAAAATAATAAATTCTAACTAGTAGATTGATCTGAAGCAGTTGGTCATTTGAATTTTGAATCCTGAGAAAGATGACCCTCGACACTCAAAACAACAGTCCTGTTTCTGAAGGCTAATGTCCCTAATAATTGTTTTAACATTTGAATTGCTAATCCCTTTTTCAGAAGAATGGCCCTGTTTTCAAGAACCAACAATTTGCTCAATGGCTTGTGTAAAAAATTCAGCATTCTTTTCCAATTATCGAATCCCATTTGCACAAAAGCCAATCCAGACCAATTACAGTTGGCTAACAGTCTCATCTCCATCTTCACAAGGAGACCCTTTATCCCTGAAGGCCAAGAACTGAATGTTCTGGGGTCAAAACTCACCACTGAAATCGTTGAAACCGTTTTGAAAGGGCTCAAGAGTTGGAAAATAGCTGATAGGTTTTTCAAATGGGCTTCAAGTCAATGTGGGTTCAGGCACAATTGCTATACTTACAATGCCATGGCTTCAATCCTATCACATGCTCGACAAAGTGCCTCACTGAGGGATTTAACTACAGAGCTGGTGAGTTCAAGGTGTTATATGACACCGGGGGCTTTTGGTTACTTTTTAAGGTGTTTGGGAAGTCAAGGGCTGGTTCAGGAAGCTAATGCCTTGTTTGATGAGGTGAAAAGATTGAATCTTTGTGTCCTGAATGGTTACAGCTATAGTTGCCTTTTGGAGGTGATTGCGAAGTCCGGTAATGTTGATTTGATTGACTTTAGAATAAATGAAATGCGTGGATTAGGGTGGCAGCTTGATAAGTACTCTTTGACTCCAGCGTTGCAATGTTATTGCAATGCAGGGAAGTTCCAACAGGCGTTGGATGTGTTTAATGAAATGCATCAGAAGGGATGGCTTGATGCTCATGTTTTCTCAATCTTGGCGGTGTCTTTTAGCAAATTGGGTGAGGTGGATAAAGCGTTTGAGCTGATAGAAAGGATGGATAATCTCAAGATTAACTTGAATGAGAAAACTTTCTATGTCTTGATTCATGGGTTTGTTGGGGAAGGAAGAGCAGACAAGGCCATACAACTCTTAGATAGAGTGCAGAAACTGGGAATTAGTCCAGACATTTCAATTTATGATGTGCTAATTAGAGGTCTGTGCAAGAATAAAGAGATTAAGAAAGCTCTGCAGTTGTACTCAGAAATTAATGAGTTAGGTATACACCCTGATGTTAAAACAGTTGCGGAGCTTATATCATGTGTGCTTGAGGAGAGAGATATCATGCGGTTACTGGAGGAAAGGCCACAAGATTTAGATGCGGAATCAATTCTTCTGTTGTATAATTCTGTTTTAAAAGGTCTTGTCAATATTGGCTTAGTTAACAAAGCTCATTGTTTGCTAAGATCAATGATGCATGATGGATCGGGTATCGATCTTGATGTGGACAAACTATTTGGTGGACAAACAATTCGCCCTAACACCACTTCCTTTGAGATAATTGTTGATGCTCTTTGTTCAAGTGGTAAGTTAGATGATGCTTTGGGTCTCTTCAGAGATATGGATAGAATCAATTGTTCCCGTAGTGTAATACTGTACAATAATATGATTGATTTTTTGAGTAATGCCGATAGGCTGACTGAATGTTATGAACTGCTGATTGAGATGAAGGAATTCGGATTCCAGCCGACACATTTTACGTACAATTCCATATTTGGTTGCCTGTGCAGGCAAATGAATGTTACCCGGGCCCTTCATCTTGTCAGAGATATGCGTGCTTGTGGTCATGAGCCTTGGATAAAAAACTATACACTGCTTATCAAGAAACTGTGCAAACATGGGAGAGCAGTTGAGGCTTGTAACTTTCTTGATGAAATGGTGATAGAAGGTTTCCTTCCTGATATGGTTGCATATTCTACAGCTATTGATGGTCTTTTGAAGATCAAAGAAATAGACAGAGCTTTGAAGCTGTTTAGGGACATTTGTCTGCGTGGTTATGGCCCTGACGTGGTTGCCTACAATATTTTAATACATGGGTTGTGTAAGGCCCAAAAGTTGCCTGAAGCACAAGACCTCCTGAATGAGATGCTGGAGAAGGGGCTTGTTCCATCAGTTGTTACTTACAATTTGCTTATCGATGGATGGTGTAAGAATGGTGATATTGATCAGGCCATGTTATGCCTATTGAGAATGGCTGAGAAAGAGCGAGAGCCCAATGTCTTTACTTACACTACTTTAATAGATGGCCTATGTAATGCAGAAAGACCAAGTGATGCACTGAAGCTTTGGATGGAAATGGAAGAAACTGGGTGTGCTCCGAACAGGATAACTTTTATGGCCCTAATCAATGGGCTCTGCAAGTGCAATAGGACTTCTGATGCTCTAGTATATTTGCTCAAGATGGAGGAGAAGGACATGATTCCTGATGCTTTTATTTATGTAGCATTAATAGATGCACATTTATCTAATTCGGACCCAGGAACAGCTTTTGACTTGTTCACAAAAATGATCCAGAACAGAATTTTTCCTGATTCAACTGATAAGAACAATGTGATTCTTAAGCAAGCAATATCTAGTTTATCTGAAGATCCTAGAACCTCATCAAGTGTTAAGCATCTTATGGCCCTGGGGAGCATTCCCGCACATCTGTGTTTCTGAAGTGTGAATTAGAATAAATATCTGGTTGCACCGTTAATGGTCTAGTGTGACTATTATCAGATGGTAACTCAGTTAAAACTAAGGTGTATCAGAATGGTATAATTGAATGATATTGGAGCCTTCATCAATGAATTCATAGCATTGTACTTTTGGCCTTCAGGGTCCTTGGAGCCTCTAATCCTGCCTCCAGCTTCAGGACTATATAATTCCTTCATCTATGAATATGTGCTGTGGCATCAAAATCTATGAAAGTCCAGTTGAGACTGCAATCTAGCTGCCTCAGCTTCAGGACCAAATCTGCAAGTAGTCCCTTTTTAGTGTTGGTGAGGAATTTTTACTCATTCTTTTACAGTATGTTCTGTTTCCATTTTTACCCCCAAAAACATGTATATGCTTGGAAGATTATGGGTTTATTTAGTAGACTATTGATACTGGTGGTGAATATTAAATGATTTTTGTTATATTTTTATTCGCAAAATAGAAATAGGGAAATTTATGTCTGAGAAATCGACTTCACGATGGATTTCTTCTTTCTTTCTTCTTTCTGCATTCTATCTTCTTCTTCTAATTTGTCCTCTTCTTTTTCTTCTCAAACTCCCTTAACTCCTCTTTTCCTTTACCATTTCAGAATGTACATACGGGTCTTAAGTGAGTATTAATTCCAAATATGATATAATACACCCTTAACAGTTATGTTTTAGATTAAGTGGTCATCCTCTGGAATTTCTGTCTGTGTGAACACCGTAGACTTTTTGTCACATTTGTTTTGATGTTAACAATTTACTTTTATTTCTTTTTGTCCAATAGGAAATTGGCGTCAATGATGATTGCTTGATCGGATGCACTTCCAAGCCAAGCATGGTATATAAATCTTTTCTTTATCTTCATCTTGTAATTCACAAATTTACACTTGCAATTCTATCATGGTCCTTGGATGCTTGATTGCTTTATATAAATTTGATCGGTGGACTTATGACTTTTCTGATAAAATTTTCAAGGATGCAGCACATCATATATTGAGATAGTGCTATTCACTTGGAATTCATATGTGCATCTAGAATTCATGGAGAATGAAAAGGGGAGAAGGAGAGGGAGGAGAGAGTTTGAGAAGTGAAAGAAAAAAGGGTTGATGAGGTTACGCAACTTAAATTTTCGAGATGATTTGAAGCCTGAAAAATGAAGGATTATAATGAAAATGAAAGTCACTTTCCATTTTCATTTTAGCATTGTGTGACTTGTGTCATATTCTGTTAAAGAAGGGGGAGATGAATTAAAGCCTGTGAAAATGGCATAGGCCACATTTTGTTCACTGCTTTTATGCTAGTACAGAACACTGCAAATAGAGGCATAAATCACTCCCATCAAGAGTCTCAAACATTAGCAGCAGCTTTGCTTAAAAGCTGTCTTTCCTGGTTGTTAAGCCTTTCTTCCATTAGGTGTGGGAATTAAAAATTAGAAACAAACCATAAGGTGCTGCAGAAACCAAAATTCCTATCAAATTCAGACCTTTGCATTAGACTTGTCATTGCTTCCTTCAAAGCTCAGCAGGAGAAGCATGAGTAAAAGATGTTCTTTCCTTCATTTCCTCTGCTGTCTTATGCGCTGCCTCTCCTACTACGTCAGCAGCAGATTTAGCTGATTCCTCCATGGCCACCTTGCTTGTTTGGAAGCTCTTCTCTGCTGCCTCTTTCATTTTTACTCCAACATTATCAAGACCCTCATCATGGCCATTAGCACTAGGTTCAAATTTTCTCCTGAAACTGATTAATACATACAGAAGTTAGACCCTGCAGATTGATAAATGCATCAATGCTGATGTACTTGGCTCCTTTCAATCATCAAACTCACTCTATATCTGGTTGAAGGGGGCTTATTTGAAGCTTATCAATAACAGATTTGATCCCTTTCCAATACATTATTGATGACTCTAGAAAAGAGTATCCATTTTGTAAGAGTCATTTTGCAGATGGTCGCTCGTGCTTTTCTTGAACATTGTTTGGTACATCATGATATTCGGATACACAGACTTTCTCAATGGAGAGTGCTAAAGTAAAGCAAAATATAGCTGCTAGGATATTACTCCTCTGACCTTATTCATTTTTTTCTCTGAACTTTTGCTCATGTACTTCTAGTTCAGATTCTTGAAATTTGTTACTTGTTTGAACGAGATTTGAGGACTGAACAATCTCCAACTAACAAGAACGTGGCTTTTTGTTGTGCAGGGCAGGAGTTTCTCACGTTTGAACATTTCTGCAGTAATGGGCATCCAATGAATATGTCCTTGGGGCAAATTCAGCTTTGGTCCTCATCTCCCGTTAGGATCTAACTTAGGGCCTATCTTGTTTCCCACAAGAAAAAAAAAAGAAAAGATATAGGGGCCATTTGATAAAACTGAAATCTGAATTCAGAACCACTTATTTATGCTATCAAGTTAAGTACTGAATTTTACACTTTCTCCATTTTGGTCCCTCATATTTTCTAATCCTATCTTATTTTTGACCACCACGTTCGCCTATTGACACATTGGTCCTTGATGTTTCTGCACAATGCAATTCGAGGACAATTGACATCAACCAAAACTACCCATTACATGTAATCAACGGCTAAAGGGTAAAATGCGAGACTAGATTTAAACAATTACCATATGAAATATATACACATAATATATATAAGAAAAAGGAAAAAATAGAACATGTGCCAATAAACTAATGGCCGTCCTAAAAGATTTCTGTTCAACTTTTCCGTGAAACTAACAATACAACTAGTTCCCTTTGTTACAGAATTCGCCCTCTATTAACTGTTAATTTTACACCTCACAAAGTACAAGCAACTTAGTGCACAATTACAAACTAAGAAAATGGATGGTATAACTTTTTCTTTCTGTCTTTTTTTCTAGCAAGGGAGGGGTGAATTTAAGAAACGAGGAAGGAGTAGGGAGATTAGAGCCCAAATTTTCTACTTCCTGACATCTTAAACTTAGTCACTATATCAAAGTTTTCTGGATGGATGGACTAACTTGAATTTCCTTTTTGTATTCCGAGCCGAAAATATCTTATATGGAGCCTTCTACAGAAGGATTGATCTTTTAATTTAATTGAAGATACATGAACAACTGTGTGCGAGAGGAAAAGGGAAACTTTTGAATCATGGCATTCAATCACCAAATGCTACCAATTCTAATATCCAAGAGAAAAAAGATATTACAAGATTTGCATTCACTGTATCTTGTGATGTGCCATCTCCTTGGAAGCAAAAGAAATAGGAAGCACATTTATACACGCAAGTAAAACTTATCAAAGTTGCATCATTCCATTCTGAAGGGCATGAACAAACTGTTTCTCAAAAAGGTGCATGTTAGTATGTCTAATGACTGTTTTGCTGAATGTTCAAGTGCCACTTATTTGCTTAAATGTCTTCTACTAAGAGAAAATAATAAATATTTCATCCCTCCTGATATTATGAAAAGGAAAACGACTACAATTACAGTACGCAGGACAGAAGATCTTTTGCACAATTTTGGTCTCACCCATTCAAATAAAGGGGAAGATATGGAGGAATCACTTCACATTTCATCATTATCAGGTGCAAAGAACTTTACACGAGAGTTATACTACGTTGCAATCAGTATACATTTTTCCCTTATGAACCCCATAAATAAGTACCTTTCGTTTCATATTTGTAATCTTTTCTCATTCAAAATCAACATTTGGAATCCAATAGTACTTATAAAGTTGCTCAACCATGGATAGGGAGTAGAGAAAGTGCAAGAATGTAAATTAAGCACAGCATCCAATTTGTAAGAATTCTTGCTACGCAGCATTCTCCCATCACGGTGTTTCTTTGTTGATTCATGCAGCTATCTTTTTCAAAACTATTTAAACATATTCTGTGATTATCAGGGCAGGTGGATAACAATAAAAGCTATATTCAACAAGCAGGAGGAGCAGCCAACGAAGTTCGGGTATTAATAACAATTCTTGCATGATCTTTGATTGTATGTTCTTGTTTTCAATTGCAAAGAAGAGGGCTTAGATGGTTATTTTTGGAACTCTAAACTATATGTAAAAGTAAAGAATAGAATTACTTGACAGATTATGAACCTGGGCTCTTTGATTCTTTTTCCTTTGTTACGAAAATTCATTTATTCAATGATCAAAAAGGCACTTAAGTGACTTCCCCCCATTCATTCATTCTTCAATAATGAAATAAGGTCATGTCGCTATTGTACTGGGATTTGTATGATTTAAGCCAAGTAGAAAGACTGGAAGAGATTTGTTTCGCACTAGGGTTTTATTCATTTTGCTTTCTTTTTTTTTTTTATCTTTCTTTAATTTTTTTTTTGGTAGGACTTTTGTTCATGTTAATAATTGTATGATCCTTCATGGTTCTAAGAGACATGGATAAATAACAAGATAAAGTGTAGATACCTGATAACGCATCTTGTATGGAGGATTGCGTGGTCTGGATGGGAGCAAATTTTTTCCTTTATTTTTCGATAGTTATGAAGAAGATTTAAAACAACTGATGCTTTTGTGGGGATTACTATTTTAGGCAAAGGGGAAAAAAAAAAGAAGAAGAAGGAGAAGAATTAAACAATTAAAAAAGGAAAAAAATATGGCTTTATGGTTTTCATCATGGTAGTTTATATATATATAATTAGATCGAGTGGTTCAATCCTAACAAGGTCAACATCCTTATAAACTCAAGCCACTCCACAATCCTGTCTTTATTGTAATATGGAATATAAGGCACATAATTCCTTAGTATAAAAAATAACCATTCTAGAGGATCCTAGATTCCTAGCTAATTTTGGGTATCAACATTACTTGAAAGGAATTCTCCCCTAAATAATAGCTCTTGTGACGCTTATATAGGACTTATCTATTGGTAGATAATACAGGCTTCTGTCTTTTCGAAAAAAAAAAAGAGAAAAGTTGTACCCTGTTGCATTGATTTTTCACTAAAGAAATCCACCTATATTGAACATGTTTGTAAAGATTCAGATATGTATGGTATGGGATAGTAACAGTTAGCAGACTATAATGTAAGATTGTTGCACCTCTAAATTTGAACAAGAGAAGCCTAGATAGTAGAACACGTACAAGGTAGTTTACATCAGCCAAAAATTTTGGATTGGTGGTGGGTACGAGTCAACAGAGGGTGATGCAATCCATGCATTTCTTTGGTTTCTCGTTGGCAAAGAGACCAAGCACAATTCATCTATTCAATGAGGATGTTAGTAGATAGGCAGCAAAGGGTTAGCGTACAAATAGAGGTCGCAATTTGGATTGAGATCCATTTATCTATCCATATAATTCATAATTAAATGGATTTGGATTATCCATTTATAGTATTGATTTTAAATGGTTGACCAAAGTAAAACCATTAAATTAAATAAATTTATATGGATTATCCACAAAAACTATATATATCCATTTACTTAAAAATCATGTTTCTGTCTTGTGCTATTGTGGCATGCATTTAAGGAAATGCTTTCATGATGAAAGTTTCATCTGATGTTGAGAAACGAGAGGGACCACCCTTGCTGTGAGGCCAAGTGCTGTACCTGGTCTAACTTGCAAGGCGCTTGGCTCCTTTTAAGCAAGATCTCGGGTTCAAGTCTTGTGAACGGAGAGACAGGTGTTGGGAGAGCTTGCGCCTCTTATGGGGTGCAACTTGGCTCAACTCTGAATTAGTCAGGGCCCAAAGTAGCTACTGCATAGGGATCTGATAAAAAAAATTACTAAAATATTTAAATGGATAATTGGTTTTTATTTAATCCATTTAGATCCATTTGTTAAATGGATCTAAATGGATTGGATAAATTTCATCCATCATTCATTAAGTCAAAACCAATTATGAACCATTTATCCATATTGCCACCTCTACCTACAAATACATACATGAAAGTGTTGATGCAATATTGCATTGAATTTTTTCAGAAGCCTACAAAAATCATGAGAACGTCAGTTAAACTCATTTTGTTGGTAGTTGACTGTTGCAAGTATCCATTTCTCTTAGTAGTTCAAAATTGCCAAGTTCTGATCCTTTCTGATATAATTCACAGATTATTCAGGCTACAAAAACCAAAGCTTGAGCTTCTTCTCTTAACTTTTTCCTCGATCTTGAAAGCATTGGTCAGAACATAAATGGCTCTAGTACTAGGAGCCTTGGGGTACTTTGAGGTCATATTAGCATTTTTTTGCTTTCTCTATTTGTGGGCTTTAAGGAATGATAAAGGGCTTCCATGGAACTGGCCGATCATTGGAATGCTGCCGAATCTTATCCTGTATGCAAATTGGCTTCATGACAATTGCACTAAAGTTGCAAGACTAGCTGGAGGAACTTTCCTGTTTAAAGGTCCGTGGTTCTTCAACATGGATACGCTGCTCACTGTTGATCCTGCTAATATTCACCACATCATGAGTGGAAATTTTCCGAATTTCCCCAAAGGGCCTAAGTTCAAGGAGATGTTTGATGTTTTGGGAGATGGTATTTTCAATGCAGACATGGATTTGTGGAAAAGCCAAAGAAAAACTACTAGGTTTTTGATTAATCATCATAGGTTTCATCAGTTTTTGGTGAAAACTAGTCGTGATAAGGTTGAAAAAGGGCTTATTCCAGTTCTTGATCATCTATGCAAAACAGGCCAAGTGTTGGACCTGCAAGATTTGTTCCAGAGATTCACATTTGATACAACATGCAAATTAGTCACAGGTTATGATCCTGGCTGCGTGTCAATCAATTTTCCAGATGTTCCGTTTGCAAGAGCCTTGGATAGAGCTGAAGAAGCGATAGTTGCAAGGCATATTCAGCCTGAAAGCACATGGAAGTTACAAAGATTGCTAAATATTGGAGAAGAGAAGAAGTACAGTGAAGCTTGGAAAACTTTAGATCGTGTTATCGGTGAGTACATCTCGAAGAAAAGAGAAGAACTAAGCAGCAAGTCTTCGTCAAAATCAAGAACTGATGATCAAGATGGCATTGATTTGTTAACATCATACATTACTGAAGCAAAAACCATGGAATTGCCAAGTCATGATGATACTTTCCTAAGAGATACCATATTGAATCTCATGATCGCGGGGCGAGATACAACCAGCTCAGCTCTCACTTGGTTTTTCTGGCTTCTTTCACAGAATCCCATCGTTGAAACGAAGATCAGGGAAGAATTAAGGTCAATTACACCCCCGGTTGATACTGAAAAATACCAACTTTTCAAGGTTCAAGACTTGAACAAGTTGGTTTATCTGCATGGAGCATTGTGTGAATCAC
This sequence comes from Coffea arabica, assembly GCF_036785885.1. Lineage (NCBI taxonomy): Eukaryota > Viridiplantae > Streptophyta > Magnoliopsida > Gentianales > Rubiaceae > Coffea > Coffea arabica. The sequence goes on along the minus strand of NC_092323.1, from coordinate 14,617,990 downwards.
TGAGGCTTTATCCACCAGTTCCATTCCAGCATAAGGAGCCTCTTGAACCAGACATCCTTCCAACAGGCCAACAAGTCTACCCAAAGATGAAGATTATGTTTTCTTTGTATGCAATGGGAAGAATGGCATCGATCTGGGGGAAAGATTGCATGGAAATGAAGCCCGAGAGGTGGATATCGGATCGTGGAACGATTAAGCATGAGCCATCATACAAGTTCTTGGCTTTCAATGCTGGCCCTAGGACTTGCCTTGGAAAAGAAGTGGCTTTCACACAGCTAAAGGCAGTTGCTGCAACTATAATCCACAATTACCATGTTCGAGTGGTTAAGGGGCAAAAAATTGTCCCTAACATTTCTGTCATTCTCTATATTAAGCAAGGCTTGAAGGTCAAGGTTAGCAAAAGGTGGGATCAAGAACATGGAAATTAAGCTTAATTTCGTCTATTCTAGCTTCCAAATCCTCCTGGGTTCTGTTGTGATTCTCAGTCCTGTGTCATATAATCCGAATATTTACCCTATGTAACCTATATAATATGTTAATTGTATTGAATTATAGTCCCCGTTTTCGAGTCTTAATTATATCCCAATTAATGTATCGTCTCTTATTTGCTTATAAAATATAGTAATTACAGTATGTGTTTGTTGTTATTGTATTTCACATCTTAATCTTCTTATAATATGAACAAGTTATACCTTAATATAGAACAGCAGGTTGATGCATTACACCTCCTCGTCTATAACAGCATGTACGACGTTATCATTTTAGTCGAAAATCAAGGTGTTATTCTTTTTCGGTATTAAAAAAAATGTGAAGAAAAGGCTGAAAGATAGAAAGAGATAACCATCCCTGTTAAAATTTCAACCAAGTTTAAGAGAAAAAAAAAATGGTAGCTAGCCAAACATTGATTAAAAATTATGGAGTAGTTTCTAGCAAAAGGCTAATAACACAGTAACAAACCTATAAGTTTTAAGTTAGTGCCTCTAATACTGATTAACATTTTGCAACTTTGGAAATGTAATTTGAGTATATATATATATATATGTACAGTGGTGAATTGAGGGAGGGTTCACTCAGGATTCAGGACTTTTCTGAGAAAGGATCAATAGCAAATTATTGTCAGAAAAACTGTTTGGACCGATTTTGTTTCATTTTCATACGATTAATTCATTTTGTTTAGAATGTAACTCACTTTCAACAGTTTATAAATATACAACAAAATTTTATGAGCCTGACACGTGTTATATATTAAAATCGATGTACAAGATATGATTTAAAATTTTTTTTTTAACCAAATCATAGACTTCAACCTTTTCATACAGTTACTACCTGCAACTGTGCTTTGCCTAACTCCCCCAAAACAAAGGTTAGGGCAACCTCCACATCCTCAGGGTGTAGGTAGGTGGGTAGCCTGCTAGGCTTGAGAAAGGGATTCTTCATTTGTGACAGGAAGAGACCTGAGACACAAATGGACATGTGTCTCCAATTCTAACAATAATCTTCACTCTAACCTTTCAATATTGGCTTTATCTTTTATATTTCCTTTTGTACAGTCATCGAACTAATTGCTGATCATCCATTAGGACCTTTAGACTTTGATCATCATGTAGTACGTTTCCATGTTGTATAATCAATGAATCAATGTACCATATAGACATGAATAAGACATTATATTATATCTCTCTTGTAATTATTTGACAACAACAAAACTTCTTTAATTACTTCAATTTGTAATGTACCCAAAACTTAAGTTAATTCATAAGAATATTTTAAATTTTTGGGTATCTTTCTTGCCAGTCACATCATGTAGAAGGAAATGTATCCAATGAGACAATGTTTGCGTAGATTATGTAACTTATCTTATGTTTACAGTTGATGGTATTGAAATTTCTCCTCCATCTCTCCGCTACCTCTCACCCACATATAGTAGTACTATTTTTGAGGAGAGACTAAATCATATCCTTCTGCTACATATAACTTGTACAAAGTGTGGATTTAAGATAGAAAGATGCAGTAATTCACAGTTAATCTAACCTTCATGTCTCCTATATGCTAGCTGATATGGTTTCTTGATTACCTCTATATAAATTGATAAGCTACATAATCCAATTAGATTCATCACATGCCATTAGACATGCAGTCAATGTCGATCATATATTCTTCATTAAATAATAAAAATCAACTATTCTCCATACTCTATAAAATCAATCTCTAATTATTATAGTCTATCTTGTTTCAGCTGCTAGTTTCAAATGTTTTGACAAAAGTGTTTTGTGTGTAGGATTTGGAATTCTTGCTAAAGAACTGTAACGAGAAATACGACTCTTCTCACAACAAAGTCTTCTTGGTTGACAAAATGCTTTTGAATTGTGACATTTGATGAAAACCATTTTAGACATGAAGTAGACTTTATCCCTTGTAATTATTTGACAGCAACAAAATTGCTTTAATTACTTCAATTTGTAATAGATAATCTATATCTAAAACTTAAGTTAATTCATAAGCATATATTTAAACATTGGGTGCCTTTCTTGCCAGTCATAAATATATCATGTGGAAGTAACGATTGAATTCATCACCGATAAATTCACTCGCAAAAAAAGATAAATTTATTCAACTAAACATGTAATTATGCAAGTAAAACTTGCATTTTTTTTAAAGTAAAGTAAACTTGCATGTTTCGTAATTGCATCTATACGACATCGTTAGTGATCGAGGTGAATTTAGAAAACTTGAGAATATCAAAATGTAATGTCCAAAATTAGAATGTAGATGAGAACTAGTCAAACTATTAGAGGTGCAAACTAGTATTTTTTTTTCCTTGTAAGTTTTACAAGCTTCCTTATAAAACATACTTTACGAAACAAAGAAGAGGATCGACATTGGTTCAAGAAATTATGGAATTGGATACCTGTCATTTTTAGTTTCTGGTTGGGAAAGAAACTCCACAACCAACAAGGTTTTCTAAGTAAAATAGATGACGCAAGAAGAAATGTATTCTTGCATTTTCTGGGCCTGCTAAAGAGTAAAATGGTCCAATGCTGTACGGCCTATAAACTTGAATACTCCTACTTGCCTCAACTACAGTAAGATATTTAGCAACTCAGCATAACCATTACGGTCTCATAATTTTATCCAAAACTAGGGACTACTAGTGCAACAAGAAAGCTTCATTTTCTATTGGATAATCTCTAGAGTAACGTGCATGGTTATATAAATGCACAAACAAGCCAAAGTTGATCTTCCTGTATGATCAAGATATATATACATTGTTGTTACAGTTAGATGCATAACACATGAGTAAAATTTGAATTTGAATTTTATATTCAGATGGGTTGTTATGTATTCAATGATGATGTGTATACACTGTACGTGTATAAAAGATTAACTTATATATAGAGAGAGAGTTAAACCAACTAAGAAAACGTACAAGTTTGCAAATATTTTCATATTGTTCCTCAGCTACTTAAAATGGCCTTGTTTTCGTTGGGTTATTTTGAAATTTTCCTAGCAATTATATGCTTCTTTTATCTTAGAAATTTAAGAAGCTTCAAAAGACTTGCATGGAAATTGCCAATTCTAGGCACATTTCCTTATCTGATTATGAATATTCATCGAATTCATGATAAGTGTGCTGAGGTTTTGGAGATGACCAGGGGCACTTACCACCTTAAGGGGCCTTCTTTTGCAAATATGGACATTCTGGGCACTGTTGATCCAGCAAATGTGCACTATATAATGAGTTCAAATTTCGTGAATTTCCCAAAAGGGCCGGAATTCAAGAAAATATTTGAGGTTTTGGGAGATGGGATATTCAATTCTGACTTGGATTTGTGGAAATGCCAGAGGAAACTTGCTAGAGCTCTACTTAATCATCAAAGTTTCCACAAGTTCTTGGTCAGCACTAGCTGGAACAAAGTGGAAAAAGGGCTTATTCCCATTCTTGATTATGTTGCTAAACAAGGCCTAATGGTGGATTTACAAGATGTATTCCAGAGATTAACCTTTGATACAACTTGTACATTTGTCACAGGCTATGATCCTGGATGTCTTTCTGTCGATTTCCCGGGTGTTCCATTCTCCAAGGCCATGGATGAGGTTGAAGAAGCAATATTTATGAGACATATTTTGCCTGAAATTGTTCTGAAATTGGAAAGGTGGCTAGGAATAGGACAAGAAAAGAAACTGAGCAAATCTTGGAAAATCCTAGATGAAGTCATCTGTAAGTACATCTCAGTGAAGCAAGAAGAGCTGAAAAAAGGAACAAAGTCCACAAATGATGAAGAGGGCTTTGATCTTTTGACATCATATATCAATCTAGGTGATAATGATATCACCACAGGATTGAAGAGGGATGACAAGTTCTTGAGAGATACCATTATAAACTTTATGATTGCTGGAAGAGACACAACTAGTTCAGCATTAACTTGGTTTATTTGGCTTGTTTCAACTCATCCTACAGTGTTGAATAAGATCAGGGAAGAATTGAAATCAGTCATTCAGGTTAACGAAGAAGCCGAAAATTTTAGGCTGTTCAAAGTGGATGAACTGAAGAATCTTGTTTATATTCATGCTGCATTATGTGAATCAATGAGGCTATATCCACCTGTTCCATTCCAGCATAAGTTTCCTCTTCAACCAGACACACTTCCAAGTGGTCATCGAGTTCATCCAAAAATAAAGGTAATATTTTCTCTGTACGCCATGGGGAGGATGAAGTTTATATGGGGCAAAGATTCATGGGAATTCAAGCCAGAGAGATGGATTTCTGAGAGGGGAACAATCAAACATGAGCCCTCCTACAAGTTCTTGGCTTTCAACGCTGGACCGCGAACTTGTCTGGGGAAAGAAGTGGCATTTACTCAGATGAAAGCTGTTGCTGCTGCCATGATCCATAACTACAACGTTGAAATGGTGGAAGGTCATCCTGTGGTGCCTAATCTTTCTGTCATTCTTTACATGAAGCATGGCCTCAAAGTTAGGGTTAGCAAGAGATGGGCTTAAATTTCATCTAAACAGCATGTGTGTTTGTGTGTGTGTGTTCCTTTTCTAGTGATCAAACCGATCTCCATTCAAAAATGATATGGAGCTTGGTTTTAAATTTTAGTTGAATTTAGTGTCCAAGTAGCTCAAGGTGTCTAAAAAGTAGGCTTTCAAACAAAAAGTGTACCTATGGAATTTTACTTTTGTATCTTTTTTTAATTTTTTTTTCTTGCATCATATCATGTGCTTTGTTTGAGAAGCAGCACCTATAAGAAATCCTAAGACTTTTGTTTTTGTTGATGCTAAGCATAAAATCTAGTTAAGCTGTAAAAAAGAGAAGAATATGCTGCCTATATTTGATCAATTTTACTTTTAAACACCATCTTACCCTAAAAAAGAAAAAGATTTCAATTAAAATTATAGGGGAAAGAAAATCATTTTTGCCTTCCAATGTAAGGGGAAATCTACTTTTGTCTCAAACATATGTATATATTATATGCTGAAGAGTAGTCTATTATCAAGTATTTTACCCTTTTACTAACTTGACAAGGATAAGTTTTTATTTTATTTTTTTATTCCCTTTCTAATAGACGTGAAATAGAACGTGTGATGAGCACACAAGTCATATTTTTCCCAATTTTAACAAATTAACTACATTTCAACTCATTTTTTTCTAAAAGTGACAAAGGGACAAATTTTGCAAGTATTATGAAGTACCAATTCTTTCCCATAAATCTTAAATTGGAAGGAAGTTTCTATTTCTAGGCACGGATTGTTTCTGGGCACAAATGGTATTACGTCCTATAATCACTCTCTCAACTCTTTGGTTTTCAAGCCCAAGAAAAATATTCCCCTTGCTTCTTAATATAGATCATTTCCAATATTAAATTCCACTTCAATAAGTGGTGGCAAGCAAATGAACCTCACACGTATATTGATCACCTTTCAGCAATTAAATATGGAAATTAATCTTTCTTTTTTTAGAAAAAATCCCGTACATGAAGGAGGGCCGTCATCCCTAATTTTATTAATTGTTTAATAAAAATACAATCAATAAATTAATACATGAGAATTTTTTTTTAAAAAAAAAAGGAGTAAAATGTCCGAATACTCACACACATAAATTAATAAACTATCGTTTACATTTCCTGACAGATGGAAACCCTAATCTATCTACACGAGCTTCACCTCTATCCAACCTCGGAAGAAAAATCTCTTCGGAAAAAAAAAAAAAAAACTATATTCCAAGTGGCTTATAGATTGGACTATTATAGAGACAGTATATTGACATAACATTGCCTTACCTTCATTTATATTTTGTACTCAAATCATTGTGCAAAATGTGAAATAACACATAAAATTTCAACAAAATTCATGCGGCAAAATTAATTAATGTCAAATGTGAAATTTAACTACATATATTACTTCCACTTGCAAATTAATTAACGTACAAGAAATTGTATTTTCTGATGACTAGTGGCATAGTTTATTAGTTCATCTTATTGAAAAAGAGATTAGATTGTGGGTGAATTACTCCATTCGTGATTCTAAAAAGAAGAATTCACATTCATGTGATCGTGGTATATAATTTTCCTTTTCCCAGGAAGTCGTCCATTAATTCTTCCCTGACTCCACAAAATCTTTATCAAAAAAATGGAATTTTTTTGGGATAATTTCAGAAACGTCCCCTAAGGTTTTTGACAATTGTAAGAAGTTCCCTTTTGATTTTAAATATTTTTTTGGGATAATTTCAGAAGCCACTCGCAAGATTTCTATCAATTTCAGTAAGCTCCCCTCTAATTCTAAATATTACACATACCACTCTTGTTTTTATTGTTTAACCTACAAAAAAAAAACCCAATCATTTATAATTATTTTTCAATGTAACCTAAAATACACATTTTTTGTCAAAAGAAAAAGAAAAGAAGAGTTTGTTAATAATATTCTTTAACTACTCATCACTAGAACAATTGCTAACCATCTGTTGACTTCTTCAAAAAAAAAAAAAAAAAACACTTCAAAACCAGATCCTATGCAGGTCCAACAACTTGAACAGCCCAAAAATCATAACCACAAGCTATTCATTCAACACTAGGTTTCCAATAAATGGTCTTCTAGCTTTCTCCAATAGACCCACAATAACTGCCTCTTTAGATATTAAAAGTCAATGTGATTACTTGACTAAAACCAAATAATCATTGATATCACAAACACCACCAAATCCCTTTATCTTTGTATCTAATCTGCAGCAACCTTTTAACAACCCAGTCCCTAAAAAACTACTACCATTTTCCTGAACTTTTGATCTTCAATAACACCTAGTTCTATCAGACCATAAAAAAAAAAAAAAACAACCAAAATTACATGAATCATATTTACCAAGATGGACAATAGGTATAAAGGCAAAGAGGAACAAGGAAAAGGAAGGGGGTAGCAATGGTAGCAAATACCGAGCGGAAGGGAAAAGAAAAGAAAGGACAATTTGACAATTTGTTAGTAAAGGAGGGTCAAGGAAAAAGAGCAAAGTTAGTGAAAAAGACAATTTAACTTATACTCGTTATATATTTTGAAATAATGTAGGTTTTTTGGTCCCAAATCTTGGCATGACTCAAGCCTTGAGAGAGAATTAGAGTTCCAAGTCAAGTCTTAATCTATATATTATTGATGCTATAAAAACGTCCAAGTCTGAAAATAACAAAACAAAACAACATATCGAGTTGGGGTGTAGTCAACTGCCCCTCCTAGCACCCGGTTGTCTTGAAAAGGAAGGAAAGGAAACAAGAAATATATATATGTCTTGAGAATGTTGGAGGAGGGATCATAATAATGTCTCTTGGAGAAGCAATGTGGCCAATCCATGGCTATTAAGATGGAAACTCCACAGCATGAATGTGGCCAATCCATGGCTATTAAGATGGAAACTCCACAGCATGAATATGAATGGGGACATCTTGGCCTATGCCAATAAACTAGGCAACTTCAATTGGTACATCATTTCAACCCGTACTTAGGTAGGCCAGGTGCAAAGGTGATTTTTGAGAAGATGAGGTATTTTGAGAACTTGAAGTATCTTGTTGTATAGGAACCCTTTGAAGAAATAACACTTAATTAAAAAAAAAATTAAACCCTTATGAAGAAATAACTCTTAATGAAGTTGCTCAAATGGCGAGTAACGATATTGTGGGTTAAGTAAAATTAATTTGTAACTTTTAAGGTACTTGAGTTTTGCTACTGTGCATTAATTTTCTTTATTTATTTATTCTTCATCAAACTACTGCAGCAACTATGATAATAAAATTTATTTGACAATTCAGTGAGTGCACAAATCATGTTTTAATAGATTTTAAGCCTAATATTGTTGCGTTTCGATAGGAGATTATTTGAAATATTGCTCCTATCTGAAATAACCACTGTAATACTTTTTATGATGTAATATATGTGAAATAAAAATACAATTATAAAATAAAATATTAATTAAAAATTATGTTTGTGATGTAAGTAAAATAATTTTTAAAATTACTTTTCTATTTAAATACACTCACAGACGTTAATTCTCTTTTGGCTAGTGAAGTCACGGGCCTGTGCCCCCACTGGACGGTACTTAGGTCCACTATTGGATCATGCCAATGTTCAAGAGCTGGTTACTATACTACTCATAAAGTGTTCGGATTCAACTTCTTACGTCCAATATTCCGACATGTAAATATTATGTTGGTCACTACTGCTCATATGTTGCCCTACATATGTAACAATGGACCTAGGCCAACATGAAAATATTATGTTTAGCATGAATAAAAACTTCTATCGTTTCGGGAAATAAAAATTTTTTACGTCCAATATTCCACGTCACATTAATTTGAACCTCACCTACTTGTTTGACATTCTTTTTCGAGTGCAGAATTACATTTTATTCGACCTTAAAATACCACCTTGACTATAAAAGAACCTCACTCTAATTTAATCGACATCCATATACTACCTCACCTGCTTGTTGGAGGTTTATTTATAAGAGAAGAATTATATTCTACTCCACCACCAAATACTAGCTCACCTATTTTTTGGAGGTTCATTATTAAGCGGAGAAATTTGTTCGAGGCTTTTAGAGTTTTCTTCGTTATCAGAGTTCGAATCTTATGCTTGATAATTGAAAGTGAGAAGAGTGTGGAGAAGTGTGGAAGAATAAACCAAAAAAAAAAAATGTAGAGAATTTTATTCCTCTCCATCTCCATGTGCCACTCCTTACCATTATTACAATTACTTCTAAGGAGTATTTGCACCAATGTATGGATTATACTACATCTTAAGGCCCATGGATTCCTAAACTTATTTTAATCTTTCTAATCTAAGTACTGACTTAAGTATTGGAGACTCCCTTAAAAATAAAGGTCCTCTCTTTTTAAAATATATTAATAGGTACCTAAACATATCAAAGTTTGAAAATTACTTTAAGATCGATGGCGACTCGAAAAAAATATTTCAACTGCAATAATCACATTTTATTTGTTCCTTTATACTATCCCCCCCTACAATAATCACATTATCGCCTACTTTAAAAGTGAAACATTCGATATGAAAATTTAAGTATTATTTGAAAACAAAAGAAGAATCTTAAACGTGACAACTAAAGAATGATATTCATTTCAATTCCATTTTTGAGAATTATGATTGTCTAGAGTAGGGATGTACGCGAGCCGAGCTACTCACAAGTAGCTCGCGAGTAGCTCGGTCAACGGCTTGGCTCGAACTCGGTCAAACGAGTTCGAGCCGAGTTTCTTGACCGAGTTCGAGTAGCTCGATTGGCTTTCGAGTCGAGTTTCGAGTCTCAAATTTTTGGCTCGAGGCTTGTCGAGCCAAGCTATTTAAATAATATATTTATAATTTAAATAATATATATGTATTATAATTATAAAATGACTATTATGGATATAGGTTATACGGAATTTACAATATACTCTTCTTTATAATAAAATTTTATAAGGGTAAAAAAGTAATAACATAATTATAAAAATACCTAAAAAGAAAAAATGTCTAAAAAATGCCTCAGTTTTTTGGTCGAGTCGAGTCAAAAAACTTGATTAGACTCGGCTTGATAAGGCTTGACTAAGGGTCGAGCCTTATCGAGTCGAGTTTCGAGCTTAGAGCGAGTACATCGAGTCAAGTTTCGAGTATCAATTTTTTTGACTCGATCGAGCTCGAGCTTATATGAGTCGAGTCGAGCTCGCGTATAGTACTACTCGAGCTTGACTCGACTCGATTACATCCCTAGTCTAGAGCCCAAAAATACTCTATTCGTATCATTACTTGAATATTATTATGCTCTCAAAAACTCATTATCGCAGCAACTACTCTTTATTATACAAGAAAAGTTTGCATTTGATAACACACTAAAAGCAATTGCCCTCCTAATCTTAGAGTGAAAGCTCTGCTGTTGATTCTTTCCCCCTGCCCTTACAAATAACTAACAAAACAAAAATGAAAATCAGAATTCTATTGCAAATACAAGCGAATGCTTTGCTTCTTTTGGGATTTTATCTGTATGGGAGGCTTAACTTCATTTCTTGAAGTTTTAAGGGTGTGATGGAAATGTTTATCCAGAACGAAGCAGGTCACAGATAAACAGACTATCCAAGATCAATGGACAAAACAACAAGGAAGGATCCATCTAGAAAAATTCCGAAGTCAGATATTGTCAGGTATACATACAATATACAGGATTTAGAAGAAACTAGCTCGATCGAATGGTTTAACTCCAGAACCACATAGCTTTGGTTCAATGGCCATAAAAAAGGGATTAATCTCTTTTTAAATCATAAATCGGGGATTTAAAACCTATTTACAACAAAAAAAAATTCAAAAGAGGAGGTAGAACATCCTTTTAATCTAATCAGATTTATATATCTACTAGTTTTTTATATAATTTTTTTAGATTTTTTTTTTTTTTTTTTAGAGTATGATAGATTAAGTTATATAAATGTTATGACGGTGACAAAACAAAAAAGAATAGGTTAACTCCAGTTGTAAGCTATGAACTGCAAGTACTCGTGAGTTCATCAAAAGAATAACTCTTCTAATTACTAACATGGTCAGAACTGAGAAGTCAACAAAAGTGGCTCTTTTTTTTTTTGGTTCTTGTTAGTGGCATGGTCAGAAGTCAAGAAAAGTGTAATCAACAGAAGAAAAGTACTGCCAGTATGCCATTCCCTCCCCTTCAAAAAGAGGACTTTTGGGAAGATCCATTGAGCCGTTTTTCCGATCAAATCGAGCTTTAATAATTGTCAGTATCTACCCCGTTGTTAAACTAGAAAAATTGGATGATCTCAACGTACAAAAAGCAACTCATGAGAACTTCAGCTCTCAATCAATAATCTATTGATCAATAAAGATCTCAACTTGTGTCTCTTTGGGGGCGGGGCACAGGCACAGGAGATTAGTCCGCAAGGAATATTTCTGCGATGATAAAAAAAATAAAAATAAAAATAAAGAACTCAACTTGAATACAACATTTGAACTCTTTTCAGAAATAAATCCATGCTCAAACACTACAATTACCTTCAAATGTTTAAAGTTGTATAATTTCTAAGGAGTGAACCTTGGGTGGTAAAATACTCTTACTAATGTCTTGAGCTCGAGTCATCAAGGTATAAGTAGAGTCCAACTGATGGTCTTCTTTCTTATTTAATCAAAAAGAAAAAAAAAAGAAAAGAAAATTGCTTGTCTAACGAGTGCTAGGCCATTTCTCTAAGTGTAAATTTATTCTAAAAACAAAAAAATTGAAGTTAAAATGATAGCGTGCCTAATAGCTAGTTTGGGAGTTGAGATTTACACGGAATCGAAAAAAAAGGAAGAGAAAGGTAGATTTTATTATGTTTGGGACTTTCAAGTGAAACGGAAAAGAAAAGAAAAAATGGATTTTCAAGGATGCCAAGTGCTGCTATAGTGCAATTTTCTAACCAAAAACCGGTAGAAAGCAAAGCAAAACTGATGGAAGCTTACAAAACTTTTTAAATTATCCATTTTATCCTCACAAAACTATTGAATGAAATTTTTATTCATATATATATATATATTCAAAATCATTCTACTTCCTTTTAAAACTCTCAAACAATATTAAATCTTCTCTCTTCCTTTCTATTCTTTTCTTTTCTTTTCTAACCTAAACATCCAAACTAGCTATAAATGTAAGGAAAAAATAATAAATATGAGTGTTTGATGTGCCATTATTTTTCCTGAAATAATCATTTTAATAATAATACAATTCACAAAGCAAACTGATATGCATAATTGTTGTTATTTGCAAAACCAAGGTAAAAGTAGAATCCTTCTCCAAGAGCCCCATGCTCCAACCATACAGAGCCCTCTAAATGACTAATTGGAGCAGTTAAAAATAAGCAGCTTAGAAATTACAGCATGAATCCCTAAGCATTTAATATGGGAAATTTAACCATTTAAAGGTGATGGATGATCATACTTCGTAAAGAGGGCCCTGCAGTCATTAATCCTGCAAGCAGCTTGTTCAGAGGCTTTAGATCCATACCATTTAATTAAACCAACCAACATGTCCTCAAGTGGCCCGAACAAAATTAATTCTGGCCATGAGGAGGGAGATTTTGCTTCATCAACTAAGCTTCTCTCAAAAGGAGGGGAAAAATCTGAACTTTTGAGTTTTCAGTTAACGTCCTCTTTTTTTTTCTTTTTTTTTTTCTTTTTTGGTAATCTCTGCTGTCTGTCTTTTTGTTTCTTTAAATAAGCTAAAAATGACAGATTTCGATGGGCCTAAGTTTAAGATATCTATTATGCTTTACATATTATTTTTTTTTTAATTTTTGAGAATTTACACTAATATTCAAATTGTTACTGCAAATGGTTCAAAAAGTACACTTTGCAATCTTTATCCTTCCACTTTTCCTGAACTTAAAAACGCGGTATTAGGGTTTGGCCTTTTTTTTATTAGGGTTTGGCCTAACCAAACAAACGCGAAAATTAATGGAAACTCTCCATTCATGTTTAGAAATTTTACTTATTTCATCACCTTTTCTTTGTGACATTGACACGAAATTTACGCACTCTGTACCTGCATGTTACAGAGCAGTTGGCCACCAAAAAGACTTAAAACTCTTCTTGGATGTAGATTAAGAGATCAAACTTCTTATTTGTATTTTTCTCCAAGATTTCCTGAAATTTCATCAACAGATGCAAAAGCATCCCTCTGATCCGGATTCCTCATTGATCCATTTGGATCCATCCCTTTTTCTTAATGTAGAGTAAGAGTAGATGTAAAATAGAAATTATCGTGTCGGTAAAAAAAAAAGTATATGCATGTTACACAAAATGGACTTGTCTGGCTGATGACAGCCGGGACTGAACATGTAGTGCAAGTTTTCATTGTATGATCGAGCAAATGAATTTACTCAAACATTGAAAGAAACATCATGAATGCAAAACACCAGCATGACCAAAAAAATCACTAAAAATCGATAAGCAAATGACAACTCAAGCGTATGACTAGCTTCTCGAGATACGAATCAGTAACCTCAACAAATGACTCACATGAAATTTTGCAGTAAATCCTACAGTAGGGTCATCGCACCGTTCTGCATCTAATGATCACCATGTTCTGGAAAGCATTTGGAACACCGTAAATTACCAGTTGAAAATGTCTATTAAACGTGCAAATGGTGACCACTAGACAGTGATCGGTGCAAAGGAGAGTCCCTACCAATGACTCCCGTAGAATTTACTTCCATCTTTTTGTAACCCTAACCTTAAGCCCATTTTTTATGTAGAGAATGACAGAAACATTAGGAATAACTGGGTGACCTTCCACTACTTGAATATTATAGTTGTGAATAATTGCAGCAGCAACAGCTTTCATTTGAGTAAATGCCACTTCCTTCCCAATGCAAGTTCTTGGTCCAGCATTGAATGCCAAGAACTTGTAGGAAGGCTCGTGTTTAACCCTTCCACGTTCAGAAATCCATCTTTCTGGCTTAAACTCCTTGCAATCTTTCCCCCAGATGGACTCCATTCTCCCCATTGCGTACAAGGGAAACATTACCTTCATCTTTGGAGTAACATGTAGGCCACTTGGAAGAATGTCTGGCTTAAGAGGTGTCTTGTGTTGAAAAGGAACTGGTGGATATAACCTCAATGTTTCACACAGTGCTGCATGTAAATAAACAAGATTTTTTATTTCATCAAACTTAAAAATCCTGAACTTTTCATCTTCTTCTCCTGATGGTGATATGGAAGCTTTGAGCTCTTCTCTGATCTTCTTTTCCACTTCCGGATGAGTTGAAACAAGCCATAAAAACCAAGTGAGACCAGAGCTAGTTGTATCTCTACCTGCAATCATAAGATTGAGGATTGTGTCCCTGAAGAACTTATCATCAAATACCATTCCCATACGCTCACCTTCTTTCACATATGAAGTCAAGAGATCAAAACCTTCACCATTGTCGTCACCTTCATAGGATTTGTTCCCCTTCTTCAACTCTTCCTTCTTCATGGAGATGTACTTGGCTACTGCTTGATCCAATGTTGCGTAAGCTTTACTCGTTGTCTTCATTCGTCCAATCCCAACAAAACTCAGGAACTTCAGAACATTTTCAGGCAAGAAATAGCGCATGACTATTGCTTCTTCAACTTCATCCATAGCCTTGGCGAATTCGACCTCTGGGAAATCAACAGCGAGGCATCCAGGATCGTAACCCGTGATGAATTTTGAAGTTGTATCAAAAGTCAATCTCTGGAACACATCTTGCAAGTCCACAATCTGGCTATTTTCAGCAAAATGCTCAAGAACTGGAATCAGCCCTAGCTCAACTTTATCCCAGTTGGTTTTCACCATAAACTTCTGGAACCTCTGATGATTGATCAACAACCTAGCAAGCTTTCTCTGATTCTTCCAAGGATCGAAATCCGAGGTGAATATTCCATCACCCAAAACATCAAATATTCGTTTCATCTCAGGCCCTTTTGGATAGTTGGCGAAATTGGCGATCAGTACATGGTATACATCATCAGGATCAACCGTGCCGACAATATCCATGTTCACAAACCATGGGAGCTTTATCAAGTAGCTTGTCCTTCCAATCATCTGCAGATGCTCCACAATGGCATCATGAAGCTTATTGTAAGTGAAAAGCACAGCTGGAAGAACCCCAAAAAATGGCAATTTCCGAGGAAGCTTATTGCTATCTCTGAAAATCCACCTGTCTATCAACCAAAGAATAGTTCTGAAAAAACTTCTGGGGGCCATTTCAGCTAGCAAGAAGTATTCTTGAACAATATGGTGAAAAAAATTTTCAAGCACAGAAAGTAAGAAATATCAGTAGAGGCCATGCAATGGTTAGAATTTAGAAATGGGCCAAAAGGGGGGCATGCAATTTGTAGACGAGATGTTGTTCTGATCCCATTATTATTATCTATATGGGACCAGAACGGCGCTATTTGAAACCCTGAATTTCTTGCGACAGCTGGTAGAAAGTAACATTCAAGAGAGGAAAGGAAGCAGCAACCAGACGATCAACCGTCAGATTTGGCTTAAATATTCATTGTTTTTATATATAAATTTAACAACATACATAGATTTGGAACAAGTACGATTATGGTTTTAATGTGGATGTATTGTTTTCTTTCACGTAACAATGTCGCTATAAGTGAGTTTTGTCCATCTACACAAACTAAATATGTGGATAATACAGTACTGTATCTAGGGGTGTACATCGAATCATTAAAAGAAATTATAATAATTATATCAATCGTATCTAAAATATAATTCTATTCGTCTAATTTCAAAATGTATGATCCGATAGCCTAATGCACATTGTTTTTAACATAATGTTTTCAACTGTCTCTAATCGAATTCTTGCTTAAGAGTATATCGATAAATGCACAAAATTTAAATTTCAAAGCTATAGCAGGAAGAGTTTCTATAAGTAATGCGTAAATGAGTAAAACATAGATGTCATAAATATTTCAAAATTCAAAACATCTTTCTATTTTGATCTAAAGAGACGTCTGTTTGGATGGGAGTATTTTTCAAAAACTAGTTTTTCAAATACAATAAAAATTTTTAAAAAGTACTCTAAAAGGTAATCTAAAAATTAGTTTAAATTTTTTTAAAATTTTAAAAAATATCTCAAAATATATTCTAGAAACTCTTCTACTCTTAAATATCCCAAAATATTTTCTGAAAATATCTCAAAATATAATTTAAAAACTCTACTACAGCAAAATTTTTCAAAAACACCCCAAAAAATAGCTAATTAATTTTTTTTTTTTTGGATAGAACATGGGTGACAAGCTGTTACAGTGGAGCATACCACATTGCAATAAGACACTGTTACTTTCATTTGGTGGCCACTCCACATTTAAGGTTCTCCATAATTGGCAGTTAAGTTTGTTGAAATTTGCAGTAGAGTGTGGGTCGTTGAGAGTTGAGAGTTGAGAGACTTGAGATAATCTCTCCACAGAACTCTACCACATTTATAGCCTGAAAGGACCACTGATTTTTATTGCTCATATGAGTGTGTCAATGTGTTTGTTGATGCATGCTCTTGCCCTGTTCTGAATAGTGTATTTGGAAAACTGGATTGGACGTTGAACTGCGGATCAGTGTTATCGTTTCGGTTGGATTCTATATTTAACTTGATTGGACGTTGAGCTGCAGATCAGCGTTATCCGATTCTGTATTTAACTTAGAAAATTATATGAATAGATCAAATTCAATCAAGAATCAATTAAATACGATCAATAATCAGTCAAAATCGACCTTTAAACTGGTTTTTGACTAAATATTTCTTTTATTTTTTCACATATTAATTTTATCCAAGTAAATTAATATTAAAATAATTTTAAGTCATTGAATCAGAATTGAACCGATTCATGAATCTGAAACTCATCCGTTGAGCCTTTGGATTTTGGGCTTTGCATTTTATAACGTAAAGCGCATATTTAATTTGGCTCATAAAAAATATTAGGGTTTCAAGTGTAATGGGGGTTCGGTCCTAACTCATAATCAATACGTATTTACTTATAATGTGTATCTAATACTTACTTTTACTTTCAATTAGGGATCCTTCAACGAGTGTTTAAGTTTTCAATTAGGGATCCTTCATCAATAATGGTACGTTTCAACATCTTTTATGATGGGAACATTGCAAAATAGTTTATATCCTTTATTGGTACAAATTTTTGAAGGGACGAGACTTGCAAATTAGATGGATTAATGATGGAATAATGTTCAATAACTTTTTTATTGTTGTGGACCACTTTAATCAAGTCCTCCCACGGGCTATCTTTAATTTTGTTTATCCAAAATTGTTGGTCAGTAGGAAGATATTTAAAGTTTTCTCCTTTTAGGAGGTTTAATTTTCTGTTTGATACATACAACTCATAACACATTTAAAAGTCTTGTCTCCTCGACTGAGTCGATAGGGCAAGAAGCCTGCATAGTCTCATGCTTGGGCTAGCTAGTTTTCCATGGGAGGTGTACAAAGTTTTTCAATGGATTGGAATCACCAGCTACATGTAAATTTTTTTTTTATTTTTTTTAAAGGGGTTTACATGTACATTTTTGCACTAACAAAAATGTGATAATTAGGTGCTTTCGACAAAGATTTGTACGTGTTAGTTGTGTTAAAATTATGTATCGCAATTTGAAATTCGCTTTAAAAATTTTTTGTGTTGCTGGTCAAATCATGGCTACTAAATATGGGATTTTTTCTCACTAAAAATTGTTCCTGCCTTCTGCTTTATCCACTAACAGAACTTTATTTTTTTAATTTAGATGTGTAGCTTCATTAAAGTTTGCTGTTAGAATTTTCTGTTGGGGGAGGTTTGGAGCTAAATCACCTCTGAAAGAAGAAATAAAATTTTTAATGGAACTCAAATTAATTGATAATTTGAACCTGTTCCAACATTTCAACTTATATTTACCTTGTGAAGAATAGATGGTCCTTCCTCTATAACAACATTGGAGCCAGACATAAAACAAAACTAGCATAGAATTTTTTTTTTTTTTAATAATTATCTAAAACAACATTTGGCATACAATTTCTTTTTTTTTTAATAATTCACTTTGGTCTTTATCTTGCCCGTAAAGTGGAGAATTTCTCAGGTTACAAAGTTAAAAACACTTAAAAAAAATGAAGATTGCTGCCTCCCCCTACCATTGGATATTGGAATTTTTCTCTTTTAGGGTTAAATAGTTTTGAAGGTGAAAAGATATAATAATCACCACCCAATATATACATAGGTACATTAGTTACTATCTAGGGAGACATGGAGTACCCTAATAAGAGTCAATTATCTAATAGACTTTTGCTGATGAATATTGAGAAAGATATCATTGTAACTTTTTTTTTTTTTTTGGATGTGACTATATATAATACAAAAATGTAGTACAAAATGGACATGTTTGACAAATTTCTAAAAGCAATTTTTGGAATATTTAATTCCAAATGGAAGCTTATCTAATTAATAGATTGACTTATTCATCCTCTTGATTAAGAAGTAAGAACAAACTCCAATAAATACTACTTTGAAAGAGAACAAATATTGCCCCACAATTTCAAATGCAATCCTAATTTGGCAACATAATGATGAACATTCATAATCAACACATTCAACACCATAAAGATCATTGGGCCAACATGGATTAGCTTCGACTTTCATTATGTGCCTAGTTCCATTACCGACTCTTGGACATTTGGTGAGCCAACCAAAATTAAACTAAGAATTTTTTTAACGGCGTCCAATAAACACTCGTTAATACACTTTAAGCATACCTATCTACTATGTGAATACACACACTAACAAAGTAACAATTATTATCTGTCCTTATATTTATACACTTTTCTTAATTAAGTTTACTGTTCAAAAAAATTAACACCTGAGTTACATCTTAAAAAGTGCCCAATTGGTACACGTTAGACAGACCCTTAAACTATTAATTAAAAAATTTTGGAATTGTAACTGAATTTCTAAAATCAACTAAATTGATCTTCCTCAAAAAAAAAAATTGCATCCATCAATGTGGATGGATGAGTAATAGACTGTTTGTTGAGGACACTTGAAAATAATCTCTAAAATTGTTGATTCATCTTCGAGCATGAAAAGCCATAAACTCAGCTCCTATTTCCTTGTTCTTTATGAATAAGGTAATAAATATTCTATATCTACCACAAAAGCTTAACTACAAAAGCCTTCTTCTGTTTGTTCGAATAAAAACCATTGTTTTTCCCTTATTCCAATTAAAATCTCTCTTTAGTTTTAGATTTTTTCCATTTATTGGCTTTTTTATGACCCTTATTGATTTGGAAAAAGCTACAAATAGTGTGTTAGATAAGGGCAAGTCAGATTAAAAGCATGAACATCTTGGGCCAAGATCTTTTTTTTTTTTTTTGGAAACGGTAATTTTCTTGGGCCAAGATCACTTGATCGCATTAAACTTGTGCTGGAAAAGACCAGCTCTGGAATTGATCGGTAATGTGCAGTAATTGCAATAATTTGTCTCTTTCTCATCGGAATCTGCCGTTTGAACGAGTCTGAGCTGGGAGTTTGCTGGCATGGTCCCCTGGGATCAGGAGCACGGAGGACAACAACCGCACTGAATGATGTAATAATTTTTTAATTTGATTAGAATATAATTCGAATCACTTGTAAAATTTCACAATAAAAATATAATTATTATATATATAATTCATATAAACAATAATAAAATATCACGCTTCTATCATAAAAATATACAAATAATTAATCTAAAATTATAAAATATTTAATAAATATTATACTGTTCAGGACGATTTATCTAATAACCGTCCCTGTCTCCAACCCAACACACGCGTGTAGTATGGAGCCACAGATATAATAGCCCATCACATGGCAGGTTTTGAGATTTGAGAACATGTCACGTCAAAAGGATGGCTGAGGATCCCATCAATCTAAGGTATTGGTAAAAATAAAAATTACTACTGTGGAAAACTAAAAAGGTTATTAATTCATTTGATTGTAGCTATAAATAAGATACAAAAGCTCAAATTTAATTTACAATACCTGACCACTTGATCCCTTTTTTCTCTTTTTTTTTTTTTTTTTATCAATCCAGGAAGTATCTCAGTTTTGTCAGACTAATCTTCCTGAACCTGGAGTACTTCGCCCTCCAAGAGCACCCAGGCGATATGTGAAGCCAGACTCGAACCGTGCCCCACGAGAAATACCCCACCGGCTGAGCTGACCCCGAGGGGCTAATCCCTTTTTTCTCTTTTATTGTCGTTTATTGCATAATCATGACCTTTCTTTGCCAAATTTTTTTTTAACTTATGTACGCGTGTGTGTGTGTGTGTGTAAAAAGATAAAATGACAATTATGTGAATGTCCAATCGTTTTTCTGATAACTACTTATCAAGTAGAGTCAGAAACATATTTAGGTCATATGTTTTCAGTTCTTGTAACTTGAGTATGCTGTGCTCTTACATAAGGGAACTAAATGATGAGATTATTGAAGAACTGCAGAACATCCTTAACTACCATCGTCCTTCTTGATTCCCTTCCTCGTACCTGATACCACCACCCCCTCTCCCTAGCACCCCCATGGGACATTCTTCTGCAATCATTTTTCACCCCTACCTACGACATAGCCTGTTCTTGAGGTTGATATGGCTGACATTGACCTAATAAATATTGAATAAACTCAAGTCATTTTGGATACATGAAACTATAAGCGTTGTTTTTTCTTTGCCATTAATTGGTCAATGGCAGACTATTTCCAGTTTAATCCTAAGTGCTTTGACAAAATTAACCATTTTCTATCATCATTTGATTCATGAAATTTATTTACATAAACTAGGATCCGCTAAGAGAAGAAAAGCAGGAATAAGAGGATGTCGGAAAATCAGAATAAAAGTGAGAGAAGGGTACAGCCAACTGATGAGTGTAAGAAGAAGATGATGGATGAGGGAAGAAGGATATCAAAAAATAACAACATATCTGATTTAAGCTGCATTTTTACCTTACATGAAGCTAGTGATTAAGAAAAAAACCACGAACCCTTCAAGGGCAAACTAAGAGTGTGATGCTACCAAAGAGCATAGTGTGACATACCCTTTTTGCCCCGCTTTTATTAAAACCTTATATAGGTTTGTTTGCCTTCTTTTATTAAATTTTGATAGTATTTTATTTGGCACAACGTTCTATTTTGTAGAGAATCTTCTATCCTGCTTCCTATACTATTTCCTATTCCAACATCTATTTAATCAAATTGCCATATATTTTTCATGAACGTCTCATTTTAATTCTTTTTCTTATCCCTTTAAGTTTCAACTATTACTTATAGGGTAGAATACAAAAGAAAAAATAGACTTGATAATAATGTACAACAAAAAAAAGAATATTCATTAAAAACACATTTTTTTAGTTGAATTTTGTTTTTTAGTCTATGATCTTTTATTGTGTTAGTAGCTTTAGAAGTTAAAGAGACAAGAAAAAGAATTAAAATAGGATGTTCATGAAGAATATATAACGATCTAATAGATATTGGAATAGAAAATGGTAGAAGAAGTGAAACTGAGAATCTGTTGCCATTTTGTTCACATGTCTATTTATGTGAATGAGGTCAGAGGTACTAAAGATGGGATGTGTTTACAAAGATTTTGTAATATTTGTATGGATCATCATTAGAGGTCGGACACACAGCTCAGTTTGAGTGAATCTCTTAGACTTGCTCTACATGAAATCTAGATCAGTTTAACTAAAAATGGGATCATGTTTCGATGATTTATACGTACAACTTAACGTGCATCACTAACTTCCCACTTTCTCCCAGATTTCTTATCGTCAACAAAACTTGCACAGGGTACAACGGATCTTCTGTCCCACTTCCTGTATCAATTTCTGTCACACTTTTTATTAGATTACTATCTCTCCTTCATAAATATCATATTTTAGTTTTTTTTTTGTTACCTTAGGATCCAATAACTATTAACTGAGTAAAAATAAATAAATAAAACAACCTTAAAAAAGCAATGTATAATAAAAAAATTAAAAAATACAGTCAAAAATTCATTAGAAAACTCATTTTTTATGCATTTTGATTTTTTGAGTTTGCTAAATTTTGTGTATTGCTCAGTTAATAGTTATTAGATTTTAAGAAAATAAAAAAGAAATAAAACATGATGTTTGTGAAGGAGAAATAGTAATATAATAAAAAAAAATGGGACAGAGAGTGGTATAGGAAGTGAGACATAAGATCCGTTGCAGTCACAGGGGCAGTGGTTGGTCTCACTTTCTTTTATCTCACTTTTTTGGTACTTTAAGCATACTTTGATTGAAGGAAAGTAAAAAAGAAAGGAACGGAGCCATATTTGAGCGAAACTTAATTGTTAGTTTTAGGATTTTTAGTTGTCTTCTTTCCTTAAATATGTTCTGTAAGATTTCTCTGAAACTTGCTAAGAGAGATGATCGTGAATTTCTTTCTCTTGGTTTTGCTTTCTGCCTTGCCTCACCTAGTTAAGGTAGCATTCCCTCCTACATCGTTGTACATATATAAGAAGAGTATGTTGCTTTGTTATAAATTTATAATCTACCAAAGCAGCAATTAGTGGTGTCAATGGAATCTTGTGAGCAAGGCATTGAGAAGTCCAAACTCTGACTCATAAACATATTAGAACTTTAGGTCTAATTTAGATTTGGTTCAAACTCATAATTAATCCATAATATGCATATAATATTTATTTTATTTTATCATTATAGATAAATTATAAATTATGTATGTTACAGTACATATAATTATTAAATAATATACATCAATTGAGGCTCTAGTTTTACTGACTAAGGTTGAGAATTCAAAACTTTCAATTCTGAATTCTAATATCCTTTCCCCTTTTCGAAAAAAAAAATCCAAAAAAATTATTGTCAATAAAAATGTGTACTTATCTACTTAATCGGTTAGGCTGAGTTAAGTCTATTAAATCCAAACTCGACCCATAATTTAATTGGGCTTTATTTTGAGTTCAAACACAACCCAACCCAATAATTACAAGATTCAGCCCAATTTGTTTCAACACGATTGGGGTGAACTCGGGTTGACTGAAACCCATTAAAAGCCCAAGTCGGAATTAAGGTACGCCAGAAGATGGGTTGTTTTCGTTACATGTATTTAACAAAGAATGTTGTGTTATTATTCCTTTTGAATGACAAAAAGTCTATATCAGTTTCAAATGGCCTTCTTAACAAGTTAATAAAAATTTTGAATATTTTTTATTCATTATTAGTTGTTAATTGGTTTTGAATTGAATGTCTATTTTCTTGCACATGATAAACTTGACCTAAGAAGATAATCAATTTAATTGTTTAGTTAATATATTAAACCTTACGGATATATTGATAGTGTACACAATATTAATTTTGGACGAATAATAATTATGCAAAATATAAAATTTGAATTTGAAATCCAACTTCTATACATGCATCGTGAATCTAACGGTAACAGTATATAATAATATATGCACTGAAAGCGTATATAAGATTTACTCGAATCGTAATAGCTATACCGAATGTATTGATTTGGCCTATTTGTCCATCAAGCTCTTAAATTGGTTCATTTTTTATGAATTTTTTTTTTTTGAAGGGTTAACTATCAAAAAAAAATTGAAGGGGTGGTCTGGGACAATCTTATGAATCCTGAGGCTAAGTTTAGAATATTTTTAAATTTATGGGCCAACGGAAGTTGGCTAAATCACCGAATTACACCCACCCTTTATTCCCCTTCTTCTCCAAGACGAGCTGATTCTCCCCATCAAAGTTCTGCATCAAAACCCTTTACTCCAAGGTTCCCTCTCCCACAATACCCGACAAATTAAGGTCACGGCAGCTCCAAGAAACTGTCCCAGAATCACCCCTTTTCGTTTCCCTCAAAACCCTTTTCATCTAGTCAGATATTAGTGCTAAATTTGTAGTTTCAGTACAATGATAATGGATTTTATGTGTGTCCATTAGTTCTTGTCGATATATATATGTATTAAAGAATCTTTTTTTTGCTCAGGTTTTCGATTTTTTTTTATCTGCAAATACTAATGAACTGTTGTTTATTACTTTCTTGCAATTTTTAGAGATATTTTTAGCTAACGGTGAAGTTTTGTTTTGATATAGGTTAGTTTAACTTGGGCTAAATATGTCGGGAGAAGAGGAAGAGAACGCCGCTGAGCTCAAGATTGGTGATGGTAATCACACTTCCTAATACGATTTTATGATTTGTTGTTGTTGTTCTAATGTGTAAAAGATGATATCTTGCTTAGCTATTGGTGTTATGAATTTATCGAAGTTTTAAGAAGAAATTTCCTTGCACAAATTATGGTTCCTTTATATCAGGGGATAAGCCGTTCAAATTGTTCGAATGACAAAATAGGGTGGTTGATCTTTTATCGAGTTTGACTTGCATCATTTTCTTCTGAATTGAACCTGATGTGGTCAGTCATTCTTTCAGCTGCATTGGAATGTTTTATTTATGCTGTTTGTGTTATTTTGCACGACTGATGTTGTTGCTTCAAGAATCACCAGCTTTTATATAAGTGAGTCAATAATAGAGTTAGCAAATGTAAGAGGACATGTTGGTCAGAGCTAGTGAGATGCACATAATACATAGAATTGTTTATAAGATGCTTGAGAAACCTTTGATGTCAGGAGTTTAATAAACAAGTATACTTAATGAGGTAGAGAGAAGATTTGGTTGCATGTAGAGAAGCTGTAATAGATTTGACTTAGTAGAGTAACTTACGGGAGACCAGCGATATTGAAACGCTGGAGCAAAAGGGAGATCCTGAACTTTTTGCCACTGTTTTTTGTAGTTTACTGACAATTCCAAAGTTTTCAGAAGAGAGGCTATGGAAGGAAATTAGGTTGCACAATGGTATTTGGAGTGCTTGAATGACAGAAGTTCTTCATGCTTGTTTCCCCTTGTGGCAGTGTGCCAATTGAAGTTTTAAAAGAGGGTGATGCTTGTGATAATTCTTATTTAATGTTAACGGTGTTTTGAATAGGAGTAAAATGAACTACATGCGGGTCTCTTCGGCTGTTTTAATCTGCTGATACTGGACAGGGAAGGATACATCAAATAGTTCATTATGTGGGGTGCCATTATAAGTATTAAGTTTCCAAAGAGGATGGAGCTTTTCATATTTCAAATTCATCAAGACGTAGTGAAATGTCAAAAACCCGATCTTGATGTTTGATGATATGAGGTTTTTTTTATCTGACTTTTGGTGGACTTTCAGAAAGATGGCCTTAAGCAGTGCACGTCTCTGGAGTTGCAAAGTTTTGGGCTGACATTTTTTGAGAAACTATTTTCTGATCCTTTTTTGTCTTGATATAGAGATTTGAGTTTCAGTTTCTCAAGAAAATGATGTGTTGGTAGTCTCAGAAGCCTTTAAGATGTTGTATGCAAAAACTTTAGGAAAAGCGAAACACTGTTGCTTTAATGGAAGTTTCAATGTCGTCAGGAAGGACACAGCGTTTGGCACTTCGCTTGGTGCTTTCCTGCATAATACGCTGAGCGTCAAAGCAAATTGCTATGATACTGGTGATTTTTGAAATTATGAGTTTTCATGGTTGAACTTTTAAATTGTGATTTTGGTTTTGAATGACTGCTGTAATACTTTGGTGCATCTGTTCGCCACACCAGAATATGTCTGCAGGTTGTAATGCTCAAGCTTCTACCTAAGTTAGTTACTGAATGCATGACCATTATCGCCTTCTCATTAAAAACAAAAGCAGTAACTGGATTTTATGCATTATCTGCTTTCGGAGGGATAACTAAAAGGCTAACACTTCTCGCTGTAACACAAGACTGTTTAATTTCATTCTACTGCACATTTTATTGATTTAGTAAACTGTTGCAGACTCCCCAAATGGGCAAATTAATTATTTTGGATTATCTTGTTCATCATAGTTTTCAAGATGAGCTAGGTGTTTACTTTGTTTGTTCATACAGCTTAAAAAAATTAATTCTATTAATCCTCTGATCAAATGTTTTCATTTCATATTTCTTGGTATACAAAAGCATTCATTTACTAAATGATTCTTCTTCCTTGCTGGTTTTGCAGAATTTTTGAAGGCCAAGTGTTTGATGAATTGTGAAGTTTCCTTAATTCTTGAACATAAGTATGAGCAGCTTCAGCAGATGTCGGAGGATCCAATGAATCAAATGTCTCAGTAAGTATTTCATCTGGCTGTCTACTTCTTTTTATCCAACTTCTGGATATGGATGGGAGATAAAAGTTGATATTTTTCTCTATGAACAACTTAGATTGTTTTCTCTTATAATTTGAATCGCCTTTTGCGATTATTCGATCAATGTCTTTAAAAAGATATCAAGGAAAATTTTCTGTAGTTTAAGATGCAGACCTCCGCATGTAGTTTATACTAATTTTACCTGTAGGCGGGTAAAATCATCTCTCTGTCATGTCTTTTGATGAACATGAGATTGAGTGCATCTTGCATTTCAACTTGTAACTTTTTAAAGAAAAATGTCTTAATGTACTATGGTTTTTACTTGTTTCAGAGTATTTGAGAAGTCTCTGCAGTATGTGAAGCGTTTCAGCCGCTACAAGAATCCTGATTCTGTCAGACAAGTCCGAGAGTATCCTTAGACAACAAAGCTCTTTCTTTTGTTTCCTGGACTCCGTATTTCATGCATATAAAGTTATATATCTTGTGATTAGTTGGACAGATAATGAGGACATGTAGTGTGGTATAATGATTAAATCCTGATTTCTATCAGTAGGAGTTCGGATGAGTCATTTTGTGATAGTCAATAATAAACAAAGAAAGAAAAGCTTGAATTACTAAGCTTAAGAAGAGATGCCTGGCAATATCTAGTATGTGGTTCCTAGCCTTGATAATTGTTCACATCTTCCTTTATAAACTTAACCGACATAAATTGGTGCTTCATTGCTTCAACAAAATGAATAAGCATGTTGACAGTTTTATAAACGTCTAGATTTAAGTATAGGCTCATAGATAATCTTTCACATCATCATGTTTGTTGCAGAATTTGTTATGTTAGTGTGGAATTAGCAATAGTTTACTCTTACATTGACAATGTGATTTTCCTCTTCATTGAGTCAGTGCTCGGCATAAAGCCTTGTGGGTTGTCACTCAACTATTGTTCTTATTATTTGTTAGTAACCAATATATGATCTTTGTAGTTGCTGTGGCTTTTCAGATATTTCCATTAAATAGAACAACTGATGACTTCTCTTCTGATTTCATGTCAATGGTTTATCTGGATTGTGCTTATCACATCTTTTTCCATGTCCTTTGCTAGTTTTAGCCACTGTAAAAGAAATAGGATCATGCCTCCTCCTTATTGGTCTAATAGGAGACAACTAGCTATATTTTCAATAGGACTTGGTAAAATTTGTTATTTGAACTTGGAAACCCCCCCCCCCCCCCCCCCCCCCCCAAAAAAAACAACAAAAACAAAAAAAAAAGCCTTTTTGATTGTCATCTTCCTTAGTCAAATATCAGGATTCTTAGCAGATACCAGCTTGCTGAATTTGAGGTAAGTATCCAACAAATGCAACATGTCTCTCTTCATTTGTTGAAAGGAACCTTAAAAGTGCCATTAATTCCTTGTCTTCTGCAGCTTTGTGTACTTGGTAATCTTTGCCCAGAGACTGTTGAGGAAGCTATTGCTATGGTCCCATCAATCAAGGTACCAGTGTGGTTCACTAACCGTGTCAAGTGTAGTTTTATTTTTATGGAAAATACAACCAACAAGTGTGTATAAATAAGTTGGAGAAGCCAATAACAACTCAACACTTTCATCAGTTTGATTCTTGTGGTCAAAGGCTTTGATAAAAGAATGTTTTATGCTTTCAATGCTCCAGCATTTGTTTGATGGTATTGCTAGTTTGGTAAAAGTGGATGGTCATGCTAATATTCGACATTCCTAAGTTTTTCTTGAACTGTCTCATAGCGGATAAGCCACCAATGGAACTTTGTTATATCCCCGACATTAACTATGCCACAAAAGGGATGTTACTGTTGCAGATGTTTGTTCTTTAGCCATCTAGCTGTTGCCTCTTTCAGTCTGTAATACTTTGGAGTTTGCTGCTAGCGTCTTTAATCTTCATCTTGATAATGAATGTTTCATGTTTCTTCTTACAGAATAGAGGCCGTGCCCTTGATGACGATGCTATTGAGAAGATGCTGAATGACTTATCTCTGGTCAAGAAATTTGAGTAGAAGAAGTTTGAGCAGCAACATCTATCTAGGACAGAAAGGTCGGTGGTAAATGCCACTGGCATATCGTGCTCATGTAAATTCTACATTGATCTTGGGTGCCAAAGACGAGACAGAGCTTAAATTGGGAAGTAATTGTTGGATTTTCAAATCAATTATGCTTTCATCTTATTTTGAACAATTTTCTTGTTCATCTGAAGAAGAAAATGTAGTCTAATGTTTAACTACTTCAAACCTTTGCAATTTGGCTAGCTAGAGGAATCTGCCATGATAATATCAATTTGTATACATCAATCAAATTAAGTAAAGTACCGGAACTTGTTTTAACAGTTCAAAAGCTCGAGCATATGGTACAATCTCCGCATTAAACAGCCCCTGAATTATTTGGGGACTGAAGTGTGGAGGCTCCAATTGCTGACCAAATTCCTTTTGCTGCTATGCTCCTCCGAGCAGCAAAAACTTTGCCTCATTCTTTCCCCCATTCTATAGCTACTTGTAAAAGAAAGAAAGAAAGAAAGAACACGACCAAAAGAAAACTAACGATTCTATGCTCATCATCTAAATGAAAAAAACACAAAATGATGAAGTCAATCGCTCAAAAATGGGGAACTAAAAAACAAAATGCACGCCCATAAGTACAACTTTGAGGTATAATGTTACTCCAACTGTACAACAACAGCTTCCTCTGCTACAACCCAGCCGTGATTGTTGGGCTTATCCAGATGGATAGACTCTGCACAGCTCTAAAAGGAACAAGGATCGTGATATTAGATGAATATGCAGATGAACAAGACAAAGCATACTTGGAACCACATATATACAAATTAGCCCATAGCTGCAAGCCATGAGGAGTACGAACGAAGAGTAATTGGGGATGAGTTGTTGAGGACTATCCTATAAGAAGTGGATGGCTAAGAGCCTACAAATCCTAGGGGAACAGTGACAAGGTTACTGAGGTTAAAGAGGATCATCCAATGAAATGGAGTTAAGAATGACTTCAAACATTTAGCAGCCAGTTTAGGCCACCTTCATAGTTGCTTCGAAACTATATGTGATAATAGTACTAGGTTTGTTTGAATAGTGTATTATTTGAAATATTATTTGGAATAATTACTGTAGCACTTTTTGTGATGTGATGTATGTGAGATAAAAAGGTGGTTGGAAATATAAAAAGGTGGGTTGAAAAATGTGTCTATGATGCAAGCGAAATATTATTTGGGATAATTGGGGTATCCAAACACTTCCAGTGTTATTGAAGATTGACTTACTTTTCATTATTCTCTCCGACAAAACCTTCTGAATAATTTGAGCAGTTTCATAGTAAAAACACAATCATTGGAAAGTCGCATGTCTTTCTTATACATAAACATTTACTCTGGATAATAAAATTATGACGGGCTTTCAAAGAGCCATCAGATTTTCAAGTTGCAATGGTACCCTGTTTCTCTAATTCACAATCAATGTTGTTGGTGGTTCACAGTCATGGTAGATAATTAGCCATATCAATATGAGGAAAATATTTGCATCCAATTTCAGCACAGTATTTTGTACGGTTAGAGTCACCTTAGAACAGGTATAGATGATCAGAGTCATCCAGTTCCAGCTCTCCAAAGAAATGTTGGGTTGTTTACTGGTTGCTTTCTGTAGAAAATATAACAATGGCGGCATCAGCTGCATCTCGTATTGCCTTGACCCACCACAGAGGCAGCATGTGCCAGCACCTTCCTTATCCATAAAGGCCACTAGTGGCCTCCCACCATATGAATATCTGAAAGCATTGACATTGCAGAACTTCAGAATTGGGCAGAGTCCAAAAGTCCTACCAAGTATTCTAGTTGTATCCTAAGAGAAAGGAATGATGAAACTAGCTACTACAAGATACGTGGTTAATCCATATAAAGCACACTTACTATGAGTTGAAGAAGATAATAACAGTTGAAAAATGAAATAAATTAAATGAGAGAATCTCTACACTTTGCTTCTACTTTGCATGAAGAAGTCCAAAAACTTGAGTGTCGATAAGTTTTTGTTGACCTTTATCCGTGACATGATAATAAAGCTCTCAAATCAGAACTTCAACCAAATAATACGGACTTTAACTCATTCCCCTCATGATATATATCTGTAACTCTTACTAGAATATCTCCTCACTTGGTCTCTAAGGATCAAAAAGTTCAGCTACCAGTCAAAACATCTTCTTAATAGCGACAGACCGTACATTGCCCCATAAACCCCCTCCCCCCCCTTTTTTTCCCAAAATAAAAATTGCCTTTCACAGCCAAAACAGGAGCTTCTAAAAGTACTGAAACAATAATCTGGGTTCAGAGCCTGCCAATCAACTATAAGTACACAGGAAGGTGAAAAGCATCACTTCCACTTCTAAGGTCAAGAACCCTGACAACTTCACCTGAAGCATTGCTCTGGATATGCATCAATACGTTTCTTGAACTTGAGGTAAGTCCTATCGGCATTCAAGGCTTTATCATATTCATACTTCTCCTCTTCCCATCTCTCTTCCGGTGTATGATCATCAAGATCACTTTCGTTCCCATTCACAGACAGTGAGCCATATTTTGACCACAAGGAAGTGACCTCCTTTGTAAATTTCTCCTCCTGTGCATATATGTAGAAGCAAGGCAAAACTGCAATAAAAAACATTAAAAAAATTAAAATCTTTCAAAAGACTTTCTAGCAAAACATGGAAAAATATCCTGCAGAGAAACTCACAGCTAGGAATGGATTATGCAGATTGAGACTATCATTTTAGCACAAATCACATTGTTACAAAATAAACAATTCAGCCTTATAGTATTACACTGAAACTGAATTTTGAAATAAACAAATGAGCTAACTAAAAGGCTAATAGTCCAGATGATTGTGAGGTTTACAATTCATAAAAAATGGCCAAGTATTGATTCCTTTTTTTGTGGTAGAAAAGCTTAGAGACGACATGCTTTTAGATTGGATTAGGACTTCGGCAGGATATTACAGCAGGAATCATAACAACTCATGGAAAATGCTATCCTGGCCCAAGAACTCACCACCTCCCCATTCTCTTTCATTCAAGAATAGATACTAACTGAACAGGGGGATTGCTGCTCAGAAGGATCAGATTTGCACTTCAATCTGGTTATCTTGGCACAGGTACCTTTTTTTTGAAATGCAGGAGTTTCAACTTACAGATATGCACACATACACATTCTGAGATAAACTTCAAAACAATAATCTGCATGTTGTAAAAAATGCATTCGAAATATTCTTCCAAACACACCCACAAGCTATACCAGGAAATCGTTTATCATTAGCTTTAGATTTCTCATCTGTAGATGAAGGCTTCAGACTAGCCTCAGGATCACAACTTTGTTTCTTTGAATTGGAAGACAAACTTGCAGCTTCAGAAAATGCCCTACTTAAGTCCTCTAGATCTAAGTCATCACCGTTTCCACCATCATCATCCTCTCTAGACTCGAATGTCCACAAGTCTTGCTGCCAATCATTTTTAACAGCTGAAACAGAAGACGACGGAAAAGGGGCAACATCATTACTGTGTACAAATGGATCTTCACTACTGACTGACTTCTGTACTCGAAGAGCTCTCCAACTACATACAAAAGAACCATAAAAGTAAAAACAAAGAAGACCAAGAACAAGAATAACTCTGGTCAATCCAACTTCGAGATCTTAATAGGAATCTAGTAAGCCAGAACCATTAAACCTTGAAGGATTGCTCCCACATTGCAGCATTACACAACCAAAAATGTAAATAACACGTTCTTCAAGTGTCAAACTCTCGCTCGAAATCGGAGCATAAACCTGAGTAAGATAAGAAACACAAAACCCAGAAAAAAGAAAGCACTTTGACTCAAACTTTGAGCTGATTGTTATCCACCAAAAAAAGGGCAAACTATTCAAAAACCTGTGCAAGAAGACAGAGATTGCTTTTACATGATGGACATATTAGCAGTTCAGGCTTAATACCAATATCAGGAATTGGCCAGTCCTGTTCAGACAAAAAACAATAATAAAAACACAGCAAGAACTTCCTTGAAAATAAGTCTAATTCTCAAAATCAAACAAACTATCTTACAGGAAGTCCTCCAATTTTGGTTGTATAATGGTCAGCCACTTCATAATTATCATCGGCCCAAGGTCCTGGCATTCCCAATATAACTTCTTCCATCGGGTTATCTATAGCCAAATAGAAAACAAAAAACGCTGACATAAGCTGTACACGCTCTAAGACGGAAGCATTTTATCATTCGTTGACTGCTTCATTGCAATAGAGGACAAAGAATAAGCAACTGAAACTCAGCCATTTTTTCACAAAACCTGATTCAGTGATAACCTTTTACCAACAACTCCAGATATCTTTCTTTTTCACTAATTCTTGACAAAATTAAATTTTGTGAAGGCCCTTTATACATAACCAAAACCAACATACTAAAACATCTTTCTTTTTCACTAGTTCCGGACGAAATCTAATTTTGTGATGGCCCTTTAACAGAAAAGTGCCAGCATAATAATCTTAACTACCCAAAAAAATTAAGTTAGAAACCAACTCAGTAAAGATTCTCTTTTTCTTTCTTTTTTTTTATAGTCTTTTATCAATACCAATAAAAAATCTTCTTGCTGTAGAAAATTCACAAAAACAAACACAAAACCAAAATTGAAAAGCTAAAAAAGAAAGAAAAAAAAAGACAGTTTTTCTGGTGAAGATAAAGCTAAAAAGCATAAGCAAAACAATTTCAAGCTCTCATACCTCAAAACATACAAACCAAGATAAAATGAAGATGCAGAGAGAAGAGAAGGGACCTTATTCTCAGCTAAAACGGCGCCGTCGGAGAGAGCTGGCTTTTCACAATTGAGGCGGGGTTTATGCAGAATCGGCGGTTAAAATAGCCCAATAATTTGATTTTCGGAAAATTGTTGGGAAAGGACAAGCTAACTGGGCAAATTAAGAGAGAAGGCAATTTTTGCTTATTTGGCGCTAAGGACATCAATTGTAAGATTGTATTAATTGAGTCCTATACCTTTTCCTTTTCTTACGAAATTAATAGTAAAGAGATGGTTAACGCACCATTTCCAATTATTTTTTTGCCAAGTAATTTCTTTTCATGTAGTAATTCTTTTAAGGACATCAATTTTTTTGGCCGAGTTTATACACTTGTGTCTGTTTTGCTTAATTACTCTAGACTATTATTTTACTATCTATTAATCCAATGATGAATATGTCATTACCCATCTTAATAAGAGCATCTTAAACACCAAATAAAAGTTCAAAATTAATAAGATGTGAGTATTTCCCCTAATTTTTTGCAAACTACAAGCTATCATCCTTTGATGGTTGGACCAATTGAAGGCACGCTGCCTGAATTGTTGTGTGGATGGTGGTTAATTTACGTCTATTCAATCTGTGAAATTCTACATTGCTCATTGTAATTTTTAATTACTTGATTTTTGGAATGATGATGCCCATCTCCCTTTTAATTATTTCAACATCAAAACCCCATATCCATCCTGCGGAGGCTTCTTATGCTAAAAACTGAACCATCACTGGACGAGACAGGTGTGGTAAATCAGACGGGTGCACACCCATCTGAATTTTTTAAACAAGGCCACATTTAATTGTGATAAATTGATGGGAGACAAGGTTTGAACCCTTGCCTCCCACCTCACGAAACCTTAATGCATTGATGGTGACCACCAGCCCAAAGACCGGTGGTTCTTACTTTCCTTTGTTCCATAGATAAGTTGGTAACATCATACACAAATGGCTTTATTTGGAGAGCCTTTAATAGCTATGGCTTGCAGAGAACAAAAATGCTTGCAATACTTTCACTGCCAAAAAAAGGAGGGAGGGAGGGAGTAGGAGCAGGAGGAGGGAGGGGGGTGTTGGATGGAGAACTCTGCAGCTAATAGAATGATAATTTGATCAAAGAACCTTGTATTTTCTTTTCATGGCCTCCTATAAGAAGCTATAGCCTGCCAGATCATAGCAAATCACATGACCTATTTCTATTTAATTTGTATATTCAGATGGACAAGAAGCTATGCATCCTCTACCAGGCTTTGTACAAAGTATAGGTTTTGGATCAGCACTGTGGTAAGTAACTAAAACTATTCAGTTCCATCTTTTAGCATTCTTCAACCCTTTAGACTTTTGTTTAGCAGCTTGAAATGACTGCATTTTCTGCTTCTTCCTAGCTTCCTTTTCTGCCTGTTGGCCACGAATAGAAAGTTTAGTTCTTTCAATGGTGATGAGTCATACAAATGTATAGAGATCGCAATTCTTACACTTGTGACTTACTACACGTGACCTTACCTTTGACATCTTTGATTTGGCCTTTGCCTTTGGGGACTTCTCCTCGAGTTCTGCCTCGCGCTCAAGCTCTCTCTTCCTTGCTTCAAGGTTCTTCTCTAAATAATACTGCAAATGAAGAATGATGTGATTGGTAAATGGTAATGAAAAGAGCCCTTTTTGAATGACATATATCACAAAGGCCTAGACATGAAAAAGTTGCCCAACCTATTTCGACCGAACCTCAAGTTCAGGTCAAACTCAATCCTACTTAAAGCACAGTCAATTAACAGATTAGGAAAAAATCCTTCATGATTGAACCACATCAAGGTTTGAAGTTTTGATTCTAACCGAAAAGCTGCAAGTTCAAACTTGAAGTTCTAAAATTTTGTCTACATGTAAAAATGCAATATAAATCCACACGCAATGTGTTTATATGGTCTGTCAAAGTCAAAGGCTCATAGTATTGTCTGGTTGAAATACAAATGTGATGTAATTGCAGAGGTTAGTGATGCTTAGTTTTCAGTCATATATTCATTTGAACATACTGCTGCTAAAACAGGAATCAAACTTACGTTGTAATCTCCAACATAGTCTTGCACATGACCATCCTTCACTTCCAACACTCTGTTAACAATTTGCTTTATGAAGTACCGATCATGAGATACAGTAATAACAGTTCCCTTGTACTCATTGATGGCCTCCTGATAGAACAAATACAGTTAAATAGTCACGAAGATGAAATACATTTTATGCTATGATGTATACACTCATGCCTGGAAATAAATGAGCCCACACAAACCTCAAGCATCTCTTTTGAAGGTATATCCAAATGATTTGTTGGTTCATCCAGGACAAGCAAGGTTGAAGGTTTCACCATAAACTTGCAAAATGCTAGTCGAGCCTGAAAGAGAAACAGGCCAAATGCTTAAACTGCGTAATATTAACTACTGAACCATAACAAACTGCTTCAGAACAGGCAAATAGAAATGGCTATGATGGGCTTGTAAAGATTTAGAAGTTTCATTCTGAACCTTGAAGTTTAAAAACAGAAATTATCAAATTTTCCACAAATTTAAAGGTCAAATTCAAAGGTAGGACAACTAAGAAAGGATGCAAAGACAAAAATTTTTATAGTTTTCACTTTCTAATATCCTAAAGTCATTATACTTCGGATATCCTAAACACCATCTTTCTGCTCTACTTCTGTTTCTCAAATTTAACTATTTCAAGTCAAATAAACCTCAAGCTGTGCTCTGAGAATTCTTCTCTGGTAGAAGTATCCATATGTGCTTTGTCCCTTTGGTTGTTTCCATATGTGAAAATAACATGCATTTTCATGTGTCTCTTGCTACTCTTCAACATTCACCTATCCTTTAGTTCAAAAGCACAGGAGTAAAAGGTCAAGCTTAAAGAAACAAGTGGGACTGGATTAAAAATGCTAAACAACAGAGGCAGTAACCCCTAATATTAAGAACGTATCCCAAAATCGTGCAATCTGCTTATCATACAACACCTGCAACATATGAAATCTCTTTTAAAGCGCATATTTCAACCTATTTTTCAAGAGAAAAAAGATCAGAAAATAGCGTAAAAACAGAACAGGGAAATGTAAGTCTGGATGGCTCATTGCTCAAAATTTTTAGTGCATTTCAATTATGTGCCAGACCATATGATAGAATAATAAACAAAAGCAGCTCAAACAATGAAGTTTGGCAATAGCTGCATCACTTTATCATCTTTCTTCCCATGTTATATCCAATAGGCCTTCCAATTATGATTTTAACACACCCACAGTTGGATTTTTTATGAAGGCAACTCGACCAGAAGACATAGTCCTAAAGTTCCAAATTACATTAAACTCCTCTCAATTAAAAGAACGAAAGATTTTATTACAAAAATCCACTTCTACTAATTTAATTGAGAAAGGAAAAAGTTGTAGTAAACAGATATAGCCAGTAATTCAGAACGTGAGCGAGCTTTAGCTTAAATCCAAATATGCATGTCATGCACAATAAAATGTGATTGCCTTACCTTCTCACCACCACTCAAGAAGGAAACTTTCCTATCAAGCATATCAGCTTTGAAATTACAACGCCCAAGAAGTCCCTTTATATCATCAAGCCTCCAGTCCTCTGCAACTTCTGCTACTGTTTCAAGCACTGTTTTATCTAAATCAAGAGCCTCAGCCTAAAAAATGAACAAAATTCATCCATATAAAAAAATAGTAATAAGCAAGCATTCTGAATATTCCGGTCATCACTAGACCAGGACTACTGTTTAATAAACAAAATATTCTCAAGGGCAACAATAACAAGGGTGTCAACCTGATTCTGCTCAAAGTAGTTTGGCAATACATTGTGCTCCCCAAGCAACACTTCACCTCTATCTGGCTTCTGTAGGCCCATAATTAATTTGAGCAAAGTACTTTTACCACATCCATTTGGGCCAATGATGGCAATTTTCTCTCCCCTTTCGATTGTTAAATTGGCATTCTTAAATAGTGTCTGGCAAATAATTAAAGCAAATTATGTTAAGATACTTTTAAGGTATAAATAGGGAACTGAATTGTTTGGTGCCCCATGAAAATTCATTTAACTGTCAGAAATGAAATCTCATGACACTGTCTCAGCCTATATGAACAAACACTGAAAGAAATAAACCTTGGTGGTGTTCATCAAGTACCTTATCTCCATATGCAAACTCCAGATTCTTTATCGTCACTACAGAGCGCCCACTTCTCCCACGCTCAGGGAACCTGATCTTCATTTGCTTCCGAATAAAAGGTTTGTCAACTTGTTCCTCATCCTGAAGTTTCTCCAGCTTCTGTTATTCCAAAATCCCACCCAGGGACAGGAAGTACCAAATTTTTTTTTTTTAAAAAAAAAAAGGTGAGGAAAGAGAAATAAGGAATTCATTCTAAAGCCATTCCTTAAAAGGAATTTACTAGATTATTTCTTGCCAAAACAATGGCACAATCAATGAGCTAATGAAAGATATAGAATATAAGGGATTACATGAATGAAGTTTGAATTATTAAACCTAAAAGCCTTGTCATCAAGAATATACTAAAAAATAATTATAATAAGAAAGACATTTACTTCATTTTAAGAAAAGATATAAAATGTTACAATAACATGATAGCGAAGCAAATTATACCAGTAGCAGAACTGCCACATGGACCACTAATTGTTTTCTACTTCTCATTTCTTTCTTCAGATTCCTTTCTTCTGTGGTTTTGGGGATGTTTTCCGGAAAATCATATGTACGTCCTATCAAATGCAACAGGAATCTGATCTTAGTCATACAACTGTAAGAGGAATCAAGATTTGGGGAAACTTCAGACTTTTGGTGTCCAAATTGGTTACCAGGCAGGACTCTCAAGTTATAGTTGTAAAGTAATGAAGCTGTAAAAAGGAATTGACCATCACTTAAGAAG
The DNA here is from genome assembly GCF_036785885.1 of Coffea arabica. Lineage (NCBI taxonomy): Eukaryota > Viridiplantae > Streptophyta > Magnoliopsida > Gentianales > Rubiaceae > Coffea > Coffea arabica. The sequence continues at coordinate 14,580,032 of NC_092323.1, read as the reverse complement.
ATTTAACTAGTGTTTTCATATTATGGGTCTACAGGAATATAGGTCCTTTATATAGATTAAGATTCTCAATCAAACGTCATACCTTTTCAGCAGTAGATGCACGGCCTGCATTTGCTCCTGCACTCAGCCTGTTCATTAGCTCTTTTGTCTGCTGAATTTCCTTCTGTTGCTTCTCCCATGCTGCAAACTGAGCTTCAATCCAAACTGCCCTTGCAATAGTATAATCAGAGTAATTCCCATCATACGTCCTTGATACACCTATATCTGTTTCCACAATTTTGGTACACAGCTGGTCTAGGAAAGCCCTATCATGAGATATGATGACCATTGGCACATCTTGCTTCTGGAGATAACCTTCAAGCCACTCAATTGTATCAAGATCAAGGTGATTTGTAGGTTCATCCAAAAGTAGCAAATCTGGGTCCTGCAAGTGTTTGCAATAAGCTCAGTATAAGTGCCACAACGTACAACACATAACTAAACCTATCAAAACTGGATTTAGATTAGGTAGGAGTAACACATCTCCAACGAAAAAGCATCCTACCTGCAATTGAGCATCTATTTAGTGATCATAAGCACTTCTTTAGTACAAAATCAAATACAATGCAGTTTCAATATCATTCAGATGACATTTAGTTTCAAATTTAGTTACATTCATCAAAATTGTAATTATTGTAGCCACCTTGAATTAAAAATATATTTAAGTTGAACTAGTCTACTAAATTCTATCCTCAAAATAATTCTTCAATTACTAAACAGACAAAATACAAAATAAACTAGCACAGATCAAACTAAGCCAGACCATCATCCTGAGACCAATGCATCAGTCAGCTAATTAGTATAAGTTCCAAAGTTAGCGCATTTTGTAGAAAAGAGTAATATTCAGTCCTAACTGCCACTTAACGTATTCTCAAAATCAACATTTCTCAAGAAACATACACCACAGATTGGTGTCTACCTGCAAAAGAATCTTCCCAAGGGACATCCTCATCTGCCAGCCACTACTAAATGAAGCCACGAGCCTATCAGAATCCTCAGGAACAAATCCAAGTTCAGGAATCAACTTATTAATCTTTACCTCAACCACATCCAAGTCTACAGCCTGAGCTCTTCTCTGCAACAAGTCAAACTCATCCAACAGCCTTCCCATCAACTCCAAATCATCCACACTCTTCTCTATAGCCTTCTGAACCTTCTCCAACCTCTCAGCAACCTGCATTTCCTCCTTGAATGCGCTCATAAACTCTTCCTTCACTGTTCGCGTCCCCAATACCTCAAATTCTTGACTCAAAAACGAAATTCTCATATTAGCCTTGGCCTTAATCACATTCCCTGAGTCAGGCTCCTCTAAACCAGATATAATCCTCAATTGGGTCGTTTTCCCTGCTCCATTTACGCCTACCAATCCGACCTTTTCGCCTTTTTTCACCGCCCAATTCACATCTTTCAACACAGTCACACCCTTATAACTCTTACTAACATTTTCCAGCCTAATCCCAGATGAAACACTAGACGCCCCACTACTTGACTGCTTATTTACACGCTTAGAATCCAATTGGGTGTCCGAATCCTCCGTAAAAAGCGACTCTATTTCATCTTTCACCTCAGTTTCAGCAGTTTCCACCGCCACAGCCTGTAATTTGGCTGAAATTTTAGGCTGCTTTTTAGGAAATGTTGTGGTTTTGAGGGTCGTGGCAGTTGTTGTAGGGAGCATAGGGAGGTGGGGAGGGCGGAGAGCGAAGCCTCTCCGGGAGGTTCCGCTGAGGAAAGTGGACCTTAGGTCGATAAGTTGGAGTTTTGAAGCTAAATCCATGATTCTTGAATAGAAGGAAAACGTAAAGGGGTCTCGAAGTATAATTAGTGTGTGTAGTGTGTGTAATTTTCTTGTTTGGGTTTCTCTCTGTTAGGAACTCTCAGAAATTCAGAGTTCGGAAGAGAGAAACTCTTCTTCTCCTGCTTCTTCTTCTTCTTCTCAGAAATTTTTGTGGGAGTGTTGAGGGTAAAAATGGAAGCAGAAGCAAAAGCAAAGTGAAGTGATGAGGAGAGACACTAGCAATCTTTGTCTCTGGCTGAAAGAAATGGGGATTTTTCCATTTTCCAAATTTTTTTGTTTTTTTCCCCTTTTTTTTTTAAGTTTCCTAAACAAGTGGTAGAAAATAGAATGGAAGAATTACTAGCAATGAGAGTTTTTTCTTGTCCACAATTGTGAAATTTGAAATGGATGAATAGTCAACATTTTGCTAATAAAAATTGCTACACTCTACTTTTCCATGTAAAATTAGGAAAAAATGAAAGAATTATATATATATATATATATATATATATATATATATATATATATATATAGAGAGAGAGAGAGAGAGAGACTTTTTTTTAAGAAAAGATAAATGGGATTAAAGAAGCCACAAGGGAAGAAGGGGCAGGAATATATTTTGATTTTGCTTATAATGCATGATATTTTTTTAAAGTATGCATTAACTTAGGAAGCCTTTTTGTTATGTTTATTAGTAATATGAGTTAATTCAAACCTAGAGTAGTTAATTTGTTATCAATGAATATTTGATAAATACTTTTAAGCAAAGTTTCATGAATGGAGAGTATCAATAATACTAGTAAATTACTATTACAAACTTAAATTTTCTCCAAGATTCTTATTGAATCTGAGTTTAAAAGTTCAAGAAGTGTATTTTGTTTCCTTAAAAAGTAATCTTAGATTGTTGGAGTAAGAATTGACCACTTTTTCTTATAAGCCAAAAGACACCAATGTAGTTACAAGTGCCAAGAAAATTGAGATAAAAGCAAATAATCTTTACCCAAAATCAATATAATATTGTTAAGTAATTGAACTATTTTGCACTTGTTGGATGCAACTAAATATGCAATCACTTGCAAGATAAATGATCAAACCTAGTGCCACCATGCTTTATTGCATAAAATTCATTTAAATATGCTATTCCCATAATAACATAAAAAAAAGGAAATAATAAAAAAAGAACATTGTTCCTTAAATCCACTGGACATGTGATTATTTAGGGAAAAAAAATGTATTGTTCTTTAAACCTTTTTTTTTAATCACAAATTTATATTTTCATCTACATTTTTGTTTCACATACCTCACACCATGATACTACTATTATGCCAATAATACCAAAAAACAAGAAAAGAGATATTTTTATGATTTTGCATTTGTCCCTTGTTACTTTTTTCTGTGGCTGAAGGAAGTAGATGCTGAGGTTAGAAGGCCCCAACAGATAGATAATGCCACCCATTGGCAAATCACTCTTCTCAGAATTTGTGGTGCACAATCCCCTTCCAAGCCTTCAACACCCCCAAGCAAATGATTCCATCCTGTCATTTTTGTGACCTTGCCAACTCTAGTTATCAGTGGACTTTTTCAGCAGGGAGAGTTGTGCCTCCAAGAGTATATTGTATGTGTGGTAATAAATGGGTCATAGGAATGTGACCCCCCCCCCCCCCCCCAAAAAAAAGGAAGAAAGAAATAATATTACAATATTTTTTTTTTTGAGGGAAGAGTATTACAATATTACTAAGACATTTGTGAATGAAATTGCTAGGTTTCTCTACAAGAAATTAGGGGGTTTGTGATTTATGTAAGGCGTGTAGGAAAAAAAATAGATAATAAAATGTATGATTACTTACTTTGTCATATTTACATACAAGTTGCATAGTAACTACAACGTTGTTAATCATTTTTCAAGGGAAAAAAAAAAAGAAAAGAGTGAAAAAGTAAATCAGCTATGGGAAAAAATGTAATATCAGAAAGTTGAAGCCTCGAAAATTGTAGTTTCTTGTTCAATTTCTCGCTTCTTAAATTCTACTCTTCTCCTCGTTAAAAAAATGTATAAGAAATACTTACTTAGCTTGGGAGATGGTGGACATATGGATGCGGGTTTTTCTTTGGTGGAATTTGGGAGAAAGAGATGATGGTGGCAGTGGGTGGTGTTGTGTGTTGGGTGGTGCTATTGGGTGAAAAAAAGAAAAATGGGATACTATTTGATAATTTTTTACATATTTTTCTATTTTTGTAAGTTGTATTTAAAATTATGTGTGTTTTTTGAGTTGTTTTTCGGAATGTTACTGCAAACTCCAAAAACAAAAACAGTTTTCAAGAAAAAAGTACTAATCCAAGCAGAGCCTACTACATTCTCGATCATCTGGGCTTAAAGATTCATTATGGACCAGAAACTCATGAAAAAGAATTGGCCCAGCACAAGCATTGTTTGCCCCAACATAGATGATAAAGATTTGGCACTTCCTGAATTGTTGTTGCATTATATTGGCTACTATTGTGAGACTCATAGACGCCCATATGAACACTATTTTTGTACCTTCAAGAGGAGAAAATTTTTTCTTAAAAAAAAAGTAAGATAAAGTAAGAAATTGTTGTTTCCAGAGAAAAATTACACCCAAGAAACGAAAACCCAATATGAAATTACACTGGATTGGGCTCCACTGGAGCGGTCATGGATTGAGCTAGGTGTCCAATCTGTAGCTCCCATATGAAAACCCACATTGAAGATGAAATTCTGTCAAAACATGATGGCTGTCACAACCTTTTTTTTTTTTTTTTTTTGGGTTAAAGCATTAGCCTTCTCAAGTCGAATTTGGGGCAAGTGCAACCTGCTAATGGTCCAAGTCCTTTTGAACAAAATGTAATTGAGTATAAACAACTCTACGATTTGTTGTGCCGGTTCGGTCCTAAGGACTCGGGTTGGGACATGTTCCGGGTTACAAAAAATAAAAAAAACTCTACGATCAATATTGAAACAAAGATGTGATATTTGAACATTTGAGCATAGTGGTCGTATATGTTAGTAATGTTAGAATTATATGCCGTTATAAGACAGAAATTTATCATCAAAAAATTTATAAGTTGGCTACTAATCTATAAACGATTGTTTGTCTGTCTGTCTGACAATTGTTCATGCCCTTACTCCTCTCAAATCGAGTCGAATACTATCACAGATAGATTTGATGGGAGTGGTCTTGTCATGTTTACTATAACATTAAAATTCGGACTCTGGAAAAATTCATTTTCCAACTGTCATGGATCAATTTATTTATACTGAACAAGATACTTGTTAAGCTCAATTAACAAATACATGGGGAAGATAATTATTTTCTTCAATGAATACGAATTTAATAGTTGTCCCTTAAATATCCATCTATGTAATATATAATGTTTTGAGAATCACTATGTAGTGCAAACATATTATATCATTTTTTGTAATTTCTAATCTACCCTTAATGACAAGGGTAGGTTTGTTCCAATTTATTAAAAATAACTTTTCCCCCAATTAGGAGATAGCTATTTGTATTAGTTATTTGTTGAGGTTATCAACTTTTTCACACTAACTGCCAACTCCCACGTAATCTGCCCAACTTCCATCATCTCTCTGTATAATTATCTGCATTATAAAAGATTCAACCAATAAAAAAATATCATAAGAAGATAATTTTGATAAATATGTTTTTTATTAACTGCACACAAGTGAGGGCACTGGCGGATTTAAGGTGGGGGCACTAGCCCTCACTGCTCCCTCTTAAATTCCTATAATATGTATAAAATTTTGATATTATCTCAAGTGTGCTCCCAAAATTTTTTTATGAAATAAGTGAAAAAATTACGTGATATTTTAAATTGGTTCATGACCTAATATTCTAAAAGGATATGTGGGTCACAAAATTCCATTTGAAATAAGTTCAAAATTTTTTTTTCATTTTAACTTATTGGTGAATATTTTTTACTTAAAAAACTAACAAAAGAGTAGGAAAAAAATTTTAGTGTTGTTTTTGCCCCCGCTGAAAATTTTTTCTGGCTCCGCCACTGAGTGAGGGTGTGCCTCAAGCACTAGTTGATATAAAACTTGACAACTACTCCAATTTTATTTGTTGGTATTATGGAGTCTCTAAATAGTAGTAGCAGTTTCTTTGAAGAGGGGGCATATAATTTCTTTTCTTCTCTTCTTTTTGATTTATCATAATTTCTTTTTGGTTAAACTAATTACAGAAAATGCAATAAAAACAATGAACAAAACATTCAAGCCCAAGTACGAGGGTATATTCACGTAGGTTCTACCAAAGATTTGTCTTTATCTTTCTCCAATATGATAATTCACATAAAATAGAAAACTGCAACGTTTCTAACTTCTTCAACTCAGGATTACCTAAAATATTCTTTGGAGTCATCCAGAAATGAGTAGAGGACTTTCTAGAGAGAAATTTAATTGAGATTAAAAAAAAAATTAGATTTAAAGGTTTTAGCAATTTGTCATTTCCGGATTATAAAAGTATTTAGATGAAAACTACCGATTCTGTAGAAGAAGACACGAAGTAATTGACAATCTCTTCATAGTAAATTAGTAATTAATACATTGATGTGGGTGCCCAAATTATCTTTAATCTTTTGGTTTAAGGCTTTATTTAATAACCTAATCAACACTTATATTTAATGGGTTCATATCTTAACGTGTTCAGACGCGTTTGATAATAAAAAATAGAGTTTAGCACTTAAACTCAATCGGTTCAGATCTTAACATGTTCAATAAGTTTGATGATCAAAAATAGAATATCCGAGTTAATTAAGTAGCACTGAATTTTTTAAACAAAACTTAATTTCAAAAATAAGTGATAAACTATTCACTTATTTTTTTTTAATCTGATATACGTTCAAATGTATTATACTTGATACTTAATAATTCAATAAATCAATGAATTCAGATTTCATATTTCATACCTCAATTTTATCAAACACATCCTAATTCTCTTGTCCAACCAAGAGTTTAAGCTTAATTTAATTTGTAAGGGTCAAACCTTTTGTAATCTGCTTTGATCACTATTAGTGACTCGTCGCCTTTTCATTAGTGACTGGTCACCATTAGTTGCCGAATTCCCAATTTGGGCGGTCCAAGCTGGTGGACAGAGCCCTTCTCTTTCTTTCTTTCTTTCTTTTTATTTTTTTAAAAATAGAGTTGGATTTGATAACTATGGTTTAAAGGGTTGTTCTGGAGATTGTTCTATGCTTTTTTTTTTTTTAAAGAATAACTATGATTTAAAAGGTCAACCTTGCATAAAACTCTTTATAGGAGCATCTATAAATTTATGCCAAATTTATGAGGAGATTTCACAAACTCCTTAGCAAACTATGGCAATAACTCAAAAAACCTGTATACGTGAAAATAGAAGAAAAAAACTATTTACCATAACGATTTATAAATTAGTTTGAACGTTAGAAATATGTACTTATGATTGTCTTTGCCTTGTAATATCTCTAGTCAACATAACCAAGTTTTTAACTTGCTAAATAATAAATTGTTCTTCTAATAGTCCTACAAGGCTATTAGAAATGCTGTACCTACTTGCTGTGAAAAAAATTCAAAGGAGGTGCCAGAACATTCTTTGATTTAGTCAGATTCTTATATCTATTAATCTCTTATACACAATCTATTTAGACTTCCCTCCTTCTAGATTAGGTTATAGAAATATTATCATTACCGTAAAAAAAAAAAAAAAAAAGGTCCTACAAGGGCTGGGATGCTTGACTGCATTTTAAAACGGATTGCCTATTTGAGTCTTATGGGAAAATCAATTACCGTTAAACTTTGTACTGAAACAGATTTAGCATATTTATTTTTTTAGTCATAAATCTTATAGCTTTGGTCATCAAGTAGGCTTAGTACAAAAGGGCAAAAAAAAAAAAAAAAAACTTATGTACCCCATGCAAAAAATTGAGTTTATTACCAAAATAACTCTTCTTCCAAAACATATACCCAAAGTAACCTAATTTTAAAATTTATTGTCTTTATGATCATTTTTTTGCCACTTAGGCTGCATATGTGCTAGGATGGAGATAAAGGCACATTTCATTTCTCTTTCCCATGTAATATCTTCTCCAATTTTCTTTCTAAACCTTCCCGTATTTTTTTTTTGTTTAATTATCTTTCCTTTGTCAAACGTAATTCTAAGGAGCCAATATTTATATTAACAACACCTAAAAAATATGCTTCTCGAATCGATAATCTCAAGGCAAATAAAAATTATTCTCTTGTCTTTTTAAGGAGTAAGAAGGATAACATAAACAAATATGGTAGCCTTGAAGTTTTTGTAATTGCTTACAATTTTCATTGAAATTTTTGCTACAATTTTTGTACTTTTAAAATTTATTTTTTTTAAAAATATATGCAATAAGTTTGATACATTTTAAAAAATTCAGAAACCAATAATAGCAAGGCCAATAATGGCAGAATTTATTTAAATAATTATAAGGAAATTATAAAAGTTATGCAATCTTCTTGTGCCTCTATAATAAAAAATTTTAAATTTTTAGTTCATGATGGCAACTATAAATTAGATTAGAACTTTCCTTTCTTATTATCCTGCATGGCAATTAGGATAACTAGATGGCAACAATAACATCGTTATTTGAAAGTAAATCACATTGGGAATATTTTTTAGGAAGAGTGTTATTTTGGCAAAAAACTCCAAAAAATTTACACTAATTGACATAATTTAGTAGCCAATTAGCTGCTTGCTTAATGCTGAGGAAAGAGATAATTACCTAGATACTAAATGCAAAAGCACATGACAACAAAAGCTAATTAATTGAGATGGTCCCATTTCTTTCTCTGTGACTTACGGACAATTAGCCAACTCTGAGATCACTGGCCACACTAATCATTCTTAATCCTGCCTTGCTGTCATATTGAGGAAATAATATATCTGTTTTTAAAAACGGGTACTTTAATGTTTTATGCCGCAGACCGGTTCGGTACCCGGTCTGCAAGGCGGGACATGACGTCCCTAGCCAGCAGGCGTGGGATTATTGGTTGAAACACTTCAAAATATAATAATCCAAATTCCTTGATAATAGTAGTTTAATCATGATTATATAAAGCCAGTTGTAATCGTGTAATCATAGGATGAATGTACACAGACAGAAGTATGTATCCCTTACATAAATTATAGGGTGAATTACTTATAATTCCTCTGTTATTTTGTATAATGTCAGATCACCCATTTAAGGTTTCAAAATAGCCACATAACCTATAAGCTTCATATGATTTTATGTAAATTGAAAAATGGACGAAATGCATAATCAGTCAAGGGGTTCATATGAAACATACTTTGAGAACATACGTGATAAAATCTTAATTTTCATGTAATCTCCTTATAATTTGTATAAATATCCACTTTACCCCTGTGATTTTTGCATTTATTCACGTAATTTTCCTATGTTTTTATACAAGGTAGTTAAGTCATCAACTGATTTAGCATTTAAGTAAGGACACTATCGGTATTTCAATTAACGACATTATATAGATTATTTTCCATGAAATTTTCACTTTTCATAAAACTATAGGAGGGTGAAATGGATATTTTGAAACATTAGAAGAGCCATATGGCAATAAACAAAACCACAGGGGTTATATATGATATACATAAATTATATTCAACCTATATATATGAGTCTTAATACTAATGGTTACAAATACTAATGCTAATAGACAATATGCTAGCCTTCTATGGTAGACAATATGCTGCATTTTGTGGGACTAAAAATGAAAAACATTTATCCATAAAAATGAAACGGAAACTATTTACAAATGTCAAGCATGCAAAACAGATTTTACATATAAACTTGCACTAGGCATAATTGGTTTACACCATATGCTTTATTTCATAATTTCTACATGAGCTTTGGTTTCTTCTTCTTTCTTTTTCTTTCATTAGCAGAATGTGCTGCATATTTGGAATTCTCTGTCCTTCATCGACATAGAGCAAGTTATAGATTGGCGGGAAGATTTTTCTTATATTAATTCAATAAAGGATTCAATAATTTCTTGGAACCTAATCTTCAAGAATTTGAGTTGCTATTTTTGTTTAGCTAGTTCATCAAGAGTTAAACTGTATAGGTTCAAAAAATAAAGTATTTGGATATCTTGTTATTTGAAAAGTTATTTGACTTACATCGTAAACACTTTTTCTAATTGCATTTTTCATCTTTTCAACTATTTTTTTATTTCACGTATATCACATCGCAAAAAATATTATAATATTATAATAAATATTTTTTTTGAAATAATGGGTATCCAAACACCTGCGTTTAATTGTTTATCATTTATAAAGTCATGTAATTTATACAAGTAAATAAATCAGTAAATATAATTTTAAACCCTATATATTGTATTAAACCAAGAAATTACAGAGCTACCTCAAAATAAAAAATCAACCATTGGGATCTCTACCTATGTCTTGGTTACATAGCTCTCATATTCCAAGGTAAAAGTGTATTGATTATAACGCACAGGAAAGATTATATATAGCAACTTTAATGTCATTTTAGGGTCACTTTCTTTTTTGTTTCTACTTTTGAGGAGAGAAAACACTTCTATAAAACCAAAATACATAAAGTTAATTATGTATTCGTAATTTAAAGTTGCACTACCCAGCTGCCACCAAAAAAAAAAAAAAATCCTAGCTTTTCATGTGTAATTTGTGTACTTCTTGAGACGTACGCCCTTGCCTGATTGCCAAAAGGAGAACCTATGGTTTCCATTGTCTGTAATAGTTTATTCATGGCAATCACTAGATATTTTCTTGGAAATTTTAGTTAAAGTTTGAACCATGAAAATCAACACATGGATAAATACCTATCGGACAATAGCTTTAACAAACTAGAGTTCATTTTAGTGGAATTCTTTTACCTAAATAAAAAAAATAGTTGGAGGGTTGCGAATGTATAAGGTTAGTAGCTCGACAGTTTTCTAGGTTTTTTAACCAACTCTGCATTCTTAACAAATAGAAGAGAAAAGGGATATGATTGTGGCAGCAATATGAAGTCTTGCTTTTACCCCTCCACATTGTACAGATCAAAGAAATGCAAAGCTTCCTTAAAATAAATAATCAGCTATAGGGATCTCCACCGATGTCTTGATTACATAACTAGAATCTTTTTCCAAGGTGAAAGTGCATTGATTATCACGCATAACAATAAGAAACGTATGTATTTGTGTATGTATGTGTATATATATATATGTGTGTGTGTGCACACGCGTTATTGATTATGTTGCATAACAATAAGAAACCTATATATTTGTGTATGTATGTATATATATATATATATATATATATATATATATATATGTGTGTCTCTGTGTGTGTATCAGTGTATGTGTGTGTGCACGCGCACGCATGCACGGAAGGAAAGTTTTGAACCCAACATCTCCTATTTAAAATCTCTCACATCTTATCATCTTACTCAACCCTCTTCCAGAATTTTGCAAGTATTGATGAATCTCTCTATAAAGCTTTTATGCCAAAAAATTGGACATGAAATAAGCTGAAATTTTATTTAATTGTTTATTTACTGTAATAGAGCAAGCCGAATTGTGGGAAAAGCACTTATAGTGTATATGCAGGAGTACCCTTTTTTTTTTTTCATTTTTCTACAACATTTTAAAACTTTGGGTGGCAATTTCAGAAGAATAAAAAAAATGACAAACTTAAATATGGTTTCCATCATCTGTAATAGAAAATATTTTCTTGTATTTTGTGGTTTAGATATGTGGCCATGAAGAAAGAAAATTATGTGGTTTAGATTTCGTTAGAGTAAAGCTCAAAATGGGTGGTTTACATTTTTTGGTATAGATCTTGATTTATGTGAGTGTTGTTGATCATGAATAGCACACACTATTTCTACCAACTTAGTGAGAAATACTTACAATTTGTTTGTACTGATTTACAACTTATTCATGGCAACAACATATGGCAGAAAAAATTATCCTCCATTATTGTCTAGACGAATGACCTCTACAATTCCTTCTTAATGATCAGAAGCAATTGTGGGGTGATTATAATTGTTACATTCCACTTTATAAGTAAAAGGAGATAAAGTGTGACAATGTCATATTTACAAAAAGGGCAAACTGCGATTAATCCTAGTTAGCCCTATTTTAGATCTGTCATTAAATACGCTTATTTTTAGGATTTTTTTATTATAAAAAAATGTACTGTAACGATTTAATTTATACAAGATAAAAAGGATATTCAAAAAATGTGTTCATGAAAAATATAAAAATTTTTCTGCGAAAAATCACAATCCAAACAAGGCTAAATTGCATTAATGTACCATGTATAATGATTTTTGAGCATCAAACATGAAATGCTTTGCATTCTTAACAAAGATAGGAGACAAGGGATTGTGATTGTGGCAGTAATTCGAAGTTTTACCACTCCATATTATATCAATCCAAGAAATGCACAGCTTCCTTAAAATAAATATTCAACTATAGGGTTCTCCACCGATGTCTTGCTTGAATAACTTAAAAATCTTTTTCCAAGGTGAAAGTGTATTGATAATGGGCATAGGAAGAATTATTCTGCAAGAACTTTGCAAGTTAATTAAGGTTAATCTTTCTTTTTCTTTTCCACTTTTTAAGGGAAGGCACTTTAATAAAAAGAAAATTCCCCAATAAAAACACAGACAGTTTAAAATAATTTTTAAAAAAAAACACATAGATGTATTCAAGTATATGTGCAATCCTGGTGTAAAGTTGCTCCACCCTGTCATTCAGAAGTCATATAGCTCTTCATGTGTCATTATTCTTCTTGAGACACATGCCTTTGTTTGCTTGCCTGCGGAATTTCTGAGGACGAGTGGATCTATTAGATTCTAGTATTAAGATCCCACAAAAAATAATACACAAAAACTTTCATTCTATGTATACTTACAACTATCTTGATGAAAAATAATATATTGACAAAATTTCCTACTTGTTTAGGCCAAAAATTTGACATGAAATGACAGGATTATTGATTTATTTATTTACTATGCTATATAGTTGGAGAAAAATAATTTATAATGTATATAAAGGAGTACCCTTTTCTTCTTTTCTTTACTTTTGCAGAACTTTGAAAACCTTTGGAGGTAATTTAGGGAAGAAGCTCTAAAAGATGACAGCCTTACTACATCTCTAGTTTCCGTTGTCTATGGAAGACTAGAAGTTTGATCATGGTCATCTTTTTTCCTTCTTTTTTTGTTTTTATGTCAAAAGTCAACTTGATCATGGCAATCACTTGATGCTTTTTACCAGAAGATGTGTTTTACTGGTTAAAGTTTGACCATGAAAACACTTGGATGTACACTTCTAAGCACCTAAAAATGTCTTTAATGAACTTGAATCATAAATATATGAAACCATCGTTTCGACCAAAAAAAAAAAAGTAGAACTTGAATCATAAATCTTCAACAATTTAGCGGAAATGTTTGACTAAAGAGAAGAGAGAGATGAGAAGTAGAAGAAGACACTGAGAAAAAGCAGTGTTGTTAGATTCGGGTCGAACCGATCAGTTCGACCGTGAATCAACATTCTTTTCGAATTGGTTTGTAGTATAAAACCGTTTTGATAAAAAATTAGTCAAAATTATTAAAATTCGGCTAAACTAGTGACCCAATTCGATTGGTTAACCTGCTTCTCAAATTTTTTTTTTCTTCTTTTCCTTAAACATAATTTGAGTTACATATATTGTAACACTTTCATTTATTAATAGAAATAAGAAAACGTCACCCATTTAGTATAAATATCAAAATCATTCGCTTTCCTAAATGATTTCTAAATTAAGATGTTTTCGTCCCTATAATCTCATTAATCTAGCATCAGTGATTCCAATTAGCATTAATTTGTTTTAATTTATTTTTCAAGTAATTTTGGAGAATGGACTTATTTTAATTATGAATTTATATTTTTATATATAATTATTAGGTGTATATTTGATTGCAAGTCTAATATTTTTGAAACATTTTTCATGATTGGCCAAATATAATCAAGAACTTAATTTCAATATTTCTAAAACTTATAAAAATATAAAATAATTATAACATCATGCTGACATTAGCAGGTTTTTGAGAACGGTCTGATCGATCCGACCAGTTGACCCCTAACCTAGTAGTTTAGCCGAGTCGCTCTCCGGTTCGAGTTTAACAACATTGAGAAAAAAAAAACATTAACTCAAGAAAAGACAAGGACATCAGCTTAGGTCGGTTGCTAGGACAAATTTGAATATCCTTAAAAGAGTTTAAATTAATTTGGTTGATAAATTTCTGCCTTTTCCGTGTTATCACTTATATTCTTTCAAGGGAAATAAGTTATGATATACATATATATATATATTTGCGATATTTATTGACACTTCTGGATACAAAGTAGTTCGTCATGAGACTAAAATTGTATATCTACTTGAAACACAATATTTAGCATAATATTCGACTCTCTTGTTTTCAACAGCATATTTAGCATAAGATTTACAAAAAATCATTTAGTCCTTTGGGTAAAACACAATGAATTGATTTAGTGTCCTTTATAAAGTTCAGTTTGGTAAAATATCTACTAATGGAGCATTTTTCTATATATATTTTTTGGATAAATGAGAGGATTTGAATTCAAAACCTTTTATTTACAATCCCTCCCACCTTATATATTTTTGTGCAAAAAGTTTTTAGATTTTTTTTTAAAATTTTCTTTCAATATATTTCTTAATCGACTTTTATCTCACGTATATCAATCTAAAAGAAAATATTAAAAGTGTTAGTATTTTTTTACAAAAAGCTCCCAAAAAAAAATACAATCCAAACATATTAGGATTCCACTTTAACATATATATATATTATTATTAGTTCACAAAGGGAAAAAGGTCACAAGCATCAAGGAAAGCCATCCTAAAGCCAGCCAATACATGAAAAGGAAAGCAAGAAAAGAAGTTGGGAGTAGTAAAAAATAGGCTGGCAAAAGCGTGTGCATCTACACAGGCAGCAGAATCAGGAAGAAAGAAAACTGTGGCAGTTGGCCAAAATATTTACACGTAAAAGATGTGGACCATATGATGCATATAGCTCCACATACATATATATTACGTCTGTATATACAAATATACAATTCACATCCCAAATGTTGATGAAGTCGATCCTGAATTAGACAAATAGAGACAGATATAGTCACTTGCCAGCTCCAGAGTCCAGCCATCCATCCATCTATTTCTTTGTCTATTTGCGTTTGCCTTCTGTAATCTTCTTGGTTTTCTTCTGCAGCAGCATTCATTTCTTCCCACGGATTGGACACCCTCAGACCGAGCTCTTTACTGCTTTAGTCTGCTTTTATAGTTGTAAGAGTAGCAGCCATAAAAGTAGTAAAGGGCTTTTTTCTTTAGCTACTATAACTGCTACCTTCTCTTCATATCTTCTGAGTTCTCGAGGATTTGGTATTCATGGATTATCGCAAGGAGGTAAAGGGCTCATCCCTTTTGAAGCTTGTGGCTTCTTTTTTGTTTTTTCTTTGGGGAAATCTGCAAAAATTACCATGGAAAAAGAAGGGGGTTTTCTCTGGTTTTTGGTTGTTTTTTCTTATGTTTGCTCTTGCTCAATTTTTGGTTTGGTTGATTTGAAGTTCGTTTTGCACATTTTATGTTCATCTTTTTCCAAGATATCGATATAGTTCTTTAGCTCGTTTTGAATAATTCTGCCGATTTGATTATGGCAATTCCGCCCAAATGCATGATAAGAAGTTGTTGGGATGTATTTTTTATTCATCCATCAGGGGATGAGAAAGAAGAATCAGTGAAACTTTAAGGCAATAGGAATGTGGAGCTTCTTTTTCCTTTTTTCCCCTGTTTAATTCCCTCAATTTTCCTTCTTGGTAATGGGCAGTCATACTTGGATCCATTTAGTCACCAATTGTAGTTTTCTTGACCATGCAGTAGTTGACAACTCAAAAAGCACAATTCTTGAAGTGAGAACTGGTCAAAGTTCTCGCCTTTAATCTTATCTGATTTTCAAAGATTCTTGTTGTATTTCTATTGCTGTGTGTATCTTGAAGGTGTTGTTTTTCATGATGATGAGCTCATTGGAGCTAGGTGTTAGGTTTGTGCTGTAATTTTCAAAATCTGAACTGTCAATTTTGCATACTCATACTTTTCTTCCACCTTTATAATATTTGTGCGCTCAAGTTCGAGGATGCTTCCTCTTGTATAAATAATCAAGATAATCAACTTCCATAACTTTGACGAGGTCTAAACAGTGATAGTGGTTACATAATTGTTCGCAATATTAATTGTTTCTGAAGTTCTACAGTAGAAACTTTGGACAACGGAAACTGAAACTGTTATAGTGTATAATTTTGTTGTTTGCAGAAAAATACACCATGGCTATCTGTGCCACAATTTGGAGACTGGGACCAGAAGGGTGTCATGCCTGATTACTCTATGGATTTTTCAAAAATTAGAGAAAATAGAAAGCAGAACAAGAGGGATCCATCAAGGGCCAGTCTTGGTAATGAAGAAGAGCTTGTATCCTCAGCCACCAGCAATTCCATTGCTAGCCATAGCGATGACCACCACCATTTCCATCAGAACAATTCTCCAACTGTAATATTTCTAAACTCACAGTTTTTTTTTTTTTTTTTTTTTTTTTTGCTGTATTTTTCTTCTAAAAAATATTTTGTTCTATCGTTTAATCTTTTTGGGGCTGTGAGATGAGATTTGGTTTTCTTTGATCACGTGTATAGAGATATCAAGATATCAAGTAGCTGTAACTTATCATGCATGATTTAACCCCAGCAATGAATGCAGACACAAGCAAAAGTAGTTGGTAGGTATTAATAAGGACAGTGCACAGGCTTATCTGGTGGGGTGCATGTGGTGGGACATTTGGTCGGCTAAGAATCCTCACCTTTTGGTAGTTGGTTAACTCAGTTGATCAACTGGCTAAGCAGTTAGGTGGCACCATTGGGCAACCTTAAATGCCCTGATCTTGATTGCTAAATTTGGTTGAGAAGAAAAGATTGTTTGGCATATCAAATATGAGAATGTTGGTCCAAGGAAACACTGATAAAAGAAACAATAATCAACTCGAATAAATTATTACAGTAATCAGTTACTTGTATGAATGAACTTTTCATGGTTACACATAATCTAAGGCTTATGAACCTAAATGTATCAAGATTGGGTGGGCATTGGGGAATGCCACATCAAAGTTGGCTGGATAATAGCTCATCTGCAATTTGCTCCTCCAATTGAGTCCACAGTCAATATTACCATGTAGTACTCTTGCTCATGATACTGATAGAATGTGGTCCTTGGTTTGAGTACCACATCACATGAAATAAGGTAACAAGTTGTGGCCTTGTGGGTGGAAACATATCCAAAAGGGGAAATGACTCCTTCCATGGAAAAGCTAGAGAAAATTTTTTTTATCATTGGGAATAGACAAGAACTGATGGTGCACATGCTGCAGATGTTAGCAACCCTATACTTTTAATCAGATGCCCCTGCTTTTATGCCCATAAATATTCTTTAGTTCATTGACCTGTCAAGAAAACACCTTTTAGTAATTATACTTGTTAATTCAGGGAGCCTAGCTGGAGGATCAAATAGTTATGCGAGTATTTTCTGTTAGGTGCTGCTACTGCTGGAGTGTCATTATTGTACTAAATAGAATTAAGTGGAAGTCATAGGTATTGATATATTATCCTTTATCATACAAAGATCATTTTGTGGCTTATGTAACTTATACTAAGATCCATAGATTCTCTCTTGTCTGATTACTTGTGTAGCATCAATAATCTTAATCCCTTATGCAAATTCTTTAAGCTGCAATTGATTCTTGAACCGTGAAACTGAAATAGTTGTGCTCTTCTCATCCTCATCGGATTTGTCTTCGGTTTAAATGGGCAGGGAAGGAGGAGCATCTTCAGCTACTTCAACTGCTGTGTCAGAGCCTGATGTTTGCCAGGAATGATTTGGTTTAGAACGTAATTATCTGTATGATTATGGATCCTCAAGTAGTGTATCTTCTCATGTGTTCTGATCAATCTTCCTCAGAAGTTGGAAACTAAGAGTGATTTTGCGAGTATCATGGACGATAGGTGTTGCTGATTCGTTCTGCTTCTTTCATCTGTGTCACATTGCTTGCCTGAATCCTGTATCTTCGATTCTGCAAATTGTAGATGCTGATGACAATAGGATCAAGTAGAGCTGTCAATCTGTTGAATGAGGAAGCAGTAAAGAATCGAATGGTTTTCTTTTGGCATGAAATTGATTTTAGCAGATATGATTCTAAGTTATTCTGTTATGGTTCAGGAAAAAGGTGCTCTCCCAACAGTGGCTCTGGCTAAAGATAAACTCGAAGACTAAGCTCATAATTTCTGAAACTTGAACTCAGAATTTTTAACTTAAAACTAGTTGTTTTAACTTTGATTTTGCAATGGGAGACCTCAAATTTGATAAATGCAAAAATGAATAATTGGTGTATAAGGAAAAAGAAAATACAAATATTCTATAACCACTACAAAAAATTTATGCGAATTCAGTGCCACACGAACCAAAATCAAACACTAGCATGAATTTGCTAACAAATTTTTAGGAATAATCTTGGGGAGAGTAAGCTAGAACATAAAAAACTAAGTTGACAGGAGGTTTTGTTAACAATTACGCAATTATTGAAGTAGCTCTCCTACCAACTGGGGTTGGGCCAAGTGGTAAGCAGCTTGGTTCCGCTTAAGCAGGTCTCGGGTTCGAAACCTGGCGTATGCAGCTACCCTTGTTGGGAGACTCACCCACCACAGCCAGGTGTGCGACCCGGGTCGACCAACGGATTAGTCAGGGCAAAGCCCTGGATACCGTGGCAGGCAACCAAAAAAAAAAAAAAAAAAAGTAGCTCTCCTATTCAAATTCACCAAATTTGGAGCGCCAAATTTCTTCATTTTCTGTAGATTGAAAAGAATCCAAGATGTTGACCTCCTTGAATTAGGCCTTACGTAGTTACGTCGCTTAGAGTAGAATTTTCCTTTTTCATTATTAGAATTATTTTTTGATCAATACTTAGATTAGTTATATGCAGTTAAAAAAATTTCAAATAAAAAGTTGTTATGTTGGCAATGGTAAATGCAATGCAGTCACAAAGAGTAGCAGCATAGTTTTTTTTTTTGATAAGGAAAAGTTTGGGTGGATTCAGCTCCGATCACCAGTACGGATTAGGGCATGCCTCTGTAATCATAGATCACTTACAGAATATACGACTTTTTGTGAGAAAATGACCCATCTTTGCTAGCTAAGCTAACTTGTGTCGCAGTAGCATAATAAAAATGTGGAACTTAAAATCTACTCCTTGCTGGAAAAAAAAAAATTTAGAAAAGAGAACCGTAGAACTTATGGTGCATTTGTATGTTTGATGTAGAAGGGAAGACTATAGGCGCGTGGAACTATATAGATTTTTTTTTTTTTTTAAGCGATAGACTTTGGTTTCACTAAAACAGTTGATATGAAATGGCCAAATATAATCTCTCAGTATATATCCAACAATAGAAGACAGAGGACTAATTTTGTAAGGAATAGTTTGGATCAAGATCGCTTGTAGCCAAACTTCCTAATACGTGCAAAGGATGGACAAAAGGTTTTCTTTTTGAAACTTTAGCAATAAATTTGGTGCATTGTCCAAATTTTGAGGACTGAAAGCTGCAATTTTTCAAAGTGAGAGTAATCCATGAGACAAATGTAAATTTAGGAGGGGAGGAGGAGCAGAGGGAGTATCAGTGTCAGTCAGACACCCCACTTATACTTGAAAATAAAAATTAGCCGACACTAAAACTCATTAAGCACGCCCCGACTAGAAAAAGAAGAAAAAAAAACAAAGGAAAAACAAACTTATGAACTAATCATTGAGTTTTATGTTTAAAAAGCTTAGTTTCATTTTGGCCTTCCAAAATAACGTCTAAATCTGCAACTTTAGAGACTCAATTCTAGTGATAAGGTGTTGACTACTCTCTGAATCATGCTAGATTTTCATTCCTCAAGGATTTTTCTTCTGTTCCAAATTGACTTGAAGCAACACTTCTTTCTTTCTGGAGATAATGGAATTACCACATAAAGAAAAGAGAGGGAACTTTAACCATTCCAAGTCATTGTCAAGTATTTTAGCCAACTTAACTCCACAAACTAGCTCCACCAATAATACAATTGAGGCCAAGGATTGATTCAGTACCCTGAATTCCCAGCTTCCCCATGTCAAAGGAGGACATGAATTTTGTCCTCCCTCAAGTGCCAGATACTGATGAATGCAATCTGCCACTCTAGAGAGTAAAGGGAGGGGAACATGGAGAGCTACAGTCCGGATTCGAATTCAATCTTATTGTCTGGGTAAAGTGTGGCTTCAGATCTGTACAGTAATACAATTGGAAAGTTCAACACTACTTTACACGAGCAAAAATAAGTAATAAACAGTCCAGATTTGTAGCTTTCAGAGCTATTGAAACGTGCCTCTGAATGTTTCCCGGCGCAAAATGACTTGTAGGTCCAACATCCTCCTCATCTGCAACTTATGTTTCAAACAGTTTAATTTAAGAAAACTCTATTTAAGAGAGTAAACAGGACAAAAGCAGCAATCACAGTCATAGAATGCTGGAATGGTATTGCATTCTGAGTCTCTGCTTCACTGATGATAACTATCAAGAGAATCAGAATGAAAACATCTTCCCAAAAATAGCTTGACTACAAAACAGCTTTAATTACACGTCAAGCCATCTCTTCACCTTTACTAACCGCTAATTGCCTATATATGAAAAGTGCAGTCCATAGCAGGCTTAATCACATGGAGTTCTTCTGCAGAGATCTATCTCAGCCAACATTCATCATGTTGACAAAGGTTGTAAAGTCACACTTTTTTGATGATTTGAACAACATCTTCATCTTCCAGCTCATGCTCCTGTTGATGATATGAACCAAATTAGACAAGAAGACTGCTGCTGGCACAAATTCCAACCACAAGGAAAGAAAGGAAGGCTGAGAAGAGTGGAAAAATGAAACATGCTGAACAGTCAGTTAAGGACTCACCTTGCCTACCCTTTGTGGCTTGTGTTTCGCACTTGATCCCCAGACCAGTGCACTGCAAAATGAAACAAACCACAATTAACTAAGAAAACGGAAATGGCCTAACATAAATTCCCGCAACAAAATGTGAGCGCTTTGAAAGACTATTCTCAAACATAGAAACACATGCACATGGCTAAGTCTGATGCTCCTATTATAGCATAGTTCAAAGCCAGGTGTCTAATGATTGATAAAATTTCCAGGAACCAACTTCGTTTCACATATCATAATAGAACCAAATTACAAACACGAATATCGTGCATCATCAGTAATTTAAGAGTAACATTTACATATCACTTCTTGTAAGTCTGACATCACATATCTTAAAAGAAAGTGTTATTCATGGAGTTAAATTAATTGTACCTCCTTTTTGAGGTACCAACCTTATTAATTATAGCTAGTAATCTCTAACAAAACTTTCTTGGTTCAATAAGACCTATAGGAGCATTTTTACTTTAATTTTTCCCTACCAGAGGAGAGGTGGGATTTAAGAAGTGAGGAGGGGGAAGGGGGAGTTGAACCCAGGACTTCTAATTCCGGAGACCTCAATCTTAGCCACTAGACCAAGGCCTTCTCGGAAAGCTTTACTTTAAGATGATCTCTTTACAAAATTATTCAGAAATGTATATACATTATTTGATCAAAATCAAAATCACAGAAAACTAGGATGGTAAACCTCTGTACTTGAGATTATGCTCAATTTTTGTAACTGACATCTGTGCTTGAGGTTATGCTCAAATTTTGTAACCAACATCTATTCTTGATAAATTTATCTTCACAATTAATGCTTATTAAAGAGTGAGAGTATATTGTAAGCAAAGGAAACTAAAGGTACAATTCACAAATTACTTTCTCCTACACATAAAGACTCTTGAAACAAGAGTATTATCATTGTTTCCAGTTACAGCTTTCTAAATGCTCGGGCAATGTAAAAACTATCAGGTTTTTGCAATGTTAGCATACAAAGGATAAAGTCCTTACCAAGAATACCATTTAATAAATAAAATATGAGAGCTGAATGTTCTATGTGAGGTGACTTTAAACATCTTCACATGAATGTAGCAAAGTTATGGGGATATTATAGCAGTGAATGGAAGGAAAAAAGAAATTAATAATCAAATTCCATATATGATTCGATCACCTTGGAGCATCAGTGAAAGTGTGTAGAAAAAAGATTCACCAACAACTTGGAAGTTAGGAAAAGAAAAATAGGAAAGGGGTGAAGTGGGGGTGGGGGAACAATGAGGCAAGACATCCTCCCGCTCTCCTCCCTTAACAGATGTTTACGGTGCTGCTGACATGGAGATAATACCCTCCTCCGGAAGCTTGAAGCCTCCCAGTACTCTCCTCTGCAAGCTTGAAGCAGGGGAAACACCCACCCCCCCCCCCCCCCCCAAAAAAAAAAAAAAAGAGGGAGAATACGCAAAGCAACAAGGGAGCAACAGACAGAAAGAAAGCAAGATCAAGAATTACAAGCATAAAACTGGAAAAGCCCTTTCAACCAGACCTTCTTAAAAAAAAAAAAAAAAATCCCAGAAAACAGAATGTTTAGAGAGAGACTCACTACTTAAATTGTTTGACCATATCTTTGTGGATTCGATTGCAGAAGTCCTCAACTGTTCTCCTCTTTGATGATAATATCACTGGGTCCTCATAATCTGGATTCATTCCCTTCGGCTTTGTGTATACACGAGTCAGATCGAGATATTCCCAGATCTTCTCCAGCAGACCATCTAGATTCCATTCCAAATGTGCACTACAAACACAAGAAATGGAAGTAAAATCAGCTATACTTCAGAGACTCTGTTCTAACCTTATGATTTGTGAATCCAAAAACACCATAAAAAAAACTTCTCAAGCAGCCTATATGGAAAGGATAGAAGCAATGCTACCAGACAATAGAAACAACCTTAAATAAAAATCACACACAGAGACAAACACCTAAACAAACATGTATCTATATGTTTATATCTGTCAACACGCATGCATGCATATATGCATCAAGTAGAAACTTCTATTATTCAAGGCACAAGTACTAGAACAAAAGAACTTGAGAAAATTCTCACAACTTAACAAAAGGTCCTCTGATGAAGGAAATGCTTAGGTAAGAGCCTAGAGCAGAGAGGATTTAAGCTTGTTAATTTTGAATGGTATAAGGAATGAGGGAGTTTATTCACCATATATGGGGACAAACTAATTTCCCCTGCCACAACAGGTAAAACTCCACAAACGAATGCTTCAGATTAGTGAAATTCAGTGCTTCCAAGATTGAACTTTGCTAGCATTAGATGAATTAGGATATTTGAAAGTCTCAGCATTAACGGCAAATCCAATCCCAGGTGTCCAGAAAAGACAGTTATGCACTCCAAAGGTGTCTACAACAATTTTTTTTCTTTTCCAAACTTAACAATTTGACATTTCATTGCTCACTTGCATAAATTATTCTATCATAACTACTAATGCTCTCTATTGGCTTCACAAAATGCCATGAATGCAGAATTACCTGACTGGGCAATAGTGTGGAAGCTTATCCAAAATCTCCAGCTCTTCAAGTGTAATCTGATCAATCTTATTGACAGCATAGATGCAAGGCATGTAGACTCTACTCCCCTCAATAACATCTATAAGGTCATCGGCTGTGGCATCATATTTTAGACTAATATCAGCATTGTGTATCCTATATTCGCTGCATATTGCCTTCACCGTATCAAGGTCGAGATTTGTATTGGTTACAGTCGAGGTAAGATTGATCCCACCCTTGTCTTTCCTTCTAAATGTCAGATTGGGCGGTTCCTTGTTCAATCTGTAATCACAGAAAGATGTACCAACAAACAGCAAATTAAAGAAACTGAGAAAATTCACAGCCTAGAGAGGAGTGGAAGACACTCCAGTGAAGCGTAAGAGTAAATGGATGTTGTACACATGGAAAGTTCTCAAGAGGATAGAGATAAATACAGAACACAAATGCTTTTTACCAATCATGAACTCTGGTGGTTAAAATGGCATCATTCCTCATTCTTAAACAAATAAATAAGACAGGCACAATAACTGATAGATCACAATCAGGCCATGGTGCTAGATGATTCAAGAATATGTACTCCCTGCATCAATAGTTTTCTGACCTGATTCCAAATCCCTCAAGCTCTTTCTCAATCAGACGTTTGTGAGTGATTGGCTTAATTGCATCCAGAACGATCAGAATACAATTGCACGTTCTTGCGGTACTGATGACCTGTTTAAAGAACAAATCATAAATTTATCACAAGGACAGGTATATAAAGTTTATCTGATGCATTGCTTATTGCAAGCTCAGGCACAATGATTAAGTATAGCTGAAAAGCAAAAAATAGTCCAAAAGTTAAAAAGAAAAACATCATCATCTGGTCATGCAGACAAAAGTCAATGATACCACAAAGATATATAGCTTCAAAAATACGATTAAAAACTAAAGGAAACTAATCTTGTGATTTATATTTACATGATACATGGTGTGAAGGAAGACCAGATGGTACCTAATCTATCAGTTTTGATAAGTACTTTAAGTTCCTTTACTGGCACCAGTCTATGAACAAAAGGTTCAGTAAGAGCCAAGAAAAGAAATTCCACCAATGACTGTGACCTCTTGAAAAGACTTGGCACGTGATCTCTTGTGGTTAGGCAAGAAATCTGAAGACAGTGCTTTCTTTAAAATTATGCCCCAAAAAAAAAAAGCAAAAAGACATTTGAGAATCTCTAACGCAAATGAACCATGGATAGGACTTCCACAAGAAACATTTAACACTAAAATTTACAGTCCTGCCAAAATAAAGCTTCTTTTCCCCAACATCTAAACGATGTAGAAACAGAATACATTGAGATGGGAACTAGAGTCCAAGACTCACGAAAGCCAATTTGCATCTTCAAAAAATTAACTAAAGTATTGGCAGTAGGCAAATGCAGCAGTGACTTTACACATGATATGCAGGAAAAGGAGCAGGGAAAGATGCAAAAAAATATATAAATTACACAAAACTTCATAGAGTACCTGTCTTCCTCTACCCTTTCCGTCTTTGGCACCCTCAATAATGCCAGGGAGATCTAACAACTGCCAAACAAAGCATGCATATTGAAAATCAGAGGCAACTTCTCAAAGAAAGGAATGATGAGAGATTCATATAATTTATCCTTCATGACATCCAGCACCATCACTAAGCATATTATGCACAAATATAAAAGCATAGAAGTAAATATGTAAGAACTGCCATATCCTAATTATTATGTGCAATCCACTACCAGATATAGGAAAAATATAAATGTACATCAATATATATCTTGGTAGTGATGCAAGTATGACTTGGCTAATTTATACAACAACTGAACCAATACCAAATCCTAATAGCACGTGTTAAAAAGGCAACCATTCAGGAATCAGAATATCAGATTATAACTGATATCCTCGCAAACTAAAAGTTAAAAAGTACAACAAAATATATATGTATATACCTGAATCTTAGCTCCCCGATATGTTATCACTCCTGGAATGCAGGTTAATGTGGTAAATTCATATGAAGCAACCTGTTAGCCAAAGAAGGGAAGAAATTTCATAATAAATAAAAAAGATAAAACATTGGAACCTTGCTTATTTCGTGGCATCAAGGGCCTCTAAAACCTTTTTAAAGAACTACAAAGAAACCAAAGAAATGCTAGAATTAAACTGGGAGGAAAGTTAATCTAACTAGTATGATTTAGGATGAAATCTTGTATATTACAGAGACTTCCGTGAGATAAAGGCATATGAAAGAGAGACATGCAGTACCTCCCTACAAGATAGTACAAACTCTCCTGGCCAAGTCAACCATACAAAAACATTGGTTGCTCTCTTTCTCCCCTTCTCCGCACCAACCACCGCCCCCCCCCCCCCCCCAGCAAAAAAAAAAAACAAGGTCCAACCTTGAGTTTCAACCCCCTTCTTAATATTCTACAATGCCAACCCCACACTAATACGTTTCCCTACGGTCAATCAATCATCACAAGTCACGACCATCACTTAGCCAAACTTTCCCAGTTTGTAACTCCAAAAAAATCAACCAAAAACAAAAGGGGAAAACAAAAGTAACTTCAAGAATAAATCAAGCCACCAAAAGACCAGCTACCACCAGACAAACAACGATATCCATTTGGTTCCTCCAAGACAATGAGCAATAATCAAACAAACGGATCAACCATAATTTGAAAAAAGTAACACTAAGATGGTTCAAGTTAAGGTAACGATATCAATGTTACAGCTGATTAAAGCAATTGTGTTATTCGCATGTATTATCACTTGGTGTGTCGCAGTTTTCACTCTAGTTCTGTGGAATCGGATTACAGTTCCCTTTTATACATGCATTTGGTAGAAAAAGGGTCTAAGTTTGATACATGCATTGGTTTCCTCTGGCTTAATATCTTCCATGTGGGATTTTCTTCAATTATCAAGGTGAAAATGGTGCAGTTTCGTAAGAGGTAGTGGAACTGAAGTAGGTTTCTGGTTGACTAGGTGCATTCCTTTCGTAAGCTAGAGGGGTATAGAAAAAGAGGACGAAGATAGAATAGGAACATCTAACTTACAAAGACATCCATTTACCGTCAAGCTATTGAACCATATCTACCAATAGCCTGCCACACATCAGCCGGTGTTATAACAACCATGTTGCAGGTCAGAAATCCAATCCTTTCTTATTCTTCCTTTCCACATCAGCTGAACTGTGCAAGACTTAAATACCAATTTCAGCCACTTTCACATTAAAAAAATATATTAGGGCTTATTTTACGTACATTTGCTTTTAGTGACAAAATAATGAAATTGTTGACATTTGGATTTCCCTAACTATGTTGAATCTGAGAAGACTATGCTAGGTAACTGTTTATTTATTTTTAGTATCAAAATAGATATAACATTATCACATATGATAATATATGGTCAAATTGGACACTTTTTCTTACAAGAAGGATTAGACAATCTGAACTTAACTATTAAATTTAATTCCACAAAGGCATCTACCTGACTACCTCTAACAACATATGGAATAAGGTTTTTAATGCAACAAATGCATATCATGTTAAAATACTGAAAGGACACATTTAAAACATGCAAAGCTTCCATGCAACTTTAGGAAAAAATTACACGCTATTAACATGCATGGGATACATGCCTCTGAAAAAGTTCCAGTTAACTTGTTTAAAAGTGTTGATTTCCCAACAGACGGGAAACCAACTAGACCAACTCTAGAATCGCCACTTTTTGTAACGTCAAAACCCTCTCCTGCACCGCCACCTCCCTTTGATGATGGAGTAAGTAACTCCCTCCGAAGTTTTGCCAGCTTAGCCTACAATGATTAGACAATGTAAGATGCATAATTTTCTGACAGATGGTAGTAGAGAACCAGTAATTAACCAACGACTTAAAATTCACCGAAATCGAATCTAGACATGTTCAAATTTTCAGAACACTTTTGTACCAGAAATACAGATGGACATCACCGATAAAGTCAAAAGTAAGTGCATCTCACATCAAGACATAATCCCAAGATATTAAAAATTATCATATCCACAGCAGCAAACTGCAGTCAGCTTAACGCATCATAGATAAAGCAATGACCATTTGACAGCGATCACAGATGGATCAATGATCATTTCACAGTTAAGATAACTCAAACCATTTGTAAATACATGATTACATTTGCATATCACGCGGCTCAAACCATTTGTAACCACAAAATTACATCTTATTATCACCCTTATAATTATCTAAATAGAAATCCATCAAGAAAAAGCATAGATCATGTTAAGTCTACAGTGAGGAATGGTGGCTGTGCAATAGTTCGTTTTGCAATTCATCAATACCTTTTAGGGTGCCTATGCTGAATAACATTTCACTGTACAAAGCCACAAAGAAAACTTAACGTTTCACACATTACGCGCAGTTTAAAGGACCAGTTTCTCTCTTCATAAAAATTTCATCAAGAAAGACAGTGGATGATTGAGCAGCAAATAGGTGAATGAGATGTCTAAAACATAAAATGACAAAGACTGGCATCACCCATCTCATTGCACATTACCACCAGTACGAAAACATATCCAAATAAAAGCTAAAAATGATAAAATCCAAGGTTGAAAGAAATCCCATCATTAATACATGGTAATGTAAAGATTCCTAAATCTTGAATTGCAGGCTCTATTTTCAAATTTGAATAAACAACAAGTGGATAAAAAAGGAAAAGAAAACTTGACCAAAAAAATTGAATTAGTCTAGATACCAGAACTAATAAAATCTCGGTAGCCCAACAAAATAAAATAAAATAAAATAAAAATCTCTGTGTGAGATGAAAAGCAATTGGCTCCTGAACAAATACATGCAAGTAAAATAATTTTGGTTTTCCAACAGGTATAAATGAAATCTAATATAAAGCAAATTAACAGCACAAGTGCCCAATGGAACAAGGCGAACCTTTAGCAATCCAAGGTGATGGGCAGTAGCTTTATTCTTTTGGGTCCTTGCCATCTGAAACAACAGTTCAGCAACTTCAAATTCTTAACTTGGCATAGAATTAAACCCTAGGAACATGATAATCAAACTACGACAAGCAGCAGTGCGGAAGATACTGAAGCAAAATCAATTAAAGATAAAACCAAACAATCAAGCATCCACATTAACTCAACATAGTATTGAAATGATGCCTCGCCATAGTTGGACAGCGAAAATTCAAATTGAACTATACATTTCTATGCCCTGCAAACCAGATAATTAGCTACAACAGTACTTCTTTGAAGAAAATCATAGAAAAGAAGAGCAATGCAACTACTTTACTTTTTTTTTTTTTTCCTTTTTTCCTTTTTTTGGGCCAGGGGGGAGAGTGTGGAGTTGGTTGAACAAGTTTGACCAGGAAAACCAGAGAGAACGACCGTAGGAACTAGAAAGCAAGCAAGTCCTTTATCACATTCAAAACTAGTTTCATCTATTAAAAAATGATAGAAAGATCTAAACTTGAAAAGCAAGCTTGCCTCTTTCCACAAATACTTCAACACGTACCAGGGAAAATTTTCAAAATAGTTCCTAATTTACAAGCAAGAAAAGATAAACGGGAAATCATATGTTTCATGTTCTTTCTCTTCTCCATAACGTTTACCATAATGCAGCATATCACCAAAAACTCGTGCTCCTTTTGTGCAGTTACAAATAAATTTTATCATACTTCACTATACTGGTGCATTTAAGCAGCACAGAATCACGGTACACAGATATCAGCTAAAAGGATTCCTTTATCTTCCTTTTAAAGCAGTAGAATCCAACTTGAACAGAAAAATACCCACCCAAATTAGGTGCAACTATTCCAAAGCCTACAAATTATGCACCTCCCAGATTTCTGTAACCATTAGATATTTTTATATTCAATACAATCAGCATTCCTCATATTTCTTCAGCTTTTCCTCCCTTTTCCACAATAATTTCCCCCAATAAAACTAATTTCATTTTACTCTCTAATTCCTTTCTAAAAACCTAGTAATGAATCTACCTGCCCCCATCTATGCATGATTAGCCAAAAACAACGGCTACTGAGAAACAGGTAATTTATGCCACTGTTTTCATTACAAAAATTGTTGCATACTTGTATATATTAATTAAATATAAGTTTAAAAAATCAAACGCAAACAAAAAAAAATCGGATAAATAATCGAGAAAATATATAACACCTCATCTTCGATGTCTTTAATTTTCTGCATAACAGTAGCCATTGTCGAAAGCCAAACGGAGATGGAGCGATTTCTTCCTCTTCAGCTGAAAACGGCGTCGTTTGCCGGAGTGTATAGGATTTATGCAGGAGATGATGATTGGAACACTGGGTAGAAAAGGTTTTTGTCGGAAGGGGGGGAAGACAATAGAGCTCGAGCCTTTGAAGAAGAGAGGGTTCTAGAGTTTATACTTTTTGCGTTACGGTCCTCATATTGATATTTAATTGGCAATTTCACCCTCACATACGATATAATTTCACATCCTTTGGAGTTTGACATTTTCTAATTTCTAAAATAAGTTTATATATATTTTTTTTTCATGCGCTTAGGGTCATTTGAGATTGCGATGCTTTTGTTAACATGTATTTTTAGAGAGGATAGAAGTATTTTTAAGCATTGAATAACTTGTGAGTTCTCTCATAAGTTATTCAATAATCAATTAAAACTTGCCAACTCGACGATTCATTGATCCATTTATAAAAGTATATGCCAACTCATCATTTGTAATTATTTTATAATATTTTTACTTTCTCTCATTATATATTTTTTTCTTTTCATATTTATACGCCCTTCCTCTGGCACACCTAATTGCGACGACGTTTCTTTCTACGTAAAATCAAATTAAATTAAAAAAAAATAAACAAAAGGAGAAGGGACTTAATTTGGGCTACTAGCTGTGGTGGACGTTTCAAAATTTTCCTTTTCATTGCACTAGCATGGATAAGGGGACGTGTAACTAGGAATCTAAAGTCAAGATTCTTCATAAATTGGAAGGAGAAGGTTGCTAGGATTCTCTGTTTGGATTCTGCACAAACTCTGTAGTGCCATGGGAGAGGAGCAAATGGGGAGGGACTGAGGAAGATCAGTGGCTGGTTGAGGCGAAAAAAAAATTATATAGTCATGGGTGAGCAGCGGCTACGGAAGGAGAGAAATGGCAAAGGAACGGAAGACAAGAGCGTGTTACAATTAGGGCTGCATACAATTAGGGTTGCAAACGAATCAAGCCGCTTGTAAATTGCAAATGAATCGAATCGCTCGCGAGTAGCTCGAATCCGAGCTTGGTCAACATCGAGTTCAAGCTGATCAAATCAAATTCGAACTCAAAAATATTCAACTCATTAGCGCGTGAGACGACTCGATTATATATATATTATTTTAATAGTAAAATTAATATATATTCCTAATATTTGATTATTTGTTAAAAAAATTATTATTTTATTTATTTTTGAAAATAAAATAATTATTTTTAAAATTTTTTTAAGCTCGAACTCCACTCAAATTTAAGTCGAGTTCGAATTTGATTCTTATATTTTGAGTTCGTCAAGCTCGAACTGGAGTTCAAATTTCATAAAACTAAATTGAGGTTCAAATCGATTAGGCCAAAACTCGATTTGGTTTGACTGATTTGCACCCATAGTTACAATAAATGAAACTTTAATTTAGCATTATTTTGCTATCTAGACTCTTAGTTGTCTAGTTGACAAATTTTAATTGACTATTGAGCAATTAATGGGACAGCCACACGTGATGGAATAGAGAATAAAAAAAAATAGAGAAATTAAGATACAAGAGATAGAAAAAAATAGAGAAATTAAGAAATTTATTGATGGATTAAGTAAACATTCATGTGACTCTTCTCATAAGCTAATGATGGCTGTTGAAAAATTCACAAGCAGATGGCAGTATCGTGAAAGTCCAGATATGTGAAGAACTAAAGATTTCGTATGATTTATTATCTATCAATCTAGCCCTTCTGAAAAGGAATTTTTGTTTAACTGTTTACACTAATTTTTGTAGGTTGAAAAGACTTTTTGCACATTATTATCAAGTATTACAATGTAATTTCTAGAATTCTTTGAAAAAAAAAAAGAAACGTGTAAACATCTAAAATATAAAAAATATATAATATGATTGCAGTGTTTCAACTAGAAAGAACTTTCAACTCCCTTTTAGAGTTTGAGTTTTTTTACCATAATAACGAACTATAACTTTTTAAATTGATATAGTCGTATGGTTAACTTTTAGACTATAATTATGTTGTAAAAATAGGTGATCATATATATTCAATTCTTATGAAGCCATTCTTGAATAGACAATATAATTTATAATTTCAGTTTAACATAGTTGTGTTACAAAAATAGGTTACCTATGTATTTATTTTTGATGACGTATTTGTTTCTTTTGAAGCCATCTGGAGATGATAATAAATTTAAAACCGACAATAATTGCGTAAATGGTGTCTTTTTAGATATTGGATGCTATGAAATAAGCACACTCACAAAGTTGTGTTTCAAAATTAAGACGGTGACACGTACACTCATATACGACACAGATTATAAAATTTCAATCGATGTAATTATATTGACACTATCTCGTTATATATAAAATAAAATATTCCTATCAAATCATCGTATTATATTACATGAAAATTAGTGACATATTCACTTCTTACGAAGAAAAATCAAAAGTTTCATCCTAATATAGTTGCTTCGAAGTTATCTTCTAAGACATGACATAGAATGTTCTTCTCAACTTTTATCCTAGCATGGTACAATTGCCTAAGTTACCAACTTTGTTCATGCTCCTTGTTTCGCTCTAGGCTTTAGAGTTAGTTAGGTGTAAGATTTTGCCACGGAAAACCAAACAAAATTGGAGTTAGGTACCACAATTTTCTCTTTGTTTCCGTTAATGTACTTGAAAAAAGAAATTCTCCCAACCACGTGCAAATTTTCCGCCACCTATAAAACAGTCTGAAAAATCTTTCTTTTGCCTTTCAATTTTTGATTTTCCCACTCACATTCTCACACCTACCCCCGAGGCCCCCCACATTCTCATCTACAGAGCTTTTTAGTAACTCCATAGTGAAGAAGGACCACCACCAACCACCATCACCAAGAAAATAGCACAAAAACTCACCTAATACTCCCGGTCTTCTCCTCTTCTTTGATTTTCAGGTAATCCCATCAGCAACGACTCCTCTTCTTCCTTTCTTCCAACATCCCACGTCAGGTTTTGTATCTAAAATGCTTGAATTGGGGCTGTTTGTTTTATAGTGCACATAATCTGTTCGTTTAGATGCTTTGAACCAAATGAATTTTTCTTTATTTTGTTGAATGGTAGGACTAGTGTAAAGCCAAAATAGAAAAGATTCTTAAGTGGGATTTCCATGGAGGCAAAAGTTGTACAGAGTTTGCAATGGTCAACGTTGAATAGCTCCGAAAATATTATGAGGAGACCGAGTAGTTCATTGCGTTATACGAAAAGATTTAATGGAAACGATCAGAGGCATCATCAAACTCTTGCTTCTTGTCATCTGGGATTTGGAAAAGGCGTAATTGGGCAGAGATCAGTGGTGTTTAAAGTTTCATGTTCTTCGCAGAATGTTTCAGGTAGTCTGGATTGATGTAGCTTTAATTGATTTTTTATTTTATAATGATGAAATGCAGCTCCATTTAAGAGTAATGTTGATTTTAGTAAGCAAATACTAATCAGAAGTTGTTTCTGTAGTATATTGTGCTGTGCAGTTGAAAGAAGTCAGGATGTTTGTATTACTGAACTTAATGAATTTTTAGCCTAGACATAGTTTTCTGATGAACATGGTAGAAAAAATCTTTTGAATATACTATTGGATATCACTAAATTAGGTAAATTTCAGATAGTTTGACTATGTATTAAATTTGTTGGGTACTACATTAGAGGACAAGGTTTTATATGTTTTAAAACAAGCTGGGAAGTATGTAAAGCAAGAGGGAGTGAGAGATAAATTCAGCAGCTCAGTGTCATCCTTTGGACCCTTAACATATATTTGACAATTTATGCGTCCATCAACATCCCTTTTCAAGGTCTAGTTTCCACATGATGAAATGGTGAGGCAACCCTTGAACTCTTATCCTCTGTTGATATTCAAATTTCTTGAGAACACGGATCATTGAGATTCATTTTGCCCCTTATTTCTCGATCATGGGCAATGTTAGTTCTTGCTTTCAAAAATTATTTATGCCTAAACCTTGAGGATATGTTTTTTCTGGCATTGCCTCGAGTTCCTTAATAAACTTTAATGCTCCCTGTGATGCTATAACCTCCCTGATGCTAGAAAAGAAGGGAGAATATGCATAAGTGGATAATGGCAACCCTGGATTTACAGTTATTGATTTGTTCTGTTAAATTTTGTGGTAGCTTCAGTGCTAGAATCTGGAAGTGTTCCAACATCCTCTGATGAAGCTGTGATCTTGAAGGTAAATTTTTTTTTTTTTGACCTTTACTTTTTCGACAACATTATTCTCTAGTTAGGAAGTTACATTCTCCTGATGATTCACTATTGTATACTTCTAAATGAGCTCATGGGATGCTTCAAATATTCTGAATTCTCATTTTAGAAGATTTTTAACTTCATTATTTGTATTGTTATTCTACTTGCAGAAGAAGTCAGAAGACATTGAACCATATCTAGATGGACGCTGTATATATCTTGTTGGTCAGTTCCTTTTTTGTATTTTATGGTTCCCAGTTTTATCCAGGGATTATTATATGATATAGTATTGGTAAATTAGTCAATTCTGTCTCTTATAGTTAGTTTCTGCTATCAAAGTTAGTGTTAAATAGCAATGGAAAAGTTTCTAATCAGAGTTCTTACCGGAACATATTTTGTTATGCTGCAAATAAAATTCTAAAGATTCCAGAAAATCTGTGTTGAAAGGGGACAAAGGAAGAAGAAAGGAACTGCTACTTACCTACCGTCTTGCACTTCTATTGGATGCCTTAGACTTGTCTGACCATTTTACAAAGTAATACAAGCTTCTGAACACACTATATTCAATCAGCTGCTGGGTATTGTGGAAACCTGAATAAGCTTTATAATTGGATGATCGTGATTACCAACCTGACACTGCTAAAAGATAGAAAACAAACTCAGATCTGATACTTAAGTGGGCTTTTAAACATTTTGGTCATAAGCTTCCATAAGGACTGGGATAAAGCTTTTACACATCAGGGTAACAGTAATCAGCTCTGGATCTGATTATACTATATTTAATAACTTGGACCGTGTTTTCTCAAGCTTTGCTGATATTTATAATGTGTGCATGATATTTGTGTAATGTGTCACTACGAAAGCTTCAAATTTCGCATGCCTTAATTTATTCCTTGTCATCTGCCTTTCTTTCTTTCTTTTTTTTTTTTGCCTCTCCACAGCCCACAACTGCAAGGCCCAGGGTTGAAACCCTGGACCTGGCAGCAGGGAGGGCCCTGGCCACTGGGCCAATTCCTTTTCATCCGCTAATTTGTGAGTTCTTCTGAGGAAGATGGCACTGGTAGCTGCCTGCCTCATTCACGATCCTGCTGCCTTGTGACAATGAAGCATGTGATTTTCAGACCTACAAGCACTGTTTGGTCACACTTTGTCTATCTTTTGAGTTGAAAGCAATGACGAACCTAATGCTACTAAATTTTTTTCATCTGTACTGTTTTACTATTGTTGGGTGAAGAACTGTAAAAGAAAACTGAAATGATGGATGTACAGGTCATCTATATGTTCTCTAGTAAGGGTGGGCTTGATTTTAACAGCAGGTAAAAGTATCCAACAGAATGGCAGACTATGCAGAAGTTATAGTGATAATACCAGAATGAAGCTAAGCTAGGCTTATAATTTTGAAGAGTGCAGGAATGATAGTACCCTCGAGTCCATTTACTCCTTAACCATAGAAGAGTATGCCAATGACTACATGGAATTTCTACTGCAGGAATGATGGGTTCTGGAAAAACTACTGTTGGCAGGATTTTGTCCGAAACTCTTGGCTATTCGTTTTTTGACTGGTTCGTCTCAAGAACATTTCCTCTCTCTCTCTCTCGGACCATTATCTGACAGTTTCAACTTCTTAGTGCTAATATAAACAGAAGTTTGGTGATTTTGAAGATCCTGAGAAATTTAATTATTTAAAACTTATGATAGACGAGGCAGTAAGAATTAGAATAGTTGCATCATCATGTTTTCTTTTTTATGTTGACAAGTGCTGTTTGAGTTCTCTTTAATTGCTCCACGCTTAGCGTGTCATTTTCTTTGTAATGTTTCAGTGACACGCTAATAGAGCAGGCTGTTGGGGGGACTACTGTTGCTGAGATCTTTAAGTTATATGGCGAGTGCTTCTTTAGAGACAACGAGGTCAGACACTAAGCATCGTAATTTCTTTATTTGCATGCCCTCAAACATATGGAAGACTTCAACAGTTCATTGATAGAGTGATGCAAGGGAAACAAGAAGTGTGTCAACAGATATAAAAGAGTACAAGCTTGACAGCTCACTTAACATACCGTGCTGTGTCTTTCCTTTCAAGTTTTTTTGTATGATAATCCTGATTCAAATTCGTAAGATTTGAACTTCTTCTCTTTATCAGATGGATCATTTAAGCTTTTTTGCCCAACTATCTCTTTGTCCATTTACATTTTGCTCTATCTTTTTGTGCACACAATCATGTAAGCAAATGTCTGTGCATTATTTGCTGAATAACTTTCTCTATTGAGAGGGAAAAAGCATGGAAAAGGAGCATCTTGTAGATTTTATACCCTTAGTGGTAATTATAATTATAAGTTGGCTAGCTGATTCGGGTTAACCCCCAGCTGTTATCTAATTGGTTAAAGAAACATGGTTTTATATGTTGACTTTGCTCTGGTATTCATGCATGATGCAATGCTGGGTTCCTGATGTAACTTTAAGTGTTATTTTTCCATTTATGCAACATCTCTGATGCATCAACATAATACATCTGAACATGCTTTTAGAGGATCTTCATGCTGGACTTGACACTTCTTTCAGTGTTAGAATTCTATTTGAAACTTAATCCCCTCCAAAACCAAAGTTATAGAGAAAAAGGGAAAGTAGCTAGACACCAGTGCTTTGAGGGAAAAGGTTTTGATAAGAGATTTTACCTACAGTGAGCCATGTAAAACCCGCAAGGAAACTGGGGTTCTCCCAATGTGAAAAAAATATGCAGAAAAGTAAAGATCTGTTTGCTTGCTGGAGGAAAATTATATTGATAAACCAATTTCAGCACAGTTTGAAGGAACAAATAGGAACTTGACTTCTTGGCACTAGCCACGCCCCCCCCCCCTCTCTCTCTCTGACAAGTTTGGTTGCATCATAACTCCAATTTTATCATTGAAAATTATGCTATCAAGCACGCAGGCACTGAAAGCATGGAGGTAAGACATTCTGATTAAAGCATTGGGAGACTTGATGAAGGTGAACATGAATATGCCAAAGTTTATTAAGATCAAGTCTAAGTTGATTAAAATTGCCAATATATTGACTAGCTTTGGATGATGATAATTTTGCACATGTTGTTCTATGACATAATTGTTATTTTGCATTCCTGAATTTGATCTACTATACACAAAGAGTTGGTACGAGATAAACTTTGGCTAAAGAGCAAGGCATCAATAAAGAAATTGTGCTCCTTTAACTGGGTGAGATGCCAACACAGCTTTTGATATAAACCCTTGTAGCTTGTAGACATTCATCTAATTTCTTGGGTTTGTTTGCAAATGCTTTGTCTTCAAGCAATCCCCAGGGGGCACAATACATCATCTTTAATTTACTGGTAGTTACTAATGCTGACTTTAATTAATGTAATCCATACAATTCTGTTTTGTTGGCTTTACTTAATCCTTTGTAAAATAAACTTATTAATCCTGCTCCTTTTCTTTAGACTGAAATAATACGAAAGCTGTCCTCAATGCAGCGGCTAGTTGTATCGACAGGTGGGGGTGCAGTTGTTCGGCCCATTAATTGGTATTATCATAAGAGACATTTATGCTTATTCTCTGCTATCTCACTTGGTACTGTTAAGCAATCTATTTACCATGGCTTTTTGCTGCTTTATGATTTCAGGAAGTACATGCATAAAGGAATTAGTGTTTGGCTGGACGTACCTTTAGAAGCCTTGGCACGGAGAATTGCAAAAGTAGGAACTGATTCACGTCCCCTTCTGCATGGAGAATCAGGAGATGCCTATACAAAGGTGTGTATTGTACTTATATTGGAGAATTTACCTGAACCAGTCCAAGGTTTTGTATTCTGCTAAATTTTCTCAATATTAATTGGAAGCATATATTTTGTTTGATTGCTATCTGGTTTTTGAGCAGGCTCTCAGGCGTTTGTCTACCCTTCTTGAGGATAGGGGAGAAGCCTATGCCAATGCCAGCGCAAGAGTTTCCCTTGAGAGTATGATTTTAAGCAATTTTAATTGTGCATTTTTAGATACAACCCCTGTCCTGAAATTAAATTAGAATGAGAATAAAAAAAAAAATTACATGCAGAAAAGAAGAGAAAGAACAAGGAAAACCACTCTATTCAGTTCCTTGTCTGTTTTCATAATGCAGATATTGCAGCTAAGTTGGGATGCAAAGATGTCTGTAATCTCACTCCTACTGCAATCGCCATTGAGGTATCTCTCTCTATACCTGTATCTGTGCATACAGGTGCCATGCTTGAATTTGTGTTGTGTTGATGAAATGATTTATTAGATGAGATTTTTGGCTCTTTAGGTCTTTGGATGTATCTGTTTGAGGTGATCGCTATGCCTGAGATCAGAGGCCAACTATCCTCTTCATTTTTTTTTGGGCAGTTATGAGTAGGGAATGATAAGCATGACCATAGGGTGGCCAGGGAGATTCTGTTATATTATTTTTTAGTTTTTGGTTACCGTCTTGAGCGTGCAACATACAACTTAAACCTGTATATCTTTCACATCTGGCTTCATAAACATGGGTTGTTGCCTACTGGAGATTTTCTCTCATTGCTATTTCTGAAAATTGGGTTTCAAGTGGTGGCGGCGGGCATAGAATTGACATTATTACTGACTGTAGCTATCTTGATATACATATCCGCAGGCACTTGTACAAATTGAGAAGTTCTTGAAGAAATAAGAAGGCACCAGAGTTAGTAGTGAGGACGAGGCAAAGTTTTTTCTCGTATGTGGCAATGATTCATTGAAGTGCCTGTTTTCGTTTTCCAGTGGCGAAGGTCGCATGAGTTTCACATACTCTTCTTTTTGACCATTTTAGGGTGCAGTGCTGTATCCTCAGTAGGCTGCATTAGACACTGCAGGGTGGGTTAAAGTAATTCATGTATAGGCTATCTCTCTGTCTTCTATCTGTAAAATACTACAGTGGTCAGCAAGGAAGGATTGTCAGCATTCTTTGTAAGCATGTTCACTACATAATGATTTAAGCATCAATTCAGCTTGTTGACCACAACTGTTGTGTTTTAGTGCAAATATACGTCACTTTTAATGTTCATGCCCAATGCGCGTAAATGTGCTCGAAGTAGTGATGTAGATCCCTTGAGATGAGGACCATATTTCCTGCAGAAACTGTGAAGATTGGTTTTAGTGTTTGAGGACCATATCGGGCAATGTCGTGAAGGACATTAAACACATGTTATGTTGTCTGGGAAAGGAACTTTGAATACAAAGAGCATATATATACACCCATGATGTGGTCTATACTCTCTATATTGGGCAGACCAAAACGTGGGAAATGTATAACGGTCTAAGGTGCAAAATGTTGGGGATATTACAAAGAAAATGGCTGAACGACACAAATATAAAAACACAAAATAAAGGCTTCAATTCTTGATTCAAAATCCCTTTCCTTTAGATTTTATTTGTCCGGCATTTGCGTCCAATAGAATTTGGACAAATATCTTTCAACATATAATTTGAAGTGCTTTTGCGGAGAATTCTATTGAGTATAAGAAAATGAACTTGTGGACGGATTCTCAATAATCCATGGCCGGATTATGAATTTTGAAGATCTTCAACAATGAATGCCTACACATCACATGTGGGACCTTGCGCTTGAGAGCCAGATTGATGAAGGTTTGGAAGATCAATTGATTATTATTGGAATACGGAGTTGTGCCGAAGAGTTGCAAGATTCCATAATTCTTTGGAGCCACAGAGCAGAGGATGGGGGCGACAAGGTCCTCATCTCATATTTGGTGGCCAAGTCTTTTAAGATGATAAGGGAGCAATGTCCAATGGGCACTTCTATTCATCTATGTTCTCGTCCCTGCACGACATTTTTCTCCATAGCAAAAGGATCCCTGTACTCGTAGAATTGCTGTAGAAACAACCCTTCGTGGATGTTAATCCTACATATATATATATACCTCATATTCACTCAGGATTTACAGATGAAATGTACCAAAATCACTGAATATGCAGAGGTGTATTTGAAGTAGAATGACAATAAACATATGAACTTGACCCTAAGTGATACACAGTTGTATGAGAGCACGAGAGTTCGAGATGAAAGGATTTAACAATTCTGAAACCAATAACTGAGGGAGTAGAATTTATAGCACAATGCACGAATAAACACATGAACTTATCTGACATCCACTGGTCTGTGTGAGCACAGTAAATTACTATAGAATCAAAAGGGAAAAGAAAGGTACATACAAGAAGAAGCAGCAGGACCGGTCGAACTTACACTGCCAGCTGCAGATAAACCCTACTATACACACATATTGGAGAAAGTAGATATTGTCGAGAATAATACAGGTAATTTCCAGATTGGCTATAGCAAACTTGGCCAGCAAATTATCAACCAATGGACTACAGGTGGTGGTGACTTGGACTACGCAATACACCTCGGCATTTTGGAGAATCTGAAGCAGCTGGATAGCTAACCCAATGTAGCTTAGTCACACAATCTGAGCTAGAC
The DNA here is from genome assembly GCF_036785885.1 of Coffea arabica. NCBI lineage: Eukaryota > Viridiplantae > Streptophyta > Magnoliopsida > Gentianales > Rubiaceae > Coffea > Coffea arabica. Next base: position 14,539,631 of record NC_092323.1, on the reverse strand, counting down.
GAAACTGCAGTAGTATCATTCTGCTAAGGAGCAATTTATCACCTACTTCTCAACCGGAATAGTTGGAAAAATCGATTGCAGTGAGAATCCTGTGAAAAACACCACATGGTTTTTTGTCATCAATGAAAGTACTCGGGATTAATGAAATAGGAAGCTAAAAATCATAATGCATCTCTCATACAAGAAGATCAACAGTAAAGCCCCACGCGCTCAGGCAGCCCTCCTTTTCAGACCATAAGTAATGGAAGTGAATGGATGAAAATTCATTTTAGCTATAGAAGCAAGAAATTTGAAATTACATGAAGGGGAAGAAGAACAGATGTGAGGCGACCAGCTTTGGAAACAAAGTTCCATAAAGGAAGCCTGGCACTTGAATGATTGTCAGCCTTTTGAAATGAATGACCTCACAAGTAAACAGGAATTTCTCATTCCCTTAAAGGGAATTGTGAATGCCAATGACAGATGGCGACAGGAGAAAATGACTAGAAAATGAACCAAAGCTCCAAGAAATGAACTCAAATGGAGTATATGTTCTCATCTAACACTTATCCCTCAATAGATGTCTGCAAATTAAAAAAAGTAGCTGCAAAAACATATACGATATTATCACGTTCAAGAATAAATTTTGCACACCAGGGACAAGTAACAACATGACAGAATGACTCAAAAATAAAGGACCAAAATTCTAAGAGTTGAAACAGAGTGAAGGAAAAAGTGCAAGGTAGCTGACTACACATGCAATTCCATACTATAAAGTCATCATATAGCAAGCAAAAGCGATCGTATAAATTGAACTTTCATGATAAATTCAAATGCTCACTTCTGGGACCAGATTGTTAAGAAAGCCCGGGACAAAGAAAAAGCAAGGAGGGTAGTACCTCACATTTGCAATATAATCCATGAGCGGTAATTAATGATGCTAAACATAAAATGGACTGGATCTCAGGAAGTAAGTCTATCCTCAACTGGATTTCAGATAGATAATGCAGTAAAAACATTAACATCACTGATCCAGAATGGACAATAAAGACCAAGCCACAGCAATGCTCAAAAAATATTGAATCAATCTAAATCTAAAAAAATTGAGCAAAGGCTGCGCAATCATCATGGAGACATCAAAGTAGTGGAGTATCACATTATAAGGCCATTTTGTCAATTGAGAAAATATCTTAAAAAACAAACAAATCCAAAATGCTTGTGTTGAATTTGGCACTAATCCATTTTGAATACATGGGTAAAACAACTGTGAGTATACAGCATCAAAAATAAAGGACACAACTCAACGGAGAGGTGGGAAACGAGGAGAACAGCATATCAGAGTCAATCCCCATAGTTTTCTTCACCGGTAATCAAAGTGCAAGGATAACAATTGTCATATATCATCACTGATGCTCATCCTCAGATCTTAAAACAAATTAAACCACCAGTACACGCTTCAATATCGAAAAAGAAATTAAAAAAAATGAATAGACTGATAATTATCATACAGGACCCTCAGGAAGACAAATTAATCTTCAATTCCATTTGGGAAATTGCAGATAGATAACGCAGTTTATTTCTTATTACATCATTGGTCCATCCAGGAAAAATTCAAAGGCGAATAGGATAAGAAAAAAGGAGAAAATTTTCCAGCAAGAAGCTCAAGAAGCAGTAATGAACGATTAAAATGTCCAAACAAGGAGAAAGAAGCTAAAAGAACAGTTTATGCCAGCGGACTTCATAGTTAGGCAAAAGAACAAAAGACATGAAACACTAGTTTGGGTCTTCTGGGATTGGAAGAATGACATCGCTTGGCATATGAAAATCAAATGTTTTTGAACTCTTATGAAAGTGGAGGCAGTCAGTCTGCCGGGTAACCCTCATTACAGTATAGGACATGTTCAGCTGCTGGCTTTATTCCATAGATTGTTTGCTCCATAATTATATGAAAGCATATTCTAGGCAAGATGACCAATTAATATCAAATAAGGGGGAAAAATTTAAGTCAGAAAAGGACTAAGAAGATGAAAAATTAACTAGAAATAAGGGAGAAAAAAGTTAATTAAAATGTATAGAACCAGCCAAGCACAGCAAAAGGTTGAATTACAATCATTGCGATCGCCTAGTTTACTATTCCAAAACCAAATGTTACTCTGGATCACGAACAAAGCAGCCCGTAAATTAGTGCTATAGTTTAGGCTAAACCTTAGTAATAAAATTCCAAAAATCTATGCAATAATTTCAGTAGTACTTTTGACTACTTGGATCCGGCATTCATAAGCACAAGTCCAAAACACCTTCACTACTAATAAGTATACACAGCACAACACTTAACCTTCAAACTTTTCCCCCCCTCTTTCGCTAAGTGTTTTTTTCTGCCTGATAATATATAATGAAACTTCAGTTTATCAGCAATAATATTTTGCGGACACAGGTGAAGGTAACTACATTTATAAAGTTCATTTACCCAGCAGAAGAGTATCAAAGGGTTGCAAGCCACTATACCAAAATGTGCTACCAAAGACACATTTACATAATTCAACACATGACATTGTGTTTAAGTTCCAAAGGTCATGAATGAAACACCAATTCTTGAATAAAAAAATCTAACTAAGTTACTTGAATTACTGAAAAATTAAATGAAAATATGGAAAAGGACAAATAAAGGCAACGAAGGGGCCCTCTAAGCAGAGGCAATTTTCAATATCTTTTCAATGGCAATATATATGCCATTATTCTTATTCATGTCAGCCTACAATTAACTTTGTTTTCCAGTAAAAATTTGACTACCCATAGAGCTTATTCAGTGTGAAACAATACTACAATTTGTAGGGTAGTACACGAGCTTATTCCTTTTTATATGTGCTTCAGAGGTTCGGGGATGTTCCTCCTCAATGGCCATTTCCCCAATTTGCGCTCTATTTTCCCCTTTCCTCACAAAGAATGAAGTAAAAGTTCACACTCTTTGCAACGAACCAGTTTTATATAACTATATTAAATGACTATTCAATTAGAACGAGGAAGGGAAGTTTACATGCATGATATGAGGTTAAACCCACAAAAAGCAAAGCATTCAAACAAATGAATCAGATAACTAAATGACTAGCATACTTCAAAGATGAAAGAACCTGAATATTATAAACAACATGTCCACCAAAGAACAATTGCCATGCCCTGCACCAAACATCACGATCAGAACTCAGCTGCCATACAATGCACAATCTCAGCTCCATTAGGAACTTTGAGAATCACACCAGACCACAAAATCCTTCCAGCCAACATTCCATCCCCATCCTTCCAAACTTCAATATCCGCACACTTTATCTCCACCTCCTTCCCACTTCCCTTTTTCTCCCAAACAACACACAACCTCCCATCGAAATTCACCATCGTTGTGCCATAGACGAACGTAGGCAACCCTTTCCCTACACCCTTCAACTCCTTCCAAACACCTTCCTCCACATCATACCCTGCAATCTTCCCAAAAATATTGCAACAATACAACACTCCCTGAACCACCGCAGGCTGCCGCCGACAAATTATTAACACGTTTCCGCACTTCCCGACCACCCCAACATCATACACCTCCCCACTTCTACCCGCCATTGCATAAACTCTCCCCTCCATCACCACGCTCGCGTGCATCCGCTTCAACCTCACCTCAACAGGGCTCGGCACCGTGGTCCACAACCCGGTAACCGGGTCAAAAACCTCGGCCCAGTCCATAGACTGAGCCGTACCATCCACAACACAACCACCTAGAACATAAATCTTCCCATCAACAACCCCGGCTCCGGCGAACTCCCGGCCCACCTTCATTCTAGGGCCTTCCTCCCACCTATTGAACCTACAATCATAAACCCACATCGAATTTGACGGAATTCCATCAAAAGCCCCCCCAATTACGTATATTTTCGGGCCTAGGACAGCCAACGCGGGCCCTACGGGCTGGACCCGGTTGCGGGGAAGGGGAAAAATGAGTTTTTGTGGGTTTTGGCAATTAGGGACGAGAGTGTACCAGTCGACGGAGTTGTCGATGCGGAGGTTAAGGTAAAGAAAGGTTTGGGTGGTACGGAGGCGGGACCGGGCGGTCAAGAGTGTAGAGGAGGTTATGGCGGAGTGCCATGTTTTCGAGACAAGAGAGAGATCACGGTAATGGGAGCTGGGGACTCTTGCTAGGCAGTCGATGGACACGTCATCTGGGAGCTTCGGGATCAGCTGGGGTTCAGCCGATGGTTGTGGCGGCTGGCTGCCACTGGAGGAGGTGGTGGTGGTCATATCTAACCAGTGTACTGTGAAAACTTTGGAAATGCCTATGTTGGTTGGTTGCTCGGTCAAGGTGGTTGCAGCTAAATATGCATAGGGATTTAACTGTAGAGACCTCCCATAAGCTAAAAAGTATCTAAAATAATACTGTAGCATTACTTGTAATGTAATTTATATTAGGTAAAAAAGTGATTCAAAATTATATTTATAATATATATATATATATATATATATGCAAATCTTGATAATCAAACAGACCCAATTATTGTTATTATACTAACTTTTAATGTATCAAAATTTAACCAAAATTATTTCTTTTTTTTTTTTGTAATTGAAATGCTTCATTTTCTTGCACTAAATAAATGAAAATTGTGCAGTAATATCTCATTCACCTTCTAAAAGGGTCATCTAACAATTTATGATACTTCATATCCATAGCATAACTGTAGCTGTGGACTGAAACTTGGGAAATTTTTCTTCCGAACCGAAATCAACACACACCCAGTTAAATTAGAAACACTCAGGAGTCATCGTAAAATTGAGTCAAAGACTAATATAAAAGGGACTCACTAAAAAACCCTGTAACTGAACAAGGCCCCAATGGACCTAGGTTGAAACCCTGTAGCTGAAAGCCTGAAACTTGGGAAATGCCTTGGTATAAATGTGCATATGGATAACTGTATAAATAGTGACGTAGATCTTGAGATGAGAACATATTTACTGCAGAAACTGTCAAGATTGGTTTTAGTACCATATCAGGCAATGTTGTAAAAGACATCAATCATATGTATTTTGTGTGGGAAAGGAACTTTTGTACTCAGAATTAGGACCGCAACCTGCAAACGAATCGAATCGCTTGAGTTCGGTCAACATCGAGCTCGAGTCAAATTCAAGTTAATCAAGTCAAATTCGAGTTCAAAAATACTAATCTCATTATCTCGTGAGCCGGTTCAAATTTGATTATGTATTTAATTTTTTATTTTAATAGTAAAATTACATATATATATCTCTAATATTTTATTATTCGTTAAGAAAAATTATTATTTTATTCATTTTAAAATAAAATAATTAATTTTTTAAAAAAATTTTAAACTCAAACTAGACATTTTGAACTCGACGAGTTCAAAATCGAGTTCGAACGAGACTCGGTTTGATTAGTTCGAAACTCAGAATATACCCATGATGTTGTATATTCAGAATATACTCGACTCTTACACCCCTATTCAGAATATACACCTATGATGTGGTCTATATTGGGTGTATCAAAGCGTGGGAAATGTATCACGATCAAAGGTGCAAAATGTTGGGAATATTACAAAGAAAATGGCTGAATGATACAAAGATAAAAACACAAAATAAAGGTTTCAAATCTTGATTCAAAATCACTTTTCTTTAGATTTTAGTTGTCTAGTAATAGAGCTTGGACAAATTAGCCTTCACCATAATTTGAAATTTGTCTATCTTTTACTCTTTGCACTAAGTAAGACAAACCCTACTTGAACTATGGACTGTTTTTTAAGGGAATTCTAGTAATTTTCTATAGCAAATCACCCCCTATATGATCTAGAAGTATTTGAAAGTTGCAACTTTTGTCTAATGAATCATGTATTTTCTTAGCCAAGTGATTAACACCAGTGGTTGGTCTGACGTTTTTATAGAAGTTTTAGACACTATTTCGAGGGGCATTAACCGTCAAAACAAGAAAAAAAGGTGTCAAAACAGAAAATTTAAACATTTTGACCGTCACTAAGGATCCGTCTGAAGATCATACAAGATCCACCTGCGAATGTCCAGTGGGGGCTCATGCTCTTCTATGTCCTCGTCCCTAGGAAGGCGAGCACGACATTTTTCTCCATTGCTGAAGGATCCCTATACTTGTAGAATAACTGTAAAAACGACCTTTCGTGGGAAGTCACTCCTATACATACATACATACATATATATATATATATATATATATATATATATATAGACACTTCATATTCAGGATTTACGAATGAAATGAACAACAATGCTCAAAATCACTGAACATGCAGTTGTATTTGAAGTGGAATGACTATAAACATATGAATTTGATCCTAAGTGATATACAGTTGCATGAGAGCACGAGATTTCCATCCAGATGAAAGGATTTAACAATTCTGAAACCAATAACTGAGGGAGTAGAATTTATAGCACAATGCACGAATAAAACACATGAGCTTATCTGACATCCACTGGTCTGTCTGAGCACAGTAAATTACTTTCGAATCAAAAGGGAAAAGAAAGGTACATACAACAAGAAGCAGCAGGACCGGTCGAACTTACATTGCCAGCTGCAGATAAACCCTACTACTATACACACATATTGGAGAAAGTAGATATTGTCGAGAATGTGGCTGAATAGAAATACAGAAGATAATTTCCAGATTGAATATAGCAAACTTGGCCAGCAAATTATCAACCAATGGACCACAGGTGGTGGCGACTTGGACTACGCAATACACCTCGGCATTTTGGAGAATCTGAAGCAGCTGGATAGCTAACCCAATGTAGCTTAGTCACACAATCTGAGCTAGACGAAACTGCAGTAGCATCATTTTGCTAAGGAGCAATTTATCACCTACTTCTCAACCGGAATAGTTTGAAAAATTGATTGCAGTGAGAATCCTGTTAAAAACACCACATGGTTTTTTGTCATCAATGAAAGTACTCGGGATTAATGAAATAGGAAGCTAAAAATCATAATGCATCTCTCATACAAGAAGATCAACAGTAAAGCCCCACGTGCTCAGGCAGCCCTCCTTTTCAGACCATAAGCAATGGAAGTGAATGGATGAAAATTCATTTTAGCTATAGAAGCAAGAAATTTGAAATTACATGAAGGGGAAGAAGAACAGATGTGAGGCGACCAGCTTTGGAAACAAAGTTCCATAAAGGAAGCCTGGCACTTGAATGATTGTCAGCCTTTTGAAATGAATGACCTCACAAGTAAACAGGAATTTCTCATTCCCTTAAAGGGAATTGTGAATGCCAATGAAAGATGGCGACAGGAGAAAATGACTAGAAAATGAACCAAAGCTCCAAGAAATGAACTCAAATGGAGTATACGTTCTCATCTAACACTTATCCCTCAATAGATGTCTGCAAATTAAAAAAAGTAGCTGCAAAAACATATACGATATTATCACCTTCAAGAACAAATTTTGCACACCAGGGACAAGTAACAACATGACAGAATGACTCAAAAATAAAAGTGGACCAAAATTCTAAGAGTTGAAACAGAGGGAAAGAAAAAGTGTAAGGTAGCTGACTACACACGCAATTCCATACTATAAAGTCATCATATAGCAAGCAAAAGCGATCGTATAAATTGAACTTTCATGATAAATTCAAATGCTCACTTCTGGGACCGGATTGTTAAGAAAACCCGGGACAAACAAAAGGCAAGGAGGGTAGTATCTCACATTTGCAATATAATCCATGAGTGGTAATTAATGATGCTCAATAAAAAATGGACTGGATCTCAGGAAGTAAGTCTATCCTCAACTGGATTTCAGATAGATAACGCAGTAAAAACATTAACATCACTGATCCAGAATGGACAATCAAGACTAAACTACAGCAATGTTCAAAAAATATTGAATCTGTCTAAATCTAAAAAAAAATCAAGCAATGGCAGCGCAATCATCATGGGGACATCAAAGTAGCAGAGTATCACATTATAAGGCCATTTTGTCAATTGAGAAAATATCTTAAAAAACAAACAAATCCAAAATGCTCGTGTTGAATTTGGCTCTAATCCATTTTGAATACATGGGTAAAACAACTGTGAGTATACCATTCGACTGAATCTCAGAATCTCCAGATTACAGCATCAAAAATAAAGTACATAACTCAACAGAGAGGTGGGAAATGAGGAGAACAGCATCTCAGAGTCAATCCCCATAGTTTTCTTCACTGGTAATCAAAGTGCAAGGATAACAATTGTCATATGTCATCACTGATGCTCATCCTCAGATCATAAAACAAATTAAACCACCAGTACAGACTTCAATATCGAAAAAGAAATTGAAAAAATGACATTATGAAACCATTAGACTGATAATTATCATACAGAACCTCAGGAAGACAAATTAATCTTCAATTCCATTTGGGAAATTGCAGATAGATAACGCAGTTTATTTCTTATTACATCATCGGTCCATCCAGGAAAAATTCAAAGGCAAATAGGATAATAAAAAAGAAGAAAATTTTCCAGCAAGAAGCTCAAGAAGCAGTAATGAATGATTAAAATGTCTAAACAAGAAGGAGGAACCTAAAAGAACAATGTATGCCAGCGGGACTTCACAGTTAGGCAAAAGAACAAAAGACATAAAACACTAGCTTGGGTCTTCTGGGATTGGATGAATGACGTTGCTTGGCATATGAAAATCAAATGTTCTTAAACTCTTATGAAAGTGGAGGCAGTCAGTCTGTTGGGTAACCCTTGTTACAGTATAGGACATGTTAAGCTGCTGGCTTTATTCCGTAGAGTTTTTGCTCCATAATTATATGAAAGCATATTTTAGGCAAGATGACCAATTAATATCAAATAAAGGGGGGGGGGGGGGGGGAAGTCAATTAAAAAGTATAGAATGAACCAATCGAGCTTGTTCCTTTTTATGTGTGCTTCAGAGGTTCAGGGATGTTCCCTCCTCAATGGCCATTGCCCCAATTTGCGCTCTATTTTCCCCTTTCCTCACAAAGAATGAAGTAAAAGTTCACACTCTCTGCAACGAACCAGTTTTATATAACTATATTTAATGACTATTCAATTAGAACGAGAGAGAGGGAAGTTTACAGGCATGGTATAACCGTACGAGGCTAAACCCATAAAAAACAAAGCATTCAAACAAATGAATCAGATAACTAAATGGCTAACATGCTTCAAAGATAAAAGAACCTGAATATTATAAACAACATATGCACCAAAGAACAATTGCCATACCCTGCACAAACATCACCATCAGAACTCAGCTGCCATACAATGTACAATCGCAGCTCCATCAGGAACTTTGAGAATCACACCAGACCACAAAATCCTTCCAGCCAACATTCCACCCACCTTCTTCCAAACTTCAATATCCGCGCACTTTATCTCCACCTCCTTCCCACTCCCCTTTTTCTCCCAAACAACACACAACCTTCCATCGAAATTCACCATCGTTGCACCATAGACGAACGTAGGCAACCCTTTCCCTTCACCCTTCAACTCCTTCCAATCATCTTCCTCCACATCGTACCCTCTGATATTCCCTAAATAATCACAACAATACAACACTCCCCGAACCACCGCAGCCCGCCCCCTCCACCCCAAATCAAGCCTTTTTGACACGTTTCCCCACTTCCCCAGCCCAACATCATACACCACCCCACTTCTACCCGCCATTGCATAAACTCTCCCCTCCATCACCACGCTCGCGTGCATCCGCTTCAACCTCACCTCAACAGGGCTCGGCACCGTGGTCCACAACCCGGTAACCGGGTCAAAAACCTCGGCCCAGTCCATAGACTGAGCCGTAACATCCACAACACAACCACCTAGAACATAAATCTTCCCATCAACAACCCCGGCTCCGGCGAACTCCCGGCCCACCTTCATTCTAGGGCCTTCCTCCCACCTATTAAACCTACAATCATAAACCCACATCCAATTTAACGGGATTTGGTTAATAGACCCCCCAATTACGTATATTTTCGGGCCTAGGACGGCGAACGCAGGTCCTACGGGCTGAAACGGGAGGCCGCGAAGGGGAATAATGGGTTTTTGTGGGTTTTTTCTGCTATGGCAATTAGAGAGGAGAGTGTACCAGTGGAAGGAGTAGTTGATGCGGAGGTTGAGGTAGAGAGAGGTTTGGGTGGTATGGAGGAGGGACCGGGTGGTGAAGAGTGCAGAGGAGGTTATGGCGGAGCGCCATGATCTTGAGACAAGAGAGAGCTTAGGGTAATGGTATCTGGGGATCCTTGATAGGCAGTTGATGGACACGTCATCTGGGACGTCTGGGATCAGCTGGGGTTCGGCCGATGGTTGTGGCGGCTGGCCGCCACTGGTGGTGGTGGTGGTAGTGGTGGTCATCTAACCAATGGACTGTGAAACTCGGGAAATGCCTATGTTGTTGCAGCTAAATATGTATAGGGACTCTTAAAACTTTGGAAATGCCTATATGTTGAAAAAAATTTTGAAAATTAAATTCAAACTCGACTTGATTATTAATTTATCTTATTCTTCATGCTTGGTTTCGATGTCATTATTATTATTTTTTAAGTGTTAGCAATAATTTATCTTATTATTTATTGCTCATTTTATGTAATTGAAATGCTTCATTTTCTTATATACTAAATAAATGAAAATTGTGCAATATCTCATTGACATATCTTGTGAAAGGGCCATTTGACGTATACTCGGACGCAGTACAAAGCGTTGGGGGCCAAAGGGAAAACACAATTCAGATTTCCAAAATCTTTCCAACTGAACTCTAAGATTTCCAACCGTTAACAAGGAAACAATTCCAACTGAAATGCCAAGATTTTTTACAAAGTTTCAACCAGCAAGACTGTCTGAATCCTGGTTGAACTGATCAACATATCCAGCTCCCCTTGTCCAATTGCAGTACATAATCAAAATCTGCTAAATTTCTTTTATGGGTTCCTGCCACCAATTTTGAACCATATTGCTTTTTGACAGTTTGAATTGAGATCTCTCAAAGCTTCCCGTCAGTGGGGTTCAACTTTTGCCATCACAACACACCTTGAAGGATACAGAAGTTGATGCCTCCAGGAAACAAGTACTCGAGGGCCAGGCAGAGGCTATATCCCCAAGTCAGCCTAATTAAAATTTTTTGTCAATCAACAGATCCAAATCACAAGTAACTTTATACAAATTATAATGCTGAACTAAATTTCAATCAGCAAGATGATCTAAAGATGACAGTTTTGTAAAAATCAGCTGTAACCTAGTAATGCTTAAACTTATAGCACCCTCAAACTACTTCACAGTATCACAAAAATATAGAGAAGGAAAATTAAAAGCACATACAATGCAAACTAGTAATGTGCTTAGCTGGAGTAATTACCAAGTAAACTACATATTTTAGATCATACTCTGGTTCCTAGTTAGCTCTTCTTCTTGAACAGGCATTGGAGCAAATCTGATTCCAGCCAACTCAAACTCTTTCAATTTCAGGCAGTCATCAAGGGCATCTGCAGATGTGCAAATGTATTGCCATTACAATCCTCGAGAATCATGTAAATTCTGTCACGCAATTTTGCGCTCCAAAGGCTATTTGCAGAAAAGATTCATCATCCCATTTATTAGACTCCTATCTCTCAGTAAATGAAAGAATAAAATGCTCTGAAAGTCAATAGACCATAAAGATTTGCACAAACTTGCTTTAAAGAGAATTTGAATATTCAAGAATCCTGACACTGTAAAACTAAGCCGAGTCTTGAAATTTTCTGCATAAATGGAGTGTAAGACATACTTAACAGCAAAATGGAAAGCACCTGGTGCATCCTTCATGTTCTTTTAGTCTCCTTTTTCAGTTATGGAATGTAAAACCTCAGGCCTTTCCCAGGCAATTCCTGCTGGGATAGGCTTATGACGGAGGTGAACTTGAAAAATTTTGCAAAACTCTTGAACCAAAGATTTGTGAGTAATATCAATCAGCTGGTTATCATCAATGTCATACTTGTTTTCAGCTCCACGTTGATTAGGTGAAACATGTTCCTGCAACAGACCCTTTATGCTTCCAACTTGACGATCTTGAATACCGCAAGGGACAATTTGACCAAATGCTGTCAGATCTGTGGCAACATTCAATGCTAATCCATGGTATGCTATCCACTGTGACACTTTTATACCAATAGCTGCCAGTTTTTGGTCTCCTGAAGGGGTCACAAGTGTTAGTCTCTGTCTATTTCACCAGCAATCTTAAATTAAATGCTAAATATGACATTGCTATTAAGAAGTCAATAGCAAATTAATTTTACTATAAAACCATCACGCATGGATCCATTCAATCCAGCTTTTCCAGAAGGATAATTCCTAAAGCACATCAGAGGAAGGGAAAAGATGTCAAGGACAAAAGACAAGAACAATCTATCTGTAAAACTTTATGCATATGTGCTGAAAACTCACAATTTTCAGATGATACATATGGAATGAGATTCAAGTGTTGCTAAAAACAAATGGACTGTCAAAGTGCCTTAAGAATTGAAAACATGATAGTAGACTACAAATTTAATCCAAGGACATAAAAAAGTGTAAGTTCTTTCTATCCTTAATGACAACCGATGAAAAAAGTGATAGCACTGACCATATTTTTAGTCTGCCAATTTTTCAATGAAAAGTCTACTTGCAAAATGTTCACAGAACTCATTCTATTATGGAATCTACATTCAAGATTCTTGCCTTGGATGTCACTTCCAACTAGTTAAATGAACAACAATCAAATCCTCTTTGATGATAGGAAGATATCAAGGCATTTTCAGCAGCTACATGGTTACTTATTCACATAGAAAGGAATTCTATACTTGTCCACACAAACAGTTATTAGAGGCCAAACCTAATCCTTCCAAATTACAAATTGAATAACCTTCACTCATTTCACAACCATGCCTTGTGTAAGTATGGCAAAGGCAATAGAATATTAGTCAAAGGATTGCCAACCTACCAACCCAAACACCAGTTAGGCCCTCAATACGTGAAGCTTTAATGAAAAATGTTGAGGAAAGAACACGAATAACAACTTCTTCAAGTGCCCTGAGGTACCAATGAAGATCCATTTTGTGATATCGGAGATTGATTATTGGGTAAATCACTAGCTACAAAACAAAAATGTAAAATGTCAGAATTAAAAAGGTTTTGATGCTCAAAGAAACACATTTATTTAATTGACAGCCTTGAGCATGATACAGGATACATGCTACTGAATCTGCTGGAACAACTTATAAGACTACTTATTTATAAGATTACATATTTGATTCTAGACTCTGGGATGGTGGAACAAACCCAACTTCCCAAATGCTTGAGGAAGCAAATATACCCAGCCTGAATGCAGTCAGGTTTAAACAAATGGCTTTCCCTTCAAATTGATCCCACAAAAGTTCTAATAACATGACTACCATTATCATGAGAAACACATATCTGAGTGGATAGCACAAAACACTAGTTAGTCAACCCAGGTTCAGGTCTGAATATCTTCCAAATATTCCTGAGCTATAAAAATAACACCCTAAGATATTAGGTACAAAATTCTGCTGAAAAGTAGAATCTACCTGTCCAGGTCCATGGTATGTAACTTCGCCTCCCCGTTCGGTTCGATATACATTAATGGGCGCATTTTTCATGCTAAAATTCAAGTATGCCTCAGAACTACGAGTACCCAATGTATAAACAGGATGGTGCTGCAAAATGATCAGTGTGTCTGAACAGTCTTTTTCCCTTTCGATCAATTCCTTCCTCTTTTTAACTATGTCCTTCTGCCAAGACCATGCCTCAGCATAGGGAATGAGTTCTTTATGCATGTCATAAAACTCACAACTGCCACGCAATAAAAATTCAAAGAATGAAAGTTTGAAAAACTCAAAAGCGTGTTCAAACAGTCTCAGTGTTCAAAAGTGAATGCACCTTCTTTTAACTTCATTTGTCATCGCAACTGCTGAATTTACAACACAAGAACGACTGCTTGGCCTCTGTTTTGATGAATTAATAAGTTGGTTTCCTGGGATTGAGCCAGAAACAGTGCTTGCTAGTAGAATCATATTTATTGTGGTATTCTAGCAAGTAGAAAATCAAGACATATTAGTATAATAGTCACAAATCTCAGTCTGCTAAATACCACCTTTTCCACTTCTTTGCAGCAATGTTTCAATAAAGCGTGCAACTGCAACGAGGCAGTAATACACCCCTTATGATGTCAACCAGTAAGTTAGTTTCATGTTGAAATTAGAGACTATCATAATTTCCATGAAGAATTTTTCTCGTTTAGCATTCCCACTGATAAAAGTTAATAGCTCACATCCAAGTAAAAAGCATGTTTCACATTCTTCAAAAGAAAAGAAAATCTACTCCCAGCAACTGTATTGATCTCCTAAGTTCTATCGCATAACCATTAGCTGAAAATGTTAAAAGCTAAATACTACTAGTCAAAACACATGCCAATCTAATTCCCACATTAAAGGGTCATCTCAGAAATACCTCACAGACATTTCTACAAATACTTTGTCTATAAAAAAGAATCTTTATTTCGTCATGTAGCAGATTATGGCTGGGAAATAGGGGCATACCTATGCCTTTTCCGAGAGTCAGTGGTTATTCAATTCCTAGAAAAACAGTTATCTGTTAAAAATACTAGTATAAAGCAATAAGCAGCCAAGAGTATCTTTATTGCCGGCGCAACATTGGATCATTGAACTGACAAATTTTCCTACCATTATCTCCTAAATTTAAGACGATCAAATAGAACCCATTCAACTCTTTTCGATGATGGATAGGGGGAAACAGTTGGGGAGAGAAAAAGGAGAGATTGATGATGGGCTTTGGTGGACTTGGTAGTCCGCTGTAGACTGCGGCTGACGGAAGACACAAGAAAGAAAGAAGGGGGTCTTATTAATTTTGGGTTTTCGAACAGTTTAACCCCTTAAATATTTGCTCATCTAACAGTTTAGTCCTTACTGGTTTGTTTGAGAGCTTTATTTATTTTTCTTTTAAAGCAAACACAAAAGGAAAACTAGAATCAGAAAATACAAACCCAAAGAGAAAAGGGTAAAAAACAAAACAGCCCTTTATGGTTTCAAAACGTACAACATGACACCCTATGTTTTGAACTAAATTGTAAAGGTGACGAAATCCGTTAAGTTTAACGGAAATGACTTATTGGAACTTTAAAAAAATTTTATACCTAAATTTTAACAAATATACCTGTTCTATCCCTTAGCACTTAATTATTTCTCTCTAGAGAATAAAATAAATGATTTTGTTAAGCTGTCTTTTCCTTAATTATATCAGGGCATTTTTGTCATTTCGTCCATTTCCGTTAAATTTAACGGATTCCATCACCTTTACAATTTAATTCAAAGTATGAGGTCTCGTATTGTGCGTTTTGAAACCACGAGGGGCTTTTCTGTATATTACGTTTACCACGGGGTTTTTTTTTTTTTAAACCCAAGAGAGAGAAAATTAGAACCATGTGGAACTACAGAGCAGAACGAGAAAAAGATACAAGAAGCACATATTCATCAAACTGCTGCTTAATCAATTATGGTTAAAACAACTCTAATGAATGTGTCATTTGTAAGTAAAAACCAATTATGGTTACAACAACTCTGATTTACGAAATTTGAAATTAAGTTTTAACTTTGCATATGTCACTTACATTTAACCTCGCTAATGCATACATAGGCAGATGGCATTAGAAAATTTCTAGCACTAAATTACTAACATTGTCTTTTAGTCCATTAGAATTCATGGTTAAAATATGAAAAAAGAGATAGATTACACTTAACGAGAATAATCTAGAATGGGATTAAGACACATAGGAATCCTTGCATTGTGAGAAACCATTTTAATGTACATATTTGCAAAATTGTATATTGAAAATTGACATTGTGCAGGAACCATTTAACCTTCATTTGCAATGATCTCAAATTCTTCATCTATGATTTGATGTTATGTGATGGCAATATTAATCTTGCTCCTTGTAATAAAATGACTAGTAGGGAAACATATTCATAGTCTAGACTTAAATTTTGACCTTTACACATTTCAAGGCCATAGACATGCTCAATATATTAAAAGGTCCTGTTTCACTAAAGACTTTAACTTCACTTTTCCAGTCTACGTCCAGTGAGGATAGCCCACATTGTAATCCCAACATCAGAAGATTCAAGGGAAGGAACACCCATCAACAAAGCCATATAATTGGAAAATGTCACACAATAATATAACCAAAAATAAAGGCTTGACAACAGAACACCACAAATCTCATTAACCAGATCATGACTTACTGGCATGAAAAGTATTTGGTGACAACTATCAGCGTAGAAAAGTACTAAAGAAGTTCTATTCCTTTTCATTTATTTCCTTTCAAGAGAAGAATGTTATACAATTAAAAAAATTTATGCCGTTTCTCAGTTTTAAGCTCATCTTATTGCGGTCTCAGAGTTTCTACTATTGTCACATAAAACCCTAAGCTTCTTTATGATTTCTGAGTGATAACAAGCCAAAAGTAAGTATATGTAGATCAGATTAAGTCAAAGCATGTAAATTTACATGCATAAAAATACACATACTTCTGATCCCCTCATTCTCCACTATAATTCCTATAATCTTCTTCAGTGTTTAGCTTGCATTGATTTTAGAACAACTGAGATGTAAGTTTAATTCAGCTATAACAAGCACATCCTTCTTACGACTAAGCATTTTTCTCCATGAATCTAACATTCTACGGCTTTGACAACACACGTCATGGTTTAGAAGACTGAGAAAGAGATCAAATATTTAGGGCTCCTATGGTCTGCCTTATAAACTGGCTTTGATTATTTTGATGATCAACAAGTAAGAGAATCAACTACCATAACTTCTTCCACCGCCCCTATTACACTCTCCGCATTTTATTTATGCCCTTGCTTAGTTCTAATTTCCTGTTTGAATTCAGACACAAGCAGCATTTATTGACTTTATCATCCTAAGCTGCTCTAAGACAGTGCACTAGGGGCCTTCTGACCACCCTATCCTGAGACCAACTGCCAACATAATTGGTGGATCTCTCTGGTCCTGGTGGTCAAACTAAATGACTCACAAGACCAGGTTAAGACAACCTCAAGCAGTGCTTCCAGCCAACAACAAACACTACTCAAGACTTCGTATATAGTGTTAGCACTTAAATAAACAAGCATCGTTTATTGCTTTGCATTATTAAAGGAACCTAATTGAATATGGATAAAACATCCAAAAACCCTAAACTTGAAAACAAAGTGCATAAAAAGTTGCAGCTGAGCTAGCAAAGAAAGGTTTGTCCACTATAAATCAAATGCAAATAGACTTGAATCAATCTGCACTCTACCGAATGAATGATTTCTTCCATACGTGTTGCCAGTAACAATTCAGCACTACTCTTCCACCGACAAATGTTATAAAAGTAAACATTCTTTGCCAACATCCTCACTTCTCAATTAGTCCAAAAAATGACCAGCTATCCTAAATGGGTTTTTAGTAAACCTTGATAAAGCCCTTGTGAATCATGTAAATTAAGACCTCATATTAACTTAAAAAACAACTCATACTTCACTGGAATACGCCTAATTATTTGTAGCAAATTCTTCAATAATTTCATAACCGTCAACTACCCATCTCTTCAATCTCATTATTAGTTTAGTTTCTTTCCAATCTGAAGTGCAAGTGGAGTGCATAAACTGGAACAAAACCAAAATTATTAACACAAAAATCAAACTTTGACAGCGCCGATTCAATTTCTATTTAATCATCAACTTTTTTCTTTTATTTTGAGCACAAATGTAACTTTATTTGATAAGAGAACACATCATAAACAGAGAGCACAAACCTCAGTAACAAACTGCTGAACAGCCAAAAAATGAAAAAAAAAAATTACCCCCCCCCCCCCCCAAACACCCAAATTAAGACAAAACACAGTACATAATAGAGGGACTACTCAAAGATATCAAAAGGCAAACTTCATTCAATAGCTAGTCCACAATTCTCACTCATGCGTTCACCTTATACCCCTCCACGCTACAACCAGGAAAAAAAGGGGAAAAGAAAAATTAAACAAGATTCCCAGACTTCCACAGGTATCCAAATTTATAATTGTACCTGAGTTGTGGCAAGCATTCAGCTGAATTCAGTAATTAATAGGCTTTCTTCATGATAATTCCACGGATAGAAAAGAACAGAAAATTCGATCAATATCTAAGACTGTGTAGAATAAATAAGCCCATGAAAAGAGGCGGGAGGTGAAGAACTGATTAAAAATAAAAATAAAAACCTGGCGGTGGCGGGCGGAAAGACCACGGCAATATTAAAAACGGAAGAAACTTTTATGCTGCCATAGGATTATGTATATTACGAGTGGGGAGGCCCAAATTGGTCCAAATTGGTGTTTTTAACCCTAAGTTTCTTAAATTGTTCAAGACTAGTCCTAGCAGTTATTTTTCTAACAAATAAAAGAGGTCAAAAATAAATTTTCTAACAAATAATTTTTTAAGTGAAAAATTAATTACTATTTTGGCTGTCCAAGAAACTTTTATATGGTTTTATCTTCCAGCAGAGAAAAACCAATTGAGGAAAAAAATGTGAATCCACAATATATATACATATATATATATATATAATTGGTCCAAATTGGTGTTTTTAAACTTAAGTTTTTAAAATTGTTCAAAGACTTCAAGTATTATATTCCTACTAATTATTTTTTAACAAATAATAGAGCTCAAAAAAATTTTCCTAACAAATAATTTTTTTAAGTGAAAAATTAATTACTATTTTGGTTTTCCAAGAAACTTTTATATGGTTTTATCTTCGAATGGAGAAAAATCAATTGAGAAAAAAACGTGAATCCACTATATATATATATATACACACACACACACATATATTTGAGACTAAATTTTTTTTTTTTTTGTTATTATCTTTTGTTTATGCATTATGTAGTTCATTATGAATTTTCTTTGATACTTTCATGATTAATCAAATAGTCTTAACTGATATTATTAGGTCATATAAGTTGTTCAAACTCGATAATTCAGTTGGACTTCCCCTCAGAAATTTCATCAATTTATTATGACCTCACAATTTTATTTAATTTTTTTTTTGGTTTTTGTTTCATTTAATCCTCTGTGAGCCAAAATACACTGTAACATTTTACATGGCATCTTCCAGTTTTTTCAGTGTTTCACATGACCTCACAAATTTTATTTCATGTTCCTCAATTTTATTTCAATACATTTGCACATCTGCAGATGCTCTTGATGACTGCCTGAAATTGAAAGAGTTTGAGTTGGCTGGAATCAGATTTGCTCCAATGCCTGTTCAAGAAGAAGAGCTAACTAGGAACCAGAGTATGATCTGAAATATGCAGTTTACTTGGTAATCACTCCAGCTAAGCACATTACTAGTTTGCATTGTATGTGCTTTTAATTTTCCTTCTCTATATTTTTGTGATACTGTGAAGTAGTTTGACGGTGCTATAAGTTTAAGCATTACAGCTGATTTTTACAAAACTGTCATCTTTAGATCATTGAAATTTAGTTCAGCATTATAATTTGTATAAAGTTACTTGTGATTTGGATATGTTTTTTTTTTGTCGCAATGATAGATGTCCTATAACCTAATCTAGCCTAGTCTAAGGGGAAGGGGAGGGGGTTCGATGTGAGTACAGTCTCCATCGATGAAGGTCAATTAAGACCGCCACAAATTGTGTCAAATTTGTGGGAGGCAAGGATTGAACCCCTGACCTCCAGCATCACCTTTAATGGTGATGACCACTGGACCAAATGGCCAGTGGCTTGTGATTTGGATATGTTGGTTGACAAAAATTTTTAATTAGGCTGACTTAGGGATATAGCCTCTGCCTGGCCCTCGAGTACTTGTTTCCTTCCTGGAGGCATCAACTTCTGCATCCTTCAAGGTGTGTGTTGTGGTGGCAAAAGTTGAACCCCACTGACGGGAAGCTTCGAGAGATCTCAATTCAAACTGTCAAAAGGCAATATGGTTCAAAATTGGTGGCAGGAACCCATAAGAGAAATTCAGCAGATTTTGATTATGTACTGCAATTGGACAAGGGGAGCTGGATATGTTGATCAGTTCAACCAGGATTCAGACAGTCTTGCTGGTTGAAACTTTGTAAAAAATCTTGGCAATTCAGTTGGAACTGTTTCCTTGTTAACGGCTGGCAATCTTAGAGTTCAGTTGGATAGATTTTGTTTCCCCGTTGTCAGTTCGAACTTGGAAATCTCAGATTGTGTTTTCCCTTTGGCCCCCAACGCTTTGTACGGCGTCCGAGTATACGTCAAATGGCCCTTTTAGAAGATATGTCAATGAGATATTGCACAATTTTCATTTATTTAGTAGTATATAAGAAAATGAAGCATTTCAATTACATAAAATGAATAATTTTAGTTAAATATTGCTAACACTTAAAAATTAATAATAATGACGTTGAAATCAAGCATGAATAATAAAATAAATTAATAATCAATCCGAGTTTGAGTTTAATTTTGAAAATTTTATAGAGGTGGTTGCCAATAGGGCTGGAGCTGAACCAAGTAGCTCGGCTCGAGCTCGCGAGCTACTTAGTCAGCAGCTTGAGCTCGAGCTCAGTTGACCCAGCTCGATCTCTAGCTCGAACTGCTCGTTAGAGCTATCAAGTCGAGTTCAATCTTGAAAATATAATATTCGAGAGCTCGACGAGCTCTATCGAGCTTTTTATAATATATATTTGTATTTTTATTATTATGAAATGTCAATAATATTTTTTATTTAAAATTATATATAAAATATTAATTTTTATTACTTAACCTTCATTAGACTTGATTGAGTTCGAATAAACTCGATTGAGTTTGATTTGAATTAATTACATTTACTTAAACTTGAGCTCGAGTTCGAGTTTGAGTTCTATAAATTGATGTCGAGTTCAAGCTCGAACTCAAATTTTAAAAGCTTGAACAGAGCTCCATCTTAGTTATTTTGCCTCGAGTCGTGCTCGAGCGACTCGACGGGACCCTAGTTGCCAATCAATAATTCAACGGGTTAATACCACTTTGTCCCCCCAAACTTTGGACGATTACCCACTTCAGTCCCTAAACTTCAAAATGGGACACTTAAATCCCTAAACTTATAAATACCTCCCATTTAAGGAAAATTGTTAACAAATCCTGAATGTCGTTGGTGGTCGAAGTGTCCCATTTTATAAGGGTTTAGGGATTTAAGTATCCCATTTTATAAGTTTAGGGACTTAAGTGGGAGGTATTTATAAGTTTAGGGACTTAAGTGTCCCATTTTGAAGTTTAGGGACTGAAGTGAGTAATCGTCCAAAGTTTGGGGGGACAAAGTGGAATTAACCCTAATTCAACATATAGGCATTTCCAAAGTTTTAGAGTCCCTATACGTATTTAGCTGCAACAACATTGGCATTTCCCAAGTTTCACAGTCCATTGGTTAGATGACCACCACCACTACCACCACCACCAGTGGCGGCCAGCCGCCACGACCATCGGCCGAACCCCAGCTGATCCCAGACCTCCCAGATGACGTGTCCATCAACTGCCTATCAAGAATCCCCAGATACTATTACCCTAAGCTCTCTCTTGTCTCAAGATCATGGCGCTCCGCCATAACCTCCTCTGCACTCTTCACCACCCGGTCCCTCCTCCATACCACCCAAACCTCTCTCTACCTCAACCTCCGTATCAACTACTCCTTCCACTGGTACACTCTCCTCTCTAATTGCCATAGCAGAAAAATCCCACAAAAACCCATTTTTCCCCTTCCCCGCATCCCGTTTCAGCCCGTAGGCCCTGCGTTCGCCGTCCTAGGCCCGAAAATATACGTAATTGGGGGGTCTATTAACGAAATTCCGTTAAATTTGATGTGGGTTTATGATTGTAGGTTTAATAGGTGGGAGGAAGGCCCAAGAATGAAGGTGGGACGGGAGTTCGCTGCGGCCGGGGTTGTTGATGGGAAGATTTATGTTCTAGGTGGTTGTGTTGTGGATAGCTGGGCACGGTCTGTGAACTGGGCCGAGGTTTTTGACCCGGATACTGGGTTGTGGGCCCCGGTGCCGAGCCCTATTGAGGTGAGGGAGAAGTGGATGCACGCGAGCGCGGTGGTGGAGGGGAGAGTTTATGCAATGGCGGATAGAGGTGGGGTGGTGTATGATGTTGGGCTGGGGAAGTGGGGAAACGTGTCCAAAAGGCTTGATTTGGGGTGGAGGGGGCGGGCTGCGGTGGTTCGGGGAGTGTTGTATTGTTATGATTATTTAGGGAAGATCAGAGGGTACGATGTGGAGGAAGATGTTTGGAAGGAGTTGAGGGGTGTAGGGAAAGGGTTGCCTAGGTTTTTATGTGGTGCGACGATGGTGAATTTCGATGGAAGGTTGTGTGTAGTTTGGGAGGGGAAGGGGAGTGGGAAGGAGGTGGAGATAATGTGTGCGGATATTGAAGTTTGGAAGGATGGGGATGGAATGTTGAGCGGAAGGATTTTATGGTCTGACGTGATTCTCACAGTTCCTAATGGAGCTGCGATTGTACATTGTATGGCATCTGAGTTCTGATGGTGATGTTTGGTGCAGGGTATGGCAATTGTTCTTTGGTGCATATGTTGTTTATAATATTCAGGTTCTTTTATCTTTGAAGCATGTTAGCCATTTAGTTATCTGATTCATTTGTTTGAATGCTTTGTTTTTTATGGGTTTAGCCTTGTACGGTTATACCATGCCTGTAAACTTCCCTCTCTCTCGTTCTAATTGAGTAGTCATTAAATATAGTTATATAAAACTGGTTCGTTGCAGAGAGTGTGAACTTTTACTTCATTCTTTGCGAGGAAAGGGGAAAATAGAGCGCAAATTGGGGGAATGGCCATTGACGAGGGAACATCCCTGAACCTCTGAAGCACACATAAAAAGGAACAAGCTCGATTGGTTCAGTCTATACTTTTTAATTGACTTCCCCCCCTTATTTGATATTAATTGGTCATCTTGCCTAAAATATGCTTTCATATAATTATGGAGCAAAAAATCTACAGAATAAAGCCAGTAGCTGAACATGTCCTATACTGTAACGAGGGTTAGCCAACAGACTGACTGCCTCCACTTTCATAAGAGTTTAAAAACATTTGATTTTCATATGCCAAGCAACGTCATTCATCCAATCCCAGAAGACCCAAACTAGTGTTTTATGTCTTTTGTTCTTTTGCCTAACTGTGAAGTCCCGCAGGCATAAATTGTTCTTTTAGGTTCCTCCTCCTTGTTTAGACATTTTAATCATTCATTACTGCTTCTTGAGCTTCTTGCTGGAAAATTTTCTTCTTTTTTATTATCCTATTTGCCTTTGAATTTTTCCTGGATGGACCGATGATGTAATAAGAAATAAACTGCGTTATCTATCTGCAATTTCCCAAATGGAATTGAAGATTAATTTGTCTTCCTGAGGTCCTGTATGATAATTATCAGTCTAATGGTTTCATAATGTCATTTTTTCAATTTCTTTTTCGATATTGAAGTCTGTACTGGTGGTTTAATTTGTTTTATGATCTGAGGATGAGCATCAGTGATGATATATGACAATTGTTATCCTTGCACTTTGATTACCAGTGAAGAAAACTATGGGGATTGACTCTGAGATGCTGTTCTCCCCATTTCCCACCTCTCTGTTGAGTTATGTACTTTATTTTTGATGTTGTAATCTGGAGATTCTGAGATTCAGTCGAATGGTATACTCACAGTTGTTTTACCCATGTATTCAAAATGGATTAGAGCCAAATGCAACATGAGCATTTTGGATTTGTTTGTTTTTTAAGATATTTTCTCGATTGACAAAATGGCCTTATAATGTGATACTCTGCTACTTTGATGTCCCCATGGTGATTGCGCTGCCATTGCTTGAATTTTTTTTTAGATTTAGACAGATTCAATATTTTTTGAACATTGGTGTAGTTTAGTCATGATTGTCCATTCTGGATCAGTGATGTTAATGTTTTTACTGCGTTATCTATCTGAAATCCAGTTGAGGATAGACTTACTTCCTGAGATCCAGTCCATTTTTTATTGAGCATCATTAATTACCACTCATGGATTATATTGCAAATGTGAGATACTACCCTCCTTGCCTTTTGTTTGTCCCAGGTTTTCTTAACAATCCGGTCCCAGAAGTGAGCATTTGAATTTATCATGAAAGTTCAATTTATAAGATCGCTTTTGCTTGCTATATGATGACTTTATAGTATGGAATTGCGTGTGTAGTCAGCTACCTTACACTTTTTCTTTCCCTCTGTTTCAACTCTTAGAATTTTGGTCCTCTTTTATTTTTGAGTCATTCTGTCATGTTGTTACTTGTCCTTGGTGTTCAAAATTTGTTCTTGAAGGTGATAATATCCTATATGTTTTTGCAGCTACTATTTGTAATTTGCAGACGACCATTAAGTGATAAGTCTTAGATGAGAACATATACTCCATTTGAGTTAATTTCTTGGAGCTTTGGTTCATTTTCAAGTCATTTTCTCCCATTGCCATCTGTCATTGGCATTCACAATTACCTTTAAGGGAATGAGAAATTCTGTTTTGCTTGTGAGGTCATTCACTTCAAAAGGCTGACGATCATTGAAGTGCCAGGCTTCTTTTATGGAACTTTGTTGCCAAAGCTGGTAGCTTCACATCTGTTCTTCTTCCCCTTCATGTAATTTCAAATTGCTTGCTTCTATAGTTCAAATGAAGTTTCATCCATTCACTCCCATTATTTTGGTCTGAAAAGGAGGGCTGCCTGAGCACGTGGGGCTTTACTGTTGATCTTCTTGTATGAGAGATGCATTATGATTTTTAGCTTCCTATTCCATTTATCCTGAGTACTTTCGTTGACGACAAAACCATTGTGGTGTTTTTCACAGGATTCTCACTGCAATCGATTTTTCCAACTACTCCAGTTGAGAAGCAGGTGATAAATTGCTTCTTAGCAGAATGATACTACTGGTAGTTTCTTCTAGCTCAGATTGTGTGACGAAGCAACATTGGGGTAGCCATCCAGCTGCTTCAGATTCTCGAAAGTGCCGAGGTGTATTGCGTAGTCCGAGTCACCACCATCTGAGGTACATTGGCAGATAATTTACTGGCCAAGTTTGCTACAGCCCATCTGGAAAGTAATCTGTATTTATATTCGGCTGCATTCCCGACACTGTCTAGATTCTGTAATGTTATTATGTGTATATACCATATAGGGTTCATCTGCAGCTGGCAATGTAAGTTGGACCAGTCCTGCTTCTTGTATGTACCTTTCTTTTCCCTTCTGATTTGAAATTAATTTACTGTGCTCGCATAGACCGGTTTTTTTTTTTTGTCAAAATGATAACATTTGTATTGATTTAAACTTGATAATACAAGAGCACTTTACAAAAGGAGCTCATTGCTCTCATAATCTATTCTTGCTAGATCTTTAATCCAGCCAGGGAAACATGATTCCCAATATACATCATTAACTAGCTTCAAGGCAAACTTTGCTAGCCTATGACACACTTCATTCCCTTCCCTATGTATAAAAGAGAAGTTGCATTGCTCAAAAAACTCCCTCAGTTGTTGTATGTCCTCCAGTATCACAGCACAGTTGCTGTTGTTGCATGAGACGGTTAAGATACAGTCTATCACATTCTTGCAGTCTGATTGTACTTCGATTCTTCTCCAGCCTGCTGCCTTTCCCAATTGCATAGACCGGTTGGATATCCGATAAAGTTCAGTTCATGCGTTTTATTCGTGCATGGTACTATAAATTCTACTCCCTTAGTTATTGGTTTCAGCATTGTTAAACCTTTCATCTGGATGGAAATCTTGTGCTCTCGTACAACTGCATGTCACTTAGGATCAAATTCATATGTTTATAGTCATTCTAATTCAAATACAGCTGCATGTTCAGTGATTTTGACCATTGTTGTACATTTCATTCGTAAATCCTGAGCTATATATATACGAGTAACTTCCACAAAAGGTCCTTTTTACAGTGATTATACGAGTGTAGGGATCCTTCTGCAAGAGTATGAGCGCCCATTGGAAATGCAGTATGATCTGCGGATGGATCCTTAGTGACGGTCAAAATGTTTAATTTTTCATGTTTTGACGGTTAATGCCCCTCGAAATGGTGTCTAAAACCTCTAAAAAAACTTCAGACCACTGGTGTTAATCACTTGGCTGAGAAAATACATGATTCATTAGACAAAAGTTGCAACTTTCAAATACTTCTGGATCATGTATAGAAATTACTTTTCTACGCTATAGAATTCTCTTGAAAAACAGCCCATAGTTCAAGTAGGATTTGTCTTATTTAGTGCAAAGAGTAAAAGACAAACAAATTTCAAATTGGTGAAGGATAATTTGTCCAAGTTCTATTGCACACAAATAATGGGCAACTAAAACCTAAAGAAAAGTGATTTTGAATCAAGATTTGAAATCTTTGCAAAGAGTAAAAGACAAACAAATTTCAAATTATGGTGAAGGATAATTTGTCCAAGTTCTATTGCACACAAATAATGGGCAATTAAAACCTAAAGAAAAGTGATTTTGAATCAAGATTTGAAATCTTTATTTTGTGTATCTATCTTTGTATCATTCAACCATTTTCTTTGTAATATCCCCAACATTTTGCACCTTAGATTGTGATACATTTCCCACATTTTGATGTACCCAATATAGATCACATCATGGGTGTATATTCTGAGTAAGGGTCCAAACGAGTTGAATTTCGGTCTAATCGAGTTGAGGCTCGTTCAAATTCAAGTTTGAGCTCGACGAGTTCAAAATGTCAAGTTTGAGTTTAAATTTTTTTTAAAAAAATAATTATTTTTTTTTAAAATAAATAAAATAATTTTTTTTAAAAAAATAAAATATTAGGAATATATATATAATTTTATTATTAAAATAAAAAATTATATATATAATCAAATTCGAATCGGCTCGGAAACTAACAAGATTAGTATTTTCAAACTCGAGTTCGACTTGATCAATTCAAATTTGACTCGAGTTCGACTTGATCAATTCAAATTTGACTCGAGCTCGATGTTCACCGATCTTGAGTCAAGTTCGGACTCGAACAACTCAATTCGTTTGCAGCTCTAATTATGAGTAAACAAGTTCCTTTCCCAAACAAAATACATATGTTTAATGTCTTTTACAACATTGCCTGATATGGTCCTATAACCAATCTTCACAGTTTCTGCAGGAAATATACAGTTATGCCAATGCACATTTATACC
Source organism: Coffea arabica (assembly GCF_036785885.1). Taxonomy (NCBI): domain Eukaryota; kingdom Viridiplantae; phylum Streptophyta; class Magnoliopsida; order Gentianales; family Rubiaceae; genus Coffea; species Coffea arabica. Next base: position 14,512,402 of record NC_092323.1, on the reverse strand, counting down.
AAGGCATTTCCCAAGTTTCAGTCCACCGCTACAGTTATGCTATAGATATGAAGTATCATAAATTGTTAGTTGGCCCTTTTAGAAGGTCAATGAGATATCATTGCACAATTTTCATTTATTTAGTGCAAGAAAATGAAGTATTTCAATTACAAAAAAAGAAATAATTTTGGTTAAATTTTGATACACTAAAAGTTAGTATAATAACAATAATTGGGTTTGTTTGATTGTCAAGATTTGCCAATACATATATATATATATATATATATATATATATATATATATATATATATATATACCCTGAATATAATTTTCAACCACCTTTTTATCTCATATAAATTACATTACAAATAATGTTACAGTATTATTTTAGATACTTTTTTTTTGAATAATTTCCTATCCAAACAAACCCTTTGAATAAGATAAAAAATACAATACATTAAGTCGAATTTGAGTTGAATACAATACATTGAATTCGAACTTAAAAAGATAAAAATAATAATTAAATCGAATTTAAATTGAATTTTCAAGAGCTGGACGGTTAATTACTCAGATTATTGACCAAAAAAAGATTAATCGCACATGTATGGCTCTGACAGGGTTTTGGTATGAACTGAAAATTTCTGACTCTGACACAGCCCGGCAGCGAAAAATTTTTATTTTTTTTATAAAGCTGTCGGCTACCGGACTGACAGCCTCTGCACAAAGCTGCCCGGCAGCCAGTAAATTTTTTTTGAAAAAAAACTCCAAAGCAGTCGGCAGGGCTTATGAACAAAAAAAAAAAATGGCTGGCAGCTAATGTTGAGCATCCCGTCAGACATGTAAAGTTGAACAAAAAAAGCGCTGGTACCTAGCAGAGAACTCGACAAAAAAAAGCTATGTTCCACGAGAGTTTAGCATCCCGTGAATTAGCAGTTGTTTATTTTATTTTTTTTAAGCAACTTTGTAATCTAGCCGTGCAAACGAACGGCTAGATTTTGATTGATGCTTTATATAAGCACTGAGGAACTTCCTCATCGTTACTCCGCACCTCTCACTTTCTCCCACTCAGAGTTTACATTTCTCATTTTCTCACAGGTGAAGAATTGTCATGTTCTCTTTTTCTCACAGGCGAAGAACTGTCTTGTGGTCTCACAATGTAAACTCTGAGTGGGAGAAAGTGAGAGGCGCGGAGTAACGATGAGGAAGTTCCTCAGTGCTTATATAGAGCATCAATCAAAATCTAGCGGTCCGTTTGCACGGCTAGATTACAAAGTTGCTTAAAAAAAATAAAATAAACAACTGCCAATTCAGGGGATGCTAAACTCTTGTGGAACATAGCTTTTTTTTTTTTTCGAGTTCTCTTGTGAGAGCCCGTAATTTTTCATTTTAGGGTTTTATTATATTCAATGGCTTGTTTTCTGCACTTTCTGTATCCGGACAATTTTCTAGATAATTTTTATGAGTAAATAGAGTTTTTAGATGAGTTTTCTAGTATCGGTTAGGTTTTGAGAAATAAGAATGTATATCGGACGTGGGACCCACTAGTGCGGAAAGTTCCGTAAAATTCGGCCAACTAGGGTAAGTTTTGGATACTGAAATTAATTTACCGGGTGTTAAGAGATAAGTAGATGTTGCAATTTGGATTGATGTGAGAGGGAACAAAGGGATAGAGATGCATTAATAGAGTGACAAGTGTCACTTGGACATTGGTGGCACTTTTTGACTACTATTCCCACTTTTACCATTTGGTTAAAATAACTCAAAATTGATCAAAAATTCACTCAAAATTTGCTCTTCATAGCCGGCCCTCTCCTCCAAGAAAGAAAGAAAGAAAACTCTTCAAATTCTTGCCTCCATCTTGCTCAAATTCAACTAATCAACCACTTAATCTTACTTTTGTTCCATAGAAAACCTTAAGTGAGTGTTTGTGTGGGGTTTGGTGGAGTTGTTTGGAAAGCTAAGAGGACTTGTTGCTCTCTCTCTCTCTCTTGTTTCTAAGGTGAGTTATGAAGAACCACTCTCCTCCCTCTAATGATGCTTAATTTATGCTTAGTGGTAGTATAAGATGCAATTTTATGGATTATATTGTGATTTTTGGTTGAATTGATGAAGTTTTGTAATTATTGGGGATTTTTCTATTTTAATATGAATATGATTGTGTGGCTATGTATGATGATTGGAAATGGTATGTAAGGGATCTAGGAGGTGGAAAAAGTGGTTAATTGCAAGCAATTGCTGTTTTGGAAAGAAATTGAAAACTTAGGGTTTCATTGTTCTTCATTCTGCCCGGTTTTGTATCTCATAGTTAGAGGCCGAATTGGCTTTGGCTTAAAACATGAAAGTTGTAGGAAATGATATTTTAGAAGTTCCTGCAAAATTTCAGGTCAGTCGGAGTAGCGTAGCTTGAGAAAAGTCGAAATTACCCTTGCTGTCCTGGTTTTACCCGAATTTGGGAATTGCTTATGTAATTGGTTATTTTGGTTAGGAATGCTTCCGAATTGGTTGTTGAGGTCTTCTGATGAAATGTATCCCTATTTCTTAGCTTTCATATGGCTTTGGAATTTCTGGATTTGGACTTATGTAGGCTGTTTTATGATATTTGCACTAGAATGCGTTCTGTGAATCTGTTTTTGCGGTTCTAGTATAGTTGATTGCATTTTTGACCTGGTTACACTCGAAACTGGGTTGAGTGACCTTCTGTAATATTGTAACCCTATCTCTTAGCTTTGAAACGGTGGGTTTTGGACCTTAATCCGATAATTTTAGTGCCTTTGGTGCCATTACTGCAAAATGAGGTCAAAAACTATTTTTTTCAGGGCTAAAGCTAATGCCATTTCTGGATTTTCTGGTTTCCCCTAATGCTTGTATATGCTTATGGAACCCTATTGGGGTTGTATTTGGCATTGGTTTATGATTTGTAATCGAGTCTTATTTAGGGCTTGACTTTCATATCCGGTCATTTTCGAGCTAAATTTTGTACTTGAATGCCATTAAGCCTAGTGAACGGCTTTTGGGAATGAGATTATTTTTGTACGAGATGTTGGGACTGATTTGAGGAAATAATGAAGCCATGATGGCTGGAAAATAGGTAAACACAAGGGATATGCTGCTGAAATTTTACTTGAAGGCTAGTTGGATTTACTTGTGATTTGAGCGAAGGGCTTTTGGGTTGTTTGAACCTAAGTTTTCATGTTACCTTTTCGTTTCCAAAAATCATGTTTTGCACCCTTGCTTTAGTAATTATTTGGCGAGGCATACGACTGGTAGTCGAGCCTCACATATGCTCGATTTTTGAAAGTGGAACCTTCAATTGTTTTCCTTGGATTATTTTAGGGTTTTTTGGTGATTAAAGCTCTCTTTTGGGAGGTATCTGTACTGACCCCGGTGAGTGTTCCACTACTTGCTACCCGTTATGTGAAATATCTGAATATCTGAAATACTTGATTTATGACTGTTGGGGCCAAATACTGTTTTGATAAAAGGAAGGCGAGGGTGTACTTTATTACACTCGTTCTCTTGTTTGTTCATATGCCAATTTTGAGTGCGTATCTGAATCTGCTATCTGTATCTGTATCTGTTATTTGTATCTGGATCTGTATCTGTTCTGACGTCGTTTGGAAGCTTGTATCCAACGACTTTTCTGGGACCTCTGAGCTCAACACCTGTGGCCAGTTACTCGAGTCGGGCCGGCAAGGGCCTGGTCGATTAGATAACGAACCACGGTAGTCTGTTTTGGGATCTTTGGGTATTGAGACCCTTGATTCCTGTATACTCGAGTATTACCATTTCTGATCTGATTGGATTTCGGGCCCGGTAGGGGTATGTGAGGTGGAAGGAATCGAAGAAAGTGGAGTCTACGGTATTGGTTACTCCTTTAGCGTTGACGGAGTGTCAACTATTATTTCGATCAAGGTTCGGTGACTCAAATGGGAATTTGGCTCTTGAGAGCCACTTGTATCCTTCCGATTTGAATCATTGGTTCCTTTACTTTACATCTGGCATGTGTACCTGATTTGTTAAATGTGAAATGCCATGAGTTTACTGCTATATGTCTGGTACCTCATTGAGCGCAAGCTCACCCCCTTTCTGTTCTTTTTTTTTTTTGTTTTTCCTTACAGGAAAAGAAATACTTTTGGACTGGATTTGACAATTGGTTGCCGAATTGAGCTAGTTGGACATATCTTTTGTATAGCTCATTGATTGAAACCCTAAATGTATTTTTGGGTCCGTTTCTCTTTTGAATTTGGCAAACCGTACATGTATCCACTTTTGAGTCACTTTGGTATGCCCCTTTAGGTTGTATATGCTAAATTTCAACATGTAAATATTTGCTTGATATTTGGTTGGGTTTTGACGTGTCGGTTACTATTCATGACCGATTCCGGTTTCATTTTTTTATTTTGACATCTTGACTTGGTTACGCGCGTTTGTATGTCCCGAAACGTATTAGATCGCTCTAAATTGAACGACTGAGTCCCGGCGAGAGTTGGGCAGGCGGCCCGCCGAACTCTTTGGTTCGCCTTAGGGTGAGGTGGGGTTGTCATATCTCTGCTATGTACTAGCACTTTTTTTGTTCAGCTTTACATGTCTCACGAAATGCTCAACATTAGCTGCCAACCATTTTCTTTTTGTCCACAAGCCCTGCTGACTGCTTTGGAGTTTTTTTTTAAAAAAATTTTATTGGAGAGCGCGGCAGCCAACTTTGTGCAGAGGTTGTCGGCTACCGGGTCTTGTCAGCCCGGACAGCCCGGTAGCCTACAGCTTTATTAAAAAACAAAAAAAATTTCGCTGCCAGACTGTGTTAGAGTCAGAATTTTTCAGTCGCCTTTTGGATGCAACCCGATACCCATAGATTTGTACCAAAACCTTGTCAGAGCCATACATGTGCGATTAATCTTTTTTTATCAATATTCTGAGTAATTAACCGAGCTGGACGAGCCTCGAGCTCGAGACCAAATACGCTGCTAACGTATTTTAAGGTACTCAATGCCAGGAATGTCAAGTCCAACCGGTATTATTTAGTACTTGGGAAATGCCATTCGGGAATTTTTACAAAGTATTATGTCTAACTTTTACCTTATGGGAGGTCTCTACAGTTAAATCTCAATACATATTTAGCTGCAACAACCTTGACCGACCGACCAACCAACCAACCAAGTCAACCAACATAGGCATTTCCCAAGTTTCACAATCCATATGACCGCCGCCGCCGCCAGTGGCAGCCAGCCGCCACAACCATCGGCTAAACTCCAGCTGATCCCAAAGCTCCCAGACGACGTGTCCATCGACTGCCTAGCAAGAGTCCCCAGCTCCCATTACCGTGATCTCTCTCTTGTCTCGAAAACATGGCACTCCGCCATAACCTCCTCTACACTCTTGACCGCCCGGCCCCGCCTCCGTACCATCCAAACCTTTCTTTACCTCAACCTCCGCATCGACAACTCCTTCGACTGATACACTCTCGTCCCTACTTGCCAAAACCCATAAAAACCCATTTATCCCCTTCCCCGCAACCGCGTCCAGCCCGTAGGGCCCGCGTTGGCTGTCCTAGGCCCGAAAATATACGTAATTGGGGGAGCTTTTGATGGAATTCCGTCAAATTCGATGTGGGTTTATGATTGTAGGTTCAATAGGTGGGAGGAAGGCCCTAGAATGAAGGTGGCCCGGGAGTTCGCCGGAGCGGGAGTTGTTGATGGGAAGATTTATGTTCTAGGTGGTTGTGTTGTGGATGGTACGGCTCAGTCTATGGAGTGGGCAGAGGTTTTTGACCCGGTTACCGGGTTGTGGACCACGGTGCCGAGCCCTGTTGAGGTGAGGTTGAAGCGGATGCACGCGAGCGTGGTGATGGAGGGGAGAGTTTATGCAATGGCGGGTAGAAGTGGGGAGGTGTATGATGTTGGGGTGGTGGGGAAGTGCGGAAACGTGTTAATAATTTGTCGGCGGCAGCCTGCGGTGGTTCAGGGAGTGTTGTGTTGTTGTAATATTTTTGGGAAGATTGCAGGGTATGATGTGGAGGAAGGTGTTTGGAAGGAGTTGCAGGGTGTACGTCTATGGCGCAACGATGGTGAATTTCGATGGGAGGTTGTGTGTTGTTTGGGAGAAAAAGGGGAGTGGGAAGGAGGTGGAGATAAAGTGTGTGGATATTGAAGTTTGCGGATATTGAAGTTTGGAAGTAGGGATATAGCCTCTGCCTGGCCCTCGACTTCGAGTACTTGTTTCCTGGACCACTAGAAAGATAGGGTTGTAGATGGCAAGTAATTTATTAAAATTTATTATTTGAAGCAATTTGTGGTGTTGGATTGGTTTTGTTAGGTTGGTCCCTGAAAATTAATCAAAGCTTAAATAATAGGATTCTTGCCAATTTAATAAAGACAATAACAAAATAAATAAAAAAAAATAGAAAGACACAGAGATAGCAAATTTACTATAACAAAAAGATAGTACAAAATCTAGAAAATTAGGCACCTAAAATTGAAAATATAAAAGAGTCTAATTAGCAAAAATTACTTAACGAATCAAAGGCTCATAACTTACTTTTTTAGTTTGATGTCTAATCAAAACCTCTCTTAAACTAAGGCGTAGGCCTCTGTAAACTTTTTTTGGACCAGTGTATATAGCACTTGGACTGGTGCCCTTGGCATACTTAAATTCAATTATATCCACTATATTTATAACCATCAAAAGAAGAGATTTCTTTGTAAAATTTCCAATAAGCTACAAAGACAAATTTAACAGGTTTGCTATCAATTATTTTAGCTACAACAATGTTGACTTATTATTGTAAGTAATCTTTCACCAAAATTCAGAGTATTAAAATCATGAAAATCTCGTATATCCTGACTAAAAACATGTTTCCATACTAGTCGTTTTATTACAAGGAGCAAGATTAACATTGCCATCACATAGCATCAAATCATAGATGAAGAATTTGAGATCATTGCAGATGAAGGTTAAATGGTTCCTGCTCAATGTCAATTTTCAATATACAATTTTGCAAATATGTACATTAAAATGGTTTCTCACAATGCAAGGATTCCGATGTGTGTATTAATCCCATTCTAGATTACTCTCGTTAAGTGTAATCTATCTCTTTTTTCATATTTTAACCATGAATTCTAATGGACTAAAAGACAATATGTTAGTAATTTAGTGCTAGAAATTTTCTAACGCCATCTGCCTATGTATGCATTAGGGAGGTTAAATGTAAGTGACATATGCAAAGTTAAAACTTAATTTCGAATTTCATAAATCAGAGTTGTTGTAACCATAATTGGTTTTTACTTACAAATGACACATTCATTAGAGTTGTTTTAACCATAATTGATTAAGCAGCAGTTTGATGAATATGTGCTTCTTGTATCTTTTGCTCATTCTGCTCTGTGGTTCCACATGGTTCTAATTTTCTCTTGGGTAAAAAAAAAAAAAAAGCCCCCGTGGTGAACGTAATACAGAGAAAAGCCCCTCGTGATTTCAAAACGCACAATACGAGACCTCATACTTTGAATTAAATTGTAAAGGTGACGGAATCTGTTAAATTTAACAGAAATGGACGAAATGATAAAAATGCCCTGATATAATTAAGCAAAAGACAACTTAACAAAATCATTTATTTTATTCTCTAGAGAGAGATAATTAACGGCTAAGGGGTAGAACAGGTATATTTGTTAAAATTTAGGTATAAATTTTTTTTTAAAGTTCCAATAATTCATTTCCGTTAAACTTAACGGATTTCGTCACATTTACAATTTAGTTCAAAATATGGGGTGTCATGTTGTACGTTTTGAAATCATAGGGGATTTTTCTATATATTAACTTTACCACAAGGGGTTTTTTTTTATTTTTTACCCTTTTCTCTTTGGGTTTGTATTTTCTGGTTCTAATTTTCCTTTTGTGTTTGCTTTAAAAGAAAAATAAATAAAGCGCTCAAACAAACCAGTAAGGACTAAACTGTTAGATCATAGATGAGCAAAGATTTAACCCAGATTTAACCCCGGGTTAAATCTTTCTTTCTTTCTTGTGTCTTCCGTCAGCCGCAGTCTACAGCGGGGCTACCAAGTCCACCAAACCCCATCATCAATCTCTCCTTTTTCTCTCCCCAACTGTTTCCCTCTATCCATCATCGAAAAGAGTTGAATGGGTTCTATTTGATAGTCTTAAATTTAGGAGATAATGGTAGGAAAATTTGTAAGTTCAATGATCCAATGTTGCGCCGGCAATAAGGATACTCTTGGTTGCTTAGTGCTTTATAGTACTCCCTCCGTCTCACTTTGACAGTCCCATTTCCCATCTTCGTCTGTCCCAAATTGTAGTCCACTTTCCAATTGAAGAATGTAGTTGTATTTTAATTTTTCTAAAATGCCCTTATTTAATGTAAGTTGTTGTTACTATAAATCTACCTCATTTAATGAGAGTTGATTCTTTTTTTACCATTAATTCAAGTTTCCATAAAGTTGTACTTTATTTAATGTGAGGGTATTTTAGAAAAATAGCAATCTAAATTTACTTTTCCAACAAAGTTAACTATTTTTTCTTAAATTTTGTGAAAAAAGAAATGAGACTATCAAAGTGTGGGACGGAGAAAATAGTATTTTTGAATAGATAACTGTTTTTCAAGGAATTGAATAACCACCGACTCTCGGAAAAGGCATACGTATGCCCCCATTTCCCAGCCATAATCTGCTACATGACGAAATAAAGATTCTTTTTTTAAGACAAAGTATTTGTAGAAATGTCTGTGAGGTATTTCTGAGATGACCCTTTAATGCTCCCTCAAATTCAGGTTCTTTTACCCATTGTAGAAGTTCTCTATGAAACTTTTCTCCAAATTGAAATAATGGACATGTCATAAAAGGTATTAAGACCAAAAAAAATTAAAAAAGGGTCCATATGGTTACATATGGGGGAAAAGAAAGACTAGTACATTTGTAACCGTATATTCAAGTCCTCCCGCCAACCTTATCCCCAGACCCCGAGTCCCGGACCAACTTCACAGAAGACAGAAAGAAGGAAAGAAAACCTGAGGAAAACATGGCTTCCACCTCCGTTTCAACCCTTTATTCCTCTCTGTTTTGCCATTCCCATATTAATTTACAATGTTGGAATAATCGAACATGTTTCAGGCATCCCATGAGTTGGAGGATAAGAGCTTCTTCATCAGCTGCTTCTGGTGTGGACCTCAGCATTCTTGAATCTGCAATTTCCAAGGTTAGTCTTTTGTTCACAGAAATTTGTTTTTCAACCTTTATTTTTCTCCATGCGGGTTTTTCTTATTGTGGATTATTAGTGCATTTTACGGATATAAATGGAAAAATTGTTGTCATCTGAGGTGTTTTTACTAATTTTTGCTTCCATTTTTTAATTTTAGATAAAATGTGAGCATTGAATTGGTCTGACTTTTCACTTTTGGAGAAATTATTGACTATTATGAGAATCCATATACGGACAGATGGAAAGTTGGCATTTTTGAAACCGATTCAGAGTGAAATCTTCGCAGAATTCTTTTTGGAATGTTCTGCACTGTAAAACTGTAGGCAGCTAAATGGTAACGGTGGTTATGAGAAATTTATTTGAGATTGAGTGAGGATAGGTTATTGCCTTTAGCAGACGACATTTGTTTACAGATTTGCAGGAAAACTAGTAGTACACATGTTAACGTTTGTATGCACATTTAAAACATAGAAAGTACACAAGATTTGCACATGAATAATAATGTCCATCTCTGATTTTCGTACCACTAATATTCACATATTAAATGCTAACGGTTAACTCCTGAGGCCAATCATTGGTCCTGCCACGAATCTGTAACTAGTATTAAAAGGCATTTTACTTAGTTTCTTACTAAGTTGTGAAATTGCAGCATGGTTATCCGACCAGTGTAAATGTTACTGTATCACAAGATCATTCTTCTCTTAGCCCTTCTTTTATTAGGCATATGCAAAACAATTTTAGGGTCTATCACATCACTAGCTATTGATATAGCCTGAAGGCATCTTCAGCAAATTTAACCAAAAACGAGTTCAATTTTTAAAATTTATGAAGCATTTTTGGACCCGTTAAATGTCCAGATGCAGTTCTTTGCTATGGTATGACAAGTCGCTACTAGGATAAAATGCTTGTGCACATCAATCCATTCTTTTATCCATTTGATCAGAAAAATATTAGAATTCTGCAATGCCTCAGTTACATTTTGTTTGATATTGTTCTCATCTATTGACATGCTGCAGAAAGAAAGTGATGCAGTTAAAGAAGTACTTGATCAGCTGAGTGAAGTTGGTTGGGCGAAAAGGTGGAGTTCTCAGCCATATGTATCACGCCGTACGGTCAGTCTCAACTGAGAATGAGAAGTTATGGGAAAGTTCTACTCAAGCATTAACATCTTCTACAAATCTGTGCATACATGTACTCTGAAAACATATATTTTATGTTGTTTCCTTAAAATATTCTTTTGTTTTCATCTGCAGAAAAATGACAATTGTTCTGAAATTTCTGTCGCAGACATCTCTTCGAGAGTTGACAACCCTTGGGATTAAAAATGCAGAGAACCTTGCAATCCCAAGTGTTAGAAATGATGTAAGTTTGTCGTGAAATGCATATTCTCAAACACATCCACTGATTATATAGAAGTGCATATTCAATGCTTAAAAAAGGTCTCAACTTATAAGGCCACCTTGCAGGTCTTAACCAGTTCTGTAGCTCTTCAAGAAATAGAGATATTGGTGTGTCCTATATCTGCATTATCTAAAATAAGAAGAATTTTAATTTGGCTCAGAATTCAAACATAAAACCTTGATGCATTGGCTCTGATGTTTTCTTTGCAGCATTATGTATAATTACTTGAGAAAATGGAGATTATGTTTTCATAATTTTCCTCAAAGAAATTTACAGTAGTTCTGATTCATTTTAGTTTAACTAATTCTTCCAGTAGTGCAGGCAGCGTTTCTCTTTACGGTGGTAGGAACAACTGGTTTTTTAGGTGTTCTCACTAGCCAGCTTCCTGGGGTAAGCTTTATGTCCATTGGCATACTTATTTTGTCTACTCCCGAGCATAGATAGATGAATCATGCAGGCGAATATCTTTCTGCTCATGTATATGAGAATCAAGCCTTAATCATTGTGTTGGAGCACCCTTCTCTGGTGAACTTAAAGCTACAATAACAGTAAAAAACTGTAATATTGATCTTAAAGCATATGATTAATGATATTACCACTCAAAATGCGACTTATATTAGTAAATGAGTGGTGCCATAAACAATTTTATGCTTTATTAGGTAAATAGGTGCAAAAGCTCCACAAATTGAAGTACATTGTATGAATTTGAGACACTAAGTCACCTCCTTTTTGTTAGATTTCTGCAGTTTTTTGCTTGATTGTCTAGTGATGCATAGTATATGATCATCATCTTTATGCTCTTTCAGGATTGGGGTTTCTTTCTTCCATACTTAATTGGGAGCATCTCTTTAATTGTTCTGGCAGTTGGGAGCGTTTCCCCTGGGTAAGTCATAAGATACATCTTTTCGTATGCCCTTGATAGATGTGAAGTGTGAAAAGTTAACTTTTCCATGATTGTCTACTGAAGACAAGTGAGATTAGTGAGTAACAGGCACAGAACTTTCACTGTACACCCAACCATCGATAGAATTCAACATGCAAAAACACAAAAAAAAAAAAAAGAAGCACAGACACAAGGTCAGAAGACAGGCTTAGTCGTAGAGAGAAGAGAGGGAGTGATAAGAGTGAAGGCAAGTCTTACAGCAAATGCTGATATGTATTCATGATATAGTCTCCTTCAGGCAGCCATTGGTGGGTTTTCATCATTTTTTCCTGATTACCAGGAGAGGATTGCTAGACATGAGGCAGCTCACTTTTTAGGTAACATCTTTTTCAGTATGGCAAATGTAGATCTGCAAATGTAAGGAAGTATTTGTCTATATATTGTTTTATGAAATACCAGACAAATGCTGTGGAACTTCAGATTTTAGTGGTATAAAAGGAATCTGAAATGTAAAACTTAATCCACCAAATGCTTTTTTTTTTTTTTTGTTTTTTTGGAGGGGGGGGGGGGGGGAGCCTTAAGCCACAATACTCAGTCATAAAGCTTAAGCTGGGATGAGAAATTAAATCCCTCAAGGAATTCTTTTATTTTTGTTGTACGTGACCGCAGTGTGGAAGGAGGAGAAAGAGAAGGAGGTGGTCTCCAAATTATGATGAAAGTGGATGCTGTCTCGTACAATTTTGCAAAATATGTGTGTACCCCAAATATTTTGCTTTGGCATGACAAAATTCGCTGTTGAAATTGCAGTTGCCTACTTACTTGGCCTTCCTATCCTCGGGTATTCACTGGATATTGGAAAAGAACATGTCAATCTCATTGATGAAAAACTAGAACAGCTGATATATAGTGGACAGCTTGATGCCAAAGAACTAGACAGGTATCTTTGTCTTAATACTAGAGCCTGTTGATATAATGGGAAGTGTATTATCTTATTCCCATTTCCTCTTTAATATCTAGCCAATGTGATGTTCTTGTTTGAAGAAGAGTCGAAATAACCGTTAAGGCATGTCTATTTCATGTTATACTGTTCCATTCAAGTTTTGCAGCAACACTTCAGATCCTAAGTTTATGGTGAAAAAGAATACTACGAACCGACCTAGTGTTGAAAGTCCTTATTAAATTAGCTTGTATGTAGAAGGGAATCACTTCTTATTGGGGGAAAAATAGGTAATTCAGAATGATACACAATCACAAGGTAATGAACCAGGATTCTCATTCACTGGAGCTTTTGAAAGTTCCTTTTCATGTCAAAACTTGGGTGGATTTATAGGACTGCACATAAAGGCAATTACCACCAGTCTCTGAAGTGTCCAATGGCTTGTATTTCTGTCCTTCTAATCTTGAAGAACCTTGGACCAGCTGTGGTTCAAATGGTGGAGAAATAAATCAAAGCTCCTCCGCTTGGACGAATCTGAACCTTCCTATCCCAAAGCTCAACTGAAGTTTTAAGGATAGATTTTTTGAAAGACTAATAAACTAAACTTTAGTTATGTTTCTCAGGTTAGCAGTAGTTGCAATGGCTGGATTGGCAGCAGAGGGACTAACATATGATAAAGTGGTTGGCCAATCTGCTGATCTATTCACTCTTCAGGTCTAAGGATTTCCTGAAAATGCACTTTCCTTGGAAAGATTTCTAGTTACATTGATTTGGCTTCTTCCCCTGCTCTCAGAGATTTATAAATAGGAGCAAGCCGCAGCTTAGCAAAGATCAGCAACAAAACCTCACAAGATGGGCAGTAAGTTTATGCAACTGATCACCTTAAGCCTGGTCTGATTTGTGTTTAGTACCAAGTCTTGCAAGCAATGAGCTCATCATTTACTTACCAACACAATTAATCCTGAAAACTACATTGTAGGTACTCTTTTCTGGATCACTGCTTAAGAACAATAAGGCACTTCATGAAGCATTAATCTCTGCAATGTCAAAGAAAGCAACAGTTGTGGAGTGCATAGAAGCAATTGAAACAGCAGGGTGATCAAAACATGAAATTATGGCAGTTTCGTGGAGAAGAACAATCAACATGATTTAAGAATGAGAACAATGCACTTGATCAGTCACAAACCAGGAATTCATTTCTGACAAGGGATTCAGCATTGAGTCTGAAGAAAATTTGCCACTCTGAGGGCTTTGCCTAAACCTGTTGATTTGTTCTTTTTCTTCTCTCAGATGAACTGAAAGTTGTCATTCAAGAAGTCTAAGATCCTTCAATGCATGTTGGAACTTGGAAGTATGTTTTGGTATCGGACAGTTACGTCAAATTCTTATCTTCCTCCTTAAACTGTACCATATCATTACCTTTTAACTTCTTGGCAATTGTACCAGTGGTCTAGTGGATTAGAAAAAAAAAAGGCAACTAGCCATAAAATATTCTGAGTAATTAGACAATGTTAAGATTTGGAACTTACTGAAAATTATAAAGTCATGAAATAAAATTTGTGAGGTCATATGAAAAACTGAAAAAACTGGAAGATGATTATAAGATAGGGCTCTGAGGACCCTTCTCCCCTGACTTCTAGCCCAACCCAGTGAATATAATTTAGGTTGATTCATCAGCTCTGTGTTATTAGATATCGTGTACCTCATATGCTCTAATCACTAATCTCTTTTGCTTGCTTGACCTTTTTGCGCCCATGTTTCTTCAATAAGATTATTCTAATTAAAATCTTTCTCCTTTAGTTATTCAATTTTACTACACCTATCCATAATAACAACAACAAATTACCAAAATTATATGGTTATTCCATAGATGGATCAAATATATGTGTGTGTGTATATATATATACATAGTGGATTCATGTTTTTTTCTCGATTGATTTTTCTCCACTCGAAGATAAAACCATATAAAAGTTTCTTGGAAAACCAAAATAGTAATTAATTTTTCACTTAAAAAATTATTTTTTAGGAAAATTTTTTTTGAGCTCTATTATTTGTTAAAAAATAACTAGTAGGACTATAATACTTGAAGTCTTTGAACAATTTTAAAAACTTAAGTTTAAAAACACCAATTTGGACCAATTATATGTATATATATTGTGGATTTAAAATTTTTTCCTCAATTGGTTTTTCTCCGCAGGAAGATAAAAGTTTCTTGGACAGCCAAAATAGTAATTAATTTTTCACTTAAAAAATTATTTGTTAGAAAATTTATTTTTGACCTCTATTATTTGTTAGAAAAATAACTACTAGGACTAGTCTTGAACAATTTAAGAAACTTAGGGTTAAAAACACCAATTTGGACCACTTTGGGCCTCTCCACTCGTAATATTATATAATCCTATGGCAGCATAAAAGTTTCTTCTGTTTTTAGTATTGCCGTGGTCTTTGTCCCGCCTCTGCTCTGCCTACCTCCCTCTTCTTCTTTCGCCGCCGCCGCCCGCCACCGCCACCGCCAGGTTTTTATTTTGTTTTATTTTTAGTCAGTTCTTCACCTCCCGCCTCTTTTCATGGGCTTATTTATTCTACAGTCTTAGATATTTATCGAATTTTCTGTTCTTTTCTATCCGTGGAATTATCATGAAGAAAGCATATTAATTACTGAATTCAGCTGAATGCTTGCCACAACTTGGGTACAATTATAAATTTGGATACCTGTGGAAGTCTGGGAATCTTGTTTAATTTTTCTTTTCCTTTTTTTTTTTCCTGGTTGTAGCGTGGAGGGGTATAAGGTGAACGCATGAGTGAGAATTGTGGACTAGCTATTGAATGAAGTTTACCTTTTGATATCTTTGAGTAGTTCCTCTATTATGTACTGTGTTTTGTCTTAATTTAGGTGGGCGGGGGGGGGGGGGGGTAATTTTTTTTTTTTTTTTTTGGTTTTTTGGCTGTTCAGCAGTTTGTTACTGAGGTTTGTCCTCTCTGTGTATGATGTGTTCTCTTATCAAATAAAGTTACATTTGTGCTCAAAATAAAAGAAAAAAGTTGATGATTAAATAGAAATTGAATCGGCGCTGTCAAAGTTTGATTTTTGTGTTAATAATTTTGGTTTTGTTCCAGTTTATGCACTCCACTTGCACTTCAGATTGGAAAGAAACTAAACTAATAATGAGATTGAAGAGATGGGTAGTTGACGGTTATGAAATTATTGAAGAATTTGCTACAAATAATTAGGCGTATTCCAGTGAAGTATGAGTTGTTTTTTAAGTTAATATGAGGTCTTAATTTACATGATTCACAAGGGCTTTATCAAGGTTTACTAAAAACCCATTTAGGATAGCTGGTCATTTTTTGGACTAATTGAGAAGTGAGGATGTTGGCAAAGAATGTTTACTTTTATAACATTTGTCGGTGGAAGAGTAGTGCTGAATTGTTACTGGCAACACGTATGGAAGAAATCATTCATTCGGTAGAGTGCAGATTGATTCAAGTCTATTTGCATTTGATTTATAGTGGACAAACCTTTCTTTGCTAGCTCAGCTGCAACTTTTTATGCACTTTGTTTTCAAGTTTAGGGTTTTTGGATGTTTTATCCATATTCAATTAGGTTCCTTTAATAATGCAAAGCAATAAACGATGCTTGTTTATTTAAGTGCTAACACTTTAAACGAAGTCTTGAGTAGTGTTTGTTGTTGGCTGGAAGCACTGCTTGAGGTTGTCTTAACCTGGTCTTGTGAGTCATTTAGTTTCACCACCAGGACCAGAGAGATCCACCAATTATGTTGGCAGTTGGTCTCAGGAAAGGTGGTCAGAAGGCCCCTAGTGCAGTGTCTTAGAGCAGCTTAGGATGATAAAGTCAATAGATGCTGCTTGTGTCTGAATTCAAACAGGAAATTAGAACTAAGCAAGGGCATAAATAAAATGCAGAGAGTGTAATAGGGGCGATGGAAGAAGTTATGGTAGTTGATTCTCTTACTTGTTGATCATCAAAATAATCAAAGCCAGTTTATAAGGCGGACGATAGGAGCCCTAAATATTTGATCTCTTTCTCATTCTTCTAAACCATGACGTGTGTTGTCAATGCCGTAGAATGTTAGATTCATGGAGAAAAATGCTTAGTCGTAAGAAGGACGTGCTTATTATAGGTGAATTAAACTTACATCTCAATTGTTCTAAAATCAATGCGAGCTAAATACTGAAGAAGATTATAGGAATTATAGTGGAAAATGAGGGGATCAGAAGTATGTGTATTTTTATGTATGTAAATTTACAAGCTTTGACTTAATCTGATCTACATTTAGTTACTTTTGGCTTGTTATCACTCAGAAATCATAAAGAAGCTTAGGGTTTTATGTTAGAAACTCTGAGACCACAATAAGATGAGCTTAAAACTGAGAAATGGCATAAATTTTTTTAATTGTATAACATTCTTCTCTTGAAAGTAAATAAATGAAAAGGAATGGAACTGCTTTAGTACTTTTCTATGCTGATAGTTGTCACCCAATACTTTTCATGCCAGTAAGTCATGATCCGGTTAATGAGATTTGTGGTGTTCTGTTATCAAGCCTTTACTTTTGGTTATATTATTGTGTGACATTTTCCAATTATATGGCTTTATTGATGGGTGTTCCTTCCCTTGAATCTTTTGATGTTGAGATTACAATATGGACTATCCTCACTGGACGTAAACTGGAAAACTGAAGTTAAAGTCTTTAGTGAAACGGGACCTTTTAATCTATTGAGCATGTCTATGGCCTTGAAATGTGTAAAGGTCAAAATTTAAGTCTAGACTAGGAGTGTGCAAAATCGAAAAATTCTGATTTACCGACCGATTTCGAATTGAATTCGGAATTTCGAATTCGGTAATTCGGAATTCAAATCGGAATTTCCGATTTCGAATTAGTCGAAATCGGATCAAATTCGATAATATAGTTTTTGAAATCGGTAGTTCCGATTTCGAATTGGAATTTCGAATGCGGAATTCGAAAGCGGAAAACTAATTTCGAATTCGTTTTATAATATTTATATATATAATAGAATATTTTTTTACAATATATGTAATATAAAATTTATATTATATAACATAATAACAAATTAACAATAATACGTTATACATCTACCAATTAACAAAGTTACAAAACAACCTCCAAAAAGGACAAAAAAGCAAAACCTAATCTGTTAAGCACTTAAGCTCCAGTCTTCGGTCTTCCTTCCTTCCTCCCCCGCTAGTCTACCAGTCTCACAACTCTCACCTTCCTTCCTCCGCCGAGTCCGCCGCCAGTCTACCAGTCTTCAGTCGAGAAGGAGCTCAACTAAGAGCCTTCAGCCTTCAGCTTTCCTACTTTCTCAGGTTTCATCTTCACTCTCTCTCACTCTAGTCCTTCATCTTCAAGCCATCAAGCTAGCCATCATCAGCCCGACAGTCTTCATCTTCAAGCCATCATCAGCCTTCATCTTCAAGGACAAATTGATGTACGCTGGTGATTTTACTTAATAGGGGCTATGCTATAATTGTTATTAATTTGTGTTTCTAGTTTATTTTTCTTAGGCATTTCATCAAACAGCTTGTGAGTATTCTAGTAGTTGCGAAATTTCAATAAAAGCAATATCTTTTAAGAAGGTGATCTAAAAATTAGTCAATTTTGGTAGTTTTGGTCTTATTTCAGTTTCCCAAATGCAGTTTATTGGAACATATGTGCCTGCTATTTTATTCTTGTGGATTGGAATGGTTGTATAAGTATTGTAATAAATGGACTTTGTATAAGTTACTGCTACTGCGACTGCTATTGCCACCGTTAGTTGTTGCCTTCCCAGGTCTCAGGGTGGAGTTCGATTGGCCATGTTCCTCAATCGACCTTTTGGCCGTTCTCAAGATGATTTCCTTGCAGCAACTTGATTGTGTTGGTTCCATTTTGAACCAACTGCTAGATTTAATTTAACCAAAGATGCATCTGCACAGCCAGCCTTCGTAGAATCCGTAGTCATCAGAATATGAAACTGATCATTTAATATTTCTGCTTGCCACTGCCGGTGTTGCCTGTATTGTGATGCAGACTTGTGAGAAGTTATTAAAAAAAAAATTGGAAAACAGGTTTTTGAATTTGATGAATTCGGAAGAATTCGGTAAATTCCGAATTCTGAATTCCGAATTGAATTCGGAATCGAATTCGAAATCGGAATTGGCCAATTCGAATTTGAATTCGGTCGGCAATTCACATGTCAAAATTTCGAAAAATTCCGATTTCAAACTTCTGGTTTACCGATTTCGAATTCGTTGCACACCCCTGGTCTAGACTATGAACTAAATGTGCAATAGTTGCATGTTCTTGTAAGTTTAAGAATTCTTGATTTAAGGCGCGTTGACCTCTGTTAACCTGACTGCCATTTGAGCATGTCCAGATGAAAAGAACGAAGTATATACATGGGCCATTACACCCATTTACTACTACTTGTTGGATCTTTCGTGATATTTCATTCCTTGCCCTTAGCTTATTTAAGACATGAAGGAAGGATACATCATAATCAAGTGACAAATGTCTCTTTCATTTCACAATGCAAAATTATAGTCATCGAAATGTGATGCTTGCCTGACATTCCAATATTGCTGTCCTGTTTAATCTCAGAGTTGCAGATGGAGGATGGACCTGAGGTGGTGGGTAAGCCTTCTGAGGAGATTTTAGAAGACACGCCTGTGAAGAAGGAAGAAAGCCTTGAGGAGATGCTTTCTAGGCATAGGTGCTGTAATGTTTGTCTAGACTTTATCAGTTCTCTAATTTTGAATATGGTGTACCACTGTTGATTCAGTTATCTCTCCCCCTTCTCTCTCTCTATCTCTCTCTAACAATTCTACATTCTTAGATGTTTTATGTTAATTGCCATTGATATATAGTTTGAAAGTGGATGGATTTGCATTGGGAACTTCTACAACAATTTCCTGAATTAAAGAAAAGAATATTAAAGCTTTAGTAATTGATAACCTATTTTGAAACAGATAAGTAGAACCACTGTGTTTTGAATTGGTTACTGTGAATAAAAGCATTTTAATTCATGTATACTGCAGGAAAGAGATCTCCCAATTACAAAATAAGGAAGTGGGAATGAAAAAGGCAGCTGCTAAGGGCAGCAAGGCTGAACAGAAAGCTAAGAAGAAAGAAGTGGAGCAAGAGATATCCAATCTATCAGCAAAACTCAAAGAAAGACATGCAGAAGAACTGGCTTCTGCAGGTTATGGCAGCAGCAACAAGAAAGATAAAGGAGATCTTGACAATTTGGTTAAGGCCATTGCTGGAGTTTCAGCCACCAATCAAACTGAGAAATCAAAACCAAGCAAAAGTGTTCAGAGGCGTGAGAAAAGAGCTCAACAAGAAGCAGCCAGAGAGCAAAGAATACGAGAAGAGCAGTGTAACATTGTCAGTGAGAGAGTTGCAGAAAATGAGGGGTTAGAAAAGAAACTTGAGCCACTTGGATTGGTCATTAATGAAATAAAGCCAGATGGGCATTGTCTTTACCGAGCTGTTGAGGATCAGCTCGCCCTCCAGGCTGGAGGTACCTCTCCTTATACTTTCCAAGAACTTCGGCAAATGGTGGCATCATATATGAGGAATCATGCATCTGAATTCCTGCCCTTTTTCCTCTCTGAGAATATGGCAGATGGAGAATCCACTGATACCCTTGCAGAGAAGTTTGAGAATTATTGTACAGAAGTGGAATCAACGGCAGCATGGGGAGGACAGTTGGAACTTGGTGCTCTAACTCATTGCCTGAAGAAACATATCATGATATTTTCTGGATCCTTCCCTGATGTGGAGATGGGAAATGAGTACAAATTTGTAGGTGGAAATGGCTTATCCAATAAAAGTATTATGCTGTCATACCATAGGCATGCATTTGGGCTTGGTGAGCATTATAACTCCGTCATTCCAACTTCCGTTCAATAGGGATGACTGATCCTTTGTCAAAATGTACTGTTTGTGACGTCGATGTTGCTGAAAACATGTATCAAATTTGGGCCTGAAGCAACAATTTTGTTCTCTTTTTACATTGTAATGTTAGACATGACATTGCTTGTCCTTTACTTTTTCCTTCTTTCTTTTTTTTTTTTTTCAAGTAAGTTATTTCGACTCTGCTGATAGATTTATATGATTAATGATTTCTAGACATGACATTGCTTGTCCTTTACTTTTTCCTTCTTTCTTTTTTTTTTTTTCAAGTAAGTTATTTCGACTCTGCTGATAGATTTATATGATTAATGATTTCTATACATATATCTTCTTTTTCTGCAACAAGTCTTGTGCATGTAGTTCCGTGAATTTTTTGATCTGTTCTGTTTTTAAATGTGATGATCTTTGTTTCAAGCTCTTATAGGTGAATGGATAAGTTCACCTGAACTGCCGTCAATTGTTTCTATTCGCTGATCCAACTAAATTTCTTGCCTGTCATGAAATTTGAGATCCTTGGAACAAAATTTCTGAGAATGGTCTGTAGCAACTTCTAAGATCTGCGTTTTCAGAATAAATGCTTCAGTAAACAGATGGTAAATGCATGAGCTGCAGCCTGCTGGTGGAGATCTTCATCATCTAGTTTGTCCTCTTCTGTGGCTTACCTGCACTTCCATGTCCGTCTCGATGTGTGCTCAGTAGCTTTGCTTGTGTCTTTCCTAAAACATCTCATCTTGTTAATCATTACTTCCTCCGTCCATTGAAAATATTATGCTTTCTATTTTGAGAAATGGAGGTCTCAAAATGTTTGTTATTTTACTATAGTCAAAGTTACTTTTAATCCCTTTTTTTTTTTTTTTAATGTTATTCCCACCTTTGTTCATGTTTCATACTAAATTCAAATTTAAAATTTGTATGTTAGAGAGTAACTTTGGAAACAAATTCATTGACATCATCATGAAGCTATTATTCTTAAAAACTTTGGGATAGTGGTCTGTTTTATAGAGATGTAAGAAGTGGCTGATTGATTGAAAATTTCTGTTTTTCATGTCTTAAAAGAGAATTATAGGCAAACTTTTGATAGCACAGCACTGTGCATGGATTATTCTTTTCCTTTTTGGATCTTGATACCGTTAATTTTATCTACCTGAAACTTTTGAAATTTAATTAGTTTCATGTTAATTAATATGGTGCGGGAATGTGCTACATGTCATTGGCTATTACTGTTGGTTTTGCTCCAAATTTTCTAATTTCCTGTGGTTATGGGCATATGGAGTTGAAACATTAGATAAACCACTTCATGTGGTCAAATGATCTGCTTTAAAGATCACAACCCCATCCCTCCTCCTACGAGATTTTTCTCAATTTCATTTGATTTGTTGTATGTTCTATTAGGCGATGCTTGAACTTTTGCTGTAATTTACTTAGGGAAATGCCAATATCAAAATACATAAATTGTTTCAAAATACATATTGTTTAAGGGAAAATGCCAGTTTTCATCCCTAAACTTTGGGTCATGGATACATTTTGTTCTCAAACTTTCTGGCATAACACATTTAGTATCTGAACTATCAATTTTTGGCCAATTTCATCCTCAAACAAGAAATTGATCAATTTGAATGGAAATTGAAATTGGGAGAGTAAAAATAGCCATCCTATTTTGCTAATTTTAAGTCATGCAAGGCTTTTCAGTCAAGAGGTTCATATTCGTCAGGTGTCTAATTTCCGTTCAAATTACTAATTAGTTTCCCATTTGAGGATAAAATTGGTTAAAAATTGATAGTTCAGATACTAAATATTTGTGTTATGTCAGAAATGTGTTTAAAATAAAATTGGTTAAAATTTGAGGAAGAAATGCGTCCATAACTCAAAATTTAGGGATGAAAATAGGTATTTCTCCTATTGTTTAATGTACTTCGAAATAAAGCAAGCATCTTCTTAAATTCCACAAGCTTTAATTCGTGGTTGATTATGGATGATTGATTGTAAAAAAGGATCCAAGATTTCCAAAGTATGCAAGACATTGAAATGAAAGGAGAATTTTTTTGCAGAACAAACTTCAAAAGTGGAAATTATCTGTAGTATTCTAGCTTGTAATATAAGATACAATCTTATGTCCCAGGTTTTGTTACCTTTTTCTTCCACCATTTCAGTCTTTAATTTCTTGACGGAGGGTACCCAACCATCATTTGATTCTCTTCTACTTTTTTTTTTTTTTTTTTTTAATACAGGGAGTATCCCAATTTTACCAGACTAATTTCCTTACGCCTGTGCACCCCGCCTCTCAAGGATATACAAGCGATAGAGAGGTGATTCGAACATACGATTTCGGGACCTAACTAGTCTACCCGAAACCACCCGAGCCAACTCTCAAGGTTTGATTCTCTTCTACTAACTCGAGGAGAATTGCTGTCATTTGCACGCTCAAAGATAAGAATGCAAGTTGCTGTTGGCACTGTGACGTGACTTTCTGATGTTAGAATGTCAAGTGTTGGATGCTGGGGCTCGACAATGCGGATTTTGTTCTTGAGAGAAAAAAAATGAAAACAATTATTTGATCAATTTTAAGATGCTCAGGAATAACAGAACAAATGTGCTACTTTATATTTTTGAGTAAATCTTATATGTATCAATAATGTATGTAATATTACAGTTAGATACATAAAATATATGTAAAAATTGGATTTCAAATTCAAATTTAGATAAATTATCATGGATGATAGCACATATACTATCAGCATATATGTGATTAATATTATATTTTATCAGGCTCGAGGCTTCAAAGTGAAATCTGGTGCTTGAGATAATTTGGAAATGAATATCTTCACAATATTCTATTGCACGAGTTGCACTCATCCAAATTGCCTAAGGTCAAAATTGTAGTATAACAAAATTTTAAAAAAATTTGTATACTTTAACAAGGTGGAGGTGGATTTGATAAAAGCTCCATCCTTGGCCCCTTATAACCTTATTTCAAAAAGTTCAAGAACTGATAATTAGCTTCATTAAGTCTCGTTTGGGTTTGGGGTTATGGTGAATTATAAAGAAACACTTGTTACACAAATATTTTCAACAGAAGTTTTTTTTTTTTTGTCAAACAAACAAAAGTTGGGCAGCTTAAATTACGAAAAATTAGTTATCGAATACCCTGAAAGTATTTTTACTGCTTAAAAGTTTTTTTTTTTGGTAAATGCACCCCAACTCCAAGTGAACCTAAGTTTCCATGTCAAAGGGTATCTGATATGATGGGAAAGAAGACATAGTTGGATCCAGGTTGTTTAATCCATTTGTCATGCGGAGAAAATCAAGAAAGCATCTTCTTTGTGATAGAGAACAATAGTGCTCAGAAATGGAGAATCTGCTATCCTCCAAAGGCTGCACAGTCCTTCTCGGTACCTTCTTCTTCGTTTTGTACGGATTTCGATACCATGCTCATAAATGGCTTGGTTAAGGAATGTATGCTGTTTCTTGAAAAAGATGGGTGCCCAATTATCCGATCTTATCATGATTTTCTTTTTCATTTCTTTTGGAGAGGGGGATTCCTTTTTGTTAGTAATCAAGGGCTGAATCAACTGGTAAACAATGGTTTCTTTTTTCTCTTTTAATCAGTGGTCCAAGCTGTATAAAAAAGACAGAATAAAGGTAGCATTAGTACTTGAAAGGGAATCCCTCCCCTGCACCACACAGTTGAAGGAATAATGTTCTGTTTGTTCTGAGAAGTCCATCTCTCGTTTCATCTTCTCTGGCCAGTTTTGTACTATTGACATTGCCCAAAAAGGGATTTGGCTTTTGAGAACAACATAGGGGTAAATTGAATTTGTCAACTTATACAATTAAATTGGCAGTTATACCAAACACATATAACTTTATACTAAGTATCATAAAAATTATAGGAGCTGATTTGCACTTGACTAAACTCAACTTATGAGTCCTTTGTCCTCTCAAGCTACTTCAAGTTCACTCATGCTAATATGTGCTTGTCTTGCATACAACTATTATATTCCTACGTGGAAATATACATTGGATCAATTATTAAGGGCGGATTAATTATTCGCAAAAAAGTTGAGTGTGTTCGAGTTCTGCTACAAATATTAGAGTGTTGCCTTGGTGGATAATATGTAAGTACTTCTATAAGCCATTGATGGTCCTGGAGGCATGCTATGACTCATGGTTGTGACAAGAACCATTAACAAAAAAAAAAAGGTTCATATATATATATATATATTTTGTAATGCTCTCCAGGAAGAAAACGAAGAAAGCCCAAATAAAAAAAAAATCCTTGTACAATACTGATATTTTCCCCCAAATTTGACGAATGTATGGAATCCAAGAGCCGTACTACGTCCGCACTAAGCATCAAGTAAAGGTAAAAGATTCTTACTTGCTTATCTATCACCTACCGCTCTCCATTTTCTGCATGAGAAACCGATGCAAGGATGCTAATGCAACTTGTGATACTCTATAGTAGGGAATACAAATCAATCCTTTTCTCACGTACCTGCTGATATGAACCCCAACGCATCAACTTTCCAAGCAAAATCTTGCGGCCCTTTTGCTATTTTGTGAAGAAAAATGTTATAAATCTTCCATCACTAGCCCGGAGCCAGCCAGCCCTCTATATATACCTTCAAGAACTTCAGGTTTCACACAAAGCAAGCCTCAAACTTCCTCTGAAGTAAAATACTAGAGCACATCATTTAGCCCAGGACTTCACATTTTTGCCAAAAGTAGAATGGATATAGTGAAGAGATTGGGTTCAGAAAAGCCAGTGGTGATCTTCAGCAAGAGCAACTGCTGCATATCCCATGCTATTCACATGTTGATATGCAGCTTCGGGGCAAATCCCACGGTTTATGAGCTTGATCAATATCCAGAAGGAAGGGACATTGAGAATGCATTGCTAGCATTAGGATGCCATCCAACTGTTCCTGCTGTTTTCATAGGGAAACTACTTGTTGGTGGTTCTGATGAGGTTATGAACCTAAATGTTCAGGGCAAGTTGAAGCCACTGCTTATCAAGGCCAATGCAATATGGATGTAGAAGTCACATATAGAATTTACCATCGAACTGAAACTTTTCTTTCTTGTTTTGTCTTTTAATTGA
The DNA here is from genome assembly GCF_036785885.1 of Coffea arabica. Classification (NCBI taxonomy): domain Eukaryota; kingdom Viridiplantae; phylum Streptophyta; class Magnoliopsida; order Gentianales; family Rubiaceae; genus Coffea; species Coffea arabica. The sequence goes on along the minus strand of NC_092323.1, from coordinate 14,486,957 downwards.
AGAAAGCCATCTAAAGGAGAATGTAGGTTTAGCATGCACTCCTACCAGTCTTGTTAAATTTCAGTATTAACCGGTTTTGAGTCTTTAAAATGTTATAGTGGTCATGGTAACTCATATTTAGGAGTCCATGCCACTTGATCGATCCTTGTTTCTGTGACGTTTTAGTTCTAAAGTGACAATGGAAAAGAATTGAGTTCAGCCAATTTTTATCTTCTCTCATACTTTTGCTTTGCTAATTAATTGATTAAACTTTACCAAGTTCTTTAGATTTACAGTGTCATGGAGAAGAAATGGTTTAGTTATAAGTAATGTTCTCAAATTTTTGCTATTTGAGAGAAATGGTTACTTAAAACCTGAAAGGAAAGGGCATATTTTTCCCTAGCAATGATACATCAAGTTCAGCTCTTATTGCTGTCAATTGAACAGTCAATTCCAGTTTCCTCTTTAGAGATACTAAGAGCACTAATAAACTCCAGCCATTTTCAACTCTTAATTGCTGTGAATCCCTCCGCCCCATACACCTTTTTTGGTCACTAAAGGTCAAGAATGGAACCAAAAAAAAAAAAAGGAAAAATGAAAACTTTGGGCTCCACTTATTTGTGGAATTGGTGAGAAAAGCACATTGCTACAAGTGGTGCACATTTTTCCAAAGCTGATTTGTAGAGAAAGTTTAAAAATCAAGCACTTTTTTTGGGGAAAGGTTAAATAATTAATAACCATTTAGTTATGAACGATGTCAGCCTTGTGATAGGTTAAAGTCCCAAGAGGATAAAGGTTATGTGTCTAAGTTGCAATAGTGGTAATCAAATAGCTTTCTTTTGGGGGGATTATTTATATTTTTTTTTCTCATAAAAAATTAGGTATATACCTCCGAGTTTGACTAAATGTAAACTTGACAAATTTTAATAATAAATAATCTCAACACGCTCCACGTTTGTAGTATAATGGATTGGTTTGAGTTTTTTATTTAAACTTTTGAATAAATTTATATACACTGACAGTGTATACACTATCACGATTGGATATATGATACATATACAATATTTGAGTTTCAAATTCAAATTCGAATTATGTATCATGCATCTAATGGTAAAAGTGTATACACTGTCAGTGTATAGAAAATTAATCTTAAACTTTTATTGTGTTTGCATTGTCTTGCTAGACTCTGAATGTTCCCTTCTGTCCCTTGACCTTCTTTGAAATTATTGGGATAAACTAATTTTCACTAAAGGCTTCATCCCTTTCATTTTGTGAATAATGATCTTCTTCATTGTTATCATTATTGGCACTTTGTGAAATACTGGAATAATTACCAACCAGATTCATTTGCCATAAATCATTAGTCAGCCAAAAAGGATCCACCTGAGAGTTACTACAAGCACCCTCATCAGACCTAACCTACACAAGAGATGCATCAGAAATATTTGATCCCTATTCCCTACCCAGTATCAATAAAAAACTTAAGACTATATATCATGCAGCAAAGGAGGAGATTGAACATGATTCACATGATCGTCAACTGAAATATTTATAGAATGAGAGCTATTAACCACAATTTTGCTCAGGACACCAGATTCCATATCAACATTAGCATTAACAAGAGCACTCGAAGACTCAATATCCATATATTTGTTTGTTTTTAATTCAAGGGAGATTTCAAGCCTTGAAAAAAAAACAAAATAAAATGGAGAGTTTGAGAGTCGAATTAAGAATTTCATGATCATATATGGTTAATGTAGATATTGGGGTCAACGTGGATTTTGTTCCAATAGTGAACATGAATTTAAATCTACACTATACCTATCTTTTACGGGTCTCAAGGTTAACTGTTTAACAAGGTGGAAAATTCATATATAAGAGTTCAATTACAAGACAGTGGATATCATATACCGTCAAGGAACTTTTTTTTTTTTTTTTTTCTTGTTTGAGAATAGGCTTCAATTTGCAATGCAAGCATTTTGTTATGAATTGTTTTTTCTTTTACTGTCATTGTAAAAGCTTTTTTACAAAAACGTGAATGCATGATAGAATTTGCAAAAGGAAGATTTCAAATTCGATAAAGAGTTGCATCTAAATCTGTTAGTATAAAATAAATCATTACTTTGACAATGTACTAAAGATTAATCTTTGTCTTTTTCCCATTTCATTCTTCTCCTTGTTTAGTTCTTAAGAACAGATTTGATCAACTTTAAGATGCTCAAAATCAAAATATTTAGATTTGCACCTTATGCATGACAGCATGAGGGCTTCATCCTCAGCCCTTTAATCTAATTTCAAAAAGATTACAGAACCGACCTTTAGCTCCATTAAGCATCTACATATATGATCAAGGAATATATGATAAGATGGCAAAGACAATATGATCATGTGGAGAAAATCAAGAAAGCATATTCTTAGCTATAAAGAAGAAAATTGCTCAAAACGGAGAATCTGCTACAGTTTGGAGCCATTAATCTTGATACCATCTTCGTCCTTTTTGTACGGATCAATTACGTGCTCATCATTCATGGTTAATTATTTACTCGAAGATTGTGTGCTGTTTCTTGAAATGGATGGGTGGAGAATTATCTAGTTCTATTGTAGATCACTTTCTGGATCAGCTTTATCATAATTTTGCCACTTTGGAACAAATTTTAACGTATATATATATAAAAAAAATCTGTTATTGTTATTATTATTATTATTATTTCTGTTGAAGAGGGAGATTCCTTATATTGGTTGAGGGATGATTCATTTAGCTAAATAATAAAATCTTTTCTCTTTTTATTAAGAGGGATATTTTAGAAAAATTGTTTTAATATTTCTGGCCAGATTTGTAAAATTCATATTGCCTATTCGCATATTAAAACAAGTCTAATTATATTATAAAATTCAAAATTTTTTATTAGTAGGTTTTGGGTCAAGTCAATTACTTCTAGTAGTTTGAGTAGTACTCAAGTCAATTATTTCTAGCAGTTTGAATAATACTCTATTTAGGTAATTTCTTGTGGTGGTTGTTTCTTGTTTATCACTGATGAATTATAAGTAAAGTGCCTTGTTATTGTATTTGTTTGAGAAGAGTAAGAGTTGTAGGGTCTTAATTTCAATGTTTGATAGTAATGTATTGTAGATTTTGTAATTTTTTTCACTCATAATTTTGTATATGTAAATTAGTCTTTCCATACCATATTTGAGAGTGACGGGTTTTTGATATAAGTGTAAGTTTAATTCTAATTTATACCCGTTGACTGCAAGTATACAGGCCAAACTAGTAGTTTAGTGCATTAATCGGATCGATCCCACGAGGAGCAATGTCTACAAGTACTAGGTCCTTATTTTCTCTATTATTTAGACTTATAATGAGATTGAGCAGAAAAATTATATTTGCTACTGTCTATAATCTGATTTAATAAATGCAAGTTACAATTGGAGAAAATTCACTAAAAACTTGAATCTAGGGATGTAGATTCCACTTATGGCACAAAAGATCGAAATGAATGAATTTAATACTTGTTACTACTCTTGTTTAACTAGGGATTCATTTCCAAAATTGCCAAAATTTCATTCTCATGATAATAAGGCTTAGAACAGTCTAGATTTCTCTAATCTCTTGATTAAAACTAAAACTGCTCTTGTTCATGCATGAAATTAATCCACTTGAATGTATTTCTATTCTCATGAACCTACAACTCAAGGTCTACTTATGTTATTCCATTATCATTACCAATTTTCATTGAGTAATAGCAACTAATGACCCGCTAATGGTGATCAAACAACAATAAGTAATCAATCTGCACAAGAAGACAAGTTAATACAAGATACAACAAGTGTAAATTACATTCAATTTATATCACTTGGCCATAAGTTTCATCTACTCCCTAGATATAGAAAATTAGCTACTCATGAATGATAAAATAATCAAACTCATAACTTCATTAATGGAAAACATCATGAGTTACAATTACAAGAAGGATAAAGAAAAGCTTAGCCAAGTTAATGGTGAAGCTCCCAAAATTCTGCTATGTCTTGCACTAGATGATTACAAGATGAAATCTCCAAGTGTGCCTGCCAAATTTTGTTAGTTAGAGAGAATGTGTTTTTATCAGAAAATTGCCGTCCGTATCTCCACTGACTTCCCCATTTTTCTCTGCGGAAAAACAGCTCAAAAACTCATTTCCATTAGTCAAATTTCCACCTCTAGATTCCCAAATCTAAAATTTGTTAAGATAGTCAATAACAAATGTTTTTGACTTGACAATAAGCCATCTTTTCTGCCCTTTATCTTCTGAAGCATGTGCAACCGAATTCTCTTGCTAAATATAGCTAGAAAGTAGTATGAATACAAGAGAAATGGCTGAGCAAATTGTAGAATTTTGGCTACAAAACGCGACTTGACAAAACGCGCCATCAAGACACGTTTTCTCAACTCGCGTTTTCAACTCTGTGAAATTGGCCTCACTTCAACTGCGATTTTCTCTATAATGGAGGTCGAAATAACTTTTGTGAAAAACACAAAAGTTGTAGCCCTTTGAATTAGATTTACAATGCTTCAAGCATCATCCAAATCGGATCTTTGTAGACTGAGATATGATTGAAATACTATCACTTGGTCAAACCCCTGTTTTAGCCTCGTCCATAGAATGCAGCTTCTGTATTTCGACTTTTTGTCCATGAAAACAGCAGAATTGGATTTCGATATCTTCATACCAAATATAGATCTATCTCTTAGCTTCAAAATGGTATAAAGATCACTTCAATCTGATATATGTAGCTCCAGATATAGTCGAAATACCGAAAAGTGTCGAAACTATCTCGAACTGCATTTCTTCAATTAAATGTTTTTCACTTCATTTCTTCTTTACACACTTTAATTCATCACCAATCATCAGATTTTCTTCTCCATTCATACCCTTTGATGATTGAATCATTAATCCTGCAAGAAAATGAAGTATTTACCCTTAAAAGCAATAGAAATGCAATGTTAGCCACTTTAATAGAAAATATATATTTTTACCAAAACCCTAATTGTTTTAGTTATAAAACTAAATAATGGAACCAGAATTAACTAATAAAATGCACTCAAAAATACGTAAAATAAACCCTTATCATAGAGTATTGCTAATCTCCTTGTTCTTATAATTTTGAGTTCGACATTGTCGAGGAAAGGCTTTGGCTTTAGGGAACTCAATGCTTGGTTTGGAAATTACATAATAATTGTTCCTATTAATATTTTGTCATTTTAGCCAGTGGTAGAGCCACATTCAAGTGAGGGTTTGCAATTGCTTCCCCTCAACTTTGAAGCATTTTGAAATAGGCTTGGAAATATTTTAAAATTTTAATTTTGTCCTATAATTGCACCTAGGGATGCACGCGAGCTGAGCTGCTCATGAGTAGTTCGGTCAATGACTTGGCTTGAAATCGGTCAAACCGAGTTCGAGCCGAGTCTCGACTTACTCGAGTATACGTTCAAGTCGAGTTTGAGCCCGGATTTTTGCAGCTCGTGGCTCGACGAGCTACTCGTCGAGTAGTATAATTTAAATAATATGTATGTATTATAATTATAAAATGACCATTATGGGTATAATTTATACTGAATTTACGAGATTGATAAAAAAAACTCGATTGATCAGTTTACTCGACTCGATAAGGCTTGACTCAAGGTCGAGCCTTATCGAGTCGAGTCTCGAGCTTTTAACAATTTCCTCGAGTCAAGCTCGAGTTGAGATTCTCCGACTCGATCAAGCTCGAGCTCGAGTATAGCAGTACTCGAGCTCGACTCGGTTCGAGTACACCCTTTTTGTACCCCTAAATTTTTTTAAAATTTCTTATATTTCATTACTTTGCCCCTTTGAGTTCTTGAAATCTACAATTATCACTTAATTTATGAATAATGGAATGCTTGAAATGAGGCCAAGTATTAGTTGAGAATTTAGACAGAAAATAAAATTTAAAACTTTTGGTACATAAAATCGTTAAGATTTTGTTGTCTATTGAATGAAAAAATAATTGTCATCTAATTTTTATTATTGTGAAACACTATACAATTTTAACAAAATTCACACAATTATCATACTAGTTATTAAAGTTTTTCAACAAAAAATTTTGCCGTAATTGTACCGTATCATTATGCATCAAAGTAATTGCCCTGTCTAACATTAGGTCCTAACTCTGCAACTAATTTTACCTTATTGAGCTGAACTTTAACTTCAGTCATGCCATTATGTGATCATCTTTGCATATAATTATCATTTCTTTGGTAATATTTTGGGACAAAAAGCTTAAAACAAAAACTGTTTTTCATGGGTTGTGCAATTATGGTTTCATGCGATTCTTGCGATTATTATACATATTACATTGTTTGGTATATAATAGCATTATATTGTTGTATTCGTGAAAAAGTTGATATACGTAATTTAAAATTTTCATACATAATTGGTACAATAAATAAAATTATGTGGTTGTACAACAATAATCATAACATGCATAATAACTGGACTAAACCAAATACAACACAAATGCATGCCCCACTCCCGCATCGATTCCATGAGCAGTAGTATCCGTATGCACTAAGCATCAAGGAAAGGCAAAAAGATTGTTATCGTCGATTACTTTCCTTTTTCTGCATGAAAACCCAATGCCAGGATGTTAATGCAGCTTGAGATTCATATCAATCCTTTATCATATTGCTGTTGATGTGACCCCCAAAGCATCAAATTTGCAACAGTAATCTTATAGCCCTTTTGTTGTTATCCAAAAAAGAGATATTGCAACCAATCATTCTCAGCCAGCCCTCTATATATACCTTCATGCGCTTCAGGTTTTCACTCAAAGCAAGCCTTATAACTTCCTATCAACTCAATTGCTGGAGCACATTCATATATAGCTCTTGATTTCACATTTTTGCCAGAAGTAGAATGGATATAGTGATGCGATTGGGGTCAGAAAAGCCAGTGGTGATCTTCAGCAAGAGCAACTGCGGCATTTCCCACGCTATTAAGATGCTGATATGCGGTTTCGGGGCGAATCCTACTGTTTATGAGCTTGATCAACATCCAGTAGGAACGGAAATGGAGAATGCATTGCTAGCATTAGGATGCCATCCAAGTGTACCTGCTGTTTTCATAGGGAAGCAATTTGTTGGTGGTTCCAACGAGGTTATGGACCTCAATGTCCAGGGTAAGTTGAAGCCATTGCTCATCAAGGCCAGGGCAATATGGATGTGATAAACACATATAGAATTTACCATCTAAGCAATTCAGCCTAGGTCTCCTGTCTTGTTTTAGCATGGAGTCTTACCAGTTTTTTTTTTTTTTTAAATTTTAGTTTAAACCCGTTTCGAGTCTTCGTCGAGTTATATCACATCAAAGTTATATGTATTACGTTCTTGTACTCTCATTATGAAATAATAAAAATGTCTAGTGGGTCATATCATGGTAACTCGTGCTCCTTTTGTCCCATTGAAAGTGTCATATTTTTTATTTTGGAATGTTTCAAAATATTTGTTATGTTAAGAAAGTCAAAACACTTTTTAGTATTTCCTTCCATTATAATTCTTATCTTTAATTATATGCATGTTATCATTCAAACTCAAATTTTGAATTTCTAAGGGTAAAATTAGAAAGAGAAATATAAATATTACAATCAAAGTACTATTTTTAAAAAATTAGATTTTCGAAACATGACAAAATAATTGGAATGGAGGAAGTATTAATTAGGAGACCACCCATGCCACTATATCCTGTTCCACTAGGCTTCAGTTTCAAAATGCAAATGGGAAAGAAATGAGTTTAGCTAATTTACGAGTTATCTTCTCCCATACTTTTAATTTGCTACATAATCAAACTAACTAGATCAGGTTCTTTGTTGTTGAGTGGCTAGTTGAGAGGAATGAAATTCAAGAAACATGGAAGAGAAAGGAGGAATTTAAATTTAGAATCTCTAATGTCTAGACGTCTCAATCTTAGTCACTGGATGAAAATTTTTTCCACGGAAAAGAATAGCTATGTCAAACCGACTCTTGGAAGCAACAAGGGACAAATCTGCTGTAGCACTTATCATACTGGCTTAAGTAAAGCTAATTAACCAGGTTCGAATCCTGGCAGCAGTAGAAATTTTGCTTCTGTGACCTTTTTTTTCTTCGATCCCAACCAAAAACCATTATTGCTAAGTGCTGGCCTTTATTGATCTCCCAGGAATTGAAGTTTGACATTGCTTTGCTAAAAAATTTCACATTTCATCCAATTTAGCTATGAACAAAATAATGTAAATTGCTTATGAAGAAAAAACCAAGGTTGAGATTCAAGAGTGAGAATAAGGTTGTTATAAACTCCCAAATGGGAGTTTTAGTACATTGTTTAGTTGTTGTTAGTTCCAGTATTAGTATTTGTGAATAAGTTGTTCTACTTTTTTTGAGTTGTTGCACTTGTAATCTCTAATTTTTTTTTTTTTTAAAAAAGGACAATTCGAAGTCATGAGATGAAAACGTTGTATATTCAAGTATTTTTTCTTTGTTGGTAATAAAATTCAAGTTTCAATGATGCTTGAGTTATTAACCATGTTACAAGATTTTTACTGCGCAGCCAATTAAAGAGTAAAAGGCGAAAAAAAGACAGAAAAAGCAAAAGTTCCATCAATTCATCAATAATTGAGCCGGATTTTGACAACTCAGGTAAACAGTAACAATTATACGATAAAAATTTGCATGAATAAATTCAAATATTTGGGTGAAAACATGTATTGACACACACGAAAAAATAAAAGGACAAATACGAGCTCTATACGACCAATGATTTACGGACAAATATGTAACTCTGATGCATATTTTTCTTCTTAAATCCACAAATTCGTTGGTTTCCTTGGTGGTCTATTTATCTTTTGATGCAACAAGTGCATGTCATCTGATGAAAAAATTATATTCGATTTGGACAAACTTAATTCATTGTATGGCATTGAACAAAATTTTATACAACGAGAATAATTGATGAAAAAGAACAGGGGCCAGATAGGTTGATTTGGAAATGAGCCCGGGTGGTTTAAAGCGAAAGAACTCAACCTATTTTTTGAGGAACATTTCATAATTACCCAAAAAAATTGAAGCTCCTAAGGGGTATTGTAACTTTTTTTTTTTAAAAATTTTTTTGAGAGGATCAAGAATAATTCTCTACTTACCCCTTGATGATTCGAATCTGTAATTTGTCGGTTACAGACGAAGTGTCTTAGAGTGTAGGTTACTAGTTAATAAGAAAGAAAATAATACTTAGGGGTAAGTCCATTCGCATTGATCCAATGAGTGTGGTTACTTATAAAAGTGCGACTACTCAGCATCATGAGACATTCAATAGTCGTTAATTCATGGTTGCTTATAGATGATTGTAGAAACAACGCATGATTTCCAAAATATACAAGACTTTGAATTGAATGGAGAATTTTTTTATTGTACTCTATCTTGTCAGATAAAGATAATCTTCGTGTCCTAAGATTTTTTTCCTTTTTCATGAAGGATTTATGCAGCTACATGTGATTCTTTTCTAGTAATGTTCACAAATTAATGTTGGAGGTCATTTGCACATTTAGAATAGTTAAGATGAGAGATGCAAATGGCCTCATAGCTAAGGTTGTAACTTCAGAAATTAGAAATATGATTTGTCCAACGGGTGCTCTATGGGCACTTGTTAAAATATATTTCAGGTGTTATATTTTTTGGAATTACAAAATTAATTAGGAAAATTAAATAAATACAAGAGAGGGTAGACAAAATTAAATAAGAAAAGTATATAAATGCAGGAGAAGATAATAATTGTTAGTATGCATATATATATATATATATATAGTAAGTTAGGTGAATATTGAATGTGTTAATGGTGCCCTTAGAGCATCCATTAGAAAAGCCCTTAGCAATATTAGCTAGGTTTTTAATTCCCTTATTCTCTTCCTACTTTTTAAATTCCACTCTTCGCTTACAAGAACAATAAAAAAAAAAAAATGAGATATGCAAGCTGTCGTTGCATTTCTGATGTCGTTTTTCACAGGATATATGCCTTCGATGTGGCGAATGGACATGGCAGATTTTTGCTAATAGTTGACATGGACTAGCGTTGGAAGCTATTAAGAGTTCGTCAAAAAGAGCAATTCAGTTTGATTAAAGCTTAAATAATCCATATTGGTTGGGAGACTAACCAATAAAATGATTAATGAAGATCTTGAATCCCTTCACTTAGTGCTAATCGATTTTGAAATGGAAGCCTAGATTCTTTAACGCAGCAAAACGACAAAACAAAAAAAAGTTACAAACTGACCCTTAGTTGTCATTAAGCATTTTTCTTCCCAAGGAATATATGATGAGATATGAAGGATAAATATGATTGTATCCTCCATATAATTACTTAGTCCACTTATCATGTGGAGAAAATCTTGAAAGGCATCTATGGTGGGCGAGTCTCAAGATCGTGGAGAATCTGCTTGAGCCCTTCTTGGTACCTTCTTCTCCCTTCTAAATACTGAGCCTTATGGCATGCCCCTCGTTTGGTTTAGTCAAGGATTCTACGCTGTTTCTAGATTTGGGTGGGAGATTCTTTTTGCTATTGAGGCTAGGGGTCAGTCAACTAGATAAACAATAGCTTCTTTTTCTCTTGAGAAATGAGATACAACCGTGCAATAAATAGATAAACACACATAGATTAATCACGAGAATATGTTAAATTATGTGTAATACACCTATATTATTGAGAATTTTAATGGATTTACTTGAACTCTTATGACCATCGAGAGAGGCGTAGGATTTAATTAAACACACTTTTAATCTAAAATATAGTCTTGTGATGCATTTATCGCTTGGCAAGAAATTAACTAGATGATTGACTCAAATTCTGGATTAAAACTTGAGGGGAGGTAAGTGAGATTTTAAAAACTTGAGAGGAGTTGAGTGATATTATGACAAAGCTCAGGGGAGGTTTCTGAAATTATCGCATAAATCAAAGTTTTAAATGTACTAAAATGAGGGCATTTTGATAAATATATCTAAACACATGCTGCCCTCAATTGTACCAAAAACTTTAAAAAAAACTATACAACATTTCACATTCCGAAAAAGCCCTTTTATCCATACAGTTGAAATTCAAACCCTCTTTGATCACAACTGATTCTTATACAGCATAAGGAAATATACCAATGTGATAAAAGGCAAAAAACTACTGTTATCATCTATTACTTTCCTGTTTTTTGCATGAAAAAACCAACTTCAGAATCTTCAAGCATGTTGAGATTCTGTCTAGTCGGGACATATCAACCGTTTTTCATATAGCTGCTGATTTGATCCAGGCATCAAATTTTGTAGCAATATTTTGCATCCCTATAATCTTTTCGTTAAAAAATTATTGCATTCATCTTCAGCATTCCATATATACCTTCATGCACTCCAGTTTTTTTTATCAAAGCAAGTCCTACAATTCCTATCAAATCAAGTAAGATTAGTGCACATTTTCAAGCCTTTGATCACTTCTCTCGATCGACTTTTTATTTTTATTTTTCCCAAAAGCAGAATGGAAGCAGTGAGGAGATTGGGGTCAGAAAAGCCAGTTGTGATATTCAGCAAGAGCAACTGCTGCATATCCCATGCTATTAAGATGTTGATATGCAGTTTCGGGGCGAATCCTACTGTTTTTTGAGCTTGATTATCATCCCAAAGGAAGGGAGATCGAGAATGCATTGCTAGCATTAGGATCCCATACAAGTGTTCCTGCTGTTTTCATAGGGAAGCTCTTTGTTGGTGGTTCCAATGAGGTTATGAGCCTCAATGTCCAGGGCAAGTTAAAGCCATTGCTTATCAAGGCCAAGGCTATATGGATGTGATAATCACCTACAACTTTTTCCATCCAAACAATTCAGCTTCGGTTTTTTTTTTTTTCTTTTGAAGAAAGCCACCTAAACGTGGATTTTGATTTTGCATGGACTCCTGCCAGTTTTATTCAATTTCAGTTTGAACCGGTTTTGAGTCTCGTCCAGTTTTGTAACTTCACATCAAAGTTAGATAATGTTATGTTACTTTCATTTGGACGTTAATTAACAATGTTATAGTGGTCATGGTAACACATGGTTGGAAGTCCACAGCCACTTGATCTTGTTTTCTGCGAGGTTAAAGAATTGAGCCTCGGTAATCTATCTTCTCTAATATATATATTTTGCTTTGCTAATTTATTAAAATGTTCCAAATTCCTTAGATTTTAAAGTGTAATGGAGAAAGAACTGGTTCAGTTATTGTTTGGTTCGGCTCTTCAATCTTGAGTCTTTGAATATAGCTTTGCAGTTTACATTTTGTCCTCTGGCATTTTTCTAACACATTTCTTTGTCTAACTTGTCTAGAGAATGGCCGTTAAGTTTATTTAATCATCCCATGTATTAAAACATGCAGCATTCACTAATTCATTGAGCAAGTCTGCATTGATGTGACATTTATTGACAATTTTATTTGAATCTTTAAATATTTTCAGCAAAATTTAAGAAGTCGGAAAAGGGTAGGGAAAATTTTATTTGAATCTTATTAGTATTTATATTGAACCAATAATTTAGCCAACCCCGAATTTAGCTATTAACAATGTCAGTCGTTGACGACATATTGAAATCCCAAAAGGAAAAAGGCTATATATATATATATATATATTCGAGTTCCCATAGTAGTAGAGTTACAGTTCTTATTGTGTACAAGTTATTTATTCGGAAAATTCTAATTTTACATGTAAATTTTAGTGAATGGGATTAAAATTAGGAAACTCCAAAGAGATATTAGTAGGATTTTTAAATTTTGGCATTCAAGAAAATTCATGGTTTGGGAAGTAACTTCTGAACATAGTATTAATTTCTGTAGAATGCATAAAAGATAAAGAAGAGGTAGAATGGAACCAAAAAAAAAACTTGGTGATAGAAATTGGGGTTCAAAGGATCACTTTTGGAAAAAGGAAATATTAGATGGATATCAGGAGTTTCAGAACTTTATAGTTTAAATAAATTCAACTGAGACTCGTATACAACTGGCAGTGAATCCGCTGTGGCACTTATCAAACTGGGTTCTTCCGGGTTCGAATCCCGGCAGCGGAAAACATTTTTTTGATTTTTGTTAATTTTTCTTTTTTTTCTGCTTTATTCTTCACTTGATCGCTCTTTCCCGCTTTTCTCCCTTCCCAACCAAAAACCATTCTTGCCAACCTTTATTCTTCACTTGATCGCTCAGCAGTCAAAGTTTAACGAATCAAAAAAGGAAAATTTTAATTTTACATGTAAATTTTACTGAATAGGGGTGGAAAGGATGTAGGGAGAAGTAAGTGGATTAAAAAAAAAGTTGAAAATACGTTAACTTTATGAGTTTTTGTTTGGGCCTTAGCATATCATTGGATCACACTTCAACATGTTCTTGAAAAACCTGGGCTTTGTGATTTTTTCCGAGTTGAGTTTACAATTCCATATTGTTTTGTGTGTATGGGTGTGTACGGACTTAAAATTAAAGAAACTCCGAATAGATATTAGTAGGATTTTTAAAATTTGGCATTCAAGAAAATTCATGGTCTGGGAGGTGACTTATGAACATATTATTAATTTCTGTAGAATGCATAAAAGAAAAAGAAGAGGTTCTTTTTTTTTTTTTTTTTTTTTTTTGTATAGTGCGAGTGGGGAAATCTCAAATCTTGGAATTCTCTTTTATACTCCCTTCCCCTATAAAGAAGAGACGAATATTATTATGGAATAAAAATAAAGTAAATTTTATATACACTGCCAGTGTATATACTATCACGGTTGGATAAAACATATATCATATATCTCATGGTAAATCCGCTGTGGCACTTATCAAATTGGCTCAAGTGAAACTCATCGGGTTCGAATCCCGGCAGCTGAATACAATTTTGGGTTTTGTTAATTTTTCATTTTTTTCCCCTTGTTCTCTCTTTCCAACCAAAAACCATTCTTGCTAGCCTTTATTCTTCACGGGATCGCTCAGCAGTCAAAGTTTTGCAATCAAGTGTATGCAAATATGTGTTGCAATAATGCTAAAAAGCAAATTTGTTGACAATGATTAATTTGCTTCAATTTTTTTTGTTAAAAAAAAATTAACCAATTTAGTGATGAAGAAAATCAACTTAATTTATATTAGTGTGAAATGCCAATGAGTGCTTCTCTAGTTGTGGAAACAGCAGTTGAGGTCCAGGAGTAAGAACTGGGTGCAAAACTCCGAATTCATGATACAATCGACCAATCAACCTCAAATTGAACGAATTTTGACAACTTAGGTATACATGTTGCACTGAAATTATAAAGATAGCCTTAAAATCCATCATTTGCTTAAAAAAGAAAAAAAAAATATATTTTCACACATAGAAATAGTGGGACAATTATGGGCTTATAAAATTAATGATCTATGGACAGATATCTCCTCTAGTGAATTTTTTTCCCTCCTCAATCCACAAGTCATCGGTTATTGGCGGTTAAATTATCTTTTGACGCAGAAACATGTTACCCCATTAAAAATCATATTCAATTTGGGCGAACTTAATCGATTAATTTACCACATTGAAAAAATTGATGCATCGAGAACAATTGAAGAAAATTTAGGTGTATTGTAAAGTAAGAAAATTTGATCCATGACTTGAGGGACCTTTTAGTTTTATGTTAGGATACCTTGAAAATCAGTAACTAAGTAAGAATGTTGTGTCAACCAGCATACTTACTCGAGCTGGTTAAGAGGTCACTCTAAAGGTGCTTCTGATGTTAAAGATATGTGTATTACTTATCCCACATATATGGTTTATTGTACGCACAATTTGTGTGGATTCATAAAAAAAATAAAAATAAAAATAAAAAGGTATAGCTGCACGGGCATCATGAGATGTTCGATGGTCAAGAAGCAACACGAGAATTGGAGGATATACAAGACATTGAAATGATTGGAGAAATTTATTGCAAATTAATTTGAAAGTGGATTGGAATTGCAGTATTCTGTCTTGTGATATACACACAGGGTTTGTCTAATGGATGTTCAATGAACAATGGTGAAGACGTATTTTAGGTGTTAGATCTTTGGAAATGTATGATTAATTAGGGAAAGTATATAAAGGTAAAGAAAAGTGATGATAATTGTTATATTGTTTACATGCATGGTAGGTTAGTTGGCATTTAGCTATGTTAACAAATGTTTAATAGACACTCGTTAGAAAAACTCATATAAACATATATATAGTCTACATGATATGGACATTAAAGCTTGTGCAGGACGGATTAAGAAACCTTTTCAAATTTCCATTAATTTAATTCGAATGCAAGGAGGTTCAAGCAAGAAACTTGGAAGATGTTGACTTAGCTCGAGAAGGAAGATTAAATTATTGCTCACAAACCGGTCCATTTAACCAGTGGAATTTATGTGTAATCCATCTGCGGTTTTTGTGTCATTAATTTCTTTTAGGATTTTTCCTATTTTGTCTGTTTTAAGTAATTATTGTTTGACTTTTTACTAAGTAATTTGGTTAGATGTATTTAGTCAATAAAATGGCCAATCTTGTGTTAAGTTTTGAACTTAATGGGCCGTTAATTTAGTTGAATCCAATAGATTAGTTATTAAATAAGTGAAATCAGTCCAAGTTCGATTTGGATTTCGGTTTAGGTTAGGGTTTTGCCTATATAAGGTTTTAAACATCATTGTAATAGACGGTCGATTCAAATGAATGAAACTTGAAATTTCGTTCTTTCTTCAAGTTTAAGTGGAAACTCTTGTCTTTCAAATTTTGGTTCATCTCAAGTGAGGATTTTTGAGTGGATTGAGTGTCATATCAGTTTGGTATTCACCTAAATTGTGACCGGCCTACCCTATTTTCCATCCCAATATTATCCATAACTTGGTCAACATAGGTCTTTTCACTGTCTAGTCAAATTGTCTCTTTGAAAAGCGGGAGTTTGGAGAGTCAGGTTCGTATCACTACACCTACATGATACTCCCTCCGTCCCGTTTTGTTAGTCTTGTTTTCCTTTTTCGTCTGTTCCAAATTGTAGTCCACTTTCCCATTAAGGAATGTAGTAATCTTTCAAATTGTCTAAAATAACCTTATTAAATATCTTGTTATTAATACATTGTTATTAAATACTAACCCACTACATTGAATACATTGAGCTTTTCCAATACATAGATAAATGAAAAGTCTATCTTTGTTATTTATTGGCACTATTGGCGGTAATTGAAACAATCATGGTGCACTATTGGCGGTAACTATTGGCGGTGCACTATTGACGGTAACTGATATTTATTGGCACCATTAGCTGTAACTGATATTAATTGGCACTCTTCGTGATTAGCATAAGGGTATTTTAGGAAATTATTAATCTAAATTTATGTTTCCAACCAAATTAATTACACTTTCTTAATCTGTGTGAAAAAAAAACCAAGACTAACAAAACGGGACGGAGGGAGTATAAACAATTTATTACGTTTTCAGTGTGTACAACATTAATTTAAGATAAAAACACATTAACTTAAGATGTAACTGTGTCCTAAATCATGTTCTTTGCTTTTTGATGAAGGAAGTACGCAGCTACATATGATTCTCTTCTAGTAGTCAGAATTTTATGTTGGAAAGCTTTCATCGTCTGCGCATTTTACAGCTGTTTAAGATTGAGCTACGCAATTGTTGCTTTTTGGCAATTCTAATGCCATTTTTTTCATAGGATATATGCCCTTGATGCGGCAACTGAACACTGAGGATTTTGTGCCAAATAGTCGACATAAAAGATCTACAATTCACACTCTCCCTACATAACATGGGCACTAGCTTTGCTAAGCATACTTGGTTTTATCTATAGCTATCGATCTTTGAGGTTGATCCAAGCTATATAGAAAGAGAATTACTAGCCCATTAATTAAATTATTACAAAAAGAGGATACCAAACCGACCCTCAGCGCCATTAACTGCCATCTTTTTTCCAAGGAATATTTGATGAGATTTGATGGATAAATATGATTGAATCATCCACATTACTTAGTCCATTTATCATGTGGAGAAAATCAAGAAAGGCATCTCTCTTGGCCTTTGCTCAGAAATGGAGAATCTGCTTGAGCACTTCTTGGTTCCTTCTTCTCCCTTTTGTACGGATCCATGTAACATGCCCGTTATTTGATTTAGTCAAAAGTCTCGTTTAGATTATGATATAATTCTTTTGGGTGAGAGGCTCCTCTTTTTATTGAGGGGTCAGTCATCTGGATAAAAAAGTAACCTCTGCGTTTGTATTGGTCATTTTTTGAAAAATAAAATTTTCATATACAGTGTTACAATAATACACAAATAAAATCGAATTATTGCTATAGCAAAATATTTCAAAAATACTTTCAAAAATAGTTATAGTAAAAGTTTTTCACCTATATTACTACAATAAAATATTTCAAAAACACTCCAAAAATAACTAATCCAAACCGAGAAACTTCTTTTGCTCAATCAAATTGATTCTTTTTTAAAATTAGTAACTTGTATAAATTAAGATCTTCTTTTTACTTTCTCGGAACCTCTTTTTTTTTTTTCTTAAAACTGTTTTGATATTCTTTACAAATTTCTATAACTTAATAAGTTTGAAGTAAAGTTTAATTGGCAGATTTTTTTCTAGGAATGTTTTATAAATTTACTTCCATTTGTATCCCTTACAGAACCTCATATTTCTTCTACAGAATCTTCTAATTGTTCTAGAGCAGTTAGAAAGATATTCTCATAAAGAATTTGGTTCAGATGTAGAATAGCTACATATCTTCCCGGCTACGGAATGAGAAATCTTTCTCTTGTTACATGAATCCAATTTTCATTTGGAATTACTGGTCCAAGATATATCAGTAAAAGTAACCTATTTAAATAAAAGACAGAAAATAATTATATCATTTGTCAGCAACATTAACAAATTCATTTGGATGCCCACAGGCAAAAGGTATCATGTTCTGTTCATTTGGAGAAGTCCAATCAGTATGCAAATTAGATCAAACAATATGATCGTTATTGAATTTTATCATCGTTATTGAATTAGATAAAAAAAAAAAAACTACCATTTCATTTTTTTTTGAACTACATAGGATCTGGATTAATCTTAATCGTTATTGACTTGCCAAAATATGCCACTGCCCGATCATACTGAAAGGAATAGAAATAGTAACTAGGATTTGGATTAATTTTGTAAATTTGGATCATAGAATTTTGTACAATAATTGTGAAAACATGTTAAATTGGACAGTTAGGGGGCATATTATGAAACCTGTCAATCGTGGAAAATTCAGTACATGATTAGAGAAAGAATAATCAATATTTTTCTGATTTTGACTTGTCTATCGAAACCATGGGCTGTGTACCATTCCGCACTCAGAATCAGTAAAGGCAAAAGACTGTTATCATCCACTATAACTTTCCATTTCAGAATCTTCAAGCAAGTTGAGATTCTATGTAGTCGTGAGATGGCAACGGGTTTTCTGGTGCACCATAGTATGCAACATTCATTTTATGCCCTTTGATGTATTGACGTCTGTTCCTTTTGAATTATTATCATTATGTTTCTAGCTAAGTTGAACTCTTGAAAAGTACACGTATCAATGTTTCAAAATATATAACATAGGTGTTATACTTTAATGTATAATAGAGGATTTATAGGTGTAACATAGGTATTATACATTAGTGTGTAACAGAGGATTCATAGCCTCAGGACCTGTCAATTTTTTCCGTATAGTGGCTGATATGCTCCAGGCATCAATTTTTGTAACAAGATCTTAGAACCCTTTTAGTGTTTCCTTGAGAAAATTACTGCAATCATTCTCAGGTAACCTTCTATATATACCTGCATGCACTTCAATATTTTCCTCAAAGCAAGCCTTAAAATTCCCCTCAAATCAAATACTACTAGTGCAAATTTTCAATCCCAATATTAGGATGGAAGCAGTGAGGAGATTGGGGTCAGAAAAGCCAGTGGTGATCTTCAGCAAGAGCAACTGCTGCATTTCCCATGCTATAAAGATGTTGTTAAGCAGCTTCGGGGCGAATCCTACGGTTTATGAGCTTGATCAACATCCAAAAGGAAAGGAAATCGAGAATGCGTTGCTAGCATTAGGATGCCATCCAAGTGTTCCTGCTGTTTTCATAGGGAAGCTTTTTGTTGGTGGTTCTGATGAGGTTATGAGCCTCAATGTTCAGGGCAAGTTGAAGCCACTGCTTATCAAGGCCAACGCTATATGGATGTGAGATTAATCAGATGTTCTGAAACATCTAATGAATTAGCCTCGGTTCTTTTTTTTTTTTTTTTCCTTCTAAAGAAAGCCACTAAGAATCTTGGATAGTATAAACTCCTACAGGTGTTTTTTTGTATTATAATATGTGAGTTAGATATTCTATGTCTCTACCTTTTGATTTTGATGTACTAAGGGTGCCAGATACTTTTGTATTGCAGTATCTTTGTTTTTGTATGGTTTATCAAGTGGAAGTCAAAATATGTCACCAAACAATGTCAAAAGTTTGCTTTTTCCTCCAGACCTTCTTATTTATTTACTTATTTTTTGGGTCAGTTTACTCATTGAACTCTTAAACATGCTTTCTTGGTCATTTCTTAAGTTAACTGAGTTGATGTCCCTTGCATACTATCATATCATGGGCATGCATGTCCTTCAGTTTTCAAGAAATCCCTAATACATATTAAGAATTCTATGTGTATAAGGACACCAAAAAAAAAAAAATTAAGAGAGAAAAAGAAGACAAATTTAATTAATAGGTGAAATCAAACTCTGAAATAGTTTCGTAATTGCATTTTCTCAAAAAAATGGCAACAATTACGTGCAATGACTATTGTAAGATCCAACTGAGACAACGAAGAAGAAAAGAAATTCAGTACACAAAATTAGATCCTTAAATAATTTAGTGACTAAAGGTGATCTAACCAAAATTTTTGTTTGTGGGGTTTTCTTTTTTTTTTTTTTGGGGGGGGGGGGGGGGGGGGGGGGGGGGGCTATATATAGGTGGCACTTTATTTCTCTCATACTTTTTGCTTTATTAGAAAAGTAAACTCAACGAGGTTCTTTAGTTTCAAGTGGAATGGCAAAGTAGTGATATTGGATATTAAACTAAATTAATCTGCTTGTATTTTATTTTTTATTTTTTATTTTTTTGTGTTGCAAGATTAGTTTGACTTATTGTTGACTTAGTACATTGAAGGCAACTACACCGAATTGGTAATTTAAGCAATATATAGTGAGACAATACTTGGCAGGAAAAAAAAAGGCAGAAGTGTTTCTGTATGTTAATGTTTACAACTTAGTATCTCAGTTAGTATGTTGGCATAAGCTCGGATTGAGATGGTTATTTTTTTTCATTTCAATGTTAGATTTTGGACTTCTTCTACGGTAGCAGACATCAATCAACTACTGAACTATCACCCCAATGGAGAATGGAGTAGTCAATAATTTAGTAGAGTTTCTTCTAATATTCAGTCTCATTCTACTCTTGGAAAAATGAGTGAAAATATAATGCCTATGGCCTCATGCACATGGCGGGCTATTGCACGGGGAAGAGTTTATCCAGTGCGCACTTTCGAGTAGCAGCTACGGGTTCTCTTGTCAACCAAAAAAAAAAGGAAAAAAATTACCGGTGGAGATTGGACCATATGCTTTAAGAAGTAATGCAATAAATACACCCACAAAAGACTAAATGTGGACACTAAGATATTAACATGGACGCTAAAGTATTAACGTACAAATATACCTTGTCTACCTTAATTCCATCCGACATGGAAATTGGGTCGACTAACAAATCGAGACCTTAAAAACCTGTCCAGAGAGTGTAATTAGTTAATTGCACGATTAGAACACGGAATTAACGAGCTTATATTGACTCTGAAGAAAAATTGAAAATCAAATAACTTTTCCAATGTCGATTGTTAGATATATACTAGAAGCTTGTTAGTCGGACTCCCAAAAATTTTTGTATTCTATATTCAAGATAAATAACTTTCTTTTTCATATTTATTTTTATCATATATTAAGTAGTACTGAGAAACATGCAAATATTATACATCATACCGTTCAATTTTATAGCATTATGTGTCGGGTTTAATTTGATCTTTACAGCTGCTTAGTAAGAATAGAGACTAAAGGCGTGATTTGTCATCTTTGAGAACTAATGAATTAACACCTTTACAAGTTGCTTAATATGCAAATATTATACATCATACTGGTCAAGTTTATAGCATTATGGTCGGCTTTGATTTGATTTTTATGGCTGCTTACAAGAATAAAGACTAACTGAAGACGTGATTTTTCATCTTCAAGAAGTAATTAATTAGTACCTTTACAAGCAGCTTGGAGGATATAGCGGTATCTAGCCTTCATTCCCTATGTCTCCCAATACTTCTCTCTCATATCTTAACGGGATATTTTTCTTTTTTTTTTTTTTGGTTTGGAAAGAGGTAGGCAACTATTTTTTTTTTTTTGGTAACCGGAACATGCCTCGACTTGAACCACGTAGGATTCGAACCGACACATCAAACCGAAGGAGTACGCCACGGCCTCACGCAACACACCCGGGCGAGTCACGGGAGTTTAAGTTCAGGATAAGATTCGAACCTAGAATCAAAGGAGTTCTTAAGAGTTCGCTTACCACTGGACTACCCCGTAGGAGCAAGCAACTACCTTTTATTCTCTTGGGTGGCTAGTCTACAACCTGTTGGTGAATATAGAAGTATAGAAACTAATGAATTTCACTTTTAAATCTATTATGTTTTAAAAGATTGCACATTTTACACTTAAACGTTTTTTCATTCCTGACATCTTGGCAGTATTTTTGACAACCATTTAGTGTCACTTTACACTTCCAATCTTTGAATGCTTCATATTTATCTCAAAATATGTATAATGAAACTATATGAACGGTATCCTGAAATTTGACATCAAAATCCATGAAACCCACACAAAATTTAGTGAAAGCATATACGTTCTTGCTCACTTTTATGGATAAAATTAACAACCATTTTGGATAATTTTGAACATTTTGATAACTTTTCAGTATGAAGTGTTTAAAATAAAATAGTTCCGAGGATGAAAACGTAAAGGGTGTAGAACAGAACAAGTTTATGTGATTTGATCATTCACATTATTTGATGTATTTATCATGGGGAGGAAATCAAGAAAGGCATCTCTTTTGGCTTAGAGTCGAAATATATCTCTCACAAGGGGGGAATCTGCTATTACTACCCCTTCTTGGCACTTTTTTCTGCCTTTTGTACGGATTTCTGAACCATACCATTGTGCTTTAGTCCATGTTATGATGCTATGCTGTACCGTCAATTGGGTGGGTGGCCAAGAATCCCTTTCTTCCAAAAGAAAAAACCAAAGGGAATCAACTTTTGCTGAACAATTTATTTCTCCCATTTTTATCAGTGGTCTTAGATGCAATACAATGTATACTTCATCTGCTTAAAAGAAATAAAAGGCAAAGTAGTCATACTTAGCAAGCCCAAAAGGATGTGATTTACATGGATTCTCTCTACACAATCTAAGGATTTGGTTCCGTTCATCTGGAGAAGTCTAATTAATGCTAAGTTGAAGCAAGTTTTGGTACATATCATGACCAGCGGTCAAGAAGAAGGCAATGTCTTTTTATTAAAATGGGTGCATTTATCTTCACTTGCTTGAAGATTCTGTTCATTCTTCTTTTTCAGTTATTTGGAATTCATGACTCAAATTTTTGTAATATTTTGCTGTTTCTTATTAATTTGATTTCAGAATTAAAGTCATTTTAGGGCATGCCTATGCTGTACAAATTACACGTGCAAAGTCATAGCATAATTGTCCATATTTTGACTGTACCTGCTGATCTGAGGCCTTTAGTGCAAAAAGCTAATATTTGTTGTCATTTGATTATTTCATCCACTGATTTTAGGTTCTGATATTTTAGACAGTCTGTTTGGTTGATTTTCTCATTTGCTTTTGTATTCATAATTTAACATTTTTAATAACCAAAAGGATTGAAATTTAGAATCTCCCTGAAAGTGGTTTTGACTGATTTTGATTTTTCTTTATGATCACTTGTCATAGTCAATTTTTGCAATAAAGAAGCCCTAAATTTGGTGGCGCTATACAAAATAACAGCAAAGCAAGAATTTCTTTGATTTTGACAATCTAAGGGAATCCACGAGCCATGTATCCTTTTGCCATCATAATCTTCTAGTAAAGGAAGGAGACTGTTATCATCTATTAATTCTTTCACTTTCCGTCATAAGAAGCAAACCTCAAAATGTTTATGCAACTAATTGAGATTCTATTCTGTGTGAGACACATTAAGGTACTATACTATAGATTCCAATCCAAACACCAACTCTGGAAGCAAATTTTTACAGCTTTCATAAGAATTCCTGCTTGAATAAAACTATGTACAATTCCATGGCTCTAGGCCTCTATATATACCTCATGCAATTCAGGTTTTGTTCAAACCAAGCCTCAAACTTCCTCTCAATTCTCAACTCAATAATAGTGCATATTCTGAAGTTCTTGACTAGACTTTTTTTTTGTCAAAGGTAGGATGGAAGCAGTGAGGAGATTGGGGTCAGAAAAGCCAGTGGTGATCTTCAGCAAGAGCAATTGCTGCATTTCACATGCTATTAGGATGTTGTTATGCAGCTTTGGCGCGAACCCTACTGTTTATGAGCTTGATCAACATCCTAAAGGAAGGGAAATTGAGAATGCATTGCTAGCATTAGGATGCCATCCAAGTGTTCCTGCTGTTTTCATAGGGAAACTATTTGTTGGTGGTTCCAATGAGGTTATGAGCCTCAATATTCAAGGCAAGCTGAAGCCATTGCTTATCGAGGCAAAGGCTATATGGATGTAATAACCAGAATATAGTTAAGCGCCCAAAGGATTTGGTTTTGCTATTTAAATTGTTGTCTTTTCCTTTTGAGCAAAGCAACCCAAATTCAGGTAGGGCTTGAGCATGGACTCCTACCATTTTTATTAAGTCTAAGTTTTATTGAGTTTTGAGTGACTTTTAGTCATTGTAATATGAAATGCAAGTCAGATATTCCATGTACCGTTCTGATTTTGATGCACTAATAAGGTTATAGTCAATGATGGTATTTAATGCCCAATTGTCCTATTAACATCTTGTTTGTTTGAGGTTTTTATTTTAAGTGGGAAGGGATAAGAGATAAGCTTACTTAATTAATTATCTTCCCTGGTAGTTTTGCTTTGAAGGATGTGATTTAAGCTTTTTAATTTTAACTGATCAATTGGAAATGAAATGAGTTAATAGTTAATTTTGTTCTCTCAGGACTTTTGATTTGCTGGATAGCTGTGAATAGTCTGGCTAGATTGGTTGTAGTAATTTGAAAACCTAGTTATTAAGAACTCGTATTATACCTGTTAATCTGTATAATAAAAAAAAAAATTTCATTTAAAAGTTATTCTGAATAATACTCATACTTTTCAACTAATCTATATAAAACATGTAATAAACTTTTGGTATATTATATTTCACAAATTATACTTCAATTTTTAAAAAGTTTTAAAATTTGTACAAAGATAATAGCATACCTTCCGAGTTATATACAATCTAGCAACTTCTTAAATCATAAATTTTATAGGTATAAAAATAATAAGGTGATGAAATAATAATAATTTTAATATCTCATAATGAAGGATACGAGCTCGTATTGGTACTAATACAGCATAGTCTCCGAGAATTGTAATAATCTTTTCCATACTTTTAGTTTCATCATATATATATATATATATGGATTAATCTTTCCTATAGTGACAGTGTATACATTATCAGCGTTGGATGAATGACAACTATGTAAAATTTAAAGTTGAAATTTAACTTTTGCATAAATGTCATGAATTCAACGATGATAGTGTATCCACCGTCAATGTAGGAAAGATTTACTATATATATATAATTGTATCATTTACGCATAAATTTATATGATTAATTTCACTAAATTCTTATGCGTAATTTTGACTGACTAGTATTTATATGATGAACTTGTACCATCTTTAAAAGAAAAAATTACGTGTAATGTTCCGTATGATATCTGCTGGCGAAGTAATGAGTTGACAACTCATACTTGAGAAAATTAGGTTTAATTGCGGAGTTGAATCATTCTCTTCTCATCAATTTCCGTTTAATCCTCATCAACATGGATTTGGAGCTAGAAACGTCGTCGTACGTGTCATATTTCATCTGAGAACCCAAAAATTTTTTCCCTCTTAAGCAATAATCGGAGCTAAACCCTAAAGCCCAACTCATCGGCTTTGAAACCCTTCTCTCTCTCTCTCTCTCTCTGTTTTGGACGCTTGAAATCGCCCATGAACTTGGACAAGGACCATCATATTAATTAGTGGATTCTCTACAAAATCCCAAAATCCATTCATCGATTCCACTCCTGAATTTTATTCTACTATGGTGAATTCGTTGCCGGAGGATGCCCTGGCAGAAATCCTCGTGAAACTGCCCGTCAAGACATTGTTGAGATTCTGCTGCGTCTCTAAAACATGGTTCGCTTTGATCAACAGCCCTTATTTTGAAGACAAGCATCTGAAATACTTACACAGCAAGAATCGCAAAGTCGTCCTCGTCAAGCGGTTCATCAAGAACGAATTCAAAACCCTGTTATCATTCCATTCTCACGATGAAGATGAATCTCTCCCCAGTGTTGCCCCTAATATAGAGCTACCTTCGTGGAATCGTTACTCATTCGACATATATGGAGCGTGCAATGGCATCGTTTGCTTCTCGGATCTCTCCGAAATTCATCTGTGTAATCCTGCAACACGCCAATTCCTGACACTTCCTCCAAGCCTCCGCTTTGATCCACCAAAAGGGTTCAAATCGGTCAGTCCACATGCTTTAGGGTTTGGCTTTGATCCATCCACCCAAGATTACAAGGTAGTCAAGCTATATAAACTTTATCCAAAATCAAGAAGTAATTATTCTTATTTGGGGATGGTGATGGGAGTTCAAATATACAAGCTCTGTACAAATTCTTGGAGAAAGGTTGATCTTATCCTTCCACAAGTAGTGAACATTTATCCCCCATGTTTCCCTGCCACAGTCAATGGATGCTTTCACTGGGATGCATCTGACATCGACCCTGAGTCGGGGTCGGTCATGAGAAATATCCTTTCTTTCAACATGTGCACTGAGTCTAAGGAATTATATTCTGTTCACTTGGGGAAGTCCAACGTTTTGTTTTGTTCAATTATATCTATTGTTTGATAGACCACAATAAAAATCATTCATTGAAAATACGAATGTTATATATTGGCCCCAATCATTCCTCACTGATTACCAATTAGATTTCAAAGTAATCAACTCATTAATAGAATGAACCCCATTTCGGTTCAAAAACATATATATATATATATATATATATATATATATATATATATATATATATATATATAAATTCTTCAAACTAGAGAGAGAAGTAGTCTTGAAGAAATTGTGTGTGTTTGTGTTGGGATTGAGGGGTATTTATAGCAAATTTATTTTTTGTCTGGTTTTGTTTATATATATATAAGAGAAAGTGATGAAAACCTGTACCAATAGTGGGGTTTATGATTGTGATTCCTATTGCAATTTTGAATCCGATTCAAAAATACAATCAAACACCTCCATGGCTTAATCCACTTGAAATTATAATTACCATCTGTACAAACTTATCCCAAACCAAAGCAGAGAGAGGAATTTATAACAACTCCCCAATTTTGATTAACTTGCTTTGTTCACACTCTCACAAGTACAAAAGATAAAATAACAATATCTTATAAATGTCTCATAAAATGATGCAAGGGTTGTCATAAAATTTCTTTTTGCAATTAATATTCTCACAATGCAAGTATAATAGTCTATATATTTCTGTTTCAACTTGCTGAAACCATAGACAGCTGCGCATATCAAGGGGTGCATTTACCTACTAATTTTGAACTATAAGTTACTATTAATCACTAACTTTTTAAAGAAAAAAAGAAAAAAAAAAGAAAGCTGTCTTATTATTCATTCCATCGTCAATTGATGCGATGTAAGAAATTCTTTGGAAACTTCAAGGGATCGTACGTGCTGTAAGAATTTCTTTGATATTGACAAATCTAACTGAATTCGTGATCCATAGTAAACCTTCCAGGCCTTAGAATCTTTCTAGTAAAAGAAGAAATCATCCACTACTACTTTTCTAATTTTTATGTTGTCAGCATGCTAACGCAACTTAAGATTCTATGTGTTACATAAGACAGATTGAACCTTTACCCTATTCGAATAGCTGCTGATATTTCTGAAGCATCAACTTTAGAAGCAAAATCTGACACATTTCCCACTTTTCCTATCTGAACAGAAGTATTACAATCCATCATCCTTAGCCCTCTATATATACCTTTGTACAATTCAGGATTTTTCTCAAACCAAGTCATAAACTTCCTATCAACTCAAGTAGTAGTTCGAACTTTTTAACTTCTTGACTAGCAAGTTTTATAGAAAGTAGAATGGAAACAGTGAGGAAATTGGGGTCAGAAAAGCCAGTGGTGATCTTCAGCAAGAGCAACTGCTGCATTTCCCATGCTATCAAGATTCTGATAAGCAGCTTTGGCGCGAACCCTACGGTTTATGAGCTTGATCAACTTCCAAAAGGAAGAGAAGTTGAGAATGCATTGCTAACATTAGGATGTAATCCTAGTGTTCCTGCTGTTTTCATAGGTAAGATTTTTGTTGGTGGTTCCAATGAGGTTATGAGCCTCAATGTTAAGGGCAAGTTGAAGCCACTGCTTATCGAAGCCAACGCTATATGGATGTGATTACATTTCAGGCACCATCTATAGATTTCTTTTCCTCTGTCTTTTTTGGTTTTGTTTAGTTTTTTTCTCCCTTTCTTGCATAAAAGCCACCTTGGGGGTGTCAAGGATTCTGGCATGAAGCTGTACTAGTTGTACTAAGACCGGGTTTTGGAGCCTTTTTTAGTTTTATTAGCATATAAAGTCAGGTATGTCCGTGTGGTCACTTTTTAAAGTCCTCTTCTAATTAATCCAAGAAGAATAAATAACTTCAGTGAATATTCTTCTTTTATATATTTAGTTTGATAAATAATTTAATAAATTTTACTTAATATATAGTAATACAAATGGCGATTGTGGTATTTAAACTTGACCACTAGATGTCCTAATTACCAACTCAACTTAAATAATTAGCGATAGGGAATCGAATCCTAAACAAAGTGATGCACGATTCATGACTTTCAAGAATGTTTCAAAAGGGTTCAAGAAAACCTTTGAGTGCATTAATTCATGAGAACAGGGCTTAATTAACCAATAGAATAATTGGTAATTAGTCTTGATAACGATGTATTAATTACAATAACCTTTAATTAGGCCTATTTAAGCCAGTTGAAATATGCAAGGAAAAGGCAAACAAATAGAACACAAAACTACTAAAAATTTCACGCAGCTGTCCAAAGTGAATCAGGATAGGGATGTGGTTTGAGACCCCTTAGGATTCAGCCTAGCGAAAGGCAACCAGTACTATTGACCAGCATGGCATCCTTCTGTAGCCAGCACCTGTTGAGCTTCCTCTACACTTGCAAGAAGCACGATTTCAACAAAATCTTGTTAGGTTTATTTGCCAAAAATTCTTACTTTCGTAAGAAAATGTCAGAAAGAAAAAAAAAACAAAATCTTGCTACTAGCGGCTCCAAGCCCTTGTTCAAAAGGATACTAAGAAATAAAAGAATGAATATAAATACTAAAATCATAACTACACGAACAACACATAAGAATTCTAAATGGTTTCTTGGCAGATTTATTGATGGTATGGAATTAGGTCTCAAACCCAAGATTCCGTTTTCCACATCAGGCAGACAAACCTCACTAAACTGATCAACGACAAAATCTTGCAAGAACTTTAACCCATGACTTCTCGAGGCTTGTGAATTGTTAGCTGATCAGGTCAGAATGCTCAAGCAGCAGCTTGCTACTGCTAACCTCTTAATTTGTACCTTATATATCCTGAAAATGGAGACCAAACCATCTGGACTGCTTGTTGTTCAGGTTCTTTTAAGGTTAAAGAAACTTTGAAGCCCTTGAGAGCAGTTAATCCATTTGCTTTACAAACACAAATTTTATTGCCTAAAATAAAAGACAAGAAAACTTGCACAAATATCAAATTGATTGAATCAAATAATGAGCGGGTTACAATCTCTGAAAATTCTTGAATCAAAGAAATTAATCCCCTGATTCTTCTCTTCGAATAGCTTCAATTGAAGGGCCGAAAGGCTTGTTCTCCAATCGAAAGGGTGTTTCCTACAATTTCGGCGTAGAAAACGATTGACTTGATGATGACGTTGAACACTTGGAACTCTTAAGTCTTCAGCACCAATGGCAAGAGGATTTGTTTGACTTGATTTGGACTTGGATAGAAGGAAAAGCTCTTGAGAGAATTTGACAGAGTTTCTCCAAACGTTAGGGATTTTTCTATATCTTTGCCTTGAGGCAAGACCTTTATTTATAGCCAAAATATGTAGGCTAGGTCTTCAAGAAAACCCCCAGAATCCCCTGCATTTTTGGATCACTTGTTCCTCAAGAAATCCATTGAACTTGGGCTTAAATAATGGGCCAATCTAAATAGTCAATTGTGAATAAATCAATTAATTCACTCAATTTAAATGGACATTACAAATTTAATTTGACTTAATAGCCCATATAATATTGGCCCAATTTGACAGTCCAAAACATAATGGACTTATACAATTTAATTTAATTTAATCAAGATCAATTCAATTCATTTAATCTTGACTAAATAAATTTTATTTGTCTACAACGTAATATAGCTTTCAGTTCTGTTCTCGACTACAAGAAAAAAAAATTACAAGAACGATCGTAATGTACATATCAAATTATCAAATGTAGACACTTAGACAACGACGTGCAAATATTAATATAGTGTTTGCATTAGAAACTGTGTTTTTATTTTTTTTAGTGTCCATAATTGATATTTAAATATCTATATCTATTGTGTTAGTACATATATTGCGTCTACAAATTGTTTTCAACGATTGCTGACTTGATGACTAACCTTGGACATAATCTTACCATCCTGTTTTGTTATTTTTGAATGTGTATACATAAACCACGCCTTAACTCAAACCCACAATAGAGACGACAATTTGGATTGAGATCCATTTATCCATCCATATAATCCATAATTAAATGGATTTGGATTATCCATTTATAGTGTTGGTTTTAAATGGTTGACCAAAATAAAATCATTAAATTAAATGGATTTATATGGATTATCCACAAAAGCCATATATATCCATTTACTTAAAAACCAAATAAAAGAAAAGGAAAGGATTTCTTGTTACATGTTTTTCAACTCTATCTCATTCCTCTGTTCCTTAGTGTTGGCCTCCTCCGCATTTATTCCACCGGCCTTATGAACATGCTGATGATGATGGCAACTAGCAGCCGCCATCAAATCATAAACGTGGTGTCTCAATTTCTGCTAATTCAATGATGTACTAGTTCCGACCTTTTAACTCAAAGTTTAATTTTGGACAAAAAATAAAGAGAGCAACTAGTGCCTTGCCTGCTTAAGTCTTGCTCAGAAGTGACAAATAAAGAAAGGCAGCCTTTACCTTTCCAGTATGACTAAATGCTTGTGTTCCATTCTGGTTTTAACCCAACTTAAGGATTTAGGCTTGATAAGGTGGAAGATCAAGAGTTTAAATATTACCTCCTATTAATTGTCACAATATGTGATTTTTTCAAAAAAAATTCATACGAGTGTGGTTTAATCCTCCGTAGGCCCAGTTGGACCTCCCTCCTTAGATTATGATATGATTCAATCCCCATTAATCCCCCATTAATTACCATATGGCTATTTGTACAACAATCTTCATGGTTAGTTCCAATTATTTTTGTCATTTATTGATTTTTGTCATTTTCAACAACTAAAATTTACAAGTACATAAAAAAGTATCTTCATATTACAAGAAATGGTAATACAAAAAAAAAAAAGTAATCAAAATATTTAAATGGATTATAAATGGATAATTGGTTTTTATTTAATCCATTAAGTCAAAACCAATTATAAACCATTTATCTATATTGCCACCTCTAACCCACAAGGACTAAAATCATATTGGATAACAATGTAAAGCCTCAACAAGCTATATATAGATTGGACTAAAATCATTTTCGGACCTGTACTCGATTTCTCCAGTTAGAAGTAGGGTTGTTGATAAGTGAATATTTAACGTACATTTTGTATGAATTTGGCATGAATTTTTGGTATGTTTTGAGAAGATTAAAGCCATATTTAAATTCTTTTGGTGATAATTGCTTAAATATTCTTCTTGCAACAAGTTTTCTCTCTAGTTAGGAGTACTTGGAGAAGCATTTTTTGGAGAGTTTTCACTTGTAATCATATTGTGCAAGAACATAGCAGGAATTGGAGAGCTTCACCTTCAATTGGCTAAGCTTTCTTTTATCTTTCTTATACTTGTACTTTATGATGTTTTGTATTAATAAACTTGTGAATTTGATTGTTAAATCATTCATGAGTAGCTAAACTCCTTCATCTAGGGAGTAGATGAAACTTATGGCTAAATAATACTAATTGAATGTGATTTACACTTGTTATATCTTGAGTTAACTTGTCTACTTGTGTAGCTGTGATTTCTTGTTATTGTTTGATCACCAATAACTTGTTTACAGTTGTTATTGTTCAATGAGAATTGGTAATAACAATGGAAACACATGAGTAGAGCTTGAGTTGTATGTTCATGAAAATAGAAATACACTTAAGTGGATTACTTAGTATTTCATGAACTAAAACAGAGTTGTAGTAGTATTTCACCATGGAAATAGGGAAATCTATGTTGCTCTAAGCCATTTCATCATGGAAATGAGACTTGGTAATCTTGGAAATAAATCTCTGGTTAAGCAAGAATAATAGCAATAAGTAAATCCATTTATTTGTGTAGTTTATGCCATAAGTGGAATCTACATCCCTAGAATCTTCATTAAGTGAAATTTCTCTATTTGCATTCAGCATTTGTTAAACTAGATTTGTACATCAGATTTGTAGATTACAGCATTAGATTTTCTCTGCTCAAAATTAATGGTAAGTCTAAATAATAGAGAGAACAGGGGCTTAGTAATTGTTTAAATTGCTCCTCGTGGGATCGACCCGATACACATCTTGTACTAAAATTTCGACCTGTATACTTGCAGTCCAACGGGTGTAAAATCGGAATTAAACTTGCATTGATACAATAAGAACCCGTCAAGTTTTTGGCGCCGTTGCCGGGGAGCGGCAATATTAGGGCCTAGTCATCTCTATTAATTTAGACATTTTCATTTGTTTTTATCCAAGTTGTTGAATTAAAACTACAAAAATTTCTCTTATTTTTATTTGTAGTGCATGCACCGATCAAATAGAGAAGTTGCACATTTTGATCCTGAAATTGAAAGAACATTGCGGAGACAAAGGAGGAATACACTGCATCAAGAGGAACAAGAGGTTTGGCAGCCAATAGAAGATATCTTGATAGAATTACCATTTGAAGAAGAAATGGCGGAAAATGACCTAAATAGGCGAGTTCTGCGAGATTTTACTATACCGGGAACACAAGGTTCACAAACGAGCATAGCAAGGCCTGCGGTAAATGCTAACAACTTTGAGATTAAACCTTCACTTATCCAAATGGTTCAACAATCTCAATTTGGAGGTAATGCAGTAGAAGATCCTAATACACACTTAGCTACATTCTTGGAAATTTGTGATACAATTAAAATGAATGGAGTTAGTGATGATGCTATAAGGCTAAGATTGTTCCCATTTTCATTGAGAGATAAGGCCAAACTTTGGCTACACTCTCATGCTCCCAATACTTTCACTGGATGGGATGAATTATCAAGAGCATTCTTAAATAAGTACTTTCCACCAGGTAAGACTGCTAAGCTTAGAATGGATATCACTAGTTTTAGCCAATTAGAAGGTGAATCATTATATGAGGCATGGGAAAGGTTTAGAGATCTGCTTCGGAAATGTCCACATCATGGACTGCCGGAGTGGTTAATCATACAAACCTTCTATAATGGTTTAGTTTTTTCTACTAAAACTATGATCGATGCAGCTGCAGGTGGAGCTTTAATGGGTAAAACACCCCAAGAAGCTCATAATTTGATAGAAGAAATGGCAGCAAATAACTACCAATGGGCCAATGAGAGAGGTAATGCAAGACGTCACGCAGGTATGATAGAAATGGACACTCTTAATATGCTGAGTGCTCAAATGAATAATGTGATGAAATTGCTAAGTAGACAAGGTCCAAGCTCATCTAATGCACATGTAGCATGCTGTTCTGTATGTGGAGGTGAACATGATACTAATGAGTGTGTTGATTCTGAACAGGTACAATTCGTCAATAATTACAATCGTAATGCTCAAAATAACCCCTACTCGAATACTTACAATCCGGGGTGGAGAAATCATCCAAACTTTGGATGGAAGGATCAAGGAAATCAACCAAGGCCAACCAATCCACCGGGATTTCAATCAAGGCAACAACAAGCTGAAACTAAATCTGGTTGGGAGATGGCAGTGGAAAAGCTTGCAAAAGTTACCTCGGACAGATTTGAGCGAGTAGAAGGAAGGTTGGACCAACTCACTACAATGTACAGGAATGTAGAGGTCCAAATTGGTCAAATTGCTAGTTCTTTGAATAATCGAAATCAAGGAGAATTACCTAGCAAAACAGAGGTCAATCCTAAGGAGCATGTGAAAGCCATTACTCTTCGTAGTGGTAGACAATTAGAAGATCCTCCAGTGAAGGAAGTTGAGAAGGATGAGAATGAAAAACAAGAAGAAAAGCAGTGGAACCAAGAGGCGATTGTGGAGGAAAATAGTCGGGAGAATCCAAGAGAAAAGCAACCATCATCTTCCACTACCATTCCAATACCCCCTGCGGTTCCATTCCCACAAAGATTAAAGCAAAATAAGTTTGATAAAGATTTTGAAAAATTTGTTAAACTTTTCAAACAATTGCACATTAACATTCCTTTTGCCGATGCTATTTTGCAGATTCCGTCTTATGCGAAATTTCTCAAGGAAATCATGACTAGAAAAAGAAAGTTGGAAGACTGCGAAACAATAGCATTAACGGAGGAATGTAGTGCAATTATTCAAAATAAGCTACCACCGAAGTTGAAGGATCCAGGGAGTTTTTCTATACCTTGCACCATAGGTAACGTTGATTTTTCTAAAGCATTGTGTGATCTTGGTGCTAGTGTATCATTAATACCTTTAACGGTGGCTAGACAATTGGGTTTGCATGAGCTTAAACGCACAAATATTACTTTGCAACTAGCGGATCGGTCTATTAGATATCCAGTGGGAGTGTTGGAGAATGTATTGATAAAAGTTCAAAAATTTATCATTCCAGTGGATTTTGTGGTATTAGATATGGAAGAAGATATATCTATGCCAATTATTCTAGGTAGACCATTTCTAGCTACTGCAGGTACTATTATTGATGTAAAAAATGGCAAGCTTAAGTTTCAAGTAGGTGAAGAAGAAGTAGAATTTAATTTGAATGAAATGGAAAAATACCCTTCTTTTACCGATCATGCTTATTCTATTGGCACAATTGATAAACTAACCCAAGAGATGAGTCAAGTCAACCTTGACTTAGATCCTCTTGAGCATTGTTTAATGAGTTTAGGTAAGCAAGAAGATGTTTGTGAAGAAATTGAAGAATTGGCCAAGTACTTGGATTTTCAAGCACCTTATAAAAGGGGTAATTTGTATGAAAGTCTTGGCCAAGGAAAAGGGTTTTCACAACCTTCAGAAATTGAACCTCCAAGGTTAGAGCTCAAGCCACTTCCGACTCATCTAAGGTATGAATTTCTTGGAGAAAATAAAACTTTACCTGTAATTGTTAGTGCTGACCTTGATGATGAACAGTGTGCAAAGTTGCTAAGAGTTCTAAGAAGGTGTAAGAAGGCAATTGGATGGACAATTTCAGACATTAAAGGTATAAGTCCTTCTATATGCATGCATCGAATTTTATTGGAGGACAATTGCAAACCAGTGGTGGAAACACAAAGAAGACTCAATCCAAACATGAAAGAGGTGGTAAGAAATGAAATTCTTAAATGGCTTGACGCAGGTATAGTTTTTCCTATCTCCGATAGTGTTTGGATTAGTCCAATTCATGTGGTACCAAAGAAGGGTGGAATGACTACAATCGTGGGTAAAAATGATGAATTAATTCCATCTAGACTTGTGGTAGGGTGGAGAGTGTGTATTGATTATCGTAAGTTAAATACGGTAACAAGAAAAGATCATTTTCCCCTACCATTTCTTGATCAATTATTGGAGCGAATAGCTGGATATGAATTTTACTGTTTTCTTGATGGTTTTTCAGGATATAATCAAATAGCTATAGCTCCAGAGGATCAAGAAAAGACCACATTTACATGTCCTTATGGCACTTTTGCCTTTAGAAGAATGCCATTTGGTTTATGCAATGCTCCTGCAACTTTTCAACGATGCATGATGGCTATTTTTTCTGATTATATTGAGAAAATTATGGAGATATTTATGGATGATTTTTCTGTGTATGGTTCATCTTTTGATCAGTGTCTTCATAATTTGGAATTAATTTTGCAGAGATGCGAGGAAACAAATCTTGTACTGAATTGGGAGAAATGTCATTTTATGGTAAAAGAAGGAATTGTCTTAGGACACAAGATTTCCTCCAAGGGAATTGAGGTGGATCAAGCCAAAATAGAAGTCATCGAAAAATTGCCACCCCCAAGCAATGTCAAGGGGATAAGGAGTTTTTTAGGACATGCTGGCTTTTATAGACGTTTTATTAAAGATTTTTCTAAAATAGTAAAGCCATTATGTGATTTATTATGTAAAGATTCTCCTTTTCAATTTGATGACAATTGTTTGGTTGCATTTGAAAGGTTGAAGAAGGAATTGATTTCTGCCCCAATTATAACTTCACCAGATTGGTCAATACCATTTGAATTGATGTGTGATGCAAGTGATTATGCAGTTGGAGCAGTTTTGGGACAAAAGAAAGAAGGACGATTGCACGTCATTTACTATGCTAGCAAGTTGCTAAATGAGGCTCAACTCAATTATGCAACGACAGAAAAAGAGCTATTGGCAGTGATATTTGCTTTGGACAAATTTAGATCCTATTTAGTAGGATCTAAAGTCATTATATATACGGACCATTCAGCTCTTAAATATTTGCTGCATAAGAAGGATGCAAAACCTAGACTAATTCGGTGGATTCTTTTATTGCAGGAATTTGATGTGGAGATAAAAGACAAAAAGGGATCGGAGAATCTAGTTGCAGATCATTTATCACGTTTGGAATATATCCCAATCAAAGATCAGGTTCCAATTCAAGAGAATTTTCCGGATGAGTTTGTCCTAGCACTTAGAAATTCTCCATGGTATGCAGATTTTGCTAACTACTTGGTCAGTGGAGAGATTCAAAAGGGATTTAATTATCATCAAAAGAAGAAATTCTTACATGACGTAAAAAGTTACTTTTGGGAGGAACCATTGCTATACAGACATTGTGCCGATGGTATGATACGTAGATGTATTCCTGAAGATGAGGTACATAATGTTTTATATCATTGTCATAACCTTGAAACAGGTGGTCATTTCAGTACTTCAAAGACTGTGGCAAAGGTATGGCAATCAGGATTTTATTGGCCAACTATGTACCAAGATGCTAGGGAATATGTTAAAAATTGTGATGCATGCCAAAGAACTGGAAATATATCTCGAAAGAATGAAATGCCCCTGACTACGTTCTTGGAAGTTGAGTTATTTGATGTATGGGGTATTGATTTTATGGGACCATTTCCTAGTTCTTTTAATAATAAGTACATCTTAGTAGCAGTGGATTATGTTTCTAAATGGGTTGAAGCAATCGCTTCACCTACTAATGACTCTAAAATTGTACTTAGATTCCTTAAAAAGAATATTTTCAGTAGATTTGGTATACCCAAGGCCATAGTAAGTGATGAAGGGAAACATTTTTGTAACAGACAATTGGATTCCTTATTGTTTAAATATGGTTGTAGGCACAAGACATCACTTCCATATCATCCTCAAGCCAATGGACAAGCAGAGCTAGCTAATAGAGAGATAAAGCTCATTTTGGAGAAAACTGTGAATAAATCACGCAAGAATTGGGCTACAAAGCTAGATGATACACTATGGGCTTACCGAACGGCATTTAAGACACCCCTAGGGATGTCACCGTATCGTTTAGTCTATGGGAAAGCTTGTCACCTACCTGTGGAGATTGAGCACAAAGCTTATTGGGCAATTAAATCTATTAACATGGATTGTAATTTTGCAGGAGAAAAGCGATTACTTGAGCTAAGTGAATTGGAGGAACACCGACTACATGCATATGAAAATGCCAAAATTTATAAAGAAAAGATCAAATATTGGCATGACAAGCATATTATTCCTAAAAAATTTCTGGTAGGGCAAAAGGTACTCTTGTTCAATTCACGCCTGAGGTTATTTCCAGGAAAATTGAAGTCAAGGTGGTCGGGACCATTTGAAGTAACTCAAGTATTTCCTTATGGAGCAGTGGAAATAAAAGGAGAAAATGGTTCTCCATTTAAAGTAAATGGGCAAAGATTGAAGCCCTATTTGGCCGGAGAAAAGGTTCCTAAAGGAGTAAATTACTCCTTAGGAAATGCAATGGAGAATTAAAGAAGTTATAGGAAAGTCGAGCCAACGACTATAAACAAAAGCGCTTGTTGGGAGGCAACCTAATAATAATAATGTATTTGTGTGTTTTTATGTGTTTCTTACATTTTGGTGTAAGTTAATTGACTAATTAGATGTATTTCACTTGTTTATAGGAGATACGGGAGTTTTATCATCCATCTTGGAGGTGCACTTGAAGATCATGTTGGCAGGGAGTTTTCTTACCAAATTGTGTTTTAAGTGTTTAAAATTTCTATGCCTATACATACATTGTGCATTTCAAGTGAGTTTTGGTGATATCATGGTTATAAAGGTTCATGGATTCATTTGATGTGTATTTAATGCTCAGAAATGCCATTTTGATGTAAAAATGCAAAAATGATCAAAGAACCTCACCCCTCGATTTTCAATGTAAATGTGTTTGTTGTGTTTTGAGAGGATGGATATTGTGTTTAAGGTATATTGCATGTGCGTGGGAGGTTAGAATTGATAAAAGTTTGTCCAATGTGTGTTTTGGAATTGGCCGGAAAAGGGAGAAAAAGTTTGAAAAATTGCAGTTTCTGCAATTAGTGCAGAGAAGTCAGGATCCGAGCTCGGATCCTAAAATCCCAGACAGATCCGACCGCGGATCCATAGATCCGAGCTCGGATCTTTTCCAACCCAGATAAATCCGAGGGCTCGTCTGTGTTTCTGTTGAGGCTGATCCGAGCCATGTAGGATCCGAGGCCTTCCAGAAAGGATCCGACCTCGGATCTCTTCGCGATAAGAAAGGAAACGAGGCCTCGGTTCCTCATTTTTTCCAGATTTCTCTTCTCTCTCTCTTCGAAACCCTATCCCCTTTCCTCCAATCTTCCATTTCATCCATAAAATTCCCAATTTTTCACAATAAAACCTTCCCTAACCTCTTGAGAGCATTAACCCTCAACAATTTAGAATCAAAAACATCAAATTGAGGGGTTTTGATCTTCAAGACGCAAAATAGGGCCAAACTGAAATCTAGCAATTTGAGGTCGAATTTGGGCTTGTTTCTATTCCATTTTTGCATCATTATCATCCTCCATCATCACTCCATCTATTTGAGGTAACAAATTTCGAATTTCTGTGACATTTTATATCTCTCATTTTTGTATATTTTTAGTTTTTCAATACATTTTGCTTAATTGTTGCAAATTCGTGATATAATTGTGCTACATTGTGCTCAAATCAGCTGTAATAATTATTTTCATGCTTATTTGTGTAAAAATTATGAATTTGGTGATAGTTTTGAGATTTCCTTCTCAATTTTTGGGCTTGAGCATTTTAGTGGTTTAAATTTGTGAATTTTGCTTTCAGTGAATATATGAACTGTTCCGAGAAGTATAAATCAATGTTATAATTGAAAATGATATGCTATCATTAGAGCAATAGCCCATTGGGTAAAAGTGTGTGTTCCCGATCAAGTTAAGCACATTGAACCACTTTTACTTGAAATAATTAATATTAGGATAACTTGGGAGTCATGTGTAGTTAACTTGAGTGTTAACGAGTGTTATGAATTGGATTGATGATATTCTCAAGTGTTTGAATGTTTATTTTTGCAAATAGATATAATTTAAAATTGTTTGCACTTAATATGCATGAAATAATTTCTTTACTGCTAATATCCTTTCTAAGTGTAGGAATTGGATTTGAGAAGTGTTAGGAAGCTTATTTGTTTAAATTTGGGGACATTTTGGCAGGGAGTTTAGCCCTTTTTCAAAGGGAAACTCTGCCGAAATTTTCTTAAATTCCTATTTTAATATGAATGAGCGAGTTTCTATCTTTTCTAATACATACTCATCTTGTTTATAGGTGCTATGGCTCGTACAAGGAGGGCTCGTATTCGTACTCCTACACCATCGTCAAGTGAAGAACATACACCTTCTGTGCATGAGGAGTCGCCTGAGGAAGAATCTCCTTCGCCTGAGTCACCACCTCGATCTCGCCGGAAGACTGCATCCACTAGCCGTGATGAGCCACCGCCAGATTACGATACCACACGATTCACATCGCTCGAAAACCAAGAGTGGTATGAAGCCGGCCTAGCCAAGGAGATCATCATTGAGAAACACTTGGCTCCAGAGGTGGATGCGCACTACCATATTTCGACAGCATTCAAGCGACTTGGATGGGAGAACATCCTTCAATTGCCCAAGTACTACTACCCCAACTTGGTCCGGGAGTTCTACGCCAATGTGGAGAACAAGCAGAGCCACAGTGGCAACCTCATCGTCTCGTGGGTTCGAGGCAGGAAAGTGGTTCTCAATCGAGAGGCACTGCGACGTTTCGTTCAACTCATAGACGAAGGCGAAGATGTCAAACTGACTAAGGAATTCAAGGCTCGAGACCCTTGGCAAGTGGGAGAAGCCGTGGAGCGTCTAAAGGGTCAGTACCGTGAGCGAGGAACTTCGAAAAAACTCACGGTATATGCCGACTCCTTTGAGCATCGATACCACCTGATCTTCTATCTTTTTGCATTTAATGTGGTGCCGAAAAAGAGTGGTAAACGGGAGATCCGAAATAGCGATCTCTATTTTCTGGATAAGATGATACATGGATTGGGTAGGCAGTTGACTGGCATTCCTCTACCCAGCATTATCATCAGCTATATGCGGACCACAGCTCGCATGAGGGCCGGCGAGACTTGCTTCGGATTCCCTCGACTGCTATCCCTCGTGTTTGAGAAGCTCAAGGTTCCTCGTGGAACCGAGAGAGCGGTGGTAACTAGGTCTGTCGAGGAGGTAAATGCTTCTATACTCAACGCTTTGGGTATTTCTACTGATTTTGGAGCTGCTTTGGTCCGGGACACAGGAGAAGCATCGACTTCCACTCAGCCTCCGCCTCACACTGAACCACAAGCGGCAACCCAAGAGACGGAGGCACATCAGACTCTTCCTCCTCCGATTCCGCGACCACCTCCTCAACCGCGCTCCAAGTGGCAAGAGCTTCTCAATGCTATTTGTTGTATGGAGACGCGAGTCGTCGAGCGCATTGACCAGACGGAGCGGATGATGACTGAGCGCCTCGACCGACATGATCGCCGCCTTCGTGCGATCGAGGATCATTTTCATATCCGACGGTCTCCTACTCCGACACCTCATCAGGAGGAGGGCCATATTGGTACTTCACAGGGTTATCATGGAGCCGAGGAGGCAGTAGACCCTCGTTCCGAGCAACCATGATACTTTTTAGCGGATTAGATCTTTTATTTCTTTATTTTTCTTTTCTTTTGTTAAAACAAACTTTGTGATTTCAGTTTTCTTTTATTTGAATCATCTTGTGCTACTTATGGTGTTTGGTACCCTTGTTGTCTCAATTTGGGCAGAATTTGGATGATCGTGATGATTAAGGGTTTCAAATTGCATCACCACCTATTTGAGGGAAGTTTCAGTTCTTTTACCTTCCTCTACAATGAGGACATTGTAGATTTTAAGTGTGGGGGAGGGATCACTTTATCGTATGGGTGATTGTGTCTTGAAATGCATGACTTTAGTTGTTTAGAGCTTAAAAATGTTGGAATTATATTTGGAGATATTGTCATGAGGATAATTTTTTGTGAAAATGATCTGTCTCTCTCCTCAGCAAGTGGCACAGCCGTTTTTCTTTACCTTTCTCACAACTTTTACAGCTATTTTGAGGGACAGAAATCGGTGGCACATGCTTCTGCAATAAAAGAGAAGACCAAATGAGTGTGGACAAAAGGAACATCATATCTTTGACTTCTTTTTACAAAATCTAAGTGGAGGAAATTATGAAGTGAGAGGAATGGAATTTCTACCACCTTTTATGCAGAAACACAAGGGAGAAGCAAGGATAACCATACGTAGCTAGTTTTCCTTCTTGCAACAAGTTTTCTCTCTAGTTAGGAGTACTTGGAGAAGCATTTTTTGGAGAGTTTTCACTTGTAATCATATTGTGCAAGAACATAGCAGGAATTGGAGAGCTTCACCTTCAATTGGCTAAGCTTTCTTTTATCTTTCTTATACTTGTACTTTATGATGTTTTGTATTAATAAACTTGTGAATTTGATTGTTAAATCATTCATGAGTAGCTAAACTCCTTCATCTAGGGAGTAGATGAAACTTATGGCTAAATAATACTAATTGAATGTGATTTACACTTGTTATATCTTGAGTTAACTTGTCTACTTGTGTAGCTGTGATTTCTTGTTATTGTTTGATCACCAATAACTTGTTTACAGTTGTTATTGTTCAATGAGAATTGGTAATAACAATGGAAACACATGAGTAGAGCTTGAGTTGTATGTTCATGAAAATAGAAATACACTTAAGTGGATTACTTAGTATTTCATGAACTAAAACAGAGTTGTAGTAGTATTTCACCATGGAAATAGGGAAATCTATGTTGCTCTAAGCCATTTCATCATGGAAATGAGACTTGGTAATCTTGGAAATAAATCTCTGGTTAAGCAAGAATAATAGCAATAAGTAAATCCATTTATTTGTGTAGTTTATGCCATAAGTGGAATCTACATCCCTAGAATCTTCATTAAGTGAAATTTCTCTATTTGCATTCAGCATTTGTTAAACTAGATTTGTACATCAGATTTGTAGATTACAGCATTAGATTTTCTCTGCTCAAAATTAATGGTAAGTCTAAATAATAGAGAGAACAGGGGCTTAGTAATTGTTTAAATTGCTCCTCGTGGGATCGACCCGATACACATCTTGTACTAAAATTTCGACCTGTATACTTGCAGTCCAACGGGTGTAAAATCGGAATTAAACTTGCATTGATACAATAAGAACCCGTCAGTTGTATAACAAAATAAAGCCTCTTGCTTTTACAAGCTTTTACTGCTCTTCTTCATTTGCTCCCAAAAGAAAAGAAAAGAAAAAAAGAAGCCTCAGCTAGCTACTTCAAATCGGCGAACTTGAATTGATTTTGGAGTATAATTATCAAAACTCAAATAACATTTTGAATGGAGCCCTAGATTACAGACATATATGGGGAAACTTAATTGTGAGCCAGATTCGAAAAAGTGATTTTATCCGGTATTTAAGTTTAATTATTTTTTTCACAATCATTTCTGAAATAATACACATTTTGTAGCCCGGCCCTGAAAATATGCAAAATTACGATCCAATTTAATTTGATCTGTTTAGCTGCTTGGCCAAAACACAGACTGATCAAGGCTTTAGAACATAATCAATTAACACCGTTAGAAGCTAGCTTGAATTATATCAAGGTATCCGTGCTTATTCACCCAATACTTCTATTTCCTATCTTCACTAGAAATTTTTTTTTTTTTTTTCTTGACAGAGGTTGTTGTGTGTGTAGCTACCTTTTATTCGCTTCTAGTAACAATTGTTAAAGCTGAGATAGGCAAGTTGTGCTAAGCAGTAGAATGTCAATCAATCTTCAGGGCTCACCAAAAATCGAGTAAACATATATGTTGGTTCTTGCCCATTTTATGCCTGATATTAAGCCTAAATATCAGGCAT
The DNA here is from genome assembly GCF_036785885.1 of Coffea arabica. Taxonomy (NCBI): domain Eukaryota; kingdom Viridiplantae; phylum Streptophyta; class Magnoliopsida; order Gentianales; family Rubiaceae; genus Coffea; species Coffea arabica. Next base: position 14,443,714 of record NC_092323.1, on the reverse strand, counting down.
AAAAATATTGAGGTTGGTCATTATTTAGATTTCCGTACAAAATGCAAGGGAAAGTACGTACCACGTACAACCGCTGTGGCAGACTCCCCATAGTTGTTGACTCCAACCTAAAAGAGAGCCTTTTAGATTTTCCCCCCAAAATAATGTGGAATCAAATGGACTTGTATGTGAACCCAAAAATAATAATAATAAAAATAATACGGACTTGTTCTGTTCCGCACCCTTTTCGTTTTTATCCTCTGAACTCCTTTATTTTGAATACTTTGCATTCTAAATTTATCAAAATATTCCAAATCCTCCAAACAGGTCATACAGCGAAGAGATATCGACTTTGATGATTGGAGAACCCCAATTTGGTAAATTAATAATTTTACATGATGTACCTAATTGAAGTTGATTTCATATTTGGAGTGATCCACTATGGTTAAAACTTGCATAATTCGACATGGATCATAATATTGGAATTTTATAGGGGTCCACTCTTTTTACTATGCTCTTTTTTCACATTGTTTTCAGTGTCAGTAGTAGTAGTAGGAGGGTTTAAATCGAGGATCTCTCATTTGCCATTCTTCCTTTTAGACCATCCAATTCCAATCTATCTCTCACCACTACTGTGCCTTTAGAGTACAGAATTGAAAAAAATCATTAAATAATACACGTGATATTTTATAGCGAGGCCCTGCACCCTTAGGGCGCCTAACAAGAAAAAAAAACAGAGAGATACTGTTATATCTAGGTATTTCACCAACTTGGACTAAGGTAGTCATATTAGCCATGCAAAAGTCCATCGATTTCACTCCCCAAATTAGTGTATCAGGAGACTTTGGTTTCTCTTGGCGGAAGAGGTGATAGTTTATCCTGAGAGAAGATCGCAAGACTAAGCAAATGGCCTTAGCTAGTACTCTTTTCAATTTGGATTATTCTTTAACATGCCAGGCAAAAGCAATTTTTCTTCGAAATGGTATGCAAAAATTGAAATTTTCACTTCAATTGGTCTGAATGGGGTTTGGTTCTCAGTTGTCTAAGTCATGTGTTACCATAAGCTGGCCTCGATTAACAAGAATGTTTACTTTGGAAAAAATTGATAAATCAATTAATTTTAACCACAATTTAAAAAAAAAAAAAAAAAAACTGGAAGAACAAAACAATAGAGGTTAGTCTGTCAGACAACCACAAGACCACCCTATCCCATGCCGAAGCACGAACTAGGAACGATCCTCCACTTCTCAGTCAAGAACAGCAAATATGAACTGGGCATCTTTTGTTCGTTGCAAGAAAAAAAAAATCTAGAATGGCTTTTCCTTGATTAACTTTTCCTCGAGAATCAAATTGTTATGGGATTTTTAAGGGAATGAGGCTTTTCATGTCTATTAAGTCATATGGTTTTTTATATGTTCGCAAGCAATCCACAATTGTAACTTCTAACTCAAAAACAACGGGATGTTGAATGGCTTATTGCTAATAAAACTCACATTTAGTGAGACTCAAACTCATATTTGTAGACTTCTACTTTTTTGTGTCTCAACCTTGGACTGCATACTAAAATCTTATGGAGTCTATAAGTTGTATCTTAACATATGAAAGAAAAGGAAAAGTTTAAATTCTCTTTTCATTTCATTTTCTTTCAGTTAGCAACAATAAGCGTATAACCACCCATATAGAGGAAGACACATATTTATACTTCTTCCGTTCTATTTTGATAGTTTTATTTTTATTTTTCATCCATTTCAAATTATAGTCCAACTTTCAATTCAAGAATATATTTAATTTTTAATTTCTCCAAAATACCCTTAGTTAATATACTTCATTATCAGTAAATATAATCTACCTTATTTAATACAATCAACTTTTCCACTTGATATATGTCTTGAATGGTGTAATATACCATTATTATTGTTGTTATAATTAATGTAAAGGTATAGTGATTACTGATACTCTTAATATTAATATAAAGGTATTTAGAAAAACATTAGGTCAGATTTACTTTCCAACAAAATTAGCTAATTTTTCTTAAAACTATATGAGAAAAATCTCAAGACTATTAAATGGGATGGAATGAGTAGAAAATTAATTACAATCCATAATAGAAAACCTTTTGTTCATGAAGTCTTTACCGTGGTTGTTTTCAATCAATACACTTGGGCCTAATTGACAAATTCATTTTAAATTAATCTTATTATGGACAGTCCAAAACTAAGCAACATACGACTTAAGTTGTAGAAACAAACTAAAAGATGGCCCACTTTTATGATTTTAAGAATTTTCATATTTGTGTCTATCATTTAGCAATTTTGTGATTTTAGATCGGTTGTTTGTAGATAGACTCTAATCTTATATACACTTTTAGGATATATACTGTCACAATTATTTGTATATATATATATATATATATATATATATATATATATATATACACACACACACTATCAGGATATATGCAAAATTTTGAATTTCAAATTCAGATTAAGATTTGTTGTCATACATCCAACATCCAATTCTGATAATTATACACTGCCAATGTATAAAAAATAATTTATTTATTTTAGGAAATTGATATCCATGCGTCCATTTTAGGCTCTTGCACTCCAATCCACTCACTAAATAACATGCCTCTAAGGAGTGCAAGAAATTAATTTTGGAGTGCAAATATCACTTCTATTATTTTATGGTATCTAAATGCACAATGTCACATTAGTGCTAATTGGGCTTTCGAATAAAACAACGAACAAATTCAGCCCCTCAAGTTTTTAAATAAGATACTTCTATCCCTTTTTTTAAAGATACCCATACCTTCTCGATCCTTACCAATTAAACACAAATATTTGAGAATTGATTAAGTACTACAACAAGAAATCACGCTCTTGAACTACATGTTGACGTTAATTAGCTCTTAAAATTGAAAGAAAAACATTAACTCAAAATGACATATATCATAGCAACGTTGATTACCACGCATATTAACAGTCTAAAGTATTCCAAATATTTTAATTGGATTTTTCTTTGATTATGGAGGTTGGCAGCTACATTTTATTCTCTTCTAGTATCAGAATTGGAGAATTTTCGAGATTTGCATATGTAAAACTGTTAAAGATAAGGTGTGCAAGTCATCCTCGGCAATATAATGTTATTTTTCTCACAGAATATATGCCTCACGCCCCAACTCCAGGTTGTGAGTTGTTTGTCATTTGTTGACATGGAACTAAATAAAGGAGAAGAAAAGAAAAGATGGTAGAGTTATATAGATGAACTTGGCTTGAAGTGAAAAAGAATAAAGTGCTTGGCTATAAATTCTTTAAAAAATCTAAAGATGTATTGGAGATATATTACAAAATGGCAAAAATAAATAGTTATTTAGCTCATAGGAGCATGTCCTCAATATAAAAGAAAACTCCCTTAATGGTTTAACTAAAGAAAATGGCTCGATTTTTGCAAAGCATGCAGCTTTTAAGTTTCAATATGTACACAAAAAGAAAAACAAAAATGAGAGAGAGAAAAATAGAAGAAGAATAAGAACCCGAGGCAATGGTGCGCTATCTTTGATATCTGTCATCTAGTTATCCCTCTAACGTGCTTTAAAATTTGAAAAGAAAATGCATGATGTGATTTCTATGCTTTTTCATTTTAATTTTTTTTTTGTAGACTCGACCCTTGGAATCATTAAATAATTTTTTGAAGAAACATTGTGTGAGATGGGAAGGATATGTGATGGGATCTTCTATATATTATTGTTCGATCTATTTATCATGTAGAGAAGTCTAGAAAGGCATCATTTTGTGTAAGAGGTAAATTTTGCTCAGAAATGGAGAATCTGCTACAACCCTTCTTTATACCTTCTTTTCGCTTTTGTAATGGATTTCTAAACCATAACACCATTGTGGTTTAGCCTAAATCTTTTATGCTGCTTCCAAATTGGGTTGGTAGCAGGGAACCCTTTCGTTTATTAAGCCAAAAAAAAGGACCGGGGTGATAAGGGGCCAATCAACCTTGATAAACAACAAACTTTGATGAAAGAATTTCATTTTCTTAGTGATAAGGGGTCTAAGGTATTTGGAAATTTGGGAGTTATCTACTTGAAAAAGGAGAGATAGGAACATATTCATACACACTATTGTCCTTAAAACACAGTCAAAACTATTGTGCCCGAACAGTCAAAGGAATTACATTCTGTTCACTTGGAGAAGTCCAATGTCTTGTATACTATTTTTCTGGCCCGAGTTTTGCAAATGTGAGTGGTGTTTGGCAAATGGCTATTAGGGCCTGGAGTGGGTATCAAGATTAATAATAATTGTTATCTATTGTTTGATAGATCATCACGGGCATCATTCAATAGAAATGAAAGTGTTACATATTGTCCCTTATCATCTCCCATTTATTATTTGGCTTTCAAATTGATTAACTTGTTAATAAAATGACATATATTCCAGTTCTAAACCAAACATATTGAATAATCTAACTGAATTCAGAAGCCATAGTACACCATCCTGACCATGGAATCTTTCTAGTAAAATTAAGGAAAAGACTATTATCATCTACGACTACTTTCGGCTTTCAATGTTGTCAGCATGTTGACGCAACTTAAGATTCTTTGTTGTCTGAGACAGATCAAACCTTTATTGTGTTTGTATCGCAGCTGATATTATCCAAGAATCAACTTTAGAAGCAAAATGATCTTACAGATATTCGTATTTTTCCTACTCGAGAAGAAAACTATAGCTGTCCATCATCTTTATTTCTCTATATATGCCTTTATGAAATTCAGATATTTCTGAAACCAAGACTTAAACTTCCTCTGATCAAACAGTAATTCAAAACTTTTAAGTAGAATGGAAACAGTGAGGGGATTGGGGTCAGAAAAGCCAGTTGTGATCTTCAGCAAGAGCAACTGCTGCATTTCCCATGCTATCAAGATGCTGATAAGAAGCTTTGGGGCGAATCCTACGGTTTGTGAGCTTGATCATCACCCGAAAGGAAGGGATATTGAGAATGCATTGCTAACATTAGGATGTAATCCTAGTGTTCCTGCTGTTTTCATAGGGAAGCTATTTGTTGGCGGTTCCACTGAGGTTCTGAGCCTCAACATTCGAGGCAAGTTGAAACCATTGCTTATCGAAGCCAACGCTATATGGATGTGATTGTACTTAAGGCACCATCTGCATATTTCAGCCTCGGTCTCTTTTCTGATTCTGTTCCCTTTTTCCTCCCCTTTTGCAATCTTTAGGTGAGAAGGGTTTTGTCATGAAGATACAGCAGTTGCACTAAGCCAACGTTTTGATCAACTTTGAGTCTCTTTTAGCTGTGTAATAATATCGAGTTAGAGTTAGATATGTCAGTGTGTAAGTGCATTTACAGTTTTCCAGTAGTGCAAGGAGGAGAAACAACTTTAGGTGATTATCTTATCGCATACTTTGATAAATAAGACTCTTTTTAATACAACTGTTGATTAGGTTACTTAAACTTGAATGCAGGATATATTCCCATAGAGGTGAGCTTCAAATGCAAAAATTGTGCTCGACTCATTTTCGTTCATGTTACTTCAAATTAATTCAAACTATATGGTAAATCAGTTACAAAAGATGAAACTGAATAGTTGCTTAGCTCCTAGGAGCATAGTTATTAAATCTAGTCCGAAAACCGACCCCACAAAGTATTGATTCAAAGGATTTTTTTTTTTGAAAGATTGATTCAACAGATGATTTAGTGATTGAACCATGCATATATAAGCATAAAAAAAAATACTAGTAGATTAAAATATCTAAAATAATATAATTATCGAATCAATAGTTAAACTAGTGATTTTCTTAATTTATTAGTTGAACCAACGAATCATTAAGCCTACTTTAGAGGGTGGTCCAACTGAGTCGAGGGACCTGATGGGGACTGAACCATTATCAGATCAGACGGGTGCACTAGAACAAGTCTCATATAGAGATATATTGATATGAGGTTAGGTTTGAACCCTTAATATCTTTCACTTCATAATTAATGTGGTGGTCAACTCCTCTAGAGGAAATGTACGAGTCATTAATTAGTCAACTGGTTTCTACCTTATCCGGTTCACCTACTAGCATGGTCTCGCTAGATTCAACCGTAGGTTAGTGATTGAACCATGTTCATTAGTATAAAAAAAATTGCATATTAAAACTTTTAAAGATAATATATAATTATTGAATCAATGGTTGAACTCACAATTTTTTGAATTTACTAGTTGAACCGATAAGTCATTGACCAGTTAACTAATTTCTTCCTTATTCATTCCAACTACTAACTCAATCCTGCTAAGTCGCCAATTCACCGAATTGATTAGTTCAATGCCAATATCAGGCCGGGGTTAATAATTATGCATAGGAGCATTTCCTTACAATAAAAACTTCCTTTATTGGCTTAATTTAAAAAGCGGCCCGGTCTTTGCAAATTAAGCACATTGCTTCCAATTATTTTCAATTTGTATAAGAAAATAAACCCAAGGTAGGAGCACCAAACTGGCACTTGTTACTCATATTAAATCAATTTAAAAGTTTTAAATAAGAAAAAGCATAGAAACCAACCATGGATCCATTAAATATCTATGGAAAGGATAATAGGGTTGGATCTTCTGTATTGTGATTCGATCCGTTTAAACATGTGGAGAAGGTCTAGGAAGGCATCATTTCTGTGTTAGACAAAAATGTTCCTTAGAAATGGAGAATCTGCTACAATCCTTCTTTGTACGTTCTTGTCACTTTTGTACTGGATTTCTAGACCATGACCATTAGGGGAGGATCGGTTTAATTTCAACTTTGATAAAGCATAAAAACAACAACTTCAATTCCTCCTATCTTTATTCCTTACAGATAACAAAAAGAAAGAAAGAAAAGAAAACTTCAATTCCTTTGCGAGAGATGGCCTAAGATATTTTGGTAAGTAAATCTGCATAAAGAAAAGGGTTAAAGGAAACAATGGAACATAATCAGACGTGATATTATCCTTAAACAATCAAAGGAATTACAGTTGTGCTCATTGGAGAAGGGTCTTATTAGTCATTCCGAAAAGGTCTTATTGTGTTGGGGCCTTCCACTTTAGAAACTTCAATGCATCATACACTTAAATGAAACTGATATTCATAAACCATAGTACACCTTCCTGTTGTCAATGTTATCAGCATGCTAATGCATCTTAAGATTTCATGTTGTCTAAGAAAGATCGAACCTTTATTCTATTTGTATAGCTGCTGATATTATCCAAGCATCACCTTTAGGTGCAAAATCTTAGAGATTCTTTCTTTTCCTACTTGAAGAAAACTGTTGCGATCTATCATCCTTAGCCCTCTATATATACCTTTATGCAATTCAAGATTTTTCTCAAAACAAGCCTCAAGCTTCCTCTCAACATATTCTAAGTTCTTAAGTAGATTGTGGTCAGAAAAGCCAGTGGCGATATTCATCAAGAGCAACTGCTGCATTTCCGATGCTCCCAGGCTTCGCGAGGCTTGCAAATTGCCTCTAATTAATGGCAAGGCCTTAGGCACTGTGATTTCTGCAGCTTCAGATAAATCTACCAACTCATTGCTAATCCTCTCCCAATCAAAGCACTGAACCAACGCTCCCAAAGCCTATCCCACCAACCGATTGGCGAGGCCAGCACCAGGACAAATCCTCCCTACCAAAACCAAATGGTATGAACCTGTACTTGGATGCATCATTTTCCAGGCCTAAGAACCTTTCGGGCTTGAAACTCTCAGGATCATCCCACAGCTGAGGATCCCTATGAATAGCCCAAGCATTTACCATCAACAAAGGTTTAGAGGGCATATTGTGGTTCCCAATGGTGCTATCACTTGATGATTCGCACGGAACGAGAGTTGGAGCAGCTGGATATGTAATCTTTGTGACTCATAAATGATGCTTCGGAGGTAAGGCAGATTAGGAAGATCTTGTTCTTCTATTAAACGGTTTTGACCAGTTGTTCTGTCTAGCTCAGTTCTAGCCCTTTTCAGCTCTTGAGGATGGTTTAGCAGAAGAGACATAGCCCACTCTGCTGTGATGGATGAAGTATCTGACCCCGCAGCCAGTAGCGTCTCACCACATCAATGTTAACATCATGCTAGACAGGAAGTTGAAAAGCGTTGATTGCCAACTGCAAAGCTGGAACTATGACCTATTTGCAGTTTACTTCTTAAACTATTAATTTAATTTGTTACATATTGCTCTTTATTACTGGAAAACCAATAAATTTTTGGCAGCTATTTTTTTGCAACAATTACTGAATTGGTAGTTTGACATTTGCAGCAGTTACATATTGCTCTAAGGATCTTAGCCTTTAGGTTGGTAACAATTGAGACTACTCTAAATTTTCTTAGCCAATCCTATTAGGAAAATTAAGACTTGCTAAATTCCATTGCATTTAAGACTAGTAATTACGTCCTCAATTTTATTTAACCAGATTTGCAAATTGTATTCTGTTTTTCTAATATAGCTGTGTGTCTACAAAACGTACAAGATATCTGTTGCATTTCACTACTTAAAATATTCAAAAAACACCAAATCAAAAGTTGAATTTTCAACAAAAGGTATTACCTTTTCATTTATTTCATTTTGACTGAAGATAATGGTTCACGTACATACTTCCTTTGATCTTTTTTTTTTCTTTTTTTTTTCGTGTTTATTCCACTCTGCACTACTAATAAAGTTTCAATCACTTACACTTGGTACTTTGAAGTGTCAAATGGTTCTCAAAATTTGGCCGATCGAATCATTAGTGATACAACTCGAATCAGTAGAAATCCTTGAAATGAACCACCACCACCACCGCCCATGTTAAACTTGCAAGAAATTTTGTAAATTTAGTCCAACTCATAATACAAATAATTATGACTGAGGTAGATTCAGACACATTTAAAAACTTTAAGCAGTGTACTTTTAAAATTAAAAAATTTATATTGTCAAAGTGAAAACTCAAATAAACTTTTAAAAAGTGCAATGTAGAAGAGAATAAGGGTAGTATATGGCAGCTCAAAAGGATTGTTAAATGCCAGAAAAGACCATGTATATTATCCTAAATATATTATGATCGTTTGGTGGTCATTCCACAATTTGTAGGTAAATCTTTCACTTTTCTAGAACCTGCATTGGGCTATATTAAAATCAATTATCAATATTTACCACATACCTGTATAAAGCCTTTGATTATTTCATCTTAGTACTATTCAGGTTCCAATTCTTGCATAGACAGCAATACTTCAATGATTGTCCTCCTTCCACCTGCAGTTCTTGGACAAGATCGTTGAGCATCTGGCAAATGTTGCAAGAACTCATCAGATTTTTTTCTGAAATTCTAGCATTTTTCTTTCAACATTCGTAAAACCAATCCACCTGAGAATTGGCAAGAAATCCACCGGATTGAAATGAAGCAACTCAAACATTTCCTTAACAATATCATGAAATAGAAAGGACTCCTTATTATCTTCCATTTCAGTTCCATAGTATCGTTTTCCCAAAAACATTCATTCTGTATGGATTAGTTGTTTTTTAGAGTGTTTTTGAAAAATTTTATTGTAGCAGTGTATATGAAATTTTTTTTGAAATATTTGATATATTGTATGGATGAGATGTTTTTTGAGTTATTATGTATTACTGTAACATTGTATTTAAAAAACTTGTTTTTGAACAAATGGCCAATCCAAACAGTGTGATTGTCATTATATTGTTAATTGTCAGTTTCATTATCTGGGATTTTATCTCAACTCTTGCAAAATTTTGGGTTGACTTTCTATGCAGATTTTTCACTAGAGACTTGATTTCTTCTTGTTGATTGTCTAAAAACATGTTCAGACGAGTTCCTGACAAGATTTCTAATGTGGCAATCCTTTGAAGATTTTTTTATAGAGGACTAATAAGTGTATATTTTGTGTGTTTTAAGTGTTTTTTTTATTATTTAGTTTTGGTATGTTTTAGTCATCTTTATAACTAATTAAATAAGTTTCTAGTGAAGTATGCATTTTGTGGTTTCAATGAGAAAAATTGGATTTTTATGGATTTGAATAGTGAAAAAATTCATGTTTTTGTAGGGTTTAATGATGCAATCATTATATGGAGTGAGTTGAGAATATATTTGGTTGATTATTGATGATTTAAAGTGATTTAAGAAGAATATGAAGTGCAAAATGTTCAAAAGATGAAATGCAATCAAGTTATAAAAAAGTAAAGTTTGACAGCTTTCACACCCTCTAATATTTTGGCTATAACTTGAGTTACAAGCATTGGATTTAAATGATTCTTAAGCCACTTTGAAGCTAAGACATCTATATTTTTTTATGGATACATCAAAATCTAGTTCATGAATTTTTCTAATCAAAAAGTCAAAATACAGTCAACCATTTTTATTGTCAAAAGTTAAAATAGAGGATTGACCGGTTAAGGGTATTTTGGTTATTTCTCAATCTACAGAACTCCAAATTAGATGATTCTTGATGAATTGAAAAGCTAATTCAAGGGGAGCAACTTTTATGTTTTATACAAGATTTATTGCGGCCTTCATCATCAATAAAATATCAGTTGAAATTGGTGTAAAAATAGAACAAAGTTGAAGACTGATTAGAAAAATGCAAACCTGCAGAGAAGGCAACACACGGGTGCAATATGCAACATTACACCTGCATATTGACCCCACGTATTCTTAAGGAAGTTGTGCAACGTGCACGGCCACGTATTTTTATAACTTTTTACAGCTCAATTCCAGGAAGAATTTCGATTGTAGCTGTAAAGAAGACCGTGGAGACTAGTAGAAGAATATTTTGGGAATCCCGTGAAAATTTTACATCAACTTTAAAAACTCATTTGAAGCTTCAATTTTCTATAAATAGGGCCTTTTTTGAGCCTATTATAGAACTTTGGAATCTAGAGAAACTGTATAAAAATATTCTTTCACTAAAATTTCCTTAGTTCATTAGTTAGGGTAATTAGTATAGTTTGTTTCATCCAAGTCTTGTATGTAACTAAATATAGATGAAGTTGAGGATGAAGATGGAGAGTTTAGAACTCATGTGACAAGGGTGATATTTCTCCAATTATTTTATTTCTTGTATTGATTCTAATGTTTGGTTATAATACTAGTTTGGATCTTATTTTCATAATTTTCATGTTTTACTAGTTTTTATACCTAAGTGTGGATGAACTTCTACGATTGTTATGTGATATTTTCATGATTATTTGAGCTATATTTTTTAGCAAATTATTTAGCACTTTTGTTTTTGTAATCATGATTAACGGGCAATTAATTGTCAGAATCTTAAGGTGTTAAATTTGCAATAAAAATTGGGATTTGACATTAGTTCAAAGAAGTGCTAAACCTAGAGAACCTACTCACGAGAATAGAGGTGCACCTTTATGGGTTTAGTGGCTTGTTCCATGTAGTTTCATAGAAAAAATGATCTTATAGTTAATTTCATAACCATGAGAGTAGGTATGACTTAGCTGCGAGTATAGTTGATTCACTATTAGAGTAGATTTCATATACATTAAAAAATTACGCCATAATTAACCTAGATAATAACATTCAACTTGATAAGTGACTAATTTACGTAATAATTGTATGACATTTTATATTATTTTTAGTCACTTTGGTTATATTATTGGAAGAATATGAATCATTTTGGCTATAATTGGTGAAAAATGCTTTTAAGTGATTAAATGAGGTTTTTATCACTTTTTACTTGGATTTTGTGTATTTTGACAGTTTTGACACATTTTCGTATTTCGGCTATAACTTGAGTTACAATGATCGGATTGGGATGATTCTTGAACCCATTTGAAGATAAGAGATAGATCTACAACTTTGGTGAAGACATCTAAATCCAGTTTGAAGGTTTTCCAGGTCAAAATGCCGAATTACAATAGCAAATTTCTACTGGTCGAAACTGGAACAGGGCAATGAGCAGGTAAGGGTATTTCAGTCATTTCTCAGCCTACACAGATCCAAATGAGGTGATTCTTGATGCATTGGAAAGCTAACTCAAAGGGCTACAAGTTTTATGTTTTGGTCAAGAGCTAAATCAGCTTTTATCATCAAGAAAAGATCGGTTGAAGTTGGGCCAAAAACAGAGCAAGTGATCCACACTCGGATCCACTATTCATCCGAACCCTCGGTTGTTTCTGGGTTAGTGGATCCGAGGTACTGTAGCAGCTCGGATCACTAGTCAGAAAAGGCTGCTCTGTACGCGTAAAACTCAATTTCACCTCCACCAACTCACATTGGATGCTAGACATGTGAGAAACATTCCCAGCTGTAAAAGGGAGATGTAATCCTCATTTCTTGACCACCTTTCATCATTAAATAGCCAAATTCATTGCAAAAAAGGAGATGGGGAGTTCATAGCAGAAAAATATAGAGTGAGCTACGGGAGAAAGCTTGAAGCTGCAGAAATGTAGCTCTTTCATCTCCCTAGTGTTAGTTTAGCTTAGTATAGAGTAGTGTAGCTTTTCCATTCTTGTTTATTATCTAGATTAGGATGAAGATGGAGGATGAAGAAGGCAAGGAAGAAAGCTCATGTGACGAGGGTTGTATTCCTTCCAAACTCTTTATCTTTGTATTTGATTCCAAGTTTAGTTAATATACAAGTTCTGGATTTTGTGTTTATTATGTGTTTCTAAAGTTTATACCTTGGGTTTGGTTGAACTTTCTATGATTGTTAGTGCTTATTATTTGGCTATTTGACTGCTATGATTTGAGCAAGTTATTTAGCATTTTAGCTCTTTAAATCATGATTAATCTGGTACCATTGATTGTGATGATCTAAGGTGTTGTTTCTGCAATGAAAATTGAGATTTAACACTAGTTCAAGAAGTGCTAAACATAGGGAGTACACTCACGAAAGTAGAGGTGCACTTATGTGGTTTTTAGTGATTCATTTCATGTAATTTCATTGAAGAAATGAACTTGTAGCTAATTTCATAACCATGAGAATAGGTATGGATTAGTTATAAATATAATTGATTCACTACGAAAGTAGGATTCAAATGCATAAGGAAATTACACCATAACTAGCCTAGATGTAGTACTCAATGATCCAAATATAACACTTGCATGAGTAGTTAGGGATACCACAACCTAAGGAGCTTTCATTTGTTATTTTGTATAATTTCAGTAGGTTTAATTTGTTATAATTCATTGATAGTCTAAATAATAGAGAAGCTTTAGTAGTACCGGTAATTGCAATCTTCCTTGTGGGATCGACCCTTAATACCCTATACTCGCTCACGATTCGTATACTTGCGATAAATCGCGTGTGGGGTATTTAGGAGTTTATAAATATAAAACTTGATTAGGATGAGCTTAATTGTATATGTATACTCCGCGCACGTCAAGTTTTTGGCGCCGTTGCCGGGGAAGATTTGGCAATATCGGTGTGAAGAGCAACTTTATTAGTTTAGACATAATATTAGTTATAATGTGAATGTTATTTTCTGTTATTTTTGTATTTTATGTGTGTATGTTTCATTACCTATTTTTCTTACTAATTTTGCTTTTGAGGTTGTTTAAAAGCAATTTTAGGTAATGAGAAGGGTAGGTCAATTTGGAGGACAATGCTTGAGAAGTGGAAGATTGGAAATGGATGGTTACCAAGTGCAAAGCTCCTTCAACAGAGGTAACCAAGAATTTACTGAATGTATATCTTTTGAAGATGGTTTAAGGTTCTTAAAGGCAAAATTTGATGTAATTAAGTTACAAGTTCAAATGGACACCATGATGCATGAAATTGAGCAAGGGAGGAATGTTAATGCTTTCAATTCTTATCATGTGATTTGTGACTTGTGTGGAGGTTATCATGCTATTAATACATGTATGCAAGCACAAAATGTGGATTATTATGATGAATTAGAGCATTACAATCCTTGTTTTGATCAATATAGTGCTAATTGGAGCAATTCTCCTGCTTATGGTTGGAATAATCAATGTACTTATAGTGATAATTCATATTTTTATGATCACCAACCTGAAAGTGTCCAATATGAATCAAAACCATCTTGGGAGTTGGCAATAGAAAGAGTAGCTAATGATTCTAAGCCATCTTGGGAGTTAGCTTTAGAAAAGCTAGCAAATGCAACTTCCGACCGTTTTGATAGGATTGAGGAAAGAATAGATGAATTAGCTTCTCACTATGGTAGAATACATGAGCAATTGAATGTATTGTGTGAAGTTATTTCTTCTAATAATTTGCAAAATGATCCTAGCATGAATCGTGGAAATGTTGTATGTGAAAATGGATTGCATTTGGATGAAAATGATGAATCTCAATTATATTTCAATGAGCAAATATCCATTTCACATGATAATACCTTTGAAACTAACTTTGAGCCTCAAGAGGTGAGTTTTAATGACTCATTTTTCACCCCTCTTGAGGAGTGCATTGAAAGTATAGGTTCTAAGGGTATTGCTGCCCAAGATACTCTCATGACATTTCCTTTGGTAAATTCTCAAGTGGTGCATATTCAAGGTAATATCTATGAAACACTTGGAATAGGTAAGTCACTTCCATTTCTCACATCATTAGTTCATGTGGCTTTTTCTATTAAGTCACCTTACAATGATCCACCAAGGCCTAAAATGGTGGATTATTCGTTAACTAAGCCTCCTTGAAAAATGAGGTGATATAGTCAAGCTATTGACTTTAAAGAAGCGCTTATTGGGAGGCAACCCAATGCTTGTTTAAGTTGGTGTTACTTTGGAGTGATTTTATGTTTAAAGTATAAGTTTGAGTTATTTTGTTATTTTTCATTTGTAGGTTTTGGAAAAAGATGCAAAAGTGACCAAATGAGGTGAAAAAGGCGAAGTTTGATCAAAGATCTCAATACCTCAAATTCAGTAATTATGGTTTTTGATGCATTAAAGAGGTTTAGAATGCATGTTTAGATCATTTTACATGTGTGTGAATGGTTTATTTTGACATAGAAATGATCTAGGGTGTATTTTGAAGAATTGAGGTCAAACTGAAAATTGCAAAAATTCTGCAATAAGTGCAGATTCAATGGATCCAAGGCCTCGGATCCATATGGATCCAAGGCCTCGGATCCACTTCTGCAATCAGAGAAAAACTTCGAGCTTCTTGATCCGAGCTCGGATCCATATGGATCCGAGGCCTCGGATCCACTTCTGCAATCAGAAAAAATTTGAGCTTCTTGATCCGAGCTCACTTATCATGATCCGACCTCGGATCCTTTCAAAAACGACCTCGGATCCTTTCCAAACGAAGCCTCGGACCACTTTTCTTCATTCTTCCCTCTTTTTCCTCCTTCAACTCCACTTTTCTTCTTGTTGGTTGCAAGCTTTTATTCTTAAGAATTGTATTTTTGTCTTTTTTTCAAGGTGCATTAATTGAAGTCTCCATTCTTTCAAGTAAAGTTGGAAATTCATCACATTGCCATGGATTCGGATCGCGCAAGTTCATTAGGGGAGTATTACTTTCTCTTATTTTCGTTATTTTTCCTTTCTCACATTGAGGACAATGTGAAGTTTAAGTGTGGGAGAGGAAAATATTAAACTTGCATTTACTTGCCATGTGATGATATTTTGTGGATATAAATGCTTAGAAATATTGGAGTTATGTTTGAATTATTTGCCATGTGGATAATTTGCCTGAAATTGGGTTTGTTGGCAGGGAGTTTTCTTCCATTTATACGGGGAAACTCCGTCAAAATTTGTCTAACATCTTGTCCAATATGTCACTATGGCCCAAAAGTTCTTCAAATTTTTGCATTTTCATTCAAAAAGGGCTAATTTGTTCCAACTTTAAATGTTTATATTCTTCCAATTGTTGAAACTTTATATGTATGTTGGAAGGTTTAGTCCTCATTTAACTTGGAAATAGTATTATGCAATTAGAATTTTTACATTTTAGAAAGTATATTTGGTAAAGTGAGGAAAATTATGCCTATAATTTTACATGTTTAATGAGATTTCTTCTCTTTACTTAATTTTGCAAGTGATTGATATAGTCGATAAAGGTTATATTCCTCCTTTGATTATTCTTATATATTTTCTAAGAGGGGTTATCTATTTATTGTCGTTTATTTCTGAAAAAGAAAAAAAAAAGTAAAAAAAAAAAAGAAAAAAAAAGAAAAAAGAAAAAAAAAAGAGAAAGTAAATAAAAATTGTTCTACTCCAATGATTCATGTACCGAGTAACCGGGGGTTGGCATCAACAAATGTCGACATTCGCGTAAAAAGGTACTTGAATTAAGAGTATGCATAGCAACTTGAATAAGTGAAATGTTGAGTAACCGGAGATCTTCACCTAAAAGTGTCGATTTTCGCGTAAAAAGGCATTCTCACTATTTAAGTAAAATTTGTGTGAATAAATCCCTCTTAGTTATAGAATTTTGAGAAAAAGATGATTATAGGAGGAGGAAAGCTATAAATTGACTATGTGATTTGCTTATTTGTAAAATTAAGTTAGGGTAAAAGATTAAGTTTAACTTGTTGAATTTAGGGTATAATTATCTTTCCTTTACTTGATATTATAAGTATTTAGTGTAAATTGAATAATTGTATAATGATTATTTTCCAAGTCTTGAGGAATTAAATTGGACAAAGTGCATATATTGTTTCACCTCTTGAATCATTGCATTTGATTATGTGTGAATTGCTTGAGGACAAGCAATGATTTAAGTGTGGGGGAGTTTGATAAGTGACTAATTTACGTAATAATTGTATGACATTTTATATTATTTTTAGTCACTTTGGTTATATTATTGGAAGAATATGAATCATTTTGGCTATAATTGGTGAAAAATGCTTTTAAGTGATTAAATGAGGTTTTTATCACTTTTTACTTGGATTTTGTGTATTTTGACAGTTTTGACACATTTTCGTATTTCGGCTATAACTTGAGTTACAATGATCGGATTGGGATGATTCTTGAACCCATTTGAAGATAAGAGATAGATCTACAACTTTGGTGAAGACATCTAAATCCAGTTTGAAGGTTTTCCAGGTCAAAATGCCGAATTACAATAGCAAATTTCTACTGGTCGAAACTGGAACAGGGCAATGAGCAGGTAAGGGTATTTCAGTCATTTCTCAGCCTACACAGATCCAAATGAGGTGATTCTTGATGCATTGGAAAGCTAACTCAAAGGGCTACAAGTTTTATGTTTTGGTCAAGAGCTAAATCAGCTTTTATCATCAAGAAAAGATCGGTTGAAGTTGGGCCAAAAATAGAGCAAGTGATCCACACTCGGATCCACTATTCATCCGAACCCTCGGTTGTTTCTGGGTTAGTGGATCTGAGCTCGGATCCATACGGATCCGAGGTACTGTAGCAGCTCGGATCACTGGTCAGAAAAGGCTGCACTGTACGCGTAAAACTCAATTTCACCTCCACCAACTCACATTGGATGCTAGACATGTGAGAAACATTCCCAGCTGTAAAAGGGAGATGTAATCCTCATTTCTTGACCACCTTTCATCATTAAATAGCCAAATTCATTGCAAAAAAGGAGATGGGGAGTTCATAGCAGAAAAATATAGAGTGAGCTACGGGAGAAAGCTTGAAACTGCAGAAATGTAGCTCTTTCATCTCCCTAGTGTTAGTTTAGCTTAGTATAGAGTAGTGTAGCTTTTCCATTCTTGTTTATTATCTAGATTAGGATGAAGATGGAGGATGAAGAAGGCAAGGAAGAAAGCTCATGTGACGAGGGTTGTATTCCTTCCAAACTCTTTATCTTTGTATTTGATTCCAAGTTTAGTTAATATACAAGTTCTGGATTTTGTGTTTATTATGTGTTTCTAAAGTTTATACCTTGGGTTTGGTTGAACTTTCTATGATTGTTAGTGCTTATTATTTGGCTATTTGACTGCTATGATTTGAGCAAGTTATTTAGCATTTTAGCTCTTTAAATCATGATTAATCTGGTACCATTGATTGTGATGATCTAAGGTGTTGTTTCTGCAATGAAAATTGAGATTTAACACTAGTTCAAGAAGTGCTAAACATAGGGAGTACACTCACGAAAGTAGAGGTGCACTTATGTGGTTTTTAGTGATTCATTTCATGTAATTTCATTGAAGAAATGAACTTGTAGCTAATTTCATAACCATGAGAATAGGTATGGATTAGTTATAAGTATAATTGATTCACTACGAAAGTAGGATTCAAATGCATAAGGAAATTACACCATAACTAGCCTAGATGTAGTACTCAATGATCCAAATATAACACTTGCATGAGTAGTTAGGGATACCACAACCTAAGGAGCTTTCATTTGTTATTTTGTATAATTTCAGTAGGTTTAATTTGTTATAATTCATTGATAGTCTAAATAATAGAGAAGCTTTAGTAGTACCGGTAATTGCAATCTTCCTTGTGGGATCGACCCTTAATACCCTATACTCGCTCACGATTCGTATACTTGCGATAAATCGCGTGTGGGGTATTTAGGAGTTTATAAATGTAAAACTTGATTAGGATGAGCTTAATTGTATATGTATACTCCGCGCACGTCACAACTAACTTGTAATTTTCACTTGCAAGAGTAGTAAGGAATTCCAAAATCCTAAGAGCTTTTTAAAATCATTTTTGTTACTTTTATTTTATGTTTGGAGTGTAGATTTAATTTCTTATATTTGTGACAGTCTAAATAATAAAGAAATTTAAAAACTAACGGTAATTGACAATTTTCTCTGTGGGATCAATACCTAATATTCTTTACTCAATAAACAATCTATATATTTGTAGAAAACGGGGTATTTATATTTTATTAAAATTTGGTGCATGATAGAATATTTTCGAGAACCATAAAGCGTGGTAGTTATGGTGGTGTATTCATAGTTGAGGTATTTCCCGGCAAGGGAATGAGGCCTATTAGCAAAAATAATGTTGTTTTTCTTGAAGCATTCTTCGACAGTAGCCGATGAAGATATTACAACCACAAGTTGATTACCAAACCTTAGCGAAAATATTGGACCATATTTATCAGATAGGTGCTTCAGGGTTTTGTGCGGTGGTTGTTTTGCCAGATGAAGATGGCCTACTATTGGCAAGGAATGAGGACTTGGTGGCAGGGTTTTTCTCTGTCGTTGTTTGTGAAAAAGGAGGAGCGATAGGGTAAAGCTAAAGAGAAGAAAGAACAATAACGAAACGTTGCTGAAGAAATTTTGTTCCATGGCTCTCTTTTTCCTATAAGTGAAGTTTTGTGTGGGGACTATTTATATGCATTGTATAATGTCCATTTCCATCTTTTAGAGAGGTGCTGATAGGGATTGGTTTACTTTTTTTTGTCTTTTTCTTTTGTAAGTGAAGAATTTTAAATCTAGAATCTCCTACTTACATTTTCTTCCATTTTACCGTCCATCCAACCCTTTCTCAGGAATTGATATACTTGATGGCACCAATATACATGCAAATTTTATCTTTTACAACTGCACATTTCATTATTATTAATACAATCAAGAGTGGCAAGGTTTTGCAATGCTATTAAAATGCAAGGTAATCGTGTATGTGTATGTGTTTGCCTCTGTGTGTGTGTGTGTGTGTGTATTTGTAGTTTCCTATGGTGCAATCACTTGATGATTCGTGTGGAACAAGAAGCAGCCCGATAGATATAATATTTGTGATTCATAAATGATGTTTTGGAGATAAGGCAGCTTAGGATGATCTTGTTCTTCTAATAAATGGTTTTGACCAATGGTTTTATCTAGGTCGGCTCTAGCGCTTTTCAGGTCTTGAGGATGATTAAGCAGAACAGACATAGCCCACTCTACTGTGATGGCTAAAGTGTTTGATCCTGCAGTTAGTAGCAACTTAGCACATTATTGTGGAAACCATGTTAGACTGGAAGTTGAAGGGGTGTATGAAAATTGCAAGCTCAAACTTGCCCAAAAAAAAAATTTTCAAGCTCAAACTATCACCAATTTGTAGTTTGCATCTTAAAAACTTAATGTGCAACATACGTCTCTAATTTATTGATGACCAATAAAAATGTGGAAGCTATTTTTTGAATAACAAGATTTTAGCAGTCCTAAATGGATAACAATATTTTTTTTAAAAAGCCATAAATTAGGGATAGGAAAGTCTTTTCCTTAGAACATAAGATAGAGCAATTCATTAATTGTTAAAATTAATTGAACAATGCGCAATAAAGTGATAATATGAAATACTGAAGTTCTTAAGGTCCCGTTTGGATTGCATTTTCCGTCATTTTTCATGGAAAAATTACTGTAGCGATTTGATGTATGTGAGGAAAAAAGGTAATAGGGAAATGTGTTCACGGAAAATGACGAAATTTTTCTACGGAAAACAGCAATCCAAGCAAGGCCTAGTTCATGTACACAGTGCAAATCAACAATAGTTTAAGGGTGCATGTAGCAATTAATTCAAGTTGAAAAAGATTTAGTCTAGTGATAGTGGTGGCACAAGTTCTAAAATTGCACGTTAACCTATACATCACATTTAACCTTACAATTTCTAAAATTTCTATATATTTTTTATTTCTTTAAATTGTATAATTTAATTTTTTTTCTTAATCCTTCACATTTAAGAACATTGTTTTTGGACCTTTAGTGTATTCAACTAATCTCCTAATTTTGTAGATGTAATTGAATCTTGTGTAAGTAATAGGAGAGAATAGCATCTCATTAGCATCATGGACAACAACATGCTTTACATTTTACTTTGACTTGCTTCATAGTCTTACAAGATGGCCACCAGCTAACTTTAGCTAATTTCAAGCAAATATTAGTCTTCATATCAAAATCGAATAAGTCCATAGGTGTGTATAGTTATACATTGAGTAACTCAATGTAATATCCACTGGCATGAAAGAGTCAAAAAGTTTGTGAAAACAAGCTTCAAGTTGCTCTACCACTTGCATAGCTGAAATCAGGATCCATGAGGCAAGATCCGCGAGTTATGCCTCAGGTACCCAGGTCGCATATCCAGTTGATTGCAGGTTTTGCACTTTTTGACTAACCTTCGACTTTGCTCTATTTTTTAATCAACTTGGACTGCAATTTTCTTGATCATGGAAGCCAAACTAGCTCTTATACCAAGAATGAAAGTTGAAACCTTTGAGTTAACTTTTCAATGCATCAAGAATCAAGTTATTTGGAACTCTATAGACTTAGAAGCAACCAAAGTACCCCTAATGGTTAGAACCCTATTTCAAATTTTGCAGCAGAAATGTAATGCTATATTTCAACTTTTTGACCATGAAAACGCATGAATTGGATTTGGATATCTCACAAAAAATATAGGCCTACATCTTAGCTTTAAATAATTCAAGGATCATTTTAATCTAATACTTGTAGTTAAAGTTATAACTAAAATACTAGAAGGTGTCATAGTTATCAATTTTTTCTTCCTTGAACTTGATTGCATTTCATGAATATTATACACTTCATGTTCACTTGATATCACTTCAAAATCATCAAGGGCCATCCAAATATTTTGTCACTTCATTCTAATTGATGATTGAATAATTAAAACTTATAAAAACATGAAGTTTAAACCACTTAATTGCATAAAAATGTAACGTTTCTCACTTAAACCACAAATTTTCACTAGAAGCCTAATTATTTAGCTATTAAAATGAAGAAAACACACCAAAAACTAAATAGTAAAACATACTAAAATCATGCAACGTAAACAGTTATCCATTACTCAAGTGGCTGGCTTGCATTAACTCATCCTGATTGTGATAACCCTTGATAACCACAATGGAAATCCCGGTCGGGTCTATTATTCCTCGTGGTGGTTTGCTAAGTAGATTTATATTAATTGAATAATAAAAAGCTTTTAATTTTAGAAGTTTTTATTGGATTTATTCTTCTCACTTTTTAGTTATACATGCACTCGCAATTTCTATAGGATTAATTGCAATATGCACTCTTTAACTATATTCGAATCTCTATTTTGGTTTTTGAACTTTAATTTGGGATACTTTAGTCCCTGAAGTATACAACCCGTCTCACTTTAGTTCCTAAATTACGAAATTTGTCTTACTTTAGTTCTTAATTCCATCAACGATTTTAAATAAGTAGGACAAATTTTATATTTTAGGGACTATAGTGTCCCTTTTTAAAATTAAAGGACCAAAAGAAAAATGCAAGTATAATTGAAGAGTACAAAGTGGAACTAATCCATTTCCATATAACACAATCTTTTTATTTCTTTCATATTCTATATCGATCCATCTGCATTTTTTTTTAATTGGGACCAATCTTTATCCTTTGGTCATGCATTAACATACATATTATCTGCTACAACTAAAATAGTGTTACAAGTTAAAAAGTCAAAATAGACGTACGGCCACTTATTTCTATTTGAGCAAATGCCATCAAATCCCAGCAAGAAATTTGACCATGGATTCACGAGGCTTGCAAATTGCCTCCAACGGCGAGGCTTTAGACATTGTAATACCTGTACCTTCAGACAAGTCTACCAACTCATTGCTGATCCTCTCCCATTCAAAGCACTGAATTAATGATCCCAGAGTCAATCCCACCAGCCGATTGGCGAGGCCAGCGCCAGGACATTTCCTCCTACCAAGACCAAATGGTATGAACTTATGCTTGTATGCATCATTTTCCAAGCCTAAGAACCTTTCTGGCTTGAAACTCTCAGGGTCATCCCACAGCTGAGGATCCCTATGAATAGCCCAAGCATTTACAATCAATATAGTTGTAGAGGGTATGGTGTAGTTTCCAATGGTGCAATCACTTGATGATGCACGTGGAAGAAGAATCGGAGTGGCTGGAAGTAATCTTTGTGATTCATAGATGATGCTTTGGAGATAAGGCAGCTTAGGCAGATCTTCTTCTTCCACCAAACGATTTTGACCAATGTTTTTATCTAGCTCAGCTCTAGCCCTTTCCAGCTCTTTAGGATGGTTGAGCAGAAGAGACATAGTCCACTCTATTGTTGAAGATGAAGTCTCTGATCCAGCAGCCAGTAGAATCTTGGCACACCAGTATTAAAATCAAGTTAAGACTTTTGGAAAAGGAAAAAAAAATGCAATTTTACTTGTCAATATTTGGGGTCGAACTAAACTGATGCTCAATGTATCAGTGTTGCTTAATTGGTCAAGAGCTTGGACTGCATTAACTCATCCCAATTTTGGTAGCAATTAGTAGAAAGATTAGTGGCTAAATTCCACTTTGGAGCCTTACACTATGGATGCACTTCCACTTTTAGCCCTTAAATTTCATTTTTGGATAATTTACCCCATAAAATATGAAATTCATTCTACTTTAGTTCTTAAACTTCATATTTGGAAACCTTAAATCCATCTCACTTTACTCCTCAAACTTTGAGCATCACTTGCCTGCTATTCCATTAGTTTTGAAAATTTTGTTGGGTAGATCTTATACTCTAGGGGGCAAAGTATCTGAAAATGAAGCTAAAGGACTAAAGTGAATAAATTTCATATTTTAGGAAGTAAATTATTCAAAAAATGAAGTCTAAAGTTTAAACAGCATACGTCTATAATTTAAGAGTCTTAAGTAGAATTTAATCAAGAATAATTTGTTGAAGTATCCAGACTTGTAAGTTAGTTGGTAGTTTAGTTTTACATTGTCCTACAAGTAACAGCGAGAGTGTTTGAATAGCAATATTTTTTCTAAATATTATTTTACTTGTATCACAATTACAATTTCAATTAATTTTTTATTTTCTCAACAACCTTTTTATCTCACATACATCACATCATAAAAAGTATTATAATAATTATTCCAAGTCATATTTCATATAATCTCCTATCTAAATGAGGTAAAGATAGAAGGATTCAAGGCATGAGGTTGGTGACAAGTGAGACTACTCTAAGTATTGCCGTGATGAAGTGCACTAAGAAAATTGATAAATGGTAAATCATAACACCAGATTTTAATAATAGTAAGTATTTTCTCACCTTTTTTTTAAACATTTTTTTTAAAAATAGTGTTGTATTTTTGTAATATATCTATGTGTGTACATCAACAAGTATAAGATATTTATTACATTTCTTTTTTATGAAATATTTGAAGGAACACCAAAAATTTGGATATTCAAGAAAAGGTTTTGCCTACCTATGCACTATGCAGTTCATTTATAAGAGAAAATGATGTGCCACTTACATGCTTCTTTTTCACATTTTCATTTTGAGTTTATTCCACTATGCGCTTTTTAAAGTTTTGATCAATGATACGCTTAGTACATTCCAAATGGTTCTCAATTTGGCTAAATCGTTGCTGATACGAGCAAAAGCAGCAGAAATCCATGAAAGGAACCATCATGCTTCAGCTTGAAATGCAATTTCATCTTAAAACGCTAATTATAACTATTAAAATCTAAGAGATTATACAGATCAATACTCTTTAACATTAGGGATCAACATTATAAAGTCACATTAGGGATTATATAGATCAATATTCTTAAACATTAGGGATCAAAAATTTTCACAATCACATTTGTTTGATCCAAATAATAACCTATTTAATATATATAGGCCAAATATTGGGGATCATAAATATTCAAATCTAAGCGATTACATAGATCAATACTCTTAAGCATTAGGGATCAAAATTATAAACTCAAAATTTTTTACTAGCGCCTATTTGATTTTAACCGTTAACTATTGTAGTTTTCCACTAATTGTGCTAAATTCGAAGAAAATCAAAAATTTTGACAATCATATTTGTTTGACCTAAATAATAAGAACCTGTTTAACATATAGCCCAAACATTAGGGATCAAAATTATATTTCTCCCTTCTGTTAATTTATTTCATTTGATAAATATCACTATATTAGGGAAAGGATTGAGTTAGGTGATAAGGTAAGAGAAATTATAAGTAAGAGGTTCTGGGTTTAAAATCTCTCACTTATCAAAAAAATTAAAAAAGAAAAAAGGTACCACTATATCATCATCAGGGCGTATTCAAACACAAAAAATTTCAAGCAGCATATCATGCAAATTAAAACTTTAAAGTGAAAGGTGATATAAACATTGAAGAGTGCATGATAAATAAGGATAAAAGTAGTATATAGCTGCTCAAACTTAGGATTGTTGAGTGGTGGAAAGGACTGTGTCACAATCCTATGTAAATGTGATTTTTCATGATCATTTCCAAATTTGGGTTTGAATCTTTCTTTTTTAGAAAGTGCATGGAGTGACATTAAGCACTGATCTGTATTAAATCTACGTACCAGTACAAAACCTTTGATGATATCATCCGAAAAGAATTCAGGTTCCAATTCTTGCATGGACTGCAATACTTCCATAATCGTCCTCCTTCCATCCCCAGTTGGCGAAGTTCGCTGTTCGTCTAGCAGACGTTGCAAGAACTCATCAGATTTTTTCTGAAATGCAATCATTCTCTTCTCCAGATTCTGATAACCAAACCATCTCAGAATTGGAAAATAATCCACTGGACTCAAAATCGCCAGCTCAAACATTTCCCGAACAATGTCCCGAAATTGCAAAGCCTCCTTGTTGTCTTCCACTTCATATCCATAATACCGCTTTCCGGAAAACATTGTCATTATATTGTTAATGGTCATCTCCATCATCTGGGATCGTATCTCCACTCTTGCAAAATTCTGGGATGATTTTTTGTATAGATTTTTCACTAGTAACTTGGTTTCATCCTGTCGATTTGCCGAAAACATGTTAAGGCGAGTTCCTGAGAAGAGTTCCATAGTAGAGATCCTTCGAAGTCTTTTCCAGAGAGGACCATAGGGGGCAGTAGCTATAGTGGTACCGTCGTAGTTGAGGTACTTCGAACCAAGTCCAGAAGGCCTGTTCGCGAAAACAATGCCATTTTTGGTTAAGCATTCTTCGACAATAGCAGGTGAAGATGTTATAACCGCAAGTTGATTACCAAACCTTAGGGAAAATATTGGACCATATTTATCAGAAAGGTGCTTAAAGGTTTTGTGCAGTGGTGGTTTTAGCAAATGAAGATGGCCTAAGATTGGCAAGGAAGGAGGGCTTGGTGGCAGAGATTTTTTCTGCCTTTTTTTGTGTAAAAGGAGCAGTGGAAGAATTAAGGTTAAGAACAATAAGGAAATGTTGCTCAACAAATTTTGTTCCATGGCTCTCTTTTTCTTGTTAGAGGAGCTTTTCTTCGTGTAGCTAGGTTTATGTGCATTCTCTTTCACACTTTTCCATCTTATATAGAGTTGGAACACACAGGGATTTAATAGAGAGTTGATTTCAAATCAAGCTCATTTATGTTCAACTTGAGTCGAGCTGGTAAGTTAATTTACATGAGCCAAACTCGGAATTAAAGTCAAACTAATTTACCAAACTTGGACCATATTTTGTAAAATACACCTAACAAAGCAAAATATATGCTAGTCACTAGACGTCGTTTTTGTGTGCTATGGAATAGCAATGAATGAATTAAAAGCAAATTTGGTGGGACGAACGGACTCCACAAAGTTTCATAACAACTGGAGTTAACTTATTTCACCTCCTCCTGCACAATTTAATAACAAAATTAACTGATTTTGCCTCCTCTTTAACAATTTCATTACAAAACGCCTAAAAAACTCAAAAAAAATTTTAAAAATTAAACCATTAGATCAATTACTCATATCTAATAATATGTCTAGTAAAATATTAAAGTACATATACTAAAATAGTGTTGCAACTATACACTTGTTGTCCTTAAAAAGAGTGGAATAGAAATTGGCCCAGAAATTGAGTGGGTAGAGAATCCAAAGCCACAAATTATGATGCTCGTTGAAAACTCAATCTAGGCACCTTGTATTTTAGAAAATTTTTTTTATAGATAAGCTAAAAATTATTCCAAAGTAACAAAATGTAAGTTATAATCAGTACAATAAAGCTAATAGACGGGGTGGTATTAGTCAAATAAACAAAGAGACCTGCAGATTGTATTCTAGCAAATGCGATATCATATCCCAGCAAGAACTTTAATCATGGCTTGGCAAGGGCGCTGCAGATTGCCTCTGATGTAGGGCTGGGCAGCTCGGTCAAAAACTTGACTCGAACCTGGGTTGATCGAGTTCAAGTGACTCGATAAGTCGAGTTCGAGTATCCAAAAGCAATACTCGAAAGTTTGTCGAGCCTTATCGTTTTAAATTTTAATTCTTTAATATATTATTATTATAAAATTACCCTTATACCCAAAAGAATGGTTAAATTTACAAAATGTTTCAAGTCGTATAAAATTTTTTAAAGGGTAATAATATCTTTTCGTTCAAAAATTGTCAAGAAAATGAAATTTTCTAACTCGAACTCGATAAGGCTCTCAATGATCAAATCCATGTGAGTCGAGCTCGAGATCTGTAAGCAATGTATCGAAGTCGAACTTGATTTCCAATAATACTACTCGCTTGAGATCGAGCTCGAGTTCAAGTTCGAGCATCCTTTTTGCTTGTCAAGTCGAGCTCGAGTATGACGATACTCGAGTTCGATTCGATTTGATTACATCCCTACTCTAATGGTAAGACTTTAGGCACACTGAGACCTGTACCAACTATTGAGTCGTTCTCTCTGCCATAGTCGAGATCGATTCGATTTGATTACATCCCTGCTCTAATGGCAAGGCTTTAGGCATACTGAGCCCTCTACCAACTATTGAGTCGTTCTCTCCCAAATAGTTTTAGAGGGCATTTTGTAGTTTTCCAATGGTGCAATCACTTGATGATTCTCGTGGAAAGAGGAGTGGACCAGCTGGATATAATCTTTGCGATTCATAAATGATGCTTTGTAGGTAAGGCAGGTTCGGAAGATCTTGATCTTCTATTAAAAGGTTTTGACCAATGGTTTCATCTAGCTCAGCTCTAGCCTTTTGCAACTCTTGAGGGTGGTTAAGAAGAAGAGACATAGCCCACTCTATTGTCCGTGGCCGCAGCCAAGAAATTTTGAGCACAATGGCAATCAAGCAAGTTACTACCTCCGTTCTAATTATTTAGTCATATTTTAAAAATCCAATTTTTTAAAAATAGTGACTTGATTGTGATGTTTGTGTTTCTCTTTTCAATTTTATCCTCACAAATTCAAAATTTAAATTTGAATAATAACATGCATATGATTAGAAATAAGGGTTATATTAGAAAAAGATACTAAAAAGTGTTTTGACTTTTTTAACATAACAAATATTTTGAAACATCCTAAAATGGAAAGTATGACACTTTCAATGGGACGGGGGAGTAAATTTGATGAACTCAAATTGCATTTTGATTTTTTGATTTCCATAGATCATATTTTCAAGAATGAAGAATGTGTGTGTACATTTTGCTACCTTTGGAAGTAAAAAAAAAAATTAGTATATGACCTTTTGCTCATTTTGTAGCAAAATTTTTATTGCAGACCGGAACTAAACACTAAGTTGCATGCTATGAAAGTGAGTCCAACATGAATCCCACCAGTGAGGCCCGTCGTAATCTATATGAAATAATCTATTGGTCGACGACAGAATCTTTCTGAGAGTCTCCAACACCCAGCTCAACTGATAAGGGTCATGATTGGCAAACGAGAGTTTTTTTTTGTCAAGTTTTTCTCTTATAAGTTTAATTTTTTAACAACTTTACTACAGTAATCTTAAAATA
Organism: Coffea arabica; assembly: GCF_036785885.1. Lineage (NCBI taxonomy): Eukaryota > Viridiplantae > Streptophyta > Magnoliopsida > Gentianales > Rubiaceae > Coffea > Coffea arabica. The sequence continues at coordinate 14,415,192 of NC_092323.1, read as the reverse complement.
CTTTTCAAAATTTTTAAAATTCACGCCTTAAAATACTCATAAATACAAAAAAAAAAAAAACATCATTCTTTTTATTCTTCTTCTTCATCACCTATCTCAACCTACCATTGTGCCGCCAACTACCTTTTAGTTTCTCTCTTCCTCTCCTCTCTCTTCCTCTCCTCCTTCCTCCCTCCCTTCCCTCCTCCCCTCTCCTCTCACCCCCTCCCCACTCTCACCTCTCTCCCTCCCCTCACCACCCAAGGGGAGGGAAAAGGTGGAAGGTGAGAGTGAGGAGAGGAGCAGAGGAGAGGGGACGAGGAGAAAGAAGGAATGAAGAGGAGGAGGAGAGCCTCACAAGTTCAATTTGGTGCAATTTGAGGGTAAAATAATCATTTACATTATGATCCAAAATATTTGCCTATTTACAGTACTTACAAACCAACTGCAACTTATTTACATCTGACTTCAATTTGTTTATACCTGACTCCGATTTATCGACCGCCAACTTTTATTAATTTTTTTTCTTTCTAAACTAATTTACGCCGAACTTCAATTGATTTACAGTACTCGGGACAAACTTGTGCAGAACACAAATTGTGGGGCTCTGAATTCAGAAAATCAAGTGATTGTTACCCTGTCAGGCAGCCAATCAAGCATTACCACTCATCACGATTGGTGCAATTGTGATCGACTCTTATCCGTTCACTCATCAATTTATCGATTTACATCTGAAGGAGTTAAAAATCTTAGTTACTCTTAATTTCTCGACCCAATTACATCTCACTACAACCATAGTTTTAAACTTTCACTCAAGCTCGAATAAATAATTTACTTTCCCAATTCTTTGTCCTTTGCAAGGTCTCTTCTCTTGGGTGGCTCTAGGGAGGCACCTCATTCTAAGACGATGAACCGTATCCCTGAAACAGCTAAACCAAATAAAGTCCCAAAATCTACCACTTAATAGTTTGCAAGTTTTCCACGCAAAGGCATTCTATTAGGAAAATGAAAATGAAAGGCTGTAGACTCTCATGTGTATCAAACCATGGAATTTGATCTTTTATTCATATCTCAGTACGTTTATTATGCATCATACCACCGACAGAGCCAGTTTAAATTACAACTGTAGTAGCCTTTTGCTCGTGCTGTTCTGAAATCCATACGATGATTATAATACATTCTGAAATCCATGGAGCCTGATAGTTGATTGAGGATAAGCTATAACCACGTGTGTTACTGCTACACGTACCTATGATCTGTTTCTCCTGGTTTGCCTTTTCCTCCAGGCAAGCAAGGAGTGTGAAGTAGACGGTCTTGCACGGCAGCATGTTTTGGGCCAATTCCTCCTATTCCTAGCATCAAAGAAGTAGAGTCGTCTGGAAGAAATAGGGAGCTTTGAAGAGGGATGACTTCGCTGCACCAGCCAAATGCAAGATGGTTTCATAAAACAGATATGAACATTTGTAACGGAGAGTTGCATTGCAGATATGCAAACCAATCATCACAACCGCCCGTATGTTGCAATCATTCCTCTCAATCTCTCTGCCTCACCGTTCAACTCATCAAAACCCATCGAACTGGGTAACCTCCAACTCCAATTTCCAAACTGCAATAGGGGGAGGGACAAAGAACATTATTATTAACATAGGCCATCTTTCAAACTGAAATTATCTGGTCCTGATGCTCCAAAAACTCCATTATTTTGAACCATCTTCACACAATTATTCTCCAATTTAAAAGACAGGCAGTCTGAAGTAGTAAAATTAGGTTGAATCATGTCAATTTCATGTCATCCAATGCAAATGCTAATGAAAATGATCCACACTATGGGTCCGTTTGTTTCGGGTGAAAATGTTTTCCAGGAAAATATTTTCCTAATTTCCCGTGTTTGGTTGCACAAAAGTTACTGAAAACATTTTCCTATGTAAAATATTTTCACTCATCTTATGGAAAACAACTTCCCTTCCAAACTTACTGAAGTTGTTTTCCGAAATGCATGCATCCCGCCTGTAGTATGTTCCAAACTTACTGAAAACATCTTATAGTATGTTCTTTTTTTTTTTTAAGTGTAAACAGGAGGATTCGAACCCAAGACTTCTTCCTTACACTCCTTCCCCCGTACCACCCAACCCAACCCAACCCTCCCCCTAGTATATTCAAAATTAAAAAAAAAAACCTCATCCTATTCATCCTATGCTAGTAATTAATTATGTATAATAGGGACATTCTTTTCTAGAGAAACTTTCAGCAGTGAGAGTGCAAGATATATGTCACAATAAGCATTGCATGTGATTGATATTTGACACTAAATGGCCAGCAATTTGTTTATTGCTTAAGGAGATATTTTTTATTCATATATACATTTCTCCAAGATTTTTTAAAGTTAAACAATGAGATAAATTTTCTTATTTTGCATGGGAAGAAGTATGTAGTTATAATGTGTAGAAAGTAAAGATAGAGATAAAAGTGAAAATATTTCAAAAGTTAAACAAACACCAGAAAAATGAAGTAAGAAAATATTTTCAATAAGCTAACCAAACACCTGAAAATGATCAAAGGGAAATGATTTTCATGGAAAATTACTTCCACGGAAAATATTTTCCCAAGGAAAACATTTTACTTCCAACCAAACAGACCCTATATGACTCCAAAAATAAAGCTACTGCAGTGCAGCATATCCCGCCAAAAAGAAAACTTCAAATGGAAGATGCATAATGAGGATTTTCAGCATAATAGTTATTCCACAAGGATACAGAGCCAAATAATTATTCCATTCATCTATTTGCAGCTTAATCTTTACCTGAGTTGCCGGAATATTCATCCTAGCTGAACTTCCCAATCCAAGGATGTCCTGCATTGGTATTATTGCAGTCCGAGCGACCGAAGAAAGTGCAGCCCGGATCAGTGCCCAAGAAATTTCATTTTGGTCAATACTTCCAAGATACTTTATAACCTGTATCGGCAATTTTCCAAATATAATAACAGGAATTTTTCCAAATATAATAACAGGAATGCATGCTAGAAGGAATCATATTCTTTTCGGGAAAAAGTACCATATAATAGTTCACAAGCATCCTTTCCTCTCTCTTTTTTTTTTTCTGGGGATTGGGAATTGACAGGATACACATTGAAGTGTAGCTAAAATTTTTCAGAAATTAAACATTGTAGAAATTCTACACTCACATTGCCTCTCTCCCACTGCGGCAATACATCCCACCATCCTCGGATCTGAAACACATAATAAACTGTCAGGGGCTGCTTTTGGTCTGAACTGCTTAGCAATTATGAAAGGGCTGGTCTTGAAACTATAAACAAGTACTATACCATATAAATAAGAAAGGAAAGCATTTTGGCACATTTTCAAAACATTTTTCACACAAGAGTAGTAAACTGAAAGAAGTGAGAGGAATAAATCTTCTACTGACAGAAGACACACTATCTTGATTATTTTTCTGACTCGACAAAAGGTGGTCCAGCTTTGTACAACCATTGCATTTTACTGGCTATATTTTGGTGGCAAAATTGTGATTCGTTTTATTAATCCTGTAAAGGGTCTTTGCCTTCGATTTGAACAGCACGGCTCATATCCTCTCCTGATATGATCCTCATGAAGAAAAAATAAATTGATTTAATAAGAAAATCATTAGTTACAACTTCGTAGACAAAGATAGAGATATTACAGTGTCATTATCATGAGTTCCAGTGTACACAACTTGATTGTGCTCATGCTTGTGAGGCAGATGAGGGTTCTTTGCATCACTTCCAAACCCTACACAGGAACCAAGAGAAAATGTTTTTCAGAGCCATTGACGTTCACTATGAGTACAACAAGAGAAAGTGAAAATTGACTGAATACCAAACTGAAGCACAGCCATTCCTGGTGCATCTATTGATTTTCTTAGCTGAACCACATCATCAGTTATCACTCCCTGTCATTTTGCCTTTAAAGGGTTAGTTTTGGCAAGTATAAGCTTCAGGAAAATTATAAGTAGGATGAGGTTCATTTACAGGATTAAGAAGCAAAACATACAAGATGCAGAGAAATTAAAGCCATAGTCTTGAAACATAACTGAGAACACTCTTAGCCAAGAAATTATAAAGCAAATGAAGCAGTACAAACCAAGGACGATAGTTAGCTATAGTAACCCATTCATGTAGTCAAGGCAATAGGCACGAGTCATGTCAACTCAGATCTCCTTATAACGAAAGCATAAGACTTGAGCATTATATAGAAAACAAAAAGGCTAAAGATGAATGGTGTGCAGCATAAACTTCCATCCAGCTCTCAGATATAAATTCTCCTCACCAATGCGTGCTGATTGCATACAATGTCAATGACACCACAACCTTGTAAGTAATAATCAAAATTCTGACTACGGTTGCAGCTAAAATTGAAAGGGACGTGTCCGAGGAACCAATTTTTTTCCCATACATACCAAGTCTTCTGCTATGATATTGATCTTTCCAACAGCTCTGAATATGGCATCAAACAAAGGTTTTCCAGGTCCTACCTACCAGCAATTAAAAAACAATCACAGTGACTACTTTTAATAGTTCAGAAAATGTAAAACCAAAAATACTGATAAAAAGATCTGACCTTCCATCTTCCTACCATTGCAACTTTTGCTTCTGCATAAGTGGCATGACACAAAATATTGGTAGTTCAATAAGATATTCAGACAATCCAGAAATTCAGCAAACTGAAAATGGCCTCACCAGAAGGAACAGCCCAAAAGCCAGCAAATCCTCTAAAGTGATCAATCCGAAATTCATCAAACAGATTTTGAGCCCGTCTAATGCGGCGTATCCACCAAGAAAATCCATCCTTCTCCATGGCTTTCCAATCATATAGGGGGCTTTACAGACAGAGCTCATAGTTAATAATCAAGTCAAATATATGATCTACAAGACTAGAGATCATTGGTTTTCTCCAAATTCTATACATGCTCTCAAGCCATATTTGAATGAAAGCTACTGCCTAATGTTTATATTTTGTCAATTAAAGATAGTCCAAAATCAACAAAGAATGTCAAAGAGAGATTTAGAGTAGAACCACCACCAAAACCACTAAGAGAAGGGAACTACCTCTATTGCTTTATAACTTCAATAGGTGCAGATCTTATTGTTTCATAAGGCTAAATTCTAAAACAGGTAAACTAATTTCTCTCTCTTCGAGAACCTGCTAAAACACACTGGCTAAGCATATAAGCAGTAAAGCACTCTCTCGTCATACAACAAGGTCCCTCCATGGTATTTAAAATAGCAACGCATTTCAGATCCAAGAAAACTAAGGCATTCTAACATGTTTCTCACTGCAATCAGTGGATATATGTTTCCACATCTAAATCAAGTAAAAGGTGTATGGTAAGACTAAATTCCTTCAGCAAAAGTATCTAAATTTTACGTGCACTAATTGGTAAAGAACTTGTAAGGAAAGGCCACCAAAACCTTCTATAAGAATCATCCCCTACAGCACAGACTGCAAACAAACCATAGCTGGATACTATCATTTTTTTTAGCGGTGTCACCAAAATATTTTTCTTTGACACTTTTCATCATTATTACTTCCATCCATAGAAGAACAATAGATACTAAGGGCCTTTTTTAAAATTAACCTTACTATCAAACGGTGTAGAAGCTTTTACACGAGTCTGAAGCAAGAATCACAGATGCACTGCTAAATCTGCATGTGCATCTCTGACAAGCATTACATTCCCGACTAGCCAGCTGCAAATGCTAAATACTTATTTCTGATAAATACCAAACACTAAAGCACTTGAAAATGTTCGAGAATGATGATCACTTGACTAATGTAGGAGTAGAATAATTAAGCAAATAGTAAATGATCAATCTTAGATGAATTAGTTATTGAAAATTATTAGTAAGCATGGTCTTAGTGTTCAAATATAATGCATAATAACATTATACTCCCTGAAAAGCATTAATATGAAAGGCAGATATCTTTACATCCTTGCACACTAGTTATGGAATCAATAGTACCTCTCCCAAAGTTGACCGGTTTCACTAAAAGCATCAGGTGGAACACCACTTACTAGGACAGGAAAACCACTCCTATTCTGTCATAGCATGTATAGGAAGTTAGAGGAAGTTGAATAGCCTTTAGAACCTTGTCAAAATAATTTCGAAGATCAAAATATTTTATCAAATAATGACTAACCAGCAAAAACTGTTTCTTATTTGCCCAAACATCTGCACTATGATAACCAACATAAATTGGCATGTCTCCCATTATACTAATTCCTTTCTTGTGAGCATAATCATGAATTTTTTGCCACTGCCTCTGGAATAAAAACTGTTGAGCGACAAATATGTCAATCTGTGCAAGAAAGTGAATATTAATCGTCACAAGGTAGTTGAGAATCAAGTCTTGACAACTAAAAGAAGCATAAGGCAGGAAAGCACTGGAAAGTTAAGATGGACCATACAAAATCCTTCCTAGTTTGATAAATCTCTTCCAATGCTGCAAGATGGCGATTTTTCAGTGGTTCAGGCCAATCATACCAGCTAAAAGTATTTAAAGAATCATCAATAGCAGCAAAATATGCAGCATCTTCAAGCCAACCTGTTAAGTGAGGACCATAATTACCAAAAGCTTGCGAGTATTGCATAACTGTTTGTTAAGTGTACGGCTAATATTGGTATTTGCATGTCCAAATGGAATAAAAGGAGCGTCTCTCTCGTTGCAAAATTGTATCTCATGAATAGATAAAGTAAACTGAAGGAACATTCCAAAATGTCCTAAGGCAAAAGCAGCTAAGACCGAAAACTTACAGCATTGATTGGCTTAGATTATGCAGAATAGGAAACTCTCTGTGCTTAAGGTCAGGCAACATGTTAAAATTATGACACATTCAACCATTTTGTTTCAGTGTATAAAGCACTACTACAAAAATCAGTTCCACCAATCAACTAAATAAAACACTACACAACTGACCAAACCAAAACATACCTATGGGTTTGTCTTGTACGGGGACACAAGGAAAAGAAAAGTTATACCTCGAAGTACTTAAAATCAATGTCATCCTGACCAGAAGCCTGGCAGATGTACTGCATTAGGAAAAGGGGGAAATCATAATCCCCACTGTCTTCCATAACTCGTACTTGTCACTACCATTGCCAACAAAAGTCTAAACTAGAGTGCAAACTAGAGTAAGAGCATCAGAGATATCACAAAGTTGCTTCTCAGCTTGATACAAAAATGATTCACAAAGGGATATGCCACTTACTTGCAACATCTTGATCCTTCCGAAAACGCTCAAGCTGACTTTTGAGCTCACCACCACTCATAATAAGCCTCTTTGCAGCCTAAGTACATATGTGGAGAAAAGTCCCCATGTAAGTAAAATATAGTTCTGGTTTGCGGAATGTATAAATGATAAATAAATCCCACAGCGAAAATACACAGACACATAAGGAAAAAAATGAGTCAGTAGAAAAATATAGCACAAAAACATTTGTTGCACCTTAAAGTTGCCAATTGTTCCATGAGCCAAGGTTTAGCATAAAACAAATACAGAAAAAGTTTTACACTAAGAATCTGAAAGAACACAGAACCCAAAAACTGCTTAGCATGGTTTCTTGTGCGTCTCCTATCTGTATCCATTTTCTTTTGACTTCGTTTTCCCGTGCTTCATATAACTTTTAACCAAGTACAATTAGTTCAACATGCCAAAAAGTTAGAGAATAAAGTTGAAGCAGGTTAGCATGAGCTTCTTTTGACAGAGTGTTTCCATTCGTACAAATACACTTTATGCTATCCTATTCAAACTGAAAGTCCTTTAGTTACAGCTTTCTAGCCGCTTTGGGGAGAGGGGGGGGGGGTTTCCGAGCCTTAACTACTTAAGTACCAAAGGCTGCTTTCAACTGGTTTCATAAGGGGGCTTTTCACTACAAGCTATCAGCACTCAGCGCTGTCTTAGATTGAAGGTCAGCTTATCTTATTGCCATTCAATCTGTAAGGTGGGTTTCCGCTGAGAACGGAATAATGTTCGTGTCCAAAGGTGAACAAAGCCCTAGCCTCTAGAGTTTGCTGCTTTAGCCAGGCCAGAGGGGCATATACTGCTCGCCTAATCAGAAAGCAAGTAAAAAAAGGGTATATGAGAACAAAGACTCTGAAATTATCAGATTGGTTCGGAATTAGTATAGTACAAAGAAGAGTTAAATGCAAAATTGCACAGTGCTGGAACTGAACTTTACTTACTAATTCTGGGTTTCAATTGTGATCCATAAGCATAATTTGCATTACCAAATAGCGATTGGTTTTCATGGTCCATAAAACCTTGCTACTTGTGAATAAAAGTTTCTTGTCCTGAAGAACCATAAAAGGCAGAGCACCAGGGATAACGCCTAAATAATCTTTCAGTCTATACACAACTGCACACCACTATTTCTAGATTCAGCCTCATCTTCTGAAAGTTATTTGATGTTAAAATGGAATACAACTCACTTTAAGGGGGATACATACCATTTAGGTTTCCATTTTCTTAGTTATTTTGTTTCCTGAATACTTTTTCTGAATCAACTCTAGCTGCGAGATAGAGAAGACAAACCAAGCTCTGTAGTAATCGTTTGAGCAAGTACACAGCCGTCAAATGGCTTTACACCATATTTTGAGTAAGAAAAAGTTAGGCCCCATCAAAGTGCAAACCTGAGGCCTTCTTTGAAAAAGGAATATAAAGTAAGCCCAAACATTTCCTCCATTTTCAACAGTAATGTTCAATTTAGGTTTCATAAACATACCCTTAAAGTCACTCAAGAGCCAATAACTCATGCCAAACCATGGAATCTAGCAGAAAAGATGTGGGAACTTTTACCTTTTCTATCAATGGATCCTTTATCTTAGCAACAGTTGAGAAATTCACATGGTCTATATCTCTGCATGAACAAAGAAAAAGAGGGGAAATTCCAACCTTTGAGAAATAAATCAAGATGACCAGAACAATACTTTAAGAATCCTCACAGTGGTTTAGGAAGCTCATCCTTCGACAAAAGACCATCTTCCACAAGTTCATCAAGAGAGATTAAAAGGGTGTTGCCACAATTTGCATCCTAAAAATGATGATTAACAAGGTTACCGTCAGCACAACAAAAATAAACAGCAAATAATTAGCTTTTCCCCTCCATGCTTAAGAAAAAATTGCTACACAATAACTAACAGGGATTATCATTAGGGGTGCTACTCGCGAGTACGTCGGTACTCAGCTCAAAGAATACTTAACTCGATAAAAATTGAGCTCGAGCATGACCTCGAGTTCAAGTAGCTTGATTAAGAAATCAAGTCAAGCTCGAGCTACTAGCGAGCCTTATCAAGCTTCATACATATCAATTATATATATATATATATATATGTAAAATTATTTGTAAATCCTTCTTAAAGCTACCCCATGTATACCACATCCCACCCTTCTCTCTCACTTTGCTTTCGTTAATTTCCAGCCACCACCACCCCCAAATCCCCTCATCTCTCTTTCCCTCTGCTTACTAACTCTCTTGCCCCCGATCTCTGCATCTCGTGCTCTTAATTACCTCTTCTTCATCACTCCCTTGCCCTCATCTCTTGTCATCGTTGCTTTAGAGAGAACATAGGCAACAATGAACCTTCTTGTGCGTCTTTTGGGTTCCTATGAATCTGAATATGCAGTTGAATTTTTTAACGTTTTGGAATTTCTTAACTTTTTTTTGGCTGTGAAAACTTTTTTTTTAAGATTTAAGACATGAAATTCCTGGGTTTGTGACTTGCTCAACTTGAGCTTGAGCTCGAGCTTGAGTATGCCGCAAGTCAAGCTCAAGTTGCAAAATTTAAAACTTGACGAGCTCAAGCTCGATCATAGCTATTAGTGGTCGAGTTTGAGCTCGAGTATGGTAAAACTCGAGCTTGACTAGACTCAATTACACCACTAATTGTTGTAAGGGAGCTCAGAAAGAAAATGGACATGGAGTCATGATGTGTTTTATGATGTGAGTGTACATGATAAAACAGAAAAGCATATACAGGTACTATTAGATTTCTAATATCTGGGTGCCACAGGATTTACAGGTACTATTAGATTTCTATTATCTGTATTTTCATTTTTGAAAATTGTATGAGGACAAAATTTTGGTTTACAAAAGGTCTTTCACTCATTTCTGATGATCTGGACTCTTGAGAACATAGGCAACAATGAACCTTCTTGTGCGTCTTTTGGGTTCCTATGAATCTGAATATGCAGTTGAATTTTTTAAGGTTTTGGAATTTCTTGACGTTTTTTTTGGCTGTGAAAACTTTTTTTTAAGATTTAAGACATGAAATTCCTGGGTTTGTGACTTGCTCAACTTGAGCTTGAGCTCGAGCTTGAGTATGCCGCAAGTCAAGCTCAAGTTGCAAAATTTAAAACTTGATGAGCTCAAGCTCGATCATAGCTATTAGTGGTCGAGTTTGAGCTCGAGTATGGTAAAACTCGAGCTTGACTAGACTCAATTACACCACTAATTGTCGTAAGGGAGCTCAGAAAGAAAATGGACATGGTGTCAATGATGTGTTTTATGATGTGAGTGTACATGATAAAACAGAAAAGCATATACATGAATCCCTTAGTCCTGAACTCAAAGCAGATGAGAGATTAAGGGATGCATTCCAGAAAACAAAAGTTCTATCCTTCTCTGGAACGAATTAAATTTTATTTCACTTTCCCAGACAGGAAAAAGAAGAAAGACATCTAGAAAATCTGCCTTTTCACATTACAATTTAGAACTTTATGCTGATTAAATTTCCCAAATTAGATCTTCTCCTTATTTACTGCTCGTCCTAATATTTGCTTCTTCATAGAAATTGGGAAAAAAACTGAGATTACAATCACCTGGCCAGAATAGGGTGAGCCTTCTTCATTGGCTCTCCTTCCTGGTGGAACTAGAGGAAGAACCTGCAACCACACATGTAAGGTAACACCTCAAACCACTCATCAACTGAAGTCACAAAATTGAGTTGAGGAATCTAAAGTTATATACAAAAGAGTGTACTAAATCTTCTAGCAAACTGCTATGGCATACTCTTTCATATCGCTTTAGGTATTGGGACCGAAAAGGATGTGAACTAGAAGTAAAAAGCTTTCTAGACTATAAGCTACTAGAATGAAAATTACTAGAGATAGCACTCCAAAAACATTGCTTTCTCTGATATTTCTTAACAAATTTGTCACTTTCCTGAGTAATTGAATATATTAGTTCATTTCATACCTTAAAAAACTTAACAAAGTTTAGACATGGTCAACCTTACCTTGAAAATATATACTATATACACATGTATTGTAAAAGTCAAAACTTTATCAGCCTATTTTCATGATTGACTGCCTCCAGTTCCAACATATCTAAATTTCCGATGGAAATGCTCGAAAATGAGCGTCATGGTATGATCAAACGCTCAAACATATCTTGGAAAATTCCATACCTGCGTTTTACAACCACTACTTTTTCTTTTAATCCAAACACTCATATAACATTGATCTGAAAAAAGTGCTACAGTAAAAATAAAAATTTATTAAAAAAAAAACTACCCACAGAAACAGCAAAAGAAAAAAAAATACCCACAGAAACAGCAATCCAAACAGAGCCTCAACTTCTCCCAATTGACGACTCCCAGCACTGAATTTTTCTCAGGAAAAAGCTTCAATAACCAGTATGACTTAAAATGGTAAACTTGTAGAGAATATACCTGCCAAACGGAGCAGCCGGCAAGATGAAGCCAATCGAGGAAGCGAAAGGCCCGAGGACCAAGATCACCGATTCCATAAGGTCCAGGAAACGACGTCGGATGGAGGAGCACACCTGCTCTTCTACGGCTACTAGAATCAGAAGCCTCCTTCGGATGCCAGTCCGCGTAGTCAGGCGGCAAGTCCTCACCGACGACGACCGCACCGCCGCGGCCGTTCTGGAAATACACTGCAGTAAGACACTTTTTCCGGCTAGTCAAGTTCGGAGTCAATTTGGCGGTAAATGGAAATACGGCGACGGCGTTGGCGGTGGCCGGCGGTGAGAACTGAGGTGGAGGAAAAAGAGTCGGTATCTGTAAAAGAGAAGACATCTGAATTACCATTCCAACTCCGAAACTAGGAAAAAGCTTCCATAGGGATTCGATGTATTTAAACTTCTGAATCTTTATTTTATTTTATTTATTGAAATTATGTTTGTAGGATTTATAATTTTTTTTCCCTGAAAATTGCGTTTTTAAAATGGAAGCTCAGAGTAGAGTGGAGTGGAGTGGGAGGAGTGTTGGCAGGGAGCAGAGAACACGTTAATACACGTGGAAAATGGAAGAAAAGTTATTACTAAGGCGCCGTTTGAATTGAAGGAAGGGAAGGCAAAGCAAAGGAAAGGATATCAATGGAAAAAAAAAAAGGAAATGAGAGTAGAAGAAAGTGATTTCTGTCCATTTTGTTTGAATTATTAAGTATGCAAGGAAAAAAATACTGAATTTTTATTTGGATTGAAAAAGGAAAAGAAAGAAAAGGAAAATTGTGGCAGCCCCACCTTCCCCTAAGGCGAACCAGAGGGGTTAGCGGACTGCCTGCCCAACTCTCGCCAGGACTAACGGTGCAGTTTAGAGCGATCTATTGCGTTCCGGAACTTATAACGCGCGTAAACGAGTCAAAATGGCAAAATAACCCAAAATAAAAAAAAATGAAATCCGGAGTCGGTCATGAATAGTAACTGACCCGTCAGAATCCAACCAAATAGCAAGCAAACATTCACATCTTGAACTTGAACAATTACAATCCAAAGTGACATACAAAAGTTCTCAAAAGTTAATATATACACGGTTTGCCAACTTGAAAGTAAAAACGGCCCTAAAGATACATTTAGGGTTTCACTTCATATACAAAACAAAAGAAATATACATCTAGTTCATTCGACAACCATCTATCAAGATTCATTCCAAAAAGAGTCATATTCCTGTAAGGAAAACAAAAGGAACGGTGTGAGCTAATTGCCCAATGAGATACTATCACTTACGCACCCAAGTGCATATAAGCATCAAGCTTTCATTCAATATAGTAAAAATAAGCAAAGGCACACGTCAAATATGATGATAAAAGGATACGGATGACTCTCAAGAGCCCTTTCCTCGTTTGCATTTCTTGATCGGACGTCATTGACTCTCCGTCAATGTTCAAAAGTACCAACCGTAGACTCCACTTTACTTCCACTCCTTCCACCTAACATACCCCTACCGGGCCCGAAATCCAAACACGTGCACTTTGGTATTACTCGAGTAAACTTGAATCGAGAGTCTCTCATACTACAAGATTCCAAAACATTTCCCCAAGGCACATCAATTGGCACGACCAAGCCCTCGCCGGCTCGATTCAATCAACTACCAATGGGGTTGAGCTCATTGATAACAATTGTACTCGTTGGATACTTGTCCAAACGACACCAAGTCATGTATTTTCATTTCAAGTAACACTTCGTGTAACATTTCAATCACATGATAGCAAGGATATAAGGCACATAGTGAGAGTGATAAAGTACACTTTCACTTCAAGCAATTAACATTCAAAGCACCAAGTTCAAGTATCAAAGCCATATATTAACATACAAGTGAGTAGTACACTCACCAAGCTCGCAAATGTGGTTTCATGCACTTCCGTCAAAAGAACGTTGTGCACCACGATCACGCCCTAAAACATGCAAACAAATACAATGAGACTCGATAACGAGTCATAAACCAAGGCCAAACATGACCCAATAGGATTCCATAAGCATATACAAACATTAAAGGAAACCAAAAAATTCGGAAATGCAATTAGCTTTGGCCCTGAAAAAAAACAGTTTTTGTCTTCGTTTTGCGGTAATGGCACCAATTTCACTACGATTATCGTATGAAGGTGTAAGACCCACCGATTCGAAGCTAAAAGACAGGGCTACAACATCACAGAAGGTCACTTAACCCAGTTTTGAGTGCAAACAGGTCAAAAAGCAAGATACTACATCAAAACCGTAAAAACAGATTCCCAAAACGCATTCTAGCGGAAACATCATAATTCAGGCTCTACAAGTCCAAATCCAGAAATTCCAAAACCAACTGAAAGCTAAGAAATAGGGCTAAATTTCATCAGAAGGCCTTAACAACCAATTCGGAAGCAATTCCAGCCAAAACAACCAATTACAGGCGCAATTCTTACATTCAGGTAAAACCAGAACAGCAATAGTAATTTTGACTTTTCTCATTCTACACTACTCCGATTGACCTGAAATTTTGTAGACACCTCTAAAATGTCATTCCCTACAACTTTCATGTTTTAAACCAAGGCCAATTCGGCCTCTAACTAGGAGCTAAAAATTCGGGCAGAATGCTCCCACAAGAACCCTAATTTTCTGAAATTTCTTCCAAACTAGAAATTAGTTGCAATTAATCACTTTTTCCACCTCCTAGAGTCATTATATACCATTGCCAATCATCATAGATAGCCACACAATCATGCTTATATTAAAACAGAAAAATCCCCAAAAATAATAAAACTTCATCACTTCAACCAAAAATCAAGAAATAATCCATAAACTTGCATCCCATACTACCACTAAGCATGATTTAAGCATCAATTAAGGGAGGAGGGTGGTTCTTCACAACTCACCTTAAAAACAAGAGAGAGAGAGCAATTGGTCACCTTAACTTTCCAAATAACTTCACACAACAACTCACCAACACTTCCTTAAGTGGTTTTATGGAGCAAAATCAAGGTTGGATGGTTGGTTTTGATGATTTGGAGCAAGCTTGAAGAGTTTTCTTCCTTGTGCTTAGAGTAAGAGAGAGAGAAAGAGAGGGCCGGCCACCATGGAGGATTTTTTTGATGATTTTTGGTCATTTTTGGTTTATTTAAGTCAAATGGTAAGACCATGAATAGTGGTCTTAAGGTATGAAGCAATCACATGGTGACACTTGTCACCTTTTATTAAATACCTACCTAACTTGTCTCTCTCATATCAATCCAAATTGCAACCTCTACTTATCTCTTAACACCCGGTAAATTAATTCCAGTATCCAAAACTTAACCTAGTTGGCCGAATTTTTTCAACTTTTCGCACTAGTGGGTCCCACGTCCGGTATACGCTCTTAATTTCTCAAAACCTATTCAATACTAGAAAAAGCATCTAAAAATTATATCTGCTCCTTAAAATTATCTAGAAATTTTCCTAAGCACGAAAATGCAGAAAACAAGACATGAAAGATTCTAAAACCTAGGAAATGGAAAATTACGGGTTCTCACAAAAATATCAAGTGTTAATTATTGAAAGGAAAGGAAAAAGTGATCTTTTAAAAAAATTTTAAGTTATTTCAATTGATTTAGTTTCATTTCCCTTTCTACCTATTTTTGGATGGAAGTTATAACTCAATAAAATAACTCGACCCATTTCCTCCCTATTCTTTCCTTTCCTTTCTCAAAAAAAAATCCAAATAATAAAAACCAAATCCTTCCAATACCTCTACTTTCTTTTCCCTCCCATTCCATCAATGCAAACAGTGCCTAAAGACAAGTTGCTAAATTACCATCTAAACTTGGCCCTTCTTTAGATTAGAGTTTTTCGTAGAAAAATTTTTATATTTTTTATGAATACATTTTATAATTGTCATTTTTATCTCACGTTAATCAAATCACTATAGTACATTTTCTTACAAAAAAAAACTCACAAAAATAGCAATTCAAACGGGTTCTTGATTTTTACTAAATTCCATAATGGAAAAAATGCAAAATTTTGTTATTCAATTTTACTATATTAAATCCAATTCCAAATTTGTTTTCTACTTAATTTGAACAAAAAGCAAAGAAGAAAGTGAACTTGTTTTTCACTTGACTTGTTGTTGTGTAAAATTATAATGTTTTTGTTTTAATTGCGCGCGAGACAGTTATAATTTATATAGGCTCGCATTATTATCAAATCTCAAGTTTTATTATTGTCACCATAAATTTTACTACTAATATGATAGCAAAACTGCCATAAAACAAGTCAAATCAACTACCATCACAATTCACAAATTGACTGGAGAGAGATAATCTTGTCATTTTCTTACTATTGTATCGAAATATCAATCACAATTCACAAATTACCTATGAATTTTGTAAACGATTTTCTTTCCCCCTCAATGATTATATTTGACCTGATTGCTGATTGTTGCAGGGAAACGAACAAAAAAGGTGGAATTTTTCTTACTTCAATAATTAATATTACAGGCTTTTTGTTTGGCAACTTCTTTCTTACTTCCCCCCACGTTTTCATATTTTTCTTGAAAATGTTACACGTTTATAGTATAAATAAATCTTATATACACTGGCGGTGTATACACAATCACGGTTGGATAAACGATACACATGCAAAATTTGAGTTTTAAATTTAAATTTGAATTATGTGTCATACATTTAATAATGAAAGTATATATACTGTCAGTGTATAGAAGATTAATCCTTATAGTATATACTTTCCAAAGAAACTTGAGGATTTTTATCCAGCCAATGTTACATTTGTCAAAAAAGTCATGTTAAAGACATAATGATCTATTTTTAGCCGAAATTTTATCATGTTTTTTATGCTTCATAACCCTTTTCAATTCACTGATTTAGTCAATATATGTACCTGAAATTGATTGCATATCTATGGAAACAATAGATTTAGTAAGAATTTCATTCACATTCTCAGTGCAAAAACATCAAAACCATCTCTAGTGCAAATTACCAAGAAGTTGTATTTGCCAATCATGATTTGCCAATTAGTATAACCAAAGGTTCTATCAAGCATCTTGTTTTTCTGCATCACACATGGAAATTGACCAAATACTGTTGGAAATAGGAACCTTCAAGGCTTCAACTCCTTGAGCTCTTCAGCCAAATAAGAGATAATCAAGAAGCTCTTCAGACTGACTACAGACTTGTTGAATTCTTACAGCTTAACCTTATTAAAGTCCTGGATCCTATCAGTTAATCATAGATAATATGATTAATGAACCATGATCCCTCCGGACAAAGATGAGTTGATCACACACACACACATACATATATATACATATGTACATGTATAGATGCTTGCCTAATCCTTCTCTCTGTATTAACTATGCTTTACACAGCCATGATCACTAATTTACAATCTTCTTTGAGTATAACGAGTTGTCATTTAGACCATTTCTAATTTTCTGTAGACTGCAAAATGGAAGATTCAGACTGCAGAAACCAAAGTTGCTGCACATTGCTTCTGAGTGCTGATAGATGATGACTAAATCTTCCTGCTGTATTTCTCAGACGTCATCAGACCAATCGTCGAAATCATTATTATCATAAAACAAGCTATCGATGATTTGATCGATCAGTGATTCGATAAACGTGTTGCAACTGACTGTAAAGATTCGACCTACTCTATTGCGAGCACTGGAAAACCAGGCGAAAACTGCAGCACAAGTTACAGCTGCCACACAAAACCCTGCAGTTCCTGCAATGCCTTGTAAATCCATCTTTCTGAATATGGAATTGCCTGTCACTACCTCTGTGCCAACCGTGGCTGCAAACACAACCTGGAAGATAGAGAAGGGATGAAACTAATACTTCAGACTATGAGGAATGAATCAAGAAATTTTACAGATGATTTATGTGATAAATTTTGTGAGCGAGTTAAAAGTGATTTTAGGCCTGCTCATGCATATTCAAATAAATAACAAATGAAGAAATGATATTAGCCAGTCATGTTGCCAAGTGTATTTATAAACATAAACCATATTAGATTTGATGAACAAATGACAATCTACGTTTACTGGAGTCAAAATCCACCTTTTTCTGTTATCAAGTGATCACCTCAATCAGCATATAAAACTGCAACTCATCAATCATCACTGCAACCAAATTGCTTCCACTTACATGAAAAGTCCTCTGTTCTTTTTCATCTTTGAGTGCATTATTTTATCTTGTCTCCTCTTTCTATAAGGTAAGATCATGCCATAGAACAATTTTCGATCCGAGACATTAACAATTTTCGATACCAATAAATAGCACGAGAAAGTGTAGACACTAAAATAATAAATGACTAATATTCACTACTGTTAAACTATGGGATTTTCCACTTTCTTAAACTCTCTCCAATTCTCAATCCCCACAGCACAAAATTTAAACAGGAAGATGATCTCTCCTCCATGAATTTGATTCTACTATTGTGTGACAATTTATGAGAAACTCTTCCCCAGCCATACTAAGTGTTCGCTTGAGTCATATTTCCAAAACAAAAAATGAACAGTTTTGCACCATTTATCTATCTCAATAGCATAGACAATGAGAGAAAAAGAGACAAAGGCATTTATGATCTTAGTACCATGAAGCAGAAAAGTCGAATTTTACCATGGCAAGACGACCAGAGATGATCTCAAAGTCATGACTCTTCTTCGAGCTCTCAATATACTCAGACAAAGTAGCAAAAAACCGAGACATCTGATCATCTTCCCCATTCACACCCTTAGTTTTCATCACCCCAACACGATCAGACCCATAAGTCCTCAGAGTACAGAGTCTTGGCTGCAACACAATCTTAGCACTGCTACTACTAGTACTACTACCACCATTTTCTCCACTGGTTTGTGTAACCTCAGCAGGAACTCTAGCCTTCTGAACCTGCAAATTCAACCCCAGGTTACTACTCTTCTCCACAACCGGATTCTGGGACTTCAACTCACAAAAAACCGGCCTAGCCAAGGCCATTTTCTTGGAACAAGAAAATAGAATCTGGGTTGATTCAGAAGTGAATGTTCTCCCCCTTCTTTTTTTTCGGGTCTACAAGGAATCTCTAGCTATCCCAGGCTTGGTGGTCACTGTAGAGTCCACGTCGATGGAAAAGTTGGCGCATGGGAGGTGTGGATTTGTGATTGGTGGGGGGTCTTGCCTCTTGTTTGTTGTCTTTATGGGAGATACGTGGAAGAATAATTGGTCGTAGGAGTTGCTGTCGATGGAACTTTTGAGAAGATTGATGATCCATGTTAAACAAGTTAATAATAATAATGGTGGTTGAATTAAATCATCAGGAAAGTGATGTCCAGATAATCCCACTCACATTGGTGAAACTCTCACATGGGAAGAATTTTAACTTTTGATAATTGATTTTAGTTTTTTTTTTTAATTTTCCATCCATCTAATTTTTTAACTCTAATTGAATGGCTATTGGAGTTCTTTTAAAAAAAAAAAAAAAAAAATTTGTTGGTACATAAAATTGAACAGAAAAATGAAATGTGATTTATTCGACTTGACAGGAAGAGTTGATGCACCGAGAAGATAGAAATGATCATTCACATTTAGAAAAAGGGAAAGTGATATTTGCACTCTTAAATTAGACTCTCTAACGTTAATTTACTAAATAAAATGTCACTAAGGAGTGTCAAGGCTATTTTTATATATATATAATATAAAAAAATCCCATATCTACGGTACTATCCAAACACATTCAAAAATTGCATTTAAAAGCGGAAGATTGGTCGGTTAGCTGTTGGCCCATATGCAAAAGATGTTTCAAAAAGGGGTCCAGCCCACACCTACTGATCAAAAGTGTCTTCTTGATTTGAAAAAGAAGAGAGCTTCAGCCCCATTTTTGGCATTGCTGGATACGGTAAGCCTGCGATTGAAGACTGAAGAACTAGAGGACATCTGGTGTTGGGGTTTATGTGCTCGTAGATTAAGCAACAATGTACTTGAAGAACTGCCCCTGCTCAGAAGGCCCACAATGCAATATAGAACTAGCCACAGGTGTTGGTCCCAATCAATGCACTCGTCACCATTAGATAAGTTCTTACTCAAAAACTATTTTTTTTTTTTCGGACACGATAAATTCTATTTTATACGAATGAATCCAAAGGGATCAATGGAAAATCCGGAGAGGATTAAACCGTCACCGGATCACCTACTTATACTCTATACTAAGAGAAAAGGGTAGATCCAAGGAGGTTAATGGGAACTCGAGGGGGACTGAACCGCCACCAGATCAGACGGGTGTCTTTGCACTCGCTGGTAAATTTTTAGAAAATCCTGAACAAGAATGCAGGTCAAGGGAGTTTTAAAACTCTCCCTCGTGGCCAACTACTCTATGATTAGTTGACGACTCAAAATCTATTATACTTGAGAGAATTCGATCATACACGTTTTATGTTAGGTGCAATTGTGTACTAGCTAGTATTGTTGTACTTAGTTTGTGATTTGGTATTATACTTGCATTAAATAATTGTACAAGTGAAATTTGGTTTGTTTTTATTGGTGTAACCCATATGTTCTAAAAAGTACAACAGTTTATGTACGTGTAAATCAAACTTTTCTCTGGATGTCCATAGTTAATAGCTTCTTCATTTAGAACTTTTTAAAGGAAAAAAGAAGTGAATAAAGGCAGCTTGCTAGAGATGAACAGGACTGCAGCTGACAATCTCGAGAATCCATGCATGATCAAACTGATTACTATCTATTAAAGTTTTTTTTTTAACAAGAGAACTTATAGCGGCTATCCGAGAGTATACACTAGATAAATTTTATCTTGTGTAATAGTCCGCTAATCACACGAAAGAATAAGACGCACAAAGCTTGTACACTGCGTAAATCTTGTCCCATGTGGTAGCTCACTAACCACATGAAAGGGTAAAACGTATTAGGCAAGTCTTGTCCAATGGATGGATGTTCCAAAAGAGGTTCGAATTCGAGTTGACAAAAAAATATGACACCAACTCTATCATCTTGACTAGCTCAAGCGACACCATCTATTAAAGTTGACTCCAAATCAGAGCCTAATACAACTACATGTTTATGGTCCATTATGGCTTCATGAATCATCCCAACATCTGACAGTACGTGGAAGTAGAGTTTCTTTATTTTTTTTCTTATTCGCCACCATCATTGAAAATCTTCTAGAGTTCTGTAGACATTGAAGATTTAGAATCTTAGGGAAGCATCACATTGATCCATAATGTGCTATTATCGCCTCTCTACAGGTTCTTTTTCGCCTTAATCGTGGAATATTAGCCATTTCTGCATTCAGTGCACAAGTGCTGGAAGATATTAAATCTATTGTCAATTCCCAAATTGTGGAAGATACAATTTGAGCAATTTCATATTTTTAGAATCCAGATCACAAGATAAAGCCTAATGAAATATAGAAATCAAGGTAGCTAATTAACCACACCCTTCTCCCCCCTTCCCCCAATATATGAACAAAATGAAATGATTTGTCTATGGCCATGTGAAATCAGATGCAGAGTACATATATTCGAAAGAACGAACAGACAAATGAATTACTTTTACGGTCCCTCTCTTTGCACCTCGTTGATCATATATTGAATCTTTCCCCTACAAATAATTTTCTAGGCCTAATATATCTACAAAAAACTACTCACCTTATGAATTAGAGATGGAAAGAGACCATAACCAAGATGACCTAAAAATCATCATACCCTTACAAAGAAAATACTCAATTCAGGTCCATTGTTCCCTTCTGGGCTCAACATGTACAGTGTCTCCGAGTCCTTTGATCCAACCACACGTTCAAAATGTGCCCGAATATATGCTATTTCCCCATCTGCCCCCTCCACCTCTGATTTCCCAGGCAAGACGCCGGCGCCCATGGAAATGGCCTTGAGAACTTCCATGACGTACAAGTCTTCCTCTGAAGCCTCCCTTTTGACCCCATAACCAGCTTTCTTCCCATTACAATACATTGTCCACATGGGCTCCTCTAACACTTTTGTCTTGTCCTTTTCAGGCCTCTTTTCGCATTCTAATGCAATCCTAACCATCCCTATGCTCATTTCCCTTTGCAATACGGTGGTCTGCATGGCCAGCTCTACAACCAACGTGGGGAGAGTCCTAGGGTTTTCTTGTATGGAAAGGCTAACGCGGCCTTTCCGGTATCCGAACAACGTGCCCGTGATTCGCGAGCCGGCATTGTTCCTTCCATCCGGTATTTTGCCTCCCGGAAGAGTGGGGAACTTGCATGCAGGTGATATGATGGGAAATGATCGAAAAACAGATCGAAAAACGCGAAGAACTTTTGGCTTGTTTTTTTTCTTGGTTGATGGTTGAAGAAGGGACAATGGTGGCGCAGGTGGAGGAGGTTTTGATGAGGTTGATGATTGAGAGCTAGTGCTAACTCTTGGCTCCCCCATTACCGGTCCGTCACAACCAGCAATGGAGAAATTCCATGAAAGGGAAGAAAAAGAAAAAGAAATGGAGAGAGAGTCAGGAGGGACAGAAGATGGGGGAGAGAGACTAGGCTTGGTTGTCAAATCAAGTGGCTGATCTGAAGTTTGTGGCCAAGTCTTTGTAGAGCTGATTTTCAGGTGTTAGTACTTGGTGATATTTATTTGGATCTTTTGCTTGAATTAAGTTTGATGTCCATGGGTTTAGGAACCTGAAATATTGGAAACTAGATTACGTTATATTTGCATCTGTGTCAAGTGTTATTCTTATTGTCATTATATATTTAATTGAGAAAATACTGGTACAAGATTATGTGTTGATAGACTGATTCCTCAATTTCGATGGTGATTAGACCTATCTTATCCCCTTGGTTTTTTGGTATTTATACACTTAGGACTTGGATTTGAATTAAATATTCAAAGATTTCCACCGTAAATACCAACTGGATATTTCTAACAGGTGTTGGGGCACCAAAGATTCAAATTCATTGAATCGTTTTGCAGCCAAGATTTTTGAGGGCTAACATCAATTTTACCCAAACAAATAAAATAGTTAGAGAATCCAATTTGGTACATCACGAAATGTATAGGAGAATAAACCAATGAACCAAATACCTCAGTTTTGATTGCTGAAAATATTCATTCAATTTCTGGTTTTTAGCTTTCATATGCGATTTTTCCAAGTCAAACATCAAAAGTTCTACAACTATAGAAAAACTTACAGGCTAATTTGGAGTGGATACAGAATAACATCTCCAAAAGATAGGGGTGGATAGCTTTTGATTTTTTGACATTTTGCCACTGCTCTGACTGTTTAAGAAAGGTGCCAAATGAACAAACCAAACCTTTGAACTCAAATGTAGTTCAAACAAACGAAAAAGTTACCCTGGACACTGCTAGAGGTTAAGTGCACAATTTACTGGTTAAATTAAAGTTTGGATTGTCATTTTATTAGTCATCACAAAGATAAGGAACCGGATCCGGATTCTGATGACTGATATGTGAAATTAATTGTGGGATGCAACTGTGAATGGATGATAAAGTTTAGTATGTTTTTACACATTAGTATCTCTTATTCTCTATGTTTGCTTTTGGTGCCTACCACGATGATGTTTGGGAAGCAAAATGTTATTTCTTTTTACTCAAGTTCGAGCTTGAATTCGTCTCAAATAAAAACTCGATCTCAATCAATTGTCTGACTCTCAATGTTGAGTTTAATCTCACTCTCATAAGACGAGTTAATCTTGACTTTTGATTTTGATTCTCAATCGAGCTCATGCTTGACTTCGATCCAGCGAGCCTGGTTACGAGGAGTAGATAATGTCTGCTTCAAAACTTCTTACAAAGTAAATATTGCCTGCAGGTTACCTTATGTAAGTGAATTCTCACAAAGAATAAAAAGGGGAAAAAAAAAAAGAAAAAGAAAGCCACAGGGTGTTGTTTTTCAACCTTTTTTCCTCGAATGGTAAAAGCCGTATTCAGGCAGTTTTTGATTTGTACGTGCAAGTATTTCTTAGAAAACGCATTTACTGAGTACTTTTTTTTTACTGAGTTACTAATATTTATTCTAGTTGTTTACTTTGTTTTATACTTTTATTCTCATTTTTGCATTATGTGGTATGATAAATGGTATTCCTAGTTTTTCACAGTTCAATTTGGGATGCACTCAATCCAGGAAAGAAGTATTGCACCTTGGAATCGACAAGAAAATTTCCACAAGTATATATGTTTGATAGTTCTGACCTTCTTCTTTATAACCATATGTTAACCTTCCTTAATATTTACTGTCAGGAAAAAGTGGACGCTCTCTTTGTTACAGGAGCAAGGATTCCCAGGCTTATATATCTTGCACCTCATCGCCGCCATGAACATCTTGAAGTGGTGAAATTGATGGATTTTGCATGTTATAGGAAAGCAAGCAAGCAACATCAGGGGAACGTGCCGGTTCTAGGAGGATAGCAAGAGAATGTGCTGAGCGTCTTGAAGCAAACTTGCTGCTGGCTGCTGAACTGGGGATGTTTCATTGGCTTGTCATTGTTATCATTTTCAGTGGGGTTCATAAATTGAACTTTGACGTAGACATATCAATGAATCGGATTTTGCTAAATATTCAAAGCTATATTTATGTAATGGGTGTGGATTCAGATTTTTGACTTAAAGGCTGCCTAGATCCAAGCCCTGCAAAAAGTTATACGGGTTAGGTAAGGTCTTGGTAATGCACAGTCCAAGCTTATATGTAGATTGAAATTTAGATTTTATCCGGATCTAAAAAGGATTTTATCTAGATTGAAGCATATTATGTAAAAAAGGATTTTTTTTAACGAGGATCCGATGCAGATGCATTAACGCACCTAAATTATACCTAATTTATCATGTTAATATACGCGGCCAGGATGAAAACTAGCAATTACAGGGTCACTAGGGGTTCAAATCAAAACCAATGGCCTTTACCAAGTATTCAATTTCACCAAGAATCTGGATGGGCCTATCAGCACTAGATGGCTACGAGCTTCTGAGGCAGTGAATCTTGGAAAGGGCATTCTCCTCATGATCAAGGGTCATTCATGCGTTATCTTGTTGATTGTTTTGGTCTTCGTCTGCAACATGGTTTCATTTTCTATATTTCAGAATTTCCCATTTCAAATCCCTGAGTAAATTTATTGCACCTTTTGATGCAAAAATTATTGCATTGTCTAAACTCAGCTTCTTTATTTTTGCCAACATCTCAACTTACAACTCCTAGTCCTGCCGGTTAACCCTCATTTGCACTTCGAATTTAGAAGTTTTATATCTAAATGACTAGCCAAGCCATTCACCTATATTTAAGTTTGTTGAAGTTTTTCAGGTTCTCTGTGTTGGATCCTTAATCCAACATTGGACTTATATGTGAATAATTATGGGTTGCAAACTGTCAAATAAGATTAAGTCCAATTAAAGTGATCAAATATGATTTGAACTTAATGTATCTAATAGGATGTGGGCCTTTAATGTGTAGAAACTTAAGGGCTCCTATTTCTATGATGGGCTGAAATAGGGCTCAAAAAGGTAACAAGAATGTTACTTATAAATAGGGTTATGGTCCCCAGGTCACACGGATCTTTTGTCGTATTTTTCTAGTACCACAATATACAGTCCTTTCCTGATATCCCATTGTCATGAAAGATATCAGAGAGATACTAAAGGACTCTCTCAAGGATCGGTAAATACGTGTTGATCTGGAAGGCCACCCCAAAATTCTCTAGGGATTCAAGCACCAATTTGTCAACATGAATCAAGGTACGCTTCCGCTATTTTCCTGTTAATTAATTTCTTAATAATTGCCATATAGATTTTGGGTTTAATAGGTGATGATTTTCACCAAAGGCTAAATTTAGATAACCACCCTAACACTCTGGCCTATAACTTGTATTAGTTGGTGTACCAATTTTTAGGAGTTTTATTAGGAGTTGTTGTGCTGTACCCCATTGTGGTAAATTATTAACACAATTTTGAAAATAATGTGTATCTAAATAGAGATTAAGTACGTGATACGTGTACCTCAACCTATAGTTATCTTGTACCTGACGGTTAAAGATGAAAAATATGTGAAGAGGTGTGAGAGGATGAGAAAAAAAAATCTCAACCCATAATTGCTATTTAAAAAAAGGTGATACTAAATCCATCCCCTATAACCTACTTTGCTTCAATGTAGACACAAAACAAACTACAACTACCATAAATTTGTCCCATGTGAAGCTAATTAAGTAATTAGGAGTTAGGATTACACTTGCTATTACGATTATTATTGGTTGCTTGTGGGATTAGTTCTCTTACTTAAATCATCACGGGAAGCAGGAAATTAGATAATTTATTTTTTCCTTTTAACTTTGTACTGACCCAAAATGGAATTGCGATATACCAAGGGCTTTCTTTACATAAACTTTGATTGCTTTATAATGAATTAAGAACTTCAAAAGAAAACAATTGCGAGTACCCCAAAATTGAATAACTTCTCTTTTAATTGATGTATATCCTAACCATCGTTTAGCGGGCTGGACTAGTGAAAAAGAAATAATTTTAGATTTCTATTACCCCTGATTTAGGTACAAGGACTTCTTTGTTAATTACTTTGTCCATAGATTGCTAGCTTTTCCTCATTCCCTGCTTATTTATGCTTTGGCTATTAATAGGGATTAATCATATTTCTGATAGTATAATAATTTATTGGAATTTTCTAACGGGTGCCCATTGAACACTCATTAACGCACCTAAAATTCATCTAATCTGCCTTATATATACACATACTCCAATTATTACCCTCCTTAGTATTTATATATTTTTCCTATCCTTCCTTATATTTATTTACTTCCTAATTAATCATTTATTTTAAAAAATATTATACGTAAAATATATCTTAATGCGTACCCCGTTAAACAACCCATAATTTATTTACACTGGTGAGTTTAGTTACATACTACTTCTGAGGAATAAATTGAGATATTAATTAATATTTACATGGCATGCGTTCAAGTTTATTATTATAGCAAAAAAAAAAACAAAAAAATCTTTACCCCGCCAACATATGAATCATTAATCATATAAACAGTTCCTCCTTAGTAGGGACAAGAGAAGGAAACATTAGACCGCAACTCAAATCAAAAAGCTAGAAGACTATGTAGTTTGGCATATTCCATATGAAATCTAGGGCAAATTTCTATTAATTTGTTTGTCTGTTTGCCCCACTGCCTACTTGGTGACTGCGTGTTAGTTTTTTACATGAGTGAGCAACGCCACTAATTGAAAGCAAAATGGAGTGAATGATGATAAAAAAAATAAAAAAAGAGGGTAATATGGCCATTTCAATATTATCTTCCAAAATTAGTCAATTGTCACGCTTAGTACTTAATCGGGGTGCTGGCAAGCCAAACTACTTGCTAATAGTTTGCGAGTGACTTGGTTAAACACTCGGTTCAAACTCAGTTTCACCAAATTCAAATTTGAGCTCGAGTAACTCAATATAGGAATCAAGTTGAGTTTGAGCTTCTCTTTTGTGCTGCTCGAGTGCTTGTCCGGTGGGTTGATTAATTTTATTATTTATATAATATATTTATTTGATTATGAAATGACCAATAATGATTTATGTTTTAGATAATTTATGCAAAATTTTGTATTTTGGATTTTCAAGTACTCTAAACTTGATTAGACTTGAAAACAGTATTAAACCTTATCGAGTTGAATTCGAGTTTTAATTGTTCTTCCTCGAATTGAGTCGAGTTGTATAATTTCTACTCAGTCAAATCAAACTCGAACTCGAGTAGACTATTCGAACTTGAGCATAACACTACTTGAGTTCATCTAAACTCGTCATCACCCCCAGTACTCAATCAGTTTCCGCCAAAGATGACTAATGGCGATGACGACTCTTCTTTTACGCATTTTGCCTTGTTCTCGTAAAAACACAAGTAATCGTCCAACTGGAACGAAGTGCTGCAACTAGAATCTGAAGGGTAAAATTTTTAAATGAAGGAACTAAACCCGCAAGCAATTGGACGATATAATAGCAAAGGGAAACAAAAAACTAATAACTACTAATTATGGGTTTTACATTGCAACGGATCCTTCGTCTAATAACTACTAATTATGGGTTAAAATATAGGATTCAACTGAATAAAAACACAGGATATGACGGATTACGATAAGATATTTATAAAGAAAAAATTATAATATAATAAAAAATGGAATCGAAAGTGTGATAGAAAGTAGGGCAGAAGAATCACCACGTTTTTTCATCCTTTTACCGATACTTCAACAGATTGATATGTTTCTTTTTTTGTCAGCAATGTATAACCTACTCTATCCTAATGTAGGGGGGAGTTTAAGGAGGCTATGGTAGGGGGTTAGTGGGTATACAGACCCAATTAAATCAAAAAAATGTTATGACATAATCCTTAAATTTTTTTTGCTGCAGATGAGATTTGAATCCTCACCTACAATTCAACGAGGGACTTAAGCCACTCCCTGGTGGCCACTGAGCCATTGGCCTTGTGGTTCAACAGATTGATATGTTTCACATTTGCTTTTTCAAGAACTTTCATCAAACTTTTTATAACGTGTGGACATGGATGAACAAGAATTATTAATTGGTTTTTCCCATAATGCCAAAACAATGACGGGTGGATGAATGATTGCTATACCAAGCCACTTTGCCACAGTATATATATCCATATTAGGACATGCACATGGATGGTGTTGGAAGTTGGAACTTTACATGCCTCTATATAATGGAGTGATTATTACTTGCCAGCTTTATTTATGATCTTTTTTTGCTTGCCATTTCTGTGGGGTGATTTTCGAACTTAGGCGTAGGTACAGTGGCAGTCATTAAACACCTGAAATTACCTAGAAATCACTATATAGTCAATTTTGGGTAACACGATAGAGATTCAAGAAACAGCAAGATGTTGGAGATTAAAGAAATTAAGTAATAAATTGGATGTTCAAGGACAGATTTATTTAAAGCAAAACCAGGTAATGGTTGGACAGCCTGAGATAGGTGTAAAACCAAAACCAGGCAGTGGCTGGACAGCGAGAGATCGGTGTAAACTAAGGGTGAAATTTGTGATTATTCGTATAGATGAAAGCATATTTATTTTTTGAATAACTTTTTTATACGCTATCAATGCATAATTTTTTTTTTTTACACTAGCAGGTTTAGATCATGCCATCACATATCATGAATTTAAATTTGAAATTCAAATTATACATATGTAACATACATTCAAAGCTGAATGTAAAAAAATCACTATAATGTCAGTATATAAAAAAATTAAGCTTTATTTTTTCTGGCTAATTATGTACACACTAGTGCCCTTTTATTTTTGAAAAGTATCTAATTATGTACACACTAGCGCCCTTTTATTTTTATGTACACACTCGTTAATTATGTACACACTTGGTGTTTACACTTAAGTACACATGAATAGTTTAAGGTGCTCTCTAAATTATTTACAAGCGTACATTAGAAAAACAAGAAAATTGTTGTACATTTGGGTAGTGCTCTATCCAAACCAGATTAATTATCCCTATAGGATCCAATCCAACTATAGATTACAGGTCAATAGAAACCAAAAGGGACACGCTATTAAAAAATGTTTGTTGAAATACTTAACATTTTGTCAGTTTCATGTTGCTTGCTGTTACTAGGCCTGTCAACGGGTGGGGTTTAGACCCGGATCCGGACCGGATCCGTGAAATTATTGCGGGTATGGGTAGGGATTTAATTCCGTTTCCCGGATCCGGATCCGGATCCGTTTTGTCAAACAAAAAAACGGATCGGATACGGAATATAGTATTCCGACCCGTTTTAGACCCGGATCCGGATATAAATGAATTAATAATTTAAAAAATATATATTTATCAATATAATTTGATTAGGGTGATGTATTTTAATAAAGTTAATTTGATTTCTTTTCTTATTTGGTTTTTTCTTTGCATTAGTTAAAAATTAGTTTACAAATATATTTTTTTCTCATTTTTATTAGAAATTATAAATTTTGATAAATTTGTTCGAGTAGACCCGGATCCGGATCCGGAACATAGAATAAAAGACCCGTCGGGTAAATGGGTCGGATCCGGATCCGCATAGTAATTCGGGTCCGGGTCCGGAATAATGAATTCCGGCCCGTTGACAGCCCTGGCTGTTACTGCTAAGACCCTACAGTGATACTTCACGATTGCTTTTGGCACATAGAGTGATTGTGTATTGTAACTGTTGAGCTTGACCTGTAACCAGGCCTGAAGTACATTTTTAAATTCATATGAATTCAGCTATGATTCTATATATTTGAATTTGGTTCGTCAATTAATAAAATTAAAACTAAAAATATTTTTGGCTAGATCAGTATAAAAATTGTATTTTTCGTCATTTTTCATGAAAAAATTACTGTAGCGATTTGATGTATATGAGAAAAAAAGGTAATAAAAAAACATGATCACGAAAACGACGTAATTTTCTGACAGAAAATGGCAATCCAAACAGGGCCGCTCAGTTACAATAAAAATTCAGTTTAAACTCACACTCAATTAATAAACAAATTAAATGTAAACACAAGGTCAAAACCATCAAAATAAATAATCAAACTTAAACACTCCGGTGACTTGATCACACTTCCTTACACCCCCATTTAACATAATGGAGGTGCAATTTATGCCACCCCAAGAGCCATTTAACATAATGGTTTCTTGTCCTTTATTTTACGATTGGAATACTAATCCTTGAAAAAGTGGACCGAACAAACTAACAAAAACAGCAAGGACAAATCAAGACTATTACAAGATTCAATGCTTCTTGATGAATTCTACAATCCCTGTGAATAGCTTTTCAGTTTCCTTAGCAGTAGTTGGATCATTGTCAAAAGCAATCTTGTTCAGATAAAAGCTATGACCAACGCCAGAATTGAGGAGCAATTCCACATCTTTACCTGCCTTCTTCATGGCCTCATAGAACTCCATTTCAGTATCCTTGATGAGATCACAATCCGCCACGCAGAAGAGATAAGGAGGAAGATTCAGATTCTGAATCTTTGGCACAACACCATCCCTCATGGGACAAGTTATGGGATGATCTTTCGTGCTTCCAATTGGCAAAGCCAAGTTCAAGAACTTGTCCACCATATCCAAAGTCAAGAAAGGCGACTGTGGTTGCTCTTGTTCAGACTTGCTCCTTTCTTTCCTGACGAATCCCGGATGAATTGGGATCGCCCCGGCAACTTTTACAGGTTTCAAATCATCATTCCCAGATCGAGCAGCCACCTGGTGAACTATATTGCCCCCTGAGCTATCACCTATAAGAAACACACGGGAAAAATCAGCATTTTCCCCGAGCCAGGGCTCAGGCTCAACTTTACCTTGGGCTAAAGATCTTAGCCACAGGAGCGCTGCATATCCATCGTCACAGGGGGCAGGGAGGCGGTGCTCAGGCGCGCGCCGGAGGTAGACGGATACAACTATGGCTCCGGCAGAACGAGCCAGGCGAGTGTAAACTGTGTAGTACATGAACCAGTCAGCTTGGCTGATGCAAAATCCGCCTCCATGGAAATGAAGAATGATGGGAAGTTTATGATGATTGTTCAAGTTCTTGTCATCAGTGTTTTGAGGGAGATAGATTCGAACTTGAAGGCCTGATTCCGGGTCGATTATAACATCCTTGGTGGCGACTCCATCGATAAATTCTTCATGGGGAGGAGCAGATTCAGACATGAACTTTACCTCTCGAGGTCCAGTCCATGTTCTATCTACTGAACCATCGTCAAAGACTCTAAGCCATCCTGATACATCTTCAACAACCTTTTTCTCTTGGACCATGGTTTGATTTGGCAGTCAGGACTAAGCTCAAAATGAATATTTGATATTTCGGCCTCGGAGAGGACTAGAATGGTTTTTAGCTTTTGTGGGTAGCTATGGATAGTGGTTCCAACATGTTTGCTTGCCATTATATAGTGGGTGATGAGCGTCAGTGGGGTACATAGGGATGCGATATATTGCACAGAAGGTTCATTGGATGTTATATACTTTAATTTTGAAGAAATGATTAGGAAATTGTTGAATATCTCAAGTTATATATCTCTGCCGGGAAAATTTTTATTTATTTTTCAATGTTAGTATTCTAGTAGTATATTTTAAGATAAGCGTATTCATGACTTTCATTTTAAATTGAAAAAAAATTGATTTAAAAAACGTATTTGAAATATCTTTTTTTTTTTTTGACTGAAAAGGCGAATCAAACAAGTTATAGTTTGTAGGTTTTTCGAGAATTATTCGCACAAACATGGGATAGCTGAGAGGGTAATACGGGTTTCAGGCTTCAGGGTGTTGTGCAAATCAGAAGTTTGGTTGACTTAATTGATTAGAATTACCAGTTTCATAGTACTTTTTTAATGGGTAAAAAATTTAGAAATTTCCTACTAAAGTACTTGGTCCTTTACCTTTGGAATAGTGTGGAATTTAGTCAAGGTCTTCAAGATTTGTTGGGATAGAAGCTTCCACTTCATTACTCACTACGCTTGACATAATTTCCTTCTCTATTTAAAAGCAAATTATCCCGAAAGCCATTAAACTTTTCGAATAGTCGAATTTTGGTCATTCAACTATTAATAGTATGGTTTTACCTACTAAACTATTAAAAGTGTAAATTTTAGGTCATTCCGTCTGATTTTATCGTTGACTCTATCAGATCTAACTATTAATAATATGTCTCATAAATCGTGCAAAGATCTAATGCAATTAAAGGTGAAATTAGACGTAATGACCCAAAATTTATACTATTGATAATTTAATAGATAAAAACATACTACTAATAATTAAATGATCAAATCTTGATAATTAAAAAAATTTAGTGACTATTCAGATAATTTGATCTCCATTTAACTATCCCTTCTTTTAAGTCCAAAAGAGCACTACATGCATGTATTCAGACGTACCACGATTTCTCTGCCCCCTGGCTCATTGACCGTGTATGGTGGGATGACAGAAATTTCTTTTTAGAAAAGCACTAAAAATTCCTTAGATTCTGCAGCCCCTTTAGGACTAACAACAGTGCTTTGACTCTCCATTTTATACTCTTAATAATTAATCAAAGAGTAAATGTCCAGCGCTTCGCGCTGTAAGAACAAAGTAACTTCCGGCCTTTTTCTTGTTCCTACGTACTTTGAGCCATGAGAATAACGTTTTTGGCCTGAGTGGCATATTCAATTCCTTCACCAGACTTTTTTTTTTTTGTCTTTTAAACAAGAGAAGGGTATGATTTAAGGATCGAAGAAGCAAAAGGATAATTTAAATGTAGAATTTTTAAATTCTGAATTTTACGAGGAAGAATGAATTAGGTTGAGTGTTGATGGAAAATTTCGTATTCGAAATCTCCAACTTATAAAAAAGATTCTAGAGTTTCAATCTTAGTTATTAGACTAATCACGCTTACTACGCGTACCTTTGCGTTACCTAAAACCATTTGATCTTCAATTTTAATTGCTTCTCTCTTTCCCAACAACCCTCTATCTGTTTTTTTCCCCCTCTTGTTTGAACTCCTACGAATGATTACTTTAATTATTATTATTGATTAATATATATAACCGAATAGTTGGATGTTGCTTGTGCAGACGTACAAGACAACCAGATACAAACGCCAACGCCAAGCAGAAGATAACAACTACCTGATAGATGTAACAACCCCTTCCCCTCTTCTTCCCCAAAAATTAAAAAATAAAAAAGCTCGTTAGAGGGAAAAGAAAAATGCTATGGCCAGTTGTAAATACAGATTTGTAGGGGAAAAGTGTGAAAAACAATATTTATGTACCTAATTAGGATTTGTTCCAATATATAAAATTATTTTTTCGGATATAAGGCTTATTTGAAAATTCTCTACTCTAATTTTGTACGATAAAGGGAGTGACATCCTTTGATTCTCATTTGCTTATGTTTTTCCTAGTACCGTTTCTTCCTTTTAGCGTGAATTTTACTGCTCTATTTTTCTTATAGAAGAAAGTGCATTAGCAAGTTTTTTTTTTTGGATAAATGAAAGGTGTTAAACTCAAAACCTCCTATTTATAATCTTTTTTCCTTATCACCCAATTCAACCCTCCGTTCGTGCATTGGCAAGTCGATTTCTCGTCAGTTGTGATTTGTATCCTTTTTTCGTGGAAACGGACCGTGCGTATTTCTTTCTAACCAAATCATTAATCAAATTAAGGGAATGATAATCCTTTTTGTTGCAACGTATACATCTCACCTAATAGAGCCCATTTTGATTTGTGGTTACTAAGTTTATTGTATTAAATTGAAAATTTGACAAATTCAAGAATCCGATAAATCCATTTATTTTTTATTATAAGTGGGATTCAAGACCTCCCACTTACACTCTCTCTTCCTGTATCACCAATTTGTTTGGATAGTGTATTATTTGAAATACTATTTGGAATAATTACTGTAGCACTTTTTGTGATGTGATGTATGTGAGATAAAAAGGTGATTGGGAATATAAAAAGGTGGGTTGAAAAATGTGTCTATGATGCAAGCGAAATATTATTTGGGATAATTGGGGTATCCGAACAAATGTATTTTTTTGAGGGGATAATTAAAAATTAACCCCAACTCTATACCATGTCCATTTCTTCTCAACTACCAGGCTTTTCCTGCCTCTCTTCCTCCTCTCCCAAAATTGAAAATCTTGATTTGGGTTTATTACTTGTCATCCTATAATTGGTCGTCTTTACTTGCAATATATTATCAGTGCTACCGCATTATAGTAGTATATTTCCAAAGTCTTATATTGATTAGCTAATATTTTTTGCGTACAATTAAGTTGAAAAACTTGTTTTTTTTTTCCCTACTCTAGCTACCTCACTAATCCAAAATAATGGCTTCTTGAACTTGAATTCAACTCAGAAAGGGGATTCAAGGCTTTCTATTCCATGGCTTTGTATAAAGGGATTCAATTAAGATGCTTTCTTGAATGTACAATATACTAAGAGAGACAAATGAGCCTGCAGGCATAGTCTGGAACATTTGGATATTTGATTTTCAAATGTGTATGCTGTATAACAATGATTATTTACTATATGTGCAAGTTTAGCAATTAGTTTTGGCAAGTTCAATTTTTTCCCTCATGAGATCATTAAAATGACTTTATGATACAAAAATTTTCAATTGCACACATTTGGCCTCTAACATGTTTTTTTTTTTTTTAAATACTAATATGTATATCACAATAACTTAGTGTATTGCTCATTTGATAATCGAATTTCTGAACCTGATTTATTGCTTTTGGATTCATTTAAACAAATTTTATTAATCTAAAATAATTCAAAAAAAATTGTGTACTTAAAACATTAATATTTGAATATGCACAAGTGACTTGAGATGTTTTTTAGGTTTGGCACCATTTTATTAAAATTTATTCATTATTTATCAACTAATTACAGTAAAGTGTTGTCTTGCATGTGCTTTTGGCAATTTAGTTCAGGAATTGAAATGCTGATATGACACCAAAAAAAAAAAAATTTATCATCAGCCCAAAAAAAAAATGCTTCTGTCATCCGAATTTGAAAAATAGTTTTACCAGAAAAAAAATCATACAAGAAAAATGAATCTGCACTCCCATTTTATAGAGAGTTGACATGGTCCTTAATGGGCCTTTTCACCTCTCGCCTGGGCAGACTTTCCGTGTCAATATCTTTTTTGGGGCTAGAGCTTTTATATTCTCGTCCGGGCTTAGTAAAGACTTGTTTTGGGCTCAACAAAAACAAACTCATTCCTCGTGGATCCATTAAAATAAGCATGTCACGGATGGGTTTGGCAGGCAGGGTGAGGCTGGACAGATGCATCAATAATCACCCGCAGGAGGGTTGTTTGGTGATTGTTCCTTGCAATGTACAGAGTATTGCAGACATTGTACACACTAACAAACAGAGAAATACAAAACAATTCAGGTTGTAAATTTTGAGCAATATTTGGTCAGAATTGAGCACATGACTTTTTTTTTTTTTTTTTTACTGTTAACCTTCCAAAAAAATCACATTCTTTCTTAGCTTTTTTGCTCTGCTGATTTTTTTTTCCCTAACAGAAGTGGGGTGGAGTTTAAAAAGCGGAAAAATGGCAAGGAGATTTGAATCAGGACCTCAGGATTGAAAAAAAAGGAGAATCATTCCAGGTAAGAAAGGGGATTAGAACTTCTTTAATTCTAAAAGAATCATTCAAAAACTTGTCCTGCTGATTGGCTTGTTTTTTGCTGAAAAAAAAAAAGAAAAGAGAGAGGTACAACAAATGCTCTAGAAATCCTTTTTCAAGGTAAGAAAGGGGATTACAATTTCTTCAATTCTAAGAGAATCATTCAAAAACTTGTCTAACATAGGTTATATTAATGATTACTTAACATGTATGGTACGCAAGCAATCTAGGAGATGCATTTTCCTCAATGTTCATGTTACCAACTGGTAGATGTTTTCTCGAAAGAGATATATAAAGTCGTGGAAAATGGTTTTATTGGATGAGTGAATTAGTTGTAAAAGAAGTCGGATTATATCATCCAATCCTGTAATATGAGTTGTTGTAACGATCATTCTTGTTTGCTCCATGTAACTCGTAACTCAAAGAAATTAAATGATTTTTATGTGTGCCAAAAAATTTGTCCCTACAAGCTAAAAATATCAAATTACTGCAATAGGTGCACTAAACGATATTTCCAAAGCCAAAGAGAGAGAGCTGCTAATTTGAAATACGTTTTGGGTAATGGGTGCCTATTTAAGAGGAGTTTCAGGTGTTAAGTTTTTTTTTAAAAAAAAATACATTAATTTATAGAAGTATCTAAATACAACAGAGTGTAACGATTGTAATCGTGTGTAAGTGAGAAGCCTTGAATCAGGACCTCTCACTTACAATTCGTCTCCCCCTCCCCGTTAAATATAATTTAAATGTGCTAATGAGTGTCCTATTAGATTAATCATTTGAAATATGCGAAACGTACTTTTTTATATATACATTTTTTATAGTAAGTATCTTGAATCCAACATCTTCTACTTACGATCCTTCCTATCTTATTACCTAACCTAACCCCTCTCTCGTGCTTAAGTTACTTTCATGCTCTAATACAATATCCATCCTAACTGCAATTTACAAAAACAATAAGTAGCTATACTACTCCAACATTACAAGAACCCAAAAAAAAACAAAAAAAGAAAAACCCCATTACAACCCTGTAAACTAGAACAAAAAATATTCTTTGGTTATCCCTAGCCTACCAAAAAAAAAAAGAAAAAAGGTTACGTGCATGAGACCTAGTCTTGTGGTCATGGACCACGCCACAGTCCTGAATCCACCGTCCTTGGCACAAAGCCAAGAAAGGCCATCCAAATGAAGTCAAAACTATATGTTGGCTTGGTATTGCTGTTTATGCAATTTTTATATCTTGTGGATCAGTTCGTTTAGATTGATGATGGTATAAGATCCTCCGGATGATGAAAATGAATGCTCTTTTCTGGAGCCTAGTTAATAATAATAATATTGGACTAAATTACAAAAACAACCGCATATTGCCGGTTCCCTTGCTTAGCTGGCGGCTGCTCGGCCACGGGGCATCTACCAAACACGGCCCTCTTTTGTCCCGTCGCCCCATTAGTCAGCATCATCAATTCAAGGCCGCTCTTTACTAGTGGCATATAATGGTTTAGTTACATTTTATCCCCTACATTGTTCACTATTATCCATTTATCATCGATGAACTTTCAATTTTAGCATTGTACTACCTTAAACTTCTGATCTCTTGCAAGGTAATGCAACGAGAAAGTTGGTATTGGAATTTGGATTGCCTTCATGATTCCAATTTGTGTAAGCACTGTTGCTCTGGTGAAGTTCCTAAACTGTCATTCTTACCATGGTTGTCTACCGACCAAAAACTTGAGTAGATTCAATTTTTAAAAATTCAACGATTCAGATTGTGTTATACCATTTGATAATGGTATGGCACAATTTGGATCATTTGATCTTTAAAGATCAGATTTATTCAACTGTGAGCCGTTGCCTAATTACTTATTTTCTCTTGTGCATATAAATAGTGCTGCCTACGTTTAAAGAAATGTCAAATTTGAGAAATTAAGGTTTTTTTTAATAAATAGCAAATCTATTTTAAAAATTATAGCATACTTTTCTTTCCCTTTTTTTTTATCAGACGGCAACAGCTAGTCTAGTTTAGATCTACTCTTACTCTAGTCTACACTAAGGAGGGAGAGAGGTCTAACGAGGTCTAGAGAAATCAATGGAGACGGAACTATCATCGGATCAAATGGGTGCACTACGCACTCGTATGGATTTCGAAGAAGCCATATATAGTGATATATTAATGGGAGACAAGATTTGAACGTTTGACCTTTCACCTCACAAAGAATTCAAGTTTTGGTGGTGGCCAACAGTCCAAAGTACTGTTGGTTTATAGCATACATTTCTAGTTTATCCATGTTAGGTTGTTGCTAGAATTAAAACACTTGAGAATCATGGGTTCATGATGATTCATATTAATTAAAAGTGGTTATAACCAATGGTACATGCAACCAAGCCTTGAGGAGCTTTAGTGCAGGTGAGTGTCATTTGCCTCAAAAACTGGTTAATTTAATTTTACTTTCTAGTAATTAATAAGCATAAAAAGTACATATATTTTTTCTTCACGAGTGACTGCAAAATTCATTTGGAAATTACACAACTATTTCTTTGCCATTTCTTAAACTCATGAATGGTAAACCAAACTGAATACTTCGTTATAGTATTGCAGTTACACTACTTTGCTAAAAATTTGAGGTACTTAAATACTACAACTGACACCTTACAAACTAAAATACCAGTTTTAAAGAGTTAAGGGGAGCAAAATGCAATTAGTCCAAATAAGGCAGCATACTTCTGAACTTGTAATAATTCCAACTCCAATTCCAAGTCCACTTCCCTCGAAGAAAACCGCCGGGAGAATTACAGCACACCTTTCCAACTTCCATGTTTTAAATCTTTCTTTGTCCATCGAAGAAGTTGCTTTCACTCATCTTTTCATACTTTTTCCTCCTTAATATTGAAAACCCATCAATATTCTTTCGTCATTTTTTATGCTTGGAATTAGTAATATTTCAGCTATTTATCATCATATAGACATATATGTTCGATTTTGGTGATGAATTTGTGATTGAGAGCCAGAGTGTTCCATGGCTTATATGGGCTCAGTTACTTGTCACGATTCTTCTTGTTGTTATACTTTTTTTTGGATTCAGCATCTTTGCTTTGGATCGATTCAGCAATCCCTCCTGCAGCTCAGCATCTTCTTCCTCTCAATCCCATGGCAAAGACGCTTTGCTCAATAAATCCAGCTCTTCACATGGCTCTAAGGTTTGTTCAACTTAATCTCTTTTCTTGTCTTTACATTTCTGATGCCAAATCTATTCTTTTCAGTATTTCCTCCTCATTGAATATCCTTTTTTTTTTTATTTCTGTTTGTTTTCTTCCATTACTACTTTTGGTGTAGTTGCCAGGAGGGAATTGAGATTGAAAGATTGCTGAGTAGCAAAGTTAGGACATTTCTTGATTTAATTTGCCCCGTAGTTTTTTTTTGCAGCTAAATTTTTTTTTCGTAAAGCAACATGACATTGGAATAAATTTAGGTACTATATTTGGTTGGCGAAAGTGGTCAATTATTGTTGCTGCTTTTTTCCGTGGGCTGTGAGTAGGGATTTTGGGAAGCTTTTAGATTTTTTTTTCGAGGTGGTGGTGGTGGTTGTGTGGGGTTGGGAGTTTTAATTATTCAAAAGAAAAAGTGGTAAACGTGTTGAAGGATGGCATATGTAGTAAACATGGTGGTTTGACCAAAATTTTGTACATTATAACCTGGAATTTAATGAGGTAGCCTGGGAAGTAGAAGTTTCACAGAAGGAGCTTATGGAGTCAAGACTGAGATAATGGATTTTCAGGGGGTCAATAGTTAGAAAATTCTATCTTCAGAAAATTGCCGGTGGCTGTGTAGTTCTTATTAAAAAGTATGAGCCTTTTTGTTGGGTATCTGCAATACAAATCAAACTGCATTTAATAATTGCTAAATGAGATTTTTAGAGGTAATTTCCATTGGCAAAAGTCATAATTAGGACAAAGAAAAGGATATCTTGTCTTAGTGGAATGGAACATACTTTGAGTGTTTTTATTTGCTGGAATATGTTGAAAATAGTGATCTGCTTTCCTATGTGGTACAAGCTTGTCTATGAATCTAGCTGATCACTACTGATAAGGTATTAAACTTTTCAAGAAGTTGAAATAGCTTTTACTGTTCTGTTTGAAGTACTTCAAGATATTGCTTTATCTGATGTCTTTCCGATTTTGCCTCTGTTTTTTGTGAATTCCGAATAGAATATTTCCACTGTTTTTTGAAGTTTTGAATATTTGTGGCTAATCACGAATGGCTTAAGCAGTCCGATTCCAACTGGACAACTCTATATCGTAATAATTTCTTACTTTACAATGCCTTTAATGAAATCTACCTTTTTTTAAAAAAATAATAATTTCAAGTGTTAGTTGAACAACCGACGGTAAAGGAAAACTCAGAATTATATATAAGTTCCTTTTGTGCATGGTGTTACTAAAATGAAAACGTGTTCTAACTTTAGACATGCGGCTTCCAAAAAATTGGGAATTTTTAGGACTAACATAATGTACAACTCTAAAAGTGTAACCAGTTACAGAAAACGGCTAACATATATACAGGTTATAGAAAAGTAATCAATTTAACTTGAGCCAAAATTGGAAAAATATATTTTTATAAAAGGTGACAAAAAAAATTTTTTGGTTGTTATTGTGGTGAAATCAGGCCAATAGAAGCTGTTCTATTTGCATTCTGAGCTATTTTCTAGAAGAGAAGTTTATAGATCCTAAGCCATGTTAGATTGTAGCTTGTTTTATTCCTGTAATGTTTTCTTGAGAGGTACTAGTTGATCACTGACCCATGGTACTGTTGCCTGCTGTGGAAACCATCTTTTTAGTTGGGAGGTATTGAAGCAGAAAACTTCTTCTCAGAACATTATTGAAGAAAAGCTGAAATTGGGTTAAAAATAGTAGAAGAAACAAGCTGTAGTTTAAAATTTTCTGTCTAGTCTTGACAATCACTGATTCTACAGGTCACCTACCTTTTTTTTTCTTTGATGAAAATTGTAGTTTTCATTTTGACGGTCATTAAAGTGTACTTATTTTATATTGATTGTGATTTAATTTTCTTTTTTTTTTTCCAACAATTGGAGATGTGTGCCTGTTTTTTTCTTGAATCCCTTGTCCCAAATAGCCGAGAACTGAACAGGCATGCTTGACCTTTTAAAAAAAAAAGAAAAGAAAATCTTTCTCCTACAAGAAACAAGAAGAATAACTGCTATAGAAATTAAAATTTTTGCTACGACATGAAAAGTGCTTGAAGTTGTTGAACTAATAAGTTGACCAACTGCTGTAGTTACATGCTTGTTTCTGTTTAAATGCTTAAGAATGAAAATAGTGGATTACAGATAAAATAAAGGTGGCAGCATCTATTCTCTTTTTAATTTTCAAATTGGACAAGTAAAGAATTGTGAACATGACTTCTTACTGAGAATGTGAAATGAATAGAACCTCACAACCAAATAACCTACTAAACCAAGACATTTGTGAGTTTAATTTCTCTCATGATCTAGGACATTCCAGAACTTGTTTCATAAAATATCTCTCATATATAAACACCATCAAACACAACTCCTCATATGTTGAATGCTCAAGTATATAGGGACTTTGCAACTTAAACCAAATGCTGAAACTAAGCATAACTGAGCATCCTGAGTATTGTCATGTAGCAATTAAATCGTTTCCTATAACATATAGCACTACTATTGTTGTCATATAAGGAATTACTTGCTTAAGGCAAGGAAAGTTGATATTGCAGTCAGTGAGCAGATGCATGATTAAAATGGTTGTCTTTGATAAGAAGAGTTGTTAGCTATAATCAGCTATTTGCACTATTTCGTTCCGGACATCCTTCATGCTATTTGTATGACTAAACCTGAAGTTCCAGCTCATAATGCATGTCTATGTAGTTTTGATCCAAAGAAAGGCTTATGAACTTAGTGTTTCCTGCAGGTTGAAGAAAGTCAAAGCATTCAAAGGGAGACGGAGGCAAGTGCATATAAAGCTACCATAGGAGAAGAAATTGAAGAAAGAGATGAAGCGTCAGTAAAGGATATAGCCCTTCTGAGGCTTTTGGGACAGGGAAACCACCCCTGCCATTATATGAATCTTGCTAAACAGGCTATTCTCAAGTGTTTTGGCTTAGGTTATACCTCTGAGAGATCTCACAGTTGTAAACATCGAAAGGAAGACTAAGGTGTGCCGTGTGCGCTCTCTCTCTCTCTCATGCACGGCTCATCCACATTAATGAACCAATGGTGCTTTCCATCTACCTAATTGTCTATATCACACGGATATTCTTATGCTGGAAAAATGCACATCACCTATTGGTTTGCTTGTTCCTTGGTCCAAATGAAATTTAAGATTGAGCATTGATGTTTGGACATTTCATTCTGGACCAGGTCAATATGTCACAAAATAAGAAAAATGTCGAAGTATAAATTTAAAAATAAGATGTAGTATTTTTGAAACTTTTGAAAATTTCAACACGGGCATAAAGGTCAGCGCTGTATGCACTCTGCTTGAAGCTTTTAGCTACGAGTAGGATGGAGTTCTAGGAAAAAATGGTTAAGACTGCAGACAGCATGAGCCACTGAACACTTGGTTGAAAGAATGTTGTTCCCTATTAGTTGGTCAGATTTTATCTTGATTTAATAGATAGAAGTTCCATAGAAAGTAAAGGGATATAATGCAGAGGGGACTAGTAGAGAAGTTTACTAGAAGTAGAGACAAAGATGACTGGACATTTCCTATGCTTATGTTGAAGCAAGGAATTGAGCTTCTCTTTTCTTAGCTAGACTTGGTTCTTTTGCAGGAAAAGATTGCAGTCAGTCTTGGGCGGTGGATGGATTAATCCAAGTAGAATTAGCTGTTGTCAATTGTACGAATTTGTAATCCATATTCACATCTCACTGTAATTTGGCTCCAGAAACTAGCTAACTCTAGTACGTTTATTGAGAACTCAGCAATCTAATTAATCTATGGCTGCTGTCTATTCAGGAAGGACAATTTGTCATTTGTTAATTTGTTGGGAAAGAGTGCATAATTGCAGCCCTTCTGCTTCTGCTGTTTTAACCAATTTCTCTTTTGATCTTTATGCCTGGTGAAGAACAGCAAATGGAGAGTTTCTGTTTGGATTTTTATTTTTAATTTTATTTATTAAGCCTTTTTGTTTACGCATCCCATCTCTCTCTCTCTTGTAGTATGATTGAAGAATATATATATATATATATATATATATATATATATATATATATATTCAAAATCAGAAAGCAAAAATTGAAGTACTTGAGGCTAACTAAGGAAATGCTGACTCATCAATTTAAAATTCAATTTTTTTTGGACACTCGATAACACATCTAAATTTTGCCTGTATATATAGCGTTAACAATTATTATCCTCTCGTGCATTTATACACTTTTTCTAAATTAATCTTACATTTTCAATAATTTAACACTCATCAATAATTTTCATTATCAGTACTATCATTATTGAGGGAAAAAACTGTACATGACATGATCTTTATTGTTCAGTTATTTTACAATACAGTAACAAGGGGCATGGAAATAAGGCTGGTCTTGTAGAAATGTAGAGGAAGTATCATAACAGGAACAAGAGGTATAAGGGCTGAGACGATTCGATGGAGATTTTTCTACTAATGACTCTGGCCAGGCTTCGTCTTTATTGGAGGTCTTGAAGGCGCAGCTCGCAGAGTAGTCTCCTGTTGAAACAAGATTCAGATTCAAAGTGACCAACCTAGAATATGAACTATTCTTAGCATTATAATCATCTCATTACAAGAAAATAGACTAGACTATTTAGGGTTGTGAAAAAGCGCCATAGATAAT
The DNA here is from genome assembly GCF_036785885.1 of Coffea arabica. Taxonomy (NCBI): domain Eukaryota; kingdom Viridiplantae; phylum Streptophyta; class Magnoliopsida; order Gentianales; family Rubiaceae; genus Coffea; species Coffea arabica. The sequence goes on along the minus strand of NC_092323.1, from coordinate 14,371,491 downwards.
TTATAGTGGTGGTATTCCGACACTAGAACGAAGCGCCATTGTAAGTCGTATAGAAAAAAATCACGACACTGTCAAAAGTATCATAAAAATTTTGATAGCACTTAATCGTGAAATACTTATTTGTTCCACAACTAAATTTTAAAAATTGTGATGCTAAATATGTTAAGAGTTTCGAAGACTTCACTTTTTTGTAAGTAAATTACTCACCAAAAAAAGAGAGAGAGAGAGAGAGAACCTAGCCCACAATTTATTTATAAGTAATTCCAGTTTGCTACAAGGTGCTTCAAATCCCTAATGGCTACCCAGGGCATCATTAGCTGTGACTGCTAAAACTATTGGTTCACCCAAATAAAAAAAAAAAAAAAAAAGTCATTATGAAAAATAAAACAAGTAAAATAGGTGGATGTTCGTACTGCTGCAGTGGGTTCAATGGCAGAAGGGTTTTCCTCTGACCCGGGAATCTTCTTCTGGAGACCCAAGCATTGAAGCAGTTTTTGGAAGTCAAATGGAAAGCATCGAGAAGATGAATCATCATTTGCCATCTTTATGAATTTCCTCAGATTACCTTTCCTCTCTGTAATGCGACTGTGTTGTATTATTCTTGAACTATGGTCTATATATTGCTGTGGGATTTGTTCTTCTAAGCAAGAAAATCGCCATAATGTGATGTGCAATAAATGTTAAACATATGAAGTTGATTTCGTGTAAAATTGAGAATTAACATGATGCACGTTTTTACTTGCTTTCTCTATAATATATGTTGCTTGAATTTTGCAGTCATGTGATTATGTCGACCTAAGTTCATTTTTTTTTTGACAACATTAATTACAAGGAGGTTGTCCTTGTAGATCTAATGCAATTAAAAAATCTAATCAAAAAATGATAAGAATTACAATTCAATAACGATACAAATGAACCCGTAAATAGTAAAAAAAAGAAAAATTTCACGCGTAATGAAATTTGAACTCAGAATTTCTAACTCGTGAAATCTCAACTTTAGTTCAAACATCGTTACTAAGGAGGTGGAATAAAATCAATTCTCATTACAATATATTCGAAGTCATAATCCTAAGATTCATTAGATCTTCGTACCTTCATATTCTTTTATGTGCAGTCGAACAAGAAAGTTGACGATCATAGACTGAGTCTCTGAAAATGCCATTTGCTGACACAGTTAGTACCCCACTGCCACTGGCTTATATACACTGCCAAAGTTGTGGGAAATTATTCTTTTTTTTTTTTCCTAATTACTTCCCTGAAAATTTTAAAGCAAATTTTTAGTGAATTTGGTATGTGTAAGTTTCTTAAGCTGGAAGTTATAATAACTCGATATAGTTATTACGTCTCCACTTCAATTGTCCAATGGATATATACAATAAATATGGTACAATAAAAACATAGGACAAGTGTCAGTTTATAATATTGTGTAGTATCAAGAAGTGTAAAAGAAGATAGAATATCCTTACCAATCCAAGTCATGGATATTTGAATAATATTTTAGGGTTAGTACAATTATTGCTGGTAATTCTTGATTTCTTAGTGCTCAAAAGATTCCTTGCAACTAATCAAGAAGTTTGATCAGTGACACAATAGAGACTCAATGCAAGAGTTTTCCAACATTTTTGAGAACAATGCATGGGAAAAACAGGTGATTTTCTTAATTCTTCCCCTTCTCTATTAATTCTCTAGATTATTATTTTGCCCTCCAACAACCAAGATGTGATACCATTGTAAATCTCACCACTTGGGGTTGGTTTGCTATCGTGACACTGTAGCTGGAGAAGGCAATCATGCATGCAGGAATGTTCAGCTCATGTTTATTTGATTAGAAAAAGGCCAAAACAATTTACAAGTTAATACCAAAATTTCTGTCATATATATATACATTGGTCTCATGTAAATATGATAAGAGCTTGGGGTTCACTGTCAATGATAGTATTGGTATTAACTTGTGAATTGTTTCTCCGATAGAAAAAAATTTGATCTCTGATAGTATCGCTAATTTTTGAAAAGAAAAAACATTGGTACACACAATTATTTCCGGGACTATTTTAATTGCCTACATAATTAAGAGTACAAAAATTAAGAGTACCTCCCAAAAGTCATCGAGAACCAAACAATCAGTATCTGTAAAAGGTTGGAACAACTCCACCATTTCTGATTCTTTTAGGCGCCACTTTTTCTTGTTTATTTCATGAATTATAAACTATAGCATAATTAATAATGCAAGTTGTATATTGTAACCAACATTTTTGTGATTAAACAGTAACAACATGTAATGGATTTGTCGTTTTAATATTTTTAAAGCACCTAACTAAATTGGATGTCCTGGTGAGGCCAAAGACTAACGTAGTATAAATGCAGACTTAGATATTTGGGACAGGAAAACGGCACAAATTTCCACAAAAGAGACACAAAATGGCTCCTTCTGCATACTCCAGTTCTTGCTCTTGCCTTCCACTTGGCATCAAGAATCTGCTTCAGTGCTTGGGTTTTGATTCTTTTGAGACAAATAGGCCCAGCCATGAACATGTAAGGTTTAATTTTTTTCTGGGTGATCAATGTATATGTGTGTGTATATGTTTGTATGTATTCAATTTTGATCGCTAATGGTGTCAATAATTGCATATTTAGCAGGAAGATGACACTAACAAAAGACACCCTAGGCCTTGTAAGAGAAGGAATCCTGAGAGACCAGCTCCTGCAGTAGGGGGACCTGGCCAGACTAACAAGGGGGAGGGAAAGTTCTGAGAGATGCTCTACAGAATTTGTTCACGTACAATTGCTTTTTTGCATTTATATTGTGTAGATGTGAAGAAAATTTAGCAAAGGCTAGATGCTTTGCATTAAAATGTACTTTTCAATTCAATAAACACTTGGCTATATGTTACATTGTACCATGTAATCTCCAATTTGTTCTTCGTGCTTTTTGTATTTGAAAAGTTTTACATTTTTGGTGTTACCCCAATTAATATTTGTGTTCAATTTTTGGTACAAGGAAGAATTTCTTAATTGTCAAATCGCATAATGATAAAGTATTTGAACATGGTTGTCAAAGAATCAATGAGGCTTCATCCTGTGCCAGGCACCACTACTGCTCCCCCATAAGAATCAATGCAGGATTGCACAGTCGATGAATTCAATATTCAGAAAAAAGTGCAGATCATCATCCACACACACAAAAGATTTCCAACTTTTACCATGCGGCTGAGGCAGAAGAAGTTGCCCAGGTTTGCAACTGGGGCTCACTGTTGTTGGTTTTTTGCTAGCACAATTGGTGCATTGCTTCAATTGGGAGTTTGCTGATAACATTCAGCCAACAGATTTGGATATGTTTGAGGTTTTTGGTATCGTAACATCAAGAGCCAAGCATTCGAAGATCATTCCAGCTTATCGATCGCGCACAAGTAATCAGAGTGCTTCGGAGCTAGCCCAAGTTTCAATTCTGATATTACAACCTTATCGACATGCATTAATCTATAGATAATCATTGGATATTCCTTTGCAGTCTAGTTACTAGTGGATCTTTACGTAGCAGTATTGCCTGCAGTATTACATCATCGTTTATCTATATCTTGTGGGCATTTTGCCATGTAATTTTGAGCATCTATTGTATCATATAATATATGTACTAACACAATGATGTAGACGCTATAACGATAAATGTGAATGCTAAGGATGAGAAAAATCATCAAAAATTTTACCACCACTCACTAAAGATCATTAACCACAACTCAAATCAGCTTCATCTGTGCCATCCAATTGTTTTTTTACAATTAGTCAGCCAATTACAAAGAATTCCAACCCAATAAGATCATGTTTGTTCCTGTGTTGAAGGTATTATCCCTATCTCGAATTGAATCCTTAGATGAATGGCTCATATAATGTGCGCAATTAGTTTCCAACGTGTGTTATGAGGGATTCTAAAAGTAATGCCATAAGATTTTGAATTATATGCTACTAACAACTTGGCTAAAGGCATTTTTTGCTATTTCTATTAGCAGCAGAAGATGCCATAAAAGTTTTGAGACTGAAAATTTTTCCCTAAGATACATTGTTCAATTCGGTGGTTAACAATTGAATTCACTCCCCATTTTATTGCAGAACAACTTCATTCCTAGTATGCTTTCAATTTTGGTTGGTGTGAAATTCCCCTAAACGTGTATGTGGTCCTCAGTTAGTGTTTCCTGAAATAAATTTTCTGCATGCGCCTGGAAAGCAAAATAATAATTACAGCAGGTAATAGATAATGATGACGATCGACAATTTCAACATAAATTGAGGGGAAAGAGATGTGTTTTGTGTGGGTGATTGTATATTTTTCTTAGTTTGTTTCGCTGTACCCTTTGAAAAGAAGTTGAAGAAAAAAGTATTGGAAGTGAATCAGAAAAAATATAGTAATGGCTGATTTTGCAGGAATCCTTTGCATTCGTTGGGTTCAAATTACGAGTAGATTTTTTCTCAAATGCTTTGGCTGGCATGATTATACCTTCAACAGTACATATCCACCAAGAGATGAAGATCAATAACCTTTCTTGGACTACTAAAGAGGTATATCTCCAAATATATAGCTGAAATCTTGTAGTAACATATGCATTATGTTCATTAGCATTAACCAATTTTGTAGGATATCATTAACGGGCATTTGATAATATTAAATAGGAAGAAGGTCTTCCAAGTGAAACAATTAGTTCAAGAACTCTTGCTGCATCACCTCCTAGGCCACCAATAGAAAGAGGGAATGGAGGTCAAACCAACTGATATTTTATCCTCCATATAAGTCTGAGATTAAATGAGGATGATTATCTACTAGTTCTTCTCTTTGGATGTTTCTTATATTGTGTGCTTTTAAGGGGTGAATATTATGAAATATGATGTGGGACAAGATCAGTGTGAAGCTGCATATTTTGATGACCATCTGCTATTCATATTGAAGGTTCAAGAATTGCTGTGGAGTTCGTCTCTGTGGTTTTTTGTCTAGTCTAGCCAAAAACAAGTTCAGTTTGCACTGAAAATTACTGTTATTTTTGTCATCATCAAGATGGTAGATCATTTTATGTATTTTGTTGTTGAAAATTTCCTGCAGTAGTTTGTATGTTGTTTGACAGTTATTCCAATAATCTTCAAGTGTGCTAAGTCTAAAATTGTCATTAATTGTCGCTATTTTTATTTTTCGAGTAATACTGGTTGGACCGATATTACTGCTATAGAAAAAAAAATAATTTAGAAAAATTTGTTAAAATAACACCATAACACTTTGCCTTATATAATGTTTGTAAACTAAAGTCAAGTCATTTGTTGTCAAACTTGAATCAAAGTCACCTTTTACTCGGAGAGGAGGACTGGATTGGATGATAAAGTGAAAGAAATTGTAAATTAGAGATTTTGGATCCAAACGATAACGTACGTCTGCAGAGTTTTGACAATTGAAGTTTATATTGATGGATATTCTTGGGTTATACTGCACCACCATTGATGGAGAGAAAGAAATAAGCGTGTACAAGGAGTTGAGAACAGGTGTACGAAGCAAGCATAAGAAATTCCTAACTCCATATATAACAGGTCTCAGTTCACCTTAGTACAGCTTATGTTCTGATTCTCAGAATCACTCTTAACTAGAGTCTCTTCATACTACTGAATACAAAAACTTCTTCTAGATATGGTACGAAATTCTGCTGTTTAACAACAATGAGGACGAAGGCTAAGAAAATACTAGTTGGGTATTGAATTATCTATATGCATTCGAAATTCTATATAGTGAAATACTGCAGTTAACAAAGATCAGATTGCTGTCATGCAAAATTTTAAGCCAATTGTATTACTCCTTTGCCTCGAGATTACCGTAAATAAACAAATTTAAGTACAGGACTTTTTTAACGGGTATTCAATGGACATTCATTAACACACAGAAATTATACACACACATGACTTATCATGAACATATCCACACTAACAATTATTACCCTCTATTGTATTTATACACTTTTTTAAAATTAATTTTATTTTTAAAAATTTAACACATAAAATACATCTTAAAAAGTATCTATTAGACACTTGTTAGACAACTTGAATGTAAATGCCAAGATGTTGACAGATTTGTAGGCATTGATTAATTACCATAATCGCATGTGGATTATATTCTTTGATGGGATAACTTCAGGACCCATCCGAATATCATCGTTTCAATGATGGACAGAGGATGCTTCAGCTGTTAAAACTTCCCCTTAATTTTGGCATCAAGAAAGAATGCCAAAAGCAACTTAACCAAAAAAAGTGGGCAATTAAACAAAATATTACTGAAACTTGTTATTGAGGCCTGTAGTTTCGCAAGAAACCTGTAACAAGGTATCCCTAATTTTTTCATGCTATACTTTTTTCCCGGAATCGATAACAATTATATAACTTATTCTATTCTAAACTACAGTAGAGAAGGAGTCTAAAGAGACGTGTGTTAGGGACTAACAGGTATACAGACCTTACTAGATCAAAGGGATGCTTTGGCACCACCCTTGGATTTTTTTCGCTGCAGGTGAGAGTTGAATCCCCACCTATAGCCCAAGGAGGAACTTTAAGACCCTTTTCATGCTATACAATGGAGGAGAAAATTTCCCAACATATATATCATTCCGGCATTCCCCAACAACCACACACACAAAAAAAAAACAACCAAAATCAGTACATCTAGGATCAGAATTAAGCAAATCCCCTTTCTCTCTCCTTTTTTTTTTTTTTTGTTTGGTGGGTACGAGAGAAACATAATGCAGCAAATCCCCTTACATGAAGCTCAAGAGTCAATACAATCTCCAACAGTTCATTCTCATCCAGATGGACACGAGGTCCATTACCAGATATGCCTGAGAAAACCATGTACATATGTTAACCATACCCGCCTGAAACACTATAGAACCAGGTAGAGTTAATCCCATCAAGATTATCAATAGAAAAGCCCAACTTATGTTCCTTCACTGCACTACTTTTATATCTGGTATATTCCGTCATAAGATCTGAAATTTTCTTTGTCCCTGAAGCAAACATCATCGAAGTTCCTATCAACATTTTAAGTATGAAAAACGTCTCCATTAGTTGAGCAAATTGTAGAAGAAACGCACAAGGTTCCAAATATTCATATTGATTCTACTCCAAAAAATAATATCAACAATCCATAAAATCAGCCTAACTGAATAGCAATTTAGCAACCACACATTACTACAAAAAGATATATACAGAACTACCTGATTCTCCAAGTAACATGTGACTTCAAGATCTCAATTCATGCCTTAGCTCGAGCTTTGAAGAAGTTCAAGACAATCCTATAAAAATGAGTGAGGGTGAAAATCATTTGAAAAAATCCACGACCCTTTACAATCCCAATCCTTATGCCTCTGGCTGTTCTAGCTAGAACTGGTACTTTATCCTTCGCCTCCATCGGAGCTACCACCTGCACAGGCACTAAACAAGTAAAGATGATGTGAAATTCATCTCCCCAAATTACTATAAAAGACAACCGGTAAGACACTGCCAATTCTCAAATTAATAACCTGATGGAGACAGATTAGTCAACTGCCTCAATCTTTCCCCTGCCACCCGAACAGCTCGAGTAGAACTTTTGACACCTTGTGTAATTTCTTGACTGCAAAATCATCGAGACAAGTCAAATATAAAATCTGAAAATAATGATACAACTTATCAAGCAAAATTCAAGCTTCACCATATTATCCTCACCCAATGTCACTAAGCTCCATGGTTAGGTCACTTATCTCCATCCCAGATAATCGAACTGCAGCCATTGTATCAGGAAGCTCCTCTCTTGTGACGTCCATTAACTTCTCCAAAGACTCAGCTGCTCTCTTAAAAGCCTTCAAGAATATCACATTAGTCAATTATCATTTTCCTCACAGAAGCTAGTCCTATTTGCCAGTACGAACTCTAAAAAGCTAAAATTCAAACACATTTTACATCATAATTGCATTGATTTTATTTGGAAAAACGAAATTGCTTAACATGACAATGGGCCTTGGGATTCAATGACTTGTCACGTTGAATCCAGTTTGTCAATTCTTTGGTGGTACAAGACTCTAGCAATGATGCAAATCTAACAAATCACAGTTCTCTGATCCAAGATTATCAATCAATTACACCTAAACCATGATTAATATATTAAAATTCAATCTCCAATTTGCTTAAAGAAATTTGAGGGCCATCAAACTTAAATTCCCTTTTATAGTTAATGCATGAATTTCAACCAAAATGTTGACAAAACACCCAATGAACAGAACATGTTTGCAACTAAAAAAAATCCCATTGCTAACCAGCATTGTTGGAATCGCCCAGCAGAAAAGCCAGGTTGCTGATATTGCTACCTGCAAAAAAATCGATGAATCCCATATTAAGCAAACCTGAAAATTTGTAAATCTTTCCCACTCTTTCCTCATTTTACTCATTAGCTTTATTACATAACTCCAACTTTGCGCAGAATTTTGGGAAGTTATTATGCGCCAGAAATGGGCTTTTCTTTTTCTGTGCTTCATTTCAATCAAAATGTAGAGGGAACACTCGCACACACTACACACACACACACACAAAAACTGTAAATTTATTAGGTAAATCACTTCAATTAAAAACGTCAAACCTCATTCAGATGAACGTCCTTTTCATTTTACTCTTAATTTTTTTTTGGGAGCCGGGGGAAGGAAGAAGGAGGGGGGGGGGGGGATTCAGTTCAATCAAATTAAGAAAATATAAATTTTCAATCTACATTAACACAATCATCTAAAACACTTAAACCCAATTCAGTCTAGATAACTCCCACAAAATCATGGAATTTAATCAATTGATTTCATTAATTCCCTTAAAAAAAAAAACCAAAACGAAAGCGGTAAAGATCAAAATATGAAGAATTGAAATAAAAACATTAAATTAGAGAGAGTGATACCGTACCGCGCAAGCCGTGTAACTGAGAATGCTAAGGTGGCGACTGGACAGGGTCCATTGAACGGGAGATAAAGAAGATGATGATCCGACGGTGGAGGTCAGATGAGAGGATGAATCCGACGGCTCAGCTTGCTCCAAAGACACAGACACAAACCGCCGGTTTCTATTCAACGGTAAATTAAAACGGCGATGGTTACTGAATCCTCCGGCATTACACCTGGGATAAACTCGAGGCGGCGTCGTTTTTGGCTGAATTTTCAGTGTACTCAACATTTTCCTTCCACCCCTCTCTCCCTCTCTCACACTCTCACACAGTCACACGGTAGCTATACAGTAACAAACAATAATTAATAAGCGTGTAGTACTGCCAACTGTGTGTTGTGTGCGAGAGAAAAAGCGCTTCACTTCTTCTCTGAAGGAATTGCTCCCTCTCTTCGACATCTTCGAAGTGGCACACTGGCACTGATGAGTTTTTTTGAAGGATTTTGCAAGCCAGCTGTAACCGTAAGAATCAAGGATGAGGGTAATTTTGTCATTTAAGTTGGCTTGCCCGCACGTGAACTCGAGAAGCGATATCGTTATTAGCTTTTGCAGACCAAGATTTGTTTGGGTACTAAAGCAACAGTTGAAATGTCTATTTTGTCCCCTGTTTAAAATAATATGAAATATAAATTCATATTTCTTAAACTCAATTAGGCTTAATTAAGCTCGAATTGAGCTCAAATTGGGTTCAATTTGCACGATGTCGAGTTTGAATAAGACAAAACAAAATTGAACTCGATTTTTGAGAGTTAAACAAACTTGAATTTGAGCGAGTCCAAATTTTTTAATTCAAATCAAGTTCTATTAACATCACGTAACTTTTGCTAGGATGATTTTGTAATTTAAGTTGATACGTGCTTTTGACAATTTTTTTTTTTTTTTTTCATCACAGTGGGTATCTGGGGCCGATGACTGGTTACCGTACGCCCCAACTAATCCCACTGCGTGACCGCGAGAGGCTGCCCGACATCATCGGTCAATGGGGCCGAGGACTGGTTACCGTACGCCCCAACTAATCCCACTGCGTGACCGCGAGAGGCTGCCCGACATCATCGGTCAATGATAACGACTGGGATTCGATCCTTGGTTGGTGGCTCTCACCCAACTGGGCTACAACCACCGGACCGAACCCAGACTGGGCGATACGTACTTTTGACAATTGAGTGCTAGGTTTTAACATATTACTGTTTCAAAAATTGTCTTTAACAAATTACATACAAATTGTTGAAAGAGTTGTACACAGTTTCTCAAAATTGAATGCAGAGCCAACTGTAACTTACTTCAAACTTGGATTCAATTAAATACAACTGTGAGTCCTCAATGCAACTTTTAGACCTCTATTGAAGGCGAAAATTTTCAGACCAAATCTTGGGTTCTTAAGAAGCACCTCTATTGCCATCGAACCGTTGTCAGCCCTACTATTTAGAATGATTTACAATATAGGCAATGAATTCTATCTTAACAAATTGTAAATGAACACACACACAAAAAAAATATATTAAAACTTCTCTATTTCAGGAAATAAATGGTAAAAACACACGCAAACTTGTGTTCTTGAACAGGAACAGAGGAGAGCAGGCAAACACAGAGGCTGGAAAGATTTCATTTCGATTGAAACTCGTGTATTTACAAAGTAATGCCCTCAAATTCTGCTAACAAAACTTCAGCCCTACCCCAATTTTTCCATCCCCTGTGATTTTTTTTTTTTTTTTTTTTTTTTATCACCTTCCAAGCCTATCTATCTATCTATATACACTGATAAAATTCTGCCTTGCAATGATGAAGCTAAAAATGTAGCATGTTCGACCTATAAGGTACACCATTTTCCTCTTTAGATATAGTCAGAAGCTTCACGGAAGAGCCCCAATCCGAAACCAAAGAAAAGAAACAAGAAGAAACTACCACTAATGAGAAAAAACAAATAAGAGAGTGTTGAGAGGAAGACCTCATGCCGTATTTGCTGCTTCTGCTTCAGTTCTCACAACTTCTGTGACAGTTGCATTACAGAAGAAGCATCTCTGGCAGTTAAGGAGGTGCCTCGTTATGCATCCAAAGCAAGAAGAATGAGAACAAGGTACGAACTGAGCATTTGCTTCACATGCATAACAGATGCAGCATATGTTTTCATCAGAATTACTTTCTCCGGCACAAACCATCCGCTCAAATTCTTGTGACTCCTTCTGGCATATCAGCAGGCTTGATAAGGTCTCTAGCTGCTTGAGCTTTGAGATATCATCAACACCCTTAACCAAACCAGCCTACAAGTTCATGAACAAGATTTAGCAAAAAGATAAAATGGAAAGAATGGATATACAATCTTCCGAAAACCACAAGTTGAACATTGAATTATTATACCACCAAGAAAAGAGTTGCTATCGCCCTAAACAAACCATACGTATAATCTGGGCCACCAAGAACTCCATTGCCCCTGAATTTTTTTTTTTTTTAAAACCATATATGCCCATGGGCATAATTCTACCAACTTGAAAAGCAAAATAAATTGAAAAAAAAAAAAAAAAGACAAGCTATTAATGTATTATGTAATACTCCAAACGCATCTAAGGAGAGAACAGAATCAATTACTAACCCAATTGTATTCTAAGAGGTAGAATCCACGAAGGACAGTCTCAGCACAGTCCATGCTAGCAAATATATTGACAATGTCATTATGATCTCCATAGTCTGCCTCTTGTCTAGCATCCAACAAATTCAAAATGATGCCAGCCAGCGGTCCTAAGATCATGCCAACATTAACCTTCTCTGGAGACTGACCAGGACGCCTAATGGACCTGCAAGAATAGCATAAAGAAATCTGAAGAATAAGTTCTGAAATATCTTATTCCCATAAGTTCCAATCTTGCAACCAACTTATTCTCCTCCTAGAAGTTCACAACAAACTTGTTTTGTGAAAAACCAACATTGAGATACATACAAGGGCAAATCTTGCAATACCACTAAATTCAGTCATCTGAACTTAAAACTTTTACAACTGCATCAAACTTGGAGGGATAAACCAAACTCCTGTAGTTCATTAATTTTTTTTTTTTTAAAGCATAGTCCACTTTCATATGCAAGAAGGATAAAATGAACTGATCAATATGATTAAGCAGTATTTCACGTGGACGAATTATATACAACACTGCATGCACATCAATTGAAATTTGTCGATAACCAACTTCTGTGGTTTATACTTATAAGCATTCTCCTAGATATAAAGTCAACAGGGAAACCAAAATTTCAGGGAAACATCAACTAAACTTCTGGATTTTTCCCTATCCTTAGTTAGCCTTATGAGCATATACAATCTAAATAAATTCTTGCTCTTCCATTGTTTGCTTTGCAGGTACTAAGGCTTTAGATTGAGATGAATTACTAAATTTCTAGACCACAAGAAATTACAAAGCCTCGTTCCTAAACCTAACAAAACCAAAATGCAGTACACAAAAAATTTAGGAAACTATAACAGCACTTCTACCACCACAAATATGTTAACTAATGTTATCATCCATCTATCCAAGAAAACAGTACATGAATGAAGAGCAGCAAGAAAGATTAGGATAGCACACCACAGAAGTCGAGATTCGTCATAAGTGACAACATGTTAAATGTAACAAGAACATCCACAAACTTACAGGTCTAGAAATTCTGGATCAACTGACGAAGTCAATTGGTTAAGTATAAACACGATTAATTCAGTCAGCCTTCTCAAATTTGTATCTGCCCCCGAAAGAAATGCTTGGGGTATCTCACGAGTACAGAACTCTAACACCCTTGCAAGGTTACAAGAGAGATCAAATATAACACTACATTTCCTCTGCTGAAACTCCACCACCTAAAAAGGATGCCACAAGAATGTCAAGGAAACAGATGGAGGAAAAAATAGACAATAACTTGATCCAAATATTCAGTTCTTTCCCTAAAAACTTCACTGCCAGTGGATATGGCCTGACCTATCGAAGAATGTATTTACCTCTATCTCGCATCCAACTCACATGCAGTCTATGCATAAATGAAGTCAATAACAGGAGATAATTTCATTATCCATTAAAATCAATTAGAAAAAACTACTGACATCGAAGAACATGAAAATCAACCACAGTAGGGGTGATAAAATGAATAGGTACAGCCTCACAAGCCAACTACCTGATAGTTCTCCTGCATTTCTCGAATTGAAACAGAGAATTCAGTCATTGACCAGCTCAGGGTGTTAAACAGACGATTGAGAAAAGCTGAAAAAAGTTCTTCATCCTGAACACAAGCATCTCGCAGCAATTTCTGTAAAAAGTAAAAGAACACTTCAACTATATTTGTTAATGGATGTACAATAAAAGAGTTAATGATCAAAATATTATCAAAAGAACGAAAGCATGACGGGTCTTACCTGGAAAACAACTGATGATGATGACTCACCACGCTTGGAAGAACCAAAACCGGATCCTTTGCAAAGCCGCACAAGAATATTTGTTACAGGGACCCAGGACCTATTATCAAAAGCTGATAATAGTGCTTTGGGCATTCTCTGTATTGCTGCTTCATTATGCTCAAAAACTGCTAAAAATTCTTTGTACTGTATCAAGACGGATATAGACTGCAGAAGAAGATCTTTCAGCTCGGCACTCGATATCCTTGGATCATTAAAGTGGGTGACAGCAAAAGTAACCTGAACCCAAAATGCCCAAAGCAACTAAATAATAGACCTAGATATATATGCAATTGATCCTAAAAAGCAAGGCAAAATATGCAACACCAACCAATGAAGCAAGGAAACTACAAAGTTAATCCAATATATAATTTTCTTGACAAAATGCTTAAGTTTTTCTACGGTAAAACTCAATGATCATAATGAGAAGCCAATCATTTTGGAAGGTTACACATATTGAGACAATCCTCTCCGAGCAGGACATCAGAGAAGGGCATGTGGGTATGGATGGCAAGGGGCACCAGGGTAATGTTTTCACTTGATACTAGCTAGAAATACCACATTCAAACAGATCTTGGATTAATACTATCTAGACATGCTTAAAGAGACATAAATCTTCAACAAACTATATCTGCCAGAAAAAATAGTGATACATCAGATCACAGTCAACTTTTGAAAGTTTGAAGGGAATAAAAACAAGGCACATATGCATGGTATAATATATATTAATTAGATAGAAAAGGTGTAGGGGGAGGGGGGAGAGGCTTCAGACGTACAAAAGAAGCGAGTCCTTGCTTCATGAATATTGCAGGAGGGACAAAAGGAGGATCACTCTTACGCAGCACATGGAAAGAGTCAACCTGCCATGTGCATAAGTATAACATATAAGAAGACGCAGAAAATACCAATAAAAACAATTTAATGTCAGTTCTACACCTAAACAGCAAAAGAAAGACAAACAAATGAACTAAGATCCATGTAAAACTAGCATTGATATACAGCATATTCACAGCCATAGGGCCCAAGCCTACAGAGTAGACACAAATGGTTTTATTTTCATCATATGATTAAAAGCTACTCAAACCAACCTGAGGTTCAATTTCCATTTTCAACCACACCACCACCTAAGTTTGATCCCCGTTGTTCATTGGTTATAGCTCACCTAAAAGGGCAACTTACAACCAAAAGAAAAGAATCCAATGGTTTTAGGTACAGGACAATAAAAACTCTACCCACTCTACCATTCTAAAAAGATTGTGCCATTTATCTAAAGCCAATTTTTGAGAATCCCATGGATATTTGAAAAGAAATATAGGAAGAATTACCAGAAGATTTTCCTTTTTCTCTTTGCCATATTAAATTTTATCTATCCATTTATTGATTTGCCATGTCAGTTATAGACATCAAATCCTTATACTCCTCTTCTTGTTTCTTTATGTTTGAGATATATATATATATATGTAGAGAGAGAGAGAGAGAGAGAGAGAGAGAGAGAGTCATAAACTGCCAAACATAAGGGAAAAAGTAATTCAAGGAGCGAAATTCAGATGGAATTGTAACACAATGGGACAGAAGTACAATTACAGAGCAATTCAAAAGGCTAAAGAAGTAAAATGCAGGACATCTTATAATAACAACGTAAACATTCTTTGCTGCCAGGCAAATCAAGAATAGCAGAAAGTTACTATCTTATAAGAGGCAAGTGAAAGAAGCTCAAAAATGACCCAGTACATTTGAGCAGTTCCCATGAATGTACAGCAACAGTCAGGTTCTCTTTGCCACTTGTTTTAAACTTTTCATAACCTAAACGTAGAGAGCCATGCATGAGGAGCATCGGCCCCATTTTGTCAAACTATTTATAGAACTTCACGTCAAAAACAAAAAAGCTGAAAAAGCAATATCTTTAGGAGTAAATTACATCTATACTCAAAACAACCACTGTCACACAATATTAGCGTTGAACTGGGTTTTTTTTCGTGTGTTGGGGGGTGTTGCACAAGAAAATTACACAATTACTTTGGAGCTATAAAACAAGTAAAGTCAGATTGCCATTAGGCAGGGAGGAGAAGAAGAGATTAAATACCAGAGTTTCCAAATAATATTCAGGAACATAAATAAAAATAGAGTCCCATTTGCTAAGAATAAGCAGCAATTGAACGATCCACATGCATGCCGCATACATTCCCCTTTGCTTCCATCGAGAAAAAAGAGATATGCGGTACCTATAAAACAAAGTTCAGCAAAAAACTGTGAGAAGAATTATTCTCATTACAAACAAATACACACACACAGACACGCATTCATACATGAAATTTAGTCCTACACAACTATACTGCTTCTCTCTTGGAAGCAAAAGTAATAAATGCATGTAAAAATTAAGAATTGTGAAACCTCAGCACAATGAACACTTGAAAATCACCAATCATGATGTATGGAAAAACCCAACATAATTTATTTTTTTTAATCCAACCAAACATAAAGTGGAAGTTTTCATGCCTAAGAAATTTGGAATAAAACCATTTACAGTTTACCTGTCCCACATTTGGAAACAAATAATCATTACATATCATTGATATTAATCAGGATTTAATAAAAAGATGATAGGTCTTATCAGATGTTTTGCCAGACAGCTCAGATTATTGAGGGGTTTTAAAGTAAGTATTGAGATCTGTTTGGAACTCTTAGCCTTGCAGTTAATATGTTTCCTATTGCCAAAGAAATCTGAATTTAGAAGTAAATTTTACAACAGTCAGTAAATCTCAGTTTGTCATAATGTAAAAGTGTTATATTAAACCATTATTCATTTTATTGCCCCGCTGTGCCAAAAATTCTCTGGTAGAGCCATCCTGGCATACTAAAATTAGACCCACTTTAACATCAGCAAAAAGTTACTTCAAGGCAGACATTAACAATAATCCAAAAATGAAACGATTCATGCTGACAAGAAATAATACCAGTAAACACAGTGACATCTAAACCTTCCCCATGAAAACTACTTAAAATGAAGGCAAACAAAAGTACTAACATCATTTTAGTGAACTCGTGTTCTTGCTTTTAATGCAAGAGGAAAAAGTTTTCCTGTTTAACTGGAGGAGGACCAAAGTTGTAAAAGCATTATTATTAGCAAAATGCTCACCATGATAACTCTTTTATCTTGGAGTTGGCTACAAATTCTTCTAGTAACCCCACACACAACACCCCCCCCCCCCCCAAAAAAAAAAAGAAAACCTGCTATTTGTTCTTATTGACCTATTATTTTGAACGGGATAACCTTCTTGCAAAACCTGAAGGAATTTACTGAATTATGACTGTACTAGTGAAGGGACAATTTTAAAAAGAACTTGACCAATGCTGGCAAGCTACAAGCAAACCCAATGAAAAAAATATCATTTTCAAAATCAAAAGCTTCAAAGCCTGCTATCGATTTTCAAAGATATGCTCATTTGAGCTATTGTTAAACTAAAAGCTCTTATGATGTTCTCATTTGTCCTTGACTTTTGTTTTTAACTTATTTTTCATAAAGCAACAAAAGAATCAAAGACAAATGATGTATATGACACGTTCCCATAATCAGTGCAGAGGACATACGAAGAAGAGAAAGGAGCGACATGATAATCCAACACAAGAAACCTAATTGCAGCATGTTATTTTAATGAAACCAGCCATTCAAATGCTTTTACCTTGCTGTAGCGTTCAACCACTCCAATCACCCAATATGTTTTACATGGACAGAGACACTCTATTATCATGAAACAACAAAAATCTTAAACATGCATAGGCATAACTCATAAGTTCTAACCATCGCATTATGCATATCACCTCAGTTTATATAGAGAAGTGATTGATATGAAAATGTGAGAACCACTAAAACATCCTAATCACACCATCAAAATTACAGAAGAGTAGCCATGACAATGCAGAATGCAATACCTTCTCTTTGTAAAGCTTAATGTCAGTCTCAGAATCTATAATGTTAACTCCCAGACTGTGAATAGCAAGGTAAGGTCCTAAGATCATCAAACACTAATCTTAAGTGAGTAGATGTTTCTACTGCTCAGAATGGCTTCTTTTGTTGATCAAAGTGCACTCTGCACTACGACTTGAAAGAAACCAGGAGATCATAGATCTTGATGAAGAAAGGACGGCACAATCAACAACCAAATAAAATTAACCACTTCAAGCAAGGAACCTTCCTATCATAACTAAATCAACATAATTATAAATGATATTACATGTTTGTAAACCAACGCATACTTTTTAAAGCACAAAAAATGATCCATGGATTTTCAGCAAATATTGATGGGGGATGAAAATAAAATGAGTTTATAAGCTGATGTTTGCAGGCAGTCAACAACGAATACACATCCAATTTCACAAATCACCACATTCTAGAAGAGACCATTATACCAGGCACAATGTCTGACACAATCCATAACTTCTTCTCTATATACACTTTGAGCTTCCTTTAAACGCTTTGCTTGTTCTCCATTAGTTTTTTCTCTAATTTGTTTATCGGTCTCTTCAAGGAGAGCTATCGATTGTGACTGTCGAGCAATGTAAGAAGACGCCTACAGCAAGAATAATCAGTTTAGATATTTACATCAAAAGTTCCTAAATCATTATGGCGTAAAAGTATAAATCCAAAAGATCTAGTGACCAACCGTAATTCCCAGCACGGGCATTCATGTTTCACAAACAAAAACCAGCAAAGGAAGGGGAAAACCACCAGAAAATGAAGGTAACTAAAGAAAGAATACCAAGTTAAGGAGGCCATTTACTGCAAAAACCAGACCCTATCATTAATTTGCTCATTACATTGGAAAAAGTATCATACCATTAAAAAACATATGTTACAACTGTTTACAAAAATTTCGACCTCATCTGCATCAATTCCACTTTAATTGTACACATTCTTATTTTGTCAACAACCAAATCTAAAACATCATTGCATTCCTTATTTATATGTCAATAAGATGGGGCTACAAAAACACCACTTCCAATCATGCATACATAGGAGCTCTGTTCTGTTACATAGTGGCAGATGAAGTTTGCTTTGTACATCTATTTTCTATTTTCCATTTACTCTACTTTAGTTTATTTTCTTGCCTGAAGAAGCATAATTCAATTCTTATTGCGGTATTATGACCTTATTAAAAGAATCCTCAGTCACCTGCTTAAAATTCGGTGCCACTCCCAAATGATATAGCAACAGCATAGCATCCAAGAGCTCTTCTTCTTTCAATGTAGCTGGAGACAAATTGATATCCCTAGGGGGTATAATCCTCATCTGCTGCATAGGCCGAAAATCAAACTGAGATTCAGATTGGTCACTTGTACCAGGTTTATCTTCTATCTCATCATTCAAATTCTCAGCACTGCATTCTGCAGCAACATGAGCAGATCTTTCTTGAATAGAACTGCAGTGACCGCGAGCACTTTTGGCCATATACCTAATAGGATGCTTTGAGATCTTTGCGAAGTCACTGTCATAACTCGAACAGCAGCACGGCTGCAGCTTACCAAAATGTGTTACTCTAGAGTCTTCATCATCCATACAACCTTCTTCCCACCTGATAACTTCTTCTTCTTGCTCATCATTTGTAGGATGAGATTTAGCCAAATGGCCATATGATCCTCCAAGTCTAGAAAAGTCAACTCGATGAGGATCATTCTTCAAAAGTAAGCCAACAGAAAAACTTTGTTGGCCACCCCTGTGAAGAAAACCCACATCAAGTTCAGAATTAGCTCCACAGCTCTTCATCCAACCGCAAATGCCCCTCAATGTGGATGCTTCTGATAAAAGATGAAGTATGACTGTATACAATGAAACAAGGACACAGTTGCTTGAAACCCCAGGAGGTGGTAAGTTACGGTCTGCACCCCTGTTTTTGAGCAAAAGGTTTTGCAAAAATGTCTTAAACACTGAGCCTGGAAGCTGTGGCGGATCTCCAGGTGGTATAAATTGCATTACCAAGCAACACAGGTCCCTATGTTTCTCTTCAACCTGTAAAAACACATTATTTAATCTTCTAATGGCTTAACTATAATGCAAAATTTTGCTTCACCCAAATCAAACCCAATTTATTTTGGGATGTGGAAATCTAGATAAGCCATACTTTGTAAAATAAAAAAGTGCAAAAGCAAAAGAGAAATGAACAATTGCATTGTATAAGGTACTTTAAAAAAGCAACAGTTGCTTGTTATGATAAGCAATATTTCTCCCAAATACTTGGCAGCTACCCAGATTTACAGAATAATAGTGGACAGGGAATATCGAGAGAGAGAGAGAGAGAGAGAGGGCGAGAGAGTCCATGCACTAAAGAGTTCAATCATAATCAGGTATTCCAGGCCATTCGATTAAGTCTCAAAGAAATGTAAGTTACAAGGACAAACACAGGAGAATCAAAGCTGAAGGATAAATGCATTCCAGCTATGCAGTTTAAAAATTAAGATTCCTAATTTCCCCAGTATTTTTTTCCCCTTCTTTTTAGTTGCAGGTCCTCCAAAAAATAAAGTCCCTTGATCATGAGGTATTTTTTTACAGAATTGGAAGAATTCCATTGATCTTTTGAACATTAGTTGCAAAAGATGCAACTTAAACGCGACAAACATCAATCCAGGAATCTCAGCTTCAGCCACATTTCCACTATAAATGCCCGCTCTATTCTCAATATTAGTCCCCCCTTTAAAAACTAGATTTCAGGTGATCGTTTAAGAAAAATGCAATGCCTAATTTTTAACTGGCACTACAACAAATACTAAGAAACTAAGGACAATATTGTATTTGTACATTTGGAAAAAATAGGAAGAATGAAAGGGCACGGACAATATAGAGAACAGATCACTGACTGCTCCTTTAGTGTCTCCACAAAAATCCATTTCACAAACTCATCCATACTCAAATATCGCAACTACAAAAGGTCAAGTAGTTAAAAACCTGTAGGCAATATAGCAAAAAATTAATGAGCTATATTATAGTTTTATTAATGATTTAAGGTACCATTATGCAATCAACCTATGTCTCGCCTTTTATATAATACTGAACCCAAATACTATCAACATATGAAGCAATCCTGTCAGAAACTGAAAACTTCAAGAAAAACATCGAAGAGTGTGCATTTTCTGTCTAATCAACCGTTTTACCTTTTCAAAGCAACTTACCAATACACTTAAGTTCTTCATTTTCAAGAAATGACCCATGAGTAGTTTTTACATGTGTAATCACTCTTCTAAAGAGTTTTTTACTTCTCTAAATTAATCAGTGGAGAAAACTCTGTTCATTCTAAAGTCTCAACTTCCCAAAAAATCAGTAATTGATTTTCTAAATTTCAGTGAGAATAGAGGAGCATGTGCAGAACGAGGTGATTATTTCTCCAAAAGCAAGAGGATGAAAAAAAGTAATCAGAAGCAATCACTCAAAGGCATACCATATTGATGGCTTCGGATAAAGCTGTAGTCGTCAGAACCATGCTACTCTCGCTGGACAGGTCTTCACATGAACCTGGCCACCAGACAGAAGGCATCAAAGATTGAAGATCCTGCTTGTTAGGACTCTTTCGTGATAGGAATCCTTCAAAAACATATTCAAAATCTGCAGACTTCCACCAGAGAATCATCAGTTCCTCTTTCCTTAATAAATGACATGCCAAAGCAAGATAGATATATGATCCTGAATAGGGAAAGTCAGAAAGGACCCACACTGCAGTTTTGCATGCAGATGAAAGGGCTAATATAAGATGCTCAAAAAGTTTTCGTGAGTCCTGAATCTCTAGGAAGCAATCAATTATTCTGTCCAAATTTGTATAGTCATGCGGTGGATGCACTTTAAAGGCTTCCAAAAAGAACGACAAAAGTGGACCCCTTGCAATGTATGCTGCACTTCCAGTTTCAATACCAAGAGAAGAAAATAATTCCTCAGATATTCCTTGAGAGACAGGGTGATAAAGTTCCTTGAATGACGCAAATCTTTTCAATCTTCTAAATTTCTCGACTGACCCAAATCCCACCCTCGCTTCATGCTGCAACTCTAACAGCCTGGAGAAGCAACAAAGCAAATGAACAGCAAAGGAGTTGACTTTGGGGGGAGACTGAATAGGAAGAAAACCGTCAACAGGATATTTAAAAGGGTATGCCCCAAAGTTCAACTCGCAACATTCGCCTTGAGACAATGAAACTGCAGGATGATATCCCAATCCAGGAACCATCTTACGAATCCCTCTGAATGCAACCCCAAGTGAGACACCATTTCTGTAAAAAGATATCTCGTCATGATCCAAATCTATGCAACACCCAATTACATCACCAACAACCCAAGACTGGCCATAAGCCTCAGCTCCCTTGTTCCATTTACAGACCCTTTTCCCATCATATGCATAGGAATCATCAGCATCCCCTACACCTTTATGATCAGTAAAAGGACAGGAAAGAGTAGCCCAACCAAGCTGCTGTACACCAGAAGATTCAAGTGTTACTTCATACATCCATCTCCCCTTCCACACACAGGCATTTGCCCTCACGCTGCTGAACAAGGCATGACTCTCCAAAAGCAAAGATGGCTTAGTAATTCGAATATCGCCACAAATGCTCGACTCTTCAATCCCAACAACTTGTGAACCACAACCATCAGCAGTGGTACACACCCCATCCCTATTTACATCACGACCACTCCCCAAATCTACATGGTACTTCCTGAAGTGATTCTTTATAATAGAACGAACTACTCCAGTATTTACAGGACAAGTCAGCTGATTAATGGTCTTATAAGGAAGATCAAATATGTGTTCAAGAGTCCTTTCCACAGACTGATCACCAAAATCATCACAGTACGAAACAAGACGACTTCTTTGAGAGCCCTCTCTCCTATCTTCACCGTTTAACACTACAGCCAACCCAGGAGATAGCCCACCTATTCGTAGGCCGTCCTCAGCCATTCCCGCCAAAACAAAACACCACCACAACAGAATTCCAAAAGCAACCTATCCTACCTTACCTTAAATTCACCAAAACATCTATACAATCCAACACGTTCCACAACCATAGGAACAACTTACCCACCTACACCTGAAAAAAGAAATCCAAAACATACAACAAATATCTCACTATCTTCCACTTAAAACAAGCATATTCGAATGCCTAATCAACTCAATCGAAAAATCAACCATAATCCAATCATTAACTCATCAAAATTCCTAAACCCCCCAGTTCACCTGATCAATTAAGCAAATACTAACTCCACCACGCCTATAAATCAAGAAACATCAAACTTTCTATCCTAAACAATACAAGTCATTAGCAAAGGCAAAAGAAACACCTAAATATGCGTAAAAAACCACAATAATCCTCATGGATAAAACGCAATTTTGAATTACTTACAGCAGAAGTAGACACAAATAAATAAGCTCCAAAGCCTCTTACGGTCAAATTCCTCCAAATAGTAGAGGCGGCGGAAGAAGAAGAAGAATAGTAAATGAAATTACTAGGGTTTTTACGAAGACTCCATTGATGCAGTGGAAGAGAAAGAGAGAAAAAAGTGGGAAACAAAACGACTTTTCCACATTTGATTTTTTGGTTTAATTATTTGTAATTATTTGTGTTTGAGGTTTTTTTTGCTTTTTCCCCCTTCTTCTTTTGGTAGTAGACTATTACTAGAACGAATTACAAGAAGTCTGGAGAGTCAAAATGATGTTGGGTCGGGGACTAAAAGAAGAAACCCTAACTGGCACGTGTCGGTTAAATGCTTGATGGATGACGTGGCGGATTTTTTTTTTTTTTTTTTTGGGTTCTGGATGACGGCGAATGGAACGGAGAACAGTGTTTCAACAGATTTGGGGGAATTGGACACCGGTAACTTGGTCAACGGGTTGCTGATTTTCCACCTTTTTTTTCGGGGACATAATAATGGTTTTGGATATGCTTATGAATATGTTGTGTTGTGTTGGTGGGGTCATTTTTAATTTTGACTCTTGGAAATTCCCTCTTTGTGATGCCATATTGGATGGACTTGTATTTTTTTGGTTTTTGTTTCTTTTCCTTTCTTCGTTTTTTTTGATCACTTATTTCATTTATAATGGAAGGAGGTAATATAAAATTGATCTACACAAATTACTCACAAGACTTCACGTCCTAGTTTTATCTTGGAGGGAGATGCTAGCCTAGTTGTTACACTTGATTAATAGCTCTCAGGAAATTTTCTCAGGGTTTGTAATTGAGATGGATGTAAGTTAGACACTCTGAGAAAAATCAATTTAATTACGCACGCTTTAATACAACATTTTAGATCCGCTGATCAAGTTGAGCTTCTTTGAAATTCTTTTTTGGATTTTGTTAAGCAAATAGTGCTGGACGATTTTCAACAATTGCATTGATAAAATTGTTTTTTTAAAAAAATATATTATATATTCAATGAATTGTGTACAAATCTTATCATATAACTACACTTGTGTTTTACATGTTAGGGAAAATCGCCAATTTAGTCCCTAAACTTTTTTTTTCCGTCAATTTAGTCCCTATATATTATTTCTAGCCAATTGGATCCCTAAACCTATATATCGGTTCCAATCAAGGATCTTTGCAGCGGCGCCACCGTATAATTTCCATTAGGTTCATAATCGTGCAATACAAAAGGGGCATTTTAGGGAATTCCATTCTGGCGCCTTTTCCAATTAAAAAGTAAACGAAACAAGTCTGCGATAAATACACACCCAAAAATCCAAAATGAAAACAAAAAATGTCTTGGACAAAATCCAGGGCTTGAGTCGATGATCTGCTAAATAAAATCAAAGCAAATCGTGTTAAATAAGGAATCGGAGAGCATAAGAAAGCAAATGATGGAGGCAGTGGGGGACAATATGCAGGAAAGGAGCAATGTTGAGGAGAGGAAGTCAAGAAAAGCAAGTAAGTTTAAATAGCCTGCCTGCCTGAAACCCGCTTGCGGGTTTCCCCCTTATGTAAAATGACTAAAAGCTGCGTTTCTGTTCTATTTATATCAAACACATACTCTCAAACCCTCACCTGAAGGGTGAGGATGAGAGGGGAGGTTTGCTGGGCATCCTAGGGCCCTCCGATGGGCATGTGCAACTCAACGCAGCTTGCATGTAAAAAAAATTTTTTTTTTTTAAGTAATTTGTTAAATAGCCTGAAACCCGCTTGCGGGTTTCCCTCTTTTTTTTTTTTAAAAAAAAATAAATTCTATGCTAAAATGACTTAGAACAAAAATAAAAGACTAAAAGTAAATAAAAACTAGCATGAAAAATAAAAATAACAGTAAATAAAAATACACTAAAAATTTGGTGTCTACAGTAGTTAATGAATAATCTGGAAACAGATTGAATGAAGACTCAGAAGAAACGGAAGCTGGTCTCTTATTATTAAAGAGTGAAGGCTAAAATAGGCATATCAGGTGAAAGTTTGTGGTGGAAATCTGTTTTTCGCATATGCACGCGCCTTTGCAGTTCGTTTAAGACACACGCCGAATATTTGACGATTTCCGTCCACTTTTCCGTACATAAAGTGTGTCTTAAACGAACTGCAAAGGCGCGTGCATATGCGAAAAACAGATTTCCACCACAAACTTTCACCTGATATGCCTATTTTAGCCTTCACTCTTTAATAATAAGAGACCAGCTTCCGTTTCTTCTGAGTCTTCATTCAATCTGTTTCCAGATTATTCATTAACTACTGTAGACACCAAATTTTTAGTGTATTTTTATTTACTGTTATTTTTATTTTTCATGCTAGTTTTTATTTACTTTTAGTCTTTTATTTTTGTTTTAAGTCATTTTAGCATAGAATTTATTTTTTTAAAAAAAAAAAAAAAGAGGGAAACCCGCAAGCGGGTTTCAGGCTATTTAACAAATTACTTAAAAAAAAAAAAATTTTTTTACATGCAAGCTGCGTTGAGTTGCACATGCCCATCGGAGGGCCCTAGGATGCCCAGCAAACCTCCCCTCTCATCCTCACCCTTCAGGTGAG
This sequence comes from Coffea arabica, assembly GCF_036785885.1. NCBI lineage: Eukaryota > Viridiplantae > Streptophyta > Magnoliopsida > Gentianales > Rubiaceae > Coffea > Coffea arabica. Next base: position 14,346,128 of record NC_092323.1, on the reverse strand, counting down.
GGTTTGAGAGTATGTGTTTGATATAAATAGAACAGAAACGCAGCTTTTAGTCATTTTACATAAGGGGGAAACCCGCAAGCGGGTTTCAGGCAGGCAGGCTATTTAAACTTACTTGCTTTTCTTGACTTCCTCTCCTCAACATTGCTCCTTTCCTGCATATTGTCCCCCACTGCCTCCATCATTTGCTTTCTTATGCCCTCCGATTCCTTATTTAACACGATTTGCTTTGATTTTATTTAGCAGATCATCGACTCAAGCCCTGGATTTTGTCCAAGACATTTTTTGTTTTCATTTTGGATTTTTGGGTGTGTATTTATCGCAGACTTGTTTCGTTTACTTTTTAATTGGAAAAGGCGCCAGAATGGAATTCCCTAAAATGCCCCTTTTGTATTGCACGATTATGAACCTAATGGAAATTATACGGTGGCGCCGCTGCAAAGATCCTTGATTGGAACCGATATATAGGTTTAGGGATCCAATTGGCTAGAAATAATATATAGGGACTAAATTGACGGAAAAAAAAAGTTTAGGGACTAAATTGGCGATTTTCCCTACATGTTATTCCTCATTAAATAAATGTACCTTGTCAATATGGCAACAAGAGTGCATCTTGTCCTATTGAAATTAGTTGTAATGACTTTTCAAGGACCACAAGTTTTTCGTGATGGAAGATGCATCCTGAGTATGATTAAACTTCTCTTTTAGTCTAAATCACTGGGCATCACCAAAAGCTGGCTCATGGGAGACATGGGTGATATATAACATAGCTTTCTCCACTTTTTCCACTGCTAAATTATGGAGGTTTCTAGCCTCTGGCTTCCGTGATTTCGAGTGGCAAAGAAATGTAATACAGGCGATTATCTCAAATGTGTGATACTTAGACTAAAGAAAGCATGCATTAGATTTTTTTTTTTGGGAAACAAGGTTGCATAATTAATTTAGTAACTTTGAATTTGGAGCTCATTTTTACTATGTCCTCTATAATTAGAAATGACAATAAGTATAAGCATCGATAATCATAGTACATGTTATATAGGTAACGAACGAAACAGGTGGGCCATCTCTCTCCCCTACCCTAAATGGGGTGGGCAACTGTGTTTTTAAATTCGAAATGGATTGGTCAGTTTAATCAATTTAATTGAGAATCGGCTAGTTTTCTTTTTCAAATTAGTATTAAAAATCAGATGCAAGAAACTCGATCAGAACCCGATTTGACCGTGAACCAATAAATTCAAAAAAATCTGGTTTTTTGCTATTTTCTGTTTTTGCTGAATTTCCATTGCAACTCTAAAAGCTCGAGATTTGGTCAAATGTTTAATAGATTTGAAATCAAGAGAAAAATAAAAGAAAAATGTATGAAAGGAAAAGAAGAAGAGATGAAGAAGTCTCCCATGAGAAAGAGTGAAAAGATCTAAAATCAAAAGAAAAGAAAAAGAAATCAAGAATGGTAAAAGAAAGATTAAAAAAAGAGAGAGAGAAGAAGAAGAGAGTGTAAAAAAAATGAAAAGAAACCATTAGAAGAAAAAAAAAACACCAAGCACGTGAACTGGAAACTTTGTGATGCGCGACATAAAGATCTGGAATGTGGACGGCTCTTAACGGCGGACGGGCGGAGAAGAAGAAACAAGAAGGAAAACTTTTCTCATATTATGTACTTTGACCCCTTAATATGTTGAACAATTATAATTACACATATGGAATTCTTTTATTACTCATTTGCAAATTGCAACCTTAGTTTTTTCATTTTTACAATGATTCATATTTTCATTATAAATTTCTCATCTTATAGAATTAGAGACTTATTAATATTATTATATCTTACTCAAAAATGTTTTTGTCAGAGTGCTTTGTATACTTTACCATCAATTGTGTTTGATTTGGTTGTCATTAATTTGACCCCTCAATATATACGACATCTAGCTAGAGAAAGGTTGAAATCACTATGAGTATATATTTATTCTATATTTTTATTTTATATATAATTAAAAATATATTTATGACATCATTATAATGTTATTCAGTTCGACCTTGAGTCTAACCAATTGAATCCATTAACCTCTGAGTTCTATTGAGTCATTACTTGGTCCGAGTTTCAAAACATAGGGGGGTAAGGGACCGGAGAGCAATCCGGCTGCTTTCCTTGTCTATTAGTCCCACCTCAATATAAACACACATAATATGTAGTGCTACAAAAAAATGTATTATAATATATAAATTAATTTAAGTGTTCCTTAATTAAATTCATGAAAAACTTTGAATTAATTTGTATGAAAATCTTGACTTTTACATGCTTAAGCTCATTTGTAAAAATTTCCCAAAGAAACACAATAGGACAAAAAAAAGGGTGAGCAGGATTGGGAAGGGAAGCAAGCACCGGGGTAGCGGCAGCGCAATAGGAATGCGGGAATGGATGCCTGTCTTATCATTGGCGAAACTAGAGATTAAGGTTTGAGGGAACAAAATTAGTAAAACTGTACATTTAAGAAGGTCTCCTTATGTATTTTAAAACTTTTGAGGAGTAAAGACTAATATTTACATGGAAAATGTTAGCTTTTAAGGGGGTGTTGAAGGATGTACAAAATTTTAGAGGGACAAAATCTTATTTCTATTAGGATATAAGTGAAAATTTAATTAGTTTCAAAGACTATGAAAGAATTTTTCAAATCTTGGTGCGGCGGCGGCGGCGGCGGCCCCTCCCTACCCCTCAATTAGATCTACGATGCACCCCACTGTCACTCCTAATGCATATAATATATATATATATATATATATTTAATGTGTAAAGTGCCTATTGTATACATTAAGTGAGGCAAAGTGCAAATAACCCCACATTCAAGGGGCTAATTGTAAATAATCCCTCAAGGAATTATCCCTTTTGTAGCTGCCAAAGTAGTTACTCCATAACCGTGAAATGAAAATCCCATTACTAGTAATATGATATAGTCACCAAGACAGTCGTCTTGAAGCAAGAAACACAGGTATTTTAGCCTAATATACATGGAAAACATGATAGTCCTCCAAATTGCATTCTAGTCAAAATGCTTCATTATAGTCATGTTAACAAAAAGCTAAGAAAATTGAAGTCCATACAAAAAAGTTACAAATTATTAATACTATATATATATGTGGTATCTTATATATATATTCCCAAGTCTACCACTCAATCCCATGATGAAGATTAGTGGTGATGACCCTATTACCACTTCCCTCAATTTCATGGATTTTGCCAATATTGTAGGCACCGGCCATCAAATTCTCACCATAGCCAATCATCCTTCCTGGATCTCCATGGCCTTTTGAGGCCACCTTTGAATCAAGTGAATAATAAGCATTGGAAAGAGTCTGAAAATTAGGCCTTGCTGATATGGGATCATTACCTCTAGACACTTCACCATGGCCACTACTGGTTTTATTAGGACTAATAGGTGGAAGCTGATCCTCTTCTCTGACCATGGAACTTTTGTCACCTTCATTTTCCCTATATTTGTTGAGATAAACCTTCAATGGACTGACATAATTCTCAAACCCTAATGTCGTCATAGCCCACAAAAGATCATCACCATTGATGGTCTTCCTCTTTTCCCTTTGACATTTATCCGACGCTTCGCCCGTGATGAAGCTAATGAACTCAGATACACATTCTTGGACGGTTTCCTTGGCTTCTTTTGATATTTTTGCGTTTGCAGGGAGTGATTTCTTCATGATCCGGCTAACATTTGCTATCGGAAGAAAGCGGTCTTGCTCCTTAGATGAGAAATCGGAGACATTACCCGATAATGGACTTCCCACTGGGCTGTTTTGGCTCTTTTTCCCGGTCATGATTGAGTATAGGCAATGCAGAGAAGTTGTGGAAGAAAGGTTTAAACTTTTGGAAGAGTTTTTTGGGCTTGCGGAATGTTATGAAACGAGGGATGGGGTGAGGGGGGGTTTTAAGCTAACCAAAGAAGGCATAAGGGAACAATAGAAAGTAGTGGAAAGGCGGTCTGATGTTGACAGAGAAAACAAATGAAAATATCACCTGATAATTAAAGAAATCATGCAAAGGAAGAAGGGAAGTCTAGAATCTTGTAGCAGAAGAAATTCCTATTCAAATTTTAGCTGATGTCTCCAATTGAATATCGGCAGCAAATAGCTGGTTCTGAGAAATTATTCAACATCTTCCTGAGGTCAAACGGCCACATTAATTAATAACTACATACATGATGGTTTTATAACATTTGAAGAGATTTATTTGGTTTAAATTATGTAGTATTAGTTTGTTTTGCTTTTGCAGGCTCCCTCAATATTTTCCACTTGTTAAACAAGTGAATCCATCAGATACTCCACAAGCTAAAGGCTGATATCAGATTGGCATTGTACTAGAGTCCTGTACAACCACCTTTTTGGTCAATTGAAGGATAAAATGTTCACCAACTGACAAGCTAACTAGCCTGATCTGTCCTGGCCTTTGTTTACAGCAAATATCGTTAAATTGATAAGGATTTGATGTACACTTATGTTTACAAGGTGTACATTTATAAGCAATTGTTATCTGAGATATAAAGCATCAAGCCATGAACATGTGGTTGCATAGCAATTTCAACCACCAAATCCTACACAGCCCCAAAACTCCTATTTTATTTTCATTTTCTTTTCAGAATTCCATGCCCCATCCTTTCTCGAGAGGATTTATTCCTCAGCTAAAACCAGAAAGGAAAAAGAAAAGAAAAGGAAAATATTCATCTGGAATTCTTTAATTAATGTCAGTACGTGGTAGATTGTTACACGCAGTAGTCATTGAATTATATATAGCTTGTCTTTTCAGTCAGTTGTAAGGCCTTCCAATCACTAGCTAAAGCTTATCTGGCTAGATACATGAGCTCGAAGACTTACAAATCATAGGAGTTATTAGGACAATGAAACTAGATACATGGTCCTAACTCCTATATATGTGTAGATCATGTCTCGTTGCAATAATTTCTCAATCAATTAAAGAGACAATAATCGACTATTAATAGCTTCATTCATGTCTCATTACACCTGAGTTTCTCTATCAATTTACTCTTTAACTAGTCTCCAACTTGGGTTTTTTTTAGCAGGCTTGATGCTTCTTTGGCATGATATCTAGAGTACAAGATGCAGATTTCGAAGTGCTGGTGCCGTACACTTTCTTTGCTGCAGAACATGAATCTTTTTCTTCCTAGAGCAGTAGAGTAGTGGTCCAAAAAGTTCTTCCAACTTCAGAATTTTCAACAGAATATAGTCTCCCACATTGTTCATTGCTATCCGATGCTGCAGCTTATGGTATATTTTGACTGTCCAGTAATATTTCTTGGCGTAGATCGCATTAGATGCAGTCCACACATTCAAAGCAGATGACCAAAAGTTCGATGAAGAAAGTTAAAGCAAGTGCATGTGCATGCATGAACACAATATAACTGAGTTTAGAATTAATGGTAGAGATTTTCCCATGCATGGGAAATTGCCTTACCCTAGATGGGAAATGATGTTTGGAAAGGACATGGATGGTTCCCCTATAAGATGTGTCAAGAATTTGTTTGATCTTCTTGTCTCCAATTACAATTGATCTTTCAAGTTTCAACAATATTTAACGGTGCAAAGCAAAAACATGGAAGTTTTTCAATTTTCATTTCAAGATTCACTACATTCAATTATTCTTTTTTCTTTCCCAAAAATGAAAATGGTGGTTGCCTTTTACGTGTTTGGATCAATTCCCTTAGTTAAAATAGCTAGGCACATACATATATATATATATATATATATATATCTTGGTGCACAAAGCATTGTAGGTTTTGCTTTCAGTTTCATGCCAATAACAAGAGGTATCTACTACGGCTGAAAAAAGCAACAACAAATGGAGTGGGACAACTGGACAAGCATATATGCTTCATTTCTTCTTTAATTGTTATTTGTTGTGTCTCTTTAGATTCTACATGTCTCATCCGACTTCAAAAAGAATGATAAGGAAACTATTACTTTTGCTGGCTACATATTAAATTTTAAAGAAATTAATAAATCCCAACTATACTTCTTTAATGAACAAATCATCCTCCTTTAGATTGTTAGACATAATTTTAATAGATAGGAGTCTTGTAAATTTTAGTGGTGTTAACTATTAAGATGAAGCAAAACCCTATTTTTGTGTACATATGCTAATCATTACCATCCATTGCCAAACTTGCAATGTGAATTTTAATTTATCTCAAGGCTAAATTGAATGTTCGAATACATCATATCATTATCACAAAAAGGAAATCCACTGGTTCAGACCCATGAAGATATATGTCTTCCCAGCTCCCACTCTTCTTTTAGCTTGTTTTTATACTATCTGTTAATGTGCTATCTCAGCAAAATTGCCGTCCCATGCATGGCACTTGTTTGGATTGAAATGCTTGTAATTAGCTCGATATTAATTAGATCTAGATTTGGAAGTAAAAGGTGTTATTTTTCAACTTCAATAGTTTTCCAATTATTTTGAATTTGGATGCTTTTCTCACAATGATCAAAAGAAACTAACATACATTTTCTCCACCTAGAGTGAAGAATCAGCTACCAAGAATTCCATTTTTTTCCCTCTTTTAATGGAGAACAACATCAATCTACCAGCTATCTTTGCACAGACGGATAATTCAACGAGACTTTTAATTAGAATTTAAGACCTTTAATTTCTAAACCCTCAATTTTAACTGTTAAATCAAGATCTTCTCGACAATCTAACGAGACATGTTGCCTAACTAGTACAATTTAATTCTGATGTAGGCTCCAAATAGTCATTCTTACGAAGAATCAAAACTCAGTCACAGTACCATTATTCCACCTACCCTTTTTTCTAAGCTATCCCTTAATTAGTTTATGCAAAACTGAGTAGAAAAATAGAAAAGAAAAGGGGAAAAAAAAAAGAATCGGCCTTAAATCATCAACCATGCGTAATTAGGCGCATGCATCCATCAACTTCCACATTTAAATGATTGAATTTGTAAACTCTTGTAATAAATTTCGAACCCTATTGTACTTATTTTAATCTAAGATTTATACGCTGAGCTCACTCCAAAAATTCAACTAGCAGATAGGTCATCCCTCAAGCTAGGCTTGCACAGTTAAAATGTGCCAAATGGCTGATTTTCACTCTATATATATAAAGAAGATGTCACTCAGCTTGCTGACAAAATGTTTAGACCTTGATATTTATGAAACCTTTTGGTCAAAACTATAGTTAGGTAATTAGTTTAATTGTTCACATGCTGATTCTAATTTTGATCACCTTCTAGGAGACATGATCATAATCTTACAATTTTTAGACTCATTTATTGTAATATTGGTGAAGGATGGGAAACCACCTACAAGATTGGTGACCTAAGTTGAATTGAAAACAAGAATTTAATATTTTTATGACCTGAAAAGAAAAAAGGAATAAAGACATGGAGATAAACTATATGTAACTTCCAAATGTCTATGAAGTGGTTAAAACAAAGTCTGCATGACATATATACTACGAAATCATGTCAGACTCTTCATCTTTAATCATATAATACTTCGTATTATTGGAAGTATCAAGACAGATTTTTCTGTACGTAATGACTAAACAATGACTATAAAACATAATCTACAAAGTCTTAAAAAAAAGTTAAAAGCTCCCCATGTCATACATTTGTCTTCTCATGATTAGTTTTCTTGTCTGGCTGCTTCCTAGTTCCCAGACCATTATGGCATGGCAGCAGATTGTTACCAAGAAGCTAACTAGTAAACACATCCAAATATACCTTTTTTTTCTTAATAAAATGCCTACAGTATTGGGAAGCATTATTTATAATACATTTATGTGAATATGTGATACATATGGGTAGTTTATATATTTATATTTTGTGTAACTAAAGCATTAGATTTAGTCCATATTATGTGTATCATCACTTTTAAGGTAGATATATGTGAAAAAGGGGAAAAAAAAAAGAGCTAGTTTTCTCATCTTGATCAACCAAAATTATTATGTCCATATTACACCTCGCCCGTATATTTTTTATTTTATGTATGTATTTATTTATTTTGGTATAAAAAGAAAATTTTCATGGAAGTGATCTAATATTCTTTCCTTGAACCTATTTATTATTGATGTTTATGTTTTATTCCATACCAGTTCTTGCTGTAGATGTACAGAATGATCTCATACCAATGTCCAGCTTTACTACACTTAAATTTAGGACACAATTCTATTATAGTGTTGAGAGGCATCAAAATTTAAGCACTTGTTGGCCTGTCTTCTAGAATAAATTAGGGACACTTGTTAATTGTAACTAGTTATATAGCTTTTAAAACTTTCTATTCAAGGCTCTAGATGTCTGGCTCTATAGCAGAGGGGACAATAGTCAATGGTTTGTAGTGTCTCTTTTTTTGAAAAAACAAATTCTTTGAAAATTTTGAAAACTCTAAATCCTATCCCTTGCTATCCATGAATATTGGCTACTACGGAAATAGCTACAATCTATATTTGCTCTTTATCTATTTTTTAAAATCATCTACTCATTATCCTAATCTCTGAGAATCTAAAATTAAAAGAGTAAATCTTATATACACTGACAATAAATATACTATCACCATTAGATTCATGACATATGTGCAAAAATTGAATTCAAATTTAAATTTTGCATAATTGTCATTCATCTAACGCTGATAGTGTATACATTGTCAGTGTAAGAAAGATTGATCCAAATTAAAAACAATAAAATTAGTATAGAAAAAGTTTTAACTTTCTTTTTTTGTCGCAATTACAAAAGTGTGCGTCAATCATTAGTTACAGTGTAGTTGTGCAACATTGAAAACTTATAGTGTGCGTCAATCTTTTTTTTTTTTTTTTTGTCGCAAATCATGCATTGAAAACTTATAGTTGTGCAACATTTCAAAGTAAGAAGAATTTACCCTAGCTATTCCCATAATCCACATACAATGTATAACTAAGAAAAAAGTAATTTGTGCTAGAGAAATTTAGATTGCATCTAAAACATTTAATTTGATCAACAATTATATGCCATGCATGTAAAAGTACCTTGGGAGGCAAAATATGCTTATGCTCGCACTCTTTCCCCCTTGGACAAACATATATGAATGTGTTGGATGTTTGTTTTTACTTGTTTAACTGCATGCGACTTTTCCTGTGTGCCTTTCAATTTTAGCCTAAATCCAAAGTTTGCCTTTTTGAGGTTTCTTGACTACTGTCATATTTTATGCATAATAACATCAAACTTATTATATTACCATAATGTTGAAGTAGTTTCAAATTTTCTTTGTTGCTGCTAGGTAACCTAACCTTTGTGTTGTCATCAAATTTGTGATTGTATTATTTGGTTGCCGTTCATTTGGAGTCAAACATAGATCTTTATTATCTGTGTCATGAATTTGGCAAAAATTATGTCGACTGTTTTATCATGTTTTTTCTATGCAAACAATACACAAAAAAATGGGTAAAGTAGGGTTTTCTTTGTTTCGATGATTTGAAATGTACGACGTACTCATGTTGACTCTGCGTGTGTGTCTGTGTGTTTTTTTTTAAATGGAAAGTTTTGAATTCGAATTTTTTCACTTATAATTCCTAAAAAAAATAAATTAAATTATAACGATTAAATAAATATCTTTATAAGTTGATTTTTCCCTGATCACATGCATGCATGTGTAAGGTGTATAACTATGTCTACATAATCAAATTATATAAAATAGATATCTCATTTTCAAGCAAAAACAAAAGAAAAGTAATGAAAAAAGTTCTCACACAAATGAGAGTTAATTACATCACATCACCTAAAACTTTCACCCATTGTAAACGAGTATTCCTTGTACCATTAATTCATTAAACCTTCTTTCACAGAAGGCCAACAGGATCACAGTATTCATGGAACGATCTAGGAGTAAACACCTTTTAATTAACAAGAATATTGCCCCTTTTAGTATTTGTTCTCTCCTTTTTAAGAAATATTGCTTAACTAGAGACTTGGGTTTTCAATTCTTCATTAAAGCAAAGGATTCTTTGCCCAAAATTAGGACCAAATGCAGTTAATGGTGACCTTTTGAATAAGTTTTAGTAACATTGATTTGATCTTGAGCACGTACGGCCGACGAATTGAAGATTTTTGTTATATGTTAGATAACAACTAGGAGGTGATCACCGTGCAAATGCACGGTGTTGATGCCCAATATTGCGCTGTGCCCAGGATTATTTAGCAGCAATGTAAATTGTGCTTGAAATAAATTATACAATACTAAGTAAACTATGATTGCAAATCATCTATGTCAAGAACTTGGTTTTAGGTCGAAATAATAATTAATACAGGAGTTAAAATGGTCTTCCCAAATGTTTATTAAATACCATGACTTAGGAAACACATTATAGAATATAAATTACATTCAAAGTACATAATCCAATTTGCTAAAAATATAAAAAGGACGAAAGAACTTAGTGTCAAGATTGGAACAAAATCAGCCTTCAAGGCTCCAATAACTACTCAAAGAGGAATAGGCTAAGCTGTATCGATATCTACCAATCTTATTTGCAGTATTCTCTCGATCATTCTTGCGGCTGCTGCCATTTATTTGTTTGTTAAACGGTGGGAGAGGATTAACAAGGAATGATTTCAAGTGTCTGTAAAGCTCCTTGGACGTCTCTATATTGATTGCATACCCTGCATTCTTTATTATTATCAGTTCTGAATATTAAGGCTATTGAAGTTCGCATTGTCAATGCCGAAAATTTCAACCAAATGTGAGAATTCATTATAGAGAAGGCAAATTCTATAAGTGCCCTAAACTTGGGACAGAAAGGTTTGATGTAGCACATGAGCATTCTTCCATGCAAGTTAGACGCAACAAAGCTGGTCAAACTAAGTTTCTAGCAATAATTAAGATAAAGAACCATGATTTAAATTTTATACAATAATTAGAAAAAGGGTAAGAAAAGGTCTGCGAAAATAGATGAGATGTCTTTTCTAAATGCGAATCATTTTTAAAAAAAAAAAGCTTTTCTAAAAATGTGACAAAAACACCAAGATAACATGAAGCCACCAATCCTTGTCTTTCTGAAGGATTGACTTACATCTGATAATATACCGGAAGGTGCAAAATAATCAATTTTAAAACATGTGAGCTAAACCAAAACAAAATAAAAATACTGAGAAAAGAGCCTAATTTCATTCTTTCCATTTGTCAAACTATCACAGTTCGCTTTCGCTGCATAAAAAGAGCATTATTTCTATAATTCTAAATGCTTTATTTCTATCACAGTTCACCACATATTCACCAAAAAAAATTGCAGCAGAAGATAAAACAGAGAAAAGCAAAAAAAAACACTTTTGAGACCTAAGAAACAGAGATTGTACAAACAAAGATGAAAAGTGCTTTATTTCTATAATTCCAAAAAACTCAGAGAACCCAAAACAATGCCATTCATGAGCCACGACAGCAACAAACATCTATGCAAGAAAAAATAGGAAATAGTTTAAAAAAAAACCTACCATCAGTTGCTGTTCATTCTTCTTCTTTCGCATAGCTGCTTTTCTTGCCAATGTCAGCCCAAGGAAAAATCACCAAAAAATACCAGAAAAAATGAAGACATACCTGAAGCCAATAGTGTCAATCAATGTGGTCAATCAAAGTGAAAGACAATAAAAAATACTTGTCTTAAAAATTGGTCTTAAATTTTGTTTCAGGGCTGCTCCTATTTAATATTCACAAAAATTACATGAATTACTGAGTTTTTTGCTACTACTTGTTTAATCAAACTTTTGATATCTATTCTATTTACATTAAAAATATATTGATCCAAATCCAAGAAAGAAGGCCCCAAATGGAATTTCACCCACATGGCCATAAAATGTTGTCCAAAACAGTATAAAATAGCTGGCTGCAAAAAGACAAAAAAATGACAAAATCATTACCAGGTAACTAAAATAATTTAAGAGAAACAATCAATCCACGCCCTTTTACTTTGAATTTCTGAACTGTAAAGAGTTGCTGGCAATATCAAAAGGAACACGAAACTTTCTAAGAATATGGAAAAAAAAGTGTTAAACCATTTCACCTGAGGAAATAACCACAAGTTCCAATGCAAGGGTAAAGCATGGAAAAAAAACAGAAGAAACTTTTGAGAGCTTAAAAAAAGAGATTATCTGATGGACAATCGCTCATCTGAATGTGGAACCTGTGGTGACTTTTCCATGTTCCTCATGACCTATTCAGAAAAACTAAAATACGTATCCAATATTAGATGGACATCTGGAGTTTTTGGGTTTTCATAAAAGGACAAAGCTCTATGCACTAACAACTGCAATGCAGAAAGCATTATTCAGGCAGAAAACAAGAAAGAGCAAATGAAATGTTTCAAAGCATGGAGCAGAAACTGAATAACAAATGCCAATTACCAGCTATTTAAGTCTCCTTTCGTACACAAGTAGCATGTGATGCTATATCAAGGCCACCATTATAGCAACTTTTTACCGCATCAGCATCTTTGAGTAACCTATTTAACCTTCTTTTTGAGTAGGAATCCGGAGTTTCCCTAGAGCCTGCTTGAGCATCTCCCATGAAGTCCACACCAGGAACACTCCCTATTTGATGCTTCTCTATTGGACTCTCCAGTTTTGATGATTCAGAATTTACATATTTGTTCGGCATATAATTAAGTGACTGGTATTGGTTTGAAAAAGAAATCTTTCAACTGAAATTTTGTGCTTCACTTTTCCTCCAGAACTTAGGACTCAAGAATTCTGCACCAGGCAGCATGTATTTCCTGTAGCATCAGTGTCTGCAATCTTTCCTGTTGATATTGCCAGAGCATTGCATATCATATCAAGAGCTTTCTCTAGACCATCGACACGTCTCTCCAGAGAATTCGTCCCATTTTGTGAATGGCCAATAAAACTCTGAAATCCACAACAGCATAAAACTAATTTCAACTAATGTTTCAATTATGTGTTGAGGATTCACAGCTACATATGCTAGAAGCAGAAAGACGCAATCCTATTTCACAACAGTGAGACAGTGCATAAAACTGGTTTCAACACTTATTTTTCAGTTTCATATTGAGGAATCATTGCTACATATGCTAGAAGCAGAAAGATACAATCCTATTTCATCGTTGTGAGACAATGCCTAAGCATCTTCCAGATGCACCGAAGAAAATCATAACAATCTTTCAATCTTTATCAGCATAAAGCATGACAAACCTCTAAAACCAACAAATGAAAGAGCAATTCGGTTTAAACTTACTTTTTCTTGGCAGAAATGCATCAAGAAGTTGAAAAATATATAAATGTAGCAAACAGTTGGTCCAGGGACAACATATCAAGAAATAAGTAAATGTAGCAAACAGTTGGGCTATCATTGTATTATTACAGGGATTTAGAATCAGAAAAGGGAAGAAAAGAAGCAATCTTGTATATGAAAGACACAAAAAGCTAGACATCCATAAATGTTCAAATGACCGCAAATTCTAGTAACGTTATATCAACTTTCATGTTTCAAAGGTTTAAGGAAACATGCCACAACCTAATATTTTGAAGGTCAACTAATCCATGATAACCACTATTGAACCTTACACCTAATAGGTTATAATCATAAATAAATCAACAATTCAAGGGAAAAAAAGTTATTACAAAAAAAGAGAGCAAAATACCTGTAATGTAACAAAATCGAGGATAACCTCTTCTGCAAGGGAAAAATGCAAGATGATGTTTAGACTACAAATGGCAATGAAATAGATATTAGTAGAAGGAGACGGTCAAATATTCACTTACTATTACATACAAAAGGCTGGAACATAATGCCTCACAAAAATTAAATCCCGAAGAATATAACCTAAAACCTCACCATAGAACCCCTAAAATTAGCACAAATTTTTTGCTTCAGATAAAAAAAAAAAAAAAAAAAAAGAGCACCAAAATTTAAGATTTAAAAATCGAACCACAAAAAAAATTAAAATATAACTAATAAAAAATTAAAGAAATATCAACAAAAGGAAAAATTATCAAAACAAATAAAAATAAAAAAAGAACCTTCAGAGAAGATCTCATCACCAGGTCCAGAAGGCAGCGATGGAAAAACTGATTACCAACAGAGACCCATACATACAGAGAGAGAGAGAGAGAGAGAGAAGAATCTGGGCGAGCACAAAAAATTGATAGATTCAGATTGAAAACTCTGTATTTTTAGAGCCATCATAGTATAAAATTTTCCCGAATTGTGGGGAAAAAATTATCAGGTGCTTTAGGAATCCACATGCCTATCAAGTTTTGGCCGCTACAAGCCCTAGAATTTCAGACCTTCTTCAATCTCTCTTTTTCATCATCTTCTTCGTCAACCATATCCCTGAGCCTAGCATTTTTCGAGAAATCGCTGCAGAACTCTCCCATTCTCAAGCTGTTGGGGTCTGAAATCACCAGCAAACACAGCAAGCAAGTATGAGCAAAAAGAAACCAGCATAGGATGAAATGATGAGAAACAAACCAAATGGAACCCAAAAGAAAAACTTCAACACAAAACCCTTATATTTCCTCTTCTTAGAGGCTGTTGAAGATTTTTTGAGTTACCCCAAAAAAAATTACAGGAAAGTCACGGCAACAAAAAGGGAAGAAACCATGCATTAAAAAAAGGGAAAATGAAGGGGAGAAAATAAAACTTGTGAGTAGCCAAACAAAAAAAGAGACCCATAAAGAGACTCGAGGGAGGGAGGAAGATGAAGAAGAACAAGAGAGAGAACCGGGAGTGGAAGGCGAAGAAGATTACCAACCATTTTCTATCTCGAGCCCATCGCCTATCAAATTCTAAGCACCCACTCCTCAGAAGAAGAAAAAAATCTGGACCCTCCAATCGAGATTACAATCTCTCCCAAGTACAATCAAATGCCGGAAATTGAGGGGAGACTTCTGGGTCTCATGGAAAAAATAGAGTTTTGCCTAGAGGATAAAATGGAGTTTTGTATAGGAACCAGTCTTCAAGAGCTTTTGACATTGATTGATGCTGCTACGTTTGAAAGACAGAGGAAAAAAGAAGGAACAGACGACGTCGTTTGGTTTATCGGGGGAAAGCCCTCAAACAAATACAAGAGGAAGGACAACCAAGTGCCATATCACCTCCAGCCAATCTCCAATTGCCACATGGGCGGACGACCATCCTAGGTGGCAGGGGCCTTTCCTTCTTTATCTATATGGTTAAAGACAGCGTAAACGTAACTTCATTAAAGCATCTTGTACAACTTTACATATATAAGATTCTAACCTCTTAAACGCAACATCATTAAAGCATCTTGTGCAACTTTACACTTACAAGATTCTAACCTCTTGAAATTAATGTACACAACAAAAAAATGAATGAAGGGGCACCTTAACGAAATCCCAAGAATACCATTCATGAATGATAGCGATTCGCTTGCCTTTATTTGAATCGAGGAATTTGACGAAAGATTTGAAATTTATTTAAATCGCTTCAATTGTTTGGATCGCTTAATTGACATTTGGACTTGTAATATGCCAACTATTAAAATATATTTTAAATAATAAAATAATTGATAATTTACAAATCTAAATATCTTCTAAATAATGTAAATGATTAGAGGCATTTGAAATGATTTCAAATCTTTAGTCCAGTCTCTCTATTCAAACTCAACCATATTCAAAAAAAGAAAGAACATTTATGAAGTTTATCTTATCATGGACCACCCAAACACAATTCTTCTTTTTTCCTAGTAATAAAGCTGGCTTAAGCCAACATGCTTACAAAATGCACCCTCAAATTCACTTTTATTTCATCATCTTACATACACTAGTTATGTAAAGATGAAAATTGAGAGCATATGTGATACCACATGCATAAAATTAATAAGAATTGGAAAGACAAATACCTCGTTCACCAGAATAAGGAAAAACTGCAATTTGCAAATGAAGTGAAAAGTCTGTTTAAGCTTGTTTCGATTGCTAAATTATTATAATAATATGATTATGTGAAATAAAAGAGCATTTGAGAAATGTTTCAAGAGAGTATATTACAATAAAAAAGTATTTTAAAAATATTTTTTATGAAAACATACAATCCAAATAAAATATTTTACTTTTCTTTTGCCACATCAAGAAATGATTAATTGAAAGCATAATAGTAACTTTTTTTTTTCAACTGGGAGGTATCCTGATTTGGACAGAATTACCTGAGCAAGGCAGACTACTTTCAAGCTGTGAAAGCCCGCTCCAAGGATCACAGCACGGTAGCTCCCGAGAGACGAACCTGAGACCTGCTCCTAAAGAGTAGACTACGGAAACCGTTTGAGCTCCGCGCAGGGGGGACATAATAGTAACTTGTTGCTTTGAATTATGTGTACCTTGGCATGAAAAAATGTGATTGGAAAAGGTGGGATACATGTGTATTTTGAGGGATTATAATGTAATTAAACCTAAACCAAAAGACAGATTAAGAAAACGGATCCCGATTTAGAAAATGGGGGGCAAAACAAAGGCTCGTTTGGAACCTAAGTTTTTTGGAAGTTTGTTTAAAACTTTACTATAGATCACTGTAGAAGTTGTAGAAAAACTTACTGTATAAGTTTTTTAAAAACTTTACTGTAGCAATTTTTTAAACTAAAAATTTTTTTTTTCTTTAACTTAAAAAAAAAAATTCTCACTAGCCATTTTTTTATTCCTGTAGCCAAAAATTGTCCTCCATGCTACTGTAGCAAAATTATTATGACTTTTTCAACTACCTTGTGTCTAAATAGGTAAACATGGAGATTTTCGTATATTTCATAGTAATATGGAATCTCAAAACCTGTATGCAAATAATTGGAGAAGTTGTGAAAATATTACATTCATACAAGTGGAAAGGAATCCGGTAAACAAGTACATGACTAGAAGGCTTCAATTGCTACATGACCAAATATTCATCTCAAATATTAAAAAAAAATATCATATTATACAACTGAAACTAGTACGGGCTACGTGGGAATCAAGTAGACAGCATGAAAAAACTAGGACCTGGAGGACTATATACTACTCATTTCAGTGAAGGTACATGTGATCAGCCGTTGCATTTTGTAATTCCTTCCAATCATGGAGTGCTTCTGGAGTGACGTGGAATTGTGGCATTTGAACTCCCTCGGTACCTCTGCCATCCATATTAACTTCATCTGGTAAGTAGACGTCGTATGGCTGCATCTCCCTTATAAAATTGTGCAGTACACTGCACGCCACTACAATGTTCCTCTGTGCCTCAATAGGATAGTTTTTCATAGGATCATCCAAAATTTTGAACCTCATTTTCCATACCCCAAACGTCCTCTCTATTATATTCCGAACCAAAGAATGGCGGCGATTAAAGAATCCTTTCTGTGTAGTCTGTGATCTTCCTCCTGGACCACTCTTGAAAGGGGCCATGAATCCTGGCATGTGCCTGTACGCTGCATCAACTGCATAATATTTTCCAACCGGTGGTACTGAAAATACTGCATCCGGATTGGAAATAGCATCCAATAAGACACGACTATCATGGACACTACCTTCCCAACCAGCTCTGACATAAACGAACCTCATATCGTGGTCACATGCGGCTAAAACATTTTGTGAAAGCATGCCCTTTCTGTTACGACAGGCATTCTGTTCCTCTCTTGGCATACTTGCCGAGACATGTGTTCCATCAATAACCCCAATGCAATCCTACATATTGAATCTATGGTAAATTAAATTTGCATTTCGAAACTTATTAGTTTTAAGATGCAGGCGCGTACCTTAAACTAGGGATAAAATCGTCTATTATTCCGAATCCGAGGATGAGTAGTATCGGTGTTCCTATGTCGGAGTGCAATAGGTGCTAATCGGAATAAGGACTGGCACAGGCGGCGCACGTGTCGATGAATGGTCTCAATGGAATGCTGAAATCGCTCACCTAGCACTTTTTGTGTCAAATCATGGCTCACGCCATATAGAGCAATTGGTACTCCTTCCTCTAAAGTCACTATCACAGGGGCCCTCAGTAATGTATCTTCCTTCACGTAATATCCGGCATAGTTGAATAAATGTGGGCACATTCATGCGCATGTTGTTAAGCATCCTAATGCACTTTCCCCCCAATAGATCGTCAACCCAACACCGACCTGTGAAAGGGCATGTATGGACTAACTGCCTTGTCCTTGAAACCTGATGTGTTTGAAAGTGCCACGATAGTATTAACACAGCAGTTGCGGCTTGTCTTGCATCATCTGGGTCATCTAAATTCACTCCAAAATTTGGCGGAGCCCTAGCCATTTATGCTCTGTTTGGGCAAAACACCTGCACCTTGAAAAAAAGTGATACATAAGCACAAATAAGTCAGAAATGGCTAGGAATATGTGAATTAGTGAAACAACTCTTATATTAAAGTAGAACTCCTATTTATTATTCGCCAACTCGAAAAGTCAAATACTTGAAATGGAGAAACATTATGGTAAGTCTTAAAATGATCCAAACTACATAATGAAACAACCAAAGTGCAAATTCGTTTCCCAACAAGGAAAACCAGCATCCATCAATCACAAACACAAATCAAATGTCATTTAAACATGCAAACAAAGCCTTCCAACTGGTGCTTAACCCCTAGGCACATGCAGGTCTTACTCATCTATTTCGCTCCCCCAATCGTCAGTGCATATAACCGCTTCCAAGCCTCACTCTTTTGACTCAAAAACATCCTCCGATGGTCAGCGGAATCAGCCAACTTAACAGCTGCTTTGACAGTTACCCGATCTGGCAAGCCTTCTATTGTGTTTAAGGCTGCATCTGCCTTTGCCACAGAGTACAGGTCATCATCCACGTAAATCGTAGGAGGAGGAGCTGGAGTAGCAGCAGGTGGGGGAGATGGGGCATCTACGCTCTGGGACATGGTCCGATCGGCAGCAAAGGTCACATCCATCCAAGATAGTGCATTATTGTACGAGGTGCGACTTAGACCGGGCGGGAGGTCGCTGTCTTTGGCGGATGAAGATTCTGGAGTCTTCCTTTTCCCTTTGCCTTTGCCTTTCGAATGTTTGGCATCCGATTTCCCAATTGACTGCATAGGAGGCGTCATATCATTAGTCAGGTCCACGTGCTCCGTACCCTGGCCACCCATATTGTCATATGCTTGACTTTGCCTCGCTCTTATCTCGTCATTGATGTCAACTGATGGTTGGTTTGAGTCCCTAGCATATTGGCCTTGGGCATCCATTTTGTCAAACACCTCCGACAATATGTAGAAGACATGGCAATCTTTGTTGTGGTAAGTCTCAAAAGATGGATTCTCCTACACATTTAATACCAAAATTAACATAAAGGACGGTAAAAAATAGTTTTTACACTGTATAAGCTTATGTAATGCAAAAGAAAAAATTAATTGGAGTACCTTAATCACAGCTTGCCATTTGCTTTCGTCCATGGTTACAGTCTGAAGGAGGGAATCCCATCCGGCCCCAGTCACCCTCAATCGCATGCGATTGTATTCTTGAGTCAAATGGCGTAATGCATAATACTTCGCCTTGATTTGAACTGGATCAAAGTGGCATCCTTTTTTGGCAAATTTATCAACAATTGCCGGGAACACCTCACTCTTTAAATTACCCTTATTCATTCTATTAGCCCGTTTAAATTCAACCAGTTGGTAGGAATTAGCTGTAATTAGTCTAAGAATACAACTATGTAATTAGTCTAAGATAGCTGCTGAAATTAGTCTAAGAATACAGCTATGTAATTAGTCTAAGATAGCTGCTGTAATTAGTCTAAGAATACAGCTGTATATAGTCTGTAATTACAGACTATATACAGCTGTACATGGCTGACCATTTAACCTAGTTACTTGTATAAATAGATCAATGAAATATATGAAAAATAGACTTTTTAGCATAATTAATAACTTGGTATCAGAGCATTGGGGTTTTTTCCTTGCTCTCCTCTTCTCTGAAGATTCCAGCCATTCTTTCAATAGCCCACACTACTGAAATTTCTTCTCTAAAACACTAATCACATCACAATATGTCAACCAAACCTGATGTTGAATCTCCTAACAGCAAGAATCTCTCCACTCTAACCATACAAGATGCTTCTTCTTCCATCTACATTAAATTGGATGGCACTAATTATCGAGTTTGGTCCAAGATTTTGGAGATGCATATTGCTGGAAGGAAAAAAATGGGCTATATTAATGGAAAAAAAGCTGCACCAGCAGTAGATGATTCAAGTTATGATGAATGGGAAGCTGAAGATTCTCTTGTCAAATCTTGGCTCATTAATTCAATGAGTGATAATCTGATATCTCACTTTGTACAATGCGGCACATCAAAGGAAGTTTGGGATGCTGTAAAAAGAAGTTACCTTGATGTATCAGATTCCTCTGAAGTTTATGAGCTAATGAAGAAGACTTTTCATTTACAACAAGATGGTCGGCCTCTAGCAGAATATTACAACGAATTAAACTCAACCTTTATGGAGCTCGATTATCGACGGCCCAATGACATGACATGTGCTGCTGATATGGAAAAATATAGAAATCGTATTGCCGAAGATCGAGTTTATATTTTTCTTGCTGGGCTTGATAATAAGTTAGATCAAGTTCGCAGCCGTGTTCTAAGTACTTCTCCTTTACCAAGATTAGAAGAAGTCTACTCCATGGTTCGTCGAGAACTACAAAGACAAGTTGCCATGGGAGCAGAATCACACTTTGAGGCTTCAGCTCTAACTATTCAAAAGAGCACTCCTATTACCATTAATGGAAATTCTATAGCTTCTCAGTCTCGATTTTGCACCTACTGCAATAAGAATACACATACAATTGATGTTTGTTGGAAGAAGCATGGCTATCCAGAATGGTATAAACTTAAGCAAGCTGAGAGGAAAAATAAAAAATTTGCTCATAATACTGTTGCTCAAAACGTTGCTGCCATAGACACTACTCCATCTTCTGCTTCCCATGTGTCTCGGGCATCTTCTCAAGAAGGTATTTTTGGTTTGTCCGTTATTTCTGCTCATCCTAGCACTTGGATTATTGATTCAGGGGCTACTGATCATATGACTAGTAACTCTTCTATCATTGACTCTCTTACATCTCCACCTGTGAAGTCTGTACAGGTTGCTAATGGAAATTTTACACCAATCATAGCCGCTGGAAATGTGTCTCTTTCACCAAAGTTTTCTATGTCCTCTGTTTTACTTGCACCTAAACTCTCAAATAATCTCCTCTCCATTAGTAAAATAACAAAGCATCTTAACTGTTCTGTCATTTTTCACTCTACTCATTGTGTTTTTCAGGACAATCTTACGAAGATGACGATTGGCATTGGTAAGGAGAGGGATGGTTTATATTACTAGGAAGACAATCAAGGCATAACAATATCTGCTCGAGGTCTTCAAACAAAAAGTGGGACATTAGAAATAGAAAGAATAATCCTGTGGCATCGTCGACTAGGACATCCATCTTTTTCTTATTTAGAGCATATGTTTCCTAAGTTATTTTCCAATATTTCAACTTCTAGCTTAAGATGTGAACAATGTGTTTATGCAAAAAACCATCGTGTTCCTTTCAAAGTTAGTTTTAATAAAAGTGTCACTCCTTTTTCATGTGTTTATACTGATGTGTGGGGTCCTTTCTCAACTACTTCTACTTCAGGACATAAATATTTTGTATCTTTTATTGATGACTGTACTAGAGTCAGTTGGGTATATTTGATGAAATCTAAGAGTGATGTTTGTCATATTATTCCTCAGTTTTATAACATGATTCTTACTCAATTCAACACTAAAATTAAGGTTTTTCATTCTGATAATGGTCGTGAATTTGTGAATCGATCTCTTGCTGATTTTATGATACAACATGGCATTCTTCATCAAACCACTTGTGTTTACACACCCCAGCAGAATGGCACAGCAGAACGGAAAAATCGTCACTTTCTTGAAGTAGCACGAGCCTTATGTTTTACTATGCATGTTCCAAAACATTTTTGGGCTGAAGCTATTATGGCTGCTGTTTTCCTCATTAATCGAATGCCTGCTAAGGTTATTGATTTCCAAACCCCTTTGAGAATGTTATCTAAATTTCATTCTATTCCTTCTGCTCTTAATATTTGTCCAAAGGTTTTTGGTTGTGTATGCTATGTTCATGTTCATTCTCATCATAGAGATAAACTTGATCCTCGTGCTATCAAATGTGTTTTCCTTGGCTATTCTAATTCACAAAAGAGATATAAATGTTTTCATCCTCCTACAAGAACCTACTATGTGTCTATGGATGTTCAATTTTGTGAAAATGAGTCTTATTTTTCTGGACATATGTCTACGGTTCCTCTTCAGGGGGAGATTAAAAGTAGAGAAGAGGAAGAACAATGGCTAGGAGAAAAAAGGATTTGGATCTCAGGTATAGAGAATGCAAAGGAAAACGGGGAATCCTTAGTTTTAGATGATGGTCAGGAAAATAAAATTGAAACTAATAGTGAGAGACCCGCTCATCTCTTTGGGAAAGGATATTCTAGGAGAACAAAAGATACCACTGTTATGCCTCCTGATTCTTGTACCTCCCTTAATGATAGTACCTCCCTTGTTGATACTACCATGCTATCGAATGAATCTTCCAAGATTGACACTAAGGTATGTACTTCTTCTGAAAGTCTCGACTCATATCCTAATATTGATCAGAATAGAAGATATCCTCTTCGTGAACGAAAAGAACCTGATAGACTTGGTTTTTCAAAAGCTTCCAATGTTTCTTATCCAATTTCTGATTTTATATCCTATCACCGTTTGTCTAAGGCTAACTTGACATTTGCTCTTCAGTTGTCTTCTGTATATGTTCCTAGTCATTTTCAGGAAGCCCTTGATGATCCTAAGTGGAAAAATGCAATGGTAGAAGAAATGATGGCTCTCCAAAAGAATTCTACTTGGGAAATGGTTGAGTTACCAATGGGAAAGAAGACCGTAGGGTGCAAATGTCTCTTGATAGTCAATACCATAGGTTTGAGTGTAGCCTTTTGCAACCAGTCTAGCTTTGTGATGGCTCTCCAAAAGAATTCTACTTGGGAAATGGTTGAGTTACCAATGGGAAAGAAGACCGTAGGGTGTAAATGGGTATTCAATGTCAAACACAAGTCTGATGGGGCAGTTGAAAGATACAAAGCTAGACTGGTTGCAAAAGGCTACACTCAAACCTATGGTATTGACTATCAAGAGACATTTGCACCGGTTGCCAAGATGAACACTGTTCGAGCCATATTGTCACTTGCAGTTAATTTAGACTGGCCTCTACGACAATTTGATGTGAAGAATGCCTTTCTTCATGGTGAGTTGACTGAGGAAGTTTTCATGGATCCTCCTCAAGGGTTTACACTAGAAGAAGGAAAGGTATGCAGACTGAAAAAGGCATTGTATGGATTAAAACAATCACCAAGGGCATGGTTTGGAAGATTGAGTCATGCCATGGAGGAGTATGGATTCAAGCAAGCTTCAGCAGATCACACGCTGTTCTATAAACGTAACTACAATGATATTACCATACTTCTTGTCTATGTTGATGATATGATTGTAACAGGTAATAACAAAGAAGAAATAGAGAACCTTCGAAGCTACTTGGCCAAAGAATTTGAGATTAAAGATTTGGGGACTCTTAAATATTTTCTTGGC
This sequence comes from Coffea arabica, assembly GCF_036785885.1. NCBI lineage: Eukaryota > Viridiplantae > Streptophyta > Magnoliopsida > Gentianales > Rubiaceae > Coffea > Coffea arabica. The sequence goes on along the minus strand of NC_092323.1, from coordinate 14,322,498 downwards.
ATTGAAGTATCACGGTCTAAGCAAGGACTCTTCCTTTCCCAAAGGAAGTATACATTGGAACTCCTAGCTGAAACTGGTATGTCTGCGTGTGAGCCGATAGATACTCCGATTGAAGTGAATCATGGCCTAGCCTTCTTTTCTGATCAGATTCCAACAAACAAGGAAAGATATCAAAGGATCGTGGGTAGACTAATCTATTTAACTCATACCAGGCCAGATTTAGCATATGCAGTCAGTGTTATTAGCCAGTTTATGCACAATCCAAGTGATCAACACATGAATGCTGTTAATCGAATCTTGGCTTACTTGAAATCAGCTCCAGGAAAAGGTGTCTTATTCTCCAAACACGAACATTTTGATGTTGTTGGATATACAGACTCTGATTTTGCTGGTAGCAAGTTAGATAGAAAATCAACTTCTGGATATTTGGCTTTTGTTGGAGGCAACTTGGTGTCTTGGAAAAGTAAAAAACAGAACGTGGTTTCATTATCTAGTGCAGAGGCTGAATATCGAGCTATGCATCATGCTATCACAGAACTCTCTTGGCTGAAAATTCTCTTAAAGGAGATTGGGTTTGGTCCAAAAGGTCCTATGGTATTATTTTGTGATAATATGGCAGCCATTAAGATTGCAAATAATCCTGTTCAACATGATCGGACAAAGCATGTTGAAATTGATAGGAGCTACATCAAAGATAATCTTGATTCAGGGACAATTGAAATTCCCTATACTAGAAGTTCAGATCAGTTGGCTGATATTATGACTCATGCTGTTACTAGTAACTTATTCAATGCATCTCTATCCAAGTTGGGCATTTGTGATATCTATGCCCCAACTTGAGGGGGAGAGTTGGTAGGAATTAGCTGTAATTAGTCTAAGAATACAACTATGTAATTAGTCTAAGATAGCTGCTGAAATTAGTCTAAGAATACAGCTATGTAATTAGTCTAAGATAGCTGCTGTAATTAGTCTAAGAATACAGCTGTATATAGTCTGTAATTACAGACTATATACAGCTGTACATGGCTGACCATTTAACCTAGTTACTTGTATAAATAGATCAATGAAATATATGAAAAATAGACTTTTTAGCATAATTAATAACTCAACCAAGTACTCCACAAATTCAAGCTCTCGCTCCATTGGAAATTGGGCTCGACCTTACCTTGATGAACCAACCTTACCAGCCATTGGTTTTTTACGCTTTATATAGGACAAATAAGATTAGCGAAAATTGACTATTAAAGATGCTAAACAGAAATTGAATGGCATCTATAGCCCCACTTCCAATATAGAGCAATATTGAAGTAATACAGATGAATCACGTGCAAATAATACCAATGAACAACCAGGGCAGCCATGAAAATCAAGGGCATACAAAATAGTTAATTCAATATATTAGTGACGGGGTTGGAAAAAGAGACGAATTCAATAATACCTTGAAGTAATTGGTGATGCAAAGCTGTAAGTCGTTCTCTCCATACTCAGACCAAGCAGTGCTAACAGAACCAGCAAGTATGAGTTTTCCGACTGTGAGCAAAAGTGAATATTAGCCCTTACAATTCTTAACAGTCCAACATGCAAAGAAAAAAAATTCTACCCCCAAAACAAACCTCTAGAAATAGATCTAGTGCGTGGCGGCATAAACCTGTTAACAAAAGAATGTATACCTATATCTCAAATTTTGGAATTCAGCAAAATTATCTACCTCTATAATAGAACAGAAAAATACGTGCAAGAAAGAAATGAAATTCGACATTCAAAATATTAAAAAGCAAACAATAGAATTTGCACTAATTCCGCTAACCCCCTATTTCACCTAAATCAAATGAAGGCATGAAAAATATTACTACTACTCATGGATTAATTAAACCAAAGCCTCAATAAGTACACAATTTAGGTGAAAAATTTTTTGTGTGCTCCTTCGAATGACTGGTTCATAACCAGATAGCTATTTGCAGTCAAAAGAATACATGAATTCAGAGTTTTAACACCTTCTTAAACAACTCCGACAAGTTACATTGCCCTTGTAACAACTCTAGCCCTATTTCACCTATTTCACCTCCGACAAGTTACACTGCCCTTGTAACAACTCTGTATTTTTCCCAGCTTATACTTTGGCATTAAAATCAATAGCTACGATCCACATAAGCAGTTTTTCGATCAGGAAGGGCAATGTTCAAATTCGAACTTAAAATCCAAAAGTTTTTTTTTTATGTGAATTTGAATGCCAATCATCACCACGTTAAGGGAGGAGAAAATCAAATTTTTCCAGAACTTAAACATAAAAATAAGAGGAATATGATTTCAAATTCAACCAACTTGCTCTAGAAATCAGTTTCTTTTAATTAAATGCAGCATCATATGACTCGTTCCCAAAGCTAGAAATGGATGGCAGCTATAGAAAATGCTCTTACAGTAAAAAAATGGCCATTGAACCACTTCAAACCAACAGATATTCTTAATTAAAATACCAGATTTCCTTTTTCCTTTTTTGCGTTACATATTCCTCAAAAATGGTCCATCCAATGACCAGAAAAAACTCTTATAATCAACACAGAGCAATGTGCTAAAAAGAATTAATTCAAAAAAGATTGCATTAAAGATTTAAATATATTGTTGTAAAAAGAATTAATCAACACAGAGCAATGTCTTACAATGATTGCTCTGTAATTAATTATTTAATCAATGTGGTAAAAAGCACATTGCCTAGAATTCTACAAACAACAAAGAATCAGATTGAAAGAACTCAAATGTCAAATATGACCGAGAGCTGCCAGTTTTCTTTGTGACAATCGGCCTAGAGATTCAGAACAGTTTGAATAAAGAAAGATTGCCGAGCCTGGAAAAGTTGAGTATGCACATCTGAATTCATCAATACTTAACGAAAATGACATACAGAGGTAATTATGCTTCCCTACTACATCGTTCAGTTTTTAATTTACACCTTCAGTATGAATTTTAACGGTCAATGCACCCAAAATACATTTGAACTTACTCAAAAAACAGAACTTGAAGAAGCAAGCTCTTTGGTGGAACAAATTCGTTGCAATCAGTCAGTCATACCAAGCAGGGAAAGGCATTCGTGTAATTAGTGGTCAATTGATGGAAATTGGATTTGACATTTACACTCTACTCTGTCAGAATGGCTATATTATCAGTACTTGTACAGCAAAATTAGGCATATTTCAAAGTAACAACCTTAGCGGCAAACAAGAAAGGAAAAGGGAGACAATAAGGAACTACGAAAAGTATTGGAGATTGTCTTACAATTTTCTGATTCCTCGAATCATTTGTTGCACTACATAGAACTGCATAAGCTAGCATCAAAATTATTCAACAGATTCCTGACTTACTTAAGAAATTGCTCTGAATTTTCTCATTAATCTCTTACCTACAGTGGCATTCATGTAATGACATCTATTACACAAGATAACAAACAACACCTATTCAATTGGTTTCATCTTCCTACCAAGAACAGGATCTTTTTGCAACATTGGCCCAGAGCAACACAGCGCATTACAGAGCAACACAGAGCAATCTTTTTGTGAAAAACCTTTAATCAACTCAGCACCCAAATTAATTCTAACAGACCAATCTTAAAGAATTAATTAACACATTACCCAAATTAATCAACACAGAGCTTTCAACTTTGTCCGAAATTGACACCAAGTATAATAAATCAACAGAGGGCAATTAACTCAACAGCCTTTCTCAAAATGGCTGCTTATTTAATACCAAAATCATAAAGAATCCAAGAGATCAGTACGCCATATACAGGGAGTAATCAACAAAAGCATCCAAAAAATATTGACTAGAATGCTGCGATTTCAGTAAAAAAAATGGAAGCGTGGGTACCTCAATTCAAAGCTATTGGCTGAAGGGAACTTACCTAAATGGAAGCACAGCAGTCTTCCCTAAACGGACTGGCACAGCTGTTTGTCGGAGGAGGAGGAGCGTGGGGGAGGGGATGAATTAGCTTCGCCGAACCTTCGTCCAGCACCAATCAAGCGCGTCTACTGTGCAACACAGAGCTGCAGTTGTTTGCCGCCGCTTCTCTTTGCTCCGATCACCTCCACACTTGGCCGAATTGCTCAGGTGAGCCGGGTAAATTACTGTATAGGGCACCGCTTCTGTGAGTGGAACAAACGACGAACAGTCGAAGTATCGTGTAAGAAAAAATTGGATTTTGGGGTTTCAAAAGAAAAGAGGCAAAACGACGTCGTTTTGCTAAAAGTTTAACAAGGGAACCCGTGAGTTTTTGTGAGTTTTTTGGGTTCCTATCGCAAAAGTTGTATAAAAACTAGTAGCAAATTGCTCAAAAACTTGGGTTTCGAACACCCCTGAAAGGAATCCGAATTTGAAAACAATTCAACTTAAAAATGATATAGAGAGATTTCAAATTATTCCCCCCCCCCCAACCTCTTTAAATTTACCATGGACGCCCCTCCTTCTCCTCCTTTGCAAGTTCCCCCTATCTCCCACAACGACGCCGTTGATTCATCCAATCCAATGGCTCAAATTCCCACTGCATCATCAATGTCCGAAGCCATCAACGGCTCAGAACCCACCAATCGAAACACAGAAGGGAAAAAGAAGAAAATGCAGAACCACCATTCAGAGGCCTCTTCAGAATCGCCGTCTTCGGGGGCTTCCTCCAGTGGGTTCCGGTCCACGGCGTCCTTGTCACACTCTTCAGCACAAAAAAGAGGGATTAGGCTCTTTGGTCGGCGCCCAAACCCTAAAATATTTTCCGGGCCGGGCCGGGCCAAGCCGGGGGATGACGGTGCGCTCGCTCTTCCTCTTGGCATGTCCATTGCAGCTATTGTTGCTCAGGTATATTTGTATATGGTTTTCAATTCGTCCGCATTTTGTATTTCTGATTGATTTTTTTTTTTTTTCTAAAAAAGATAGAAGGGAAAAAAATGTTGATGAATTTTACTCCATTGGTTGCTTTTAGTGTAAAGTTTTGATTTTTACTGGGAAAGTTGGAATTTTTGTTGGATAAGATAATCATGATCTTTGGTGTAAGCTGGACTTGCCCGGTGCTCTTATTGCAGGGTGGTATAGGTTTTTTGCCCCAGTGTCGCTGGCGATATTGTGGTGTTGCCACTACAATACCAAAATAAGTACATTAATAAAGAACAAAAAAGATATAACCTGGGCTGTTTGAGTATGCAAGAGTATGTTTTGCTGAGCTGGGAAGTTAAGATTTGGAGCGGAAGAGTGAATTTTGGGTAGGGGTTGTGGAAAATTTAGGTAGATTTTTTCTCTAGATTGATAGTGGTATTGGGATTATGTAGATTGTTTGTCCTTTTAGAAAAAGGTTGAAATTTTCTTTGGGAGGATGAGATTTCAGTTCCAAATATATGAACGATAAAGATACAAGTGGTATTATTGCCGTTTAATGGAATTTGTAAATTTTTTAGGCTTGTGCTGTTTATGATGGCTGGTGGAATATAAGGCTTACGGATTTATGACTTTCACAGTTTTCCCACTTCCGTTTTGTTTTTCTAGGTTGCTGATTTAAATCCTTCAAGAGCTTGGCCAGGTTGTATATGGGAATATACAAAATTGTAGCAAAGTTATGTGTATTAGTAGCTTTAGGGTTCACAGAAGTGACTTGTAGGTTTACTTAAAGTGGATGCCTCTTGACTTACCAGATTTAAACATGTATCTCTGTTGTATATAGACAACATTGTTAGTTTCATAAAACTAGCTGGTGCATCTACTAGACTATTCCAGAATTAGCTTGTGGTAAATTAAATATATGACAGTGGAAGGGTCTCCTTTTATATCATTTTAACTAAATAACTGATCAGAAGTCTGATCAATCATCAGGCTTTTATTCTAAGTATGCACTTACTAGTTTATCCACCAAAAGTAGGAGGCATTAGGCTTGACAAAATCCCAAATAGGAAAGTGGTTTAGTTGATGATTGTAATCTACATATCGTTTCCCTTTCCTTAATATTTGGAGGGTATGATTGTTCACTGTTTTCCAGTAGTGGCATTTGCAAATCTTTTATTTTTGCTTATCCAGATAGACCATTTCTAACTGAAGTTTTGAAAATGTTTCATTCTCAAATTGTTTCTTCTTTTGTCAGTGTTTTTTGTTTTTTTAATTTTAGCAGTACAAACTTTCAGTATTTGGATAGTCCCTGAATGTGATATAATAGTTACTGAAGAATGCATACACTTTCATGATGTGTAAAGGCTTCATTTTGCATACATTGATATATGTGGGAATTACCTTTTGCACGTGGTTGTAGAAATACACTTAATAACCAGTACTTTGGATAGAGAACCACCCTTCATTTTCTAATTTCCTCTGGCTTATGAGTTGAATGAATAATTGATGGTACGCAAATAAATTGTTGATGATAGTGTATCTAATGAACATTTTCACTGCCCTGAATGAAGCTTACAGTCTTTGCAGTTGATATATGCTTGTATTGATAGATTCAAGTTGCTTCATGCAAAGAATGATATAGATGACAATTGATTGCGTGCTTAAATCGTTTCTACTCCATTAAGATTATAAATGCTCAGATTTATGTACTCAAGGAGTCCCTCTATATAGTATAAACTACTAATTGAGCCATTACTTAATGAATTGGGAACTAAGTGAAACAAGATTGATCAAGTTGCCCTGCAAAAAGAGTTGAACCTGTCTCTGATATAAAATATACAAATCTATAATCTAATCTAGTCCCTGAGAACTTTTTTGCAATTGTAGCAATTGATATATGCATACTTGAACATATCCAGTTTGTTTTTCATTATGAGTAATAATTTCAGTTGCATGCAGGCTGCTTTTTAAAAAAATCATGTTGAGTGCTGCTAAATCCACCTTGAATTTGATGGATTTGGCTCAGGTGCTCAATTCAAGCCACTTCATTACCCTTTTTTTTGGACTTGGGTCAAAATCTAAATTCAATATGCTTTTCCAAAAAAATGTTGAAATTCTCTTATGAATTTCAATATGCTTTTCTTATGAAATTCTCTTCACCCTTTAAATGAATATCCGGTGTTTGCTTGTACGTCATTTTACATGTATGCTTCTGATAACATAAATAAACCTAAAAGATCACCTGTATGAAATGGAATTATTTGAAGTATTGTATGAGCCTGATGTTTAAGATTTTGAGCTGAATGTTGTTTGACTTCAAGCTAAAAACTAACAAATTTAAAGTTATTTTAAATTAATGCTCGAGCTTAATTCAGGAGTTGGTTGAATTTGTAACAACACTTAATTGAGCATTTGTTCAAGGCAACCCTATTTGCTTGTGGGACTACTCTGTTCCTTGAACTTGCTGTAAAATTGTTCATTTAAGAACTGAGATTGTGTGTTCAGTGGCAGCTTTGTAACCAGTCCTTACTTGAGCCCAAAAAATATGTTATTTACCTTTTGGTTTATATGGAGTATTACTTGTGGATTCAAGTACAAGAAATCCAATACTACATCACATCAAGAGAAAGAAAGTGAAGTGTATGCTCACATATTAGTAACCCAAAATTTTGTCCAATAATTTCTCATTGTAAAGGAATATGCATTACTAAAGCATACAGCTTTCTGGTATAGTAGCTTGGCTATTCCCCATTTTCCCACCTTTTCTAGTGAACACTATGTAGAAAATGTTCTCCAATGACATCCTCTTTAAAATGATGCACTTGCTTGTGTTTCTTTTTTGTCATTGCACAAAGATTGATAAATTTTCAGTTGTTAATGTAGGTTTTGAAAAGAAAAGATACAACAGATGAACATAAATTTGTGGATCATCTATCTCAGGTAACTTTTCTCAAAGAATAGAATTGCCAAGTATTCTTCCTAATCAAGAGGAAAGCTAATATGTTGTTATTGACAGGGGAATCCTCATTGTTTGTAGTCTCTCTTATATTTTTGGTGTCTCATTTGGTAAAGTTATCGTAATAGAACTTCTAGTGGCCAACTGTCTAGACCCAGTCTAGGATCCTAATGCTTCAGTTCATCAAGTGGACTCATTTGAATGGATCAATCAGTTATACCTATCACCAGTAGATGGCCTGGTATTATGCATTTTTATTAGATTCTTTCTTATTGGTCATCGAAAGTTGGATCTAATGATTCTGGATGGATCTCATTGCTTGTAGATATGCGCTGCAGCAGTCAGAGAATCTTTAGTTAATGTAAGTTGTATTCCACATCTTCTGCTGATTCTGCAGTGAACTTGCATTCCTTCTTGTAGTTCATCAGCTTGAGCAAGTAAAGTAGTTGATCCACTTGCTAATGTGTTTCTGCCCTCTTACTCACATGGAAGCAGGTTTATGGAGATAATTTTGATTGTTTTGTGGAGAATTTTGAGAAATCATTCAGGAGCACCTTGATGACTTTGCATGTAATCAATAAATCTACTAAAGCTAAAGGAACAGATAAGGGAAAAGCTGAGATATGCTCCTCAGAAGTCATGACAGTCTCTTCTGCCAACAGAGCTGGCAATTGTGGATGTGATTTGGGAGTCAAAGAATGCCTTTCAGATCCACTTCTTGCTGCCTGCAGTCATGAACAACCAAACATTCATGAAGAGATAGCAGAAAATACAACGATTGATCCAAGGAATAACAGTCTTACTGTGCATGATCAACAAATAACGCGGAATATGGCCTTCATCACTCCAAGCAGAAGCTCAAGTGGTTATAATAGCCAATCAGTTCTTAGCACCTTCGAGAAATCCATTATTGAGCAAGTTCGATCTAATGATCTCAAGGAATTTGAGATGGGACTTACTGTGAAAAAATTGCAACTTAAGGAAAGACAACTAGCTCTCAGTTCTCATGCAAACTTTTTAGAAAGGTCTAAATTGGCATTTGGCTTTTCTAAGGCTTCCTTCAAGGTTGAAAAGTTCAAAACTCAGTTAGGAGATGTAAGACATGCTGAGCTGCTTAGAAAGTGCATAGACTGTCTTGTTGTTGGTCTCTTTGTCATGTTAGGCTGTGCAGGATATGGAGTTTTTGTTTATTCCCACAAAAGAATTTCTGAGGCTACAGCATCTTGCTCACGTCTGGAGGTATGGAATGTTTTCATTGATTCTTTGATTCAACCAGTAATTGTTGATTAATCTCTCTATACTTTTCACTGTTTCTCTTTGCCATATTTGGGAATATGTCTGTTTAATAATGCAATACAGAATTGTTTTTTGCCAAATATAAAAACTTAATCTGAAGATGGAAGATCTTGTAATGGCACTGTAATTTACTGATAACCCCTCGCCTCCACACAGACACCCACCCCCAACCAAAAGCCAAAAATGCTGCCTAAAATTGGACTAGGTATATCTATCTCTTGCCATCTTCATGTTGTGCATATATCACGGTAATGATGCTATAAGTTGTTATATTGATGTTTTACAACTGACGTTTCAAACTTTATGAGCGCCATTATTGAATTTTAGAGTACCTTAGTATATGCAGTACAAGCATATCTAAGTGTTTCACTACATATGCTTATGTTTAGTCATGTCCCCACTTTCCTTTGGATTTTGTCCATGCTAATTTCCTTTTAGGTCTGGTGAAAATACTGTGGGAATGCCTTCATGAGAATGCACACTCTAGGACTTGCTTTGCCTATTTCTGCAAATGATTTAATTAGCTAGGACCAGAAAAATAATTGGAGTATCTCATGCCAAATTTAAGACGATAAGCTACAAGAAGCGAAGGAGGAAAAGAAAGAGAACAATGGGGTAGAATGATTTGGTGGAAAACGTAGTTTTATGAACATCATTGTGGTACAATGTAGTGATCTTCCTCTAGTATATACCCAGAGAAAGCTATATGATGGCAACATGCAATGCAATCCCATACTACCGGACCTTTTAAGTTTGGTTGCTAAATCTCAAAGTATTCACTAAGTTGATCCCTCTTACATTGTGGAATGTGTCTTACAAAGACGCTGTCAAGAGAACAGCTATGGTGGACAGGAGCATAAAACCTTTTATGAGTGTATAAGCCTTCCAAACATGAGTCAAGTCTTTGTTGCCTGGTCTTTCATTGGTTCATTTGTGCAACAGTTACATTTTCATTTTGTCGATTGCATGGTACTTAGGGTTTCATTTGGACCCCATTCTTAAGAACTCTGGACTTTGTCCCAATGTATCTCGCAAGCTCATATAAATAGGCAAATTAACAGCATAAACCCGTTAATTATCCAATGAAAGAGCAAACAATCTTAAACGAGTATAGAGCTGAAGTTATTCATTGAAATATAGAGTTTGTAAACTACATTTGACAATATTTTCTTTTGTCTAAAAGAAGTTTCATCGATTGGACATTCTCCATTACCACAGTTTTCCTTTTTATGAACTGGGGAGTTCATGAAGATCACTGATCTGTGCATGCAATGGCTCCATAAATCATGATCTACAAAAATTATGCCTAAATTGGAAAGAGAGTAGCCCAAGGGAAGAAAGACTTTCTTTACTATCTTGTTATATTGTCCATTGGAATTGCACAGAGCTCCCACCAGCATACCTTAAGAGAATTATTTATTGCAGAATCTGGAGAAGGTATTATTGGACCAGATATGAAGTCATTGTTTATGCCTTATAGATGCTTCAATAGTTGCCATCATGCATGAACCTATTTACTAAAATTGATGCTCCCGATCATTCAGGCTAGCTGTTTATGCATCTATGAGCCTCCATTCTGCATTCTGTGCGCTGCATAAAGATTTTCTGTTTGAACCTCTATACTCTTTTTGCTCCAGGAATCCAAGTCTTGGTGGATGCCAAAGTCAATGGCATCTTTTAACTCAGGAATGCAGATTCTAAAGTGTCAGTTTCAAGTCGTAACCCGAATGTTGGCTGGTGGTTTCATGGTCCTTGCAATTGCCTATTTGCTTCTTCAGAGATCCGCAACATCAAATCAAGCAATGCCAGTCACTTTCATCGTTTTGTTATTAGCAGTTGCCTGCGGTTTTGCGGGAAAGCTATGCATCGACACATTAGGGGGCAGTGGAAACCATTGGCTAGTTTACTGGGAGGTTCTGTGCTCATTGCACTTTCTTTCAAACCTTTGGACCTCAATGTTGTTCGCTATTCTTCACGGGCCGATTAATGTGTCAGAGGGAACCAAGAACAATCCGCGTTTTCCATATTGGTTGAGAAGATGTCTATTCTATAGTACTGTTTCTCTGTTTCTCCCATTGTTATGTGGATTTTTACCTTTTGCAAGCCTTGATGAATGGAAAGACCACTTCTCTTCACTACTGATGGATAGTGAGGATTGATTTTGGACTGATGACTTCTATATGCAGACTAGCTGCACAGTGTAGTAATGCTTGTTGTATGTATTTATGTACTATAGTCTACATTACCAGGGTTCCATTTTTCTGTGAATCATAGCCTTTTCTACAATGATGTTCAAGCAATAGTTGGCTTGCAGATGTCTGATAAATGGGCCCTAATGTAAACTTAGTTCCTCATTTGTAGCGTTAAATTGCATCAATTTTCAGCCTTTTGTTTGCAACACTAGTATTGTACTGCTTCGGTGGAGTTGAATATAGAAGAATATGATATATATATATATATATATATGCCCTATCAATTGCACGTAAATAGTAATAATGTTACCTTACATGTAAAATTTGAAATTTAAATTCAAATTGAGATGATTAACTTGTGTATACTTTGTTAATGTGAGAAAGATTTATTATTATTTTCTTTATTAAGGGAATTTTTGAATTCCTTTTTGGAACAACACATAATCCTTTTGGTGATAATGAAATTCAAAGCAAATCCCAGCCTTCCCAACTAAGAAACAGTTTCTGCAGATTCTCAATGATGACTGTTGGCCGACAAGCCAGCATCTCTAAAGCTAAAGCTCGGCAGATACTTGTTTGGACAGCAATTTTCAAAAGAAAAATTACTACGTTTTACATGAATACGTTTCTCAATTATCTTTTTACTTCACATATATCAAATCGTTACAATAATTTTTTACAAAAAATCTAACAAAATGCAATCCAAACATGAAAAAGTACCAAATGTGCTATTTAGGCTTCTCCCGCCGATTAAATGTCACCACCTCACAATAATTTCCCTACCCATACCCGCAATAATTTCACGGATCCGGGCCAGGTCCGGATCTAGACCCGGACTGTTGACAGGCCTAATTGCTTGCCACTTGACTTGGAAAGACATAGTACCAAATTTGCTATTTCAAACCAGTAAAAAAAGAAAAAAAAAAAGTATGACCAGAAATTACGGCAGAAACCAGCAATGGATAATCGAAAGAGTAAACCGCAAAGCAACAAGCAATTGCAGCATGTAAAATTGTAACAGATTCAAAATTGAGAGGCTTTAATAATATCCCGTATGATACAAATCAAGGTTGGACCCTTCTCTTCTTCTATACTTCTCTCTATTTCCCAATATGGTCAAAACTCCAGGCTTACATTTCTGAGGGCAACGAGATTTTGAGTCCCTCCATATTACGAGCAACGTATTGTTTATAGCAACTAGACTTCTCTGGCAATTCTCGAGTAATAGCCGACATGCTCAAGCATAGTTGTCTGCCATCTCTTCACACCTACTGGTCCTTCATCCTTGGCAATTCATCATAACACTTTATGAGCCTTCCCGTAGTACCTGTTTATGAATGGAGCCTGTACCAAAGAAAGGATGTTAGATTCTCTCCTCATGATGCCACTGCACAACACAACGTTCAAGACATCTACTTATATGTTAATTTGTATATAATACCAAATACTGTATTTAAAAAAACCAAAACAAAACAAAACAAAACAAAGATTCCATAAAACAGTGTCTCAATCTGTTGAATTATAGCCTGTCCCAAAAAAGAGAAGCACAAAAGGTTCTCCAAATAATCAAATGATGAGGTGCACAAACATGCAGGAAAAGTGTCGGCATGTTCTTGGGAGTGGCTTACACTATGCGGGTGGAAAAGTGTCGGCATGTTCTTGGAAGTGGCTTACACTATGCGGGCGGTTATTATATAAAGTTTTATCATGTGATATTTGAAATTAACTCTATCAGGCAGGAGACAAATGTAAGATAACACTAATGATTAAATAACCCTGAACAGCAACCTGTCTGGGCAGCCAAACTGACTCCAGTTCTGGAGGATAAAGTTTAGCTCATATGGCACGAGCAAATGGCCTCCACTGGCATCTAACAGAACACTATTCCTTTAATCATGCTAGCATTTCCAACATATCAATGCCAGGGCTTCAGTTTAAGCTATGTTTAACCAACAATCAGTAATGCATTAGAGAACATACTACATAAACTGAGCGAGAAAAGTCGCCGCTTTTTCACATATTTACCTTGACACTTGATACATCAGGTGAATCAGGAGTAGTGACTGGATAGAATTTGTAGAATTTCATACTCTCAAGTGCAGCCTTTGTTTCATCACTCATTTCTTCAATTGCTTTTCTCCTGGCTTCCCTTGCCTACAAGAAATTATGCAACACCATTACTCATAGTGTATGAATCTAGATATTCATGAAATAATATGATCAGAAGCATCATAGGGTACCTCACGATTGGCCTTCTTGGCTTCTCGTACTTTCTCCTTCACAAATTCCTAACAAAGAGAGACTACATATTTTTACTACAATGATATGTACAAAAATTACAAATTAATTGCACGTCACCAGAAAAAGTCACCTTGAAGGCATCCTTTTTGTCAGCAGGCAATTGATCTTCCTCAATAAATTTGTCCGTGAACTCCTACACGTATTCAATTTAAACTAGTCAAAGGTAGGATACTTTCCTGCAAGTTGTTGGTTGGTATATGCTTTTGAACAAAATTACTAACACTGAATCTACTAAATCTACTACGTTTTACAGCACAGAGAGAGAGAGAGAGAGGTAGACAGTTAAGCACACACAGAGACATTACAGACATGCAAGAGGGAAGACGATATCCTGACGCACCGCAAGTGCAGCTTACTGAAATGGGGTGAAGGATGGAGAGTGTGGAAGGAGCGATGGCTCAGAAAGGTGGATAGGGTGAAAGGCTGAAAGTAGAGTAGAGCAGAGAGACTGAAGGAGAGAAGACAGTGGTGGATGGAACTCTACTTTTATTTCTATTCCCAATTTTTTTGGCCTTCCTGTCTTAGTCTTATGTAGAATAACATATCCATTCAATGAAACAGCCTCTAAAAGATGCTCAAGTGTATTCACATAGTACAATCAAACACATACGAATCTAATCTCCCCAACACCCCCAACATAATTCACTCAAAACAAATATGCTGATCCTGATCATACTACAATACACTACTGAAAGCAAGCAGAGAGACAGTGTCAAGGCATACCTCAAGTTCATCAAGCTCCCAATCAAACTCGCAGACTATCTGTACAGAGAAAGGATTAGAACTTAAAGTCAGACTAGGCATAGCTTCAACAATGTTCTAACGGTCTACATCTAGCAAGTTCGTATCTCATAACACCAATGTAGTGTGTATATAAACCACCTGCCATCAAATTTGATGATCATCTACACAGAGTCAACTCAGAACTTAATGTTATGAAATCTCAAAACCATTAATTAATTACATGAAAGGAAAATCATACCGGTGGTTCTGTATCAGGAAATAAAATGTCCACATCTGTTTTGTTCTCAAATTCGTCTTCCCTCAGCGGCTGATAGAAGTCTGCAATGAACTAGAATGTCAAATATATGCTGAAAATAGAGGACAATGATTATAAAATTTTAATCATATCATCTATTCTGACTCATTCATGCAATTGTTCAGAGAGATGCATGTGTGCAATTCAAATTCCCTTACAATGCTTCCCTGCAAAAGACAATGATCAAACTTTGAAACAAGAGAATTAAGCTCCATCGTTACAGTGTGTTGGAAAATTATAAATTCACAAAATGAGATTTTGCTAACGTAATTCTCTTATGTACTTATCGCATGATTTCAAACCTATAGTACTCAAAATCATCCCATGGTACTTCCGGAATACATCCTATGAACTTGTATCCTGAGCCAATGTCAATCACAGTGCTTGTAACACTTCACTCCAATGCATTTCAAGGTATTGATTTATTTTTTCCAATTCCCAAGAAGTTCTATTAATGAGGCAATTATGTGAAATGCAATAAGATAATCCCATCAGGAAGGCAGGATTAATCCAGGAATAGAAACAAAACGAAAAGGATTATAGGATAATTAATTTGACCCCAGAATTCTTACACCTCCAATAACAATTGTTTTAAGGAAATTGAAGTTTTATGCCTACCACCATTCTTACAGAATCCTTCCGATTATCCTGTACAACAAAACACAGGATAACTGTTTTAAAAAGGATTAGGAATTCTCTAAATACTAATCAAATCATAGAAGAGCTAACATTCATTGGTCACATTTTTGTTAATGGGACTAAGTCCTTATATTGAATATAATGAAGAAAAGTGTGCCCAAAACACACTGAGAATGCGGTTTAAGCCTCTAATAGAATTATACCCCATGCAGAGAACCATTTATTAGATAAACCATGCAGAAGTATTTACCAACAATCTACAGTGGTATTTTTTGCTCATAGACCAAAGTCCTTATACTGAATACAACGAAGAAAAGTGCACCCAAAACACACAGAATACATTAGAGGCCTCTAATGCAATATTTCCTATGCAGACAACCGTTTATTAGATAATCCTTGGAGGAACATTCACATTATACCCCATATTTCTGATCACTCTTGATGCTGCTAACTAAGAAACAGTTTTGTACAGAGACTTGACAAAAAGGTTATTCTTGGTCGTAAGACACTTGTTTGAAAGCACATTGACCACTGAGATACCAGTTTATCATGTACTTCCTCAAAGAACAAGGTATCTCTGAAGAAAAGGAGCAACACTAGCTGACTGAGAGGCTTCATCAACGATGATATCCTATTGATGAACAACATACATTTTCAGCGATGATAATAAATAAATGAAGTTCATATAACTATATGCTTATACTATATCATTCTGCAAGCACCAAAAGGAAGAGTAAATACTGATGAAAGGTTAAAAAGCACAAAATCCAAACAAAAGGCACCATATAAAACTTCTCTTTACACAATAAACAAGATCTAATGCAGCATTGAAGGTTTAGATACACTCACAAGGAAGGCAATATTCAAATTTCTTTACACGATCAATCTTCAAATGTTTCAAACCAGCCCTGTGAAAAACAATACCAAAGAGAATTAACCATAACAAGAGCTGGGCCAAGGAAGACAAGAAAAGCAGAGCGAGAGAGAGAGAGAAGAGAACAAAGAGGGGGAAAATCAGCAGATGTTACTAGACCAAAGAGCTAGGACATATCATCCCAAAACATCACTATTGAAATCCATGTACCGCAGATTACAGATATCCTAATATGTAAAGCATATGTTATCCACATTCCCTTAATTCTCAGGCCTCCAGAGGGAACTCAGGATTAACATGAATCCTACCAATCTAAATGGAAAAAGGAAAAACAGAGGGAGGGCAACTGAGAAAGAGATCAAGACTGTTTAAGACATGAAAAGGAACCAAGGAGCAAAAAACAAAAAAATCTACCTTCTCTGTGTACAAGCTAAAATGAATATTTGGGATTTAAGTCTTTCAACTTGAGAGTCCCTACAAAATAATATAAGAGCAGAACCATAAACATATAAGCATCCAGTAAGAAATCTTGTGCAGAAAATAATATAACGAATAACAGGAGATGGTAACTACCTATTTGCAAAAGGAATATAAGGTACCCAATCCATTTTCATCTGCTTCATAGGTAAAATTTCTTCAGACTCCCTCTGTACTGAGGTAATTCCAATTTTGTCAGAGGGTGGAAAAGGAGATACCACCTGTTTGAAGAAATAAGAATAAGACTTAGGAACTCTAGAAAAAGAAATAACTTCTTTCTGCTCTCCAATTTGTCATAATTTAAACAGAACAAAACCTAAATTCACAAAATGAACATGCTTCTGTCTTAAGCACATAAGTGCAATAAATTCACCAGCTAAAGTTTTCTTCTTCTGTTTGACAGCTAAATAAATGTTCTTGTTATATTAAAACACAAAAAGTCCTTAAAGCATAACCACTAAAGCTAGAAGTACCAGTAGTAGACACCTATAAGAATGCCCAAGGAACAAAGCATTCCATTTGATGGAACTGGCAAAATTAAAGCAACATTGTATCCAAGCCTAAGATTGCATTGCTAAAGGAATAACACCTTCAGCTTGATTAAGTGCAAATTTGGTAGTTCGGTGATTACTAGATCAAAAAGTTACATAGTCAACTATTAAAGAAATATTTAAAAAGTCAGTACCCTTGATAAAGAGCAGTTCACATAACAGAATTATATGGACTTACAGCAACCACGACAGGGATCACGACCAGTTTTTGTTGCCCCTGGAAAGATACAAATTGTGCTGCAAGAATAGACAAAGTAGTCAAAGAAGAAGCCCAGAATCAGATGGAGCATTACCTGTAAGCAGTAAAAAGATGATCTGGCAGCTAACTAAGATTGGAATCAAATTTTGCTTCTGTTACATTTTATTCTTGTTTTGCTTTGTCCAGAGGAGTGAGTGGGGACATAATAAGAAGTTCATTATCGAGCATAGTGGGAATCCATATAATGTTATTAGCCTCAACAGTAACATCTGCAGTATATAAATGACGAAACACCTTTGGTTGTTTTCAAGACATAAATGAAAAAGTTAAAAGTACATGAAAAGAGCTCAAGTCTAATTTTCCCTGCCAGCATTGTTTTCTTTTAAGCTGATCAAAGCATAAACTCAGAAAGGCATTCTAAGAAAATACTGGCATTGCATTTAGAGAAAATCAAAGGGGCAAGGGAAATAAGTCCCAGATAGCACTTACGTTCTGTACATCCAAAAAGATATACTTTCTTCCCATGTAACTCCCCACCTTCTTCAAATGCATCCTGTAAAGCATTCCATGAGTACTTTTAGCTAACTTCTAAGCTCTTTTGCACTTTAGCTGATAGTTTTGTTGCAATTAGCAAAGAATGCTAAAGAAAAAAAAAAGGACATACAAATAGTTAATCCAAATAATCAATGTTAGAAAAAGTAGCTCACTTCCAAATTTTGGAAACTCCATTTATACTGGTAAACCAAGTCAAGCTGTTCCCACTGCAATCCATAAGAAAAGCAAAAAATAATAGCACTAATTCGTTAGATATCTTGTTTGGGACCTCTGGAGGCAAAAAAACACAATAAGAAATAGATTCCTTACCTCTGTGCCAACAGGAAACACCTGTTTCCATAGATCTTCCTGCAAAAAATAAAAAAATAAAAAATAAAAAAAACAGTGATGAGGCATTCTTCAAGATGATCTCAACATTTCTCGTAAGCAAAAGTAATTATTTGATGATCATCAGTTCACGTCAAGCAAAGCAACAGCCATATTCATGTCACATTTAGCAAACATCCTCAAATATAGCATAATGGAATAGGAAGCAAATGAAAGAACCAAAAACAGCCAAAGAAAAGGGCTTTGAAGCAACACCATCATATCTGTTAAGCTACAAAGTATGTCCTGTGCTTCCTTTATATATGTCTGTGTAAATACATGCAATTATCATTTTGCCAAGAAAGATATCCAAACATATGCTATCTGTAATGCCGAGATTACCTTTTTTTTTAATTCTCAGGTAAAAATATCATACAAAGTCGAAGTCCATATCATCAAAAAAATACAAATGTGAACGTGCACCTAAGCACAATGAAGAAAAATTAAAAATACTGGAGGGAGTTGAGCTTATTTCCCTACGCTCACATACTTTAAACGAATAAAATCACGAATATCAAAGGAGAACTTCACCTGAAACGCCAGTTACTAAGATCTCGAGAATCAAAATGCAAAAAGAGAAGTTAAAAATCAAGTTGTAAGCAAAAATTCAATCAAAATGCAATACTTATCAAGAATCACAGCACATTATCAAAACAGAAACAGTAAATAATTTCTCATAAGGAATAAGAATTTACCAGATTACGCTTCTCCTCGAAGTACTCAGGCTCATCCTCCTGCTTCGTTATTCTAGCTCGCTTACCTCGTCGCTTCACAGCTTTACTCGGCTCCACCTTCTCCTTTCCCTTCTTCTTCTCTTCAACCGGCTTGGTACTCTGCTCATCCTTCTCCTTTTCCTCGTTCTCCTCCTCAGCCAGCTTGGTACTCGGCTCAGACTTGTTGTTCTCCTCAGTCTGCTCAACTTTACTACTCTCTTCCTCTTCAGCAGCAGCAGCCGCGGATTGGCTCTTCTCAACCACCTCCTCCTTGTTGTTCTCTTCTACGGTGGCTTTACTCGCCTCATTCTCGGCCTCCTCCGGCTTGGATTTAGCGGCTCCGTCTTTGCGGCTCGGCGCCTTTCTCTTAGTGCCCTTCCTCATTTTCCCGTGCGATTGTACCTTTCTTCTATATATCTATGTATATACAATTCTAGAGAGAGAGAGAGAGAGAGCTAGGGTTGGATGGAGCTCTCAAAATTTTGAATTGGAGAGAGGAAAGATGTGATGGCGGAGTGTGGAGGGAGAAAGAAAAAAATTGACCGTACCACTGATTGCTCTGTCATATATAGGTGCGTGAGGTCAACGCGTTGATACGACGCTAAGACGGAGAAGTGATGGTAAAAGATAGTTCCTATAGAACTTTTTGGATATGAGTTTATTTGGATGATTTATTTGAGATAATTTCTATAGTATTTTTTGTGATGCGATATATGTGAAATAAAAAAGTCATTGAAAATATAAAAAAATGATTGGAATTTGTGAAGTAAATTATTTTATTTCAAAACTATGCAGTCCAAACCATAGTTATTAAACTCGGCCCGGAAAGGAGACCGGCGAAGGAGGTGGGTCAACGGGTCACTGGTTCAACCGATGGGTGAGTTGTTGAACCAGTGGGTCACTAAATATATTTAAATATTATATCTTATAAATTTTGATATAGGATATATGATATAAATTGTAATAAATAATGTTATAACAAATATTCATTTAATTTAATTTGCTATAGAATATTTAATTCATATAAGAATCAACAAAACATAAATTTAATTAGTAATCCATCAAACTTCAAGTGTAAAATTTTATATGTTTACTGTAATTATCTAGGTTATTTAATAATTTTAAATGCAAAAAATAATTAAAAACAATATTTGTCTTTAAAATAAATTATGTAATATGTTATTTTTGAAATCTATTTTATAATTTATAGAATATAGGGGTCATAAGTTTTATTAAAATATTCTAAATAAATTTGTTTTGGAGAATTAAAAAAAATAAAGATAAATTAACAAAACGTTCATATAGCATAAGAATGGCTATTAATGAACAAGTGACAAAGTTTGGTGGTGAGCGTTTCGTAAACAATACCAAAGGTCCTGGATTCGACTCCAAGCAAAGGCTTGGAAATACCATTTTTCCTCAAAACCGGTTGCCCCACAAAACCGACCGGGTTTTCGATTTAATCCGGTTGAACCGTCGAGCCGTTGAAAAGTCAATGGTTCATCTGCATAAATGATCTAATTAGAGAACTGGCCCGGTTTAATGTCGGTTCATCGGGTTGATCGGTCAAACCGGCGGACCAGACCGGATTTAATAACTATGATCCAAACACATTCAGTAGGTTTTTCCAAATAATATTTCGCTTGGATAGCAAGTTTTCCAAATAATATTTCGCTTACATCATAAACACATTTTCCAATCCACCTTTTTATATTCCTAACTACCTTTTTATCGTACATACATCACATCATAAAAAAGTATTACAGTAATTATTCCAAATAATATTTCAAATAATACTCTATCCAAACAAACCCAATGTCTCGGTATCAGGTCGGGTTTTGAACCAAATTAATGGAATAAATCAGTTGAATTGTACATTTGCTCTTGAATTAGAGTGCAAATGAGTTGAGTTTGAATAGTTCGCTAGGTTATTTGACCAAACTCGTGCTTGAATTTGGTGACTGAATTTGAACTTGAGTTCGAATTATTTGACAAGCTTGACCTTGTGCTTAGGATGTAAAGTTTGAAATCTTGTCAAGTTTTAATTCAACTTTACATATATACATATATGTATATTTTTTTTAATCTTTTTATTTGTTAGTATGAAATGTTTATATCGTCCCTTGTTTAAAATTATATAAAATGTAAATTTATATTTCTTAAACTAGATTAATCTCATATTAAGTTCGATTGAGTTCGATTTTGCACAAGTTTGAGTAAGACAAAAGAAAAACGAGCTCAACTTTCAAAAACTCGACGAACTTGAATCCGAACTTTTTAACTTAAATCGAGTTTGAGAACCGATTGCATCCCTATTCGGGAGTGATACAATGGAGTGAGAAAAATACTTGTTAAAAAGGACTCATGATTAGAATAGTATAGACTATAAACGCTGTCGATTGTTTTAAAAAATTATAAGTATCTGAAAAGATATTTCTTGTTATTGATAATAGTATTTTATCATATCTATCATATGATTTATGTTATGTAGATAGCTAATTATTCAAAAGAATTTAGCTTGTGACCATTTTTGGATTCAAGTTTGTCTGGATAATCTGTAATTTGAACAACATTATTTGTTTGTATCATAAATATATTTTTTAATTATCTTTGAATAATTTTTTATCTTATATATATTATATCAAAAAAATTCTTACAGTAGTGTTTTTCTAAAAAAAAAAATTTCAAATAAACCACTAGACGGTTTTCACGTTTTTGTAAAGTGGAGTTCCAAATTGCAAACAGTTTGTGACCTGGGCATCACGATCTGGACTTTGTTAAACTTATTAGAATCCGCCCAATAATAGCACATTTCGGAGGCCAGCCAAGTTTCAACAAGAATTAACTAAATTCAGGCTGGCCCAGATTCAAAATGACATTGGCGATTATATATTAATACAACACATGAGCAGTCCATCCTAGCTATAGCAGCCCGGCCCCAATTGGTGCAACTAATCCAATCGATGTGTGTGTTTGTAGTCTTGAATTAATAATGCATTTTGTAGCTTTTTTTTTTTTAAAAAAAACTCTAGATTTTATATAATTAAAAGTAATTTGCCAAGGTAGAATGAATACATCCTATATACGTATTATGATTCAATATCAATGCAGATGACTGATAAATGGTGAGATAAAAACCAACATTGAATTAAAATATAATCACATTTGATGAAACTTATTTGAAGAACTCTGATATTGAGGCATTAATCTTGGTTGTTCCATTGGCATGCATTTTTACAACTAAGTGGAGCTGAAGCTGAAAGTCAAATTCAAACTAAATACTTGGAAGGCATTCAGCATGAATAAAGAAAATTGAAGTCAAAATAGTTTATGGATTATTTTATTATGCAGTGCACGAGATAAAGAGGTGGATACAATCTTTAGTTTTTTTTTTCCAAAATTTTATATTTTTATAGGCAAAAGTTTACATAATTGGAGGTGAATGATAATATCTGAATTTTACGGCTGATAACCTAGCCCTTTTATTTTATATATTTTTGTTTAATTCAGAGCATAAAATAGAAAAATCTATCGCCCATTTAATTATGTTTCAGTTTAAAGTGAGTTAAAAACTAAATGCGTTTAGTTAATTTTTAATTCAGCATTGTCTTTCTTAGAATTATGTTTCGAGTTCAACATCTTACAGATTAGTTAAATTTGAGGTTCAATTTTAACTTTTATCAGCCAATTAACCTTAATTGATAAATGGGATCCTATCAAAGTTTTGAATTGTTTGTGTGTAATTTGATTGGTACTTGGAACAAATTTTGAAACCGAGTGGAGTAGTATATTTTTCATATTTTTAGATGCTAAACTAAAGCAATAACGTGCTAGGGTCGGGTTGGGGCGCCGGGCCTGAGTCGCAGGGAATTAGTCGGCCCCGTAAGGAGTGATCCAGACACCCTTGTGTCGAAAAAAAATAAAATAAAAAAAAATGCTAAACTAAAGCAATACAAAAACGAAGAAAACGTGAGAGGGAAATGACAAACACTAGTACTCTTTTTTGAGGTTAGTGGTCTAACTTGGCTCAGACAATCCGAAGGAACTTTTCTCAACCAATCAAAACATCTCAAAATCAACTCCCACTCCCATCTTCTTACCACGTGTCACTCTACAAACCACACCTCAGTTTCCTCTTCTCCAGCTAAACTCAATTAAAAAAATAAAATAAATAGAAAATATAAATAGTAAGAAAAGGAAAAAAACTCCAGCCACCATTTTCCTCCGCTTCTACTCCACCAAGCCAAAAACAAAACGGTGAGCTCCGCACTTTTCACACACTCACACACTTGCTCCTTTGGATGAAGAGAGTAGGGTTTTAGGAGTAATTTATATCCTCTAATGACGACGATTTCGGCTGCTTTATCTGCTTCGAGATTACCGGAGATTAAATTCTTGTCGCCGGATGCTTCTAGCCAGCGGCGGCGGCGGCTGCTGCGCTTCGCGGTTTATAGAAGGCTGAATTTTGAGTTGGAACGGAGTTTAGGTCGCCGGAGTTGGAGGATTTTAGCGGCGAAGAGGGAAGAAGGAACGGCTGTGGTGGAGGAGAAAGAGAGTGAAATTTTAACTCAGTTGAATGGGAGTTTGAATGGCAACTCCAGTGGAAGTTGTGGTGGGATTAGTGGCTTGGAAGTGGAGGAGTATACGAATGGAAGTGTGAATGGGAGTTTAGTTAAGTATGTGGACGGGAATGGGAATGGAGGAGTGGGGCTGAGGAGTAAAGAGGAGCTGGTGGCAGTGATGGTGGAGGATGAGGAAGAGAAGAGGAAGAGGAATATAGAGGAAATTGGGCGAGAAGAGGCGTGGTTTAAGCAAAGCGAAGACCAGCAAGTTGAGGTATATATGAGTGTTTATACATTCTTCTTTGATTGCTTAGGTAAAAGCTTACTAGGTTCATTTATTGTTTATTGGCGTTCTTGGTTTCTAATGAACAACAGCATTTGAATTCTGTGCTAATTTCTGATCATACTGGAGATATCGAGTAATATTAGCTTATATAAAGTAGGTAAGACTGATGATTCGTAATGGTAGGTTATGTAGGCTGGTCATTTCACATTGAGCATGAAGTATCTTAGGCTGCATGAAAACGTAGGAGATTCATGCGAAAATGAGAAAGCAAAAAAATCTTGCCTCTGTTTCATTTGAAGTAGGCATTGAGGTTGGTTTGATTATTATATCCTGTGGAAAAGATATGGTTAAAGGTGATACTGATAAATAAGAAAATGGTTGGGATCTTAGATACATGAAGAGTAAGATCCTCTAATGGGCTGGTAGTTTGGGTTTTGCAGAGCAAAATAAGTAGGGGAGACTGGAGGTTCTTAAATGTTTCTTGCTGGAAAGAAGAAAAGTGGGTCTTTTTTATGTCATACAGTTACCGTCAAAAATCTTTACAAGTTTATAATGTAATTATAAGTAGTAATTACGTTAAGGAATAAAATGTGCTGATACAGAAAATTTGTTTGCCTCAGAATTGAAAGTTTTTGAACTAGAGAACTTTGAGAAGGGATTTTTGTGGCAAAGTCTTTGGGATCCATTTTTGTTGCAATCTTTTGTAGTTTTATTCATGTATAAATATGACTATAACTTGTTTTGTTTCTATAGTTATTTATAACTATAGTTTATGTGGTATTAAAAGTTTAGACTTATTGTTACCAATGCATCTGAAGATGATACAGGCACTTTTAGTAGCCTTAATGTTGTATGTACACAAAATTCAAAAAAGGGTTTTCCATATTGTTCTTAAAAGTAACTTTCATACTTTGTTGCGTTAATTGATGATGGAACGTAAATATTGGGTCCATCTGCTTTGTATTTGAAATGAAATGTTCAATAACATTGGTTGTCCATGGAAAAGGGGTAGCTAAATGAGATGCATGGAAAGGATGGCATTTCTTTCTTTATTTCTTTTTTTTTTCCCTGTTAAGCTTGACTTCCTATATGATAGGTTAGTTATTATACCGAAGCTTTTTATGTGAATTTTTACATGTATTATTTGTCCTCCTTTATCTTTTGTTAGGCCATGAAGTTTGAAGCTTTTTTTCCCCCTTCTGCAGGTATCTGTTGCTCCTGGGGGTCGATGGAGCAGATTTAAGACATATTCAACGATTCAAAGGACCTTGGAAATATGGGGATTTGTTCTAACTTTTGTATTCAGGGTTTGGTTGAACAACCAAAAATTCTCCTACCGAGGTCAGTTAATGTCTAAAGTGTATGACTGTTTAGCACATAACTAGAAGGCTGATGCATGAGTAGTTTTCTGATTGAACTGAGAATGCCAAAGAAAGGATGAGGGAGAGCCTGACTTGAAATATTCAAGAGCATGGTACCCATTTACAGTAAATAGTAAACTGATAGCTAAGTATGACTCCACTGATTCTGGTTGACCGTTTGGCCTTCAACTTTTTCTCTGTTATTCTTGATCTGCTATAGTTTGTTTCCTTCGAGGATTCTCTGCTATTGTATAAACATCTTTGTTTTGAGTTCATGGAGTAGCCAAGCTTTTGGCTTCTAATTGTATTTATATACTTGAACAATTTACACTTGGATCAGTATTAATGTCAATCAGGAAGACTGTGAGAATGATAGTTTGCTAGCTATTTTGCTGAAATTGACAATTGTGCTCCCATGCTGCCGTAAAATTTACTAACAGATCCCTTTCTGCAATACATTTGTTATCTTTCCTGTCATAATTCTGACAATTTCAAATCAGCATGCAAAGATAAGCCCTAAATTCTGATTTTGATTTCTGTACTTTAGTTTGTATGACTTTAAATACGTTATTCACTTGACAGATATGTGCATGCAGGTGGGATGACAGAGGAAAAGAAAGTTCAGAGGCGAAAGGTCCTTGCTAAGTGGCTGAAGGAAAATATCTTGAGATTAGGACCTACATTTATCAAAGTTGGCCAGCAGTTCTCGACAAGGGTAGACATTCTTGCTCAAGAATATGTTGACCAATTGTCAGAACTTCAGGTCTAATTCTTCCTTTCAATAGCATTCAATTTTCTTCGCATCATTGTATGCTATCGTTTCCTATTATGGAGCACAAAACTTTCTTTTTGGTAAAAAAAAAAATGGTGAAGAATATCCTTTTCTAATTTCCTTGTGTCATTTACAAGCTTCATGAGAATACAATTATTCAATTTGACAATAAATCCAACAGACCAAAACATGCTATGGTTCCAAAATCAAGTTTATTTTCTTGCAATCTGCTTTTTGAAGTTCTTCATCACATGGCTGAGGAAGCCTTGGTCTAGTGGCTGAGGTTGAGGCCCCAAGAATTAGAGGTCATGGGTTCAAATCTTCCCTGTCCCCTCCCTGCTTCTTAAGTCCCACCCTTCCCCTGCTCGAAAATTTTTTTTTTTAAAAAATCTTCATCACATAGGCACCCAGTATGCTCTCTTTTCTACTGCACTCTCTCTCTCTTGTGTTACGAATGAATACCTGCTTTGGAGTTGGTGATTTATTTCTTTTGTGACAAAGGTATCATACCTCTTTAGGCATTTTAAATTAGTTACTATGCTTCTCAATTGCATTATGGTTCAATTACTCTATTCCTTGCGATCACCTGCTTTTGCACCATCTTACTGATTAACAAATTTTAGAAACAAAAAGCACATGTACTTTGTATAATCATATTTACTAAATAATGTTAAATATAAAAAATAATATAAAAGGTTTCTGATATTATGGCAGAATTCTTCCTGGTTTAACAGACAATATTTAATAACTGAATGTCAGTTTAAATTTTCATAGTGCATTTAGATCTTAAATCTACTAGTATTTATGGGTGGAGGAAAATATTACTAGAAGGCAGAATTAAGTATGGATTTGTCATGACTGATGTATTGTCTGCAGAAACTAGCTTGTGACCGATGAATTTTCTTTAATTGATCACTGGTTCCATACGGTTAAGATTATTATCTAAGTAAATGAATTATCAGGGAATAGAAAGTTAGGAAATAAATCAATCACTTATTTTGAGAAGAAGAATAAGGTTTTGTTAGCTTATTTTGGCGTCCTATGCTTAGTCTCTCTTTGTTTTCTGTTTTACCTTTAGAAACTAAAAGCCAACAATTTTCACTCATTTGAAGCAGCATTTTTAAACTAACCAGAGCATGCAACTTCCAAAGTAAGTACTAATTAGCCCATGCCATTTCTAAAGCAACTTGCTGGTTTTCTGTGCAGGATCAAGTTCCTCCTTTTCCATCAGAAACTGCTGTATCTATTGTTGAGGAAGAACTTGGAGCTCCAGTGGATGATATGTTCGACCGATTTGATCGTGAGCCAATTGCTGCTGCTAGTCTTGGTAACATTATCTTCATTAGACAAAGCGGAGTCCAAATATAAGACTTCAGCAACATGTGCTTGTTGTAATCATTGGCTTATCCTTTTTGTATCTCTGCAAAGAGAAGTTATGTACAAAGTAAATTTCTTTTTTCAGGTCAAGTCCATCGTGCAAAAGTGAATGGACAAGAAGTTGTTGTTAAAGTACAAAGGCCTGGACTGAAGGATCTTTTCGATATCGATCTTAAAAATCTGAGGGTTAGTGTAAAAGTCAAAAATTTCATGCATTCAGCTCCTGCAATCATATTTTGTTATGAAGTGCTTTATGTCCCAGCAAAGTGGGAAAGTAATGCACTTGGATCTTTTTGGTCTGACTTTAATTTATATTGGCTTCAACATTCACTTTTCTGCAAGTTTGGAGCTTTAGCATGATTTGGTACAACTATTAACATGTCAAGTATGGAGTCATTGGACAAGTGTTTAGTCATGCTTTTAGGATCGAGTCACAGTAATTGCTTGAAGGGCACAAACTAGAATAGTTAAATAGGCAAATTTACTTGTTAAATTTCTACTCTCATCACTTGATTTCTACAGGTAATTGCAGAATACCTTCAAAAGATTGATCCAAAGTCAGATGGTGCAAAAAGGGACTGGGTTGCCATCTATGATGAGTGTGCAAATGTTTTGTATCAGGTAATAATGTGCTATGGTTGCTACACTTTGTGCATTTGCTGGCATGAATGTAAGTCTAGTAAGTGGTCAAAGACTGCCGGGGGAAGTTTTGGAAAGGGAATATTGGATAAAGTTGTTATTTTATAATAAGACATCGAGGCCACTAGCAGATGTATAAAGGTGTTACAATACTGAACAAGAAAGATAAAACCTTTGCAAAAGTATCTAAAGATGAAAAGAGGGTTTATGCAGGAAACGAAAACCCACCAATATTGCTCTTACAATGGCTGCAGTGACTGGTTATATGAGCCAAATCGAAAAGATCTCTTCTAGGGTACCGTGATTAAGTGTTCTTAAGTTTAAATTATGTGAGTTCTTTTTTCCTGAAATGATCCTACAAATATGTTTGACAGATCCAGAATGGTCCTGAGAGGATATGATTGCTGGTATCCTAATACATGCTGCCTATGCTGGTGTATATTAGATGACATCGGAAACTCTGGTTGTGTTGTGACTTGAGCTAAAGGCAATTCAAAGACAATAAGTTGATTAAACTTATAATTTTCCACTGAATGTGCAGTCAATTAAAACTATTTTAATTTGCTGGATTTTACACCTTGCTGGTTAGCGAGAACTTAAACCTCTCCAAATTTAATGTGGTTACTCCTCTATGTTTGCCTCAAAAAAGTGAGGAAATTTACTTGAGTTTAGGATTTTAGTCTTCCATGTCAGTAATGAGTTCTGCAACTGAGTACATGGAACTAAAAGCGGTCTTGTCCCTTTTGCGGCATTGAACACTGTATACATTTATAACAATGATATATGTTTGTGCTGTATAATAATGGCTGCTTCAACCAGTTCAGTGGTGATGGTGGCTTTGCCTGATTGCAGTGAACTGTTCTATTATAGCCAAGAGTTTTCAATGTTCAAATTTGTAACATCTGGAAAGATCTAAATTTTTTAAGCTTCTGTTTGTACTTCTAATCATCTTTTCCCTTAAATTATTTGGGTTTTGGATTAAGAAATAATTCTCAGTCAAACTTCTACTTTCAGGAAATTGACTATACAAAGGAAGCTGCTAATGCTGAGTTGTTTGCAGCTAACTTTAAGGACATGGATTATGTTAAAGTTCCCAAGATATGTTGGGAGTACACCACTCCACAGGTTTAAACTTTCAGGAATAGTCGAAGTCAGTACATGATTTTCTGTTAAAAGATCACCTTGTTTAGCAGGCCATCTCTTTATTTGCAGGTTCTGACGATGGAATATGTCCCAGGGATAAAAATAAACAGGATACAAGCTTTGGACCAGTTGGGTGTTGATCGCAAAAGGTATGCAATATGGAGTGAAAATCATAGGACCTTTAACTTGAAACATGGCAAGCAGATTTTGACTCCATATGTAATGGATGCTGATCCTCTGTGCATCAGGTTGGGTAGATATGCCGTCGAATCTTACCTTGAACAGATTTTATCTCATGGCTTCTTTCACGCCGACCCTGTAACTTCCTATACACTTCTACTTTTAGCATCATCTATATTTGGTGAAGAATGATTAAGTTATCAATTTCAAATGAAAGAGATATATTGGTTGGAGTGTGCATTTATTAGCCTGAAGCAATAATTGATTATCGTTTATTTATAACTACAGTGAAAATTTGAACTGCTGAAATCTGACACTAGGCTCCAATTCTAGAGTTGGTTTGAAGTAATTTGAATCTTGATCAGAACACTAAATATGATACTTTTGAATTTCTTTTTACTTCTTGATGATATTGCTAAGTTTTGCAGCATCCTGGCAATATTGCTGTAGATGATGTTAATGGTGGAAGGTTGATTTTCTATGACTTTGGAATGATGGGAAGGTATGCTTGTTGTTTTTCACTTCTTAGTTCCTGTCAACTGATGTTTTGTTGTTTGTGGAAGGATGTGCTTTCCTTTCCATCTATATACTTATGTTGGCCTTTTGCAGTATAAGCCCAAATATCAGAGAAGGCTTGTTGGATGTATTTTATGGAGTTTATGAGAAGGATGCGGACAAGGTAAATATTTCTTAATTTTCTGTAATGCTTTCATTTTCTACTTATTGCACTTTGAACCTGGAATTCATGGCTGAGTACGGTTACAAAGTACCATATTAATAACTGAAGATTTGTGTTATGCAGGTCCTTCAAGCAATGATTCAGATGGGTGTTCTTGTGCCTACTGGAGACGTGACTGCTGTTAGACGAACTGCACAGTTCTTCCTTAACAGGTACTTCCTGGTTAAAAAAATTCTTGAAGCTCACTTTCAAATTTTGGGTCATCCACTTTAAAACTCCTTTAGGGTGCTCAATTGTAGAATAGTAAGCTATTTAGGGAAATAAATTGTGATGCATTGGTTCACAAAAGTTTTTAAGAAACGTTGTCAGTTTTAAAGAGGAAGCAGTGCAATATAGAAATGGATTCATTTTTAATGATGTTAGTAAATATTTAGGCACACTAAGGATTCCACTCACTTGTTTGATTCCCTAGGTTGCTGCTAGGCATTGCTAGCAAAAACTAGCAGGCACAAGTGAACTAGATGCCTGTTGAAAATTAGCATGTATGCTCTTGTTTCGGGGCTGTATTTACCTCATATGATGGATGTATTTGAATCATAGAGTGGCCTTCAGTGGCCAGACTTCAAAATTCTGCTAACAGAAGTTGTGCATGATAAATGGTTGAGGTCTTTGTTCAACTTCTCCCTGTGGGCTAATAAATGGTTTTGTTTGAAATCTGTAGTGTGTGAGAGACTTCACCACACTTTGGAGAGCTCGGTTTTTGCCTCTTTTCCACCTTAGACAGGAATTAGAATGGAAAGGCTTGAATTAGAAAATTCTGGTTCCAGTTTTACATTTGAAGTACTCATAATAACTAAAGATGAAATGCAAATTTTGTAGCTTTGAAGAACGCCTTGCAGTTTTACATTTGAAGTAATCATAATAACTAAGGATGAAATGTAAATTTTGTAGCTTTGAAGAACGCCTTGCTGCACAGAGAAGAGAACGGGAAATGGCTGCAACAGAACTTGGATTTAAAAAGCCATTGAGCAAGGAGGAGAAAATAGAGAAGAAGAAGCAACGTTTAGCTGCAATAGGTATTTTACTTAGATCATTTTGAAATACTCAAGCTGTTGAATTTTGGACTACTATGGCAGTTTGGCAAGTTGCATTTACAAAGGTGGCTTACAACAAACAGAAAAGGAGGGAAATGGTGTCTGGAAGCTAATTTTATATTTGCTATAGCTTTCAAGATATTATAGAAAGAAATGAAAAATTCATTCTGAAAACCCCTAAGAAAATTTGAGAACGAAAACAAAGAGAGGCAGATAGGGTCTGTCACTCATAGTAACTAGCTTTAAATACTAATTAATGTAAATTTTAAGAATGAAGCTACATTTTAAAGTTTGGGGATTTTGGGAGGTAATCGACTTTTATCTTCTGGTCCTATCAGAATATCTGTTATATATATCAACTGCAGTTAAAAACTTGTCCTTTTCTCTGATTTCGTGGCTGAGAAGTTATTTAAACAGAGATTTTCTTACTCTCACTGTTTAATCATGGGAATGCTTATCCATTACATCTACAGTATACTGATTTTGTATCAATCTATCTTTAAACTTCTGCCAGTTTGCTGTCATTTAATCCTCATGACAGCCAGTTGGCAATTACTAATAACTGTTTTGTTCCTGAACAGGGGAAGATTTATTAGCCATTGCAGCTGATCAACCCTTTAGATTTCCTGCCACATTCACTTTTGTTGTCAGAGCATTTTCAGGTATTGTTTCATTCTTCATTTGTTTGGTTTTCTGATATTTGTAACTATTTCTGGCATTTACCTCAAAGCTCTTTCACAGTGTTGGATGGAATAGGGAAAGGCCTTGATCCTCGATTTGATATCACTGAGATAGCCAAACCGTGAGTTCATGCATGGATGTTCTCCTTGATGTATTAATGACCTATAATAATCATTTGCTTTTGTTTTATCTGAACTTGAATTTCATGACAATCCGTGCAGCTATGCTCTGGAGTTGCTGAGGTTTCGTGAAGCTGGTGTTGAAGTTATCTTGAAGGTGGGTTCCTGCTGACTGTCTTTGTATTTGCTTGACTTTAAGCATCTAACAAGGTCTTGAGACTTAAATGTGGCTATTTTCAGGACTTCAGAAAGAGGTGGGATAGACAATCCCGTGCATTCTACAACTTATTTAGGCAGGCTGATAGAGTTGAAAAGCTGGCTGAAATCATTCAGCGACTGGTAGAGATTACATATTTTCTTGATTTTCCACTTAATTCTGGATGGGTTTAATCTGTCACAAGTGTGAAATTGACATATCATTTAAACATTGGTTGTAGGAGCAAGGAGATTTGAAGCTTCGTGTCAGGGCTTTGGAATCTGAGAGAGCTTTCCAAAGAATTGCTGCTGTCCAGAAGACAATAGGAAGTGTGAGTGTTCTGGTTTACTCTAGTCACTCTTCCAGATTATGTTTAAATCCCTTGCTAAAATTAAGTCTAGTTTACTGGTGGTACTCGGAAAAATATGCATTTTCTTATTGCTATAATTGAAGATTTTCTTTGTTATATTGTGCTACTGTATCTCATGATGTGCTGCAATGTTTATTTTAAATGGTCAAATACATGATATTATGCTAATTTTCTTTCTCATCCTAGCTGGCATGAAATTGCTCCACATCCTAGGAAGAATTCTATGTATAGAAGCAAAACATATTGTCTAGTACTGTACAAATGTGTGTTTTGAAGCTTGTAATTTTGACAAACTATAAGAAAGCGATTGTTGTAACCATTCTGTAGAAAGAAAATTACGTGAATAGAGAATTTTCATTTTTACCCTATAAGTTTGCAATCTCAGAATGTAAACACATTATGGCTGCTGAAACAGAAATTCCCAGAAAAGTAATTCCTGTCATCTTTGGCACTTTTTTACCTCTGTACCTGACTGGAAATTGGACTAAATTCTCTTCAAAATGATCGTAGAGGATCCATCTTTTTTTCCAGTACCCTTGCCAATGTCCTGTCCCTTGTTCTCAAAGGAAAGCCTTATTTTGTAGCCTCCCGCTACAACCAACGGAAAATTCAATAATACACTGAAGCTGGGATAAAGTATTTGGGCCAGGTTGTGAGCTACATAGGCCGAACTTGTATGGCTCAGTGCAGTGTGATATTTTCCTAGCCTGGGTATTAGTCTGGCCTGTCATTGATCTTTTTTTTTTTTTTTAATATGACCTTGTTCTCCTGTCTTATAGCTTATCCGAACTTTTATGGTATATTGATATTACATGACCTGGTAACAGGACATTTTACTATTGTCATAGACCATTTACTTATTGTCAAGACCTTTCTGTTACGCCTTTAAATGTTATGCGCATGGAATCTTAATTTGATATCATTGGTTGATTGTCATTAGATGAACCTGAGAAAATGTTGGCCTCAGACTGGTCATCATAAAGTTAGACTTGGAACTTGGAATTAAGTTGGCTATTAATAGTGAATTTGTTTCTACTAGCTTACAAGTTCTTGGAGTTTCAAATATCTTTCAAACATGTTTGACTGAAATTTTTGGATTTTAGTCATGTTATGCTGAACCCTTCCTGACAAATTGCCTTTCTCGTAAGTGACTTTGTTCCTGTTTTGTGCGATAATCTACTACAGGCAGTTGCTGCTGGAAGCTTAATCAACCTTGCAACAATTCTGTATATCAATTCTATCACTGTAAGTGGTGCATCATTTTGTAGAGAAAATAATATACATTTGGAGTCCGTTTTTGTATAAGCTTCATGTGAATGCATTTTGTTTTTCAGATGCCCGCATCCATAGCATATGCCATCTGTGCATTTTTTGGCTTGCAAGTTCTTATTGGGGTTGTGAAAGTGAAGAAATTAGATCAGCGAGAGAGGTTGATAACTGGAACTGCCTAGACCTTGGTGAGTGGTGTTTTATTTTGTATTCACTCTTCACCTATAGAAAAATAATAAAAGAATATTCACATCATTACTGACAAAAATGCGTTTAAGAAGAGTTATTTGTAAGACTTAATATTAAAAGGATGCAGAATAGCTTTTTATTTGAAGTGATGGACCATGTAAAGAAGGACAAATGAAAGATCCCTCTGGCCCTGGCCCGGCCCTGGAGTGGTTCATTGCGCTATGACTTATGTCCTCAAAGTGATTGAATATCGACAGCCCAAAACATTTGAAAACCATTTTTTAGGATTATTTTCTTTGTGGGTCCAACCCAACGGTCGAGAAGTTTTAGTACTCTTGTCGGAAGTCTTGAACAGAAATAATTGAGAAAAAAAAAACCCAGCTGATTTGACCTTCTGTTTTTTTCTTTTTTGATTCAGCAAGACTAGATTTCTGATGAATACTTAGTTCATTTGAAAACCTAGCAGACAAGCATAAACTCTTTCGACTTCAATAACTAGTGAAGAAAGTTTCAACTATTGGGCCGCTAGAATTGGTCTTTTATTGTATCAAACGTAAAATATATTTCCTGATTTACATCAAGGCTGTGGTTAGAGGTCAGGATATTTTGATTTCTCAGAAACGATGAAGGAAGACTTACAGCTGCCTTTTCTTTTCAGCTTTTTATCTGAAATTACAAACAATTAACTTTTTACATAATGACTGTTCATTTTCATTTTCCAAATCTTGTTCCCACTAGTTCATTCTTAAGACAAGTACTTCTAAATAAGAATGAAGGTAGAGAAGGCATTTCTTTTCTCGAGTTTGTCCTGAAATGATGAGCTATTAGGTTGTATAAGCTTTTCTGGTTTGTATTAGGTATTAGACCTGCTGCTGAGAATCACTTCTGTGGTGATTATATATTATAGATTCAAAGTGAGTTCATCAATAGGGAGACGTCATTTCTGATGAAAGCAACTTCCTCCCATCCTGCAAAACCTGAAGAAGTGCAGAACTGGTAAAATCTATTAAGAATTACCATCACGATATTACGGAAGGAGCTGCTTGGTCGTCCTGGTGGTTGAGGTCCAGGGGCATCCTGCTGGTAAAGGCTTGAGGTCCAGGGTCATCCTACTAACAAGGATCGAGGTCCAGGCAAGTTAACGTGAAGACAATGAGCTTTACACATTTAGTCAAAGTTGTTTTTTATGATAGCTGAAGGCACTTGGCTGAGTTTTCAAACTTCTCAACAAGAATGTCTCCTTAAGCTCGTTTGTGGCAGGCTATAATAACTCTGCTGTCTGACTTCTTGGAGCCCTTGTGTATAGATGTATGTAACTTTGTAGATTTTTTACATCAAAATTGTTAGACCATTGTATAGCATGTGTAATGCATATAGCAATTCTTGTAACTACAACCTCCTCTTAGGAAGTTTTGATCCAATTGTACCCTGTAATGCCATAGACTAAAAAATGTCATTCTTTAGATGACAGAGATTTTTAAGAACTTCAGTTTATGCCATTCAAGTCAGATATATAATGCTTGTGTTTCTATGCTTGGGATTTGTAGAGTTACTATTGACCAGAGTACCAGATTAAGTCTGGTTTTGTAAGAGACAAAGGAAGTATCTATCTTTCGTGTCCCTCTCTCTATCTCCATCTCCTATTCTATTTGGCTTCTTGGATAACACACGTTCGTCCAAGTCATTGAGCTGTACCTGTCCGTAGGTTGGATGTCCATGTGCAGAAGCCAATACTTAATCTGATTTCCGTGTGAAAGTTTGACATCTTCAACCATGATAGCTCATGCTGTCTTGAAGTATGTTTTGTCGTTTCTTCAGCAGTAGCTAATCACATGAAATGAATCTGGCGAAACCAATGGAAGTTGAACACTTGAACTACAAACTAAAAGTTCAAGAAAAAAAAAATCAACGAGGAAAAGACTTGCAGATCTAGCCTGATTAACTATGGTGGGAGCCAGGTTCTAACAGGGAGTGGTGTTTCGAGTCCATTCAATGTACTATAGCAGACATTCTAGTTAGGGGCAATCAATATAATAATCACCTTCACAACATTCAAGAAGTATGTCATAAGAGTAGCAAGATGGACCCATAGAGTTTCCTTGTATTGCTTGTTGAATGAAAAGTTTCCTATATATATATATATAAAGGAGTTATAGTTTGTCTGTTGGGTGATTTTTATCTGATATTTTAAGGGGCAATTTAGAGATTGTATAAGCATCATACAAGTAATCCACCTTACAGTACAAGCGGGCCATGCTCATTGGGATATGAGTTTACTAAAGTGCCCTTTGTGAGATGATGATTACATTCATAAATGGTAGTTATGTGTTGTTAATTAATGATAAAACACAAAGGAAGTGAGGTGAATTGGGGGCAAAGCCATCCTATTGAATTAAATGTGTTTAAGACAATATTAATTGGCCAAAGTAGAAGAACCATTTGAAAACTCTTTGTGAATTGTAACCGTCGGAAATTTTGTGCTCTTCATCGTTAAAGTTTAAGAAACATTAATTGCGTTCTTCCAACAAAACACACTCATTTGAACCGGTAATTGCAGCATGTTGAAGAGCTCATTAAAGTGTGAGAGATTACGAATCATTTAGATAAACATGGTATGACATTTTTGGCTACCATTAATAGTATGCCTTGCCTAAGATAAAAACAAATTATCCAACGTTACCAAATTATTTAACAAAGCCATAGGTATAAACTCCCATGCTTTGCAAGGGCCTTCTCCCTAGTCTTTATTAGTTCAATTACATCATGTGCCAAACCAATTACTGCAGTGACACTTGCTGGAGATCCATGTACTACATATTTCTTGAGAAGTTGCCAAGTTTTAGCTTTTTCTTTTTCTTTATAAGTTTTTTTTAACTCAATACTCTTTCTCTTATCTTTGCACCTTCTAATCTGGCTTGATTTGAATCCTTATCCACCAACGAGATCAGGTGCCTCTCCGGTTGATATCTGTTCATTTTGGTCTATTTTATTTAACTCTCACAACTTTTACTGTAAGCTCGTATGGTTTGATGCAATCGTGATTTTTTATTTTAGTTTAGTTTCATGACCTGACAAACTCATTCTCCAAAATTTACACTAAAGTTGTATCAATTTACACCAAATATTATAAAAATTACATAATTAGACAGTAATTCAAACAGAAGAGGCTTTTGATCCGATTAATCTCTTCTTTTGTAATTTTTCCGGGCGAATCACAATATCAGGTAATGCAGCCTTCATTTGCATTGCTTTTATCCGTAATTTTAGTATTCTCAGTTCTTAGTGGAAACAAGAAATTCTATAGATGTGGTCATCTGGCTCTAATCTTTGCCCCAAAAAAAAAAGATCTAAATTCCTACCCAAAGAATCACCAAAGGGCTTGCACAATTTTGACTTTGCATTTGCTTTTGCTAGGCCACAAAAATAGCAGTACAAGGGTATTTGAGATCCATAGATCATCTCTCTCTCTTTTTTTGTTTTTTTTGTTTTGTTGGTGGTTTTGTGATCCCTGGAAGGAATGATTTCGTTAGAGTGCCTGATGAAATCAATTTTCCCTACTTGTTCCTTTCAATTTTACATTTCTATACTTATAGCAGCATATCATTAGCTGCCATGGTTCTCAACAAGATCCTGAGAGCAACCAAGCTTGTAGCTTGAAAGGAAGAATAAATAGTAAATACTATACAGAAGGAGTTTAAAGTAATATAAGCTCTAGGATCGGCAGATAAAACTAATGAATGGGAAAATACTTTTGATTAAATACAATAAATCAAAGCAAGTAAATATTTGACAAAGAATTCAATAGCCATGTAATAAAAACATTACTTTGGCAGTTAAATATTAGTTTTTCTTTTTTAAAATAGGAATGACTGTCTTATAATGTTATATCATGAAATAAGTTCATGATGATGTATATGTCTTTGTTTAGACCGCTCTATAAATCCAATATATGCCTATGAATTCTTGGGAAATTAACTTTTTTTTTTGGTAACATTTAGCTAAAT
Source organism: Coffea arabica (assembly GCF_036785885.1). NCBI lineage: Eukaryota > Viridiplantae > Streptophyta > Magnoliopsida > Gentianales > Rubiaceae > Coffea > Coffea arabica. Next base: position 14,284,568 of record NC_092323.1, on the reverse strand, counting down.
AGCAATGGATCTTCTTCATTCTTCATGAATGGGAGCTTCATTTGCATGTGTTTTAACTTCTTTGGAGTATAGGTACTGAAACTCCTCCTCCGAGTTGAAGTGATCAATAACCAATATGGACGGCACAATCCTTACTAAAATCAATGCTAAGAAAATCAAAATTAAATCTTGATTAAATTGATGGCTCAAGAAGATTTAGATACAGCTACAAATCCATTAAATATCACTTTTGAGTTTTTCTGTTTTTGTTATTAATATCTAAGAACGCTCGCCCAGATCTGCCAGACTGGTGTGTTTTTGCAAGTTTTAAAGAATTCTGATGCTACTCAACAATTCAATTTGGCCTCATAACAAACCTAGAAAAAAAAAAAGGGCAAAATAACCTACTGGATAACCATTTTCCTTGAGTACTGCAATGCAAACAAAATAAAGTGAAGAATATTGAAGATTTCATCTTACGAATTGGCAAAGTTTCTTAAAGACAAGGAAGAAGGAGGAGCACTAGTTGGGCTTCTTTTTTTTTTTTTTTTTGCCTTGAATACTAGTCAAAAGAACTGATCAGGACAAATATATATATATGATGGAAACCAAATCTTCACCTACTTAGGGAAGAGACTGAGTATAGATGTAGTCTTCATTCTCTAAAATTGTATTACTATCTTCTGATCCATTAATCTTGCCTTGTTTGCACTCATGAACACTATTCTCCTTCTCACACTCAGCTTTTACCTGCATCCAACTCATTCAGAAGATAAACAAAAACCCATTAATAATATTCATCTATCTTGGGCTGTTTTACAGACTTTATGCTAACGCAACACTTACTGTATTGGTGGAGCTTGCAGAACCACCTATCACCATCTGATTTGATTCTTCTTTGCCTAGAGTAACAAACAACAAACACAAGAAGATAGCCAGGATAAGAAAGAAAATCACGCTTGTAAGTTTCATGGTATTCAAACAGTAAAGAGAGAGTCTCAAGGAAAGATTTGAACATATGTGACAATGATATATCTGCTGTTTTCTTTGTACTAGCTAGGACAAAGGAGTCAAAAGTCTAGTAGTTGTAGTATTATAGTAACAAAAGAGGACAATCTAAGGATGATTTGATTATGATATCTTGAGCGACTAATCTAATCTTCAAAGGGTTTCGAGCTGTCTTGTGATTCCACAACATGAAGCTCGATCATCAAGATAATGGGTTGGCGTCTTTGGTGTTTTGTAACTAAAATATGGCAATAAACAAACACAGGCACAATGGAAAAGGAAGTGTGTTTTTGGGTGGGGGTGATTTTTTGTTTGGTCCCAAAGATGCTCCACAGAGGTTGAGATCTCGTCTCACACTTTTCTTCTTTTTTTTTTTTTTTTTGTTTTTGATAAAAAGGGCAAACAGAAATTTTATTACTGAGGTTGAGATCTCACAATTTAGAAATTAGTTAGTTAACATCAACATTGCTTGATGGAGTCATATTAGCCCAAGAAAACCCTACATCATGGAGGGCCTTGCCCTCGTTAAGTTTGGGGTATAAATGGGGTCATATTAGTTAGCAGAAGAAATTTCTGGATAATGTAGCTTTTGATGAAATGGTTCAAGAACATTTTTGAAAAACCATATTTTTTTCTTTTCTTTTGGGAATAATTACATACGAAAAAATGTCTAAATATTGATCTATGATAAATACATTCGTATGAAGCTGATTATTTTTGTACACACAAATGAAATTGTGTAAATTGACTTGATGCACACGTAGGAGAAGCCTGCATTCTTGATCCCTGTACATGTGATACTGATTAGGATATCAACCATTGAACATAATTGGATAATTGGACCTTATGATCTAAAAAACCAAGGAAATAATATTGTTATTGAATTTGTCCGATACTTTCACTAGTTTTCTTTTTTTTTTTTAATGATTTTGCCCAATAAATGTAAGGATTATCTCCATCAGACTTTAAACACTACTTTCATTGATTTGGCAATTCAAAATAACGTGTGAGAAACTATCTTGTTTTATGCACTTTTAATGTTCTTATTTTTGAGGTCCTCTACAGTCTAAATGTAGTGTATAATAGACGTGGTTTTGTGCCTTTTGGCCCATATTTTGGATTCGACTAGTTCACGATATGTCTCTAAGACCAACTATTAAAAGATATTGATAAATTAAGGTACAGAAGCCAATGAGAAGAACAAGCCTTCTAATGTGTTAAAGCTGAATTAGTAGTATAAGATACTAAGGGTGTGTTTGATAGAACTGAAGTTTGAAAATTAAAGTCTGAAGTCTTAATTTATTAAATTGTTAAGTACAAAATCTAATACATTTAAGTATATAACACATTAAATGATAAGTAAATAGCCTATCAATTATTTTTTGGATCAAATTTTGTCTAGAAATTTCAGTATAACTTAATTAATTTAGATGTTCTTTTTCTTATTATTAAATGTATATTAACATGTTCGGTTTAGACTATCTTAACAATTTTTTTTTTTGAGGGTAGACTATCTTAACATTAAGTTTCTTGCTGAATTGGTTATCAAACAAGACCTAAGTTGACATTAATCAAACTGCATAAGATATGTAGGACAAATGTGAGGGATACAAGTTTATGTTTTATTTTATTGTTGGTCATTATGCAGGATACTAAGTGGGCATGAGTACAAATTGAAACACAAAAGACTCAATTGAGACTAGTGAAAGACATCAAGAAATAAAACTGCAATATTCCAACTAAAAAGCAACTGACTTCTTCCAATTAATTTCCTTCTTTTAAAAGTTGGTTAGAGTGTTAGTGCTACTTTCATTGCTACAAAAAAATAAAGTCAAACAAGGACTCTCACAAGCTGATATTTTGCCAACATGAATTATTTGATTCGACTCCCAAATTATATGTCTCCACATTTTTGTTCTTACGAATTCTTCAATTCTAAAATAATTCAGTTAATGAAGAGAAGAGTGACATGAATTTGCTTATGGCTCTTCTTGCAAGGCGCAGAAAGGGTTTTATCCTATTCAGATATTATATCAAATTAACATAATTTGATCCACGTTTTCAAGTTTGATCATTTTAGACGTTTCAATATTTCGAGTTGTCTGAATAAGGCTAGAATTTAAATTTTGACCAAATAAGCTCCCAAAAATCGTGTTTAATCTCGATTCATTTGCACTCTAACTTAGTCCTATTTGATAATCAAATTTAATATCCCAAGAATGAATATCTGAATTCTGAATTAATTAAATGGCACTAAATGTTCTAGACAAGACTTGTTGCTAACAATAAGTGATGAGTTATTCATTTATCACTTACTATGATATATATTCAAATGTATCAAAATTTAATATTTAATAATTTAATGAATTTAGACTTCTGTTTTTAGACTTTAGTTTTATCAAACGCACCGTTGCTGTGTAACAGCTTAAATTATGTTGCTTAGCTCTCAATAATAGTACTCTCAATTTGAGTTTATGAAGAAACTCTTTCTGAATAGAGACTTGGGAATCACAATAACCTTTTTTGGAATTACGGTACATATTTGATATTTCACGTCTTATATAAAAAATCATAAAACTATTAACTAACTGCAAATCAGTACTCTCATTCTCAGAATTTCAGAATTGCACCCCAAAATTTCTTCTATCTTGCAAACTTAACCACTGGCACCTTTCCATAGAATTTTGGCACCCTTAAATTAGAAATTTTGCACCTAAAGTTTTGGTATTTGACAAAGCCCAAATCACCGGTTTGCCAATGGGCGTTTGATCACCATCTTTTTGCCTTTTCATTTCATTAACATAATTTTTGCACGTAGCTAGGCACGATTAATAAAAGAGTACTTAGTGAAAAAAAAAAAATAGGTCGAAATGGTCAAGTATTCTACAAAATTGAAAATTGTAAAAGTTGAGTGGTCTATTTTAAAGTTGATTAGCAGAAAGTTTGTAATAAAAAAGTAAAATATGTGGCATTGGAGTAAAATTTTGCCCTTATGATATTTCAGACTTATAAGTAGTATAAGTGATACTATCCCATACATAGGCCACAAATAAATTCTACATTATTAGTTGATTCTGCTAATAAAGGAATCAGATTCAGAGAAGAGAACATTCTAATAGTGGGAGTAAATGTGAAGTTTAAATTCTTCCATTGTAACTCAAGATGGTGCTTTGCCAAATTATGTGGATTATTTAAAATCTCTCATTGGTTTTGACTCAAATCACATTGAATTTGTCAAAAATAACTTTTAAATACAACTCGAGTAACAATATTATGCCAAAAAAATCTTCTATTTTTTTTGTTTTGGCTTAAATCACATTGTATTTAGCTTGACTAGAAAAGATGGAAAGTATACAGATTGTCTATATTAGCTATAGAAATTAGAGAGAATTTTGTATGTTAACCATAGAGTTATGTTGTACCAACGGTCAAACACCCTAATAGAGATTTGTTCTTTATTAGTTACTTCAATCATCCACCTGAGGCTGAAAGTTGAACCTTAATCAAGAAAAGAAAAACTTTGTTTTAGATTTTTGTTTAAAATTCTTTCAAGTTTTACCAAAAAAAAAATATATATATATACTCTTAAGTCAATTGAAAATTACTTACATCTTTCGAAAGGGAAAATGAGCAAATAAAATGTCTTTGCACATTTTGCCTTGTACTAAAATATTCATGACATCTTGTCCAAAAGGAACTTATTGAATGTATGAATTCTAGTGGATTTTGATATAAATTTTAGGATTTTTCTAATGCGTGTCCATTCGGCATTCATTAACACATTTAAAATTTACTTAACCTATCAGCATATAAATATACTAACAATTATTATCCCCTCTTGCATTTATATGCTTTCTTGTCTAATCTTACCGGCTCTCTTTTGTATTTATTTATTTTTTCTAATTAATCTTATATTTTAAAAAAAATATGATACCTGAAATATATTTTAACGGGCACCGTTAAATTGGCTCTAAATTTTATATCATCTCCTATCCCATTTGGTGACACGAAAGCAATTCGATGGGTCAAAACATGACAAGAGACATATTCAGAATCAAAATTCTAAAGATACCTTTGCAAGCTTGGACAAGAAATACTTCTTATTTTACTGTCACACTTTGTCAATATTCAGAAGTCCAAATCAGAAGGAATCTTCCAAATTGTCCAATTATGAAAAAAAAAAGCATAAAAAGGGTCACTACCAATAGCCCAGGTCCCCTTACAAAGACATTTACTGTAGAAAAATAAAATTATTGCACTCCAAATTGGTCAAGTCAACCTGCACCTTTTTGTATAATGAACCATAAAAGAAAATTTTGACTAAAAGATAAGGAGAAAAAACAACAAATAAAAATCATAAATAAATTGACCCCATTAAGATTAAGGTATTGGTTAAAAGGCATGTGAGTGCCTAGTAGGGCCTAGAGTCAGTTTTTGTGCTGTCCTTTACAGATTGTAGTTATGTAACAGCCTTATACCGACCAACTTGCTCATCCCTCTCCATCTCCCAAGCCTCCTTTTTTTTAAATTTATATGATTCACTTTTTTGCCCTTTTTCTCTTATTGGGTTCTTTATGTACATAGCTCACATTGTATAAGAAAATATTAGACAGAGATATACAAAGTTACATACCTGTAACACTTTATGGTTAGAGGAGAAGAAATAGGTTGCTTGGATAGAGTATTATTTGAAATATTATTTAAAATAATAACTGTAACACTTTTTATAATGTGATGTATGTGAAATAAAAATGTGATTGGAAATATAAAAAGGTGGGTTGGAAAATGTGTTTATGATGCAAGCGAAATAATATTTGGAATAATTTCACTATCCAAACAATTAATAGTTTTTGTGTGGGAGCTTTGGAGACTTTTTTCATCTTGTTAACAAGAACTCATTTCTTGATTTTCTTCTGGCTAAACATTTATTTCTTGTACTCACTCCTGACAAAGAAATCCCTAAACTTCCTAAAACTCTAAAAGGCAATATATTAGTTCTTACTAGCTAATTAAAATCTTTAAAAAAAATTAAAAATTGTTTTTGGGTAGAATTATTTTTTAGACTGCCTCCTTTACATTCTTATCAATATTTCTTATGATATTTTCTAGTGTAGCAAATAAGCTAGCTAGATTGGTAGGAAAATTATTTTTTTCCCATGAGCTTTTTTATTCTGTTATTTTTCTTAGTTTTAATTTTTGATAAGAAAAAGTTTAGTAGTGGAAAATTTCCCAATTCTAATGCTAAGGTAGCACATTAACATGTTTTTCAATAATACAGTGATTCTTATAGATTACCTATAAACAAGAGACTATTTGCATCACAACTCTAATTTGAACTAAGCCCTCCGGGGCTTGGTCTGGCGGTTGAGGTTGCTGAAAATGGAGCCTTAAGTCCTTGGTTCGAACCTTGCTGCCAGCAAGTTGTGGAGGGTGGGGAATAGTCTGCGGGATCCACTCCCTGCGGGACACCCCTAAAAAAAAAAAAAACTCTAATTTGAACTAAAATTTCCCTTATATAAGATGAATGAACCTTACTAGTTGAATTAACCTCTGTTGATTTTCTTTGTTTTAAAGGATAATATTAGAAACTTCTCCTACTGTTTCTCTTAATATCACTTAATACCTCTTCGGTTTTAAAAACATCACTTATCTCCCTTACATTTGCTATTTGCATGACAATTTAAAAAAAAAATAAAATCCTAAACTACCCTTTTGCTAAACAAAAATATTCTTAAGTGACTTTGTTTACTCCATTAAAATCACCATCTAAAAAACAGTCTTAAGTACTACCATCACGTCACAAAGTCATACTTGCTAAAAATATAAATTTGAAAAACACAAAATATTCTTTATATGATCAACATCAATTTTTTATGAATCCTATATTTTTTCCAACAACTTCTCAAGCCATGACCTAAACCTTTAAGTTGTAATAAATCAGTATAAAAATCAAATCAAAATCTGGGGAATTCCAAAATCTCAAAGATGCTAAATGCTACTCAGAGAAAACTCAGGGAGGTTTTCTAATATTATCCCTTGTTTTAATCACCTCTGTAATGAATCAATATATGTTAGACCTATATAATACCGGCTCGCACTTGGGTGGATCCTATTTTTAAAGATCCAATGGCTTAGATTGAGTAACACCATCTCACAAAGTGGTATGTCACAATTTGGGTCATTGCGTCATTGAAAACTGGATTTACCCAAGTTTTGGACTATAATACCTCCTCCCTCTCTCATAGACTTACACACTTCACATAGAGAACTCTCACAATCTCACTTTTTGTGAGGATCCAAAAATTTTCTTATTTTTATTTTATTTACTGGCGTATTTAAATATTTGTTCACTCGTTTTTCCTGAATAATTTATTTCAACCATTTTAAAACCATTTACATGAAACTATGACTTGCATATATTTTTAAAATATCCCGTTAATAAATTTAATTTTCGAAAACTCGTTTAGTAAGAAATAGCGAATACGCGTTTGGAGGCAATATTCGATCTGAGAGTACAGTGATCTTGGAGATTTGAGGACTCATGCGTTAGTCTTAAAATAGATATTTTTATAATTAATTACCCTAGTATTTGTTAGTTATATTATCGTTACAAGAATTTCTTAGAAATTACGCTTTATCGTGCGTGAGTCGGAAGTTGGTGTTTTCACGTGCGCGACTAATTGGACGACTTTAAGAAATTTATTTTAGAATACTAAGAGTGAATAATTATAATGTTAAAGGAACTACATTAGAGGTTTAGTGCACACGTGAAACAAACCCGAGAGAAAACAGACACAAAACGCGCGCGTGCGCGCACTATTAAGAGTTGACTTTTGGACAAATTTTAACCACAAAACCTCAAGCTTCTCAAGGAAGCTTCATTCACCAGCCAACCCTTCTCTTTTTCACTTCAAGTGCCGGCTGAAAATCTTCAAGGAAGAGGAAGAAAAAGACTTCACCATTTCACTCCAAATTCTACTTCAAATCACCTCAAACTTTGCATCCAACCTCAAAATTACTTGGAGATTCACTTAAGTTAGAATAAGGACATCATCTCACGATTTTTCTTGGGCTTTAGAGGTGCAAAATTTCTGATTTTACTCCAAAGTGTAGGAGGTAATCATCCGATCACCTAATCTTAACTTTAGTGGGATTCTTTTTGCTAGGAAGCTTGTAGCTTCATCGTTATTGTTGTGGTTTGAGTTTAAATGTTGGAGTGGCCTCTATAAAATCTCACAATAGATATATTGGACTGATATGGTGATAATAAATGTTGTTTGAGGTAATTATATGTTAAACAAGATGATATTTGGGTAGGAAAGTGAAAAGGAAACCGATGGAAGTTGATGTTAGGTATGAACGAATCTGTCCTATTTTTGTAGTGGTTTGATTTCAAATTTTTGATGCTCAATTGACCTTGAAACTGATGTATATATGTTGTGTGTGGTGTGTATAAAGTTTCTACCAAAAATCATTTGGATTGGTTGGATAAAAATTGAATTTTGGCAAGAACAAAATCTGAAAAACGTGTAACAGTGTTCCTCTGGTAGTGTTCTTTGAATGAACATATCTCTCTGTCCGGACATTAGAATTGAGTACCGTCAGCGGTATTCAAAACTAGACATCCGTAGTTTTCTAACGGTGTATCATGCACCTTCTAATTCGAAGTGAGTCATCTGTAGTGCCCTGTTCTGTCAGTCCAAACGAGAGGAAGTTAGAAACTACAATTTGTGGCTCTATTTTCTCTCCTTTGCAAACTGAATTTCAAAATGATTTGTTTAGATGAAATGTAGCCTTTTGAATCTAGTTTTCAACGCCACTGATCATTCTCAATTTCAAGTTGTATTGAGTGAGATATGGTACAATTTGTAAACTGCAGCAAATCTGGAAAACCCTTTTTTCATGCTGACCGACTGGTTTGGTTACTTGTGAGAGGTTTTATTTTGAGATTTTGATGTTAACCAACTAACAATTGGTTATGAAATGTTTCTTGGACCTTGGTTTCACAAATGACCCAAAAATTGGACTGATTTCATGATACAAAGTGTTTAAAAAGGGAAGAGAAGCTTGAGTTCCCAGATTTGTTTTGAAAATTTCACAAACTTCAGTTGTCTTGCTAACTGCCTTCCCACGTGAGTTTTTGTGTAAAATTGGGTAGAGATATAGTTCGTATATGGAAGATTTAGTATACCGAATTGGTGTATTTTCAATGCCAATTCGATGGCCAAAAAATACTTCAAAGATAGCCTTTCAAATCTGAAAAATGACTGAACAGTTATAAAATGCGACGAACTTTGAGCTGCTATATCTCAATGCTTAAAAGTCCGATTTCAGTTCCGTTTATTGTGTTTTAAACCTTGGTTGGAATTCTAATTGAGTTACAAATTTCAGAGGCTAGTTCACTTTCTGTGAATTTTACCGAATTTCTAAAGTTTGCCGAAAAATAAGACTAAAACTGTCATGTGTGCCTATAGTCAGCCACTTTGAGCTAAAATTTGAATATCTTCCGTTTAAAATCTTGGAAGAGTGTCTTTTATGAACTTTTAGTAATTCCAACGGTATAAAATTTTTCAATTTTGGACTTACTAAGTGCAAGATCTGATTTTTCTAAATTTCTCACGCAAAACTGAAATTTGCCGATTTCTTAGAAAATGAAAATTTGAGAACTCGTTATTCTTTCTTGATGTTAATTGATCGGTTTAAACTCGATTTCATGAAAGAAATCAGTTTTTCTTGTGTTATTAAACCATCACTTTTGAACTTCGATTTTCGAGAAAAATAGGTTCTCTTTTGAGACTTTGGTTTAATCTAAACAAGTGGATATTTTTTCTTGTGTGTTACGTGGTAGTAGGTTTACGTGAGTGATGTATGGTCACTATTTCTTCAGGTACTCAAGCGAGTCTTGAAGAGAATTTCGGAGGGGACAACTAAAGACTTTACTCACTCAATTACTTTTGAATTGGTGAGTGTCAAGTGCATGAATTACGTGTTTACTTGATTAATTTTACTTGTATACGTGAATATAACTTGATGAGATGAGTGTGTACTTTATCGCACTCACACTCCTTTATTTGACTTATTACTTAACCTATTTGAAGTTGTATGTCGATTGGAGTGAATCTCGTCGACTATTATACGTGATAACTATTATGCGTGTTTATTATTATACGTGTTTACGTGGGGGACGCCCAAATCTCATTAGCCAATCTTGCGACTCGAACCGGCATGGGTTTGGTCAAAAAGTTTGATGAACCATGGAATTATTACAAAACACAACTTGATCTTCTGAGATCTTGTTCGGCATACTCGTGTAGTATCGCCCTTTTCGTGCGTGTTTGTGACAGCCCCACCTTCCCCTAAGGCGAACCAAAGGGGTTAGAGGACTGCCTGCCCAACTCTCGTCAGGACTAACGGTTCAGTTCAGAGCGATCTAATACGTTCCGGAACTTACAAACGCGCGTAAACAAGTCAAAATCACAAAAATAAAAAAAAAATGAAACCGGAGTCGGCCATAAATAGTAACCGACATGTCAAAACCCAACCAAACATCAAACAAATATTTACATGTTGAAATTAAGCATATACAATCCAAAGTGGCCTACAAAAGTTATTCCAAAGTGGATACATGTACGGTTTGCCAAATCAAAAGAGAAACGGATCCAAAAGTACATTTAGGGTTTCAATCAAGGAGCTATACAAAAGATATGTCCATCTAGCTCAATTCGGCAACCAATTATCAAATCCAGTCCAAAAGTATTTATTTTCCTGTAAGGAAAATAAAAGAGAATAGAGTGAGCTTACGCTTAGTGAGATAATACCACTCAAGCAACCAAGTTCATATAAGCATCATGCTTTTCATTCCAATACATCAAAAGTAAGTAAAGGCACACATTAATAGTGGTGATAAAAGGATACGGGCGGCTCTCAAGAGCCCTTTTCCTCGTTTGCATTCTTGATCGGATCTCATTGAGCCTCCGTCAATGTTTAAAAGTAACCAACCGTAGGCTCCACTTTACTTCCATTCCTTCCACCCAACATACCTCTACTGGGCCCGAACTCCAAACAGTAGAAATTTGGTAATACTCGAGTATACCGGAATCAAGAGTCTCACTACTACAAGATTCCATATAACAGTCCCCATGGCTTGTCAATTTTCACGACCAAGCCCTCGCCGGCTCGATCCAATCGACTACCAATAGGGTTGAGCTCAGTTGTATCAATAATGGTCGTTGGATACTCGTCCAAGCGACACCAAATTCATGAACCAATTCAGTATTTCATGTATCATTCAATCATTGCAGTAAAATAGTAGACAATCATATGAGATACCAAATGGGTGAGGGCGATCAAGTACACCCTCACTTAATTAAGTTCAACGCAGCAAACAAGCCTTCAAGGCATCAAATTCACATATACCAAAGCCACATTGTAAACAACAAGTGAGTGGTACACTCACCAATCAAGCAAATGATATTTCATGCACTTTCGCCTAAGAGCGTCTTGCACCACCGTCATGTCCTAACATATTCAAATAAGCACAATAAGACTCAATTACAAGTCATAAACCAAGTCTCAATACCACCAAAATAGGCTCTATAAGAATACATAAGCACTAGAGTAAACCAGAAAAATCCGGAAATGGAATAAGCTCTAACAAAAAAAAAAATAGTTTTTGACATCATTTTGTGGTTTTGGCACCATTGGCATTACGATTATCGGATAGAGGTGAAAGATACACCGTTTCGAAACTAAGAGATAGGGCTACAATGTTGAAGAAGGCTACTCTGCCCAGTTCTTGGTGTAACTAGGTCAAAAATGCAAGATACTAACCCAGAACCGCAAAACACAGGTTCACAAATCACATTCTGGTTCAAACATCATAAGTCAGGCTACCTAAGTCCAAATCAAGTAATTCCAAAGCCATCCGAAAGCTAAGATACACGGCTACAATTCATCAGAAGACCTCAATAACCAATTCCGAAGTATTCCCAACCAAAATAACCAATTACAGAAGCAATTCTCAAGTTCGGGTAAAAACAGGGCAGCAGGGGTAATTCAGTCTTTTCACAAGTTACGTTGCTCCGATTGACCTGAAATTTTGTAGGAATCTCTAAAATATCATTCCCTACAACTTTTATGTTTTAACCTAAGGCCAATTCGGCCTCTAACTATGAGCTACAGTGCCGGGCAGAATGTAGAACATGAAACCCTAGCTTTCCAATTTTCCTTCCAAAACAGAAATTTCCTGCAATTAACCACTTTTTCCACTTTCTAGCTTCCTTAAATATCATTTTCAATCATCATACATGATCCCATAATAATAATCATATGAAAACAGAAAAATCACCAATAATTATAAAACTTCACCAATTCAACCAAAATCAAGATATAATCCATAAAATTACATCTTAAACTACCACCAAGCATGAATTAAACATCATTAGATGGAGGAGAGAGGTTCCTTCACAACTCACCTTAGCAACACAAGAGAGAGAGCAACTAGTCACCTTAGCTTTCCAAACAACTTCACCAATCACCTCACCAACACTAAGTGAAGAGGTTTTATGGAATAAAAGCAAGTTTAAGTGGTTGTTTTGATGGATTTGAGCTAAATGGAAACAAGAACTTGGAGAGTTTTCTTTCTTTCTTTCTTGGAGAGGGCCGGTTTCAAGGTGCTAATTTTTGAGTGATTTTTGGTCAATTTTTGAGTGATTTTAACCAAATGGTTAAAGGGTGAATAGTGTTCCAAAAGTGAAAACTAATCATATGGTGACACTTGTCACCCTAGTTAATGCATCCATATCTCTTTGTTCCCTCTCACATCAATCCACTTGGTAACTTCTAATTATCTCTTAGCACCCGATAATTTAAACCCAGTATCCGAAACTTAACCTAGTTGGCCGAATTTTTCTGAATTTTTCACCTTAGTGGGTCCCACGTCCGGTATACGCTCTTAATTTCTTAAAACCTAACTAATACTAGAAAACTCACCTAAAAACTATATTTACTCATAAAAATTATCTAGAAACTTTTTGAATAAATAAAATGCAGAAAACATGCCAGTAACCCGAATAAAAACTAGAAACTGGGAACAATTACGGGTTCTCACAGTGTTTTGTTACGGATCCGAGATGGTGGAACGGTGGATGGAGGAAGTATTAAGTGAAGTTTCTATGGATTTAATAGCTATCCGGATGACGGAGTGTTCTCACGAGGGGGGTATCGGATCGAGTCTTGGCAAAGCAAGTGAAAATTAGCTCTTGAGAGCTCCTGTATCCTTAACAAGTGTGTTATATTATCAATTGTGAATTACTTGAATTTTCTGACTTTAATTCCTGTACATATGTTATTGTTACTGGTTAATTGAACTATGTGTTCGCATGTGCATGTTTTGTTTTTTTTTCTTGGCCTCACGAGCATTCGCTCACCCCGTTAGATTTGTTTTCCTTAGCAGGACCGGATATGAAGATTTTGGAGAAAAGCCGATTAGATTACTTTTTTGATTAGTACCTTGATTGTAATTGTTTGGTCGACTTATAACGGTTGTATTTTGGGACTTGATACACAGTTGAATTGGGATTTTGGATGTATTTATCTAGACAACTTTTGGAGGTTGTATATTTGGAAATGAGATGTACTTTTGGTATCTTGTAAAATAAGATTGAATATTTATGTATGAAAATGACTTTGTACCTTTATTCCGACTTTCATTGTTAGTATTAGAGTTTAAGTTTGAATTGGAATTGTCTCGAGTCCTGGTGAGAGTTGGGCAGGCGTCCCGCGGATACCCTTGGGTTCGCGCTTGGGAGAAGTGGGGGCGTCACACCTTTGTCTCTCACACACTTCACACAATATACACATCTTTCTCTCACACACTACGACACGTAGTCTCACCTTTCTCTATTACACATTTCACACAATATACACAGTTACACACCTTTTTCTCACACACTAAGATACATGGTACAATCACCACCTTGTATACCGCCGTCTCAATTTATTTGTCACGTTTTAAGAATCCAATTTGTTAAGGATAGTATTTTGATTGTAATATTTGTATTTTTTTTAATCTTACCCCCATAAATTCAAATTCTAAATTTGAATAACAATATTCATATTATTAAAGAGGAATGAGGTCATATTAAAAGAAGAAATTAATAAAATTATTATTTAATATTTTTAACATGACAAATATTTTAAAATATTTCAAAATAAAAACGACACCAGCGCGTCATTTTCAATGGAACTTTCAATGGAACGCGCAGAGAGTCGTCCTATATCACACACTCACACAACATAGGCTCACAATTTGACCTTTCTGTTTCTCACACACGTCATACTAACACAATCACAATCCCACCTTTCTCTCTCACACACTACACACAGAGACGTACAGAAAGACATAGCACAGCACAGCACAGCACACCACACTATCACAGCACTACTCAGTCTCCCCCCATACATTCTTCCCCTAATATAAAAACCCTAATTCTCTTGCTTCCCTCCCCTTTTGTCTCCTCTCCAACTACCGCTACCTCCACCACCGCCCCTAACTCTGCACCATCACACCACTTTCCACCACCATCATCTCCGCCGCAGCCGCCTTCGCCTGTCAAATGCCTCACCCCTAATACACATCGTCCTTTCTTACTCTCTCGACTCCAATGACTCACACTCTTTCTCTTCTACTCACATTCATCCTCCTCCTCCACCACCTCCAACTCCGCCACTGCTCTGCTGTCGTGGACGACGAAATCCGGTCACTTCTCGAGTTCAAAAAGGGAATTAAAATCGACCCATTAAACAAAATCTTCACCACATGGAACGAAACCCTTTTAGATCCATCCATTCGCTCCAGGAACAACGTCACTTGCCCCTCCTCCTTCTACGGCGTTTTGTGCGACCCTTCTTCCAACTCCATCACTGCCATTAATCTCTCTGGCCTCGGCCTCTCCGGTGAGCTCAAGTTTAGTACCCTGTTGCCCCTAAAATCCCTCCAAAACCTCACTCTCTCTGGTAACTCCTTCACCGGCCGTCTTGTCCCGGCCGTCGGAACTATGACTACTCTGCAGCATTTAGATCTCTCAAGCAACCAATTCGTTGGCCCGATTCCAGACCGGATAAATGATCTCTGGGGCTTGAATTATCTCAATTTATCGCAAAATAATTTAACCGGGTGGTACCCCGGTAGTACCTATAATTTGAATCAGTTGAAAGTGATGGACTTGCATCAAAATTTCCTAAATGGGAGCGTGGAATTCTTATTTTCGGTTCTCAGGAATGTGGAGTATGTGGATTTGAGTGGAAATTCGTTTGTGGGATCCTTGGCATTGAGTGCTCAGAATGTCTCTAGCCTGGCTAATACAGTTCAGTATCTCAATTTGAGTGGTAACAATTTGGCTGGTGGATTTTTCACGGCGGATGTAATGCAATTGTTCAGGAATTTGAGGACTCTGGATTTGGGTGATAATGGGATCAGTGCTGAGCTTCCGTCAATGGCCACATTGCCGATTCTTCAAGTTCTGAAGTTGGGGAGTAATCAATTTTATGGGTCTATACCTGTGGAGCTCTTACAGGGGCCTGTCCCATTGGTGGAGTTGGATCTTAGTAGCAATCAGTTTTCGAGTATGGAATTGGTTTTTAAATTTCAACTGTTCAATTATGGGATTTTACTCTGCCTTTTGATTGCTTAGTTGTAAAACTTCGCGCCCTTCTGTGAATATTAGAAATGTTAGAGTAATTATGCATGTGTTAGTCGTTATAATTTTTAAGTGTTGGAATTGGATGATATAGAGCTCCGAAATTGGATTGTTATTAGTTTTATTTGCAGTTCTTTGAGTTGGGAATACTTCATTTGCTGGATTAGTGATTTATAGAAATTTTACGTGGCCTCCTTTAGGTTTTGTGTAAAGTATGGACGTTTTGTCCAACAATTGGCTGTGGGCATATGTCTTAAATTCCGTCAATTTTTTGGCATGATGTACAAGTCTAGTTATTTGATAGCATTGTCTGTTACAAAGAGCTTATCTTACAAAAATGGTAATTTAAAAAGATTTGTCTTGTCCGAGAGGAATGGCTGCATTGACAATGAATGGAACAATTTCAAATTATTGGAGCAAAACATTTTGTGGACTGGAACTACCCTTTTTCAATTTTGAGCATGAATATTTGGATCATTACTTGGTCATATTGACAAGATACTTGAGAAATTAGTATGTTGATTGCCACTTAATCCCTAGTGCAATCATTTCTAAAAGTTTTTGTCCAATTCTTTGAAACTTGTCGATTTTAACTTGGTAAGTAAAACTAAGACTAGATTCTACATTTTACATATGCCAATAATAAATAGGAAAGTATATTTGAAATGGAAGTTAATGCTGTATTCAAGTAAAAAAAATGCTTATTTATCTTCAAAAAGGGTAGGTGACAAAAATCATACACAGGAGCAACAGAATTGTCAGTACTAAAATTTTACATGTTTTGATGATGTGCTGTGGAAGCCTCAAGCTATAAACTTTCTATATGATCTTTGCTTTTTTTTGTCGGTGCCAACACATATTATCTGGCAGAATTATTTATGAGCTTAACATAGATGCTTTGCAGAATTTAAGGCAAAAGAAGAGATTAGACAAGTTTAATGATGCTCTCTTACACTCTGCATGTACTTATCTTGATCTTTTTTGGCATGCATTCATATCCTTTCTTGAATTCTTGTTCTGCCTATGTGAGAATATTCTATTGAGCCAAGTCTATGAAAAGAAGTTAAGATATTTGCCAATTTGTTACCAATGTTTTACAACTTTCCTGAATCTAAGATTGTATTTCAAAATCATGAGCTAGATGTCCTAAATATCTTGAAGGAACTGTTGGCATTTGTGCAGATTCTATCCAAGAGGTTAACTCGACTACATTGCGTACGTTGAACCTTTCGTCCAATGTGCTCTCAGGTTCACTTCCACCTTCTTTGGGAAATTGTGTTCTTGCTGATTTGAGTAGAAATATGCTATCCGATGACATCAGAGTAATGGATAATTGGGGAGGCAGTTTGGAAGTTCTAGACTTGAGCTCGAACAATTTGACTGGAAGCATTTCTAACTGGACACTGTTGCAGAGGCTGAGCCTGCTAAGTTTTAGAAATAACTCCTTGGTGGGAAGCGTGCCTAGCGAACTGGGGGATAGTCCAAGGCTGGCCACCCTCGATCTCAGCTCTAATAAACTTGATGGGAGCCTCCCTGGTTCTCTCTTTAAATCCCAGACCTTGACCAGCTTGAACATGTCTGGAAATCATTTGAATGGAAGAATTCCTATTGGTGCTTCAGGTGCCAGTGAGTTATTAGCACTTCCTTCATCTTTTCCGATAGAGTTGCTTGATCTTTCAGATAATTCCTTGACAGGAATCTTACCTTCTGATGTTGGTAACTTGGGGAGGCTTAGATTACTGAATCTGGCAAGAAATCAAATGTCTGGAGACCTGCCAAGTGAACTGAACAAAATTAATGGCTTGGAATATCTTGATCTATCAAATAATAATTTCAAGGGCAAGATCCCTGATGAACTTTCTTCAAGACTTGAAGTTTTTAATGTGTCATACAATGATTTAGAGGGGACAGTCCCAGAAAATTTGATACATTTTCCAGATTCTTCATTTCATCCTGGGAACACCTTGCTTATACTTCCACCTGGGGGATCATCTCCACATCACAAAGTTCCTGATGAAATTGATGTTAGAGGAAAACATCATAGCTCGAAATCTAGTATAAGGATAGCTATTATAGTTGCCTCTGTCGGAGCTGTTGTCATGATTGCCTTTGTTTTACTGGCATACTATCGAGCTCAGCACCATGACTTCCGTGGGCAGAGCGGATTTAGCGGCCAGACTGCTGGTCGAGATGATAGACTAGGAAGATTTAGTCGGCCTTCGCTTTTCAAGTTCCATACTGAGGAGCCACCTCCCACATCCTTGAGCTTTTCTAATGATCATCTGCTGCCTTCGAACTCAAGATCCTTGTCAGGTCCACTGGACTCCAGTACTGAAATTGTTGAACGTGTTTTGCCTGAGGGTTCTGCAACTGGTTCTACATATGTGAATCCCAATGTACAAGATAATTGTCCTGCAACATCTGGAAGAAAGTCCTCTCCAGGTTCTCCAATTGCTTCCTCACCCCGTTTCATTGACACATTTGAACAACCGGTGATTTTGGATGTGTATTCGCCGGATCGATTGGCTGGAGAACTGTTCTTTCTGGATGCTTCACTGGCATTTACAGCTGAGGAGTTGTCTCGTGCTCCGGCTGAAGTTCTTGGTAGGAGCAGCCATGGTACCTTATACAAAGCTACCCTTGACAACGGTCATATGCTTACCGTGAAGTGGTTGAGAGTAGGATTGGTCAAAAATAAGAAAGAATTTGCAAAAGAAGTAAGAAAGATTGGATCAATAAGGCACCCCAATGTTGTTTCTTTGCGAGCTTACTACTGGGGACCTAGAGAACAAGAGCGACTTGTCTTAGCAGACTACATACAGGGAGATAGCTTGGCTCTTCATCTTTATGGTAAGCCCTTGAAACATCCTATTTAATCTGGAATATGTGGCCTGTGCACTGTATTTTCTGGTTTTGTTGATAATCACATAACGGATTACCATTTATTAACTTCCTATTGAACAAATCCTATAATGTGCTTTCTACTTCCTTCTTGTGCTATTTGGAAATATAAATGCTAGTCAGTGTTGTTTGCCATTGATATGTACTAGTATTTTCCTGTGTTTCCTATATGGTACCTGTATTAAGGCAACAACACTTCTGGAATCATGAAAACAAGTTGGGTGACAGTTTATTTGAAGAGTTGCATTTGATTGTCTGTGTAAGCTTTCAATGATCCTGTCACTTCAAACAAAAAAGACAAAACAGGGAAGGATGATCGATTTAGCACATCCCAATGGACTCTACACACTTTTTGAGTGAATTTTTCTTGTGCTGAACAGTGGCGCAAGGCGTGTGAGTTATAATGCAGGACATTTACTGAGTGTTCTCACTTATAGTATCTTGATATTCTATGGTCCTCCTCTGTAATATTGATTAGCATTAAGAGGATTGCCTATTGCTCAGCTTCTGCAGTGCTATTATATTTCCCCAAGCAGGTGAGTCCATTTCTGCTATTGTTAAATGTCATTGCTTATTCTCTAGTTGTCGGACTTGGAATTTTGGCGTGTGGTAAGTTTTTGGCAACTGTTAAATTCTGATTAGCGATTTAACATGTCTTTATAGCTGGGTTAGAGGTAAAGCTCTGCAAAAATAATGTGCTTTGCTCATGTTCTGAAATGTATGCCATGCAGAGACAACGCCTCGGAGGTACTCCCCGTTATCATTCAGTCAAAGGGTAAAGGTCGCTGTTGATGTTGCTCGCTGTCTGATGTACCTTCATGAAAGAGGATTGCCTCATGGAAACTTAAAGCCTACGAATGTAATCTTGGAGGGGCCTAACTACAATGCTCGTCTAACAGATTATTGTCTCCACCGCCTGATGACTCCAGCTGGCATCGCTGAGCAGATACTGAACCTGGGGACCCTTGGATATCGTGCCCCAGAGCTTGCAAATGCCACAAAACCTATGCCATCATTTAAGGCTGATGTTTATGCACTGGGTGTTATTCTGATGGAATTGCTGACCAGAAGAAGTGCTGGTGACATCATCTCTGGTGAATCAGGAGCTGTTGATCTTACAGACTGGGTTCGGCTATGTGATCAAGAAGGTCGAGGAATGGACTGTATTGACAGAGATATTGCTGGTGGGGAAGAGCATTCAAAAGCGATGAATGACTTGCTTGCCATATCGCTTCGGTGTATCCTTCCCGTAAATGAAAGGCCCAACATCAGACAAGTTTGTGGAGATCTCTGCTCAATAGATCTGTGAAGCTTTGTACATCTGTTGGAATAGTTCTTTGCTTGACTTGATTGTTCATTGTATTTTCCCTTTCCTTTTTCACCTGATTGATTTGGTTGCCTCCTAATCCAGGCAATTATAACCTCCCCCCCTGCAATTTTTGTGTAAAGGGATGATTGATCCATTGATTGATTGACCATATTCTTTAGTTTGATTGTGAGTCCAGCGAGCTATTTTTGTCATTATTTCTGTTGACAAAAAATAGCTCGACCTTGTGTAGTTCACTCACAGCTATTAGTAAAGTTCCATTTCCTTTTCTTCTTGTAATTTGACTGTTGCTTTTACATCATCACATTCCTGTTGGGGCGATCACTTTGTGCAGATCAACCTTTGTCTTGATTATCTATCTTTTTGTTACCATAATTTATCGCCCTTTTGTCACCTGTGCCAACTTTGTACCTTATTGTTGTATCAAGTTCTGAGTTAGGAGGACATATGACTTAGATATGCATGCTCAAGCACCACCACTCAGCGCTGTAATGCCTTGTCCTATTTGACATCTTATCTGCGCGCCACCATAGCCACGGCTGACTTGACCGCCTGAGGTGGTTTGCAAAACAATCTGAGACACTGTCAACCTCTTCCAAGATCATACTGCACAAAATTGCCTTTTACTTCTAAAACCAGTGTCCTATCAACCTGTTGACATAACGCTTCAGCAGTCTAAATTTAGAGGTGGGAGTACGAAATATGGTAAGAGGCTCGGAGCATGCACAAGGAATTTGCTCAAGTAGCTCGACCAACCAAGGTGGATACCTGTTTCTGGGACTGAGTTACTTGAGGATATGTGAAGAAATTCTTGGCGCAAAATGGCAGTCATGAAGTAGGAACTCCATACAAGGGCGACCAGATAAACATACACAAAATAGCAGGATTTATAAGTTTCCTGATGGACTTACTTTAGGTATAATAGCTCTGCAATCGCTAAGGGCAATTACAGAGAATAATTGACAGCCCAAATCAGTCCGGACTGATGTAGCCAGATTTAGGTGGTCAATTCAAAAACAAAGAAAAAAAAAATATTCGTTTTGTTTTTAAATTTGAATTGGATGGTTTGGATTGGATTAAACTGATATAACTTAAACATAGACCATTAATTAGACCCTACAATAAATTGAAGATGCCCTTTATCTAGGTTACATTCTGATTCCCTAAGGATTCCACATCACTTAGCAATAATTTCAATTATAATTCTTCTATATGCAAAGCAAAGGAAGGCATCATATAGCAATTAGTTGAATAATAATTTTTTTTATGTTGAAAGAAAAGGAAAAATATTTTGAGTGAAGAGGAGGGCTTTGGACCAAATCCATAGAAAAACTTCGTAGACCGAAAGTTGGGTTGTTTGGCTCCATAGGTCATAACTCCTATAGATCCGTGTTATTCATCTAGATATGCATTGTGGGATATAGAAAGAGAATTCATCGGAGAGTAGCCAATCATTGTAAAAAAAACTTCAATAATGACTACTTCAGTCCAGATGATTAGGATTTAGAGACCAATCATTGATCATGATTCATGCACACACTTGTGTCTTTTTTACAATTAAATTTGCATTCAATTATTTAATAAGGTGATCAGGTAGAAAATGTAGTAGTCGGTTCATTAGAAACAAAAGATCACATGCAATGCAGGTCAAGACCAAGAGTTTTAACAGAAAAAAAAAATGGGTTTAAGCAAAGACTGCTGACTAAAAAGAAACAGACAATGCATGGTGCCTGTAGATGTAGTATCATGTTTTTATTAATTCCACTAACTAGTCAATCCACCAAAAATTGATTCTACTAGGGAGGTGTTTGGTAAGTGGATTTTAAGACCAGAAATGGGTTTTAATTTCATATTGTATTCATACATAATGTTGGTTTAAAGTCAGTCAATTAATGAGTTTCATGATTAACTATGAAAGATTAGGGTTTTATTTATCATTATTTTTTTTATTATTAAGACCCATTGCTGTAAAGCTTTTTTTTTTCCTAGCAAGGGAGGGGTGGGATTTAAGAAACGGGAAGGGAGTAGGGGAATAGAACCAAGAATTTCTACGTTCGGAAGCCTTAACCTGAACCAAACACTCTATGGGTTTTTTTTATCAAACTTACTGTCATTCCCTAATTTATCATATCCGTGATAAACTAAACTGACACTCATTGTGGAATTTGAACCAAACCGCTTGTAATCATAAGAATAATCTACAGTGATATTAAATAATTAGATTCTGATTGAGAATAATTATGTGGATGTGCAAGATTAATGGCAATCATAAGAAGAACATGCTGATCCACTACAATTGCATGTAATCATGCAATTGAGCAAATTGCCCTTTTTTTTTTTTTTCTTGAAGAGTATACTTTCCATCATGCAATTCAAAGCTTCTCACTATAGAACCGCTCAATCTCTTGTCATCTTCTTCTCATTCATATGAACTTTGTTCATCAGTTTTGTTAGTGAAAATGGGTCCCTTGACTTCTTTTGGTTTCATTCAAGAGCCAATTCACATGCAAACTTCCTGAGTCTTTTAATTAATTGCCAGAAGAACCAATAACCTCCCTTTTGGAACTTGGCATATGGTGGTTGAGTGGTAATGGCCCACAAATGGCTAAAATCTAAATTGGCGGTTGCTTTGCTTTTCCTTCCTTTTACTAAAAAACTGAAAGTTAGGTAACACGTCCCACAATTCACAGAATATATTATTCTCTGCATGTTCTTGTTTGATCTAAATTTTGTAAAAGTTGATTATGGAAATTTAATCATCTCAGGGTAAATTTTAGAATTTAACTTTTTTTTTTTATAAAAAAAGGATTAATCTTTCCTATACTAACAGTGTATATACTATCAGCGTTGGATGAATGACAACTATATAAAATTTGAATTTGAAATTCAACTTTTACACGTATGTCATGAATCAAATGGTAATAGTGCATCTACTATCAGTGTATATAAGATTTACTTTAAAAAAAAAATTACAACCTATATGTGAAAGCAGACCAGGATATTTCCCAACTCGACCTTTTTTACACCTGGTTATATGATCAATTTGCAAGACAAAAATAATTACACAATAGATAAAAATTAGTGAAAAAAAAATAAAAATTGGACTCTTGAGCACTTGAAATTGCTAAAAGTCTCTCATTTTCTCTCCCCTAATGGCCCTAGTATCCTCCAACTCCCTCCCTATTTGATACCTAGTAGTCTAAGACTATATATATCCACTCATTGACTACATAAAATGGCACCCTATGACAAACAAAAGAAAGCAACTATCATCCATCTATAAGAAATCCAACTACTACTAGTAGCAGTCACCTTAGCTTAGTCTTGATACAGAAGAAAGCTACATATTCCACACACACATATCACTATCATCAATGTCATCATCTAGCAGTGGCAAAAAGAAGCAGCAAGCCCAAGTCAAGATGCAGCAGGAAACAGGTGGAGATGCAGTAAAATTCCTGGGAGTAAGGAGGAGGCCATGGGGACGATTTGCCGCGGAGATACGCGATCCAACAACCAAAGAAAGGCATTGGCTTGGGACGTTTGACACGGCTGAGGAAGCTGCCCTTGCCTACGATAAAGCTGCTCGCTCAATGCGGGGCTCTCGTGCTCGTACTAACTTTGTCTACTCAGACATGCCCCCTGGCTCATCTGTCACAGCCATCATATGCCCCGAGGAAACCATCGCGCCTAATCACCGATCCATTCAAAATAATCTTCGCGGTTTTGGATACCACCATGATCATATTAACTCCCTAGTACAACAACAACAGGAAGGAGAAGTTCTGCAATTTCATCATCAGCACCAGCAACAGCAGCATCAGCAAATTTCCCAGTGTGGTAGTCAGGATTATCTCTATTCAAGAGTTGGGCATTCCAAAATGGAGTATAGTAGTTACTATGATGGCTATTCAGGGACTCCTGGAGATGTATATGCAAGTCCAAAAAGTCATTATCATCAGCAACCTTCAGTCTCTGCAGCTGAGGGTATTCTTCACCATTTTGACTCTTCCCACCACTACTCCAACTCTTCTGGAGATGCTGGTGGGTCGGAACAGCTTCCTGCTCTACCTTCGGCCTTTTCGAGTGAGGTTTGGGCTGAACCCTCGACACACCTGTGTGGCACCTACACAGATGAGCCCACTACAGAACCTGCCTCATCTTACTGTCAGAAACATCTTGGGCTGGGCTTTGATTCCACCATTTTCGTGCATAGCCCACTGTTCAGTCAGATGCCCCCAGTCTCCGATTCGGAGAGTTTTGAACCTCTCCATTTGCCCTCCTCTTATTATTTTTGATTTTTTTTTTTGTCAAGAGAAAGTGGTATCCCGATTTAACTAGACTAATTCACATTCTGGGTGGCAGAGTTTTGTCCAAGGCGATACTATAGAGCGATTCGAACTGGTGATCTACGGAATACTATCCCATCTGATTAACAGTCGAGTGGTGTAATTTATTTTATGTTCTATTCCTGTTCTTTTTTTTTTTTTTTTGGTTCAAAATTTCTTTATGATGAGGATCTTGTGATCCCGCATAAGGAATCAAAATAACCTCGCTCGGATAGGGTATGTGATTTGAGAAGTATGTATTTGTAGGTGGACCCGTAGATTAAGGTCCATCTTGAATTAGGTTTGGTTTTTTTATTTCAGTATTTCAACTGCCCCATTTGAGCTGATGTGTTGAAAATTCATTGGGCGAACTTTTCACACAATCGGCTTGGAATTGCGCGGCCTTGTAGCAGTCTATTCTGAGTATCTTGAATCATTATTAACTCTTGTTTGTTTTAAAAGCTTTTGCCGAGGATATATATATATATATATATATATATGAGGATGCAAGTATATTATTATAACTATATATGATTGCTAAAGTTCTATTAGTGTAGTGCAAGAACACTGATTATGTCATAAATGTAAAGTTGTTTACATGTTTAGTTTGCCAACCTTTTGTACTCGATGGTAATTGTTAACACATTATTGGTGTTGAGAAAGTTTTGATCCAGTGAAAATTAGAGGTTCTGGTTCAAATTCTTGTTCTTTCCTCTCCGCTTCTTGAGTCCTATATCACTAATCTTACTTGAAGAAGAATTAATGAACATTCCATAGTAATTTGTAAAATGAGTAAAAACATGTGGAGGCATGTTAGCTCCATGTAACTGGAGAGTGGAAGACAAGTCTGCATTTGTATGGCAAAATAATTTATTTCTATAGTTTAATCTGGTTTTTGTACTTAGCTGTGAAGTTTACTTAGTTTTCTGTGCATGATACCGTTTGGAGAAGGTGTCCGTTCTGCCTAATGAAGCAAACAAAGCTGATCAGACAAATTGAGAAATTATACAAAATTCCCATTCGAGTACTTATTTTGCATATCCGGGTTTCGTATGGAACTAACCCTTGGACATAATAGATATAAGAAATTATTCCACCGAACATATTAAAAATAGGGCTTTTGTAACGGGTGCTTTTAGGGCACTCGTTAATACATCTAGTATTTATCTAACATACCATATATATACATATACAATACTAACAATTGTTATTCTTTCTTGCACTTATATATTCTCCCTATTTAATCTTGCCTACACTCCCTTGTATTTATTTATTTTGCCTAATTAATCTTATATTTTCAAAAGTATAATACCTGAAATATATATTAATGGGTGCCCCAGTCAGACAAACCGTTAAAAATATAGCATTAAGAACGCATTTTTGGAATTCTGATTTTTCATTTGACATCACTATCCGGGATGTTATTATAAAAACAAACCAAAAAGAGGTTTTCAAAGCTAAGGGGGTGTCAGCCCAATCTAAAAGATCAGTAAATGGGTGGAGGAAAGAATATAAAGAAAGAATTAAACATGGAAAAACGAATGAGGATTGCTCTTGCGTGTCCATATTATTCTTTGAACAAATGTACAAAATTCCCCTTAAAATTGATCTTTATTGTTTAAACTATGCTGTAGCATTATCCCCAGTTACTTTACCATTTTTGAACACATAGTTGCATTGGAAATATAGCATTAACGAGGCAGTTTTGGAGTTCTAAATTGTTTACATTGAAATCGATAACCGGCATGCTAGTCTAGAAAGAACCACTTACATATTGTCAAAGCTGAGACTTTCAAAAAAAAAAAAATGTTTTATCAAAGCTGATGAGATGTTAGCAAAATTTATGTCTATGTAACCGTAACAATTCTCAGGGAATGAAACTTTTATTTATCCTTACTGGAATGAGGCTTGAGAGAAAAGAAGATGATGCAGGCCCGGAACACACAAGTGATTGATGCAGAAACAAGTTTTCATGCACTTTCACTCTATTGCTTTATGCCCGTCTAGAATAAGAGGTGGAATGCTTTGCTCATACTTGAAAAACTAATCTGGATCTACAACTCCCTTAACAATTGCCAATCTTCTGAAATTGCTGTTGAAATATTTTGTTCCCCATACTAAAGCTTCTGAATAATAGAGCCAGAAACATTATTTGCTCCTAAATCAAGATCTCTATAGTTCAAATAAGCCCTCCTTGGTTGTTTTGACACAAACGGAGTCATATGATCATATACCCTTCTTAGCCAATTATTGTGCCTTTCTGATTCTCCACCATCTTAATCTTCGCAGTGTACCATGTACTGAATAAGTGAATATCATGCAGATTGCCTTTCCCGTGAGGAAATGGAGTTTCCGATTCAGAAATCTCATTCATTCAGCCCCCATAAGGATCAAAGATTACTGCAGGACTCTCTTCTTCCAAACACCATTTCCATAAGTCTTCCAACGCTGCAGTGGAGAGAGGCTCCTGCACATAATCTGATGCAGCCTTGAAGTAACTCTTAGGTTGGGGTTTCCTGTTTTTGAGGGCATCCATGGTTTCTCCACTTGGATAGCCTGAGAAATAAAGGGTTGACTCATTTTGCTACAATCTTCTTTTCTCAAGCCAAGTTCTGGGAATCTTTCCTCCATTTCCTGAAGAACATTAGTAGCTCTACTGAGGAATAACAAATTGAAACAGACTTGAAGTGTTTTATTCTTGCCAATCCCTTATCCTTGGATAATCACTCTGATGAACAGATTTTCACTGAGATTGTGTGCTATGTGTTGCCATTTGTTGAGAAGACAGTGGCACCTAGGTCTAAAGTCTTGGCTAAGTTGAAAACAGTTACTACTTCTGGAACATGGACTAGCTTGATCCTCCAAGCAGCTATATATGACACCAAAACTTCCTCCTCCACCTTCTCTAATAGCCCAGAACAGATCTCTTCCCATTGATTCTCTATCAAGAATTTGACCATTAACGTCAAGTACATGAGCATCAATAACACTATCAGCAGCTAGCCCATATTTTCTTAACACGGTACCAAATCCACCACCACTAGTGTGTCCACCAATTCCAGGCGTTGGACAAATCCCAGCTGGAAATCCAAGAGTGGAGCTTTTCTGAGCAATCCAATAGTACAATTCACCAACGGTTGCACCGGACTCGATCCATGCTGTGTTATCTGTAGTGCTGGCATGAATTGATCTAAGATTGTTTAGATCCAGTATGATAAATGGAACTTCAGATATGGAGGATAGTCCTTCATAGTCATGGCCGCCACTCCGAATTGTAACTTGTAGACTGTAGTCCAGTTTGTCTGCAACATACTACTGTGGATTGTACAAGGGAGTAATCTAAGTATGTGATTATAGCCAGTGGTTTTTGAGTTGAAGAGGTTAGAAATCTAAGGTTTTGAATGGGGGATTGCAAGAGAGATTCATATGAAGGATTGCTTGGGACGTGTTGCACACTTGATATGGGGATGTTGGAAAGGAATTTATGAGAAAGGCATTGAAGAAACTGTTCAGGAATTAGTTGAGTATTTGAATAAGTAATTAAAAGGAAAAGGGAAAAAATTGCAAGAATTTTAGTGATTTCTGTCACCATTGTTTGGATTTTGGTCACACGTTTATGCAAGTTCTTGATTTGGGAAAGATAAACAAACTTTCCTACACATAGCATAAGTAAACAAATACAAGACTATGCAGCATTTGTGTAATAATGTACATTACTCTTGACGCAATGATTCTCTTGGTCCTTGTGAAGGGGAAGTTTTTAAGTGTGTTTGTATCTAGGGTTGCAAACGAATCAAACTTCTTGCGAGCACTAGTGAGTCGGATTGATTAAAGCTCGATTGAAGCTAGGTTAGCATCGAGTTTGAGTCAAACTCAAACCGACCAAATCGAGTTCAAGCATAGAGAACTTAGTTCGTTAACTCGTGAGCCGCTCAATTATATATATATATATATATATAATTTTTTATAATAATAGTAAAATTATACATATATCATTAATATTTTATTATTTATTAAGAAAAATTACTATTTTATTCATTTTTAAAAATAAAATAACTATTTTTTTTTATTTTTTAAAGCTCGAGTAGGCTCGAGCTCTAGCTTAACTCCGCTCGAATTTGAAGTTCAAATTAACCTTGATCTTTATATTGAGAGTTCGTCGAATTCGAGTTTGAACTTGAGTTTGGTAAAATTGAATTGAGGGCCGACTTGATTAGATCAAAATATGAATCGACTCGATTTGTTTGTGGCTCTATCCACATCGTGTTGGTTAAGCCTGACTTGATTTCTACCTTTGATCTCAAAATTTCAAGATTTTGAAATTAGTGGATTAGATTGAGCCAGACTCCTCTAGCCCAATCCCAATCTGAGACTGTCCATTACGTGGTAGGTGCAGTTGTACTTGCAACCATTATAGATCCCTGTTGAAGGCAATGTTTTAAAACTCGGACCGTTAATTGAACTGGTGAAGTGTTCGGATCGAGGTTCAATCGGTTGGACCGGTTCAACCCTGGTTCAATGAATTTTTTTAAAAAATAATTTATATAAATATATATGCACAAAATAAGACATGCATTGGACTACTTTAAGACTTTATATGATGAAAAATTTAATATTTTCAAAGAAGTTGGATTTTTACAAATAAAAATTTTAAATTATAAGTTGAAACAAATAAATTTCATCTCAATCTTAATTGAATTTACCAAAAAAATAATGTTAAATCCAAATAAAAAATACCACAATATTTTGAAATTATACAAAATTCACATCTATGATAATTAGACATTGTGAGTTT
Source organism: Coffea arabica (assembly GCF_036785885.1). Lineage (NCBI taxonomy): Eukaryota > Viridiplantae > Streptophyta > Magnoliopsida > Gentianales > Rubiaceae > Coffea > Coffea arabica. Next base: position 14,255,531 of record NC_092323.1, on the reverse strand, counting down.
AAATTTTAATTCAAGTTTTTGATATTTAGATATTGTAACTTAAAAAAAAAAAGAAGTTTTGAGTTTGGAGGAAGTCAGGAAAATAGAAAATAAAAATACAAACTTGATAAGAGGCAAAAAATGAGAAGAAAGTGAATGAACGTGACATTTAATAATTAGTTTTTAGAGTTAGGGAGAACATATTCTTTTAAATTTTTTTTTTCAATTTAATAGACGAAAACAAAAAAATTGCCGGTTCAACGGTTCAATTCGATTCGCACGGTTCAATCCGGTTTTTAAATATAATCAACCCAAAACATGAACTGGACTGGAGTCAAGACCGATTCGCGGTCCGATTGATTGAACCGACCGGTCCGGTCCGATTTTTAAAACACTAGTTGAAGGAGCCACATATGATTTTAAAGAAGATGAAAGATGAACTTACTTGGCATCCCGTTTCATATGCTGTCTATGGGCCTGTTTGGAACCCAAGTTTTTTGGCTAGTTTGTTTGCTACTAGTTTTTTAACAATTTTAACTACAGGAACCTAAAAAAACTTATTAAATTTTTTAACCTACACACTTTAAAAATATCTAATATACAAAAAACTCTCTTTTCTTCTTCTTTCTCCCCTACCCCAATCCACCACACCTTCATCGCCGGCCACCACCTCCGCCGCCGCTTCCGGCGCCGGAGTTCCCTTTTTTTTTTTTTCCTTCCCTCTCTCCTTCCCTCCTCTCTCCCCCTCTTCTCCCCCTCCCTTCCCTAGCCACCCTTCCCCTTCCCACGACCACTCTGCTCCCCCTCCCCTCCCATGACCAGATCACCACCCTCCCCCTTCCCACGACCAGATCGCATCCCCTCTCCTCCTCTTCTCCCCCTCTCCTCCTCTTCTCCCCCTCCCCTCCCTGGCATGCACCCTCTGGTCATGCGACCAGATTGGGCAAAGAGGGAGAGGGAGATAGAGAAGAGGAGGAGAGAAAAAGCAAAAAAAAAAAAAAGAAAAGAAAAAGGCTTGGGTGCTGGTTCTCTGGCTTCAGGAGGGAGAGGGGAGCAGAGAGGGAGAAGAGGGGAAGAGAAAAAGAAAAAAAAAATTTGGGCGTGTAGGCTACTGGTTCTTGTGGGAGACAGAGGTGGCGGGGGAGGGAAGAGGGAGGAGGAAGGAAGAAGAAGAAGAAGAAGAAGAGAGGAAAGAAAAAGAAAAAGGAAAGAAAGAGAAAAAGAAAGAAAAGAAAAAAAATGGGTAGGGCCATGGCTGCTGGGGAGGCAGAGGTAACGGGTAAGGGAAAGGGGAAGGGGAAGGAAGAAGAAGAAAAAGAGAGGAAAGACAAGAAAAAGGAAAGAAAGAAAAAGAAAAAGAAAGAGAAAGAGAAAAAAAAAGGAAAAAAAGAAAACGGAAAAAAAGTTTTTCATCTTAAAAAATTTTTTCAAAAACTTTTACAATACACTACAGTAAACTTCCAAAAAACTTATGTTGTATGAACTGAGAACTAATATTGAAAATGGTCCAGAAATTTGGTATTGATTTTAGAACTTGTTTGTTCTATTAGATTGCCAAGTACTGAGAATTTTTTTTCCCAAATACACAATTTCTTGGAATACAAGATTAGGTATCTGCTTGCTTGGAGAAGCTGCATAAAAAATTGCCTCTTCAGAACGATTAAAGGAGATTAATGGTCCAGATATCAAAATATTGCGCCTCAAATAATTTTCTAGTGAATGGTTGGTCTTGATGAATATCATGCTAAGTTATTTACGTTACTTAGAGTATGTATATTCATTCTTATAGGTATTGGTACACTCTGATTTTGAGACTCCCAAACATGTATAAAAAAAGACTATAACGCTTGAGATTTTAGAAAATTGCGTAATTATATACTCTAAAATAGGGTTAGACATTGATGTAACAATTATGAATATTAATGGTAAAGATTCCAGATTACAAAAGCATTACCTCTGCAACTAATTGATGTAACGTCATAGGGTTAGACTTTAATCTTGAAGCTAATTGCTAAGTACAGCAATGCTTATACTTGAAGAAATAACATGAATGTTTTGAATATATTACAGAGGTAATTCAAGATTAATTTGGACTAATGGCTAAATAGGTTGGAGAAGACGTAAAATTAATTGCATAGAACCAAAAAAAAAGACATCTTCAAGAAAGGAAGTTGATGATACCAACAAAAGAATACTTCAACTAGAAACAATTTTTTTTTTTTTTTGAACACAAAAGAAAGGAATTTTTAAAGAGATCCACCAGAACATTTGCATAGTCCTAAATCAACAAATGGAAAGAAAAGGGACAGGCACATGTCTAGAAATGCCAAAGTTCAACAAGTCAATATGTCATCCTTCAAGAAGACAAACTTTTATGACCATATCAATATATGGAGGAAAGGGCAAACTTGTGTAAAATACAGTCAATTATGTTTGGGGTTTTTTGGTGGAAGATGCACGTTTTTGTAGCAAACATAGAAACACTGGCAGATGAATCTGTCGTGGTCTTTACATTTTCCCCATCCTTTAGGGTGCAATCTTGCGCAGAACTGGTCACAATGCGGTTGCTTGCAGGCAAATGGTGGCCTAGACAGCATTTCCTCCTTGCACACTAGGGCCAATCTGCAACTTCTACCTGTGTGATCATGGCAAATCACATCATAATGTGCATACAGAAATAGAATAATATAATTAGAATGTTATTATGTGTCTTTTTCATGTCTTAAATCTCATTGTTTAGTTTTTCTAAAAAGAAAATTGAATCTACCTGTATAGATTGACATGAAAAGAATGGCCATAACAAGTACGATTCCATCAGACTTCATCTTCAATGAGAGAAACTTTGATGGTTGGGAATGAAGGATAAAATAGAGATAGACAGTCTTGTGTATCAATCGGACAAGATATTGTACACTTTTTGTGTTGTAAGTTCTTGAAAACTTACTCTTCATCAATTAGAAGGCTATATATAAGGGAACATTTGGTACCTTAGAAAATGCACCATGGTTTATAACTAAGATGAACCTGACATTAAGAATTAATAATTCAGTAATGTGGAGGCATTCAATTTCAGCCTAAGGTGTGTAACGGAGAAATAAAACAGCCCACATGAGAGTTGGTTGACAATTGTGCAAGAATGCAATGAAATTTCTGGACTTCTTTTCAATTGAACTTTGCCCGTCAATATATCATTTTCGTTTGGCCAAATTACACTTCACTCCCCTGTGGTTTAGTGTTTTTTTACAGAACCCCCATATGGTTTGAAAAGCTATACACAACCCTCTCATGATTTGGATTAATAAAGTATCAAAGTGACGGAAATGGTCATTCGTAACGGAACTTTTAAAAATGTCGAAATTACTCTTATAAATACATGACACACTAATCTCGTATGATTTTATATTTTACCTTATAACCCTCTTATAGTTTAATGCTTTATCACATAACCCCCTTATGATTTTCAAAATATACACATAACCCCCATTAGTTAATAAATAATTTTTAACTTTGCATAAATGTATTTTTGATGTTTTAGGTGATTCCATTGCGAATGATTATTTCTATCATTTTGACACTTTAATTTACATCATGAGGGGGTTATGTATAACTTTTGAAATCATAAAGGGTTACGTAAAAAATACTAAACCACAGGGGAGTAAAGTGTAATTTGCCATTTTGTTTTGGTATAAATATATAGCCCCACTTATTGTGTGCTGCTAATTTCAAATATTCTCTTCTGAGTTCTAATTCTCAATATCTAAGCCTGCCATTACTCATGTCCCACACCCGAAATATATCATGCACGCCCATAATCTTTTGATATTTTCATTAAGGAAAATAAAAAAAAATTCCAGATGCTGTAGAATTGAAGGTTATAGACGACTCTCAACCACTAATTTTCTTGTTATCCATCCTATCGCCTTATCTCTATGTTCTGAGTTTTTCTATCCCCTGATTTATGTACAATTTTATAAATCTTAAGTAATACAAATTAAGAATTAAAAGAGTGTTAATATATATTGGTAACTTTCAGAGTTACTGTGTATAGGACATAATTAGAATCCTTTTAGTGATACTATTGAATTCCACAGTTAACAAAATAAAAGTTACTTGAGCGAGTAGTGGCATTCATCACACATCAGTTACAAGTCAAAAAAAAAAAAAAAGAAATTAATGGGAACAGTTAAACTCATTTCCTATGGACAACTACTACCAAATAAAATAATAATAACTTGTTGCTATCTAAAATAATTAAAGATGCATTGATTTGGTATGGAAAAGTGGACTCTTCAATATTATCTTTTGTTGGACCATTTAGTTTTCCTTTTTCCCTTTTTTTAAAAAAAAAATTTTTGGATTAGGCCATTGGTTTCATTTGCTTGTGTTTGTTAAGATTTACATATCCCATTATCATTCTCGAAACTTTATGGACAAAGAAAAGAACAAATATTGGTCAATTAATACAATCCCGGCCACAATTCATGATCTCATCCATTGGTATATATATATCCTTATTGATTTTCTTGGAGTTACAGTTTGTTCCAAACTATTTATGTTTAAGATAAATTTAGTATCAGGAACAAAACATTGAACATAATTTTTTTAATATTTTACACAAAAATCGTATGAGAAAATTGAAGTAAAGATGCTAGTAGCAAGCAGGAAAAAAACTGCCATAGTCATTGCTGGCATGGACACTATCTTCTTAGTGCTCCTAATGTTGCTAGGAATTGCACTTCAAATAAAATTGAAAACAATAGAGCAAAAATCCACAAAACATGCTAGACAGAATGGATATTACAGTTATGCACTTTCAGGCATTATATGCTGAGTGGATAGCTAGGAACAGCCCTCAGATGTCTAGCCCTGGTAACTACAAGTTGGAAATCATGCACCTTGATAGCTATATTGCTCCCTATAAATCTGTCTGGAGTAATAATCCATGACAATGCTCTGTGATTGACAACGTTTTGTGATGGAAATCTCCGTGAAAGATATGGTACTAAGATAACTTGCTAGCATTTAACAAAACCTTAATACATCCGAAGAACAGATACCATACATTTCAAGAACTGCTAACTTAATCATTTGCTCAATCGATAGGTTGGAACAGCCATCAGATGGTTGGCCCTGGTCATTACAAGTCCAAATTCCTCAGTCATGTCCAGCTCTGAAGGCAGCATTCCATTTGGAAGTTCCCAATTGAAACAATGCACCAATTGTGCCACCAGAAGACGAACTACAGTGAGCCCCAATTGCACTCCAGGGCAGCCTCTTCTACCTGAGCCAAAGGGAAGAAGCTGGAAATCATGCCCCTTGACATCTATATTGCTTCCTATAAATCTCTCTGGAATAAACTTCTCAGGGTCAGACCATGCATTTGGATCTCTCCCAATTGTCCAAACATTGATAATCACTCGTGAATTCTTTGGTATATGAAAGCCATCGACACTGCAATCTTCCATTGCTGCATGAGGGACAAGCAATGGTGCCACGGGATGAAGCCTCAGTGCTTCCTTTACAGCCATATTCAAGTAATTCAGGTATTCTAAATCTGATTCCTCAACCATCCTGTCAAGTCCTAGGACTTCCTCCAATTCTTGCTGGACTTTTTTCATTACTCGCTGGCTTTTCAGGAGCTCTGCCAGTGTCCATTCAACAACTGTAGCTGAAGTATCCAATGCTCCTGCAAGCATGTCCTGAAAAGAACATGATTTTGCTTCTTAGTTATTCAGCAGGTTGAATAAGATAAAGCGCTATAAGAAAAGTAAAAACAATAATGACTATCAAGTAAACATGGGACTTGAAAAACTAGTTCAATGCGGCCTACAAATAAAGAAAAGCTGATGAAGAACGGAATCAATCAGGCTCAAGTATATCCTATCCGTCCCATATCCAAAGAGGTGATTCTATTCCGAGCTCAAACACAAAAAGGCATTCGAATTCACTTCACAAAAGACTGACAACCTTAACTAGACAGCAATGGCCAGTTTAGTGAAACTTCAAATTCTAAATGTAACATTTGTTCAAGAGAGAGTATTTCAATATGCACAAAAATGTTGAACCCATATATCTTACATGCACTATATGACTTACCATCAGAATAGCTTTGACGTGGCGGCGATCAAATTGAAACTCAGTTTCTCCAGATTTCATGAGGGCCAACATGGTATGGACAAAGTCATCTGCTGGCCTATCTTGCTTGGCAGATTTTTCGTGCTCATCAATAATCTTCTCCAAAAATTCATCAAAAACTTTGCAAGTAGCTTTCATTCTCCTGGTCAATCCTTGAAGGTCAAGTTTTGCAAGACAAGGATAGTAATCGCCAAGATTAGGAGTCCCAGCTAGTTGCCCTCCCTCGTGAATTACAGCTTTGAAGCCTCTCTCGTCAAATTCCTTGTCTGCATACTTCTTTCCAAAAACCATCAGGCAACTCATGTCTGCGTTTAAGGATGAAATCCCAGCACTGAGATCAACAACATCACGATTTAGAGCAGCCCGTTTGAGTGTTTCCACAAATTGTCCGATCTCCTCTCTCCGCATAGATTCAAATGACCTTATCTTAAGGTTGGTAAGCAAATTTAAGGTGCAAAACTTGCGGACATCTCGCCAATATGAACCATATTGAGCAAAGGACAAGTTTCTTTGCCCGAAACTCAAATATTTAGCTGCCTCGAGAGGTGGCCTACTGGCAAAAACCAGATCATGTGTCTTGAGGAATTGCTCAGCTGCACGAGGGGAAGAAACAATGATGTTTGACACGGACCCAAATCGTAAATGCATGATTGGACCATGCTGCTTGGACAGCTTATGCAAATCTTGGTGAGCATTCTTTCCCAGAAGATGGAGATGTCCCAGAAGAGGGAGCCCTCTTGGACCCGGGGGCAATTTCTTGTTCTTGTTCTTGATTAATAAGGCATTTAGGAAGAAAACAAGTGTAAATCCTCCTAGTAATGCTGTCCACAACCAAGCTACGGACATCATGATTTAGTGTACAAGGCCTGCTGGCTGTTGTTTGGAAAGTGATTATTGCTATTTCAATTTACTGATTGGAGTGATATCTTTTTCATCTTAAACATGCATTTATACTTGATTGGTTGACAAGAAGTGCTGACATAGCAAGCTAAATGGAATTGAAAGGGGACTAGTTAAAAGATTTGCCAGATTCGGAATTTGGATTATGCACAAACTGTATCTTGGGAAGAATGAAAGTTAAGATTATCCAGAACGTTTTAGCATCCAATGCCTGCTAAGGATGTTTTTTTCTCCTCAAGAACACATAGACATAGTTACAATCAAAACTGTTGTTTTAGACACAAACAATAAACCTTTAATCATCAGAGTCTTATCAATACAGAGTGCAAGGAAAAACAAAAGATAAATGGAATAGTGTTACTCAAAAACTCATCCTTTTCATCATAAATAATATCTAATTGGACCGAACTACTAACATTAAATCCAAACACGAAGCTCCAACTCAGCGGGATCATCAGCATAGGTATACGGGGCCTACCTGCTATTTTCAAATTTTTATCAATTTTTAAGTCATTTTGGATTCTAGTTTATGTATACATCTTAGTTTAGTTTAGTTAGAAAGGCTCGTTCACATTGCACAGTCTTGCATCAATAGGCAATCTGCAGAAATCTGCATCAGTCGCTGAAAAATACAATAGTTGCCTGATTAGCTTTACAATAGGCAAAGAAGAAATGCTCTAATTTATCACCCCAAAAGTGGAGAATCTCCTCATCCCCCTAAATAAAAATTAAAAACTGATGAACAAAACTTAGGATAATTGATTGAGCTATATGATGGGAGGCCTAAATTCATTAGAAGTTGTTTAGTTTGTGTCATCATATGCAGTACCGAAAAAAAACAATTGTACCATTTTTTTTTGCTCTGAAAGAAGGTTTAGTTTAATACAAGTAATAGTGCAGAGCCCAATATAATATGTCCTTGTCCAGGCAAAGTAAGTTCAAACACGCAGAGTGAGCAAAAGGGAGCCTTCCTATGCTATTTGTCTCTGTGTCTGTCTGTCTCTCTTTCAAGCTTCAACAGCACAGACACTCCGAATGGATCCAAGGCCTCTTAATTTGAGTTCCATCCAATTGTGTAATTTGCCATAATTTTGATATGAATTAATATATTTTTGGTGTAATCATAAATTTACACCAACTCAATTATATTTTGCATTTATATTAAAATTGTATCAATTTATACTAAAATTTATAACTAGCAAGCCATCCTAAAAGTAAACGCTATTTAACCACTCAGGCTCGAGTTTTCTTTACTCTCCTTTCTTTTCTTTTCTACCAGATTCCTCTTTTTTCCTTTTCTTCCTTTTCCTTCAATCCAAATGGTGCCTAAAGCTTATTAATATTGCTCCATGTCAACATCTCAAGGGGGGTAAGACTAAAGTCTGCACAAACTAAGATGAAAGGGTTAGAATGCCCACACGATTGATTAAAACAGCATCTTTAAGCATCTTCAACTGTCCTCTTCTTCTTCTAATAATAATAATATGATCAAATATGATAAGGAAACCTGCCGGCAGACTTCTCCTCCTCATCATCATAGAGAAAAGGGAAATGCTCTCATTTTTATCTGTTTTTCAGTAATTTCGGGGGATTTCATACTTGTATACACAATATCAAATTTTTGCAAGTGATTGTGGGGCTTCTTACTTGGAAGACCATGAAAAGAAGGTAAAAGGTGAATTAGACTAGATTTTAATTCAAAAGGGGTATTATAAGCTAAAGCAAGAAAAGTAATGCAAAGTGGTTGCTGGTGTAAATCTGGGGTAGCCAAATCCCTCAAAGTTCGAACATTAGTCATGGCGACGTCTTCTTGATTAGAATCACTCAAGGTGGCACTAAAAGAATCCGCCAATTCGAGTTCTAAATGAAGCCTTATTCGAGTTCTAAATGAAGCCTTAGACATACAACAATTGACTGCTCCTCTCTGTGTTTTCTAGTCTCCTTTCTTACTTTATGCACAGTCTTCTCTATCTTAGGGTTGAAAATTAATTCACTTACACGAGAGGAACGGGGCATAAAATAGAAAAAAATACCAAAAAATTAAAAATAAAATGAACTCAAAAAGAAAACAGGTTGTCGAGCCTGTGTAATAATAAATATCTACTTAATTAAAAATATAAATTTTGTATATAGCGGTGAGTAAGGTCAAATCCACAGAGAGTGGGGATAATTCGTTTCTTCTAGAGTCCAGAGTCAAAGGGGTTTTTATAGAATCGAGAATAATCAAACAACTCAGATAAAATAAATAAATAAAAACCAAATGATAATTTAGCAAAATTAAATCAATAATGAATAATTCTCTAGCCAAGAAATAACTTCGGAGATGGTTCACTCAATTGATCATCAATGCAATGATAATTTCATTTATTCGCTGATAAATAAGTTATAACTGTCAAATACACGATAACAATCAATTTCTCCTTACTATATCGGTGATCAAAGTACGACCGTTAATCATTTCTCTAATCAAGAAATAACCCTAGGTACAATCATAAATTTCAATTTTCCAATTGCCTTAAGAATTAAAGAAGCCCTGTTCTAACCAAATAACACGCTACGAAGGTTATTTTAAGTTAGTCCATATGTTCCTCTGATATAAACCCAATCATGCCAGTCAGCACTAATTTAAAGTAATTAAACAATTACGAATTTAACTGGTTTAACTAGTTTTAGGTTATTAGATTAATTAAATATCGGGCGCCCTTGATATTCAAATAAAATAATAACCATAAGAAATTAAATCAGAGAACACACGAATACCAGTAAATAAAAGAAATAAAAATAATCAATTTGATCTTATAATTTTAGATGAATCAAATCCTCCGTTGTTCCTTAACTAGAAAAGAAGTGTTTAGCTCATTTTCATGGAAAAAATCACCCACGAAATATTGGAATTTATTGCCGCGGCCATTCTTCCCAAAAAGATGAGATCAATTCTCGAGGATAGTCCTCCTAGCCATGGTTCCTAGTACTATTCAAGTACTACTATTTAGCGGAATCAAATTGTAACAAATCAAATCTTATCCCCACAAAAACGAAACATCTTAGTAGATAAAATAGACTAGCATCCTAGTAGGAATTAAACACCATCTATCTGGTGAGACATCCGACCCTTGTGACTTCAATTCGAATTTTGAAGATCACGTGCCAAATTTCGAGCTTTCCGAAGGCGTAGAATTAGACTTTGACATGTCTACGTTGAATTGCACAGAAATCTAGTAAAAACCATGTTTTTAATTCATTTTTTGCTTTGGATCCTTGCAACCAACACAATTATCAAATATAAGTAGAATCCATCAATTAATGTAATATTTGGTCGAAATTAAAGGGAAAACAATCATGAATATTATGACAAAAATGCAACCTATTACATATTGAGCAACGGTCAGGCTTGCCCGAAACTCTGGCCTCGAGAGGTGGCCTGCTGGCAAAAACAAGATCATGTGTCTTGACAAATTGCTCAGCTGCACGAGGGGATGAAACAATGATGTTCGACACAAACCCATATCGTAAGTGCATGATTGGACCATGCCGCTTGGACAGCTTATGCAAATGTTGGTGAGCATTCTTCCCCACAAGATGGAGATGTCCCAGAAGAGGTAGCCCTCTTGGACTAGCGGGCAATTTCTTGTTCTTGTTCCTGATTACTAATTCATTCAAGAAGAAAACAAGTACAAATCCTCCTAGGATTACTGTAATCCAAGATAAAGGTATCATAATTTGGTGCTTGGAAGATGATTAACTATCTCAACTCACTCACTGACTGAAATCTTTTTCAGCTTAATTATGCATTTACACTTGACAAGAAGTGCTAACATGCAAGGATTTGCCGAATTCGGAATATGGACTATGGACAGATTGTCGCTTGGGAAGAATGCAAATTAGCCAGAACTCTTTGAAACCAATGCCTGCTAAGGATGCTATATGCCAAGCACAAAAATTATGATACTCAATTTTACTTCAGACACTATGATACTCAAATTTTTGTTTAGACAGAAGCAGTGGAGGCCTTTGATCATCAGTCTTATGAATACATTTTCTTTTAAATTTTCCAACAAATTACACTCTTCGATTTCATACATTGCCAATCTTATTCCCTGTACAAGCAAAAAAGTTAAAAAAAAAAAAGAAAGTAACACGAGTTTTGCAACTTGAAAACTCATACTTCCCATCATAAAATAACATCTCATAGAAACGTAATACGACATAACTAATCTAATCATGAAGCTCTAATCTGCATCAGCATGTTCATCTCATTAGCCTATCGCCTGAACAATGCTTTTAACATTAAGGCTCACCAGGGTGCACGCCTCAAACGCCCAAACTTTCAAATCATATTGAGGATTTTGATAATTAATATGATTCGTTTGTTAGACCAAGGAGAATGGAGGAGAGGGGGGGGGGGGGACTCATCAGTAAGACAATGGAACTCTGCAGTACCTTGTTGTGTTTCACTCGTATGCTTACTATATTACTTTTCATTGTCCAATTAAATAATCATTTCATGTTCTTTGAAATCACAATTCCCTGCTAACACGTATTGAATTTCTGAATTTTGGAACAGTTTCAAGTTTTTTTCAAGTTTTATTATCATTTTATTAATTAAATGTTGTATATTAGTTGATATTTTATTATTTTTAACAAATATTTCATATTTCTAGCATCTTATTAGTTTTTAAATAATTAAATTTCAAAATTCTTGGGCCAACACCTTGTACCTTGGGGTTTTCGTCCTGCTTAAAACAAACAAAAATGACTTGTCCAAAGCTTTTGTCTTTTAAAACATCGATCATAATAGCTCTTTCCAGTTGAGTTTTATGATGCAACACCTAAAGTCATAAGAAGCTACTTGATTGGGGGAGGGAGGGTTAGGTTAGGTGGTATGAAAGAAGAAGTATAAGTGAAAAATCTCGGATTCGATATCTTCCATTTATACTTTAAAAAAAAAGTTACTTGATACGAAAAATACCAAATTACATTCAAAATATGGGTGGTATATGTGTCATCACGTAAAATAAATTAAATTAATGTAACTTCCTTTTTGACAAAGTCACTATTTTCTTAATGCATTACTAGTAGTAATTAACTAGTGGCGCACTCTTGTTAGACTAATTAATCAGCTTTATTCACAAATATCTGATGATGTCTTCTTGTGAAGATAAAAAATGCAATGTGGCAGAGTAATATATAGATTCCACAATAATCTGTAAAATCCATGGTGGTCTAAGGAGGAAATAACATTGTGAACCATTAGAATTAAGGACCGGATTTTGTCTTATCTGTTTGATTTTTGAAATCCTCTATAATTCTTTTCGAGAATTTTATGCTTGAGAAAAAAAGGAAATTAAGAGGAAAGATACATTGGAAAGAAACAAACACCCTTAAAGTAGAGAAAGAGAGGGAGGAAGAAGGCAAGAATGAAATTGAAACACAAAGATGTTGCTATCCTATCTATCTAGCACACATATTTCATTATATAGGAGGGGAAAAAATGAAAATTGTAGTTGTCTTCTATCAAATTTTATATAATCAATGTTGGGATCCAAACGTAAAATATATCACTATCGAGACATCAAGCATACAACAATTTGATGACAGACAAATCATAAGTATAAAAGAGAATTTTAGTATTCCCATATTAATTAAACTGTAGTACATCAAATATGATAGAGCATGCTTTTGTATTAAGCGATAAAAGAAGAAGCCGTCAAAGTACTTGATTATGTCATGGACACCTATCCTTGACAATGTTAGACATTGTAATTGCTTGATGAAAGATATGGCAAAGTAGACCTTAAAATACACGAGATACAAACTACAAATACGATGTTTTAGTTTTTAGAAACTGCTTAATTGTTTGCTCAATCGATAGGTCGGAACAGCAACCAGATGCTTGGCCCTGGTCACTACAAGGCCAAATTCCTCGGTCATGTCCAGCTCTGAAGGCAGCATCCCATTTGGAAGCTTCCAATTGAAACAATGCACCAATTGTGCCACCAGAAGACGAACAACAGTGAGCCCCAATTGCGTTCCAGGACAGCCTCTTCTGCCTGAGCCAAAGGGAAGAAGTTGGAAATCATGTCCTTTTACATCTATATTGTTCCCAACAAATCTTTCTGGTATAAACTTTTCAGGATCAGACCATGCATTTGGATCTCTCCCAATCGTCCAAACATTGATAATCACTCGTGAATCTTTTGGTATATGGAAACCATCAACTGTGCAATCCTCTCTAGCTGCATGAGGAATAAGTAATGGTGCAACAGGATGGAGCCTTAGTGCTTCCTTTACAACCATGTCCAAGTATTGCAGGTTGTCCAAGTCTGATTCCTCGACCATCCTGTCCAAGCCCACTTTTTCATTCAACTCTTGCTGGAGTTTCTTCATTACTCGAGGGTTTTTCAGGAGCTCTGCAAGTGTCCATTCAACAGTTGTAGCTGAAGTGTCCATTGATCCAGCAAGCATATCCTGCAATGAAGATGTTATTTGTATCCTAGTCGTTCAGGAGACTAAATGATGTCAAGGAAAATCACAGGCAAAAAGCATGCTACACGTGTAGACTAACAATTGAACACCATCAATTAACCTGACACTATGATCTATGACTATAGACAAACTTATTCAGAATTCAATCAGGGCTGAGTACATGGACGCTAGTTTTCCAAATGGAAAATGCTACTTTCACTTGGGGTGAAAGTTCAAAAGATGCACATGCACTGGGAAATTATAAAATCGAGGCTAAGTAAGGAGCATGTAATGATCATCAGAAGCATACTAAAGTCTTGTTTTGGCTAAATAACTGTAAAACTTCGTTCTCTAAGAAAGTGGACATTAGATTTGAGCAGAATTGAGAAAGAAATAAGGCATTCAATTTATCAAAAGAGACTAGTAAACCTAGTTGATTCTTGGAAACCAAGTTCACGCCTTACCAACAAAATGGCTTTGATGTGAGGGCGATCAAATTGGAATTCAGTTTCTCCAGATTTCATGAGTGCCAACATGGTATAGACAAAATCATCTGCTTGCCTAACTTTGTTTGCAGATTGCTCGTGCTCATCGATAATCTTCTCAAAGAATTCATCAAATACTTTGCCAACAGCCTTCATTCTCCTGGTCAAGCCTTGAAGGTCAAGGACTCCAAGATAAGGATAATAATCTCCAAGATTAGGTGTTGCAGCTAATTGCATCGCTTCTTTCATGACAGCTTTGAAGCCCCTCTCATCGAATTCCTTGTCAGCATACTTTTTCCCAAACACCATCAGGCAACTCATGTTCGCGTTTAGTGCAGCAACTTCAGCACTAATATCAACAACATCATGATTAAGAGCCACCCCTTTAAGTGATTCCAAAAACAATCCAAGCTCTTCCCTCCTCATAGACTGAAATGAACTGATTTTGGGGCTATTAAGCAAATTTAAGGTGCATAATTTACGCATGTTGCGCCAATATGGACCATACTGCCCAAAGGACAGATTTCTTTGCCCAAAACCGATATATTTAGCAGCCTCATGAGGTGGCCTAGTAGCAAAAACAAGATCATGTGTCTTGAGGAATTGCTCAGCTGCATGGGGGGATGAAACAATGATGTTTGACACAAATCCGAATCGTAAGTGCATGATAGGACCATGTTGCTTAGAGAGCTTATGCAAATCCTGGTGAGGATTTATTCCCAACAGATGGAGATGTCCTAGAATAGGAAGCCCTCTTGGACTAGGAGGCAATTTCTGCTTGCTCTTTCTCAACAATGAATTGAGGAGAAGAACAATTGTAAGTATTATGAAAGCTGTCCAAATCAAAGCTGGAGACATTATGATTTGGATGGTAATTATTGCTTTCTCAATTGATCTGAGTGTTCAAGGTACGTTTCAGCTTGAATATATACAAATGCTTGGAGGGATTGATAACAAGTACAAAAAATTTTATGCTAAGCTTAGTGGAAATCGATTGGTGAATGATGCCGAAATGGGGATATGGACAGATTGGAGGCTGGGAACGTTACAATTAGTAGCATTACAATGTCTTGCTAACAATGCTCTATATCTCAATCACAAATCTCACAAGCTTTCTTTCTTGGATCATTATTCCCAATTCATTTCCGGTTAATTATTTTTGGTAGTGTAACAATTTTTTTGATGTTTTGGAGTGTTTATGTTAACATGAATATAACTGTTTGGAAGACAACTAGGACCTAATAACATCACGTACAAATTAAGATGCGGAAATTGATTATACAGAAGAATCAAGTTAGTCGGGTTCAAAACCAAAGAAACTTTATTAAGACTAGTGGTTATGGCACACCCAATGTGTGTCCTACTAATAAAAAGATATTAAAAATGATTGGTATTATTTTTTTATTGGAAATACTAGTACTCGCTTCGTTTGGATAGAGCATTATTCCAAATAATTATTTGAAATAATTACTGTAGCACTTTTTGCGATATGATGTATGTGAGATAAAAAGGTGATTGGAAATATAAAAAGGTAAATTGAGAAATGTGTTTATAATGCAAGCGAAAATTTTTTTTGAAAAAATTTGCTATCCAAACATAGCACTAGTTCACTGTTGTATCAATTTTGGCGGCACGAAAAGGACGAGAATGAGCCCCAGTTGCAAATCCAGGCAACTTCTTCTGCTAGAACCAAATGGTGTTAAGGTTTTAAATCTTGTCCACGAAGGTCTATATGGCTCTCCCTGCATCATTCAGGGATGGAGTTCGGTCTATATTGCTCTCGGGATCTTGCCAGACATTTGGATCATGGCCGATTTTTCTTCCAATTCTCTCTAAAGTTTCCGTAGTAATGTCACTGGCTATAAAAGTTGCCAGAAAACGGACTGGCAAACAGAAAAAGTTGTGAATCATGTCCAGACTATTTAGGAAAGCTGCTTCTTTAGAAAGAGATGGAAATAAGTATACAAAAATGATGAACTGACAATTTTTGTTTTAAGAATGGATAGACAGCAAGTAGCAATATGTCAAACAAGATGCTAGAGTGCAGACAAATCATCAATGGAAGTACGACTTCAGTATATGGTAATACATCTCTGTCAACGTTTCCAGAAGCAAAAAGTAAACTTGATAATCCTGATTCATTTAGCTAATCGGTAGGTAGGAATAACCCTTAGATGCGTAGCTCTGGAAGTTACAAAACCAAAAACCTCAGACATATCCAAGTCACTTGGCTTAATGTTATCTGCAAGTTCCCAATTGAAACAATGCACCAATTGTGCCAGCAGAAAACGAACAACAGTGAGCCCCAACTGCATACCTGGGCAACTTCTTCTGCCTGAACCAAATGGTATTAGTCGGAAATCTTGTCCTCGAAGGTCGATGTTACTATCCCTGAATCTTTCAGGGACGAAGATCTCAGGATCAGGCCAGACACTTGGATCGCGGCCGATTGCATACACGTTTATGATGATTCGCGTATTTTTCTGAATGTGGAAGTCATCAATCTTGCAATCTTCCATTGACTCGTGGGGAAGCATTAGTGGTCCCACAGGATGAAGCCTCATGGATTCTTTTACAACCATGTCCAAATACTCTAGGCCTTCAAGATCTGATTCCTCCACAATCCTCTCGAATCCGACTTTTTCTTGCAATTCTTTCTGGAGTTTCTGCATAGCCTCAGGATGCCTGAGGAGTTCTGACATGGCCCATTCAACTGCTGTCGCAGAACTGTCCATTGAGGCGAGAAGCATATCCTGTATTGTCGAGTTAGATACATGAAAGAGTAAGAATTGTGCCAAATTTGGCTTCATTTATCACAAGCACTGATTTATTTGATATAGCATTTGGAACAATCCCTTTCTCAACTGTACTGGAAGAAAAAGAAAGAGAATGAATAGAATTGGATCTTAGTAAATGCCCTCAATTTGCTTTGCATTGCATTAGAAAAACACTACAATAGTCATTTCTTCAGACTTACCAACAAAATAGCAAATAAGAATATAAAGCTACCAAACTTACCAACAAGATAGCTTTGACATGACGGCGATCAAAATCGAATTCAGATGTTCCGGATTGAATAATTCCCATCATGATGTCTACGAAGTCCTTGGTTTGCTTGTGCTCCTTGGATTCAAGATGCTCATCAATGATTTTATCAAAAAAGTTATCAAACACCTTAGCCAGAGCCTTGAATCGACGAGTAAGTCCCTGAAGATCAAGCACACCAAGCAGGGGAAAATAATCACCGAGGTTAGGCAGCGCTGCAACACGCAATGATTCTTGAATGACCTCTCTAAACCCCCGATCATCAAAATCCTTGTCCATATACTTCTTTCCAAATATCATCAAGCAACTCATATTTGCACCTAAGGATGAAATCGCTGCACTAAGATCCACAGAAGCACCGTCTGAAGCAGCCAGTTTTAGTGATTTGACCAATTTTCCCACCTCTTCTCCTCTCATTGGCAGAAATGAATTGATCTTGTGGCTACTGAGCAGCTGTAAAACGCAAAGCTTACGCATGTTTCGCCAATAAGGACCATATTGGCCGAAAGTCAAGTTTCTCTGCTCATACGCGATGTACCAAGATGCTTCATGATAAGGTCTACTGGCAAAAACTTGATCGTTAGTCTTGAGAAACTTTTCAGCTGCTTCAGGAGATGAGACAATGATCGCTGGGACATAACCAAAACGCATGTACATTATAGGGCCATGTTTTCTGGCCAATTTCTCCAAATCTTGGTGAGGATTCTTGCCTAACAGATGCAGATTTCCTATAACCGGAAGCCCTTTTGGACCTGGAGGCAATCCTTTTCTCTTCTTCGTCAAAAACAAATCTTGAAGGAAGTAGCAAACTGCAGCCAAGACCATAGCCAATGAACACTCATCATCTTTTTCAGCTAGATAAATAATTTTACTACCTTTTTCTGATCTAAAGTATAGGCCTCAGATCAGTGATTATGTAAATAGTACTACACAGTAAGGCAATACTTCATCAACCCAAGCAATCATGAAGTAGAAGTCAAAATCGTTGAATGTGAATTAAAATAGCCGTATAACGAGTACTCTCCCTAATTAAAGTAAAGGATATCAATCGCCCTACAGGATACAGCTGAATTTTCTTGGCTTTTGCGGATTTTTTTATATGCTGTGATGTCAGAAGGGCCACATGCTTGGACAATACTAAATGGTCAAGAAGGTATCCCACCTACCCAGGTGTGCTTTGCCATTTTTCAGATAAATTTACCCTTTTAGACTATTTATAAAAATATTTTGCTGACCAATGAAGTAATATGATCTAAAGAAAATGACATAGAACATTTTTGTCGACATCCAGCCGACGAAAAATGAAACAAAAAGGGGATAAATTTTGGATATTGGTAATCATTTTAGTATCATTTATAATCATATTCTGCTAAAGACACAACCATATGGCTAATCAAGCCCCTGTTGAAA
Source organism: Coffea arabica (assembly GCF_036785885.1). Taxonomy (NCBI): domain Eukaryota; kingdom Viridiplantae; phylum Streptophyta; class Magnoliopsida; order Gentianales; family Rubiaceae; genus Coffea; species Coffea arabica. The sequence continues at coordinate 14,237,112 of NC_092323.1, read as the reverse complement.
GTGCTGAACAGTGAATACACATCATCCCAGAAGCCAATAATTGATTCCGCATAAGTTGTAGGATCGATTATAAATCTGAATATAATTAAGTGATTAGTAGGGGAGCAACTGAGACAGGTAGCTACCCCGTTCATGGAGGAAAATCCACAAGTGTTCGCATTGAAGTATAGATCATAGGTAGGCTTGCTCACTATATCGCCGAAATGCAAACAAACATCAAGAATATGAAGATCAATTGCCGGGTTCCAACTCAGGTTAGAATTTGGGGCGGCAGCAAATTTGGTAGAAGTTCAAGAAAGAAAAGGAAAAAAATGGTTTTAAAAAAAAAAAAGAATGGGTTTAAGTGGGGAATCAGAGGTGGGACTTCGGAAAAAATATGTAGAAGTTATGGTGGTCACCGGGGCAATGAAGAGGCAGGAGTTGGCGATGATCGAGGACACGGTGGTCATGGTGATGCACAAACCACTCTGTCTTCAATTCTATCCATTTTCACTGTACATGAAAGTTGAAACTATGAGCGTATTATACAGATGGTTATTTCAAAACTATAAAGAAGTCATGCAATAATACAAAGATAAAACATCTTCTCGTAAGATTGATTATATCTTTCAAGATCAGTTAAAATTATAATATTTACTTAGCTCCATGTTCTTTTGCATCCCATCTGCTGGTTGGTCAAAGAGCGAACCTGGACAACTGGTCTGGGTAGTGTGGGGAACAAGAGGAGGGGAGAAGGGTATAAAACAATAATAAAATATTGTTTTGCATTTTATCCCCCAGTGGTATTATACAAAGTGGTTCTCCATTATATTTAGCAGTAATTAACTATGAGTAGTACTAGTATTTCAATTAACGAAGAAGGTTGTTTTCTATCGAACTTTCTCACATAAAATTATTGAGATTTATTCCGATATTCTAAAACATTAGGGGGTCATGTATTAGACGAAACCATAAAGGAGTACATAATAATTTACTAGCAATTAAGTTCTCACGTTCTTTTCTTCATTTGTCTTACAGTTTTGGTCTCAAGACCAGATTTTTAATGATTTGCCGATTGTTTGGATTGCAATTTTTGCAAAATAACAATAATAATAATAATAATAAGTTTTGGTGAGAATATTTTTTTCATATTTTTTAATTTTTTTTTTACTTTACATGTATCACATTCTACAAAATGTGATATAGTAATTTTTCTTCAAAAACTCTCCAAAAAAATGCAATCCAAACAGACTTGTATACTTCTGCTGCGCCCAGTTTTATGTTCTGTAGTTGGATTTCTTCTGAAATTTGTAGTATAATGTAATCCATTGTCCGCCCTTTAAAGTGATTTGACATATAGCTTCATAAGATGTTTGTCACTCTCTAGTCTCTACTACTTTTGCGCTTTCGCTTTGCCAATTTACGGTTTAATGTCTTGCCTTCAAATTTTGTTTTCTTAATTTGTTTCGCCTATCAAAATTTACGGTTTAATGTTTTGCCAATCGCTTTGCCTTTTTTTTTTTCATCTTTTCCTTTTTGACCTTTTTTTGTGTTCCTTTTTTGATTCTTTCTTTTAACTACTCTCAAATCTCTTCACATATCTTACCATAAATCTCGCTTACAAAGGGATAAAAAATAATACACACACACACATATATATAATTCACCTAGAAACATTTTATCAATTTTATGATTTGACCCCTAGAGTACTTGAAAACTATTAATACACCTAGAACCATTTTAGAACTTATAGCTATAGCCCTAAATTTTTGTATTACTTTCCAAATAAGCTCTCCAATTTGGTTCTAAACTTGTTGAATATGCATTAAATTATTGTACAAATTCCTACTTAATTATACTATCTTATTTGTATTTTCTTGTAAAGCATCTTAGAAACGTCAAACATACATTGAACCTGTCTTTCTTAGTATTAATATATTTTTAGAAATTTTACATAATATATTAAATTTTAAAATTAAATATATTGATGACATCATGATGATGTCATTCGATTCTTGGATGTGTTCGACCGTCCCCGACCCATGACCTCGACCAAATCGATGGCCGATATGAGTTTCAAAACATTGCAATCATGCGTATCCAAATCATCCTCGAAAATACACCTTCAATTATGCTAAGGTTGAAACTCAAGAATTAGAGATCTTGAGTTCTAATTTTCCTACCTCTTTCCTGCTTTTTAAATCTCACATTTCCCTTGTTAGAAAAACTATTAAAAGAAGAACGTTATGCTAATACATTATAGGTCCTTGTCAACATTTTTCAGAATTGAGAACTGGAATTCACAATCTTTATTCATTAGCATAATCGGTAAGTTGGTACCACTTTAGATGCTTTGCTCTTGAAGTAGCAATTCCAAAAATCTCAGACATATCCAAATCACTTGGTTGAATGTTATCTGCAAGTTCCCAATTTGAACAATGCACCAATTGTGCTAACACAAAACGAACTGGAGTCATCCCCAACTGGATAACTCATTATAGGTAAAGAGTTGAGGTAGAGCTTTACATGAATTCTGGGTGGCAAATATCATTGGTAGGTTTCCTTGTGCTTCTTGGATTCAAGATGCTAATTAATTATTTTCTTTGGAAAATTATCGAACACCTTAGACAGCTCTTTCAACCAACGTGCAAATCTCTGAAGATCAAGCACACGAAGCTGGGGAAAGTAATCACAGAGGTTAGCCATTGCTGCAACATGCAATGCTTCTTCAATGACCTCTCTAAACCCCTATCATTAAAATCCTTATCCATACACATTTTTCCAAATATCATCAAGCAATTCATGTTTGCACCTAAGGACGAAATGGCTGCACTATGATTGACAGCAGCACCGTGAAAAGCAGCCTGTTTTAATGATTTCACTAAAATCCCAATCTCTCCTATTCTCATTGGGAGAAACAATTTGATCTTGTAGTTACTTAACAACCTTAAAATGCAAAGCTTACGCATGTTTCGCCAAAATGTACCATATTGGCCAAAAGTCGAGTTTCTCAGCTCATGAGCAATGTACCAAGAACCTTCATGATGAGGCCTACTGGCAAAAACTTGATCATAAGTCTTGAGGAACTTCTCAGCTGCCTCAGGGGATGAGAAAATGATTGCTGGGACATAACCAAATCGCATGCACGTTATAGGACCATGTTTTCTGTCCAATTTTGCCAGATCTTGGTCCGGATTCTTGCCTAACATGTGCGGATGTCCTCTCTTCTTCATCAACAACAAATCTTGAAGCAAATAGCAAATTGCAGCCTAAGGCTAGAGTTTTCCATAGCCAATGAATGCTCATCATCCTTTTCTTTTTTTTTTTTTCCAACAAACGATACCAATTTTATATATATTAACACTTGAAATTACAAGAGTTAATTACAAAACGGGGTAACTACCCCCATATCTTTTCTAGCTAGTTCTGATAACCAAGATGGGAATGATCCCTCCCATTCAATTATCCTAACTGACTTAACTGCAAATTGAGCCAAAGCATGGCTACAAGTATTAGCAGTCCTGGGAATAAACAAAAACACACAACAGTCAAAGTTCTTCTTCAAGTCTTCAATGTCATCCAGGATCGTTTGCAGCTTACAATCTGTCTATTGCTTGAGTTGATTAGGCTTACCACACATTTGCAATCAGATTGGACCTCTATTGTAGTCCATCCTGCATTTGTGGCCATTTCCAACGCACTCCTTATTGCCATTGCTTCCTCGATTGCTGGTGCTCCTCTCCTCCGTGTCACGATGCCTTTAGCTTTCACTATCTTTCCACGCCAATTCCGCGCAATGATCCCCAGGCCTGTCCGGACCATCTTAGCTGAGAGTGCTCATCATCCTTTTCAGTGAGCTAAATTTGGTTTACTAGTTACTACTTTTTCTGAGATAAACGTAAGCCCAGAGCAGATATTTATGAAGTAATTTTTTATAACTCCTATGCATGTAACAATGCAATACGTTATCGCTCTACGCATTTGTGTATCACGACATCAATACGGCTAACTTCGTTAGGCATCAAGGACAAGAATCATCGCGAGACCAAGAATTTGTCCCACTAAGTTTAAAATGTCATTAGATGGAAACCACTCTCACAAGTTGAGTTTTGTTCAACTGGTTGATACAATTCTTACAACTTTTGGTGTAAATTTATATGATTTTGATATAGTAAGAATTATACAAATAGGATTTGAATTAGACAGAATTTAATTTGTGAACCCGAATGGGTCATTAGACAGTCAGTCATACCTATCAAAAACGTTAGAAGTGCTTAGCTAAATTTCTCTTGATCTTATCCTAGTTAATATGTGGGAACATTGTTGATTAAAAATCAAACAAATGAATACCTTTCCATAATGTCACTCGATACATAATCCAATTAACAAGGAAAAAAATCTACTTAACTACAAAAGTAAAAAATTAAAAAAAAATTCCACTAAACAATGTATTCATTATATATAAAAGTAGCAAGGAAAATGAAACAATTGACAAATGCAACATCAAGTTCGGAAACTTCTGTACTATGTCTAATGCTTAAGGAAGAAGCTGCTTCTTCAGATCGAGATGGAAACAAGTAGATAAAAAAGAAAACTAATTGGCAAATATTTTTATCATCAACGAATGGAAAGAGCAACAAGCAGTACGCGCAAGAAGACACTATAGTCAACACAATCTTCAAGGAACATTACTTTTACACTTCCAGAATTGGAATTGGAGTCCACAATCTTTATTCATTTGGCCAATCGGTAGGTAGGAATAACCCTTAAATGCGTAGCTCTGGAAGTTACAATACCAAAAGCCTCAGACATATCCAAATCAGTTGGCCGAATGTTATCTGCAAGTTCCCAATTGAAACAATGCACCAACTGTGCTAGCACAAAACGCACAACGGTGAGCCCCAACTGCAAACCTGGGCAAATTCTTCTGCCTGAGCCAAATGGTATAAGTCGGAAATCTTGTCCACGAAGGTCTATATTGCTATCCTTGTATCTTTCAGGAATGAAGGCCTCAGGATCAGACCAGAAATTTGGATCGCGTCCAATTGCGTATATGTTTATGATGATCCGCGACTTCTTCTGAATGTGGAAGTCATCAACTGTGCAATCTTCCATTGACTCGTGCGGGAGCAACAGTGGGGCCACAGGATGAAGCCTCATGGATTCTTTGACAACCATGTCCAAATACTCCAGGCCCTCAAGATCTGATTCCTCAACAATCCTGTCCAATCCGACTTTTTCTTCCAATTCTTTCTGGAGTTTCCTCATTGCCTCAGGATGCCTGAGGAGTTCTGAGATCGCCCATTCAACTGCCGTGACTGAGGTGTCCATTGAGGCCACAAGCAAATCCTGTGTAGTTGAGGTAAGGAATTGGCAGAGTTAGGCATAATGTCAAGATCAAAATAGGCGTCAAATTTGTCTTCATTTGTTGCAAGGATTGCAATTATTTGATTCAGCTATGAAACAATCCCTTTCTCAACAGACAAACAAAGGAGAACCTCAGAAAAGAACGCTGGTATTATTTTGAAGAAAGTAAGAGCACAGAATTCCAGATCAAGTTTTAAGGTGCAAAGTTTAGTTATTTGAATTTCGTTAGTCCAGAAGTTATAACTGACCGAAAATTTTGTTGAAAAAGCTAAAAACAAATTCAACAAGCAATACAAAAATCTGGCGCTGTCAGCTACGTATATGAACAATAAACCAGCAAACCAGAAAGGTCTAAAACATACCAACAAGATGGCTTTGACATGGCGACGGTCGAACTCAAACTCAGCTTCTCCAGATTGCATAATTCCCATCATGATGTCTACAAAGTCCTTGGTTTGCTTGTGCTCCTGAGACTGTAGATGCTCTTCAATGATTTTCTCAAAAAATTTATCAAACACCTTGGCGAGATCTTTAAACCGGCGAGTAAGTCCCTGAAGGTCAAGCACACCGAGTAGAGGAAAGTAGTCACCGAGGTTTGGCATGGCCGCAACATGAAGTCCTTCTTGAATAACATCTCTAAACCCCCTATCATCAAAATCCTTGTCCATATATTTCTTCCCAAATATCATCAAGCAACTCATATTTGCACCCAAGGAAGAAATTGCTGCACTAAGGTCAACAGCAGCACCATCTGAGGCAGCCTGTTTGAGTGATTTAACCAATGTTCCAACCTCTTCTCTTCTCATCGGCAGAAATGAATTGATTTTGTGGCTACTGAGCAGCTGCAGAATGCAAAGCTTACGCATGTTTCGCCAATACGGTCCATATTGGCCGAACGTCAAGTTCCTCTGCTCATAACTAACGTACCAAGAAGATTCATGATAAGGCCTACTAGCAAAAACTTGATCGTAAGTCTTGAGAAACTTTTCAGCTGCTTCAGGGGATGAGACAATGATTGCTGGGACATAACCGAATCGCATGTGCATTAAAGGGCCATGCTTTTTGGCTAGTTTTGCCAAATCTTGGTGAGGATTCTTGCCTAACAGATGCAGATTTCCTATAATAGGAAGCCCTTTTGGACCTGGAGGAAATCTCTTTCTCTTCTTCATCAAGAACAAGTCTTGAAGAAAAAACCAGATTGCAGCCAAGGCTAGAGCTGTCCATAGCCAATGAATGCTCATCATCTTTCTCAGTTTGCTTAATGGTATTCTAGTGCTTCTTTTTCTGATCTAAGAATGGGCCTCAGAGCAGGTATTTATGTCTAGTAGTAGTATTGGATAGCTATGTGTAAAGCGTAATATTTTGACGGTTGTGAATGAAAAATTGTATTACGTACAGAGTTCACCTACAAGAAGCTGACTGGAAATTTCAACATTTCTAAGCAGATAGACACAAATATAGGAATCTCTAGAATCCAGGAGCTGAACTATCTTTTAATAAAAAGAAATTCTTGAAGTTTGATGCTGTACAATTTGAACCGCTACTTATTGTAGTAGAATTCACACTACTTCGATTCAATTCACAAATTTGTTAAGTAGGACTGTTGTCACTCAATTCCAGGACCAGGCCACTTATGTGATCTATTGTTGTGCCACATTCCACTGTGATCATACCTTGAAAAATGTCCATTAACTTGCCGTAAATTTTTTTTTTTCAATTTTTTCCAAATTTTTGTAGACTGTTGTCATAGAGGAAAAATGATAATTCTTGGGAGCTGGCCGTATAATGAGTATATGTGAATAAATTGCAGATAAGCTTGTAGATTTTTCAACTCTAGCCATCAGAACAGAAAGTGGTGACATTGTGGCTGATTGCAATCCGTCAATTGTCACAATTCTGACGTGTTACATAGTTTTTTTTTTTTATTGTCGATATGATAATTCCTATTCTATAAATAGGGAACGAATGAACGTAAAGTGATCAATGTAGAACCCTAAAGAGATTGATTCGCCACCGGATCAAACGAATGCATTTGAATATGAAACTTTCAAAAAATCGTAAGAAAAATGCAAGTCAGGAAATTTTATCTCTTGACCACGCTCAATGTAAGATTTAACTCCTTTCGTGGTGGCCAACTCAACTTGGCTGAGTTAGTTACATATTACATAGTTTGCCATTTCTCTCATTTTCTATGGATTACGTCATTACATATGTCTCTGCTGATTACAGAGATAAAGAAATCAACCGTGTTTTTTTTTTTACTTTTTGAGACAAGTAAAGCTGTAACAGTATTCTAATGGTGTTATGGTCAAGGCCACGAACTTGAACATTTGATTTCCTACCTGTAGGATCCGTGAAGCAATTGAAGATGTAAAAGTCAATCGCAAGCTAGTCTCCACAGTGATTTCAATTTGATTGAATTCATACTCAGTTTGCTTAGGAATGGAAGAAAAATAAATTGATCTAAAATAGACTATTATCCACTGTCAGATAATAGTATTTTATTTATAAAGTAATTAAAGCTACCGTTCCCGCCACATTAAGAATGAACTCCAATTTTGCACACCGGATGTGACACACCATATTTCATTTCGGAAAATGATTCTTTTTTTTTTTTTTTTGATTACTATGCATGACCGAAATTGTCGCCTTAATCTTTAACCAAATTAACAGTAGTCTCTCACATGACTCATCAAATAGACTCCAAAAATTCTGGATATGGTGGCTAAGTATATGTGGTAGGAGGATACGTGCTTTGCACATTCAACTAAGATGAAAACACCCCACCATTTAACTCTTAAGATATATAGGACTGAAAAGTTCCTTATGAGTTGGACGCCATCAAGGAGTAGGCGCTGGCTCAATATTAATCCATGAGTTGGACACCATCAAGGAAGCATTGGTGTTTGCTAAACTCAAAGGATGGAAACGTATTGAGGTTCGCACTGATTCAAAACTTGCTGCAGATATCTTAAATAGCAAAACTGACTGTCCTTGGAGGGCTCTAGTTGCATATTTTGATATAAAGGATTTAATCTCATACTTCAAGGAAGTGATTATATATTTTGTATATCGCCAATGTAATCAAGCTGCTGACTTTATGGCTAATTATCTCAATAGAGTGAATAAAGTTATTTTTGAGTCAAATTTCCCCCTTGATCTTTTCAAAATTGTAGAGGAAGATAAGAGGGAAAAGTTGACTGTTAAAGTGTAAATTCTTATTTTATTATATAAAGCTCGCCAATTCTTAAAAAAAAAAAAAAAAAAAAAAGTTCCTTGTGACGATTGCTGAATTACACGCTTGGGCTGGGTGGATATGTACAAGTGCAAGGAGAAGGTTTACATGTGCTGAAGAATAAACTTTTAATTGAACAAGCAGAGTTCATATAATTCACTGTAGGACCTATTCTTGTACTACTTGACTAATCAAGCAGCTCATAAAAATTCACCGAACCATGATTTATTAGGTGACAGGAATGGAGTTGATAAAGAAATCAACCGTGTTTTTTTAACTTTTGAGACAAGTAAAGCTGTAATAGTATTCTAATGGTGTTATGGTCAAGGCCACCAACTTGCACATTTGATTTCCTACCTGTAGGATCCGTGAGGAAATTGAAGATCTAAAAGTCAATTGCAAGCTACTACTCCACAATGACTTCAACTTATTGAATTCATACACATGACTTTGTGTTTAACTAAGATCAAATGGATCCGTGGAGCAATCTGTTGACTGGAAGATTTTTTGGAAATAAAAAAATTTATCGCAAAAAATTTTAACACAAATTATCCTTGAATTCCTAGAAAAAAAAATACTTTAGAAAGAAAATGACTGGATTCATATCTCAACAAAAAAAAAAAAAAAAAAAGCGAAAGAGAGAGAAAGAAAAACTACGAAAAGGAGTTAAAACAAAACTTTTAAGGAAATATTGTATTGGTGAACAGGTAGACCAAAAAAAATTCTTTGAAAAAATTCTGTTGCTTTTAAGGAAATTTTGTATATTGTTAATGGTGATTTAATATGATAAAGCTTAATTTCCACTAAAAAAAAAATATAAAGTTAGGCTTCACTGACATTTTTGTACATTCAAATTTAAAATCTCTAGTGCCTTGGAAAAAACAAATACAATTGATCTGAGAAAAGACAGAAATTATTTGAATATGACGGGCACATTGAAAAATCCTTGAAGACAAAATAGCCACCACACGAGAAAGAGAAAATATGAAACTAAGGCCTTTCAATGATTTTCAATAATTTACAACTGCTCATAATGCACATGATGATCGTTCCATTTTAAAATTCTATCAAGACATCAGTACCGCTAACTTCGCTAGGCATCAAGGACAAGAATCAAAGAAATGAATACCTTTCCATAATGTAACTGGATAATCCAATTAACGAAGAAAAAAAATCTACTTAACTACAAAAGTAAAAAATAAAAACAAATCCACTTAACAATGAAAGTAGCAAGGAAAATGTAACAATTGACATATGCAACATCAAGATATACAAGAATTCCGAAACTTCTCTACTGTCTAATGCTCAAGGAAGCAGCTGCTTCTTCAGAACGAGATGGAGTCCACAATCTTTGTTCATTTGTGCAATCGGTAAATAGGCACCACTTTTAAATGCTTTGTTGTTTTGTCAGAGCGCAAGCTTTGACTTGTGGCATAATTTTTTCATTTCCTTCTCATCCCACATCGGAGCCTGCTGAAGAGAAGTCGGCTACTCGAGGCCTATAAATAGAAGGGTCCATTGAAGGATTTAACTTGCACCACTTAAGAGAGTTATATGGGCTATTAGCTTCTTGAGTCATTTAGCCCATTTAGTCAAATATTTTAGGCTCTCTTATTTTGAGTTTAGGAATATTTTCTAAACTCTTTTGTAAGTGCCTATTGGCCTAGGAACCACTTTCCTACGGTCTTTTGTATTTCTTCTTCATAGTAGAAATATTGCTCCTCCCTCGCCCGTGGACGTAGGTCAATTTGACCGAACCACGTAAATCTTCTGTGTCTTTTATTTGCTTTGTTATCCGTCTTTATATGGTCGGTTTTACCGCCTAATTATTATATGGCTGGTATCTACCGCCTATCTATTATATGGTCGGTTATACCGCCTACTTTGTGCTAACTTGAGTTTGTCTATTCCTGGCCCGGTCCTAACAAACTGGTATCAGAGCTGGTTGTTATATTTTGCAAGACAGGTTCATCTGGTGGGGTCCGTCCATCCTGTGGGGCCCACTCATCCTGTGGGGTCCGTTTATCTGTGGGGCCCACTCATCCTTGTGGGGTCCTTTCATCCCGTGGGGCCCGCCTATCTCGTGGGGCCCGCTCACCCTGTGGGGCCCGCTCACGAGACTTGCATATTTGTTTGGCCAGTTTTTGAGACAAACTTCAAGTTACAGAATTTGTGGCAACAATGACGATAACAAAGACGGTTGTCGAGAAATTCGACAGGAATGTCAACTTCGGAATGTGGCAGCTCAAGATGGAGGCCATTCTTGTTCAAGACGGAGTTGATCTAGCGATTCACGGAATCGAGAACAAACCAGAAGATGTCAAGGATGCGGATTTCGCCGATATGGATAAGAAGGCCAGATCCAGCATAATCTTAAACCTCTCCGATGAGGTATTGCGTGAGGTAGCAACGGAGACTTCGGCCAAGGCTATGTGGGATAAATTGAAAGCCTTGTATATGAAGAAAACAGTCGAAAATCGGCTATATTTGAAGCAGAGTTTGTACATGCTTCGGATGTCTGAAGGTACATCTATACTCTCCCATCTTGATAAATTTGATTCCATTATTATGGATTTGGGGAATATAGATTCGAAAATTGATGATGAAGATCAAGCCCTATTACTTTTGTGTTCCCTTCCCCAGTCTTTTAAGCATTTCCGCGATACTATGATTTATGGAAAGGAAACAATTTCGTATCGGGAAATTAAATCTGCATTAAAATCTAAAGAGCAGATAGATAGGGATATTACTGGGGAAACTAGTAGGAGTCAAGCCGATGGCTTGTTTGTTCGGGGTAGATCTGAAAAGAGAAACACAGAAAATAGAAGTAGATCCAAATCCAAACATAAAAATGTGGTGTGCAATTATTGTAAAAAGAAGGGCCATGTTATCTCTGATTGCTTTAAATTGAAAAATAAAGAAAAGCAAAAAGGGAAATTTGTTGAGAAAAATACTGAATCCGCTGAGGCTAGTATAGCAGCTGATGAGAATGATGGAACCATTTTCTGTGCAACGGAAAATAATTTTAGGTCTAACAATGAGTGGATTTTAGATTCGGGTTGTTCATATCATATGTGTCCCAATAGGGACTGGTTTTCAACATATGAATCAGCTGAAGGTGGAGTTGTCTTAATGGGCAACAACGCTGTTTGTAAAGTTGTTGGCAAATGCACAATCCGGATTAAAATGTACGATGGTATTGTGAGGACGCTCACAGATGTTAGACATGTTCCAGATTTGAAGAAAAATCTCATCTCTTTGGGCACTCTTGAGTCTATTGGGTGCAGGTATTCAGGTGGAGACGGAGTTCTCAAAATTACTCGAGGAGCTCTTGTTGTTATGAAGGCACACAGATCTGGTACTTTGTATATTTTGCAGGGATCTACTGTTACAGGTGCTGCTGCTGTTTCAACATCATCTTTGTCAGATACAGACATCACCAAATTATGGCATATGCGTTTGGGGCACATGAGCGAAAAAGGCTTAGGCATACTAAGCAAAAAGGGACTTCTTTGTGGTCAAAGTACCGGGCCATTGGAATTCTGTGAACATTGTATTTTTGGGAAGCAGAAAAGAGTCAGTTTCAGTTCACCAGCAATTCACAAGACAAAAGGTACTCTTGATTACATTCATTCAGATCTATGGGGTCCTTCTCGTGCTCCTTCTAAAGGTGGTGCCAGGTACATGTTGACTTTCATTGATGATTATTCAAGGAAAGTTTGGGTATATTTTCTTAAGCATAAAAATGATGTTTTCCTAACTTTCAAGCAATGGAAAGTTTTGATTGAGAAACAAACAGGAAAACACATTAAGTGGTTGAGAACAGATAATGGCATGGAATTTTGTGGAGGTGAATTTAATGAATTCTGCAAGAATGAAGGAATTGTTCGGCATCACACCGTCAGGATGACGCCTCAACAAAATGGTGTGGCCGAACGTATGAACAGAACTCTTTTGGAGAGAGCAAGATGTATGATCTCCAATGCAGGGTTGACAAACGACTTTTGGGCAGAGGCGATCAATATGGCCTGTTATATTGTCAACCGTTCTCCTTCTGCATCTCTTGATTTCAAAACTCCTGAGGAAGTTTGGTCAGGTACTCCTGCTGATTACTCCAATTTAAAAGTTTTTGGGTGTCCAGCATACATGCACGTGAATGATGGAAAATTGGAGCCTAGGGCTAAAAAGTGCATTTTTCTTGGGTATGCTTCTGGGGTGAAAGGATACAGATTATGGTGTCCTGATCCCAAATCTCCAAAATTTGTGATCAGTAGAGATGTTACTTTTGATGAATTGTCTATGTTATCTTCCAAGAAGGAGTCTTCTAGTCCTTGTACTACTGATAGTACACAGAAGCAGGTGGAGCTTGATATTGGCAGTTCTGGTCGTTCTCAGACCAAATCTTCTATTCAAATGCCAGTAGATACACCTGAATCTACTGTTGAAGATAGTTCTGAAGAAGAAGAGTATTCCATAGCCAGAGATAGAGCAAGGAGAGACATTCGACCACCACAAAGATATGCAAATTTAGTTGCATATGCTTTGTCTGTTGCAGAAGAAACTGATGCAGTTGGTGAGCCTTCCACCTATTCAGAAGCAGTTTCTTGTGATGATTCTGCAAAGTGGTTGATTGCGATGAATGAAGAAATTGAATCTCTTCATCGTAATGAAACTTGGGTTCTTGTAAAGCCGCCGTCAGCTAAGAAAATTGTTGGATGCAAATGGGTCTTCAAGAAGAAGGAAAGTATTCCAGGGGTTGAAGATGCAAGGTATAAAGCACGATTAGTTGCAAAGGGCTATAGTCAGGTACAAGGTGTTGATTTTAATGATATATTCTCACCTGTTGTTAAACATAGCTCTATTCGTGTTTTGCTTGCTTTAGTAGCCATGTATAATTTGGAGTTAGAGCAGCTTGATGTTAAGACAGCTTTCTTACATGGCGAACTTGAAGAACAAATTTATATGAAGCAACCCCAGGGTTTTGAGATTGAAGGTAAGGAAGACCATGTTTGCTTATTGAAGAAATCCTTATATGGATTGAAGCAGTCTCCAAGACAATGGTATAAAAGGTTTGATTCCTTTATGTTGGGTCATGGTTATTTGAGGAGCATGTATGATAGTTGTGTTTACTTCCGGAAGTTAAATGATGGTTCTTTCATTTATTTGCTGCTTTATGTTGATGACATGCTCATTGCTGCCAAGAACTTGTCAGAAATTCACACTTTGAAACTGCAGTTAAATAGTGAATTTGAAATGAAAGATTTGGGAGCAGCTAAGAAAATTCTTGGCATGGATATCAAACGAGATCGAGGAGTAGGGAAGTTGTTCTTGACCCAGAAAAATTACCTTGAGAAAGTTTTGGAGCGTTTTGGCATGAAAGATGCTAAACCAGTATCTACTCCTCTTGCTAGCCATTTTCGGCTATCTGCTGCTCAATCACCAAAATCAGTTGAAGAGGAAGATTATATGGCACGGGTTCCTTATTCCAGTGCAGTCGGCAGTGTTATGTATGCAATGGTTTGTACTCGTCCAGATATCTCACATGCAGTCAGTGTTGTTAGCAGATATATGTCTTGCCCTGGTAAAGCACATTGGCAGGCTGTGAAGTGGATTCTCAGATACTTGCGAGGAACTTCAAATGCATGTTTGGAGTTTGGAAGAACTAATGACACTTTGGTTGGTTTTGTAGACTCAGACTACGCTGGAGATCTTGACAGGAGAAGATCACTTTCAGGCTATGTATTTTGCATTGGCGGTTGTGCTGTTAGTTGGAAAGCTACTCTACAACCTGTCGTAGCTTTGTCTACTACTGAAGCAGAATATATGGCTGTGACCGAGGCAATCAAAGAAGCCTTGTGGTTGAAGAGTTTATTTAGCGAGCTAAGTCTATATCAAGGTGTTATTGATATTCACTGTGATAGTCAAAGTGCCATACACTTGACTAAAGATCAGATGTATCATGAGAGGACGAAACACATTGATGTGAAGTATCACTTCATTCGGGATATCATTGCTGAGGGAAAAGTCCTTATTCAGAAAATCAATACCAAGGACAATCCAGCTGACATGTTTACGAAACCTCTTCCAGTTTACAAATTCAAGCAGTGCTTGGATTTGGTTGGTGTTCATTGTTGGTGATTTACGCCCATTGGGGCTTATGTGGAGAAGGTGGAGCAATTTTGCTATTGTCGATGATAAGACTCAAAATTATGCCAAGGTGGAGATTTGTTGTTTTGTCAGAGCCGCAAGCTTTGACTTGTGGCATAATTTTTTCATTTCCTTCTCATCCCACATCGGAGCCTGCTGAAGAGAAGTCGGCTACTCGAGGCCTATAAATAGAAGGGTCCATTGAAGGATTTAACTTGCACCACTTAAGAGAGTTATATGGGCTATTAGCTTCTTGAGTCATTTAGCCCATTTAGTCAAATATTTTAGGCTCTCTTATTTTGAGTTTAGGAATATTTTCTAAACTCTTTTGTAAGTGCCTATTGGCCTAGGAACCACTTTCCTACGGTCTTTTGTATTTCTTCTTCATAGTAGAAATATTGCTCCTCCCTCGCCCGTGGACGTAGGTCAATTTGACCGAACCACGTAAATCTTCTGTGTCTTTTATTTGCTTTGTTATCCGTCTTTATATGGTCGGTTTTACCGCCTAATTATTATATGGCTGGTATCTACCGCCTATCTATTATATGGTCGGTTATACCGCCTACTTTGTGCTAACTTGAGTTTGTCTATTCCTGGCCCGGTCCTAACATGCTTAGCCCTTGAATTTACTAAACCAAAAGCCTCAGACATATCCAAATCAGTTGGCTGAATGTTATCTGCAAGTTCCCAATCGAAACAATGCACCAACTGTGCTAGCACAAAACGCACAACAGTGAGCCCCAACTGCAAACCTGGGCAAATTCTTCTGCCTGAGCCAAATGGTATAAGTCGGAAATCTTGTCCGCGAAGGTCTATATCTCTATCCTTGAATCTTTCAGGGATGAAGGCCTCCGGATCAGGTCAGACATTTGGATCACGGCCAATTGCGTATATGTTTATGATGATCCGCGATTTTTTCTGAATATGGAAGTCGTCAACTGTGCAATCTTGAATTGACTCATGGGGGAGGATTAGTGGTCCGACAGGATGAAGCCTCATTGATTCTTTGACAACCATGTCCAAATACTCCAGGCCCTCAAGATCCGATTCCTCAACAATCCTCTCCAATCCGACTTTCTCTTCCAGTTCTTTCTGGAGTTTCCTCATGGCCGCTGGATGTCTAAGGAGTTCTAAAATGGCCCATTCAACTGCTGTCACTGAAGTGCCCATCGAGGCTACAAGCATATCCTGTTTTGTTGAGGTAAATAAATGAATGAGCAAGGAAAGTGAAGATAATTGTCAACTTTTGCTTCTTTCGTCACAGGGACTGCAATCATTTGATATAGGTATGGAAACAAACCCTTTATCAGCAGACAGCAACAAAGAAATGATCAGCACCCATAAAAGTAAGACCAACACTACTGTTCTGAAGAGTAAGAGCAATAGCACAATAACTCAGCAAATAACTATTTCTTCAAATTTTATTAGTCCAAAGATTATAACAAGTTGAAAATTTTGTAGAAACAATAAAGACAAAATTCAACAAGGTTAAAATAACCAGCTATGTATGTGAACAATAATTCAGCCGATAAGAATTTAGAGCAACCACACTTACGAACAAAACAGCTTTGACATGACGACGGTCAAATTCGAACTCAGACGTTCCCGACTGAATAATTTCCATCATGATGTCCACAAAGTCCTTGGTTTGTTTCTGCTCCTTGCATTCAAGATGTTCGTCAATGATTTTATCAAAAAAATTATGGAACACCTTAGCCAGAGCCTTAAATCGACGAGTAAGTCCCTGAAGATCAAGCACACCAAGCAGGGGAAAGTAATCACCGATATTAGGCGTCGATCCAACATGCAATGCTTCCTGAATGACCTCTCCAAAACCCCTATCATCAAAATCCTTATCCATGTACTTCTGTCCAAATATCATCAAGCAACTCATATTCGCGCCTAAGGATGAAATCAAGGCACTAAGATCAACAGCAGCACCATCTGAAGCAGCCTGTTTCAGTGATTTCACCAATGTTCCAACCTCTTGTCTTCTCATTGGCCGGAACGAATTGATCTTGTGGCTGCTGAGCAACTGTAAAATGCAAAGCTTACGCATGTTTCGCCAATAGGGACCATATTGACCGAAAGTCAAGTTTCTCTGCTCATACGCGATGTACCAAGATGCTTCATGATAAGGTCTACCGGCAAAAACTTGATCGTAAGTCTTGAGAAACTTTTCAGCTGCTTCAGGAGATGAGACAATGATCGCTGGGACATAACCAAAACGCATGTACATTATAGGGCCATGTTTTATGGCCAATTTCGCCAAATCTTGATGAGGGTTCTTCCCTAGTAGATGCAGACTTCCGATAACCGGAAGCCCTTTTGGACCTGGAGGCAACCCTCTTCTCTTCTTCATCAAGAATAAATCTTGACGAAAATAGCAAAGTGCGGCCAAGGCTAGGGATGCCCATAGCCAATGAATGCTCATCATCATTTCAGCTCTCCAAGCAGTACAAACTGTTAGGAAATTGATGACGGAATGCAAAGAGACAAATTGGATTGGACTATCTTATTTTGTCTATTGTCTTCCTAATTCCAATTTAGTTAAGTTTACCATTTTTTCCTTCTTTGGTCTTGTTTGAGTTGTCCTTTTCAGCTTTTTAACTAATTTGTTTGTCCACTTTGTATCATTTAATTGTTGGTTGTTATGAGTTGTCCTTTTCAGCTTTTTAACTAATTTGTTTGTCCACTTTGTATCATTTACGCCACTTGTGGTTTAGTGTTTGTTTACGTAACCTTCTTATGGTTTCAAAAACTATATATAACCCTTTCATAGTTTGAATTAAAGTATCAAAATAATGGAATTTATAATTCATAATGGAGTTAACTAAAATATTAAAAATACCTCTATATAAAGTTGAAAATTATTTATTAACCACATGGGAGGTTATATATATGTATTGAGAACCATAAGGGGGATATATGATAAAACACTAAATCATAAGGAGGTTATATGTTAAAATATAAAATCATACGGGGTTAGAGTATCATGCATATTATATTTATATATTTTGGTTATTTCAGTCATTTTAATTTTAAACAAGGGTAATTTCGATATTTTCATAGGTTCCGTTACAGATGATCATTTCTGTCACTTTGACACTTTAAACTATAAGGGGATTATATATAATTTTTAAAACTATAAGGGATTATGTACAAATTATCTATATCACTGGGGTAAAATGTAATTTGCTCTTTAATTATTGGTTTTTAGTTTTAGGGAGTTTTTGACTTTCAGTTTTAGGGATTATTTTTTTGGCATGCTCTTGATGATGAATTTTAATTGTTTCATTGTATTACTAGGGAGAGACAGCCTGCGCGACGCGCGAAAATTTGGTGCTTGTGATTCAAGATAATTAATAATTATTGTTTAATATTTTGTAGTATAGGAACTGAAGTATGATGATTTTATCAAGTGATTTTAATAGAAAAATTATAAGTTACATAGTGAGTCAATAAAAATAATGTGCAATGAGACATCCTTATCATTATACTATATAAGAATCCGTTGTGATCAAAGGTTATGTTTGAATTCCAACTGCAAAGATAAGGGTAGTTTGAAAATGTAAAAATGTTTGAAGTGCAATTGAAAAGTATCCAAAGGTCTCTTCTAAAACTTATCCAAGATGATAAAATATTTTAAAGTATCAATTTGACCCTTCATCTCTCGAATCTATATATGTTCGTGAAAGATCCCTCAAGCAATGCTTCTGATTTCTCCCTCGACTTAACCTCAACCTGAATTATCAAGTCAAGTTTATCCATCAATCACTTTGCGTCCAATCTAATCTAAAATAATTTTATTTTTAACTAACTATTTATATAATTTGGTGGGTATAATACGACTTAATCACATGTTTCTTACAGAGATAATAATGCCCAAAAATGATAGATAGATAAGAAACTTAAGTGGTCTTTTTCAAAGTTTTGTAGAAACTATTCAGATTTGGTGTTTTTTGCTAGGGGCATTTCTTTATAATCTCATAAATAAGTTCAAATCTGCATAATTGTTAAGGATCTGAATTGAAACTATCTTGATTATAAAAAAATTGGTGCAAATAATATTTTCTAAATTTGAAATTGTAGAAAATGGTAACTAAAATCAGAAGAAATTCCTCATATGAATTTGAATTGGAAACTATAGGTAGAAACTGTTTAATGATATTTTTCAATGTTTACTTGTATAAGTATCCAATATAGTATCTCTACTTAATTGACTCGTTTGAACTATGGATAATAGTTGTTTCAATCAAATCAAGAAACGTTATTTATCATTGTACAACATACAATTATGAGTAAATGAATTAATACAATGCAATCAAAATGGTGCTATAGCTAAAGCATTTAAACTCATTAAGTTCCACTACAAATTCTTTTAGATAGCATAAAAAATAAATTTTTTGTATTTAAAACTATATAAACAATAGAATACAAGAACGAGATCATAACATGAAAAGCAAATAGAGTGCAAATGACATCTTAGTACTATGTAGCATGATTAATTTTCTTTTTTAGTTTCAATGAAGTACAAAATTCTAAGTTAATAAATTTTACAATCATAAAATTTCCAATTAAAATAAACACAAGCTGAATTCCAAATCATATTACATGAAAAAATAACTACTTGAACCATAACTGCTAGAATGTAGTCAACAGATCCCTGGAGTCAAGAACAATAGAAAAAAGTTCATGAGAAATAAGGTTATTTGACTTAAATAAAGAGATAATACCTTGGCCGAGGAGGAGAAGATGATAAAATTGTTTTTTCAATTATTTTAGAAAGTGATAACATTATCTCAAATTGTACTTTGACCAGAGACAGAATCTCTGGGATTTACTAAGGAAAACAATATAATTAGTCAGTTTTTGGAATTAGAAGTATCAAAAAGCAAACTATATGGAGTTCTTGAATAAACCAATTATCAGAAAAAAAAAAACTACAATCGAAGAAGACAAACCCAAAGAACTCACCTCAATTTAAAGGAAAAGCTACCCATTCCACCAAATATTTAATAGCCATAATAAAACCAAAAAGGTGAAATTGAAAAAGAAGAAAGGGTATCGGCTAATCATGGGGCATAAATATAATAATGATTGTTCAGATAATAATTAAGTTAATTAATTGTAATTAAAATCCAATTAATTCCTTAACGGATGAGAAAGGTTTCAGGAAATTGGAAGGCTTGTATGTTAGTATAATAAATGATTAAAAGGGTTTTTATGTAATTCTATCAAAACACAAGCTTAATTCAATTGTACTTGATACTCAACTTGGCACCAAACATTGTAACATACCAAACCTGCTCCTAACCTTAAATGTCTGAAAGGTTATATAAGTAATTATAGTGAAATTAAAGCTATAATGACTTGTACTCAATGTTCCAATTACACTTCAAACACTTTCACATTCCCAAATTAGCCCCACCCTTGCGGTTGAAATCTGAAAACTGCCTTTGTCCTAGACTCGTTCTTATATAGTATAAGGATTTCAGTTACAAACAACTTTTGTGATAATTATTTAACATGATTGATATTCATTCCTTCATCATTATTGAAACGCATTACAACTATTTTTACAGATGACAGTTTAGGTAGTACAAGCTACAAAAATTTCTACTTATATTACTTACGCTCCCATACTCATGATACATTTATGGGGAGTACATATGGATATAAATAGACAGATAGACATAAATAGATTGATAGATGGATATATTCAAGGCTAAACAATGTACAAGATCAAATAAATGCGTGACATGCGCTTTCAGAGATGTCGTTTCAGTCAAGATCTAATATTCAATTAGCAAGAGAGAGGAATTCATGCCACTTCACTTGCCATTGACTTCTTTGTTTGGTTTTGCCACTTGATCTGAATTCTCATGAAATAAAATTAACCATCTGAGATGTATCTTTAAGTCAAATTTAGATGAGAAGGTAGGAAAGCTCAATTCATATCTTGGTTTGCAAGCTCAAGGAAAAAGGTTTATTAACTAGTGTTTTGTAACATTTTTGTTGTGTTAAAGGAAGCAGCTTCTTTAGAAATAGATGGAAACAAGTTACCAAATTGACGAATTGGCAAATGTTTGTGTCATCTATGAATTGAAAAGAAGCAACCAGCAAAACGTTAGAGAAGACACGAAAGTGCATGCAGAGTCTTGAATCAAGTATGCCTTCAGAAACTAGTGAAAATTCACGTCCAAAACTTATACGTGATTGTATTATTCAAAAATATAATATTGTTTTAGATATTAAAATTGTGGAATTCTGATTGTTAACATCATAATATAAATTTCTATGTTTTTATTTTCTTTAACCAATTATTTTTCAAAACATTATTTAAAAGTATAATCATAGATGAACCTTTTCAAAACTTTTTTTTCCTGAACTGTTTAGATATTTTGTCACTTTAACTCTAAAACATCAAATGTTGATAGTACTGCACTTATATACCAATACAATGTTTAAAGTAGAATTGACAATTGAATGGAAAATTTAGCTTATATTCACTATTGAGAGCACCTTTTCTTTTTATACTGTATTGTTTTGGTATCTGCATCAAACGTTTTTTGTCTTTCCATGGGATTTGAGTAACCTAAATATTTTCTTTTTTATGTCATTTGATTTGAATTTTTCAATTTTGTGATTAACTTCTTGTTGTCCTTTATGTCATTTTATGATTTTTATATAGTGACTTTTCTTTCAGTTTATTTTTTTCTATTAATGATGGGTTATAAATGCTCCATAGCGCTAGCTCAATTATAAGTATATTGTAGCCTTCATTTTTCTAATGGTTAACATGATTGATATTGATTGATTGATTATAGCGCAAATTACTATTAGTTCCCTTGTGGTTTCATCTATTGCCACATAATTTCTTAACGTTTCAAAATATCCACATTATCCTATATGGTTTCATGCAAACTTGGAAATTTAGAAAAAAAAAAAAAAAAAACTTATGTAACGTCATTAGTTGAAATACCAGTGGTGCCGTTACTTAAATGCTCAATCAAATGACAACTTAACCACCTTATACAAAATCATAATGGGATGATGTGGATAAATGCAAAATTCACAGATGCAAACCATAAGGATTTAAGTGGTTATTAAGATTTCATCACACACAGTTTTAAAGCACGTGTGGTTTAATCGGAATAACTAATTATGCATTCCGTTTACTTTCCACTTTACATAAACCCCCAAGGGAATTATGTGGCTATTTTGAAACCTTAGGAGGGTCATCTGGCATTTTATATACAAAACTACAGGGGGATTATATAGAATTTAGCGTTGATTATATCATTACTATTCAAATCCAATGCAATGTATGTAATTATTGTTTAGAGGGAAACTTAAGCATCAACGAAACAAAAACCAAATTTTGCTTACACTTAATCAAATAAAATTGGTGATACTTCTAAAGAGAGTATAGACCTAGACAGAGATAGATAAAAGTTGAGTCCACCCTCTTTACTCATTTTTGTAATCGGCAAGTAGGCACAACCTTTAAATGCTTTGCTCTTGAGGTTACTAAACCAAAAGCCTCAGACATATCCAAATCAGTTGGCTGAATGTTATCTGCAAGTTCCCAATTGAAGCAATGCACCAACTGTGCCAGCACAAAACGAACAAGGAGGACCCCCAACTGTAAACCAGGGCAACTTCTTCTGCCTGAGCCAAATGGTATGAGTCGAAAATCTTGGCCCCGAAGGTCTATATTGCTATCTTTGAATCTTTCAGGGTTGAAGGTCTCAGGATCAGGCCAGACATTTGGATCGCGTCCGATTGTGTATATGTTTATGATGATCCGCGTTTTTTTCTGAATGTGGAAGTCATCAACTGTGCAATCTTCCATTGACTCATGGGGGAGCAACAGTGGGGCCACAGGATGAAGCCTCATGGATTCTTTGATAACCATGTCCAAATATTCTAGGCCTTCAATGTCTGATTCCTCTACAATCCTCTCCAATCCGACTTTTTCTTCCAATTCTTTCTGGAGTTTCCTCATTGCCTCAGGATGCCTGAGGAGTTCTGAGATCGCCCATTCAACTGCCGTGACTGAGGTGTCCATTGAGGCTACAAGCAAATCCTGTGTAGTTGAGGTAAGGAATTGGCAGAGTTAGGCATAATGTCAAGATCAAAATAGGCGTCAAATTTGTCTTCATTTGTTGCAAGGATTGCAATTATTTGATTTAGCTATGAAACAATCCCTTTCTCAACAGACAAACAAAGGCGAACCTCAGAAAATAACGCTGGTATTATTTTGAAGAAAGTAAGAGCACAGAATTCCAGATCATGTTTTACGGTGCAAAGTTTAGTTATTTGAATTTGTTTAGTCCAGAAGTTATAACTAACCGAAAATTTTGTTGAAAAAGCTAATAACAAATTCAACAAGCAATACAAAAATCTGGTGCTGTCAGCAACGTATATGAACAATAATCCAGCAAACCAGAAACGGTATAAAACATACCAACAAGATGGCTTTGACATGACTACGGTCGAACTCAAACTCAGCTTCTCCAGATTGCATAATTCCCATCATGATGTCTACAAAGTCCTTGGTTTGCTTGTGCTCCTGAGACTGTAGATGCTCATCAATGATTTTCTCAAAAAATTTATCAAACACCTTGGCAAGATCCTTAAACCGGCGAGTAAGTCCCTGAAGGTCAAGCACACCAAGTAGAGGAAAGTAGTCACCGAGGTTTGGCATGGCCGCAACATGAAGTCCTTCTTGAATAACATCTCTAAACCCCCTATCATCAAAATCCTTGTCCATATATTTCTTCCCAAATATCATCAAGCAACTCATATTTGCACCCAAGGAAGAAATTGCTGCACTAAGGTCAACAGCAGCACCATCTGAGGCAGCCTGTTTGAGTGATTTAACCAATGTTCCAACCTCTTCTCTTCTCATCGGCAGAAATGAATTGATTTTGTGGCTACTGAGCAGCTGCAGAATGCAAAGCTTACGCATGTTTCGCCAATACGGTCCATATTGGCCGAACGTCAAGTTCCTCTGCTCATAACTAACGTACCAAGAAGCTTCATGATAAGGCCTACTAGCAAAAACCTGATCGTAAGTCTTGAGAAACTTTTCAGCTGCTTCAGGGGATGAGGCAATAATTGCTGGGACATAACCGAATCGCATGTACATTAAAGGGCCATGTTTTTTGGCTAGTTTTGCCAAATCATGGTGAGGATTCTTGCCTAACAGATGCAGATTTCCTATAACAGGAAGCCCTTTTGGACCTGGAGGAAATCTCTTTTTCTTCTTCATCAAGAACAAGTCTTGAAGGAAAAACCAGACTGCAGCCAAGGCTAGAGCTGTCGATAGCCAATGAATGCTCATCATCTTTCTCAGTTTGCTTAATGGTATTCTAGTGCTTCTTTTTCTGATCTAAGAATAGGCCTCACAGCAGCTATTTATGTCTAGTAGTAGTATTGGATAGCTATGTGTAAAGGGCGATAATCTGACGGTTGTGAATGGAAATTACAACATTTCTAAGCAGATAGACAAGAATATGAAATCTCTAAAATCAACGAGCTGAACTATCTTTTAACTTATCTCTATTGCTAATCGTGCGTCGCTTAATTAATATATGATTTTCTTATATACACTCCCTGAGGTAAAGGGTATCAAATATCAATCTCCATACCAGATACAGCCGCCTTCTCTGGTGCTTTTGCAGATATTTTTTGGGCAAGTTGTGTTGATGTCAACCCCGCGCGTTCAAGGGAAGTGACATCGAACTGATTTCGATGATATGGTCAATTGGGTCGTGCAAATTTTTTTTCACAAATATAAAAAAATAAGAATAAAAAGAAATTCTTGAAGTTTGATGCTGTTCAATTTGAACCGCTACTTATTAAAGTAGAATTTACACCACTTCAATTCAATTCACAAATTTGTCAAGTAGTCTGGTGACTCAATTCCAAGACCAGACCACTTATGTGATATTTTATTGTGCTACATTCCATTGTGATCATACATTGAAAATGGTCCAAAACCTTGCCGTAAATTTTTTTTTCCATTTTTTCAAATTTTTGCAGACTGTTGTCATAGAGAAAAATTGATAATTCTTGCGATCTGGCCTTATAAGGATTATGTATGAATAAATTGCAGATGAGCTTGTAGATTTTTCAACTCTAGCCGTCCGAACAGAATGTGGTGACATTGTGGCTGATTGCAACCCGTCAACTGTCACAATTCTGATAGTTTGTCCTTTTGTTTTTTTTGCCGAAACGGTAATTTCTATTCTACATTATAGGTAACGGACATATTTAAAATGGTCAATGAAGAATCATAAGGAGATTGAATCACCACCAGACTAAATGAATAGCTATGCATCCACTTATAAAACTTTCAAAAACTAGGAGAAGAATGCAAGTTAAGAAATTTAATCCCTTATCCTACATTCATTAATGAGAGTTTTAAGTCTCTTCTTGGTAGCCAACTCAGTTGGACTGAAATAGTTACATGTTAGTTTGCCATTTCTGTCATCGTAGCTAGGCTGATTTAGTTACATGTGACATAGTTTGCCATTTCTCTCATTTTTTATGGATTACGTCATTGCATATGTCTCTATTGATCTATTGATTACAAAGATAAAGAAATCAACCATGTTTTTTCCCCTTTTTTAGACAAATAAAGTGGTAGTGGTATTCTAATAGTTTGGATATCAAATTTTTTTAAATAATATTTTGTTTGTATCATAAAAATATTTTTCAACCCACATTTTTATTTCACATATATCATATCACAAAAGTACTACACTAATTATTTCAAATAATACTCTATCCAAACAGAGAACAAGTATTCTATCACTGCTAACTTCGTTAGGCATCACCGCTAATTTTAAATAATACTCTATCCAATATGATGGTAGTTCCATTTTAAAATTCTATCACTGCTAACTTTGTTAGGCATCAAGGACAAGAATCATTGCAAGACCAAGAATTTGTCCCTCCAAGTCTAAAATGTCATTAGATGGAAACTGCTCTCACGAGTTCAGTTTTGTCCAACTAATTGATACAATTCTTCCAACTTTTGGAATAAATTTGTATAATTTTGATATAAATTTAAATTTATCAACTCATACAACTAATTTTACACCATTGCTATATGAGTTTATACAAAATATAATAAGAATTATACAAACAGGGTTTGAACCAGACAGAATTCAATTTGTAAACCCGAATCGGTTATTCGACAACCAATCATACCTATCAAAAACTTTAAAAGGGCTTTAGCTAATTTTCTCTGGATCTTATCCAACTTAATATTTGGGCAAGTTGTTGATTAAAAAACAAACAAATGAATACCTTTCCATAATGTAACTGGATAATCGAATTAACAAAAAAAAAAAAAAATTAAATCTACTTTTACAGTTCCTGAACTAGAATTGGAGTCCACAATCTTTATTCATTTGTGCAATCGGTAAGCAGGCACTACCTTTGAATGCTTAGCCCTTGAAGTTACCAAACCAAAGCCTCAGACATATCCAAACCGATTGGCTGAATGTTATCTGCAAGTTCCCAATTGAAACAATGCACCAACTGTGCTAGCACAAAACGCACAACAGTGAGCCCCAACTGCAAACCTGGGCTAATTCTTCTGCCTGAGCCAAATGGTACAAGTCTGAAATCTTGTCCGCGAAGGTCTATATCGCTATCCTTGAATCTTTCGGGGATGAAGGCCTCCGGATCAGGCCAGACATTTGGATCACGGCCAATTGCATATACATGATTCGCGATTTTTTCTGAATATGGAAGTCATCAACTGTGCAATCTTGAATTGACTCGTGGGGGAGCATTAGTGGTCCGACAGGATGAAGCCTCATTGATTCTTTGACAACCATGTCCAAATACTCCAGGCCCTCAAGATCTGATTCCTCAACAATCCTCTCCAACCCGACTTTCTCTTCCAGTTTTTTTTTGGAGTTTCCTCATGGCCGTTGGATGTCTAAGGAGTTCTAAGATGCCCCATTCAACTGCTGTCACTGAAGTGCCCATCGAGGCTACAAGCATATCCTCCTGTTTTGATGAGGTTAATAAATGAATGAGTAAGAAAAATGAAGATAATTGTCACAGAGACTGCAATCATTTGATATAGGCATGGAAACGAACCCTTTATCAGCAGACAACAATAAAGAAATGATCAACACCAATGAAAGTAAAACCAGCACTGCTGTTCTGAAGAGTTAAGAGCAATAGCACAATAATTCAGCAAATAACTATTTCTTGAAATTTTATTAGTCCAGAGATTATGACAAGCTGAAAGTTTTGTTGAAACAATAAAGACAAAATTCAACAAGGTTAAAATAACCAGCTATTACCAGCTATGTATGTGAACAATAATTTAGCAGATAAGAATTTAGAGCAACCCACTTACAAACAAAACAGCTTTGACATGACGACGGTCAAATTCGAACTCAGACGTTCCAGACTGAATAATTTCCATCATGATGGCCACAAAGTGCGGCCAAGGCTAGGGATGAGGGTTCTTCCTCAGTAGATGAGGGATGAGGGTTCTTCCGCACTTTGCTAAATTTGACTTAAAGATACATCTCAGATACTGAGGAAGAAAATACTGAGGAAGAAGATACAACTCTAGCCTTGGCCGCACTTTGCATCCCTAGAAAATACTGAGGAAGAAAATAGCAAAGTCCAGCCAAGGCTAGAGTTGCCCATAGCCAATGAATGCTCATCATCATTTCAGCTCTCCAAGCAGCACAAACTGTTAGGAAATTGATGACGGAATGTAAAGAGACAAATTGGATTGGAGTATCTTATTTTGTCTATTGTATTCCATATTCCAATTTAGTTAAGTTTACCATTTTTTCCTTCTTTGGTGTCGTTCGAGTTGTCCTTTTCAGCTTTTTAACTAATTTGTTTGTCCACTTTGTATCATTTACCCTCTTTTGGTTTAGTGTTTGTTTACATGTTCCAAAACTATATATAACGCACTCATGATTTGGATTAAAGTATCAAAGTAACAGAATTTGCAATTCATAACGAAATTAACTAAAATGTCAAAAATTCCCCCATATAAAGTTAAAAATTATTTATTAACCACAGAGGGATTATATAGATGTATTAAAAATCATAAGAGAGTTATATGATAAAACACTAAATCATAACAAGGTTATATGGTAAAATATAAAATCATATGGAGTTAAAGTGTCATGCATATTATGTTTATATATTTTGGTCATTTCAATCATTTTAATTTTAAACAACGGTAATTTTGACATTTTAATAAGTTCTGTTACGGATGATCATTTCCGCCACTTTGACACTTTAATTCAAACTATGAAGGAATTATATATAGTTTTTAAAAATATAGGGGGTTATGTGACAATTATCTGTACCACTGGGGGATAAAATGTAATTTGCTCTTTAATTATTGGTTTTTAGTTTTAGGGAGTTTTTTACTTTCAGTTTGAGCGTTTTTTTTTTTTTTTGGCATGCTCTTAATGATGAATTTTAATTGTTTCATTGTATTATTTCAGTTACAAACAACTTTTGTGACAGTTAATTAACGTGATTTATATTCATTCCTTCATCATTATTGAAATGCGTTACAACTATTTTTATGGATAATAGTTTAGGTAGTACAAACTACAAAAATTTCTACTTATATTACTTGCACTTCCATACTCATGATACATTTATAGGGAGTACAGATGGCTATAAATAGACATATAGATACAAATAGATTGATAGATATAGGTAGATAGACAGATATATTCAAGGCCTAACAATGTACAAGATCAAATAAATGTGTGACATACGCTTTAGAGATGTCATTTCAGTCAAGATCTAATATTCAATTAGCAAGAGAGAGGAATTCGTACCACTTCACTTGCCATTTGACTTCTTTCTTTTTTTTTGCCATTTGATCTAAATTCTCAGTGTAGACACCAAATTTTTTTCAAAAAAATTTGCTAATTTTTATTGTATCTTTATTTTTATATTATTGATAAAAAAATTTGCTAATTTTTATTGTATCTTTATTTTTATATTATTGATTAAGTAATCATTTTTATTTTATGTTATTTTATAGGAAAAGGAAGAAATGGAATTTTAAAATATTCTTCATTTTTAGCCCAATCCAAAAGAAAAAAAAATCACTAAAATCCATACAAAAAAATTCGAACAAAATCCACTCAAAAGCACAAACCAAACCCACCAAAAAGCCTGAAGATATAAAATAAGAGGAGGCCCATTTGGCCCAGCTTCGTTTTAAAAAAAAAAAAAATCTTCTTCATCCGACGCACACACACAGGTTTCTTCACCTGAATTTGCAACAACGAAACCACAGTGCCCAAAAAAATAGCTGGAATTTTTTTGATGCAACCATCCAAAAACCTACCAAGAAACAGCTGGCAAAACAGTCAAATGGATCAAAAACAGCCACATAAACCCATTTTCTTTTTTATCCCAACCATTCATCTTAGATTTTAGGGTTTTGTCCCTTATAAATAGAAAATAATGCAGCTTTTAGAGAGAGGGAGATGGTTAGGAAAGTCGGCTAAGCATAGGGGAGAGAAAAAGGAGAAAAACAAGAGATTTTTTTCTTAAAAAAAAAAAAAAGAAGAAAAACATCAAAACAGGGCTGACGAACCAGCGCTGTTTGTCTCGGTTTTGGACTTCATCCGAAGTCTATTGAGCGAGATCTTTGTTAATGTACCATCTACGATTGTAGGGGAGCAACTTTCATTTTGAAAATTTCCTGAAAAAATGCCTCTAGATCCCTCGAATTCAAGCACGAAGTTGACAGTTCATCAGCACTTGAATTTCTGTAGTTGGGTCGAGTTTGCTTCGATCCAAGAAGGTGGGTGTGTTTTCTTGCGATTTCCCATGTCTACTTGAGTTCAACATCATCCCTGGGTAACTATGGCATCCTTCCTTGGTTGATTTAATGTTGTGCATGTGATTTTAAACCATTACATGTGTTTCCGTAGGTTTAAGTCTTAGATTTCATTCTTCTCATGATTTGTGGTGTTTCATGGGTTTGTTTGATATTTAAATGAACTCATGAGACTGTGAAGAGCATGTTTATATCAAAATCCGACCTTAAACCCCCTTAAAAATAACTTCCAACGAGATTTATGGTCGAAATTTTTTCAGATCCCGACGGGCTGACCCGTCGAAATCTTCATCCTCTTTCTGCTTTTGTTTTTCTCATTTTTCTTTGTTTTGTTTGTTGTGTCAAAACTAGTTGAGTTGAGGTTATTTATGTTTGTGGGCTAAGAAATGGCTAATGTTTATTTTTTTGCTTAAGTTTATGGTTGGGCTACAAAATTCAATCCCAATACTTTTGTTAAGTTTTTGGTAGAATAAGTCGGGTCGGGATATTTTCCTTAATGATACAATTTGGTTTAATTTTCTCGGGCCAAGGTGGTGCAGCACAATTACCCTAAAATGGCCCAACAAGGTTTTTGTATGCAATTTTGGCAAATCAGAAATGAATTTTGCAATTTGGCCCCTGATCTTTCAAATAATTTTATTATAACCCTAAATTTTGAATTTATTTCACTTAAGTCCTTAATTTAATTACATGTTGGTCCCTAAACTTTATTTTTACTTGATTTTGACCCCTAATTTTTTTAAAATATTTTTTGATCTTGAAAACCTTCTAATTTTTGAAATTTAGTCCCTAATGGTTTTTGTTTTCTTAAGTACAATTGTTTATCTTTTTTTAATTGTTAATCATGCTTCATTTAAATGCATCTAATTTGTAAATGTTAGGGATTTTTATATTTATTCATATTTTTTAAAAAATAATAAGGTGAATTTGCTATATGTTTACATTTTCTTTTAAAGTGTTATAAATTAAATTGGTGCCTTGATCATTTTGTTGGTTTTGGAGTAAAATAAGGCAAACTCTATCTCATTTAACCACTATTTCAAAAAAGGTACCCTCTATTATTCTTTAAACTCTTTTTATGTGCTCCTATGTGTTTTTTATGTGTGATTGTATGTTTTATGTATTTTTATTTACTCATTTCATCCATTCTTAGATTTTATTTATTATTTAATTTCAATGTTTATTTGAAAGGCATTTAAATGCCAAATTGTAATAGATAGATCGTACCCTCTTGTGCAAGAAATGCAATTAGATAGGCAATGTAACAACTAATTTTTGTTGTTTGCAAAACATGTAATTAGTTAGATAAATGTAATAGATAGATTTATTATTGTCAAAACTCTCCTTTTAGATTGTAGTTAGGACTCTCAAATGTAATGGTTAGGTTTTTATTTGCTTGCATACTTGTGTGGTTATACGTTCTTTCGCTTTCTTAGGGTTTTTGTTTTTAGATATTATATTTTATGTGTTATGTGCTCTATATGTTTTATTTATTTATTTGTTTTATTTATACTTTATATGCTTTATTTATTTATTTATAATGAATACATGACATTACCACACTAGTCCAATACTAGTTGTGACTTTTCTCCCGATTTCTCTCTAGTCCAACGCTAGTGATAACTTATAGAATTGGGTTAGTCCAATGTTAAACCCTTTAGACCGTTTACATGATAGATTCATACTTTATATGACATTTATTGTATTTTATGCATTTTTTTCATTTTTAGGTTATTACGATTTGCATGATATATCCTCTATATTAATCCCTTATCCCTACATGTGCAAACCATGTTATTTAGACTTGTATTTTATTTAAGTAATTAGGGAATATGTTAGTTCATTTGCTTGCATAAGTTAGAAGAATCACCCTTCGAATAAGGGAAATAGACGAGTATGATTTTTTTTAGCCCTAACATGCTCATATTCCTCTCTATAAGTAGAAAGATCGAGTCACAAATTTTAGTTCTCCGTACCCATCATGTTGCATTCCATTTTCTTTGGTCACTTATACTTTTGTATATAATTTAATTTTCTTTTTTCAAATTTCATCTTTGCATATTCGTGATCTTTTCAATGGATTAATTTGGACTATGCAATTAATACGATTGATACCAATTAGATCTTGAATGGACATTTTATCCCTTTCGATATCCTCTTTTAAGTTTAGGTTTGCATTTATATAGGAAGCATTCAAATGTGATAAATTTAAAGGTTAAATTAAAAAAATTTTGACTAAATCTTGCAATTAGTTTAGACTAGGTTGAAAGGGTGCCTTAACTTTGAATCAATCGAACATTTGCCTTTCTTTGCTTCAACCGTGATTCTCGAACTCATTTCCTATTGTTTTTCAAATATTTGGAATTGTGAAAAGTGTTTTATTTTTATTTTGTTTTATTTTTGTTAAAAACATTTTTGGGTGATTTGGTACACTTAAATTCGATACCAAGTGGCAATTTCTATTTTCTTAAAAACCCTTTTAGACTAAGTTTTGAGCCCAAACCGTCGCATTTTTTAAGGTACACATCTTTATTTTCTAAAATAAAAAAAAAACTCATTTTTCTTACACTTTTCCTTTCATTTAAATTTGGGGCGCGACACTCAGCTCGCACTTGAATGAAATAAAATTAACCATCTAAGATGTACCATTAAGTCAAATTTAGATGAGAAGGTAGAAAACTCAATTCATATCCTGGCTTTCAAGTTCAAGGAAAAATGTTTATTAACTAGTATATTGTAATATTTTTATTGTGTTAAAGGAAGCAGCTTCTTTAGAAAGAGATGGAAACAAAAGTAACAAAATTGACAAATAGGCAAATGTTTGTGTCATCTATGAATTGAAAAGAAGCAACCAGAAAAACGTTAAAGAAGACACAAAAGTGCATGCAAAGTCTTGAATTAAGTATGCCTTGCTAATACGTCTTTGTTAACATTTTCAGAAACTAATGATAGCTCACATATCTTACACGTGATTATTATTAGAAAAGAAAAAACTTACATGTGATTATATTATTCAAAAATATAATATTCTTTTAGATATTAAAATTGTGGAATTCCGATTGTTAACATCATAATATAAATTGCTATGTTTCTATTTTCTTTAACCAATTATTTTTCAAAATATTATTTGAAAGTACAATTATAGATCAACCTTTTCAAAACTTTTCTTTACTGAACTGTTTAGATATTTTGTCACTTTAACCCTAAAACATCAAATATTGATAGTACTGCACTTATATATCAATACAATGTTTAAGGTAGAAGTGACAACCGAATGGAAAATTTAGCTTATATTCACTATTGAGGGCGCCTTTTCTTTTTATACTATTGTTTTGGTATCTGCATCAAATGTTTTTGTCTTTCCAAGGGATTTGAGTGACCTAAATTTTTTCTTTTTTTTATGTCATTTAATTTGAAATTTTCAACTTTGTGATTAACTTCTTGTTGTCCTTTATGTCATTTTATAATTTTTATTTAGTGAATTTTTTTCCATTCTATTTTTTTTCTATTAATGATGGGTTATAAATGTTTCATAGTGCTAGTTCAATTAGAAGTATATTGCAGCCTTCATTTTTCTAATGGTTAACATGATTGATAGGGCAAATTACCATTAGTCCCCATGTGGTTTTATCTATTGCCACATAATCTCATAATATTTCAAAATATCTACTTTACTCCTATATGGTTTCATGTAAACTAGAAATTTAGAAGAAAATAGCCTTTATAACATCATTAATTGAAATATTAGTAGTGCCCTTACTTAAATGCTCGATCAAATGATGACTTAACCACTTTATACAAAATCATAAAGGGATTATGTAGATAAATGCCAAAAACACAGAAGGATAAAGTGGATATTTATACAAATCATAGGGGATTTAAATGGATAATAAGATTTGATCACACACACTTTTAGTGCACGTGTGATCTGATCGCGGTAATTAATTATGCATTTTATTCATTTTACATTTTACATAAAACCACAAAAGAATTAAGTGGTTATTTTGGAATCCTAGAGGAGTCATCTGTCGTTATGCAACCATAGGGGATTATATGTAATTTATCCTTGATTATGTCATTACTATTCAAATCCAATGCAATGTATGCAATTATTGTTTACAGGGAAATTTGAGCATCAACAAAACTAGAACCAAATTTTGCTTACGCTCTCAATCAAATAAAATTTGTGATACTTCTAAAGAGAGTATAGCTAGACAGACATATAGATAAAAGTTGGAGCCCACACTGTCTACTCATTCTTGTAATCGGTAAGTAGGTACAACCTTTAAATGCTTTGCTCTTGAGAGTACTAAGCCAAAAGTCTCCGACATATCCAAATCAGTTGACTTTATATTATCTGCAGGTTCCCAATTGAAGCAATGCACCAACTGTGCCAGCACAAAACGAACAAGGAGGATCCCCAACTGCAAACCAGGGCAGCCTCTTCTGCCTGAGCCAAATGGTATGAGTTGAAAATCTTGCCCCCGAAGGTCTATATTGCTATCTTTGAATCTTTCAGGGATGAAGGTCTCAGGATCAGGCCAGACATTTGGGTCGTGTCCAATTGCGTATACGTTTATGATGATCCTTGATTTTTTCTGAATGTGGAAGTCATCAACTGTGCAATCTTCCATTGACTCATGGGGAAGCAATAGTGGGGCCACAGGATGAAGCCTCATGGTTTCTTTGATAACCATGTCCAAATATTCCAGGCCTTCAACGTCTGATTCCTCCACAGTCCTCTCCAATCCAACTTTGTCTTCCAACTCTTTCTGGAGTTTTCTCATTGCCTCAGGACGCCTGAGGAGTTCTGAGATCGCCCATTCAACAGCCGTGACTGAGGTGTCCATTGAGGCTACAAGCAAATCCTGTGCAGTTGAGGTAAGGAATTGGCGGAGTTAGGCATAATGTCAAGATCAAAATAGGTATCAAATTTGTCTTCATTTGTTGCAAGGATTGCAATTATTTGATTTGGCTATGAAACAATCCCTTTCTCAACAGATAAACAAATGAGAGCCTCAGAAAAGAACGCTGGTATTATTTTGAAGAAAGTAAGAACACAGAATTCCAGATCATGTTTTAAGGTGCAAAATTTTGTCAACTAACGACAGATTTAGTTATTTGAATTTGTTTAGTCCAGAAGTTATGACTAACCGAAAATTTTGTAGAAAAAAGCTAATAACAAATTCAACAAGCAATACAAAAATCTGGTGCTATGGGCAACGTATATGAACAATAAACCAGCAAACCAGAAACGGTCTAAAACATACCAACAAGACGGCTTTGACATGACGACGGTCGAACTCAAACTCAGCTTCTCCAGATTGCATAATTCCCATCATGATGTCTACAACGTCCTTGGTTTGCTTGTGCTCCTGAGACTGTAGATGCTCATCAATGATTTTCTCAAAAAAATTATCAAACACCTTGGCAAGATCCTTAAACCGGCGAGTAAGTCCCTGAAGGTCAAGCACACCAAGCAGAGGAAAGTAGTCACCGAGGTTAGGCGTGGCCCCAAGACGAAGTGCTTCTCCAATGACATCTCTAAACCCCCTATCATCAAAATCCTTGTCCATATATTTCTTCCCAAATATCATCAAGCAACTCATATTTGCACCCAAGGAAGAAATTGCTGCACTAAGGTCAACAGCAGCACCATCTGAGGCAGCCTGTTTGAGTGATTTAACCAATGTTCCAACCTCTTCTCTTCTCATTGGCAGAAATGAATTGATTTTGTGGCTACTGAGCAGCTGCAGAATGCAAAGCTTACGCATGTTTCGCCAATACGGTCCATATTGGGCAAAAGACAAGTTCCTTTGCTCATAACTAACGTACCAAGAAGATTCATGATAAGGCCTACTAGCAAAAACTTGATCGTAAGTCTTGAGAAACTTTTCAGCTGCTTCAGGGGATGAGACAATGATTGCTGGGACATAACCGAATCGCATGTACATTAAAGGGCCATGCTTTTTGGCTAGTTTTGCCAAATCTTGATGAGGATTCTTGCCTAACAGATGCAGATTTCCTATAATAGGAAGCCCTTTTGGACCTGGAGGAAATCTCTTTCTCTTCTTCATCAAGAACAAGTCTTGAAGAAAAAACCAGACTGCAGCCAAGGCTAGAGCTGTCCATAGCCAATGAATGCTCATCATCTTTCTCAGTTTGCTTAATGGTATTCTAGTGCTTCTTTTTTTCTGATCTAAGAATGGGCCTCACAGCAGCTATTTATGTCTAGTAGTCGTATTGGATAACTATGTGTAAAGCGTAATAATTTGACGGTTGTGAATGAAAAATTGTATTACGTACAGAGTTCACCTACCCACAAGAAGCTGACTGAAACTAATCACATTTCTAAGCACATAGAAAAATTGTATTACGTACAGAGTTCACCTACCCACAAGAAGCTGACTGAAACTAATCACATTTCTAAGCACATAGAAAAATTGTATTACGTACAGAGTTCACCTACCTACAACAAGCTGACTGAAACTTATCACATTTCTAAGCACATAGACGCGAATATTACAACGATCTTCTCTGTAACTCTCTTTTCACTTTTTATTATATTATTATTTTTCTTTCATAAATATTATATTTTTTTTATTTTCTTAAAATTTAATAACTATTAACT
Organism: Coffea arabica; assembly: GCF_036785885.1. Lineage (NCBI taxonomy): Eukaryota > Viridiplantae > Streptophyta > Magnoliopsida > Gentianales > Rubiaceae > Coffea > Coffea arabica. The sequence goes on along the minus strand of NC_092323.1, from coordinate 14,200,878 downwards.
GTGTAATACATAAAATTTAACGAACTCAAAAACTTTTATGAATTTAACTGAGTATTACACAAAATTTAACGAACTCAAAAAATCAAAAAAAATCAAAATGCATAAAAAATGAGATTTTTTATGAATTTTTTGCTGTATTTTTTAATTTGTTATTATTTTTTTAAGGTTATTTTATTTATTTTTTATTCAGTTAATAGTTATTGAATTTTAAAATAACAAAAAAGAATTAAAATATAATATTTATAAAGAAAAAAATAACAATATAATAAAAATGAAACAAAAAATGGGATAAAAGATCCGTTTTACACGAAAATAAAAAAATTTCTAAAATTTGGGAACTGAACTATCTCTTAATTTATTTCTATCGCTATCGCTGATTGTGCGTGCTTTACTATAGGATTTTCCTGTATACACACTCTAACGTAAAGGCTGTCAAATATCAAGCTCCATACCAGATACAGCTGACTTCTTCTCCTGTGCTTTTGCAGATATTTTTCTGGCAAGATGGGGAGATGTTCAACGCCATACGTTCAGTCAAATTGACATCCGACTAGAAAGTGGTGGCGTTCCGGCTCCCGTCAACTGTCACCATTCTTACATGTTACAGAGTTTGTTGTTTTTTGATTTTTTCGAAAACGATAAGTCCTCCTATTCTAGGTACAGGGAGTGGTCAAACCTAAAGAGAGATCACCAAAAAATCTTAAGGGATTTGATTTCTTGATGGCCAATTCAACTAGACTGAGTTAGTTATATGTTACATAGTTTTCCATTTCTTTCATTTTTATGAATTACGTCATTACATATGTCTCTACTGATTACAGAAATAAAGAAATCAATCATATATTTTTTTTAGTTACATGTTACATAGTTTGCCATTTCTCTCATTTTTTTTATGGATTACATCATTATATATGTTTTCATTGATTATAAAAATAAAGAAATCAACCGTCTTTTTTTCCTCTTTATTAGACAAGTAAAGCTGTAGTGGTTTTTTTAAATACAACTACTGTTATGGTCAAGGACACCAACTTGCACATTTGATTTTCTACTGTTGGATCCGTGAAGCAATTGAAGATCTAAAAGTCAATTGCAAGCTACTCTCCACAGTGATTTCAATTTGATTAAATTCATACTCAGTTTGCTTAGGAATGGAAGAAAAATAATGACCTAAGATATGAAGTAGGTAAAGAAATAAATTCGTACTTTCGTCTAATATTATGCATTGTTTTGTAAGGCTATTTTATTTATTTTTTTATTCAATTAATAGTTATTGAATCTTAAAATAACAAAAAAGAATTAAAATATAATATTTATGAAGAAAAAAAAATATAATAAAAATGAAACAAAAAAGGAGATAAAAGATCCATTTTACACGAAAATAAAAATCTCTAAAATTTGGGAACTGAACCATCTTTTAATTTATTTCTATCACTATCGTTGATTGTGCGTGCCTTACTGTAGGATTTTCCTGTATACACTCTCTAACGTAAAGGCTGTGAAATATCAATCTAAGGGGCAGGAGCGGTCATCAGTTACGCCGTGTGCAACGTGTGTGGAGCCCGCAAAATTTTGTACTAAAGTTACACGTTGTGTAAACAAAGTTACGCCGTGTGCAACCAAAGTTACGCGTTGTTGAAAATGACCAAAACCGCCAGGAATGGTTGCACTGCCCCTTGTCCCCATGCCAGATACAGCTGACTTCTCCTGTGCTTTTCCAGATATTTTTATGGCAAGATGGGAAGATGTTCAACGCCATATGTTCACTGAAATTGACATCCGAACAAATCTAAACTCAGTGGTCACCAGGTCCCTGAACCCTCACCTGCAGCAAAAAAAATTTAAGGGTAGTGCCATAACACTCCCTTGATCTAGTTGGATCTATATACCCACTAACCCCTAACACAAGCCTCCTTAGGCTCCCTTTCTCCCTAAATTATGATAGAGTAAGTTATACAATGTATCGTTGCTGGCAAAAAAAAAAGACATCCGAACAGAAAGTGATGACATTGTGGTTCCCATCAATTGTCACATGTTACAGAGTTTGTTGTTTTTTTCTTTTTTTCGAAAAGATAAGTCCTCTTATTCTAGGTACAGGAAATGGTCAAACCTAAAGAGATCAACGAAAAATCTTAAGGGATTGAATCGTCAACAGATCAAACAAATGCCGATGCACCCATTATGAAACTTTCAGGAAATTGGGAGAATAACGCAAGTCAAAAAATTTGATCTCTTGACCTATACTTAATGATAGTTTTAAATCCTTACTTAATGGCAAATTCAGCTAGACTGAGTTAGTTATATGTTACATAATTTGCCATTTCTCTCATTTTCTATAGATTACATCATTACATATGGCTCTACTGATTACACAAATAAAGAAATCAATCATATTTTTTTCTAGTTACATGTTACATAGTTTGTTATTTCTCTCATTTTTTTTGTGGATTACGTCATTATATATGTCTTTATTGATTGCATAGATAAAGAAATCAATCGTGTTTTTTTCCCCTTTATTAGTCAAGGAAAGCTGTAGTGGCTACCAACAGGGGTTGGTACGAGTGGTAAGCGGTTCGGATTCGCTTAAACAGGTCTCGTGTTCGAGTCCTAGTGTACGCAGACACCCCTGTTGGGAGACTCACCCACCATAGCCAGGTGCGCGACGCGGGTCGGATCCGGATTAGTCGGGGCAAAGCTTCGAATACCGGGCGGGCAACAAAAAAAAAAAGCTGTAGTGGCTCTTTCAAATAGTGTTATGGTCAAGGACACCAACTTGCACATTTGATTTTCTACTGTGAAGCAATTGAAGATCTAAAAGTCAACTGCAAGCTACTCTCCACAGTGATTTCAATTTGATTGAATTCATACTCAGTTTGCTTAGGAATGGAAGAAAAATATAATGATCTAAGATATGAAGCAGGTAAAGGGATAAATTCGTACTTTCGTCTAGAAGCTCAAAGAAAAGAACACGACAGTGGGTGGGGTATGCCTGAACCACTAATATGTACTTACATATGAGGTTATTTGGCATATCCTAGTAATGTGTTCATTATCTTGAAATGAAATGAATGACTAGTTGGGCAAGAAGTTGCATATCTAGAAAAGGGTGTTTTTAAGGGGTAAACAAAAACTAATAATGGTGTATATAGATTGGTCACTTAGACAGCAAACAAAAATGTAAGGGTTTACATCGATCAATTATCAGTAATTAAATTATTAAACTTTGTTAATACTCATTAAGATTGTTAAAAATCATCCAACATCAAATGATTAATAAAAGTTGGAGGAGAATTCCAAAGAGATTGGACATAGATGATTGGATGATTTACAATATCTATATCTAATTGGCTGCCTACATTTTTGTCAAGTTAAAATCTTATTATATATAACAACAAAGATTTCGACAACCTTCTCATGCCCAATTAAACTTGCGTGTGGTAATTTAGAAAGTAAACTTCACTTACACAGAGGTTCAAAATAATTGTAAAATATACCGATATCACAACAAGTGGATCCGTGGCGCAATGGTAGCGCGTCTGACTCCAGATCAGAAGGTTGCGTGTTCGATTCACGTCGGGTTCAAAACCCCGATCCAATACGGGTCCTTCATTTTTGCCCCTCATTCCTTACTGCATGGGCATTCTCGTCATTCCAGACAACATCTTCTTCAGTCTTCACACAAGCTAAGCCGAATCCCAAACTCCACAGTCCACTGCCCCCAGCGAAAGAAAATATGACTCCATCAAACTTCCCAGCAACTCTGCAATTCTCTCCATCAAAACCAGCATTTCTTCTCCAAAAATTTTACCCCAATTCTTCCCAGAATTTCATTAGTGTCTCTCAACCATGTATTGCCAGAAAAAAACCCATTTATTGCATCATCAGCAATGTGCCCACAAGGCCAAAGAAGAAGAGAACAAAGACCAAGAGGGCCATTTCAGAAGCAGAGGAACTGGTTGGTCTATTAATGAGGAATTTTGATGAAAAGAAGCAGCCTTTGGTGGCCACTTTGAACAAGTATGTGAAGCTTGTGAGAACTGAGCATTGTTTCTTGCTTTTTGAAGAGCTTGGCAAGACTGATAAGTGGCTTCAGTGTCTGGAGGTTTGAACCCTTTTCTTGAATTCTGGGCTTTTTCTCAATTCGTTATTGCGGTTCTTAATTAATTGTATGGGTTCTATTGGGTTCTTTTATATGTTCGTTGAATTTTTATCCATTTCTTATGGATGTGTTGTGCCTCTGAGCTAATGACTGTGCAATGCACTATGGATTTCATTTTCTTTGCGAATTTAATCAAAATTATGCCGTTTACTATGTTAAAGATTAGGGTCGTTTTTGTATCCCTTAGTGCAGATTAGACTGTTTCAAAATAGTGAGAAATGAAAAGTAAGTGTTTGTCTTCATGTGCATTGGCTGTAGGTTCAAAAAATAAGTATTTTGTTTCATGTCTAGAAATCAAATTTTGAATAATGTTTATTGTCAGTTTTGCTACTGGCAAGTGACTGTAAATTATTTGCTTGAATGAAGGCAAGGCAGTGGTGATGTAGTACTGTTGTTAATATCAAGGACGAGGTCTTGGTTATACTTACATATAATGAATGTTTAGGTGTTCAGATGGATGCAAAAGCAACGGTGGTATATAGCAGATAATGGTGTTTATTCGAAGTTGATATCTGTTATGGGGAAGAAGGGACAAACGAGGATGGCTATGTGGCTTTTCTCTGAGATGCGTAATAGTGGATGTAAACCTGACACCTCAGTGTATAATGCACTGATCACGGCCCACCTTCATAGTCGTGATAAAGCCAAGGCCTTGGCTAAGGCTTTAGGATACTTTGGTAAGATGAAGGGAATGGAACGGTGTCCACCTAATGTAGTAACGTATAACATCCTTTTGAGAGCATTTGCTCAGGCACGGGATGTTGATCAAGTTAACGCATTGTTCAAAGATCTTGATGAGGGCATTGTTACACCTGATATCTTCACGTTTAATGGAGTGATGGATGCATATGGGAAAAATGGGATGATTAGGGAAATGGAATCTGTTCTATCACGAATGAAGAGTAACCAGCTGAGACCTGATATAATTACTTTTAATTTGTTGATTGATTCATATGGAAGAAAGCAAGAATTTGAAAAGATGGAACAAGTTTTTAAGAGCTTGTTACATTCCAAGGAGAAACCAACACTTCCCACATTTAATTCAATGATCACAAACTATGGAAAAGCAAGGCTGAGGGACAAGGCAGAGTTGATTTTTCAGAAGATCACTGACATGGGATATTCCCCAAATTTCATCACTTATGAATGTGTTATTATGATGTATGGCTATTGCGACTGCGTTTTCAAAGCAAGAGAGATATTTGATAAGGTGAGAGAATCTGGGAAGGAGAAGAAGGTTTCAACACTCAATGCAATGCTGGATGTCTACTGCATGAATGGTTTGCCATTAGAAGCAGACACACTTTTTGAGAGTATACATGCCTCTAGAACATTTTCTATTGATGGTTCAACCTATAAGCTTTTGTACAAGGCCTACACTAAAGCAAACATGAAGGAGCTGGTAAAAAAATTGATGTTGTACATGGACAAAGATGGAATCATCCCAAATAAAAGCTTCTTCCTAGATGCTTTGGGAGCTTTTGGGTCTTCACCTGCAAGCCATAAGATAGCTAGCAATACTAACGATTCAAGAAAACAGGTGACTGCTGCAAAGTTATAGGTGGAATGGACCAGTGATTTGGTTTGTCCTCTTTTGTACTTTCTATATCATCCAAAGAACGTTTGACTTACTGAGGACAATGCATCAGACCCATTGTTGAGAGGCCCCTGACAATGTCTTCTCCCAAGTTAATTGGTAATTTCTTTCTCTTATGTTGACTAATTGATAGAACACTTCCCGACTCTCTCTTTCCTGCTGCATATAAAAAGTTACGTGTCAGTTCGGAAGTTATTATCACCTTTTCTGTTTCTTGATTTGGGTTTCATTTTTATGGTACTTTCATTGTGATTGCATCAACATTCTTTTGTGTGCATGCGTGTGTGTAATTTTTTTCCTCCATACGAAACAAAATGCGAAAATTGAGAAAATTAGAAAAGGAACCTGCATTTTGTGTACCTACCCAAAAAAAAGAAAAAAAACCTGCATTTTGTCTGAACTACAAGGCGGCTGAGCTTTTGGACAAGTTAAACATCTGTATGAAGCGGTATAACAAGAGGTTGGTATAAATATTCTGAATATGATAACTGTAGGTAATTTGTGTGTATGTAGCCATCCAAGTCTGTATATATATTTATTTACGCCACATGAGGATGACTTAATAGCAAGTCATATGATGGCCTAAAACTGTGCCTGATCAGGACTTGATTCTTAGCCCTCCCTAGTTAATGCAATTATACCAATTGCTCTGTATCAGCCCATTAGTTGTCTGGTACTAAATATCAAGTTGACCTTACATTGTGAAATAGCAAAGGTTGAAAGAGTATTCAATGTTTCTGTATAAGGTTTTTATACTAACTTATAAAATGGCAATCTCTCAGTCTCAGGATATTTCACCAAACATTAAATGCATGCTAATGCCAAGTTTCTGTACAAACTTGGCATGCTATTATTCGACATATATTTTGCTAGACAAGTACCTTATATGGTTGATGTATTGTATTCCAGGCCTGCAAAGTATATCCATCTACTTTCTCCTGTCTCGGTGGTACATTTTCTTCTTTACTTCAGTTTCCCTACTTCTTTTCTTTGTTCCTTCAAACTGCCACAGAATTGGTACTAATATTCCTTCCTCCTACTTCTCCCAGTTTGTTGCTTCGTACGAGTCCTTTGTGAAATTCTGCTGTCTTCTGATGGATAAAAGCAACTTGTGACGTGAAGTATATTAACAATCTTTGATGCTTCAGAATCTCAATTTGATGGTGGTGGTTAAAAATGCATTAGCATCACTTGATGAGTGCTCCAGGTGGATAGTCTACCAATTTTCTTGCTTCTTGTGACTTGGCTTTGTAGACACCGGTGAAGCTGGGGGATTCGTCACTGTCTCAAATGTTGCTTTTAGGGCTTCAAAGATCATAGAATCATGGCTGCAATGATTTATGGTTTGTATAGGAGATTTGGAGCTAAATTACTGCAGAATTTTTTGGAATGGGATTGTAATGTCAGCGTGAAGGGTAATATTAGGGCGGTTCTCATTGAGCTTCATTGTTGTAGTTCTTCAGGTTATAATTATTCTGATGTTTCCTTTTTTCTTTCATGCCTTTTTTTTTGGGAAGAAGTTTCTTATATTGAATATATCTCCAGAGTTTTTGGCCAAAACAATCTTCTTCCCAACTTTTCTTGCGAAGTCGTAGAAAACATTTTGGTACTTCTAATTATTAAAATTGTCCCGCGTAGACCTTTTTCTTGTTAGAAGATTGTCAACATTAGAGCCCAGAACAAGAAATTTCAGTCAAAAATTTCTTTAATTTTCTTGAAACTTTTTTTTTTAAAAATTTTCTTGATACTTAAATCGTCTCACTATCTGATACTCCTCTCTTTTAACAACGATTTCTTGTCCCAGGCAAACAATGGTAAGCTTTTTAGGAAAGCTTCTTCTGAACTAACTAGGATTAAATTTTATAAACATTGTCCTAAACCAATTAGGATTAATCTTCAGAAACATTGTCCTAAACCAAATAGAATTTGGTAAGTTCTAATATGTACATCTATTTATTCCCTCAGCTCCTTCTTTCTGTAACCTGTGACATCTTATTGATCAAAATTTTTTTTATCAATTCATTCATTTTAGCTCGCTGATTTTTTTTCAAATCCTAAAAGAGACATATTCTTGACCATTGTTAACTTAAAATTTCTCAGAGAAAGTTACAAATTTTCAGGATGGAGACGTCAAATTCAGTCCCAACGGTGCCATTCTCGACATCTTTTGCAGACTACCTGTGAAATCTCTAGTCCGATTCAGTGCAGTCCGCAAGCTTTGGGAAAGAGGTCTATTCGATTCCAATAAGTACTCGGTCATATCCATGGAAAAATCTCCCAAAACCAACAAAAATCTTCCTCTTCTAGTTTGCAGCAAGAAATCTCATAAACAATCATGCAGCTGTCACTATGCCCTATTTGAGATTGAGAGACTGAGGAAAATCAGCCTGTTTACAACTCCCTTTTGTCTTCCAGATGATTACATTCTTGCAGGTTGCTGCAATGGAATCCTATGTGTTCACAAGATTTGCAATTGCTCCAGTCCCAAGAAAATATACCTCTGGAATCCCTTATTGCATCAACGCAGGGCACTTCCCAATAGCAAATCTCTTGAACATTTCACAGATTTGGGATTCTTCTTCGACCAGCGTAACGATGATTATAAAGTTGTCAAGATTTTCATGTTCCGTATAGTCGAGATATATAGTTCGAAGAGCAATTTTTGGAGGTCAGTTGACCTGACCAACATGCCGCCTATGAGCATCAGCCGCACCAAAGATTTTCAGATTCCTGCGGCATTCAATGGGATTCTGCATTGGCCTGTGTATAAAGTTAACTGCGGTAAAGATGCACCAGCATATTCAGTGATCAAATTCAACAACGTTGAGAAAAAGTTTGAGGAGATTCTGTTACCGGAAAGCAATCCTCTCGACTTTTCTACTGCTCGGCTTGGGGTATATCAGGGCTGTCTTTCTTTAGCCTGTTGGTTTCCACCGCTTGGGGATGAGGTCTGGATAATGAAGGATGTTCAGGATAAAGGTACATTCAAATCTTCGAAAATTGCTGTCCCAAACTCTTCAGACGGCGGATTCCAGTACTCTGACGTAAAGGGATTCACAATCAACAGTAAAGACTTAGCAGATTGCAGATGGTTGGACGAGTTTCTCATTCAGCCAATTGCTTGATCCAATTATTAATTGTACTTTGCATTTTTTCCATTGGACTTAGCTCATGCACTTGATATTTTCATTCAACTTGAGTTGTGATGCACAAACTTGCACACAACAAAGCTTTCTTTTCTTTTTTTTTTTTTTTAAGGAGCAAATTTTAAAACTAAGAACTTACAAACATGGCGTTAAAAGAATGGATGTCAAAATTACATGAAAAGGCTTGACCAGAGTCTTTCATTGGAAAGACTTTTGCACCGAGGAACTGATCCCTAGATGTTTCTGAACCTATTTCTGGATATTCCTAAACTATGACAATTTTTAAAAGAATACCAATCTCGTAAAACAACAATCCATTTGTCCAAAATAGCAATAGATTTAAAAGCAAGCATAGCAAATATTACAAGTTGCTTGCCTTAAAATAAATAAATAAAAAGAGCAAATTAATGTTACTTGAGGGGCACATGTAGACTAATATCACAAAAAGACAAGTATAAAAGGTCGTTTGCTATATTATGCCTCCTCTAGTGTTCTTTTCTACAGCATGATAAGAATTTTTTATGGCTAAACTCACAAAAAGGCAGAAAGGGAATTTCTTATGGCTTGATTGAGCAAGAGGAGACAGCAATCAGGCCAAGAATTATGAAATTGAAGGAAAATAACATCTGAAGTTGAAAGGACAAATACAAGAGTCTTCAAAAAGAAACAAAGTCGCATTTCTTTGCTGATAATTTAGGTAACTATCTGGCAATTCTCATCTTTAATTTTGCTGCTGGTTACATGACAAAATATGGTACCTAACAGCAATTATTTTTTTTGGACTATAATGCAATTTGGAGATTTTATTTTTCCAATTGTCGCATCAATTCTACCAAATGCCCCCCAAGTTTCTTGCTTCTATAAATGTACAATTGAGCATCATAAGTTAGAATTGCACCATCAAGCAAGTCTCTTCCACTTTGCTCATCAAGAAAGGTTTTGCATCATATCTTTTGCAGTTTTGCAAAATGGTCATAACATGTGAGTAAAGTGCTTTGAAATCTTCTCGTATTGGGTGCTCTTTTTTTTTCCTTTTTTTTTTTTTAATATTTGTACGTACCATATTTTAGGATTCCACACTTGACAGGATCAGTCGATATATGACACAGTAAAAATGCATTATCTATTCTATCTTTTTTTTCCAAAATTGGGATGTGCTGTCCAATAAGGGAAACCACATTCTTATGGCACTATAACTTTTGCTTCTATAACTATTATATCTTCATTAATCATTCATTTCCCTCAAATTCTTTTGCACCTCATATGTGTGCAACAATTGGCAGGATTAGGCACACGTGCCAAAAGTAGCAATATAAGCATTTTACAAAATTGTAAGTAACACAAAAAAAGAAGAAGAAGAAGAAGAAGAAGATTCGCAATACGTTAGGCACTGTTTGTTTTGAGGGAATGGGAGGAAAGGAAAGGGAAAGATAAGGTTTTTGGTGTTTGGATTGGTTTTTGAGAAAAGAATTGAAAGGATTGGGAGGGAAAGGGAGGGATAAGATTTAGTTATTTTTTGTTAGTCTGCTTTCCATCCAAAAGTAAGTGGAAGTTGAGGGAAAGGACATTAAGATTAATCAATTTTAAAATTTGCTAAAAAAATATATTATGCATTCATAAATTGAATTTTTAAATTATAGATAAAAATGTAAACAACGCATGATAGTTTCTTTTCCTTTCCTTCCGTAAGCCAAGCAAGATAAATGAACTCCGATTTCTTCTACTCTCCTTTCTGTTCTTTTCCACTGGAATGCTCTCATTTCCTTTCCTTTACTTTCCTTCAATCCAAACGGTGCCCAAGGTATTAGATGTGAAATAAAAGATATCAAGGACCAAATCAGAACAAGAGACAAAGGTCAAGGACGAAAAGGGTAATTATCTTTTGCCATATCACACTTGGGTCATATTGACGCGTCTTCTATTCGGTACTAGGTTATATTGGTAATTTCACAAATGTTCAATTCATAAAGAGTCGTGTTGAGGTACAGAGACGGTCAACTGAGGTTGTCATAAACTCTTCCCACTTTCTACGATCCCGCAATCTGTCCTCAGCCTCAACTTTTAGCCGTGCCACATCAAATTTGTGTATTGTTCTTCCTTTTCCACAAGTTCTGTTTGGTTGATCACATGAAAACACATGGCTCCTGGAAATTTCCCTGTAATCCAGTGGAAGGATGTAACAAAAGTAGAGTTAATGGTTTACAGTTAAGATGCCTTATCAGCATTTTTCCTCTGAAGTTGACTTGCGCTAGAGAAATATGGCTAGGCCAAAAATGTGCATTTTGATCATCATTTGAAGTTTTTGCGAGATCATCTCCCCCATGAATTTTTCAGCTAGATGCACACCATGGCTGGCATCTGTAGCCCTGTTGCTTTTGCTGCTGACTCCTTTGAGTTGGAGCTCAAGCCTCGAGACGGCATCAACAACCAAGAGAAAGGAACAGATAAGAGGAAAACATGGTGTTGTTGCCACGGATGATGGTCGATGCTCCAAAGTTGGAAGAGATGTTCTTCGCGAAGGAGGTCATGCTGTTGATGCAGCAGTTGCTGCTGCCCTTTGCTTGGGTGTTGTTAGCCCGGCCTCTAGTGGCATTGGTGGAGGTGGATTTCTGATTGTTCGATCAGCTGATGGGAAAGCTGAGGCTTTTGATATGAGAGAAACCGCTCCAAAAAGAGCTTCCCAGGTACATAAAAGTCCAATGTATCGACCTGATGATTTATTCCTCTTTGAAAAATTTGGCTAGCCAGAAGATAGAGAATTATCTGATCTTAAGCCCATTTCTTTTGCTTTTTGTACAGAATATGTACTCGGGAAATGAAACGATTAAAGCTGCTGGTGCGCTTTCTGTAGCAGTTCCAGGGGAATTGGTAGGTCTCCACGAGGCTTGGAAGCAGTATGGAAGGCTTCCTTGGAGTAGGCTTGTCAGGCCTGCAGCATATTTTGCTTGCCATGGATTCAGGATTTCACCATATCTCCACGTGCAAATGGTTGCAACAGAATCAGAAATTCTGGCAGATAAAGGACTTCGAGAGATTTTTACATCGAATGGCAGCCTCTTGCAGCCAGGGGATAGATGTTACAACCGAAAACTAGCAGACACACTGATCAAAGTTTCAAAGGATGAATTGAAATCTTTCTGCAATGGGACAATTGCATATGACTTGGTTAAAGATGTCCAGGACGCTGGAGGAATACTCAGCCTGGACGACATGCAGCGTTACCAAGTTAAGATCAGAGAACCAATCTCTACCAATATCCTGGGGGTTGAAATACTCGGAATGCCTCCTCCTTCTTCTGGAGGTGCTGCAATGGTTCTTGTAAGTAAATCACCTTTACTTTTTTGCTTCATTTTCAATATAATGCTTCTGAAATTTGCATTGGACATTGAATCTGTTAAATTTTGATGTCAGACACTAAATATTCTAGCACAATATGGAAGTTCTGTGAATAGCTCTAATCCCCTCTTGGCACACAGAACGATTGAGGCTTTAAAGCATGCATTTGCCGTGAGAATGAACCTTGGAGATCCAGATTTCGTTAACATCAAAGATGTCTTAAATGATATGCTCTCAATGGAATTTGCACAAGAGTTGCAGAAGACCATCAATGACAATATGACCTTTAGCCCTCCTCATTATGGTGGCAGGTAATTAAGCAGCTAGTCTCCAATTGTACAATTTCAGATCCTGCACTCTCTCACTGTTTTAACCATCTAAGAGAACTTTATCAATTACCCACATAATTTGATTCTATCAACTAAAGATCTGTCTGGATTTTCAAGCATGTGTTAGTATGATCATTATCAACCTTTTCAACCTGTTACTGTTACATTTTAGCAAGTTGCTTACAGTTGTATTCTCATAATTTTGCTCTTGCTGAATCCTTGCTCCCAACTAGGTGGAATCAAATCCATGACCATGGAACTAGCCATGTGTCAATTGTGGACACTGACAGAAATGCTGTGTCAATGACTAATACCATAAATGGATACTTTGGTGCTAAATTTCTTTCACCATCTACTGGCATAGTCCTCAACAATGAAATGGATGACTTCTCCATGCCTGATAATGCTTCTACAGATGAGCCTCCACCAGCGCCGGCCAACTTTGTTCATCCAGGCAAAAGACCTCTGTCATCCATGTCACCTACAATTGTTCTCCAGGTAATTCGACCAAGTCCTTTCCATTTGATCAGCTTAAAAACTACAATGCCAAGGCTTGTCTCGTCCCTTCCCAAGACTCGACATGATTTGACCTAAACTAGAGCCCTTTATCATGAATGATGCGAAAAACAGGGAGGAAAGTTGAAGGCTGTTGTAGGTGCAAGTGGAGGATCCAAGATAATTGCAGGAACAGCAGAGGTATTCTTGAACTATTTTGTTAATGGGATGGATCCTCTGGCTTCTGTCATGGCCCCAAGGTTTTATCATGAGGTGATTACTCATTATTCGGTTGCAAAATTCTGCATTCAGCCCTTCTTTTCCTAAGTACATTTTTTGGCTAATGTTCGAAATTGTTTCAAATTTGCTTGACTTCTTGCTGAACAGCAACAAAACTCATTAAATTCTTGATGATTAAACAATAAGATATCTCTCATACAACTTCAGATGCTTATAATTTGAGACTCAGTCTATTACAAATGTAGTTGCTTATTTTTACTCATACACTGAATGCTCATGCGAATGCAGCTGATCCCTAATGTGGTGAATTATGAAGACTGGAAAGTAGTGACCGGAGATCACTTTGAAGTTCCTGAGGAAACAAGGAGTTTCCTGAAGAAGAGAGGCCATGTACTAAAAAGTGTTGCAGGTGGGACAATTTGCCAATTTGTGGTTCAAGATCTGGAGTCTAATGAGCTTGTGGCAGTGAGTGATCCAAGAAAGGGTGGTTTTCCTGCGGGTTTTTGACTTTATAAGCAGTCATTTTTTCAGGGCTCTAGTGAAATAGTATATGCCCATTTTTTATTGTTGTGCCAATAAATACTATGTCCAATTTCTATATCAAATGAAAGCTATTGAGTAGAGGGAATGTTCATTTGTTCAACAATAACCTTCACCAAAATATTTGTCTAATTGTTAGAGATGAATTCCTTGTTATTGAGTCCAATTGTCCAAAAGACTTCAAACTAACAAGAAAATTTAGAGAATACTTTTTTTTTTTTTTTTTTAAATTGTAAGATTGCAGTAGGAACTGTAACCTATGTCTAGTGTAATTTACTATCATCCTAAACAAAGATTCGTTTTCCCGACCTTGGTATTAGAGTATTTAACCAGCTGAGCTAACCGGCCGATGGAAAATTAGAGTATACTTTATTTATTTATTTTCAATTAATCCAACAGTATTCTTCTTTCTTTTATAAGAGAAATTTGGGTCAGTTTGGCTCCAATCACTACCATGGATAAAGACATGCTTCCAGAACCATAGATCGCTTGTAGAGATTCTTATAAATCACCTATCAATACAGTTTTCACGTCGACGGTGACCTTCTATAAATAAGTGACCGTTCTTACCAATTGAGTCAACTTGTGTTGGTACACTATTATTCTTATTGTTGGGGAGACAGTAACTTCTGGATGACTACAATTTAAAGGCCTATTATGTAAATTTTCCATTCATCACTTATTAGGTACTATTTTAATTCCTTTTATCCCTTTATTATTTTTCTTTCTGATTTCTATGTGAGATATTTTAAAGGAAGCATCTTGACCGTTAGGGAGAGCCCTCCAATTTTGGCGCCATAAAAGCCTCCTCTGCATTTCCCGCAAGTTCTAGCTTTTCAAAACTCTCAGCCATTAAGTTTCAAAATACCACCGAAACCTTCTAATTTCAATGAGAATCAGACGCCATAAGAGTGGTAATTAATCGTCTAAGTTAGTACAAATCCAAACCTGAAGAATGCAATCATGGGCCTCTCAGTCAAATCTCTACATATCCCTCCTCCAAACAAGTCTCAAAAGCAAAGACCCTTTAGCAGCAAGATCAATCCACGCCCAAATCATCAAGTCTGGGCTTCAATTAGGACTCTTTGTGATGAATAATCTCATAAATGTATATGCAAAATCTGGGTTCATCCCCGATGCTGTTAAGGTTTTCGATGAAATGCCTGTGAGAAACACATCTTCATGGAACACGCTCTTGTCTGCATATGCAAAACGAGGCATGATTCGTGAAGCAATTTCTCTTTTTAATGAGATGCCTGAATATGATTCTGTTTCGTGGACTACAATGATCGTGGGCTATAATCAACTGGGGCGTTCTGAGGATGCTCTAAGGATGTTTTGTAAGATGGTATTGAGTAGAATTCTTCCAACCCAATATACTTTTACTAATGTACTTGCAGCTTGTGGTGCAATTAAAGGGTTAGATATCGGTAGCAAGGTGCATTCTTTTGTTGTTAAACTCGGGTTTGGTGGCAATGTAGCTGTAGCAAATTCGTTGTTAAATATGTATTCAAAGTCTGGTGATGTTGGTACTGCAAAGGTGGCTTTTGACAGGATAGAGTTAAAGAATGTCTCAAGCTGGAATTGGATGATTTCCTTGCACATGCAGCACGGTGAGGTTGATCTTGCACTTGCTCAGTTTGATCAGATGAAAGAACGTGATATTGTTTCTTGGAACTCAATGATTACAGGTTACAATCAGCATGGTTTTGATAATGAAGCTCTGGACATGTTCTCTAACATGGTCAAGGGCACTGACCTGTTGCCTGATAAGTACACCCTAGCTAGTGTTTTATCTGCTTGTGCAAATACTCAGAATGTTACTTCAGGAAAGCAAATTCATGGTCACATTGTTAGGACCAGTTTTGGTACTTCTGGGGCTGTTGGGAATGCTTTAATCTCGATGTACTCTAAGTGTGGCTGTGTTGAAATTGCTCAAAAAGTTGTACGCCAAAGTGGAGTATCAAATCTAGATATTGTAGCATTTACAGCTTTACTGGATGGATATATCAAGATTGGAGATATCAATCCAGCAAGGGTGATCTTTGACTCATTAAAAGAACGTGATGTGGTTGCTTGGACGGCAATGATTGTAGGTTATGTGCAGAATGGCTTTTATGACGAAGGGATGGCACTTTTTAGATTGATGATAAGAGAAGGTCCAAAACCTAATAATTTCACTCTAGCAGCTATGCTAAGCATTTGTTCAAGCTTGGCTTCTTTGAATCATGGCAAGCAGATCCATGCAGTGGCCTTGAAATCATTGGAGGCATCGTCCGTATCTGTGAGCAATGCTTTAATTACCATGTATTCAAAGGCTGGTAACATTGGTAGCGCAAAGAGATTATTCAACCTAACAAATTGGAAAAGAGACCCTGTCTCTTGGACATCCATGATCATAGCTTTAGCTCAACATGGAGTTGCAGATGAAGCCATTCAACTGTTTGAGAATATGCTGGGATTGAGTATTAAGCCAGACCATATAACTTATGTAGGTGTCCTCTCTGCCTGCACACATGTGGGGAAGGTTGAACAAGGCCGTAGATACTACAAGATGATGCAAGATGTACATGGAATTGTACCCACCTCAAGCCACTATGCTTGCATGATTGACCTGTTTGGACGTGCTGGATTGCTACAGGAAGCACAACATTTCATTCAGAACATGCCAATTCAGCCAGATGTTATAGCTTGGGGATCAATTTTAGCTTCTTGCAAGATTCATAAGAATGCAGAGCTGGCAACAGTAGCAGCTGAGAAATTGCTTTCAATTGAGCCAGACCACAGTGGGGCCTTTACAGCACTTGCTAATGCTTATTCTGCCTGTGGAAGATGGCAAGAAGCTGCTTCGGTCAGAAAGTCAATGAAAGATAGACAGGTAAAGAAAGAGCAAGGATTTAGTTGGATTCAGATTAAAAGTGAAGTTCATGTATTTGGGGTAGAAGATGCACTTCACCCACAGAGAGATACAATTTACCAGGTTATGGACAAAATCTGGAAAGAGATAAAAAAAATGGGTTTTGTTCCTGACATGGAGTCAGTGCTGCATGATCTTGATAATGAAGTGAAAGAACAGATTCTTAGACATCACAGTGAGAAACTTGCTATAGCATTTGGTTTGATAAATACTCCAGAAAAATCCACTTTAAGGATCATGAAGAACCTTAGAGTTTGTAATGACTGTCACTCTGCTATTAAATTCATTTCCAAACTTGTGGAGAGAGAAATTATTTTAAGGGATGCTACTCGTTTTCACCACTTCAAAGGTGGTTTATGTTCTTGTCGGGACTATTGGTAGGACAAAAAAAGATATCAATTCAACTATTTAACTTGGAACCTTTTGTTAAGGGGACCGTCAAGGTTGACCAGTTTTGTCCGCACAGTTCAGCTAAATGAGAAATGTAAAGTTAAATGTTGGGTATGATGCACCAAATTTAGTGACATTGCTGAAGGATTTGATGTTATATCCTTAGAACGTGGTTGAAGTTTCAGGAAAAGGGAAGATGGTTTTGTTTCATGAATATAGCGAACTGAGTGGTCCAGGCTAATGCAACCAGCAACTGGGGAAGCAGCTCCTGGATGATTTCTGAATGATTTACAAGGACGGGGATTGGAGACATCCTTTTGGATAATTGTGTATCTCCTGCAGGTCTTACTGACAGCATATCTGGTTAGTCATTTATTTGGATAGCCCCACAAATAGTCCACAAATAGTCATTTATCTGGTTAGTCATTCTATGATGTGCATATTGTTTTTGCATCCTTTTCTAACGAAGCATTGAACTTCATTACATAATTTTTAGAAATTTGACTAAGTCAAGACATTGGAAGTCATTGTTATAGTTGTAATATGGTTTATTCAATCAATGCTTAACTAGTCCAACAGTTGGCCTTTCATTCATGGGTTTCAGACGAATGGTCAAGATCACCTGTTCATCTCTTTGATATCGTTAATAAAGCAATTAGTATCTCCTTTCCACCATACACTTCTTACTTCAGTAGAATTAAAGCAACACATTTTCAAGTTATCAGTCTTAATGTGACAACTTGTCATCATTTTGCAAGAGATTGAATTGCTCTATTTCCCATATGGTTGATTTGAAGTGCCATTCTTGGTCACAGCTCTGAGAGATGGCTTTTTATTTATGTGCAGTCCCAGGTAGGGAACAGTATGAGCATTGGTGCATCTTGATATGCTGCCTTACAAGTAAGACAATGCTTCAATGAAAAGGTGTGCTGAATTGCTGGAGTAGGGCTTAAGATTCACGTCTGTTCGTTATGAGATTAAGTATGCCACAGATTCCTGTTTCTTTGGCAAAAGAATGAAGTACTTAACCAAGAGAATTTCAATACTCAAAGATTTAAGGAATTACGGTAAAATCTAGCGACATAATTTTCCACCTTGAAACGATTTTTGGTTCATTTTAATCCTCTGATTTTGAACTTTCTTTACACAAGTATGCTTTCTGTTCCTCATTCTTTTCATGAGTTCAGTTGTAGAGACCTTGTGTTGGCTCTTACTGCAGGTATAGAGGTTAATAGCTGCTCAACGCTTTGGTCTCCAATGCTGTAAAATCCTGTGGACATGAATCTCTACAACCATGCCGAGATTCAGGCAATCATTTGCAGACTGGTGAGAATTACTAGTCAAAGGTCACAAGTTCATCATAAATAACCACAGGCTGGTGAGAGTTACTAGTCACTAGATCATCATAAATAGCCCTCCTTTATGTTTTGCAAGCGGCGAGGACAGCAACAAGTGTCTATCTGATAGGGAACTTCTACAAATTTGCTCTTTTAGATCTCAGATGCCGTAACATCCTCGTTTTCTAATACATGTCTGGCTTTTTAGTGATATAATAAAATGACTTGTCTTTAAAAAGATTGAGGAGAAGAATCAGCATCATGGTTTCAATAAGATAAGTTTGATACTGATATTCCATGGTCTTTTCTTCCTCAATTGGTGTCCCTAGTTGGACATATTGCTTCAATTTTATTGACATGCTCTAATTATTTTTCTTGCTGGAATATTATCATTTAAGATCAATTTTTGCAGAATGACTCGTAGTAATTCCTGAATCACAAATTTGTTACTCAATGGGGTTTCTGATCTTTGGTGGGATTACCTAAACTACACTGGAGAGAAGTTCTGGCAATGCTTTTCTAGTTTTCTTGGACTGAAATCTCTCATCTTCTCATGCATTTTGTCTTTTCTCCTTCAGAAAGACAATCCATAATACACAAAACAGCATGACAAGATCACAAACTTGTAACAAGTGCTAAGGGGCACTATATTTTAGCCTGGGGTTAATCTTTTCGTATCCTTCTGATTGTAAGTTATGGAGTTGCAAAATATTTTTCTATGGGATTTGATTGGGTAGCCATCAAATAATTGTGCTGGAAAATAACGTTCAATTCCACCGTATGGAATGAAAAGAAGTTCTATTCAAAGTTGGCTAATGTACCAAACTCTTGATCCTGAGGGAAACCAAGACAAAGAAAACAACTACTGATGAAAAGCACGATTTAGAAAAAAGGGAAGAAGACAGGAAATGCTATCAATAAAAAGGCCAAATTGGAAACGGAATCTTTTGATAACTCGACCACCATTTCTGCTCACATAATGGAGTATCCATAAACAAATCCTCCGAAATTAAAAATTCATATCATTCTCATTTCTCAACACATAAAATCAAAATTACTCTGAACTGAAACCCTTTTTTTGAGGAACTGAAACCCTTTTCAATTCAATTAGTTACAAAATTAATGACAAATTCATTATCAATTACTTTCAACTACAAGTAGGCTAAAATTAATTAAGACAATTTGCCCTCGTGACCTCATAACTTCCCCCAAAATTCCTCATTTCCATTATAACTTGCTTAAAAAGTGGGGAAAAAAACAGGTACGTTGGGATACCAAAATTTTTTAAAACACAAATTTCAATAATTTTTTTGTATAACCAACTACTTCTTTATTTCACATATTATATACCACAAAAAGTGCTATAATAATTATTCCCCATAATGCTCTACAAATTGACAAGAAAACGGGAAAAAAATTATAAAAATTTGACATATCTAAACTCACCATCTTATTTAAAAAAAAAAAAAAAGAAAAAAATCTCAACACTTTTTATATTTGAAACTCTTGTTAGTCCTCTCCCCGAGATAAGCATCAAATCTATAAATATGTTATCACAAATCAACTAGTACTATTGTAATTTATCCAAAACCAAAATACAAAAAAAAAAAAAAAACAAAATTGATATTGTAAGGACTAAAATACAAAATTCCACGTCAACATTTCTCCAAAATCCAAAACATAAAACAGACATTCCCCACTCCAACCAACCTCCAACACTGCGCCAACTTTCCTTCTCAACTCAACATTTTCACACACTCACACAGTACAGTTCAGTCTGCTTCACACAATAGTGACTGAGTGACGGTGTGTGAAAGAAACGGCGAGCCGACGATGTCGTTTAAGACGGTGGGGAGGAAGCTGTTGAGGAGTAGTAAATGGCAGAGTGTTAATACTACTAATGTTAAGCGGCGTTGCTTTTCGGCGGGGATCGCAGCGGAGGCATCTGTGTCTCGGCCGGAGCTGCCGGCGTTCGACTATGAACCAAAGCCATATAATGGTCCCTTAGCCGATGAAGTCTTCCAGAAGCGCAAAAAGTATCTGGGCCCTTCTCTTTTTCACTATTACCAAAAACCCGTAAGTTTTTTTATGGAGACCAAAATTCTTTAGTAGTTTCTTTTATTGAAATGTATCTTAGTTAGTTTCTGTGAATTCCAATTTGAATTGCTAATTTTCTGACAGATTGTTGGTCAGAGAAATCTTTTTGTGTATTGAAACGGATGGACTGCCAGCAGGGTCTTGGCCATTTAAGAGTGTTTAACCAATTTTATTTGGGAATAGATTTAATTTTTCCTTCTTTTTAAACTCCTTTTAAGAATATAAGTTTCTGAGCTTTAGTGAGGTTTTCTTTTAACTTAGGCTACTTTTAACTTGTTTTAAGCATTTTGAGCAAGTGGTTTAAGTTCAAAAGTTAATCGACTAGGCATTAAATAGTTTTATTGTAGATGACATGTCTATATTCTTGATTTCAGTGAATACCTGCCATGGTGCCATTTATGATTTGTATGGTAAATCCAGTCTGTATGAAAATTCAGCAAAATGTCACAAAGGTTTTTTTTTTTTGAGCCAAACTCCGAGATCTCATTTTTTAACTTTGTGTTGTATGGACAGCTAAATATTGTTGAAGGGAAGATGCAATATTTGTTTGACGAGAATGGAAAGCGTTATCTCGATGCATTTGCTGGAATAGTAACTGTATCTTGTGGACATTGCCACCCTGAAGTACTGAATGCCATCATTGAGCAAAGCAAGCTTCTTCAACATGCTACAACCATATACCTACACCATGCAATCGCTGATTTTGCGGAAGCATTGGCATCTAAGATGCCCGGAAACCTAAAGGCTAGTATTTGATGGAATCTGTTTGGGATCTTGCAGCTGTGAAAGTAATATGCCTGCTGCCTTTTGACTTAAAGTGTGAAGCGCAAAAGGCCATCCATATCTTTGTTTTGCCGGCAATTTCTTTCATGCCTCATCCAACATTTATATCTATTCTCTACATACTGAATTTTTTCCCCTTTTTTCCTGCTTCTTGAAATCTAGGTTACACTTCTCAAGCAATGCAACTTGCTAACACTGCTCCTTTTGGAACTGCAGGTAGTTTATTTTGTAAATTCAGGAACTGAAGCAAACGAATTAGCAATGATGATGGCACGGTTGTACAGTGGTAACCTTGGTATCATTGCCTTAAGAAATGCATATCATGGTGGAAGTTCCAATACGATTGGACTAACAGCTCTCAATACATGGAAGTATCCAATTCCCCAGGTTTGTTCCCTGAGGTTATATGCATTATCTAATGCTTCCACACTATGCTGCTTTCCGAATATGTTACACATTACAATCGAATATGTTATGTGCGATGCTTGAGTGGATACTTGTTCAAAGCATGGTGCTTTAACCTATCTCTGGGGGCTGTTCTTAAGTTGGTTAATGAGTTAATTTGTTTACTGCCACTTGTTGAGTAGATTTTTCTTGGCATTAACTTGTACAATTTGACTGGAATGTATTCCAAAAATAATTTTATCCAACCTAAATAGTTTTTGGTTTGTTGATTCTGATATTCAGTTAACCAAGTAAAAATCCTGATTTCGACAATGCAGGGTGAAATTCATCATGTCATCAATCCCAATCCATATAGAGGTGTCTTTGGGTCTGATGCTAGTCGTTATGCTGAAGAGGTACAAGATCACATTGATCATGGGAGTCCTGGAAAAGTTGCCGGCTTTATTGCTGAGACCATTCAGGTTTGCAAACTTATTCTGGTTACTGAAAGTATAGCTTAATGTTGACACAAATAGCTTACTTGATTTTATTATGTAAACTCCAGGGGGTTGGGGGAGCAGTTGAATTGGCTCCTGGATACTTGAAACTGGTTTATGACATTGTTCGCAAAGCTGGTGGTGTTTGCATTGCTGATGAAGTACAAACTGGGTTTGGTCGCACAGGAAGTCATTATTGGGGGTTTGAGACACAGGGCGTGATTCCTGATATAGTTACCATGGCAAAGGTGTATATGATCATTCCCTTGCCTTCTCTTGTATATCATAATACTAATCAGCAGTTCTCACCAGTTGCACAGTTGTCTAGCATAATCAATTTTGACTGGACATAATGTACTCATCAGGGCATTGGGAACGGTTTACCTCTTGGAGCTGTTGTGACCACCCCTGAAATAGCAAGCGTAATGGCTCAAAAGATACAGTTTAACACCTTTGGTGGCAATCCCGTATGCTCTGCCGGTGGACTTGCAGTACTTAAAGTTATTGATGCTGAGAAGCGCCAAGAGCATTGTGCTAAAGTTGGCTCCCACTTGGTTGAACGACTGAGAGTTCTTCAGCAAACACATGACAGTAATGTTCTGTTTGCCTATGGTGCTTTGTTTCACCCACACACATATATAAATAAAGAAAGATTAGACTCATAATTATGAGAACCATAACTTTGTTTATCAAGGCAGTCAATTCCTTCTTTTCTGTGTCAGCCTAAAAGGTAATTGCAATAGGCTGAAGTAATCCTTATCAACATGCATATGGTCAGGAAAATCTGATAGTTCAATGTCTTCATAATGTCATCACAGGCATATGCTTACTACTGACAAAATTACAATGATTTTAAGGATCTAAAATATAACTCCAGAATGTTGATCTCTACGTATAATGTACAATGTTATGTTTTCTGGTTACTTACTGGTATACTAGTACTAACCCAGTAATAGCACTCCTATGCAAATTTCTTACCTCTAGTGAACCTAGTCAATCTAATTGTCAATGAAGTTTACAAGTCACAGATAATTTTTAGTAATATTCTCATTTGCATGACCTGGATAGCTGTATGTAAGCAACATCTCTTGAACAAAAAATATTTACTTTTCAATGATTCGATTGCTTGCTTGGGTTATTCAAAATCTAGTATTAGCGGTCTAGAGAAGTTAGCCACTGCCACGTGAGCAGCTGCACAGCTCATCAATCGCAGCATGCCAAATTGATATCACTGCATCCCTATATACTCTGTTGCATTTCCAGACATGTAGGAATAAAATTGTGAATGCTAACTAATGTTTTCCTATGTCTCAGTAATTGGAGATGTGCGAGGTAGAGGCTTGATGGTGGGTATAGAACTGGTCAGTGATAGAACTAAGAAGACACCTGCGAAGGCAGAAACTGCAATTCTGTTTGAGAAGCTCCGAGGTTAGTAAGACCAACCAAAAAATATTCAGGAAATCATGAGAATCTTCATCTATACATTATAGTCTATATGCTTCTATGGTAGCGAGTTAAAGTTTTAATGTAATTCTCATATTTGAACATAGAACTTGGCGTCTTAGTTGGAAAAGGTGGACTGCATGGGAATGTTTTTAGAATAAAGCCTCCTATGTGCTTCAACAAAGATGATGCAGGTAATTTCATGCTTTGCCATTTGAGTTCCGTTGAGTAAATTCCTCCTAGATGAGGTAAACTGACATTAAACCAGACTTCTTAATGAGTTTTTTGCCCCCTCTACATCTGAGCCTTTGAATTTTCTTTTTCTGCAGATTTCCTGGTTGATGCATTGGATTATGCCATGTCTAAGTTATGATGATTCATCCCTGAGAAAATTTGATGTTGTACCAGCCCACAAAGGAGAGAACTATAGGACTGTGCAAAGATCTTCAAAATGTAGTAGTTGCTTCTGCTCCTTGAAGTGGACAGAACATGTCAATGTAAGAAAACAGCATTGCTATCAGCAATTGCCAATGATTATGGTTGGATTGTACTATAAAAACTATGCTATACACTTTAAATGGGAAAAAGAAGAAAAGTGTTCGAGTATACATTGAGCGAGCTTTGTATTTGGTGATTGCCGACTAGATTAGAGTTTTAGGTCAATATGGTTGGACAATCTTTCTTATCCACAAAAGGGGGGAAAAAAAGGAATGAAAAGCAAAAGGTGGAAGAGCTTCAAACGTAATCATAATGGAATATCTAAATATAGCAGCCCATGTGGTCTTATACATTAGGCCTCGAGAATAGCTAAATAGTCACATGCACCTAAATAGTCACGCCGCAGCAGAGAGTGCTGCGGGGAGCCTTTACAGCTCTGCTCCTCGTGCTGTTTTGAGAGAACCTAGGAGAAGGATTGACCCTCGGACCTAGTAATATATGTCAAACCTTTGAAGAAGGGATCTTGTGGTTTCATTTTTTTTTTTGTTTTTTGAATGCAACAATTACGTCTGGTCTGGCAATCGGATCAGATCAGATTCGAATTCGCGGATTGGATTGAGATTCAGAGATATAATAGATAACCTGTTGATTCGAACACAATCTGTCAACTCAGAAACAGGTTGGATCAGAAATTTCGGGTTGGCGGATCAACCCCAAATGACATGAAACATAATTTCAATTTATTAATTTATCACTGTAGTTTTTAACAGAACTAATTTCGTACAAGGCTAATTACATAATCAAGTAATAAAAATCTCGATAAAACAATCTCAAACCATACCTGAAATAAATTAAAACACTGTAAAAGTATTTTATCTCAAACCATATGTAAAATAAATTAAGATACTATAGAAATAGAAAATAATCTAATATATCATTTGTCCAAACATAATAATTCCAATTTCACACAAGTTAAACAAATTCATTTAGGATTAAGTAGTAAATGCCTTTGGGAAAAAAGAATAACTTTAGTTTAGTTAAATAAAATATTTTTATATTTATTAAATTATTTTTAATTTATTAACGGGTAATCGAGTCAAGTCGTGGGTGACCTGAATTCGACCTGTTTTGTTTGGGTTCATCGGATTCTGCCCGATTCTGATCCGAACCCGTAAAATCTCAATCCAATTCATTAATTTGGTACTAGCTTCGTGTCGTACTTTCAGGTCGTATCAAAAATTATCAAACGACCCTATTCCTATATTAGGGAAAGGGGATGTAGGATGAACCAGACGGGCGTACTTAAAGCACCCTCAGGAAGTGAAGCTAAGAAACTGGCAAATGGTGCACTAAGGCACCCTAACATGCAGGCAGGGAACTTGAGACCCAGAATCCCTTTTCTTGGTGGCTATTGGGCTGGAATCCAAAGGCTGTAGTTTCATCCTTTCGACTTTCTTTCGTGACCCTTAGCCATTCCATTACAAGCATCTCATCAGACTTGTTTTTCTCCTCAGAATGATTCTTCATTCATCTCCTATGGTTCTTGGCATATATTTCAGGCTTATCTTAGCTTTCTTCACAGTTTCAGATCCACACAAAGAAAATAATTGGACTTTCCACAACTTTCTAAGTGATTGGTTGAATAGGGGATACTCCAAGAGCGGCACTACTTCCTTTTCATTTTCTTTATTCTTAAATGAAGATCAAATGGCACCAATACACAAATAACCAACACAAACTCAGTTGCTGCAACATTCTCTTACAATACAGATACTGTTATATTTATTAAAGATTACAGCATTTCATTCATAAGATATTGCTTCCTTTCGACTAAAGAACAAGCCAGAAGGACCATCATCAGGCAACAAAGCCAGCCTCACGGGACTTTCAGCGCCTTCTTCTACAGTCAGTGCTCCGAAGTCATGGCCTAAGTCAGTTTTCACATGACCAGGACAAACGCAATTCACTTTGACACTAGGCCACTTCTTAGCAAGAATTCTTGTATAAGCATTCAGACTAGCTTTGGAGATGGTATATGCCATAGGCCAGCCTTTAGCATCATGGGTACCAGCTTTGAAGTCTTTAAGATACTCATTCAGCACCTCATCCACTCTCTCTTCTGTAAGGTTATCAGCATCACTTAGTATTCCTTTAGCCCATGCATTTGGTGTAAACTGGAAAAAAAAAATGTGAGGGTAAGGAAGAAATTAAATTGCAATTATGGATAGAACCACCAAAAAAAAAGGGGCAGATTGGATCAAGTTTCAGTACCTGTAATTTGCCCAAAATAGAAGAAACATTGACAATTCTTGGTGATTGAGATGATTGGAGAAGAGGCAAAAATGCTTCAACCATTCTTTTTGGACCATAGTAGTTTGTTTCCAAGCATGCCACTGACAAATCATATGTCTCAGTGCAGAAGGCTTTAAAGTCAGTTAGACCTCCAGCTTCCTGCATTGTTCAGTAACAATTAGATATATTATTAACAACGATTGTATAGAAGGTGAAGCATATCACAACTAATAAAATGAATGCAAAAACATACCAATGCAGCTCGTAGGGCATCAACATCTTCAATGGCTCCAGCAATCCCCGCATTGTCCACCGGATCTTAAATCAATGATCACTTTTCATCAATATGTGACATGACATCCCAAAATTAAATGAATGATCTTAAAGAAAATTTCGATAGATAGAGCAGCAAAATTTATTTTTGTCATACCAAGATATCAAGCCTTCCAAACTGAGTCTTGATGAATTCAGCAAGGGAATCAACACTAGATGAATCTGTTACATCAAGCTTATGAAAGAGTAGATCACCAGAAAGCCCACCAGTTTCTTTGAGCTGGTGAAGAGCATCAAGTCCCCTATTCTCATCTCTTGCAGTCAACACCACTGTTATTCCATGAGAAGCTAATTGCTTACAAATCCCAAGTCCAATCCCTTTGTTTGCCCCAGTCACAACTGCATACCTACACAAAATAACTCCATGATCACATTTTACTTGGATCAAAGGGAAGAGCTATAATTTATAGTCCATAGAAATATCATGCACTTGTATTTCACTATTTAATGTGTGATAAATTTTAGAAAATGATGTTGTTATTCACGGTGTTGTTTCAATGTCATTGATAATGCATGGTGAGAGTTTATATAGAATATGACTTACAAAGATAACGATTACAAAAGATAAAAGCCATCAAACTAAAAATCAAATTGCAGGATGAAATCCTATCAAACTAGAATTCAAATTGCAAATCAAAGAAGTTGATAGAACAACTTGTGAAATAAGACGTTGTTAAAATTAAAATCTAAAAGCTAACTAATTTTCAATAACATGCACGATGATTTCCTTTCTCATGTGCAAGTACAATGTTAACTTTCTAGTTTTTACATACTTTGAGAGGAATTCAAGAAGATGTTTTTAAGTACCTTTTCTGGGCAAGACTATTACCATTGGTAGCTTCTTCCATTGGTTGATGCTGTAGCAAGTATTGTAAGATTGGTTTCTGTGGAATCTGGAGTTAGCCCAGATTTGGTTCTTCAATTGCCAAGCGACAAAGCATTTAAATACTCCATCTCCTGAGATTATTTCGATTGGTGGTAGAGAGGTCGGTCGTACTGTTAAATATTTAATAAGCAAAATCTGAATTAATTTTAGTTGACTACTTTATCAAAATAATTAGAATTGACGAAATTCTCAATGAATTACAACTTCCAAGGAATTTATTTTGGGTTGTTACAATTCTTTTTAAAAATAAGATAGATATATTTTAAATGAGAGAATTATAGTATTTAAATTCCTATTTCGTTTACAAATTCTATTTTAACCACCTAAGTTACAATTTACAAAAAAAAAAATTTCTATTATGTTTTAGTATAAAGTGTGTAACTTTGTACCAGTTGTAGCAGCTATATTTGTAGTAATATGATCGTTACAAATTAATCTGACAATTATACATGTAACTGTCATTGACCAAAAAGAAAATGCCATACTAAAGCAATTTTCTTGATTTACTATTGAAACAAGAAAAATTAATACCACATGATTTTACAACATGAAAGAAAGAAGACATTTTTTCAAATTAATCATCCCCTTGCTTGTTGATTCCGTTTGGTTCCACAATCCTCAGAAGCTAGGTGATAAATAACCTGCTGCTTATATCTTAAATCAAGTGGTCATGTGAAAGCAGCAGTGATGTTTTTCCAAGCCTAGGCCAAGATCCAAACTTGAACAATTTCGCCACCCTGATTTAGGCCAAGCCATCTTGATATAGTTGAGCAAGGTTTAGACTGTGATGCTATCGTGAGTTCATCTCTGTTAAGTTAAAATGACATCCTATGCATGATGAAGAATTTGAAAATCCATATTCTTGAAGAAGCAGATTGCCTAGTTCAGTGCCTCTTAACGTCCCAATGGATCGATGAATTAGTGTTGCAGAAACCAAGCCAGTAGATGTTTATACGTAACAACCAGTAGATGGTCAAAAATGTTCGTTGATTGCTGAGCAGTACAGCATAGTCTTGAAAATGGCACTGCAATACACACAAAGAAAAGCAGAAACGGTGATAGGGGGCAACATTTTCTAGGCTACACTGAATGTTGTTAAAGATGGTTTTCTCATTCAAAAGATGATACTTCTTTTTGACTAAAGAACAAGCCAGATGGACCATCATCAGGCAACAAAGCTAGCCTCACGGGACTTTCAGCACCTTCTTCTGGCGTCAATAAACCAATATTGTGGCCCATGTCAGTTTTCACATAACCGGGATAAACACAAATCACTTTGAAACTAGGCAACTTCTTGGCAAGAATTCTTGTATAAGCATTCAGACTCGCTTTTGAGATTGCATATGCTAAAGGCCAGCCTTTGGCCCCATGGGGCACCTGCTTTCATGAAGTCTTTTAGATATTCATTCAGCACCTCATCCAAATAAATCAATGGTGAGGAAGTAGTTGCACGTTGCAACTATGGACAAAAACACCCAAAAAAGAAATCATATAGTTAAAGAAGCACATTGCATGTTCGAGTTCAATACCTCTAGCTTGCCTACGAGAGAAGAAGCATTGACAATGCTTGGGGATTGAGATGATTGGAGAAGAGGCAAGAATGCTTCAACCATTCTTTTTGGACCAATTTGTTTCCAAGCATTCCACTGACATTTCATATGTCTCATTGCATACAGCTTTCCAGTCAATTCGAGCTCCAGTTTCCTGTGCTGTTCAAAACAAATTAAACAGAAGTTAGCAAGGAAAACTAGTAATAGAGTTCGAAAATCCACAAGGTTGAAGAAAAGGTGAGGAATATCGCAATCTATAGATTTTGATACTTTGACGATTTTTAGTGTTACACTCTATGATACACGTACATGTCCTGTATGATGTCCAATGAGAGGACGCGTATCACACTTCTGCATCATTTAATAGCCAGTCTAAACTGTGTTTTTAAGGTGCGACTTACAGGCAACATAAATACTCACTAATGCTGCTCTTCGAACATCATGATCATGAATGTTTCCAAGAACCGCAGCATTATTCACCTTAAACCCAAAAAAATAATAATAAGGGGTGAATTCCATTAGGATCTTGAAGAAAAAATTTTAATTAACCAAAATTTCACTGGATTTATCATGTACCAAGACGTCAAGCCTTCCAAACTGGGTAAGCAACATCAGATGAATCTGTCACATCAAGCTTATAAAAGAGAGCAGTAAGCCCACCTGTCCCTTTGTGCTGGTGAAGAGCATCGAGTCCCTCTTCTCATCTCTTGCAGTCAACACCACTGTGATTCCATGGAAAGCTAATCCATTACAGATTGCAATTCCAATCCCTCTGTTTGCCCCCGTCACAACTGCATACCTAGCAAAAAGAACAAGATCCACTCCCCCCCCCCCCCAACAACCAAAAAAAAAAAAGTGCGCATCTATATTGGGCACAGATTCTACAGGTGCCCATAATTTCAAATCTTGTCACTTTCATACATTTTGTTCAGAAGTAACCATGAAGTGAATGGATTTGAGAGATCAAAGAAATATGTTTTTATCATAATATACCAGGATCGAAAGGAAGAGCTACAAAGATAATCAGCAGAAATATTGCGCAATTGTATTTCAGTACTACCATGAGTACTTAATAAGTTCCAGCAAATAAGCAAAACATGGTCAATATAGTGCAATTGAAGTATAGTAATAAGTACCTTTTCTGGGTATCAATATAACCTTTAGTTGATTGTCCCATTACTTGATGCTGTAGTTTGGTAAGATGAGTTTATGAGGAACTTGGAGTTAGCCCAGTTATGGTGCTTGAATTGGCAGACTACAAAGCCTTCAAATACTTTATTTCCCGAGAGCAGGTGGCTTAGTAGTTGAATGGTGGTACTGTTAAAAGTATTTGGTAAGCCATTTTACTGTAAAGCACAATTCTTGAAGAATCTTTCAGTATTGTAAACTGTGATAGACTTGATAGTATATCATATTGATCTAAATCAATTTGGATTTGATCATATGATGCAAACTGTTTTTTATACTGCAACCTGCAAGTTGTTTGTGATTCTTCTCCACTCTTTTTGAATTATAGGATGTAACAAGACAAAATGTCATTTTGGAATGCTTGAGTTTTAAAATTTGATGATTTGAGTTTCCTTTCAACTTAATTAATAGAAAGCTTATAGAAACCGAAAGAGGAAAAAAAAATTCATGTTAATTCTGCTACTATGTACTATTTAACTCTACAAGTGTCATAACAAATCTAATCACGCAGGGTAATGCTGTCCTCAAGGCATCTAACAACAGAGGAAGTTGGATCTTATTCTTTCTTTTCAGGTAAAAGGGGCAAACTGCCCCAGGTTAATGCTGTGATCAGGTTAACGCGGTCCTATTAAACATTTCCCATGTATGTAAATGGATCTTATTCCTCCTTTTCAGGTATAAGGGGTAAACTGCCCCTGCATGACAGGCTATGACTGGAGAATAATTTGAGTTTGATCATTCAGACCCCCATCTGAAATGTTAAAGGTAAAAGACACAGTTTAACTAACCTGGGAACAAATGTTAATACACACATCAAGTGTCTCAGATAATGCATATTGAGCAAATAGTAGCCTTTGTCCATGAAAATTACATGGCATTGCTACTAATTGAAACAACATGTAACAACAACTAATCTTTTACGTACTACAGGTTCTATTATTGAAGGATAACTTTCATTCATTCAAGATATGTAAAAGAAGAAGCCAGAAGATCCATTAATAATGCACTAATGACATCAACAATCTATCTTTACGTAAAACTACAACTCAAAGCCTAGTGTTTGACTCTGGAGTGCGATATGAGACAAACTGGCTGGCAAAAAAGTACTATTTGATTAAGTGCTGCTGACTCTGAATCTACAAAGTAGTTGGTGCAAACTGAGATTAGGCACCATATGCTGAGCTTGTTTTAACTCAGAGGACAGTTGTTTTGACAGTGAATTGATACCTGGTGGAGTTCACTTCTGAGGAGGAAGAACTAATTGATATGCAGAGAACTCCAAGTTTACAATCTGAGCCCCGTTGTATTTCCTTCAATTGGGAATTACTAGAAAACTAGAATGTAAAAATTGAAGACAACATTGAAAAAACACCTGTTAGGTTTGTGCTTGGAAATTTAATGTCGAGGAAGGTACTCACTGAATTTGCACATGCCATTGTTTTATTGTTTGCTATAATTGGCATGACTACGTTAGATGTACATATCAGGTTGTAGCAATTGTCTTTAAATGCTGTAACATGTCAAGCTGTCCCTGAATGGGTACTGGACAATTGAAAGAACACAACAATATGCATGTTGAAATGCTGAGGAATCCATCCGTCGTACAGATACTTTAATTGTTTGCCATCCTACTTGCTTCTAAAATGATACCAATCAACATGTCAACCCTTTTTTCTGCATGTGTTGGCTGGTTGGAGTTGTTTTTCGAAAGGTAGACAATATATAGAACACCTTTCTGGATTAGACACGTGATGGTTTTCCACCGATGATGGTGCAGGCACTGTTATTGGACTTGCCGAAAACAGAAACTGTTTTAGAACAGGGAATGTCTTGTCAGAAATAGAACGCATCCTATCTCCTCAAGGTGTTGTGGGAAAGCGAAAGCACTTCCCATTGCCCAGCAAAACCCCACAGGAATCAGAGTTGAATCCCACTATGGAACACATCGGCACTAAGAGAAGTCAAAAGTTGGGAGAACTTGGAATATTCTTTACCACTGAATTCAATTATAATACAGGATGATCTGACTAGAAACTTCAGAAAGGCCCAAAATATATTAGTTGATACTCTCTAAAGACATATAATCAAATGTACATCAAAACAGAAATGAAGTGTAAACTCCTCCTGATTAAAACAGATATATATGTACAACTTCTTGACGATAGGAAGCTGTTCGAAAAATGGCAGCAGCTGAGAGCACGTTTGATAGGTGTAGTTCAGTGAAGCGCAAACAAACGAACTTGAGACTCGCAAATCCTCCAAACGATCATCTAAATCTTCCTCTCCCCATCACGCAGGCTCACTGTTACGCTTAGTCCACAAGGAGCTCAAAGTTCGAAGACGCTCAAAGTAGTCCCCCATGGCAAGAAGGCCTCGAGCCGATTGCCGGATGGTTAAGATACCAGACATCTGCTGCAATGTTGCTTGGCGAAGATGATCAGCCTGTTTAGAGACAAAATCAAGCACGGTGTCTATCAAAAGGGAAAATATGTTTTCAAAAGTCACAAGTACCAGAGTGTTTGAATTCCTCTAGAGCAGCAAATAAACTCAAACATAATACAACATAGCATAAAGGACAAGAATTTGACAACTAGAAGTGAAAATTTTTCCTTTTGTTTCTTCTTTTCCCAAGTAATCAAGGGAGTTTAAAGCAAAGATAAAAGGAGTACAGGAGTTAATTTCCATCCATAATTTCTCCAGTCAGGAGCCAGCATCTCACGCAGTAAGAAGTCAATGGCTTAAGGAGCAGAAATTCAAGCTCAGAGTATAAAAGAATCACTATTAACGGTTTGTTACAAGGGATGGGAACTGGTGCCTAGAGTACTTTATAGTTATAAAACATCAGAAAGATGAACTCAGATTCCATCAATTACCTGCTTCACAAATCTCTCTAGAGCTTCCAAGTTCTCTATTGCAGCTTCCATCTGTGGGTAACTAACTTCCCTGAGCTGAGCACGGCAAACTGACTCCGCCAGAAATTGATGCAGTTTATCCATTCCCTGTGATAAAGCATCCTCTGCTTGCTGACATGCATGTGTAAGGTGGTACACATTCAAGACTTGCTCATCTGACAAAGGCTGGATGTGTTGCGAGAGAATCTGTACTTAAAGAAAGATTGATAATATGCATCACATATTTAACCATGCAAGAGATAAAGAAAAATAAGAATCATATAGGGCCTAGAATCATACTAAATTTGCTCCCAAAAAAAAAAAATCATGCTAAGAATGTGAAAGAGACCTCCATAGAAACACAATAATTTCAAAGAAAATTCATCATTTTGTAGCGGAACAAAGATGAGTTTTTGCGTGATTTAGTTGCTCGTTTATACTTAAACAAGACATGTTATTAGGACTCTGGTGAGTTACTTTCTGAGCTAATGCATCAACCCTGAGTTTCCCAACTCAAATTTGGAATCCACTGATATCTACCTGATCTTAATCAAAGAAGAATGAGGATATTACATGACAACTGAGTTGGAGTTTTATAATTACCTTTAGAAGATCCGAAGGGCGGAACCCCCCAATCCACAAGAATAGCCGTTCAACAGATGTCTTCCACATTCCGGACATGAGATAAAAGACATCAGCTTTGGCAGCTGTTTCCTTCATACGAAAGAGGTCAAAATAATGGTTAATGCCACCATCAACTAGTAGACGTAGCTCTTCTTCACTGATGTGAGAATGCAAAGCATTCCTTAGTTCATTAACTTGTCTATTTTGTTCTTCCACCCAGCGTCCGTACTCCACTTCAAATGCAGCACTTCCTGCAGGTATAACATGGAGGCTCACTTAAGGAAAGTAAACTTGACCCAAGTGTACAACCAGAGAGCAAAGGGAGTTTGTCATTGGAAAGGGTGAATATTGTCCTAAAAACCAAATGAAACAGTAAAAGTTTCTTAAAGAATGAAATAAGCTGCAAGCTATATCATGTGTTAGGCATTCTCTCAAGCTCTTCACTCATTGAAATAATTAGTTTCAATCAGAGGTCAAGTACAAATTAAAATCTTCTAATTTTACCCAATGCCCATTCACAAAATGAGACCTTCAATTTACATGTCAAATTAAGCAATGCCTGGAGAACTGGAAAGTGTAAACTCAGGTTTGATATCATTAGGATTTTCTGGTATGACTCTTAAAATTCTTCTGTGAAATGTTAGTCTATTTAAAATGACACATAGTGTTTACTCACAACTTCAGTCCTTAAACTTTGCCATGTCCCTTAATTCTATTGGATCACATTTTGCGAAAATTATCACCAAAAGTTCTTTTATTAATCAAGAATCCTTGCCATATAGAAAATTTAGGGGTACTTTTCTCAGAACTGCATAAGTTACACTTGTGTTCTCAATTTGATCATGGTTCATCTCCAAAGTAGATACTTATAACTGACAGGGAAAGGTAAAATAAGTTAAATATCAGGGGGATAATTAACCATTACAATTTGAAGTAATTAGCATGAAATGAGTATTACAAAAGGTAGTTCAAGCAATACTCGACATAAACCACCGTTTAAGTTATCATCCACTCCCTTAAACAAGATGACTACAAGGAATGTGAAATATGAATCTTGCTTGGTTGAAAAAGTGAATGTTAATAGGAAAACAAAATCAGAACAAAGCTAAATTACAATTACAAAGTACCAAACAAGGAAGCTATTAACAATTTCTGCTTATCAAGCATAACTCAGAATCCATCAAGTATGAATTCACGTGGAATGTCAGTAACACATGTAATACCACCTGGTTGATACTAACAATTTAGCAAGATAGTTTCTAAGAATAGACCCACAAACCTGAGTTTAAAGCTCCAGAGCAAGTTAACTGACTAATATCTAATCCACCAGCTGCATACAAACCCTGAACCAAATTCTTCAGAGGATTAGAAAACTTATTGTGCTATATCATAGAAGCAATTTTAAAGAAAAACTAAAGGACACAAAAAGATGAAGATTTCTTTCTACCTGTTGTCTAGCTCGATCAAGTTCTTGTTCTAACTGCACCAGTCTAAGTCTACTGTTTTCTAACTGTTGAACATATGCCTGCAAAAATTATTGCAGATCACTAAGTACATGGTGGTTTGGATATTACGCAAGATATTTAGTGACAACAATGTTTTTCTTTTGGTAGATATTATATAACCCAATCAATATAACAATGATTACATGGCACCTATAATAGTATTCCTGGCAATTTACCTTCTTGCGTAAACGGCTTTTACGAGCAGCCTCACGATTTTGGGCAAGACGTCTCAGTACCTGCGAGACCAACTCAAGCTCCATTACCAATGTTTCATACAGTTCAGAAAATTCAAACTCATTGAATACACTGTGGCTCAGAATGCAAAGAAAAATAGAAACTCGTGCACAGCATATATTTGGAGATTCAAGCTACAATAAAATTGTAAAGCAATTTCCTTCTCATCCGGAAAATGGTTAGAAGTCCTCATCAATAGCTAAAATGGTTTCTGCCACTCTCCCATTAGTCTATGTCTTCCTTTCATTCAAAGTATTTAATGTTATTGTCAACAGAAGAAAGACAAAATTGTACACCAGCAAGCCAAGACTAATTGACATCCACCCGAAAGAGGACACCCAATCTGCCTGCTGACCAAGGTGAACTTTAAGAAAAAATGTTGTTTGCAGAGTATATAGTTGGTCAAGGGGGAAACAGTTAGAGGATGCCAGTATTTATCTTAGGATGGTCCATAAGGCACTTCATAGAGTTAAAAAGTCCACATCCATCACGCTAAGAGTTTCATATACATCTTTTGTTATGGTAAATTATCTGCTATAAAGAAATTGTCGAAGGGAAAAAAAAGATAAAGTATGGACAAAAATCAGAGCATCCTTGCAATCAAAACATGTCTCCACATGCCAGACTATGGAAAGTGGGGGAATTCTTTGAATGTAGAGACTTACTAGTCATAGTAACCGTTTAAGATGCAGGATAGACAATATGAACTAATGAGGTTGCTAGAACATTGCAAAATCTTTACCTTATCAACAGGTTTACTAGCTTCTTGATCGTATTTGCTAGGAGTCCCTAATGTTCCATGTGAAGTGTCCTCTGACTGCGCAATTGATTTTAAAACTCAGACAAAATGGGAAACAATGCATAGCCAAAGAAATAAATAGCAAAGACAGATAAAAAGTCACCTGGTTATCTAGATTGGTTTCAACCTGTAGAATCGTGGAAGCAGATGCATTGGGACACCCATTACCTTTGAAATCTCCCCACATGCCAATTGGATGCATTGGTTCATACAAGCCCATTCTCCGTGAGGCAACATATTGGGTCGTTGTAGAATGCATTTTTTATGTATTCTGATGTAAAAAGCACTCAATCAGCTACTACAATTACGAGATTCAAAAGGGAAAGTTATCAAGAATAACATGAAAAAGAAAAGAAAGAAAGAAGTGTCAGCCATTCAGGGAATCAAGTTCAAGGTAACAATCATATTTGGTGATCTCGCCAGTCACTGCCCCTCAAACAAAGGAAAAATAAATAAAACATACAACCCAAAGACAAGAAAACCATGATTCATAAAAGAAAGGAAAGCATCTCTGTCACTGAAAGTTTTGAGTGTTTGAGTTCAATCTCGTGTCCAGTGTCATTAAGCCAGTAAGGGCATATCCGCAATATCATATGAGCTTTTCTCCAAATATGTGATTCTACAACATGCATTTCATTCAACCACACTGCCTCAGATAATACAAAAGTTTCTAATAGACAAAAAAACAAAAAACAAAAATCTGGTATTCTATTCAAAAAACAGAAGTTCAAATTTTTGTTCCACTATCAACAGTTTATTTTCCTCTAGCTGTCTTCTACATCAGAATGATGAAAGTGAATTCAAATTCAGTGAAGACTATCCATTCAGAATTCAATTTTCACAAGTCTTCACAGAATAGGTTAACAGCCTCAACAAAAGCATCTAACATAGAACTAGAAATCAATTTCTGTTGCACATAGCAGTTGAGTTTGAGGAGAGAATCACAAAATTACAACTCATTCCCATTTAATTATACCTTGAATACTTATTGTTTAGTCAAAATTAGAAAGAAAGAAACAACCTTGAGAATCAACATACTAAGCTCGTAAAACAGAAATACTTGGATTACCCACAAGCTTAAATCCCCAGAAACAAACAATTAAGAACTCATAAATCAGGAGTCCACAAGCTATAAACACTGGAACTTGAGCCCATAAGCAACAAATACACCAATAACCATCCAAGAAAAATTATGTTTACTGAAGAAAAAGGAAGAAAGATTAAAACACTACAAACTGCAACAACAATTGCAACCCCAGGGATAAACGAAACAAAAACGAAAGCCACCCCCACCAAAATTTTCAGAAACCAAGAATTTATCACGATATATGAATAAGTATCCAAGAAATTCGTCACTAAACAAGAATTTTTTTCTTACGAGTACGTTGACATACTTAAAAATACATATGGCAACTAAATTGATTAAACCCCAAGGAACAAAAACCAATCAACAGTCAATAGAAACTGTTCGGATTCACCCTTTTTTCAGCTCTTTTATCCCTTTTTCCACTTATATGACTTGTGGCAACCAAAGAAGAAATAGGAAATGAAGAAAAGAACCTTTTTGATGAAAAGGGTCTTCAAGAAACAACTTCTTTTCCCGCTCAATTTGCTTTTTCACACCAAAACAGACTTAACTGAAATTCATCAGTCTTTAATTCACAACTCTCTGTTTTCTCAAATACCCTTTTTCCCTCTGACTCTCATCTCCCCATTACTAGCTTATTGGAAGAGTTAGAAGAAGAATCAAGTGCAAACAGAGCAGTCTTTTCAGACTCCATATTTAAAATGATATATTATAAAAATATTTACAAATACTATACACAAAAATATAGTTGCAAAACATCAGAGTGACATGTAGAGAACTGTTCTTAGGTTGATTTATACGTATAATTGGGATGATTGATGTTTGTTTTAATGTGTGTTGTGCGTGAAACTGTGGGACAGAGTGACATCGTGTGCTACAGTTCTTGAAGAAGATTAGAAATTGATAGAGTGTCTGTTTTGAGTTGAGTTTTGTCTGTCATATTTCCACTATCAAACAACAGTGATTTTGTGTTATGTGGAAGTTGAGTCTGCGCACCAGGTCACCCTCAATTCCTTTTCTTTTTCGTTTTCTTTTTCTTTGT
Source organism: Coffea arabica (assembly GCF_036785885.1). Lineage (NCBI taxonomy): Eukaryota > Viridiplantae > Streptophyta > Magnoliopsida > Gentianales > Rubiaceae > Coffea > Coffea arabica. The sequence goes on along the minus strand of NC_092323.1, from coordinate 14,162,322 downwards.
TTTCCTTTTTGTTTTATTTTTTCATGAATTAGAATTTTTTTTTATATTAACCCAAGATCTTTCAACAGAAGAAATCAGAATTAAATCACTAACCCTTAATCCCAGGTAAATCTCAAAAGCCGGCAACTCTTGAGGCCACCCAGGAAACTAATAATCTAACCCCAAACCCCCCCAATGATCGATGTGGGATTTTTGGAAAGGCCAGTAAAGCCACTGCTACTAAAGGTGTACTAACCCCATGACACTCAGAACCCTCTCCAAGTTAAACCAATCTACTAAAGGTGTATTAACCCAAGATTAAAGTTAGTATAAAACATTATTGGTGTCACTAAAAGTTTGTGTAATATTTATTCAAATTAGTACGTTCTAGAATTATATAAATTTTTTATCAATCTCTTTTATACAGACGAACAAAAAATTACGACAAACACACTTATAATTTTCTAATGAAAACTTCTAATTTCCACTTAGATGGAGATAGGAAAAGCTAATTAATTCTTTTCAAATTTAGTGTTCATATAGTCATCTGGATAACTTGAAATAATGAATATCATTTACCTTATAGCAAACTGAAAATGCTTTTTCATGGTTTCAAAAAATTATAGTACTTTTTTTCTAAATAATTCAGAAACAGTTACTTAATAATATATTTTTTGAAAGTCCAAAATACATGTGACGCATACTTTTTACCTTAAGGGCAGAAGTTCCATTTTAAGAATGTTCATATATTAAGAGTGGCATGACGTGAATATTGTTTGGGAAAAAAAAAAAAAAGAGAGAAACAAAAGTTTGTTAGGATTGTACGGTACGCGCGCGGAAAGCAAGTTGGGCTGCGGGCTTCCGTATTTCTAGTTGTCGTAATTTTAAATGGTAGTTGTAATTTCGCGCGAAGTTACCAGTGATGGTGATGGAGCGTGTAGCGACGCTCCCAAAATCGCCTGAAGAATCAGAAATCTTTCCGAGTGCGAGTTAGTAAATAGGGATAATTTCAGAAACCTCCTCTAAGGTTTCTAACAATTTCACTAGCCTCCCTTCAAGTTTGTAAAATTATAAAAACCTCCCCTAAAGTTAACGTTATAGTAACAAATTAGTTCAAATAAAAAAATATTAAAAAAGTATTTTAAGGAGAGAGATGAAATTTTTATTCCATAACTACCCCTTATACATGTATATAAACTATATTAGTAAAAATATGAAAATAATTAAAAATTAGAAACAACTAACACACATGTTTCACTATTCAAAAAATTCACATTCAATACATTAGATAACACAAATAAACAATAAAACTAAACTAATGATCACAAGATTCAGTAAAACAGACCAGTTATCTCTCTTAACATTAAGTTTACTACGATTCTTGTGATTTTAAACAGAATGAATTTTTTAATTTTGCCTTTATTTTTCCTTCTTTCTCCTTTACTTCCACGAAATTACTTTACAACTATTACAATTTTAAAAGTTTCAAAGAAAATTTTCTCACAAATAATCTTCTTTTACCTTGTTTTTTTCCTTTTGTCAAGGCCCTTCTTGTCACATTATGTACAACTGATTTTTTTTATCATTATCAAGTTCTATCAATCACAAAATAGCATCATTTGTTATATCAATTGGTCTTATTTTATAATTGCAAGTCACTGTTCGTCAATAAAGAAATTCTCAATAGTTATTTTTGTTAATTAGTTATTAATAATTAATTAGTGCTCTAATTATTCAATTGTTAGATATTAGTTTCTATAAGACATAATGTCTTAGGGTATATGAGTAATTTTCCCCCATGTAATGTAAATAATTGAGCTCACAATTCTACTAAGGGAGGTAAGTGAAATTTATAAACCTTAAGGGAGGCTAGTGAAATTGTCATAAACCTCAGGAGAGGTTTCTGAAATTATGCCTAGTAAAAAACTTGTCCGAATTTTTTTTTGTTTTTTTTTTGTGTGAGCTAAACACGCTTTGGATAAGACCTTACGATTAGGATTACCTTACCGAGGAAAGCTAATCATTATTATACTGGTAGCAAGTAATTTAAGGAGAAGCACAATCAACACTAAAGTTCAATAATAAACAAATAAGTCCGCAAGGAGCTGTTGTCACAAAGACTTTTACATATTTTTCTGAAATGGAAGTTAAGGATTCGACCTTCGTCTCTCATTATTTTTCATTAATACGTGGCTTCTCAAAATACCACCAGGTGTAGAATGCACTTATTTAATTCGATGATAATTTAGTCAGAGAAATAGTATAGAAAGTGATTTTTGATAAAAATAAATAAATAAACAAGTCCACAAAAAATGGAATAAAAAATTCACATTTAGTGAGTTTTTTTTTTTTGGTAAGAAATAGATCACGAGACTTAAACCTAGAACATTTACTTTTATGATCTCAATTTTAATAAATAGATCAAACCTCTCTGAAAATCAAAGATATCTAATCAGTACCCTTGGACCTTGAGGATTGAATACTATACACAATTTTTCATTTATAATTGACATTTTATAGATACAGTCTAACTTACATTTATACACTTTTTTAAATTTAAAACTTTATATTTCAAAAAAGGTAACACTGGAAACCCTTTTTAATCAGAAACATGAAGACTTTCACTAGATAAAACTTACTAAATAAGCGAAACTATGATTGGCCTCCAGCATTTCTGATTTCTCACACTGCAATGTTTTAGTTAAAGAAGAAAACAACCTACAAAGGTCACGTGACCTTGTGAGGAAATAGACTGATTTTGACAAAGAGAAAATTGTACATTTGTTCGTAATGTTTGGGGTGAAAAAATATATATTTCTCCTTGTCAAAATCAGTGGCAAGTTTTTGTAGTTACCTTGAAAAGAAAGCACTTCTTTCTAGTAGGAAAATGCTGAGCATCTCATATGAGAAGACGTCAGGAGAATTTAACTTATCATACATAAAGATATGCAACTAACATAATCACCAACTTAGTCCAGTATCAAAAGAATATATGTAAAGAAAGAATTTGAAAATGGGGTCTCTTCCCACTTTTTAGATTCTTGCACACTATTTACGCATTAAAAGAGTACAGCAAATTTTGTGCATGAAAATGAGTCGTCAACAAGTTGTTATTTTGTGCACAGGATTTTGAAATCAAGGTTGCCAGCTTTTATATAAAAATTGCCCCAAAAAGTTTAAAGCAGGTAAAAAAATCCATGCAATGTATGTCTGTGGTTTTACGCAAAAAAAAAAAAAAAAATTACGTTTTCCTTAAACACAATTTATCTTTATCTATATGTGTGTCCGTTATTTATTTGGTGTACGTGTTTCCAGTTACCTAGTTAAATATTTTCTCGAATTTGCATGGAAGTATATATGTGATGACGTGTAGGTATGCTAGTATTGATTATCTCCTCCGAACATTCTTTTCTTAGCCAAAAGGGAAATGAAATTTTGTTTCAACAGTTCCAAAAGCTATTTTACTAATATTAACTCTATTCTTGAGTCTTGACTTGATCCTTTAAAGTTGGATTCCAATTGCTTGTGTATATTTATTATATGTGTGGTAGAATATGGCTTTTTATGGAATACGCTTTATGTTGTTGGAGGAAATCAGAGGTTTGTAGAGAATATCTTGTTTTTTCCTCTTCTTAATTAATTGATGCACTCAAAAAACATATCAAAGTGCTGGATTTCGGAGGAAAATACGATGGTGCCACTTTTCCACTAATCTTTCTCAAGTAGAGTCTAAAAAATGTACGACCCCGCCCTCAAAAGTTGATTGTCCCATTAGTTTTAAGAATCTTTGTACATTTTACGTTATCCATGCATGGTCCTCTCTGATGTTGATGAAATAAAGCAAGCAGATTTTGGACACTAATCAATTAAGCTAATTCCAATCCAGCCTTCTTCCTCTTCTTTTTTTCTTTTCTTTTTTTTGTTTCTTTTTAATTGTTTGGCTTTTGCTTTATGGGTAAACGAATATCAAAGCTGTTTAGTCATTAGTTTTGTCCATGGGTAAACTAATACTTTTTCCACACAACCAGGTGACCCTTTAGATTCTCTAGGGACATAATGGATAATCTCAACTTATAGGTCAAGTTGGCACATTGTACCTTTTCTCAAGGGTTTTCCAAGTATGGAATTAGACGCCTTTTCGCTTATCATTATACGTAAAATTGATATAATAGAGAAGGCAAATTGCTGCCATATATGGTTTAGGATAAGACAAACAAAACAACTTAATACTTTTGGTGGGAATTAGGGATATTTCATTTTTCTATTTTCTATCTTTTGGTTTGTTATAACGTTAATTGATTCATAAAGAAGGTACACATAGCCACATAATGAGGAAGATGACAAGCATGTTCCGTTAATGGGCTTGATATGGTTAGGTAATAAATAAAAATAAAAAAAAATTATGAAACATAAAGTGTAAAATATAAAGTGTAAAATAGAAATATAACGTGTAAAATTTACTCATGTGTCATGCATCCAACTGTAATAGTATATACACTGACTGACAGTATATATAAAAATTACTCCCTTCAATACTTACCTAGGCTCTACAGGATTTGCGCTTGTCGCTTTCATTCACTTTTTGCATCAGAAAAATTACTTAGATATGCATGGTGACGTGGGTTTTTATGAATTTCCCATATTGTTGTTATGGAAAGAGAAATGTTTGTATGAGCTCCTACATTTCCTTTTCTCAAATTTTTGAAATGAGAAATAAATTTAAAAAAAGTGTCTACATCCAGAAAAGGGTCAATAAATGTAAATGCATATATTTAAATGGTAAGGTTAGGTGTATATTAAATCTACTAATTAGTGCCTATTTGGCATCCAACGCAAACTCAACATAAAATAAAGGTCATTCAATAAAAACGTGTAGTGTCAGCATTGATTCTTGAATTCAAATATCGAATAGTATTATTGTAGAATGTAGTCTTAATTACTATATATGAACAATTATGTTGATTTTAGAAGCCGAGTTTCTATGTGATGCACGCGTTTTAGCCAATAATAATATGCCCCATGGTAGATTGGAATTCTATACAATTGCGACGGCAATTACAAAAGGTCTTTTTGACAAAGCCCAGTTGATAGTATTTAACTTGAATTTAGACGAAATAAGATCGATTGTTGGGCAGTCAAAATCCGGCGGGGTGAGACTGAGAATTTAGCATGCACACAAGAAGCAACGGAGACAGGGCTTGTCCCTCGTTTCGTGTCACCTCCGATACTCAAGTTAGGCTCACCTCTGATACTTAATCTAGTAAAGACAGCTCGAGAAAAAGTAGTAGAGAATGAGAGAGGGTGTTATTTATTATCTATAGATCGGCGAATTCAATTTAATTGTATCTTTAAAAAGTGGATTTGACATGATTATTTCGTGACAACCTTAATCACCTCTCTAGTTTTGTCAAGCGTTAGAGTGTTAATACGAGTCAAATCAGTCATATTACGATCTCGAAAATTTGACATGATTACTTGATAGCTATCTGCGATTCTAGTCGCCTCCCTAATTTGTCAGGTGTTAGAGTGCTGTTAAATACGAGTCAAATTAGTCATACTATTGTAATCTCGAAAAGGATATTTCGAGAATCGATCCGAACAATCAGTTTGGAACTCCTACGAGCCCGATCCAAAATCATGATCTGGATATTATGTTTGATGAGTGACAAAATTTATTGTAATTTAACTTAACGTGTGTTGGTGCATAAATTATGCTCCATAAGAGTTCCAAAAGTCCCCCATGGACAGGCTACTGGATTCACTGGTGCCCAGAGATTACGTTACTCACTTTGAAAAAAAATTGTCCAACGTACATAAGATTGACATCCCAAGTGGACATTTTCCTTGTCTTTTTGGTCGACGTTTTCTTGGTGCAGGTCGGTCCATTTGTGAATTCTTTAACGACTCTAAAAGTGAAGAACATTTTTTTGCAACTTGACTTTGCGTACAGCTTTTGGGTAAAGACACATTTCTATGTCTCTTCGGAGTCTCAAGTATTGCATAAAGAATAGAAACTTCTGAACTGACAATCATTCCCCTGTTTTTTTTTTTTTTTTTTTTCCTTTCCTCCTTCTCGTAACGCAACTGTGATGCTGACGCAAGAAGTGTCTTGCAGCTTTATTATGCTGAAAACTGAAAGATGTTAGAACTTTTAAATTACCAATTGAGTGGGATTATGATTGAGTAATGATGATTTAGCCCGCATAATTAATATTTTGACTTTGTATTTGATCATAGTTGATAATTCATTTGAATGACTCCATCAACCATATAAGAAAATGTTGGTTTTCATAAAAATTATTTACGTGAAAAAAGATTCTTGACATAATAGACCTAGCTAGCATATAATTAATAATTCACGATTACTTTAATTTTTTAGGGAAAAGCATTTTTCGTAACACATTTGATGTTACATGTGTTTATAAGACAAAGGCCTTGCTTTCAATTGTTTGTGGTCGAGTAAAAGTTGATTTTTGAAAATCAGAATAAAAACTACTAAAATAGATGTTTCTGATTTTCGCCTTTTTTAGACTCAGAGAACAAAAAATCAAGATATGAAAAGCACACGAGAACACGAAAAAAAAAAAACTTTTTCCAAAATCAAAATCTTAAAATCAATTGAGAATAACGTCAAAAAGGCGTTTGAAAAACATATTTAAAATTCTTCAAAAACATGCTTTAGAAAAATATACCCGAACAAATGGCTCTGTATTGAAGCTTAAATTCTTACTAATTTTTTTCTTAAAAAAAAATGATGGTAACCAACAAATTAATTTCAGCACTTCTTGAATTATGATTGCTTACGTAAGGAGGCAGGCTGGCCAAGGCATGCAGACACAAATAGTTGTGGGCTTTGTTTAATCTCACAGTGACGTCTCGTGCAAACAAGAAATGCGATTATAACTGTATAATTAGATGAGAGAAGTCCAATCAGCAAAGAATAGAATAGTATATAATGTAGGCTTTGTCCACTCAAAAAAGACAACTAAAAAGAGTCAAGAAGATAAGTTTAAGAATCATAATTAATTAGGCAATGGTGCTGATGATATGTGTAAAGATACAATAATTTTGGTGGGTTGTGGGGGGGTAAGGTGTGGGTACCTTTGGATGATTTAGTTGGCTACTGATTCCCTTAGTGCATTTTCCTTTTCATATTCTCTGTTTATGTGTTTGAAAAATCGATGAGATACGTCACGCAACAATTAGTCTTTCTTCCCATTTGTGGGTTTTCTCTCAAGTGCACTCTCCAATGTGGATAGCCACTAATGGTGGCTATATTGTGTCGTCAGAAATTTCTTCTTCTTTTCCCTTACAGATTCATGGGTGAAAGTACAACCTTCCATTCTTGTACAAAAATAATGAGCAAAGCTTTATATACGCTGACTAACTGACGGTGTACACGCTATCACAATTGGATATATGACATATTTGTAATATTTGAGTTTTAAATTCAAATTCGAATTATGTGTCATGCATCTAATGGTAAAAGTGCATACACTGTCAGTGTATAGAAAATTAATCAAAAAATAATTGAGATTACACATGGGTTCTTTTATTTTGTGTTCTACTTCTAGGGTTTCAGCTCACGACATATACTCACTTCTAAGGCTTAAGCTCACAAGATAAGCAGTAGATTTGGCATTACTAACTCAGTAAACATGTAAATTCTATTTCAAGAAAGTGTTTGATTCGTCCTCATTTTTGGCGTGCTTATTTTGAGCTCTTGAAGCACAGAATAATTAAAAAGGAACGTAAATTAAACTAACAACTTATAACTCGCTTACCAATAAAAAAAAGCACGTAAACTAAACCAAGAGCTCATAACTCACGTACTAACAAAACTCGAGCATAAACTTTTGAATTTGATTTTTAATTTTGTCATTAGATGAATGAATACACATCATTCATTGAGCGTCAAGAGAACGTCAAGAATTTTTTTTTCTTTTTAAGGTATATTTAAAGGAAAGGAATATTAGATTCTCCTCCATACTTGGATTGCAAGAATTTTTGGTACAAGTTACTAAAGTAAGGTCACTTTTTCTTGTTCCATCAAATTCATGAAAAGATTTTTGTTCCGTGCGTGAGCCACATACCTGGTGCACCTGCGACTGAGTTCTTCAAATTGCGTGCAAACTTCTTTGACAATTACATGTAGTCATGATGATTCTTGATTGGTATCAGATGAACTAATTTGGCAAACGACAAGATCTAATTCTCTAGACAGCTTGCAGAATCTAATACCAGGAAATGTAACCACTCAACTGAAGGGACTGCTAATTATCTCCACACACACCCAAAAAAATATTTCTTTTTTTTTCTTCTGTATTTGGAAACGAATTACAGAAAACCTTTTCTTCTATATCTTCCTCCCTGATTAAGACCACAAACCTTGAAATTTTGATTATGATTATATTTACCATATGGGTGAGAATTTTAGTATTTATTCCTCATGCATGTTATAATTTCTTACACATTCACAATCTGGTTTTATGTTAGAATCTTGATCGGATAATATAACCAATTGAGGAAAGAACATTTACGTGTTAAAGGGCCCCCAGTGGGGAATGGATTAAAAATAAAATCTCAAAAGAATGGTATTCAATATTCAGCTCAACTAGTAGCGACATTAATCAAGAATTTATTCCTAAACTACAAAAAGGAGGATTCACAGATTGTGAACATTGAGACAAGACCATAGGTTAGTATAATTCCACATAAAAAATGACTTCATAAAAATTTTCAAATACAAAGAAGTCAACCTCTTTTTCGGTCTTAACTAACAGCCATTAGAAATGTTGGCTAGGCACGTAATCTTCCGCCTGACAAATCAGAGTTCAAACTTGACTATCAAATTTAGGGATATGGAGGGATTAGGGAACGGGGGAAGGTTTTTTAAAAAAAAAAAAAGAAAAAAAACCTCTTTCCTGCTCTTATTAAAGGATATATATATATAGTAAATCTTATATACACTGATAATATATACATTATCACAGTTGGATATATGACACATATGCAAAGTTTGAGTCTCAAATTCAAATTCGAATTATGTATCATGCATCTAATGGTAAAAATGTATATACTGTCAGTGTATAGAAGATTAATCCATATCTACCTACTAGATAAGAGAACAACTCAAGTTCTCATTGAATGCCAAGTGTTAAGGTATTATTGGAGGAAGCAATTTTCATTTCTTTATTTTGTTCATTAAGGAGTGAGAAATGTCTATTTGAGACTTGGCATCCAAATTGTAAGTATCAATAGTTCCATACTATTTGGGGCTAATTGGTAATAACAGCTTAATTATTTTCCTTTCTTTCTTTTGTTTGTATTTTTATTGGTGGCAAAGGTCAGTTGGGTCCTTCCATGAAAGCTACCTATCAAAATACTAGCTAACTATTCAGGGTCATTTTTGTACATTTGAAATTATTCCTTTATAATTTTGTGATCAAATGCAAATAGTTGTATACTGTTTGTGGGCTCCATTCATCACATGGGCTCTTTTCTGATTAACTAGATAATGGAGTGAGTCTAATTAGTGTAAGTCATATTAGGCCGGTAAATTAGTGAAACATCCAAATTTGCAAGAGGTTAGTCTAACACTTAACCCTAATGAATTTTTGTCTTAAACATTTTTAGTCATTCTTTAGGTTCAAGAGTCAAGACCCGAAAGCTTTCTCGGTTCTCATCTTTCTTTCGCTGACATAGCTGACTATCAGCCTGCAAAATCCTTACTTTTCTACCAATTACGTCAACAACTAATTGTACTTCCTTCGATTGCAGCCATAAAAATCTTCCATATGCACGTAAAATTTTCTTTTTTCCCAAAAATCTGCTCACTTTAGGGATGAATGTTGTACCAATTCAATCATTTTTGTACTATGTTTGAATTTAATAGTGAAATTCTTCTCTTTCCTGAAGTGGTGTTTGCTTTTATAAAAGAATTTTTTAATCATGTATGGTACAGCTTCCAAAACCCACCATTTACACAAAAAGGGAAACAACAAAGCCTTCTTATGCCATTTTCTCAGTTTCGCCAATATTGAAGAGAGTAGAGAAAACATAGGTACAATTGTTCTCTTCCCTCCTTCTACTCGTAGTTATATTTTTTTACTTGGAATCATTTTCCCTTTTGTCAAAAAGGCGCCCCTATTGTTCTTATAAATCACCATCAATGATTTAAATTTTCTCTAATTTTTAGATTTGTCTGCATCAAGGTAGAGATTTAAGTTTCAAAGTGATTTAACAAGGTTTGTCTTATTGCATTAAATTTAAGTACTATTATGTGTATGATTTTATGCCTGAAAGAATAAGTGAGATGGTAGCTTTTTGGATTAGGTTATATCTATCTTTTAGATCAAGGATAACACTTACAATTCTTTTCTATACCTGATAGGAAAAAACTCATGCTTATCACTTTGTACAATGAATTTGAACATGATGAAGGAAGCAAAATAGCAAACATGATTAATACTGCCCCCCTAATCATAGTTATACACGTCAAAGTAACTACATTTAATAGTAAAACTTTCTCTATGCATTATAATTGTTTACTAATAGACTTCTAAATGCTTCATATATTCTCTTACTAAAAATTTTCATGATCTCTGTAGTTCTATCTTACTAAAAATTTTCATGATTTCTGCAGTTTTGTCATTCGCTACAAGATAGTCGTCTGATATTCTAATAAATCCTCTACTGCCAGGTGAACTCTTTTTGAGGCAATGGTAAATTTAATTTTCTTTTTACTTTTGACTATAAAATATTAATGCACTCCCATGGTGATTTCTCTATCTGTATTCTGACTATAATCATTCAGGTGTACTTTGAACAAGAAAGAAATCAAGAATTTGCTTGTATATGTACAAGCAGAAGAGTGAAAAGAAGCCATGGCTTTCTAGAAAGTCCATCTCGGAATGAAAATTTACCAGCAAAAACACCATGCAAACATCCAACAGAGACTACTCAGCAGTCTACTAAAGAAACAGCTCAATAGAACACTCCACCTAGCAATATCCAAGATAGTCCAGCAAAGAAAGTTAAAGCCAAGCAGGTCTGAAATTGCCTAATTTTGTACTTTTGTTAAGTCTTTTGTTAACTAGCTGAATGACTGCCTCCATTGCTTAGACAATCTTTTTTGAATTATGTTACGATCCGTTATTCTTTTCACTCAAGAAATAATAGATCCCAATATAACTATTAATAGTTTAGTTAGCAATGCAACACTTCCGTAAGCAATGAATCTTACTTAGAGCTGTTACTATGTAGTGGCTAGCACTGAAGTACATGTCCTGCTAAAACATGAATGGCTTGGTTAATGTAATCTATGGTTGTGATTTGCATATGATTTACCCTTTGAACTGACAAATACATTATGAAGTTTGAGCAAATTATCCTCATTATTACAGCAGATACAAACAACAAAAGAGTTAAATAGACAGCAAAAATTTTTTGGCCCACAATTTAATTATTGATATTACTGGGCAGGCCGGTGCTTGGCACGGCCAGACCCATGCTAGTATATATATATAATGTAAAAGGATAAATGTTGTTGAAGTAAAGGAATCTTTCACTTGGGGTGAAAAAAGGGAAAAGAAAGAAATCTTTTCCATCATACGGGCCCCAAGTTTGTGTGGGTTATGCTCCTGTAGTCCATGTTCAACATTTTAAGGACTATAGACAAAATGATCTTTAGCTTTCTGGAATACCACAAATTGAAGCCCAAAACAGATGGAAGACCCAATTTCTTCAAAACAGATGGAAGACACAATTTCATACGTACGTACTGAATGTAAGCAAAAACTACATATGGGTCAAAGTGGGCTTTCCAATATGGAGACTCGGACCCTGTCAGCAAATACCGATAGGACTGAACATTGAAGGAAGCTTGTGAACATTTTCTTGTACATAAAAAGAAGATGAATGTAACTGCATTGGTGGACTCTCGTAAAAGTCGATTCTACAATGGACTTCAACTCTTTTTTTTTTTTTGTTGAGAGAGAACAATGGATTTCAACTTGTATTTTCTCTGTGGTTCTTTTATCTAGTTGCATCACTAAAATAGATGCAATAAATAAATTTACAAATAAGAATTCCCTGGAGTTAGAAATAAAAATGAAATGAAAATGAAGAAAAGAATCAGCACTAATCATCGTTCATATATATCATTGACGTTAAATTTTAGTTCTTAAATTGAAAATGAGCCATTTTAGTGTGTAGCATATAAAAACGCTACACATCACGTGATCAATAATAAATGAATAAACATGATAACTCACGTATTTCTTGACCCAATATGTCAACTATTCTCAATTGCAAAATGAAGAACCATCTCTTCTCCAGCTCAATCCCTACCCCTAATTTCTCCCAACTCTTCTCAAGTGTATAGAGATAGGACAACAGCATCTATTCTTGATATTAGTTGTCTTGTCTTAAATTTCTATCACATTCACTTAGTTAATCTTAATAGTTAGCCAAATCAGCTCTTGCTGCTTCAGTTTTGAAGTTTCCCTCGTCTTCAAGAAATGCAAAAAATCACCATTCAACACCTTCGAATCTACGTACTTCCCTGAATCTAGTGATCAAAAAAGCTGCCTTAAATTTGCAGTTTTTACGAATGTGTGTATGTTCGTGTACATAAATATGTATATCATGTATAGTTTTCATGGCCATAACTCAAAAAAAAAAAAAGATTTCATGACTATGAACAACAGATGAAACATCGAATCACATCATGGAAAACAAATGAAGCGCAGCTGAAACTTTCCATCATGTTCTTCAATTTGCTATCAATGAAACCAAGGAACATGTGTTGAATACCCAAGTTGCAAACGTGGCTCATTTTGAAACCAAGAGTTGAGTTCACAACAGCAAAATATGCCAAGGCATTGCATGGAAATGCTTGATCAGACCACCTATGAACTTGAACAAGCCATTGGTTTGGAATTTGCGAGCGTGTCACTTGACTTATGCCAAGAAAAAGAAAAGAAATAGAGAGTGCGCTGATGAAACCTAACTCCTAGATGATTGCTATTCGTCAGTCTTGAGAAACTTCCAAGGATTATGCATTAAAGTAACTGATCAAGAAAACAATGGGAAAGAAAGCTGATTAGAGTACTTCGTCATGAATGTAAAGATTCCTAAGAAAGCAGTTTTACAAAGAAGTCTTTTTTGGTGGAGACACCCTCTCCTCCTTTTTCTGATGCCTTTCTCGTGTTTATAGCTGATTGGGATGAAAACTGTTAAAACTCCACTATATGGCTTCATGGCCGATTTAACGGTCCACTTCTTCACTTCATGGACTCATCCCTAATCTAGTAGCCTGCTGCCAAGAAAACCCTTTGCCACATCAACCATATCAATTGGAACATGGGTCATAATAATCATCCATTTCCTTATCTCAGGGCAGGAATATATCCCATGGCCCTGATTTCTAAGACAATGCTCCGACGCACGCCCTCTAATAAACTAGCTTGCATGATCAGTTTCTTTCTTCCCATTTCATATCTGTACAACATACCGAAACATGCCGGAGCAAGTCCATAGCAATTACCCATCATCCTCTATCCATTGCCTTCAACCCTATGCAGTTGATGCCAGTGAATTCACGCCGACTGATATAACTAGTCGATATTCGTCCTGCTGATCGAACTGTGCAGCCATTCCCACTCGACGACGTTTATGTCAGTGCGGATATTGCATTCACCGATCCGTTATGAGTATGGTACCAACAACTACGTAGGTACCTCAAAATTCTCTTTAGTGCAACAATGATTAATGGGTAAATCTTTTATGCTAACAAATATTTGCGAATATAGACGCATGTCACACATGCAAAGTTTATTATTTAAATTTATGAAGTTATATGCATCTGAACTTGTTAATGTATTTATTAATAGTATAGAAACGATTAATCCTAAGTTAAAGGGTAAATTTTTTATGCACTTGTGGGTTTAGGTACATGCTACACATACAAAATCTAGTGTTTAAATTTAAATTAAATGATGTGACATGCATGTAGACCTATCAGGTTTAATTTTGGTCCCCTAATTCTATAAATGCTAATTTCATACTATGATAGTTTGTTGGACAAAGAAACAAATAAATTATTGGATAATTTTACAAATTGCTCCTAAGATTTTTGATAATTTGAAAAAACTCTCCTCTAATTTTAAAAATTACAAAAACCTCCCTTATTCTTATGGACTAGGTGACATGCATATAGACCTATCAGTTTCAATTTTGGTCCCCAAATTCTATAAATGCTAATTTCATACTATAATAGTTTGTTGGACAAAGAAACAAATACATTATGGGATAATTTTACATATTGCTCCTAAGATTTTTGATAATTTGAAAAAACTCTCCTTTAATTTTAAAAATTACAAAAAACCTCCCTTATTCTTATAGACTAGGTGACATGCATATAGACCCATCAGTTTCTATAAATACTAATTTCATACTATAATAGTTTGTTGGACAAAGAAACAAATAAATTATTGGATAATTTTACAAATTGCTCCTAAAATTTTTGATAATTTGAAAAAAATTTCCTGTAATTTTAAAAATTACAAAAACCTCCAATAATTAGGCCAACATACTTAAAATACCCTTTTTGTAGAATTTCAAAAGATATATAAAAAAAAGAGCTTCTTTTTCATCTGCTTTAACTTGTCTATCTATGGAACAATTTCCAACTTTCTTCCTTTAATCACTGCCAACATACTGTGAATTTTGGTGACTTTTTTTAGAAAACAAAAAGTTCAAATACAAATCCTATACGATTCTAGCAATTTTGACAGCTTAAGGATCCCTGGCCACAACCACTTCCTATTTTGTTAAATTGCCATGATATGCTTTCTAACCTACTCAGAAATTGCAACCATAACTGCCACTCAAGACATTAAAATTCAACCTTCATACTTTGATCAAAATCAAATATCCGTTGATTACACAATTTTTATATCATAAACCCTTCTACCACTTTATCTCTCTGTCCAATTTTCGAGTCTCCCTATCAAATTTGTAACAACCTTTTAAGAATCCAATTTCTAGAGGCCGAAAACATCTATTTTCCTTTAACTTTTGATCTGCAATAGCATCCAATTGTATCGGCCTATAAAAGCACAAAAAGAAAAAGAAAAAAAATTAAAACTACTTGAATCATAATAACAAAAATGGAGGGAAATGAAACAAGAAGAAAGGAAGGGAGCAACAGCAACAAACACCAACACTAAGAGGTGCAAAGTTAAAAGAACACCAAAATTTTGAGGAAGGAGTTAGCTATGGTAGGGAGTAGGAGAGGAGAGTCAAAAGAGGAAAAGAAAAAGAGGGGGACAAATTGATAATTTGGTCGTGAGGAAGGGTATAGGAGAAAAAGCAAGGTCAAGGTTTGGTTCTAGTTATTTCCATTCTTTTTTTTTCTTTCGACACATTTCCATTCTCATTCATTAATTTTCTTCTTTATTCGTTCATCTTTATTCTTTTTGTAGGAAGTATGCATGTAAATATTGTGAATCTATGAAGGGTACTAAAGTACTTTTGAACCATAAAGAGTGACACGTATAATTTTTTAAATTAGATGGGGGTTTCCTCAAATTATCAAAAGTGTCTAGACACCCAAAAAATTTATTAACTTTCACACCCAATAGCGTCTTGACACTTGCCTTAACAGGTAATTTCCTTTTTACCCCATTGACCCCATAGAATTAAATCCTCCAACCAATCCCACTGCCCGCAATTAGCCGGAATAAAATTACATTCCAGCCCCGGTCTATCCACAGCTCAACCGCGTGCTAGTTAGTCAATCACCTAAACCTAACCCCGGTTAAGGGCATCGAGTTCTTAACAAAACCAATTAACAAAAATTAAAACCAAAAAATTAAACAAAACCACGGGCAGTTTCATTTCCCCCAGAACCCCCAACCCCCTCCCGATATTTTCAGAATCTGATAGCTTCAGACCCCTGCCCAAACTGCCCGCAAGATCACGGGCAGCACTCTCAGTAACACTGACATCCAAACACTCCCTTACCACTATGGCTCCTTCATCATCATCTCATTCCTTCTCACAGCTGCTGCTTCTCAATCATCTCTTTTTTACCCTTTGATTTTTTATATCTATAGCTTCACCTATACATACGTCCATCTCTCGCCCTCTGATTTCTCTCTCTGCTTCATCCGACGGTCCACAATGAACGCCGCCTCTCTTCTCTGTTTCCCCTGGCTTTAGCTCTCCAATCTCTCAGATCTGCTGCATCCAACCTCAGATCTACTCTTCTGGTAAGTTTTCCATCCATCTCCAGCCTCCTCTTCACTTTTATTCTCATCTTTGCAGTATTTCTGCCAATTCTCCTGACTTTTTCTTCCTTTTTTACGAATTTTCATGGGGAAAATTTAGATTCGCTATTATTTTGATATTGATTTTCTATTTCTGCAGCTTAAAGTAGTTTTTTGTCCTTTTTCACTGCTTCATCACTGTTTTTATGATTTGACTAAAACAGTTTTGTTTCTCCCTGTTCTTCTGGGGTTGAAAAATACTAAAAATATGTTTTTTTGAAGGAAAATCGGACGGTTGAGGGTGAAGGAAGTGTAGATCTAACGGTTACCGTGATTCGCGTGCAGGTTTAATTTTTCGCACTGTAGCGTACTGAAGAAATGGAAATATTAGCTAGTAGTTTTGACGAAACGATGACGTTTAACGTCGTTAATCCGGGTGTGCTAACGTGCGCCGGGGAAGCAGTGGTTTTATTAGCTGCAGCTGTTGTCTCGGCTTTGGTCAAAACTTCCCTCGTTGTTCTCACGCAGGTAAATTACACTGCGTTGACTTTGTTAATCTGTTTTTTTTTTTTTAATTTTCTTTTGGGCGATTTTTAAAGTGCTGTTTTATTTTATTTTGTTTTTTGTAGTTTAGCAGCTGTATCTCTGCAGCAAGTATTTTGCTCCAAAAAAGAAAAGAAAAGAAAAGGAAAAAGATCTGCTGCACGTGGAAATTTTTTTTAGTTGGGAATTTACTTTGTGAATTCTTTAGTGTTTTCCTTTTTCTTAGAATAAAATTAGATCTTTTTGATATCCTTGTTTTTTTTTATAATATCTTATTGCTTCAATTCTTTTTTTTGTTTTAGTTGTGGGTATTTTAGTCTAGACGGCAGACTTTTCCACTATTAAGGCTTATGACTTTTGTCATGGTAAACTTCGAAGGTTTTTTGTTTTTCCTCAATTTTTTGTCCTTTTTGTGGGAGGAATAGCCCATTAATCTTTTTGTGTATAACGTATAGCCCTTGTTGTTTTGATCCGATAAAAATTTGTTTTCGTTTTTTTGTCTGAAGGTGCAAATTTTTAATAGGCTACGAGTTAACAAGAAACAAATCTTTTTTTCCCTTTATTTTTAACATTTTGGCTTCAAATGGTGACAAAACAATAGTAAAAGATAAAGGGAATTTACTCTACGAGGACATTCTTGTGATGTTATCAAAGAAAGGATATGTAGTCCAGCTTTTTGAGATTTTAGAATGAGATTCTCAAATGTGAGGCTACAATTTTTTTTTTTTAATTTCGGTTTCAATTGAAATGGGGCATATGGAAATAAATATGATTTATGTTGTGTTAATGGTTAGACCAAAGATGGTTGGGAGCTTGGAGTATTGGACAATGGTGTTGTGATACTCCCTAGTAGGCCCTATTCGTTTTGCTTATGAAACAATCTTGTTTTGTCGTTTCTTTTATACTAGAACGAGTCAAAAGTAGTTTTAGTGGGTGCCAAGACATGGAATATTCTCCTTGTTGGTGAAAGTTAAAAATACCACAATACACTTCCCACGTGTTCAGCAATAAAGGTATTGCAAGGTTTAAGCTGATTTCTTGTTGGGAGAAGGGTGGTTGAGAATTTAACTGCTGTGTTTGTTGATGAATCTACCCATTTGAATTGGAGGGTATATTTTGTATCTTTGTTTCTTACGATCGAGACTTGATCCGATGTAAGTCGACCATGTTTGGAAATTTATCGTTGTATTGATCTGTTTAACAGGAGTACCTCAATCTGCTAAGAAACAAGCCCAAAATGAGAGGAGACACTGAAACCTACTGCCCATGCAAGCAACTTGATGCAGAGGGGGGCGATGGTGAGGATGACGACGATGATGATGAGGATGACGGTGAAGGTGAGGAGGACTTGTCGTCTGAAGATGGGGATGATTTTGGCAGCAACCCCAACAATAACAAGAGCAATCCTAAGAAGGGTCCAGGTGCAGGAGGAGGATCAGGTGGGGCGGAAGAGAATGGTGAGGATGATGATGATGATGACGACGATGATGGCGAAGATGACCAAGATGAAGACGACGACGACGACGATGATGACGACGGTGGTGATGAAGAAGAAGATGGTGGTGAAGAAGGTGAAGAGGAAGTTGTCGAGGAAGAGGACGAGGAAGAGGAAGACGATGAAGAGGAAGAAGCTCTGCAGCCCCCAAAGAAGAGAAAGAAGTGAATCTGAAGAAAGAATAATCCATTCTCCTTGTATCCATATGTGACTTATTTGCCAACTCCTCGGCTCATACTGGGAGGACCAGGTCTATCTAGGATAAATGTTATCTTGCAATTAAATTTCCATAGAACGGTTAGAGTACTTTGTATGACTGCAACTGTGGCAAATTTGAAGAGTGCATAAATTTGGCAGTTTAACAGTTGACCGATTTAAAAAAAACAATAAACGTCCAAGGTCAATTGCTAATGTTTCAACCTACTTATTTATAGTTGGCCTCATAGCTCAATCAAGTATTGGAAACCAATTCAAACCTAAGAAAAACTTGAATGTTCACAAATAGTGACATGAAACTCACTTAAATCGCTCACTAAATATGCAAAAGCAAAGCACCAAATCGACGGGAAGAGATAGCCGCGCATTTGGTTCTTAAACCAGGACAAAAGGAGCCTAGAGAAAAATTAACTTCAGGCTTCCCATCCAAGTCCATTGCTGTAATCTTAATTGGAAATCACCTACTTCTTAGAGTAAATGTGCACCCCCCCCCCCCTTCTTTCTTCCAACAACCAAAAACACCAATAAAAAACCACCAAAAAGCTGTGTCTGCCAAGGATCCCTGATTAGATTAACTAAAAGTGGGAAAAAATATTCTTTACACATTCTTTCAATCCAGCACAGCAGGAGTTTCATATGCACAATTCTGCTTTACACAAGGCAACCAAGTCACAAAATAATATACACATTGTATGGTGGTTTTTGACTCCATAAACAAGCAACCACTGATAAACATTGGTAACACAGCAAAGATTGGACATAGCCAGGCAACTGAAAACACACTCCATATAGCCAACTCATTTATTTATGTATTACTTCCACTTGGTTTGACATCCTTTTGCCACAAAACATCATCTACAAAATGCAAAAGCAGCATCTTATAATTAAAATTTTGCAGCAGCTCTCCTACAGCCATTACTTTATCAAGGACACAGATAGAGCAATGGATCACATTAAATCACCCCTCACACCCCTACTATCATCTACAGATTGAACATTTTAGTAGCTATTATCCTTTCTTGTTGACGGACTTGCCTTGCACTAAAGTTAACTTAGACAAATTAAAGGAAAAATAAATATTTAAGAAAAACGACAAAACTAAAACATAATAGGAAATAAAAAGGTAATAAAAAATGTATCTTATGAAAAAGAATGACTGCACCCAACACTTGCCATGAATCATAATAAAAAATTATACCAACAGGGAAAACAAATTCTTGCTTCAACTTAACCACCTAAAAGGAAATTCCAATGGTGCAGAGTACCTTGGGGAAATTCAGCAAATAGCACAAAAGTCTTGAGAACATGTACATCAGAAGATGTACATAAAAAGCCCTTCTTTCTAAGAGAAGATAAGATATTTCTTATCATCAAAAAAGAAAACAAAAATACAATTCTGTTTCCAAGCAAAAATATATATAAAATAAAATAATAAGTGGGGATGATGCGGCACCTAATTGAGTAGATATCCTAAAATAAGAGTAACCAACCCAAATTCAAAGTAATAAATCCAGCCAGGTGCCTATGCTGAAGTCAACTGAGTAATGTTCCGTGAATTTAAGAAAAATTTCCATATAAGATATGAAAGGCCTGCCTGGAATGGTTATGAGGGTGCAAGCACAAACGGCTTACTCTAAACAGTTTAAAAGCACCTAATTTAAGCTATTCTAAGCTAAAAGCTTTTTGAGATATTCTAGACCATCTTTCACTTCGCTTTTAGCCTATTTTAAAATGAAAAAAAAAGAGTTGATTTTGAGGAAGTAGCCCTTTGATGCTTCTGATAAGCTTTACCTTTTCAAAGAAGTTAAAACAAAGACACACTATCTAATTTCAACCAATTTTAATATAGAGTTTCAAAAAGCAAAAGCTATTGAGACCAAATCATATGTTAAAAAGAAATTTGACCATATTTTTAGCCGAACATACTAACAGTAGAAGATACTTTTGGTGCTTCAGCAGGTTGTTAATTTCCCCAAAACAGCTGCAAAAAGAACTGAGACACTGACAGATGCTTGGCACAAACCTAATCAAAATCTGAAGATTTAATTCTGCTTTCGCCAAGTTCACCTCAAGGATAATTTACTAAATTAGCTAAATGAGCCAAGCTCAAGTACACCAATACTCGGCTGATGAGCTCATTGAGCTTAATCAAGCATGGAATATATTCAATTTTTATTCCCTATATTTTAATCTAATGTGGGTAGTTACCACATAACCAATGTAAGAGAAGATATTTACACTTAGCTAGAACCAGCTTGAGTGCTATCAAACATGTGAATTGAGCATGAGCTCTTTCTTAGCTCAACCCAATCAAATTAGAGAGCTTAATCTTTAGCCAGTTCAAGCTCAATAAGCCAGATACTGGATTTGACACCATCTTACTTCTGTTTTCCAAATTGAACTACTACTGAAACAGAAAGTTTGTAACGATGCTAATAAAACAAAGGTTTGTAGAGTAAAATCAGAACCTAACACATATATGAAAACTCGGTCGAAAAACCAACAAAAAAATTAACAAAAAGAAAAGGAAAAACAGAATAAAAATATTGAGAATATGAGAAAAATCAAAGAAAAAAGTAATGATAAACTGCCAAAAATAATTGAAATAGAAAATAGCAAAAATTACCACAAGAGAAAAGTTAAAAGATCATTGAAATCCCACAAAGATGTATCAAAACTTTTTGTCATGTAGCGAAAAACCAATAACAAGTCCCTTAGAAGTTTTGCCAAGTGATCCAATTTATGGGTTTCAGAAAGTAGCAAAACGTAAAGGGCATGATTTTCTTTTCATTTCTGCAAACCACTTAGACATCTCCAAGAGCATCGTCTTTCTCGTCAATGGCAAGTTGTAATTTATCTGCAACATGGAGACAAAGTTTGTAACAACAGAAAACAACATAAAGTAAAAACTACTCACCTCCAAAAACAGCAATTCCAAAATAATCAGTACAAACTAGCATCAAACAATTAAATACCAAAAATACCATGTAGTAAACTAGCAAAGAACTCCACAATATGTAAAACACAATAATTAAGGTATCTGTGATAGTTGTCTATTAACTGAGAAATACAATTTCTTTTACAAAAAATTGTAAGCTCCAAATTTTCTTGTTGAGTGCTCAAGAAAGCAGCTGGCTTGTAGCAACTGAGTGCAAACACAATCATATAGTGTATATTTCTTTGAAACACAGAACAGCAGGAAAATCCTCAGGAATTATCCAAATTGCCATCATTCAAGTTATCATGCCTGATCATGTCTCGGCTCGGAAGATATGAATTCATATACAGTGCATACATTTTCTGTGTCAGAAGAAGATGAGATCCTAGTCCACCAACTATACATATATCTGTCTTTTTTTTTTTAAAGTTTTTTTGATGTGTCACTTACATCATTGACATATACAGTTGAATGGGACCTGGAAGAAAAGAAAGGAAGAGAAAAGACAGCTGGGTTTTCCTCTGCTTGAGAGATTTTTTAGGGAAGAAGAGAGTTCAAAGGAACAGATTTCGAAGGATGAACTTGGCCACCACAGTTTCAAAAACTCTCTCCAAATTGGAGAGAATTGAAGAAAAAGCAAAAAGAAGCCTGTTATAAGTTTTCAAAATGCGATATATCCTTGAAATACTATAGATTAAAACTTTATTAACATATATATCCTAAGACTTACCATTTGTTTGTTAGACACCCAAACAAGATAGAAATCTATCTTCTTTTCTCTCATAACTTAAGCTTTCTCTTCTCTCCTAAACTGCCAAAGTAACTGATATAGATGCAAACTACAACTTTAAATATGGGTTAAGTATAAGGTATTATCTCATAATGAAGCATTCCACGCTTAACTATAAGTACACTTGTGTCATCTGTGGTTTGGTTCAGAGGCGTGCATGTCTTAATTAACAAAAAAATCTTATATCCAAATGAAGACGTTCTATAGCCATATGAAATATGCCCATAACTAAGTTCATCTATTGCAAAACGTCACACCTACAAACAAATGCTAGCATCACATTATAGAGGCAATAGATTTCATGGATCAACAAGGAAAAATTGTCCATACACAGTACATAAAAGGAAAACTAGCAAAACAATTGACTACACAAGTAAATAAATGGAAGTCAGAGTTGTTCATACCACTAATACCACTAAAGACTCCCTCAAGTCCCTGATGCTGGAGGTGCTGATGATTTCTGCCCAATTGGTGTATTAGGATATGCATAATGCATACCCTGTATCATCGGCCCACTTGACCCAGCACTAGCACCACCATAAGCCCCTAAATTTGTAGTGGTGCTGCCACCACTTCCTAAACTATCAAAACCATAATTTCCCATGACCCCATTATATCCTCCCACCCCCATCCCCATCCCCATTCCCATTCCAATCCCTCCTTGTCCTAAAACCGCGATTGGACTTGCATTCATCAACCCTGAAGTAGCTGGACTTGGGTTCGCTAACAAGCTATTATACAACGGATAAGCACTCAACAAACCCAAATCCACATTAACATTTGGACTCTGCCCTAGCAATGCCATGTTCTGCGGCCCCATGGCAGCATACATAGGTGGAATAGGCTGATAACCAGTGGTAATTCCAGCAGCCCCACCATGAATCTTTTTCCCCTCAGCTGCCTTCTGGCAATGCAATTCGCGCCCCTCAAACACCTTATACGGTTCCTCTAACGCATTTTTCGCCCCTTCCACATTCCTGTACACAAACAAAGCGTACCCTTTAAACTTCCCTGTTTGCACATCAAATCCCATTGGGCCACTTTCGATCTCCCCAAACTTGGCAAAAAATGCCCTCAATCTCTCAGCGCTCACATCACTCTGCACATTACTCACATAAATCTTCCTCCCACTCAAATTCCCATTTCCCTCCAGCTGCCCCGAGGTCGATGGGGGCCCTAAAGAAGCCAACTGCCAGACCACAAGTCGATTATTGAGCACCATGTTGGGCTGTTTCAGTGCTTTCAAAGCCGATTTTCGAGTTTTAAACGTAACAAAAGCATACCCTTTTGCTTTTCCAGTAGCCTTATCAAGAACAACATTGGAACTCTCAATTTCTCCAAAATTCTGAAATGCTGAAATTAGGGTTTCGTTCGTGGTATCCCAGGATAGACCGTGGATGAAAATTTTCCGATGGGAAACGTCCTTATCTGCAAATTCACAGATTTTCGCGAAAAAGGTCGAGCTAGAAAGCGCAGCATCGGTGAGCAGATCAATCAATTGGTCTTTCGAGAATGGTTCCAGGAGTTTTTGGACTTTCTCGGATTCGGATTCGGAGTCTGAAGATGAGGAGGAAGGAGATTTGACCTTCGATTTGGATTTGGATTCCGACTTCTGGTTTATGAGCTTTTTCTTCTTTTTCTTGAGCATTTTGTCGGGTGGGTTTGGATTTAGGTTGGAGGAATGGTGGGGCTTTACTTTCTTCTGCTTCTTCACTTTAGTCGTCTTTGCCATTACAGAGATTTGATTGTCGCACCAAAAAGGATGGAAGTTTTGTGGTGGGCGACGGCACCCCCGCGCCAATATGATGTACAAAATCGTTCAACACTTTGTACAACCACAATGCCATCGTACGCATTTGTTCAGGGTACATACATTTAGAATTCAACGACACGTGTAAATAGTAATTAATTCAAATAATATTATTCTATTCAAGCTAGGGCTGCAAAACAAGTTCTATGATATTCAGATTTGAGGCCGAGTTTGAACTCAATTTTTACACTAAAAACACATTGAGTTCGAGCCGCAAGGGGTTAATGGGGCAGGGGATGGGGCAAAGCGAGGGGTTAATGAGGCCTGTAATAATATAAAATATCAAAAACATTCTCATTTTTTTTTTTCAAGTGTAAGCAAGAGGGCTCGAACCCGAAAGTAGTAGAATGTAAGCCATTGTTTTTCTTTTGCAAATCCAAGTTTCAAGAGCCCAACAGTAGAATGGGAAACCGTATATAATAGTTGCATAAATGGTAACATGGGTAGAGTAGAGGCATGAACAATTAATCTTCACAACTTCTTAGTGTCCGACGCTATCCATGTTCCACTTGCGCACTAATAGTAGTTGTAGTAAATGGTAATGTTTAAACTTCAATCACTTCATCGCGATGGATTAGTAGTAATATTCAATAAGGAGAACTCGGTGGCTTGCGAGTTCCGTAATTTCAACAACTAAACCTATCAAAATTGACCAAACTTTTACTCTAATTGGCTCCTAAGCATGAAAAGCTGGGTAGCAAACAGAAAATACGGAAAATTTGGAGAAAAGTTCGTAGCCTTACATGCCATTGTGCGAAGGAGTCGAATGCTTGCGTTCCTTTTGCCCAAGCTCTCTCTGGTGACGTTAAATCTGATAAAAATTATTAGAAGTTTAATCCCTATTAGACTAGTTGAAGTAGTTCATGTCTGGCACGTTTGAGGCAAAAACGTCAGGTTGGATTGTGATTTTTCACAAATTTTTTTTTTTACGTTTTTCGTAAACGCATTTCCAATAATCTTTTCATCTCATATATATCAAATCATTACAGTAAATTTTTCTTCTATATTAAATTCTAAAAATAGCAATCCAACCGGAGGAAGAACACGAGTATTGCTATTTTGATGTTTCGAGTATCATCTTTTCAGAAAACATAATATCAGTGGGAAAATGTGCCCGTTTTGCTAGAAGTTCACGGAGAACCGAATAGAACCATGGGGTTTTCTTGCTGCTCCACTAAAGATTCGGTGGCCTCTTGAGGACTCTCAAGGAAACTATACTGCAGTCTCCTAAGATAATGTACGTCGTAATTTTATCACAACGTCTGGGTGGTGTAGTCGGTTATCACGCTAGTCTCACACACTAGAGGTCCCCGGTTCGAACCCGGGCTCAGACATGCGGATTGATCTGTAGTAGATGTTTAATTAAATTTTTTTTTTTTATTCAACAATTATACAATCCAAGTTTAGTACTTAGTCGGGCGTTAAGCTTACCTCTTGTTTCATTGGCTTCCACTCCAAACCATTTTTTCCAAATTGCCTTATCAAGACTGGTGTCTGAATCTAATTCAAACAAAAATAATCGTCTTTCTACCTGCCCTTTCTTTTTCTTTTTCTTTTTCTTTTTTAATAAATGGAGTACTCCTTTTTCTCTTGTTGATGTTGCAGTTGTTCTGCAGTTTGATGAATGAAGACATCCCAAATTGGAATTATGCAACTTTCGCCTTACAAAGTATGAGGACAAAAATATTGGGATTCACTAATTTTCGATCCCATCAGAAAGCAAAGGTTATCCTTACACTATAAAACCAAAAGGCAAGATTCGTTTCTTATTGACTCCCTTTATTCCAAACCTAGAAAAAAGGAAAATCCCATTGGCTCCCACTTTCATTTCTTTGCAGTAGAAAGCAATGCCAATGGTAAACAAATGCATTTTAATTACTAACAGAAGTCTACCAATGTAAAGTCTCAAACCTCGTGGGTGCAACTAGTGGAATCTTCACTCTCATTTTGAGATCAAAGATCTTTTTTTTTTTGGGGCAAGAAGAACTTGGTTGATGCTTTGCTTGTGTTGTAGGACAAAGTTTATAAAGGAGTTTGTAACATATTTTTTTTTTTTTTTTTTTTTTGTCGAACGGCAATGCTCGAAAGCACTTGGTAATACAAGACTTAATTACTACAAAATAAGGCAACTACCCTCATATCAACTTGTGTACAATCACTAAACCATGCTAGGATGTTAGAGTCCTTTTTTTTCAGTCTATTTTAGTGTACAACACTGCACTGTAGTTCTTGAAATGTTTGTTTCATTATGTCGAAGCGCATTTTTTCTTTCTCTTTCCTCGTTTCTTTCCCCCTTCTCAAGATGGAGCCTGGAGGGATCTATTCTCATATTTTCTACTTGAGTCATCACGTACACCTTCTTTAAGTGGACAGCAAATTAGTGATAGATTGGACTACCACTAATCCAATAATCAACTATTCTCTGGGATCAAACTAATTAAGAACCCAAGCGTCATTTCACATGACAAGTTCGCTTATCCTAGCCTTACCATGGGGTAAATTTATCCTCAAGGATAGCCCTTATGAATACTTAGCTTTGCTTCAAATGCGTGTCGTGTGTTTGAAAAGGAAAAACTTAAAGCACGTTATTTGTATGGATTGCCATTTTTTTTTAAAAAAAAAAACTGTTTTTGTTTTTGAAGTTTACATTAACAATTCTAAAAGACAACTCCAAGAAAACAAACAATTTCAAACACGACTTATCAAAAAGAAAATAAAAATAAATCCTACCTCATTTTTATCTTCCTCTTCCTTTTCTTTTCCTTCCTTCCTTCTCCCTCTCCTCCGCAACTCCTTCCACCCCCACCGGTCTAATCACGGAAGAGAGGAGGGGAAGGAAGAGGGATGAGGAAGGAGGAAGGAGGGGGAGAAGAAAGGAGGAGAGTGGAAGAGGTGGTGGCGGCGACCGATGATGATAGATGGGTGGTGGTAAATAAGTGATGGTAGTGGTAGTGATTAATTTTTAAAAAATACTTCAAAAAAATTTTAATTCTAAAAATATCACAAAATACATTGTCAAAGGCACTTTGAAAGCACACCGATAAAAACACCTAACTATTTATAGTAAAAAATTTTTACACACATTATTATAGTAAAAATTTTTAAAACTATTCCAAAAAAACACGTAATTCATACGAAGCCACCTAACTATCTATAATGATCATTGAGTGCAAACTCTCAATCTAGTAATGGACAAAATATGCAGAAGATCTGACACACTTCATTTTCTAATAAACAAGCCAATTGAAATCTATTATCATTTAATTTCAAATATTTACAAAAATGTGTAATAACTTGTTGAGTACATGAGTTTGAATATTTGATAACCCAATGAGTATTTGAAATGAAATAATCGAGTGTCGTTTTGTATTAATTTTATTTGATAATGGAATTTACTTACAACTGAACACATTAACCGTCACTAAATAAGTATAGTAACATTCACTCAATAATATATTGCTTCATGCATATACTCACACAGTCACACACGTTTATTTGATAACGCTAGATTTTAGTTTTTAATTCTACCAAATGCCCATTACTCTGGCACTGGTAAAAATGAATTATAATACGTGAAAGTTATTGGAAACTAAAGTGGTAAAATTATTGGAATCGAAATTTAATAACTACTACTAATTTGTTTGCGATAGTTATATAGTGTAAATCCTAACTTATATGAAGATAAAATTGGTATAATATAATGCGACAAAAAAAAATTTAACACCAAAAGTTATGTCTCATACTTTAAATATAGAAAGAAATAGCTCACAAAATAAGCAAGGTGATTTTTTTGGGTGAATATCTAATGACAAAAGTTCATGTTTTTTTTTTTAAAAAAGAAAGTCTATCTTATCTTTTTTTTCCCCTCTGTGGTAACTATGTGTATTAATGCACCATATGACCCCTCCAGGATTGACCAATGAGTAGTAATAATTTTGTCATCTCCAACACCTATTCTAAAAGGGAAAATCTACTCTAAGGAACAACCCAAACTAAACTCAGACGTGTAATTTTTAGTTACTCTTTACAGGTGAAATACTGAAACCTTCCATAACATTAAATAATACAGGTCATGGAATGTACATAGGAGTACATGGAAATAGAAGTCCAAGTCCATCTCTGGAAGCCCACTATTATAGACCTCTTTTTTTTTTTTTTTGCTTGCAACGATAGAGGGGGACTTGAAAAGGTCAGAGAGAAATCGAAAGAGATAAAACTATCTACCGGTCCAGACGAGTGCGTTCAGAGAGAAATCGAAAGAGATGGAACCGCCTATCGGGCCAGCACACTCGTTCGGTGGCCACTTAAAGTGACCTGCCACATTTTAGTGATAAATGATGGGAGGCAGAGTTTGAATCCTGACCTCCTATCCCACCAAACCTCGAAGTTTTGGTGGTTATTATAGACCTCTATTAGGTACTACCAAAATTGTCAATTTCCCATAAAAGTTGTCTCCTCTCTTTCTAAATTCCTAGCTATTAAAATCCAAGGGAGCCTGTAGGTGGTTCAATCCTAGCTATTAAAATCTGTGGCTCGACGGTGACGGTGGTTCACTCTCCGTTAATTATTTTAAGTTCAATTGGACTCTTTTTTAGAATATAATAAAGTAGGAGTAAAAGTAGTTATAGAGTACTTTCGCATCTAAACCACAAGACTTAAAAAAAAAAAAAAAATCTTCAGTCAAGAGAAAGATATTGAGAGAAAGAAAAGATATTCAGAGGAATAAAAATAATTGCACCTCTCTCAATCAATAGGGAGGTGTATAAAATTAATTTCTGTATGGAGAGAGAGAGAGAGGGGTAGGGCTAGAAAGAGATGAATTTGGCAAGGAGGGTTTTTCTTCAATTTTTTGCCAGTTGTATTTCATCTGAATAATCAATAGAAAAATTGATCATTAGCCTTTTGTTTATCCCTCTTCCCTCTTTCTTATATAGATAATAATAAGTAAATATTGAATTTAATACACCCGGGAAGGGAAAAGTAAAAGGAAGAAATGGGTGATCAGCAGCACTCTGATTCTTCTCCTCTCCTCGTTGCTCCGGCTCCGATCAAGGACCCGTCGGAGATCGACCTTGAAGCCGGCCCAGAGGAACAAATTCAATGCCGAATTTGCCTCGAAACTGACGGTATTATTTACTTTCTTATTTTCTTTTTCTATTTCTTTTGCTTTGATTTTCACTCCATTTTATAGTTCAAAAATGGTAGTGAATTGTGTTCACTGAGTTACACTTAAAAACAAGTCATAGGTTTGGTTGCATTGCTAATATAATTTGAAAAGTTTGCTAATTTATGTTGACTTTTTTTGGGGATAATTTTGGATGATAACACGTAATGGAATAGCAAAGTTGTGTTTTTTTTTAAAGCAATTTTTGTTTTAAAATGTTGTGTGTTTGCTTGCTGTGCTGTTATTTTCGTAGCATGTTTTTATGTTTTTTTTCTGTGGTTTTGTACAATTCTATGCCTTTTTTTTTTTTGGAATTTAGGGGTAATCCAGTAGGAAAGAAAGGTTAACTACAAATTTTGTTGTGAGCATAGTTTCTTTTTATATTTTTCCTCTTTTTCTGTCGGGTTGGGGTGGGGGCTTATGTTGCACATGGATCGTTGAAATTTTGAAGAAACATTTGTATATGGATGTCGAAACCTTATGCTCTTTTCTGAATATTATTGTGATTAATGCACTTTTTGCTGTAGAAATATGCATTCTTGGATTTGCCATTTAGCTGCAATTATGATCTTTTAAGTGCCAACTCATCTCTCTGGATAAGCTGGTGAGGTGTGAGCATGTATTCCAAATGTGAAGCTTTCTGCTATCCATTTCTGAAGATTAGTATGTGTCTTGTCCCCATTATCGTGGTAGTTGAACTTTTGGTTGATTATAATGTCAAATAATGGAACTTGACGTTCTAGGTGACTGATTATTGCTCTTTACTTTTGTGACTGGCTTCAATATTTTTGAATTCTGTAGTTTCCATGGTTTGGATGGACTATGATGCATTATGATGGTGAAATATGGTGTTCTATATTGTCCTTGACGTGTGTCATGGTTATCTTTACTGAATGCTCATGAAAACTTAATCCATTTTCTTTCTTAGGTAGGGATTTTATTGCACCTTGCAAGTGCAAAGGGACATCGAAATTTGTTCACCGTGAATGCCTTGATCACTGGCGGGCTGTGAAGGTACAAGTTTTGACCTCTCCTTCAAGCACTCCTTTGTGTAATTTTCTAGGCTGTTTGCATGAAGATTGCACTTAGGTACTTGATGCATTTTCTTCCTAGAACATTTAATTATCTTGGACTTATTTTCCTGTAAAGATTTGCTTTTATTTTCCTGTAATATTTCTTTTGCATTCTGCTAATCAAGATGCAATAATGAATTTGATTAGTGTTTCTAGGTTTTTGGAAACCAAAACGGTGCATGTTATCTATGCAAGCTTTTACTTGCCTTTTTTTTTTTTTTGGTTATGGAGACATTTATTTATTCTACTTGAAGATGGATTTCCCCACAAAATGTGTACTTGGAGCAGACATCTTATTTCCTTTCATTTCTTTTTCTTGGCATGCTTGAATGTTGATCTGTTTAACAATCTATGATACGCTTCCATGACATTTCTATCCATATTTATATGGCAATAAAGATATTTACTAACTTTATCCTAGGATCCTCCTATCTGTGTTAACCTGTTTTCTTCAGTATGGTATATTTCTTGAATGAATTTCACTGTACACTAGGATTACATAAAGTTAGTCAGACACACCAATCGACTTTCTTAAGTAATTGCATTGGTAACTAGTGAATATTTCTCGTGTTTTTGAGTTATTATTGGACTTATTATGTCCTCATTTATTTTCTCCAAATTATTGTCAAATTAAAGGCGGATATCCGCTTGGGGATTCTGTCCCTTATATGTGGTTATTTAGCTTTTAGAATGATGACCTCTACTTGTGCTTTGATGTAGTTTATTCAGGAATTTATGTCGTACTTGGCAGTGTGCTCTTCTCATAGTTGACAATGTGTGAATTGTGTGTTGGATATAATTTATAGATTATACAAGAATGCTCTTGCTGTGTCAACTGCAGTCACTGTAGTACTTCCGCTGTAATAACCAGGGGTTTTTAAATGGAACTCTGTAACTTGCGTTTTGTTAGATATTGTGGTTGTAATAAACTTTGTCCTAGTGGGACATGATAAAATATCATAATCTATCAGTTAGTTAGGTCAAATTTTAATCATCCAGCATTTGGTAGTATTGTTGGACATTGTCAGTTTGATATTAATGAACTAAGGAGAAGAAAATTCTATGCTGCTTCTGTATGTAGACATAGTTTTTCCTTTTCCCTCCAGGCATTTGACCATGCCCTGCCTAATCTTTGTGTTTTTAGAATAATTTTATAATTTTTGATTTTTTATGTCTCATTTATACTAAGTTGCCAAATGAAGTGGTTATTATACATCCCACATATTAACAATTGAAGCTGCGAGTCTTGGCTGATTAATTATATTTTAAATGCATAGTTTGTTGTTTTCTCTTCTCAAACTTGTACTTTTGTTGAATCACATCATAGCATCTTTGGTTAATTTGATTTTTGCAGGAAGGTTTTGCATTTGCCCATTGCACAACTTGCAAGGCTCCTTATCACTTGAGAGTTCACGTCCTTGCTGATAGAAGATGGCGAACGTTGAAGTTCCGATTTTTCGTGACTAGAGACATTCTGTTCATTTTTCTTGCTGTGCAGCTTGTTAGTTCTTGACTCTCTCTTTTATTTTAGTTTTGATTTTCAGTTTTTCTTTATGAGAGACTGGTAGAAAAAAGTTACTAATTGATGTCCTACTGTTGATACTTCATGCTTCTTTTTATAGGTAATTTCTTCATTGGCATATTTAGTATATTTGGTTGACGGTCACCAGGAGTTCTGGCTTCGTCTAGCCTGGGGTTTTGATGGTGAACTCAGTTTCTATTACATATGTGGTAAAGTCTGAGAAGCTTAAGTTGTTTTTTTTTTTGGGTTTTATCTTTATTTGAATACTAATCTAGTTCTCTTATGTTCATTTGTCTGGAACTACATGAGAGTTCATTTTATCTTGTGCTTTGCTTGTAGGACCATTATGTTATCTGGACCTTTTTTCTTCATACTTCGATTTGGAAACTTCTACAACATAAATATACTAATTTCTGGAAGTGAGTTTGATGTGCACATAATGATCCTCATATTGAATGCTTTTTCCCCACTAGTTAATGGTTTGAAGAGTGAACATCCACTTGCAGAAATCCCTAGATAGTTTTTGGAAATTTGTATCAGGAAATCTCTTACTTGTCAGCTAATAATTTATCTGCCTTAGCTAATTGTCCGGTCCTCTAATCTAACTTTAGTGTCATTGCTGTTAATTTTATCGTTTCTCATTTTACTTCTTCTCCTTGCTCTACATTTTTGTGGTGGCTGTATTGGTATTCCAATCCGTCTACTCAATTTGATGGTTTTGGTGCTTTATCTCCTTTTCTTCCTTTGCCACCTAGCCTCTCTTTCTGTATATCTGAGATGTCCCTGTCTTAATATTATTTTACAATTTTTGTTATTGAAAAAGCTAGCAAAGACTGTAAATCTTGAGCTCAACATGCTGGTAGAGGTGCTTCTGTAGAAATACACATAGACCCTTTTGCAGTGCTTTTGTTAAAAAAGTACATTTGGGTGATAAAAGCACTTTTGAGGTGTTTGGTGAACATCATTCCATAAATTTTCAAAAGTAGAGCTTTTAGTGTCAAAAGCAGTTTTAGCAAAATCTCAAAATTGGTGCTTTTAGAACAACTTTTATGTTTCAAAAAATCAAAAGCAAATTTTTATCATATTATCATAAATTCCAAGCTGGATAAGGAGGTAAATACAGTTAAAAAGAAAATTGAAAATTAGACATCATCCAACACAATAAGCATTTATGCAAGTATGCACTGAAATAATGTAATGAGCTCCCCGTGAACAATATCTAACAATTTCACTGTTTGGGATTGTTCCCCTGAGGTTTCTAACAATTTTACTAAGCTCCCCTGAGGTTTGGAAAATTACACATACGTCCCTTGATTTGATAGTTTTAGTAACAAAACCTTAAAATAATATTGACTTGGTCAAATTTTTAAATGAATTCCCAAAAATGCCCTTGTGTAATAAGTTTTAATTTACTTCCCTATAGAATTATAAGATTATCTAATGTAATTATAAGGAAAAGGTGCCGAATTTTTCATGTCCATACCTACTATTTGATAACCAACTATGCTAATAATTTTATCACTATGATACGATACTTTTGATAGTATTTTATTATGGATTTAGATTTATAAGATAGAAAATAAAACGTTGAAATAATTGATTCAGAGTTTATGAATTTTTCGAGTAGTGGGATTATCATAATTTAGTAGTGGTTTTGGGCAATTTCTTTTTGATTTATTGTTAATTTTAATACCAAAAAATAGAAAACAAAGATTAGCAAAAATTATTGGATTTCGTATAAAGTTTAACTCATCAAAAAAATCACTAGTTCGATATTTGGTTACAATAGAAACTAGAGATAATAGTGGTAATTCTACAGTTTTATTGGCAAAAAATTAAAATAATTTTAAAGAATGAAAAAATAATTTTAAAAGTCATTCTAAGTATAAGCATACCAAACAAGGGAATTTCATTAAAATATTTAAGGGTAGTATTGTCATTTTAAATGACAAAGGAGGTATGTGTAAATTTTCAAACCTCAGGGGAGCTCAGTGAAATTGTCAGAAACCTTAGGGGAGGTTTCTGAAATTATCCCTTGATATAAATACACCAATTTACTCAATATCAAAAAATTCTAAAAACAAATGGTATACAACTTGTGATTAACCATTTGCAATACTTATGAGGTCCTATTATTGTATAAATTTGCATAGTACTTAAAATTATGCGTAAGACTACAAGATGTAAAGATTTAGTATGTAAACTAGACTAATAATGAGTACACAATCAGACTGTGAAATATATGTCTGCTTTTGTAGTTCATATTGCTGGATATCTAAAACAATTCAATGTTATGTAATAAAATTCATTAAAAAGAAAAAATGTAGCATTCTGTAATTTAATTTATTTTAAGGTTCCATTGTAGAAATTGTAAGCATAATTGTAAGAAAGTTCAACGCTTTTGGGGGACAATTGATGGCCTAGAAGTAATATGGTTAGAATTCCGCCGGGGGGGGGGGGAGGGGTGGTGTTGGCAGGATTGGAGCAATACTAAAAGATCTAAAATTTTTATAGGCTATTCTACAATTTTTAAATAATTGAGGTCTTAGAATCCGCCATTGCTTGCACATTGAGACAGTTTATTCCTCAAGATAAGAGTGTTGCTGTTTCTTGTGTCTTTGACTTGATGCTTGAACATTTGCACTATATTTTATTAATCTTTTGTACATTAATGTTCAGGGGCGCTCTTGTTTTTTGCTTTGCTGGGACTATCTGGGTGTGCCATAACTTGTTATGACAGAAGAGTGCGCAACGATCTTGCTCAGCCATGTCGAGAATTATGCCTTTGTTGCTGTCAGCCAGGGTATAACTCGTAGACCTAATGGTTAATATTTCCTTTTAACTCAAAATTTGTTGATTGACAAGGGTCTTATATGGTTGTGCTGTTTAGTTCTCTTTATAAATGGTAACGAAATATTTGCTTTTTATTTATTCCATATGACCGAGGTCTTTAATCAACCTGTTTCATGATGCGCACAATGTAAATTGGCATCTTATATTCTACACAGACAACATTATGAGCATCATGCCTGGTTGTTGCCTATAATTTTGGGTTCAATAAAATGAAAATTTGACAGTCGCTTGGATGGTTTTAATTGCCATCCTTGACATATGAGGAGCCCACTATGCTACAACGTCAATCTGGCAAGTCATGAGCAGATTTTGTCTTGGCAAGTTCCAGTGACTGTGTTGAAAATCTTATTTAGTATTTAATTGTTTTTTTTAGTTGATTTATGATGTATTTCAGAACCTTTATATATGTCGTACTTTGCCATAGTTTGCCAAGCTATCTGTTTAACTTGCAGCTGTACTTGCGTGTTTCAGATTATTGGCATTTTTTTTAGATAAGTTGATGGTTTTAATCATACAATACAGATTAACCCAGACACAGTGCCTATTCTTCTAATTTGAATTATGCCATCCATGCAGAATGTGTGCTGACTGTCACTTGCCTGGCACACTTTGTATGTGGACTGATTGTACTACATGCTTTGAAAGCGGCGCTAGTGCATTTAGTGAATGTGGTTGCTTGGGAGGAGCTGGTGAAGCTGGATTGCCATTATTATTAATAATGGCCTTGGTTGTGCTTGGACTGTTTACTGTGATTGGCATATTCTACAGTGTTTTGGTGGCCACAATGGTTGGACAAAGGATTTGGCAGCGGCACTACCACATACTTGCAAAAAGAATGCTGACAAAAGTGAGTTTCAATAATTTATTCTACCTGCCACTGTTCTGTCTTTATCTTTTATGCCTATCAAGAAAATATGGTGAGAATTTGGATTTGATCAGTGATAGCTGAACATTCCCCTCGGTAAGTCAATTGATTTCATCTACTCGGGAAATGATGTTTTCTCTCCTGCTCTTTCTCTGAATATGGAAAGAACAAACAGCTTGAGAATTGTGTCTTACCAAAAATGTTCTTTCCGCTTATCTGTTCCTTCAAAAACAAATAGGGCCTGAGGGGGCACCATCCACCTCATGTGGCATGTTTGTGGGGATGGGGTTTGGATAGTAGAAACTGGCAAAGGATAGCCGAAACAGTCATTCACTAGTCCATCAAGTTTGCTTGATTTGTGAAATTCACGATCTTTTCTTTTGTTTTCTTAGGTTAAAAGTGTTCCTAGTCTTCCTACTTCTTCCTTCCCCAGGCTATTAGAAGAAATGTTGCTATTGTTCCTAATCTTTACGTTACATGCTTTCAGGAACACTCCAAGCTATATTAAATTAAAAAAAATTGAAACGAAATTTCTAGTTCAACTTTCGAGCAAGATTTGCTCGAGCAATTAGATTTTTGATGGTTAATTTTCCACCCAAAAAGTGGAAAAAGTAGTTGTTGCTACATTATCTTTCATCATATTCCTCCATATGAGACTATTTTTCAACCATATCCTGAAAGGTTTTTGTTTAGGAATATGTTGTGGAAGATGTGGATGGTGAGATGACTGGATCTGATTGGTCTCCCCCACCACTTCCACCTGAGCATGTGCAACAGTTGAAGACACTCGGGCTTCTGTAGAGATAAGAGAAATTTGAATAGGATACTTGGAACATGTAGAGACAGGCTTTTAACTAGGTTGGTCATTCTTCCCTTGTGGGTTGATATGTATCAGGCCTGAATGCAGATATTCTTGTTGTTGATTGAGAGCTTGAGTGCAGCACTTGTTGTTCAGTTATGTTAATAATCTGTGCATTATTACAACTTGTGTAAGTTATAGTTCCCTTATGATTCACTATACGCAATGCAAATGATTTCTAATAATTCGAATCAAGAAACAAGATTCACATTCAGATTTCATTATTGTCTGCATAATTCCTTGGTGGCAGCATTCTTTTTCCATTCTGATCCAGAATTTGTAGAGAATGAATGCGTAAATCTGTCAAGAAACTGATCAGGTCGTTCTCATATTGTTATTGTCCAAAGCTAAGGCCAGAGACATTATTAATACTTCACTGCCTTGCTGAAGTCAAGATTTACACCTACAGATTTTAGGCATGATTGGACTTCCCAAGGAAATTTTCCTGGGTAAATGGTTTGAATAATTGATTTATTTGCTCAATAAATCATGGCTCCATGTGTGTTCCCATCATAACAAACCAGAAGGATTTGATTCCAATCAGGATATTTTTTTGATTTGGAACTGTGGTTCATTTATCTGATTTTCATATCCTGCCAACCGCCTAGATTGTGCATGTATGGGATTGACTGCGATGGATATGGTTCTACTCAAATCTCACTTTCTATGTTAAACCATACTAATACAATATCCTTAACAAATATTTGATATTCTTTGGGTGTAATTCTCTCCAAACTCAGTTTAAAGGACAAATCTTGTTAGCCTTGTAAGAAAACTTTTGATACTAGTAGTAGGTTTAAATGTATTTTATGTATGGAACTTGAATACTTCTAAAAATGTATTAATTGCTCTTAAGATTCATACATCATTCTGCAAAAGATATTTTAGTCACTTTAATTCAACATAAATCGTGTGTTGCTCCATGCTTTACCCTTGAGGAGACTATATTACAAAAATGGACAATTTTGTAGGCAACAAATTTGCTTCAATAGGCATCTTTGCAAAAGAAGATAGTAAAAAGAAAAATTTCTATAACAACGAAAAATACCAATTTCGGCTCCAGTTATTACTACAGCTCAAGACATACTGTCGAAACCACAAGCCGCTTATTGAATTCTTATAGATTACCCACCAACAATTTCGGCACCATTTATTAATACAGGTTAAAGCATACTGTCGAAACCATAAGTCGGACCTGTATACTGTCGAAATCATATGCCGCTCACAGAATACTTGTAGATTACCCACAAACACACAGCTTTTATATATCAAAATAGTTTTTTAATCTGAAAACTGTGGCCCTACCGTTGTTTCGGAAACAGGTATAAAGTAGTTAATGACCATGATTTGGCCAAAAAATTTTGTGCGGTCCAGATAACAAGTTGTGCATCGATTTTCACACCGTGTGTGGGGCCCGCAAAATGTTGTACTAAAGTTACACATTGTGCAAACAAAGTTACACCGTATATAACCAAAGTTACGCACTGTTGAAAATGGTCAAAACCATTAGGGACGGTTGCACCGTGCCCCTTGTCCAGCCTTAGCTGTTGCAGTTTGCAGTGTCCTGGTTTTTCTTTTCTTTGTAAACCCCATTTGCCGATCTGTCTATTTCTACCCACTAATCTTGAAAAATGTAGATTGTTAATCATTCTTGGCATGGAAATTAATAAGCCACGATTAAAATTCTTGAGACAAAAAAAAAAAGAGAAAAATTAAGGGTCCAACACAGCATGCAATAATTGTACGTTACATCCACCTATTTTACAAGATTATTATCTATTTACACAAATTACTCCTTACAAGATTCAACTATTCCGAAAGTTCAATAGATTTTTAATTAATTTTTTTTTCTAACAGAGGAGAGGAGAGGTGAGATTTAAAAAACAGGTAAAAAAAAAAAAAGAAATTCGACAGATTGTCATGAATGTGTTTAAAAAGCGAGGGAGCAGGGGAATTAAGGCTTCTCGCCCAATTCTTTCGATTCCATTATCTCCCCTACGAAGCAATCAACCATTTGAGTCTTAACACTTAATGACTTTTTGACCTTGTCTTCTACGGCTCTGTTTGTGATTATTTTTTTAACTTCTCCATTTGTTGGCTAAAGAGAAAATTAAATAAATTGACACTTGGAAGTTAAATCAAGGCAAAATCCAAAAATAAATTAATCCAAATTTTAAAAAAAAAAAAAAAACTGACATCATAAATGCTTTCCTTTTGCTGGAGAAAAAGAAAAAAATCAACAATCACTTGTAAACTTTGAAGACGCCGAATTCAAAGACTTTGTAAAAATTCCATGAATCTACTACCATATTTTCCTTCTCACCTTTGGGTCAGCATTGCGTGGATTTCACAAGAGGAAATATAATAATCAATACCGCATTGTTTAGTGGTTTGCTGACTTCCTCATCCCTTGGGCGCATGACAGATGAAACCTATGACCATCAAACCAATAAACAAATCCAAAACAGGCTACTCCAAATGCTAAATGTCCAAAACTGCTGTAGCCACCTTCAGAAAAAATAATACTAAATGCTCTCTTTACCTCACACACACAACACACAGTTACCAGGCAACCTTATCCAAAATGTTCTACCAAAACCTTACCAAAGCCTGGGCAACCCTTCCTAGTTCCTACAATCCTACCCCTATATATACATATATTTTCCCACTAAAGTCTTGTCCATCAGATTTCATCATAGTAAAACTGACAAGAAATATTCAGCAAGAAGTTCAAGAGGGATGGCTGATATAGCTATGTTAGTTGCTGAGGAGTATGAAAGAAGGGTGAAGAATTCAAGAAAAAGTAGTCATCAAGGTGCAAATGATGAAGAGATTGAATACTTCGCTCATGTTTCAGTATCAGCTAAGAGGGTTGATCTTGAAAGTTCTTTTTGCATGATGAAGGAGGAGATTGGGGGAGAGAAAATGGAAACGGTCAAGAGGGTTTTTGAGCCTAAATCTGATATTGGTGTTGCTGCTAGCAAATGTTTCTTTTCTGCTTGAAGAATTTTGTGCATGTTATTTTCAGTTTTGAGCATTTCCCATGATTTCTTTTCCCCGAGTTGTATATAGATGGTTAATTTAATTTCTTGTATTTTCCTTTTCTGGTGTCATTCTGCAATATGTAAATAGCATATATACTTTTAGTCAAGTGATGGAAGAAAATTGTCATTTGGGCTCCCCAATGGTTAGTACTAAGACTGCTATTGTATCAAGAGATGGTTGGCTGCTTTATTACATTCTACCAAACATACTTGAAAGTTTGATACCAAATTTGACAGTTTTAACAAACTTGGTTAGGTAAAACGATGGACGATTTTCAGCAAGTTTGGTAATAATATTCTCTCTTCATTTTATTTTATTTTATTTTTTAAAAAAGCAAACTTGGTATTGTATCAAAAACATAGTTGGCTACTTTATCTCATTGGATCAAACCAAAATGTACTTGAAAGTTTGATGCAAAATTTGACTTAGTGCTGTTAAAAAAAAACAAAAAATAGTTGACTGCTGTTATTGCATTGGACCAAGTATACTTGACAGTTTCAAGCAAAATTTGACACTCAATTGATTTCATTCTGCAATTACCCATATTCCCACTAATAACCCCTCCATAATGTTTTGCATCAATCAATCTCCATTGATCAACTTTTAATTGTTTTTCAAGTTGGTGTAATCGCCAAATTGGTACAGAATTCACTAATTGCGCATGAGTATTGGATTGTCGAGTTATCTGAACCAAATGTTTACTGCTACCCACTAATTGCATGTGTGATGCATCATGCACTTTCGTGGACAATTCTTTCAAGATGCAATCATCATTTTTCTAAATCCCACTAATGATTTATTTTCTTCTATTTCTATCCTTGTTTTCCGTTAACAACAAATAGCCATCGAACCCAGGAAAGTTGTAAGCACTCTTAGGGATCAAAAGCGTCAGCTATGATTGTCAGTGACAATTGCACGGTGCAATGAACTGCTCGAATGGAGTCATGAACTCGACCTCATCTAGACTCTTTATTTCAAATTAAAGAAAAAATATATTTTTTGAATTTTGAATTGAACAGCTCAAATCGAAACCAAACTAATGAAGTCCTATTTGAATCACTGAGCTTAGCTCAGTGGCCACCATCAAAGTTGGTGGGGTGGGAGGTCAGGGGATCAAACCCTGCCTCCCACCATGGCCACAAAATGTGGCAAGTCACTTCAAGTGATTTCCAGACGAATGTGTAGTGCACTAGTTTGAGCCGGTAGGTGGTTCAGTCCCCTCCGATTTTCTCTTGATCTTTTCAGATCCTTCTCTCCCTATAGCATAGAATAATTATAGGTTTATTGTATCAACCAAAAAAAAAAAAACTAAGTCCTATTTGGACCATCAATCTGTTGTGTGGCCACATTGGCAACGGCACCTAACACTTGATCACAATGTTTATGTGCCGTGAGTCCGAAGTTGGATTGTAAGGAATTCATTTGGCAAAGACACATTCTTGGCCCTGGAATAAAATTCTCGGGCTGATGGCCCAAATTGAGTGTGTACCTCCATTAAAAAAAAATTTTTTTTTTTTTGGTCAACATAAGGATACCTTGGCTTACACCAGACTTAGGGATGGCAATGGGAACGGGTGACCGCAGGCACCTGCCCCGTGGGGGGCAAATGGGGCGGGGGGCTAAAAAAAATATATATATATATATATGTATATAATTATATATATAATAATAATTTAATTAGTTACAAATTTATAATAATGATATTATTGGTTATATGTATTATATAATGTATATTAGTATATGTAATATACTTGATATTGACAATTATACTAATAATTATATATGTCTACTAATAGAAATTATTAATTAGTTATACTAAATTTACTAATACATTTATACTAAATTCTTAATTACACTTAATCCATTAACACTTTTTTCTCAAAAAAAAAAAAGCACAAGCACAATAATGAATTAGTGATTGTATTTGTGTCAAAAGTGAAAACTTGTCTACTTTAATTGTATTTATTTCATCATATTGGACTGTATTCAAATAACTTTTGTTTGATGTTAATATTATTTGTTAAAATTTAATTATAATAAAATTATATAACAAATTTTTATTAACCCTGCGAGGGAAGCGGGACGGGACACGGGGCGGGGGGAATTAGTAGGCAACGGGGCCTCTCCCCTGCCCCAACTCTGCCCCGTTGCCATCCTTAGACTAATCCTTTGCGGCTGTGCAAAGTCTATCCAAGATGCATAGCAATTTATTAGCGGGAGTCAATCTGGCGACCTCAAGTAAAGACCTGAAAGCAGTTACCATACAAACTGCCCGCTAGGGCGTGTAACTCAATTAATTGATAAGGTAAAAAAAAAAAACCTATTCCTAGAGCAAGAACAATGACAAGTGACTATTCAGTGGGTAAATCTTTCATATAGTGACAATATATATATTAGCGGGTTTAAATACAGATCACATAGGTAAAATTTAGTGTTCAAATTCAAATTGAAATAACGGTTTGTCAAAGGAGTGCCCTATTTTTTAGGTGTTATATTTTTGAAAACATAAGATTAATTAGGAAAAGTAAATAAATATAAGGGAGGGTAGACAAGATTAAATAGAAAAAGTATATGAATGCAAGAGAGAATAATAATTATTAGTATATGTATACATATGATAAGTTAGGTGGATAGTACGTGTATTAACAAGTGCCCTTGAAAAAACTTTTAAAATAATGTGTCATACGTCCAAACCTATCAAAGTATATACTGATAGTGTAAGAAAGATTAATCCGTGTTGGATTTGCGATCTAATTTTCAATTCCTCTCCTATCTTCATTCTTCACTGTAAGAATACTAAAAGAAAAAATTTAAAAAAAAAATCCTTGAATAGTGCTTAAAAGACCAAAAGACTCGAATTGATATTTCTCCAGCAACAGAATTGTTTTCTGGCTTACGCTTTATCCTGTCTCCCCACCCCTCTTATTCCCAACCATCAGATGCAAGAACAGCCCCTGAACCTGAAGTCCTCCCTTGAACTCTGGGCTGACCCCAGCAATAGATTAAATGGATGAAAGATGAAACTCGGAGGTTCTTAATTGGTGGGTTCATCCACCTCTCATTTTCAACATTAATGCCCTGTTCTTTTTCATCTTTCTGGCAAATTCAACAATGACGACTTCGAGTGTAATGATTCAGATTTTTTTTGGATATAACAACTTCATTAATTACATAAGAGCTACCACTCATCAATTAAAAAAATGGCCAAAAGAAGAAGATGTTGCTTTGCTTTCAACCTACACAAAAAAAGAAAAACAAAAAAAGAGGTGTGCGTGTGTTTGGATTTAAGGTCCGTGAGTTTACCCAGAAGTCAGCAATTGCCTTTTGGATAAATTGGTGGAGTTACCTTAGATCCGGGTGTGTGTGTTTCTTACGGTCGTTGAAATACAAAAAAAAAGAAAAGAAAAAAAGAGGAAAAGTACAATTATTGATTTGCATTTGCACCAATCAATTCTTTCATTGTCAGAAACAGACCGGATTCCTTTAATTGCCTCTTTTTTCTTTTCTTCTTCTTCTTGGTCCCTTCTCTTTACAATTCCTTTTGGGAATTCTAAAATTCCATACCGCATTGTCTCTTGTTTTCTTTTCTGGATTTTGGTATGTTCAGGTAAAAGACGCATACCATTGTGAGTTGTTTGTAAGCTTACTACTAATAATAGCAATAATAATGGACTCAATTTCTTTTCATTTAGTGCCCTGAGAATATCAAATAAAAGAAAAAACATTTAACAATTTCCAACCCAACATTTTCATCTACCAAATTTTATGCTTGCCCCCTTTTTAATATAAGCATTTACTGGTTGGTTCTAAGCAAGGAAAATTAGGGTATGGCATGTGGATAGGATGAATCTAGGCGACCGAATTGTAGGATGGTAGCCGACACCGTAGCGGACGCAATATG
Organism: Coffea arabica; assembly: GCF_036785885.1. NCBI lineage: Eukaryota > Viridiplantae > Streptophyta > Magnoliopsida > Gentianales > Rubiaceae > Coffea > Coffea arabica. Next base: position 14,118,995 of record NC_092323.1, on the reverse strand, counting down.
CATATCTATAAACAAAATTCCACGCGAAGAATTTGTCAACCTAATTTTGGTAGGAATTTGGTAGGTTACCACTAAAAGCAGTATTTTTTTTTTTAACATAAATGCTATGCAGTTCTGAATTCCTCTGTTATAAATAAAAGTTCGGTCTATCTGACGGATGCCTTATGAACACTTGTTAAGTTGTATTTTAGGTGTTATATTTTTAAAAATATAAGATTTGTTAGAAGAAGCGTATAAATGCAAGGAGATTAATTAAGAAAAGTGCATAAATGTAAGTAGTAATTATTAGTGTATATACATATGAGATAAGTTAGGTGAAATGTAAGTGTATTAACGAGTGCCTATAAAGCACCTGTTCAAAAAATCCATAAACATTTTAAGAGCGTCTATCATTAATATACTCAATTTATACAAAATTAATCACATTGATGCACCAACTTACATATAGTATATTCCTGTATTTAGATACTTTTTCAAATTAATAATAAATTTATCAAAAAATTAACATTTGAAACGCCTCTTAACGTACCAAAACTCATAATTATTATAGAGATAGTGGAGTCATTCTCTATTTTCTCGTCACATATGTGATGGTACACCTAAACTGTTTTATACTAATAATAGTTGTTTGGATAGTGGGTTATTTGAGATATTTTTACTGTAGCACTTTTTGTGATGTGATGTATGTGAGATAAAAAGGTAATTGAAAAGATAAAAAGGTATTTTAAAAATTGTAATGATGATGTAAGTAAATAAATTTTGACAAATAATCCTCTGTCCAAACAAACCATCGAAAGAATTCAAATCTAGCAGAGAAAGAGAAAACTCAGAAAAGAGATGGGACAGGGAATATAATCCTAATGCCCTCTTTTGCTGAGACATGTGATAAGATCTCTGTGGAGATTTTCATTCAGCATGCTGCTTTCAGGAAAGAAACTTTTTCTTTTTCCTCTTTTTGGAAAAGAAATGGCCAATTAATTAGCTTGGTTCACATTCAGCACATACATAGAAATGCTCAGATAAGGTACCTATTTCTCCGTTTGGTTTCATAAACCTATGAAAAGTTTCAATCATGAAAGCTGCAAACAAAAGTTTATACCCCAAATGATGGGGATATCAAAAAGTTTTCCACGTGGTTACTGCTGCCTCTTCATTTTTCATGCCAAAGAAAAAAAAAAGAAGCCAATTGTTATAGTAAAAATTTTTTAACCACAGTCGATTTCTCATGTGAGTTGATTTAATGGAGCATATTGACAAGAAAAGATTCCACAGGCCCTACAAACAGTGTGGATGAAATGTTACATTGGATTCAATTTTCCGACTAAATAATTTGTTCAAACTAGCAAAGATAAAAAAAAAAAAAAAATTTAAAACAGGACTTAAAAGAACTAAATCAGAACTAATAAGTCTCCCAAATTCTACTGATATTCAGATAAATTAGTCAGAAAAATTCTGGCTGTAAGATTTAAGAACCAAATCTACCCATCTATTCGTCATGTTGCATAAGAAATTTTTACCAAACTTTCTTTCAAGAAGTAATAAAACTTATTAGATACATACCTCAAAAGACAGTACTGATCTATACCAAATTCTTCTTCTTCTTATATAGTTATATACAAAAATCTGTAGAGTAGAGCTACAAAAACCTGCGTAGATAATTACCATGTAGTGCAGATATCAAGAAAATCAGGTCTTCATCACTTCCTTCATACTCCTGTCGATGCAAGAACTGTCTATATTTCATCATGATTTCTTCAGGCAAGACTGTTGTCCGGCAAAGAGGACATGTTGCCCAATCTTGCTGTAGCCACCGGTCCAGACAATCCTTGTGGAAAATATGCTTACATTTCAGCTTCCTGACGAATTCTCCTTCTTCAAACAAGGACAAACAAACTGCACATTCAATGGAATCGTCCATGATGAACCGGGTTTTTTTGTACCGGCGAGCCGGGATTTTTTCTTCAATTAATTTGAGGTATTGCTTGGTGGTTATGGTCTTCTTCTTGGATTCTTGGATGTTACCTGTGATGGATCTTACCAGGATTACTAATTCTAGGATTAAAATGGTGAACAAGACAGTGACTATGGTGTAAAGGTGAGCTAAGAATTGAGAAAGAGCTCCCATGTTTATGTTGCTTCTTGTTTTGCTTTTGAGAGATGTTGGAAAGTTTTGATGAGGTTATGAAATGACTCTGCCAAATTTTAATGTTTCTTTGTCTGGTACGGCTTTGGTTTAATTTAAGTATGTACATGCATGTGTGTGACTGTGTGTTGGTGACTTGTAGGGTTGGATCTTTTGTTGACTATTGAGTGTATGATAGAGGTAATGGGGGACCTCCAACAAATTTGTCTCTAAATTTTTTATTATTCCAGAGGAGAGAAGAAGGAAAAAGAAAAGAGAAATAAAATTTATCAATTGTTTTTGTTGGGATGCATAATTTTCATCAACAAAATATTTGTCGTGGGATTGTGAGTTCTTGTGCAATTCTAAATGCACTTTTTGTATGTATATGTGAATAAGTAGTGCATACAATAGACGCATATACTTTAATGATCTAAAACATGTTAGAAGTATAACGATATCGTCTCAAATAGTTTTGAAATAAAATATCGAACAGGTCTTGATTTAGTAAATAAGGTTGACATTTCAGAAATTACAGATCTTGAGTTTAAATACCAGCCGGAATTATCCACTTTTACCAGAATTTAAATTTGTTTGGCTCTAACTGTGGCCATTTCATTTGTGTATTGATATAAACATGTCGACACCAAATGACTATGACTCGTTTTCAGACTTGATTTTGTAAGATTACATTAACCTAAACGTTGCAAGGACAGTTGTAAACCTTCTAGATCTTGTGAACTTAAGGGGCAATCTAGTTGTTAAAGCATTTCTTGACATTATCATGGCGGGCTCAACACAACAAATTGGAGTTTTTCTTTGAAATTGCTGCAGGCATGCTGGAAAACGATGGAAGAGAGGATTTAGATAGAGACTTGCAATCTTTTCTTGACCAAACAATTCGTGACAATCCTAGGGAGATACGTGGAGAAATGGAACGTTATGGGTAATTTTGGGGTGAGGATTTTCCAAGTGTCAGAACAGATATAGCTTTCTCTTCTATTATGATTCATGTCCAAGAATTCAATTTTAAATTTAGTAGGTTAACCCTTTTGTCTTTTTTGACTAGAAGAATAGGTTAAACATTTTCTTGAGACTTGCCTAACCCAAACTTTAGGGTCTCAATCTTATCTTTGTGCCTCGTAGTTGAGAAGAAAAAAAAAAAGAACAAGAATGTTATTTGAAAATTGCAAAATTGTCAACCATTATTCTCCAAAATCTAACATTATTCTATTTCACTTATCTTTGAAATGAGTTACATAAAACCCTAATCTTAGACATGCTTACGCGTGTTTGGAATGCATTTTATTTATATTATATTTACACATACTGATTTACTTGTATCATCAAAACATTTTTCAATCATCTTTTTATTTCACATACATCATATCAAAGAAGTGTTATAGTATTTTTTTAAAAAAATTATCCCAAATAATCTTCTATCCAAACGCAGTGATTTTTCTTTTTTTAAATTTCAAGTGATAAACATAACAATTTAAATATATATAAATATATATACACACACAAGCATGTAACGCTCAAAATCACAGTTTGGATAGAAGGTTATTTGAAATATTTGGATAGGAGGTAATAAAAAAAATGTAAATTGGTAGAGGTTTGAAATTTTCACATATAATTTATTATTTGTGGTTGGGTTGGGAGAGAAATGCATGCACCTGCATTGTCACTTAAACTTAAAAATATCCAACTTATATTATAAAAGAATGCGACCTTGTTGCATGCAGCTGTTATGTCAAATGATGGACATCCATAAAGTCGAAGGGCCAGACTTGCCTTACTCTTTTGTTGCTTCTGTTGGTGTACATAAAATATTTTAGCCAAAAAAAAAAGGAGCCTTGAAGGACAGCCAATTTGCAGACTTAAAGTTGGTTGAAAACTTGTAGGCAGAAATGAGGACATAGCCGTACAAAAAAAGCTTTTGATCCACCAATTTTTCAAAATAAATTTCTAAATTTTTATGCGACAAATTAAATACTTCACAAATCAGAAACTTAATACGTTTTCTTTTCCCACAAAGAAAAAAAAAAATAGAGAAAATGAGTTGAAACCTGATTCCACTCTCCCATAATTGTTAACATTTGTAGCCCTTTGAGAAAAATTCATAAGCCACCTTATTGCCACCCAAATTTGCTTAGAAGAAAAGGCTGAAACATAATAGCCCACCCTCCCAAATATGCTGCATTTGTAGCCCTTTGAGCAAATTCTGAGCCCACATCAAGTCCTATTCTGCAATAATCATTTTTTTTTAGGGAAAATTCTCCAAAAAGAAAAAAAAAATCATTAAACAAAGCCTTGATTTCATCCATCAAAGTTCCCCAAACACACAAATTTAAACCTCCTGGTTGATCACAAATCCTTACATACACACAAGAAGCATTCTACACTACAGTGGTGCCGCTTTCAAGTGCGACTCCGCTTCCATGGGTTTGTACTTTTGAGTGCTTCTCCCTGCTTTAAGGCTCTTGTACTTTCAAGTGGACATTGAAATGGACCGAATTTGGATTGTGTTTTGTGCTGCTGCCGCTGTGGGGTCCGACATTTATGAAATTGCTCACGGAATTCGTTATTTGTATATTACCCTCGGCTCCTAAGAAGTTTCGTTATGTATGCTATGTGTATAATTCTTCGTTCTGATTTAATGAAATTTTAATTAGGAATTAGAATTTCGTGTTCATCCCTCGTGCGTATACAAAAGAAATTTCCAGCCAACTGCACAATTTCAAGGTTACAAACTGCATAATTAAGTCATATAATTTAATTAGATTATATAGTTAAAAATTATGTAGAGTTCGTTTGTGTTAACCAGTGTAATCTAAACTATAAATTTGTAATTTAAGCTATATATATGTGTGTGTATATCTACGTATATATAAATTTGTTTCTTTTTTATCAAAGAGATCAATCATGTCCTTTTTTTTAAAAAAAAAAATTTGTATATAGTCCTTTCTTCATTTTTTATAAGTAAAGATATATATATATATATATATATATATATATATATATATATATATATATACACACACATATATACATTTGCTTATTATTTTTGTAAAGATGCTTATTCTTCTGAAATTCTGTATATAGTCTTTTCTCCACATTTTTTATATAACTATATAATAATGAGTATTACATATATAAATTTCTATTTATAACAGAGATCTTGTGTATAGTCCTTTGTTCATATTTTTCAAGTGTATATTATATTTATATATAATATATATATGATATATATATTAGGGAAAATGACCTGTTTCATCCCTTACATTTCACAAAAATATTCTTTTCGTCCCTCACTTTTAAAATGAAGCAATTTCGTCCCTGACATTTAAAAATTAAAGCTATTACATCCTTGAACCCAATTTTCAATCTGAATCAAACCACCTATCAACCTGATTACAAATTTTGGAGGTATAATTGGTAGATCACTTGGTTAACTCAACTTGAATATTACTCAACTTGAATTCCTACATTGTCATTGTATACACTGATAGTTTTATGTACCTACCATATCGTTTCAATTTAAATTTAAACACCAAATTTTGTATTTATGATACACATTTAGACTCTCAAGCGAATATACTAACGATGCATGAAAAGATTTACCCAAAAGAAAAACCCGACTATTCCAAAACAAATAATGGCCTTTATGTTATAATATTTATTTTTTTGGTTTGATAAATGTCATGTGAATATGATGAAATTGACCGAGTGACCTATCAATTCTATCTCCGAAATTTATTATTGGATTATTGGATGGTTTGATTCAGATTGAAAATTAGGTTCAGGGATGTAATAGCTTTAATTTTTAAATGTCAGGGATGAAATTGCTTCATTTTAAAAGTGAGGGACGAAAAGAATATTGTTGTGAAATGTGAGGGATGAAACATGTCATTTTCCCTATATATTATATAAAATATATGTGTATCGATAAGTACACAGATAATTGTGATTATCTCAATAGATGGAAAGTTCTACAAAATGGTGAAGAAGTTTCTAACATTTTTGTGGTACAGTTAAGACTAACCAATGAGAAAATGACACATAAGAAATTACTGAAATTGAGGAGGGTTTGTACAGGTCTAGAGTTTGAATTGGAAAAACTGACCCGATTTGATGTTGAAATTGGCAGCAATTTAAATGCATGTACTTACCCAGTGGATAAGGTTAATTGAAGCATGGATAATTACTCATATGTGTTCGACCCAATGGATAATAACCCATTTGGTACTAAAGCATGAATTGGTTATTGCACTTCGACGGAAGAAAGCAAAATTTGATGGCAAAGGCCTCGAGACATGTGCAATTTGCTAGCTCCCATTCTTCAATGAATGACTAATGCTTGCAGGTAAGGCCCTCGGTGGTGGTGTTTTATCATTTATTGCATGTTTATATTCTGTATAGGCGATGGGAATTGGTTTAGGGACATTATAGTGTCCATTTGGTATTTGTTAAGTGATCAAGTCCGGCAACCTGCATTTTATTTGTTCTCTTTAAGTGGTGTAAGCACTTGATTTGATAATAATCCATTCTAGTATGGCTTTGTTATTCAAATTTGAATTGGAATACAAGCAAAATTAGATACCCAAAAATCAAATAGACAAATCGTACTTACCATTGTCATTAGAATATAACTAGTGGGCCGAAATTGATACTATGTAATAGTCAAAATCAAAATGGAGTTAGTAAAACAATGGGGGATACTCGGAATTGTATATTGCAGGTTATCTAATATTTGGTTGGTTTAGGAGTAGATAGGATATATCCCAAAAAAAAATGTTATAATTGTGTTTGGTTGGGAATTCGGGTATGATAGGATTGCTATTATAATGATCAAAGAACCCCTTATTTTGCAATTTCTTCCTAATAAGGTTAATTTACTATTTTTAATATTTATAACCTGCATTCCTAATAAGCTTAACTTACCATTTTTAATATTTATAACCTTTGTTAACATTATAAATTAAATCAAGGATTTTAATATATACAAACTAGTAATTGTCACTCAACGGTTTTAATGCATCCCCTTATTGACGACGTCATTCATAGGGGTCAACAAATTGTGCAAATGCGGTAATTCTTCAATATATGAATTTGGTAAATTCTGGTATTGGACTCAATTGAAATATAAATTGCTCTCAAATTTGAATTGGAAATACCTAAATTCATTTCACTGTCGAATTGGGGCTCTAAATTATTATACATTCATTATGCTCCTCAGTTATTTAAAAATTTATTGCTGATTTGATCCCCAACTTTATTTATAATTTAACACAGTACTCATGTTTTAACCATTTTGTAGTTTAATTGGTATTCATTTAGTTTAATTGGTATTCATTTGATCACGTATAGCTAGTTATATCTTGAATCCTTAATCAATGATTTAAGGAACAAGTAAAAAGTGATTGATTTAAACTACAATACACCTTAGACTGTACAATAATTAGTGATAAGTTTCAAGTTTATAGTTTACAATGATTAATAATAGGTAATATTAGCTACAAAATACAATAGTGACTTAATTGCTTTTAATAGTGAAATCACTCGCACTAATATGTTGATGTGCAATTCATATGCATTTACTTAAACTGTTTAGTTTATTTGTTCTCTATGCTTAAAGCCTTAAGATTAGTGAATAGAGAATAAGAATTTTCATATTAAATATGTAATGTAATATTAGAGCACATCGATACTTGCAAGTTACAAGTTACGCATTCAAATATTCAATAATTCAAATATGAATGATGTACCAAACTGTCAATATCTAAATTTCAATTACTAATTATATTTATTGTTTAATATTTAGTATTAAACCTATACTTTTTAATTACTATCTAATTCTAGTCATGTATAAAATGATAGATATTATAGTTATGTTATGTATTGTTGTATATTTGTATTATTATAGTTATATAATAATTAACAAATACTAAAATGGTATATTGTACAACTTTATATATTGTATCATTATAAGTACATGATAATACCATGTACTCACTATTATTAATAGCATTTACCATATTAATAATATAATAATATATTAGTAGTATATACCAATACTAAATAGTATTTACCTATATATTATATCATTTTATAAACCAATTCAATATTCGAATGTGTGAATATGATACCCCGTTTCAACTTACTGAATTTGAATTCGAAATCGGTTATTATCAAATTCATAATTTCATTACCTATTTCGTACTATATTAGATTTTGGTCAATTTGGTAAATACCGATTTTGTACCAAATTACCAAATACCCAATTTCAAATTACCAAATTCAATTCAAATTCGAGTATGAATTCGGTACGTACCTAATTTGATAGGATTTTTTATTTATTTGGAATGTGGTTGACAAAATAAGTTCAGTAAGGGTAGTTTAGTTCAAGGGCAATATGGTTGGACTACAATGATGTCAATACGTGGAAAGTAGTAAAAAATAAATAAATGTATATGTATATTACACGTAATATGCATATGTACCTCTCACAAAGGCAAATTAGTCCAAAAATACTATTTTCAGTTTCTTAGGGGGGATATTCCGAATTAATAATCCAAATTATTTAGTATTTAGTTGGTTTTGAGTTAGATAACATATATTTAAAAAAAAATGCTATAATGTGTTTGGTTGGGAATTAGGAAAAATAGGATTGCTATTATAATGACCAAAGTCTTCCTGATTTTGCAGTTTCTTCGTAATAAGGTTAACTTACCATTTTTAATATTTATAACCTTTATAAACATTATAAATTAAATCAAGGATTTTTATATATACAAACTCAAGGGTCAAGGATTTTAATATATACAAACTAGTAATTGTCACTCAAGGGTTTTAATATATCCCCTTATTGACATCGTCATTCACAGAAACCAATTCATATGACACTTTTATTTATTTGGAATGTGGTTGACAAAGATGGTTTGGTTGGTTATTACAAATCCAAATTTATGTCATTCTATGAACCATACAAATATTAGTAAAATTACAATAATAATTTGGTCTTCTATATGTCCCATACAAATATCAGAACTATCTTTACATTTTTTATTCGTAATTCTCCTAAATTTCGATCAATCTGACAAAACAAAGCTATGTTTGTAATTTGTCAGTTTTTAACTCTAATGTATGTAATATAACTAGGTATTTGTTACAACTTTAAAATATAAGCTGTAGTTTAATAAGAATTTGTTAGGTACAACCCAAAAAGAAAAGGACTTCAAACACAAATAAACATGCCAAGTTTACCGGCATGTCTCTGGACATATGTGACTAACTTGGTCTTCTCAGGGGTAGTGACCCACAACGAAACTCGCACTTCAAGTGACGTTACAAGTGTCTGTTTTTACAAGTGGTTTTGTCAGTCTAATAACATTTTTGTGGTAAAAACCACTCTCAACATACTGTATAACTATCCCTCAATAGATATGCATCATCTGGAGTGAACTGCTTTTTGGAATTTACGCTGCAAGCCTTGCTATCTATCGCCTTAGTATCGCACTGCCAATGTGACCAAGGACACAAGGGACTTTGTGCTTGGAATTGATAGCCAGATTTAATTGGCTATCTGCCATTAAATTTTCTTGTTTACCAAATTGTTCTCCAAGATGCTTCTCTTGTGGACCAGGCCATCCTACAGCTTGGTTACGTTTGTAATTTCTCAATCTTTTGATTGACTTGTAAGACATACATGGTCTCCATGTCCATGCAAGCTCTGTTATATGGTCGACCTCCCAGATTGCATGTAAATCTTCTTGTCAATTGTTGTGAACTAAGTAGCTCATACCCCAGGTATCTAATATTATTATTTCTTCGATAATTTTTTCTTTACTCTCTTCTGATATCATTCTGATGTTCTGTTCCATTGATTTGTTTATTGATCAAAATACCTGTGTTTACTGACTTGAGATCTGCTATTATTTAGCCTTCGAGGAAGTTTGATTCAGTGCTCTGTGCCTTGACGATCAATGGAGGTATATTGTTTTACTGGCTTTTTAAACATGTTTGTTATTTTAAAGTTCTTTCAAATGCCTTTTGTATCTTTGCTACTAGTAGTGTTATTTGGTTATTTCATGCAACGGACTTTATTCCCTTCGCTACATAGTTATATCTAGAATAAAAATCTACTCCATTATCATACAAACACCATGAAATCCTCTAAGTTATATGCACATAATGATCATCTCAAAATCCGTGAGAAAAAAAATGAGAGAAATAAAAAAAAAAGAGAAAGAACTTTGCTGTTCCTTCGGTCGAACAAAAAGAAGCTCAGCGAAGAAGAAATAGAGAGAAGCGTATCACAGAAGAAAGTTAACCAAACTGTTGTCCAACCCCCTTCCTCGACAATCTCTAGAGCCTTCCAAACAATCACGCAGCGAAGCACCTACCTACTACAACAGTGACTACTAACAACTGTGATGATGGTACGTATATATTCCACAATTTTTGGTTCCTTGCTCATTTATACTCCCCTTGAGTATGCCCCTACACCTATTAAATAGGTTGTTAATTTATGTCTTTCTTATTAGTTAACAAACCTTGCAAACCTGTTCACTTTGTAGTTTCTGTGACTCAAAATTTGGAGCAATGGAACTAATTATTATTATGCACAGGAAAATTGATGCCGCAGTTAACTGAGCAGCATTTGCATCACGCATGTCCTCTTTCTGATCGAGTTACCTATATCCAACTATCAGTGTAACAACGGTAAACTTTAAAAAAAAATCAATCTGTACCATTAATCTGTCACTTTCCAATGAAACGCTTCCATGTTCGTAACTCCAATATACAGGTTCCTTTTCGACATTTTCCAACTTTTATCTTAACTCCTTGCTTTGCAAATTCTTTATGCTGGTTCTCAGTTATCCAACTTCGCAAATGTCCTGCTCCTCTTGCCCCTGATACACATAGAAATCATCTTCGACATTCACAAGTTCTATTAATTGGCTGTGGCAGCCAATGCAATCGTGGTAAATACCTAATACTTACTATATTCAGACCTACCATAATAGCTTGTTTCTTGTTAGTTGATATAATCAATTGTTTATTTCTTTCTATGCGACAGGTAATGAAATTTCTGTATTTGACACTGCTTGGCACATTCTCTCTATTTACAATGCGATTAACTCAACAAATTTGCCTTTGTAGAGCTGTTGTCATTTGTAATGCAATATCAAACCATTCAACAGCGTTTAAAATCTACTGCTAAAAAAATAGGGGTACAAATGCAACCTTTGTTATCAGCTTTCACCATTCTAATGCTCATTATATCAATGGTTTATCTATCAAAATTTATAATGCTTTCATGACTATCACACAGGCAACAAAAGTTCAAAGTCAAAAGGAACTCAGAGAGTTCATAAGAAAGGCAGAAAGACAAGAGATATTCTGAATATAGTATAATACACATCAAAAGCTTTGTTCTGAATTACTCCTCTTATAATCAATAATTACTATCACATTGATTATATTGCAGATCAGAAAATCCCAGATGGAATTGAAGCATTAAAATTCATTAGCAATGAACTAGATATATTGCCTTCGAAACCATATTGCAGCTATTGTAAAGCAAAACAATTTCACTCTGAAACAGCCAATTTCTGTTGTTCTGATGGTCAAATAGTTCTTCAAAAAAACAAACGTTCGAATATTCTCACAGAACTATATACTGGTCATTCTGCTGAAGCTCTTTCTTTCAGAACGTATGTCAGAACATACAACAACATGTTTGCCTTCACCTCTTTTGGAGTGCATTATGACAAATTCCTATGCAAGAGAACTAATGGCATCTATACATTCAAAGTCCAAGGACAAACCTATCACTTCATCAAGGATCTTATTCCACATGAAGACTCTGCCCTTTATCTGCAGTTGTATTTCCATGATACAGACCACGAGTTAGAAAATAGACTAGCTGCATCACAGAAACTAACAGAGAGTATAGTGAAAAAAATTATGGATGTCATGGAATCCAACCCCTATGCCTCATTTCTCCGAAGCTTAAAAAATGTTCTAAATCTTGACTCTTATCAAATAGTGCTGAGGTCCCACTCACAGAATGATCAAAGAATTTGGAATCGACCAACTGCATCCCAAATTGCAGCCTTATAGGTAGAGGGACAGGAATCTGGAGAAACATACAAGAGGCATATCCAAATCTATACAAAAGAGGGTAAGGACCATCTGGTGCAATGCTATTATGGATGCTAAGATCCATTGTAGTATCCGCTACTATTTTCATTTGGAGAAACCGGATGGCATCCTAGTATAAAAAGAATAGCTGCAAAAAAACCAAAAAAAAAGAAAGAGATCTGATAGAAGAACCAACTGCACTCCTGCTCTTAGTAATTACAAATCTGCACAGGAGCTAATCGAAACTGAAGAGCAAGGTATACCAAAATTTATATTCCTCAGTATACACTTATGTAGATCACTACACTCACATTCAATAACATGTGCTGCAACTTATAACGATCCTGAAGATAGCAAAGAGTTTGTATCTATGTGTGAGTATTATGCATATAAGTTGCAGATGTGAAAAAGTATACTCCAAACATACTCAATACCTATCGACTTCTACAGCAATATGTTATCGATATGCGTATAAAGATAGAAACCCAAAGACTCGACAAGAATTAATAAGAAGAGAGCAGCTTCAAGATATAATGGACAGTGACATAGCAGGGCATTGCGAAGGATCCAAAGTAGGTTAGCGAATTATCCTTCCAACATCGTTTATAGGTGGTCCTCATGACATGAGAAGAAGATATGTCGATGCTATGGCTCTTGTGCCGAAATTTGGTAAACCAGATCTATTCATCACCATCACATGCAATCCTTCATGGCCTGAGATCAAAGAACATATGCTTTCTATTGATGAAGCTCATAACAGACCGGACTTATTAGCTCAGGTTTTCCATGCTAAACTTGATTTTCTGAAGCATCAACTCTTCAAAATAGAAATATTTGGGCCAGTCGCTACCTATACTTATGTAGTTGAGTTCCAAAAACGAGGTCTGCCGCATGCTCACTTCCTCGTAATCCTAGAGGTAGGTTCAAAGCTTTACTCCACAGAATCCTATGATAAAATTGTCAGTGCAGAAATCCCTGATAGGACAACAAATCGACACTTATTCAGTATGGTTCGAAAGCACATGATGTGCCATTAATTCACCTACAGATAAACCAAGACTAGATAAAACTCAGTCACCAACTAAAATTAAACAAACCACCCCACACTTATATACTACATCTCAGTTCCAAACGAGCACCAACTGTACGCATGTGAAATCTTGCCATCAAAGAATATCAACTACTATACACACGTGAAACAAACAACAAAAAAAAACAAAAAAAAACTTAAAACAAAAAATACATAAAAAAAAATAAAATTTTTACAAATAAATTAAAACTTAAAATAATGCAAAATGCTACACTACACAATATACTAATAAAAAATCCTACCGCCATACTTTCTCAAAAATTCCTAAAATGTACTCACACATTCAAACAATTTACCAATATTTAAACACACCAAACTGGAACTTACCTGGTATATACATAAGTAGAAACAGGGTTGGAAAATTTAACACCTTTGATGTCCAGTGAATGTTGGTAAATATGGTTATCAAATTATATCTGAGTTGATTAACTAGGATAATTGGTTTTGACAAGGAATTCCTCAAAATCTTATGTTTGTTTAATTAATGTCTGCACATTTTGTTGGTTTTGTTTACTCCAGACTTCTGTATGATCTCAAATGTAATCTTAGTAAGCCCCGAAATTTTGAACAAATTTCGTAAATTAGTTAAACGGAATTACCTTTAAAGCTCACTTTGGCAACACCTATTTGCAAAATAACCTAAGATTGAAAAGAAAGCATTTTGTACTAACATTTTCAAAGACTTTATCATATTTAAAAGTAGAAAACTTTCATTTTTTATTCATTGAGTGATAAATCAGATAAACACATTTTTTAAACTTAATTTATGATCTCTTTGGCATGTAAAAACGGAGTTTCGTAAGAAAATTTAGAAACATTTTCTTTCCTTTGTGGGTGATAATTTAGAGAATTTAGAGCTTAACAGTGAAAATGACGTCTTGGTAACTCTAAAGGCTCGTAATTGACCCCTTCATTCCCGTACAAGGTACAATCCTTCAAATTGAATTCCGTAGTGCGCGCTCTTTACGCAGGAATTGACTGATGGAAATGAAGATTCAATTTTCTGTGAATTTTTTTGTTCAAATCCGATGTATTCTCAAATTTACTTGATCTTTGAATTGTCAAGATGCTAGTAAAAATAACATCGCTATATGGATTACTTATTTTTGGGGTGTTCTTAATAAAATTTACTGTAGCATTGTATTTAAAAAAACTTTTACTGTAGATATATTAGGATGTTTTTAAGGGTATTTTTGAAATATTTTTGGAATGTATTTTGAGATATTTTTAAAATTAAAATTTTTTTGAATATTTTTCAAAAATTTACACCAATCACAACTGCCACCATCTCTTTCCCCCTCCTCTCTCCTCTCAGTCCCTCCTTCTCCCTCTTAGGGCCATTTAGAGTTGCGATAGTTTATTGAAAAGTACTTATATAGTAGAACTTTTATCTAGTAAAATTACTTATTAACTGCTTAAGTACTTTTATATATATTGTTTAGAGACATACCTCAATAAGTACTTACTAGTATGAATACATGTACTACACACGGTGCTGACATTATTGAAAAATGAAAATAATAGGGTGAATTAAAAAAGGTTAAAAAAGTGTACCAATACAATTAAAATATAATATCTGTATAACAATAGTTTGAAATATGATAGAATGTGTATATTATTCAAAAATTATCTTTTTTCGGAAGATAGATCCTGAAAAAATAATAGAAATTTATATTAGAAAATGAATTATATATGAATAAAAATGAATGTAATTAAATGTTGTTAAAATAAAATATTTACAAATATTATGCATTCGATTTGATAATTTTGCATGAAGATGCGAACAATCTTCACACCAATCAACTTTTAGTACGAAAGCCAAAATTGGTAATTTAATTAATTCTGTTGAATTTTGTGGAATGCGTACTACAAATGAAAATGCACGATCTTTGCATGAATTGATTCGTTAGTTGAACAACCTATCACCGTTGTCCTGAGAATTAAGTACATGTGAAATTTAAAATTAGTGTATTTTTTAAAATATTTTATAAATAGCATTATAAAAAATAAACATATATCAAGAAATTCTACCTTCCTTTGTAATTCTCTAAGATAAGAAGCATTACAATCAAATACGAATCATGCATGTCTGTCCTGTAGATTAAGATACCTGTTACCACTGAAATCTTTAATTTGTATGTTAACATTGTACCTGTTTGACAAATAAAATGTTATATACAATATAGAAAAATTTGTTGAAATTAAAGGTACATGAAATTAATTACCTAACAACAGTGTCGACCACGTCATTACAATGCATACACACTGCTTTTGAAAAATGACCTTCACATAGTTATCCACAATTTTTGCATAGTTCATAGAATATGTTTTCTATGTTAATACTCTGAATGTAAGCAAGTATTCGAAAATATTTAACCTAATAAGAATGAAAGAAGGTATAGGCTATGATTATAAATTTAAAAAATTTGTGTAGTAATTAAATTAAATAGAGTAAGTTTACTGTACGCATGATTGTATATTCGGATATTCATATTCTTTTTGAATTTGCTATCAACAATGCTTGTGATGTTGTAAAATTGCTTGACTTCAATCGCGTAACTAACTTTCGAGCACATGTATCATTTTCAAACCTACAATTTTTTGAAATACATGTTGATAGGAGTATGCAACAGTATTAAAAGTTTGATGTAGTGTTACTGATGAAACTCACCAACTGCACAGGTATCGAGCAAAATCTAAATTGTGATTGATATACAATTTGCTAGCTCCAATTATACAAAGTGATGATCCTGCATAGTATGGTTATATTCGCTAAAAAACTATTCAAATTATATAGAGTATAAGTAAAAGCATTTGATTTACCTTTAAAATTTCGTATGCAAATACCACATGCTAGTAAAATATTATTTTTGGTAGCAAACTGATATTATAGGATTTGTAGTATATTCAATAACTTGATACTCAAATCACAGATGAGGCAAAGTTTGCCTAAATAAGCTTTACAGTATCCTAACTCCTTGCAAAAAAAAAAAAAAAGCACTAAATAGTCCTAATTGGCATCGCAAGTTACGGCAACGTGCCAGTGCCATCTGGGCTTAATTTTTTTTTTTGGTCAAAATCTAGTTCTAATTGGTTCTGCTGTTTCTTGATCATGTTGTATGCTTGCGAATTAAAATTATATTAAAATAGCATGTGAATGAGCATTTGTCTTTAATTAAGAAGTAAAAAAAATTTAAAGTATAAATAACAAACTATAAACGGTTTATGAAGTAGATTATGGGAAAGTTTTAAATTTTAAATTTGACTGGTGAAAGGGTTCGTTATAACCCACTACTTTTTATATATTAAAATAAATACAAAAATCTATAACCCACTACTTGTTACGTTCTTGGGATTTTTTTTGGGTTAAATATAGTAAATCCCTTAATTTTACATTTAGCTGCACTTTACCCCCTTAACTTTACATTTAGTTGCACATTTGTGATTTTTTTTGAAACGTGATTGTAATTTGTAAAGCTCATTTGTAGCGATGGTTATAGGGTTAGTATGGTGATAAATATTTCTTAATTATAAAAATGTAACATTGTATTAAAATAGCATACGAATGAGCATTTGTCTTTAATTAAGGAGTAAAAAAGATTTAAAGTATAAATAACAAACTATAAACGGTTTATGAAGTAGATAGTGTGAATGTTTTAAATTTTAAATTTAATTGGTAATAGGGTTTGTTATAACCCACTACTTTTTATGTATTAAAATAAATACAAAAATCTAGAAAAAAGAATGAGATGTTTAGAAGTCATTGGGAGGGTCTCTACTAAAAACCCCTTATGCAATACATATAGACTAGTGTGAACACCCGTATTACGCACGATGCTGACATTATTGAAAAAAATGAAAATAAAAGGGTGAATTAAAAAAGGTTAAAAAATTGTACCAACACAAATAAAATATAATATCTGTCTAACAATAGTTTGAAATATGATAGAATGTGTATATTATTCAAAAATTATCTTTTTTTAGAAGATAGATTCTAAAAAAATAATAGAAATTTATATTAGAAAATGAATTATATATGAATAAAAATGAATGTAATTAAATGTTGTTAAAATAAAATATTTACAAATATTATGCATTCGATTTGATAATCTTGCATGAAGGTGTGAAAACTCTTCACACCAATCAACTTTTAGTACGAAAGCCAAAATTGGTGATTTAATTAATTCTGTTGAATTTTGTGGAATGTATACTACAAATGAAAATGCACGATCTTTGCATGAATTGATTCGTTGGTTGAACAACCTATCACCATTGTCCTGAGAATTAAGTTCGTGCGAAATTCAAAATTAGTGTATTTTTTTTACATAGTTTATAAATAGCGTTATAAAAAATAAACATATATCAAAAAATTCTACCTCCCTTTGTAATTCTCTGAGATAAGAAGCATCACAACCAAATACGAATCGTGCATGTCTGTCCTGTAGATTAAGATGCATGTTACTACTGAAATCTTTGATTTGTATATTAACATTATACCTGTTTGACAAATAAAATGTTATATACAATATAGAAAAAATTGTTGAAATTAAAGGTACATGAAATTAATTACCTAACAACAATGTCGACCACGTCATTATAATGCATACATACTGTTTTTGAAAAATGACCTTCACATAATTGTCCACAATTTTTGCATAACTCATAGAACATGTTTTCTCTGTTAATGCTCTGAATGTAAGTAAGTATTCGAAAATATTTAACCTCATAAGAATGAAAGAAAGTATAGATTATGATTATAAAATTAAAAAATTTGTGCAGTAATTAAATTAAATAGAGTAAGTTTACCGTATGCATGATTGTATATTCGGATATCCATATTCTCTTTGAATTTGCTATCAACAATGCTTGTGATGTTGCAAAATTGCTTAATCTCAACCACGTAACTAACTTTCGAGTACATGTATCATTTTCAAACCTACGATTTTTTGAAATACATGTTGATAAGAGTATGAAATAACATTAAAAGTTTGATGTAGTGTTACTGATGGAACTCACCAACTGCGCAGGTATCGAGCAAAATCTAAATTGTAATTGATATACAATTTGCTAGCTCTAATTGTACAAAGTAATGGTCCTGCATAGTATGGTTATATTCGCTAAAAAATTATTCAAATTATATAGAGTATAAGTAAAAGCATTTGATTTACCTTTGAAATTTCATATGCAAATACCACATGCTAGTAAAATATTAATTTTTCTAGCAGACTGATATTATAGAATTTGTAGTATATTCAATAACTTGATACTCAAATCACCGATGAGGCAAAGTTTGCCTAAATAAGCTTTACAGTGTCCTAACTCTTTGTAAAAAAAAAAAAAAAAGGCTAAATAGTCCTAATTGGCATTGTAAGTTACGGCAACGTGCCAGTGACATCTAGACCTAATTGTGTTTTTGGTCAAAATCTGGTCCTAATTGGTTCTGCTGTTTCTTGATCATGTTGTATGCTTCCGAATTAAAATTGTATTAAAATAGCATGTGAATGAACATTTGTCTTTAATGAGGGAGTAAAAAGGATTTAAAGTATAAATAACAAATTATAAACGGTTTATGAAGTAGATTATGAGAAAGTTTTAAATTTTAAATATGACTGGTGATAGGGTATTAAAATAGTATGTGAATGAACATTTGTCTTTAATGAAGAAGTAAAAAGGATTTAAAATATAAATAACAAACTATAAACGGTTTATGAAGTAGATTATGGAAAAATTTTAAATTTTAAATTTGATTGGTGATAGGGTTGGTTATAACCCACTACTTTTTATGTATTAAAATAAATACAAAAATTTAGAAAAAAGAATGAGAAGTTTGGAAGTCATTGAGAGGGTCTCTGCTAAAAACTCCTTCTGCAATACATATAGATATAGATATAGATTGTATTGGATAATATGTAATTTGAAAATTTTCAAAAGTGTTTATCTTTTTATTTGGTTCATAATATATGATAAAATGATTAAATTTGATGTTTTATTTTTTCAATAACAAAAACTATTCTAAAAGCATCAAATTTGAACTTTTGCTAAAAGTGCTTTTAACACCAAAAACTTTTTTTATAATTTTGTGGGATGATACTCACCAAATATTTTAAAAATACTTTTAGCACATAAAAGTGTTTTTTTACCAAAAGGATCATAATCCCAAACAGGACATTAGTAGTACAGACTACAAAAAATTCACCAAATTGAGTTTCATTTAGCAGCATTCTTCTTATGCCAATTGTCAGATTCAGGATTCAGCACCTTGAAACTCACAGCCCGAAAAATTCTAAAACCTCTCCTGTCACTGGTGGACCAACGTGAGCTCCCAAATCGAGTTTCACGTTGTTGAAGGAACTTTGCAAGATATCCATCTATGCCCCATTTCCCCGTGGATCTCGAGCTGGTTTTATTATTTATTTTGGACGGTCACTTATGTATTGCCTTTCAGAGACTTTTTGGGTTTTTGTGATTCAATATGCCGCAATCCATGGCCAAAATTAAGTACCAAATGCCACAGAGATTAATTTCAGGTAGAACATTTTTTTCCCATGGAATAGGCATCTCATATATTCATCTAAAGGCGACCCTAGGAAATTCAAGTATTATAAGTTGATTTGGAGAAAGTGATATAACTTGGAAAGGAGTAATTAATAATGGAAATAATTCCTCTTACATAAAATAAAATAATATCACGATTTGGGTCTCTAAGTTGAACTGCCATATGCCTTCTTTCTTCTATCTTTCTTGTACTAATTGATGCTCTTTTTGTTTTCGTCAGAGATGAAAACATAAATTTCTTGAACTTTATTTCCATTATCATGTTGAATTCCAAGTTTTAGATGATGGGTAAATGAGCCCACGAAATTGAACCAAATGATTTTAGAATCGCATTTCTACCATACACATCCGATTTACAGCATAGATACAGTTATGGCCTAACACGTCGTTAATGATTGGCCCGCTTGGGAACGTGGTACAAGTAATTGAAATATAGAATTTAGACATTTTAGGCTGCAAATTACAGTGCTCGTGGGCTCAGGCACAAGGAATCCAAAGAGTTCACAGCAAGGAATAGTAAGATACTATACCATTACAGTTTGCTCCCTTAAAGTTCATCACAATTCTGAACGCCTCCCTTGACTTGTAAAACTCTTGCAATGTTAGTAGGCGAGAAGTATTATAGTTTTGCCTTTGAACTTTTTTAAATAATAACCTTCCCTCTTTATTTTTTCTTTTGAGCAATTCTGAAATTAAAGAATCGGCTCAAAAAAATATACAAGGAAAATCGGAGAAGTGCCTAGAAAGCAACACGATTAGAGTAATAATTGAAGTTTAATTATCTCTAGTAATTTTACTAGATTAAGCATTCATCATGTCGCGCCCCTTTTTTGAAAATAAAAGTGAAAGTGGAGTTAGAAAAATGTGTTTTTAATTTTATTTTAGCAAATAAAGAAAAGGGCCTAAAATGGAACATATAAAGTATGACTGTTTGGACCCAAAATTTAGTTTAAAAAACATTTTTTAAGAAAAATAGTAGTCGCCACTTGGTATTGAGTTAGATGTACCAAATCATCCAAAATATATTTTTAAATGAAAACCATTAAAAAACCCTTTTAGACAACTCCAATTCCTTGAAAACAATAGAAAAAAGCTCGGGAGTCACTGTTGAAGAAAGGAAAGACAAAGATTTGATAGGTTCGAACTTAAGGCACCCTTTCAACCTAACCAAGGCTAGTTACGAGTTTAGTAAAAAAATTTTCTAATCTAACTTATAAAACTTATCACATTTGGATGTTTCTCTATGGATGCAAATCTAAACCTAGAGGATATCGGGAGGGGCGAAAAATGTCTCTTCAATGATTAATTGGTGCAAATCATATTAATTGTGATGCACAAAAATAATTCTTCGAAAAGGCTACGAATAATGCAAAAGATGAGACTAAAAAAAAAGGTAATTATAATATATAGATAAACATATATGACCTAGAAGAGGGAAATGCAACATAACGGGTACGGGGTACTAAAATTCGTGACTTAATTTTCATAATTACGGAGGGGTAATAACGTGCTAAAACCAAAAAACCAAACTCGCCCATTTCCCATTTTCTAAGGGTGACTCTCCTAAATTAGTCAAACACATGGACTAATCTATTTCTAATTTACTAAAATGAGATGCAATTTTAAATGATATCATCTAAACATATAGAGGGTAAGGAAATAATAGTTGGAAAAATATCATGCAATTGAAAATAACATAAAAATAGGAAAAGATGGATGAGATGTAATAAATGTCACACAAGATATGAATCTAGCGCAAAAAATGGTCTAAAGGGTCTAGCATTGGATTAACTCATTTTCACAAATCTTCGCTAGCGTTGGAATAGGGAGAAATCGGGGAGAAAGATCACAACTAACATTGGACTAGTATGGCGACGTCATGCATTTATTACAAATAAATAAAGCATATAAAATATAACTAAAGTAAATACATAAAACATATAGCGCATATCAAGCATATAGCACATAAACATAATAATTAGATGCAAAATTTTTAAAAAAAGCGAATAAAATACATAAACACACAAACACATAAGCATGCAAGGAAATGAAAACTAACTATTATATTGGGGGCTCTAACTACAATCTAGACGGGGAATTTTTGAAAATAATAAATCTATCTATTACCTTTGTCTAACTAATTACATTTTTGTCAAAATAAAATCTATTTATTACATGGCCTAACTACATACATTTTTTGGACACCTATCTATTACAAATTGGCATTTAAATGCCTTCCAAATGATCATCAAAAATAAAATAAATAAAAACTTAAAATGAATAAATGAGTAAATAAAAGAAAAAACATTCAAATCATGCAATCACACGTAAAAAAATACATAGGAGTACATAAAAAAATTTAAAATAATAATAAAAGATACCTCCCTTGAAATAGTGGCTAAATGAGATAAAGTTTGCCTTTATACTCCAAAATCAATAAAATAGTCAAGGCACTAATTTAATTAACAATTTAAAAGAAAATGTAAACATATAGCAAATTTACTTTACTATTTTAAAGAAATATGAATAAACTTAAAATTTCTAAAATTTGCTAATTAAATGCATTTAAATAAAACTTGACTAACAATTCAAAGAAGATAAACAATTATAATTAAGAAATGGTAAAGATTAGGGACTTAATTGCAAAAATTGAAAAGTTTTTAGAGTCAAATTATAATTTTTAGAAAAAATAGAGGTCAAAATTAAATAAAAGATAAAGTTTAGAGACCAAAATGCAATTAAATTAGGGACCTAAATGAAAGATACCAATATTTTAGGACCACAATGAAATTACTCAAAAGATTAGGGAATTAATTGCAAAATACATTTTTTGGTTTCTCAAGAAAAACAACGCTATTTACTAAAAGTTCAAATACATTTGTGGCTGGTGTTGTGTTTCTCAAACATATAGCAAGCACAGTTTGTTTGCTCAGTTTTTGTGTAGTATCCATTCTAAGAGTCCAGATGAATATTTTAAGAAGGATGAAAATGATTTGGCTGAGAAGCTAAGGCAGGTTTTGCTGAGAAGTAGGTATCTCCTTGTTTTGGATGACTTGTGGGACATTGAGGCATGGAAATTGTTGGAAAAATCATTGCCAAATGATGCCAATGGAAGCAAGATTCTCTTCATCGGTAGATTTCAGAATTTGTCTTCACAATTCAAACGGAATACTAAGCCTTACCATCTCCGCCAACTTATTGACGAAGAGTGTTGGGCATTGCTACAGAAAAAGATATTTGACAAAGAAGGTTGTCCTCCAGAACTAAGTGAAGTTGGATATCAAATAGCAAAAATTTGTAGGCGCTTACCCCTCACAGTTGTCCTTGTTGCTGGAATTCTTGCTACTATTGCACAAGATAGCTGGGAAGAAGTTGCAAAAAGTCTAAGTTCTATTGTTCTTGACGATGAATACTGCATGAAGACACTTGAAACCATACCTTCTATACTTTGCTGCATTTCAAGAAGATCAGGTTATTAATGTCCGAAGGTTGTTATGGTTTTGGATCTCTGAAGGATTCGTGCAACAGACTGAAGGAAAGAGCTTAGAGCAACAGGCTTACAACTACTTGATGGGTCTACTTAATAGAAGTTTAGTTATGGTTACTAAGAAAGGAGCTATGAATGGTGCCAAAACCTGCCAACTTCATGATTTGGTACACTGAGTTTTGTGTGAAAAAAGCCAAAGAAAAAGGTTTTCTACATATTATTCATAGTTGGAAAGACCCTTTTGGTCTTACTGGTCCAAGCAACCGCCACCGAATTTGTGTCCATAATACTAGGGAATTGAAGATTTCAGAGTTAATGCTAATATTTCTAACTCATGCTAATACTTGCGAATTGTCCACGACTATTTCTAACTCATGTTAATGAAATACTTCGTGTTAGTCACCAAGAAATTAAAGATGGTCAATACCAGAGAAACAAACTTGTAACACACAAAGCTGCTCCCACAAGTTACTTCAAAAAGGGAAAGTGAGTGAGTATGATCTTGCCACTTAAATAGTGCGCTTTTTTAGTTGTTTTAGGAAAATATTTCTGTTTATCAAAATACTAATTTTTTTTTTTAAAAAAAATTTCCTTCCCTCTCACCCCACCAATGTTAATCTCCGCCACCCACCACCGGCAATCACCGCTGTCACTTATATCCTATTAAATGTTTAATATGCTTTATAACTTATAGATATTTTAGAATATTGCTATAGATGATGTGTTAGATAAACTGTCCTTTTAGAACAGGCTAAAATCACGTGCCAAATATGCCCTACCACTTGCAAGGGGTGCAGCTCGAAAGCCATAAAACTCCACGGTTTTTGAGTCGGCTGGCGGGTGGGTGGATGAAGCATCAAGAAATTGTTTATGGTTGAATAATAATAGGGTGATGGTAAGCTGAGTAATACTCCAACTAATGGCCATCTAAGAACTGTTACACTCTTCTGATTGCCTGAGGAAGTTGTTTCTCTTTTAAGCAATGGCTAAGCCACTATACATGGTCACTTTTTAGATATGTATATATATAAGCACTTGCACTACTTATCAGAGTCTCAACTCTTTTAAGTTTTAATCATCTTTTATTTTATTAGAAGACAAAAATGGCCAACTATATACTTAATTATTTATTACTACTTCTCACAATGGTTGTTCATTTACTTAATTAACTTCACGGGATCTAGGAAGTTTGTTAAATTTTTTACACAACCTTGATATATACCCATGGAAAAAAGGGGGAAAAAAACACTTTCTTTGTTAAGTTGATGATCAACCTAAGGTCCATACTTCACAGCTATTGGCACATTTTAACGCCAACAGAAAGTGACAAATTCGTCAGATTGCATGAGAAGAATTCCTTTGGAAATCAAAGGAGATGATAAGAACAACGAAATGTGACAGTTTAAGAGTTAAAAACTGAGCTGCTTTGGTGGCTGCATATATCAACTAATCTACAATTAAGATGTGGATAGGAGTAGAAGAAACCACTAATCTAGTCAACCACTAGAAGGACGGAGCCGTAGCATTCAAACATGGCAAGAACATGATCACTCACTTTTCTCTTTGAAGCAAGTTGTTGTGGGTGGAATTTTGTGTTTTGCAATGTTAGTTATTTCTCCAGTATTAACCATCTTTCAATATTTTGGTGACTAACACGAAGTATTTCATTAACATCAGCTAAAAATATATAGTCGGACACAAAACCTTCCCTGCTCTTAATTGTAAGATCTACTCGAGACGTTAAATTCTTAATACGAAGTATACCTTTTTGCCCTCCTAGCTAGTGTATTAGATGCATGTGATTTAGGAAGGTGTAATTTCGGTCACTTAATTCGTCTTTGAATCCTCTATTATACTTTTTAGTATTACATCATGTTACATTGTTTTGAGATGATAGTTTGTGTCATTGAACCTACTAGATTCAAATGAAGGAACAAATGTCATCTTGAAAACATATGCGTTTGACTGGTCATTTTTAAAAAATAACAACATCTTCATATACAATACTACAGTAATACACAAATAAAAACAACCATAAAAATACCAAAAACAATCTAAAAAATGCTAAAAACACAAAAAATAACCTCAAAAACAACCTCATCTACAGTAAAAAATTTTCACCTATATTGTTATAATAAAATATTTCAAAAACATCCTCAAAAACCAATTAATTCAAGTAGTAGCTGTGATAGGGTATAATCCAAAACCACTTAATTCAAATAATTGTGATAGCGTATAATCCGAAACCACTTAATTCAAGTAATTGTGACCAATTCAACATCATAAGAAGATAGTAGTGTTATATTTCGTGGGGTGTGGTTATATGTTTCTACGAGACCATCTTAAGGCAGAATTACTCGTAATAATTCTAGGGAAAGATGTGGCAAGCCAAATCATAAACCCACAAGTGACAATTTTTAAACGCAGTGTAAAAACTAAGAGTAGACTAATATATATATTATTTTGTTCAACATCACTACTCGCAAAAATTCCCTACCATTAATATAAGTTCCCTACCATTACTATAAGTGAGGAATTTCAGTGTCTGGCGTTTATGATAGTTGTAGATCTTACGCTGTTTCCATTTGAAGTTTATGGAAAGTGCAATTGAAATCAATTTATTAAACATATTCAGAGAGACAAAAGTTTATTTGTTAGAGCTGCGTTGATTGCTTAATGTAGCAAAACTAGTAGAGATAAATTGAACTTCAATTACTATTACTAGCTGTTTTCTAGGTACTTCTCCGTTTGTCCTTTTAAATTAAGTAACTCTTTATTTAATTAATAATTAAATCAGAGGAGTATGGTAACCACGTTATACAAATTTGATACCACTTCAGACTTCAGACAGGTTTGATTGTTTCTATTCAATTCCAATTCCATCCTGTTGCATGCAATAAAGTATATAATATACTTTCACATTATATTATTGTATCGAATATATATGTGTGTGTGTGTGTGTGTGAAATATTTTATTTATTTATACCAACTTTCAAGCAGTAATGGAATCAAAAAATTTAATCTAAAGGGGCAAAATGTATACATGTATAAGTTATGGACTCAACATAAGTGTTTGTCTAGAAATTGATGTTTATCAAACAACATCCCAACCACCCTTCCCCCACAACTATTAATTAACCTCCGCCGCTGCCCGCCCACCACTTGCAGCCACTTCCGCCATTAATACCTTATTTAATGTTTTTCTAAAATTTATGGGTATTTAAGAGTTTTTCTGCATATAATATATTAGAAAAAATTGTCTTTCTAATACAGGCTAAAAAATACAGGTGTCAAGACAGACCCTACCACTTGCAAGAGGAGCAAGCAACTCGAAGGTCAAAAACACCACGGTTTTTTAGATCGGCTGGCGGGTGGATGAAGCATCAACAAATTGTATTCATGGGGCGATGATAAGCTGACTAGTACTCCAACTAATGGCCATCTAAAAACTATATTTATATTCTTGTGATTGCTAGAGGAAGTTGTTTCTTTTTTAAGCAGTGGCTAAGCCACTTTCTAGATTCATATAAGCACTTGCACTACTTATCAGAGTCTCAAGTTTTAAATTTTAAGGATCTTTTAATTTTGTAATTAGAAGACCAAACTAGCCAAGTACTTAACTTTGTATCATGGATAATTTCAGAAACCTCCCTTGATGTTTTTAACAATTGCAGAGAGCTCCCCTCAAGTTTTATAAATTACACCTACCTCCCTTGTTTTTACTATTCATGTAACAATACAGGCCCAATAAGCTAGATTTTTTTTTAAAAATCCTGAACTACCGTTTTTGTACAATAACAAAACAAAAAGTACTTATAAATCACCTTTATCTACATTTGCATCAAACCAACAATACTATCAAACCAAGCAATTCCGTCAACATCATCATAGAAATTGTTTCTTGCAATCCACATGTTAAACTAGATCCGACACTGAAAAAATCATTTACTCATTCAGTAAAATTCTATAGGTCCCATGGAATGGTCAAACTTACAATCAGCTACCTATGTTTTCATAATCGTCAGCTTAGGATGTCAAGGCTGGTTCCACACAAATTCTTGTACACGAGCCATATTGTGGCCATCAAGGGAATCCTTAGGGGAGTTTCCTGAATTTGGATGGAATTAGTTAGGTTTAAAAGAATAAGTCATCCTTATGACTATTTAGATCTTCAAGAAATTCATTTTGCCAAAAACCAAATTCCATTCACAACCAATCATACCTCAAACTTCAAATCCAATGATGGAGACCATATTTGTATGAAATAATCTAGTCTACCACCAAATCCCCAAAAATAATAACATCTTAGGTTGCGTTAGATAAAATTGAAATCTAAAAACTGAAATATGAAAAATCTGAAGTTTGAATCCATTATATTACTGAATTGTTAAATACTAAATCAGATACATTTGAGTGTATATCACATTAAGTGATAAATAAATAGTTTATCACTTATTTTTTAGAACAAGTTTTGCTAAAAAATTCAATACCACTTAATTAATTTAGATGTTCTATTTTTTGTTATCAAATGCATCTGAACATATTAAGATCTAAACCCATTAAATTTAGAATTAATCTTATATACACTGTCAGTGTATACACTATCACCATTAGATATATGCTACATGTGTAAAATTTGAATTTGAAATCCAAAATTTACTCATGTGTCATTTATCCAATCGTGATAGTGTATACACTGACAATGTATATAAAATTTACTCTTAAATTTAAGTGCTAAATTGGGTTAGCAAACAGGATCTTAAATATAGAAAAGCTCTACTTCCACAGGAAAACCAAAACTAATTTTAAAAAGGAAGACAGGAAGAATTAAAAATACACACACACACACACAATAGAGTTAGAGGGATCAATTGTGGAATGGTTGGCAGTAGTAGTAGGCATTATTGGAGGGAATTGAGAGGGAGTTATGGAAGGAAAGTGGGTAGAGGGAGAAAGAGATGAGTTCATAGATAAATGAGAATAGAATGAGATTAAGGGAGAGAGAATAGACAGTCCTTGGTTGTGAGATGAAGAGATAGGGGTTCTACTTTTTTTTGTTTTGTTTTCCTATGTATATATTTCATTGCATTATATTGTGAATCATCTATTGGGTGAAGGTAATTATAGTCATATTATTGTGTCAAGAGAGGTCAGTGTAATTTTTAAAACTTGAGGAGAGCTAAGTGAAATTGTCATACACTTTAGGGGAGGTTTTTGAAATTATCCCTTTTTATTATTACTTCTCACGATGGTTGTTCATTTAATTTCATGGGATCTTGAAAATATGATAAATAACCTACACAACCTTGATACATACTAACCTTCACTTTGTCATGAGACGAAAATATGGAAATAAAAAAAAATTTCTTTGTTAAGTTGATGCTTAACCCAAAGTACAAACCTCAGGACTATTGGCACATTTTTATCCAACAGAAAAGTAAGAAATTAAAGGAGATGATAAGAACAACGAAATGTGGGAGTTAAAGAGTTAAATTTAAACTTTAGTGGCTGCATACATCAATTAATCTAAAATTAAGATGTGGACGCCATTAAACTTTGTGCAGTTTTAATCTCCGTCACCCATTATGAAGGCACATCCAAATTATTTATGGGTAACAATGTGCAAAATAATCTCATATTGGCGTATTTAATATTATCTTCTTAGTTAACTAATTTGCATGATGATGAAGTCGACCGCAGGCTAAGTAACATCAAAACTCTTGGACGATAAGTGAACTTAATGAAAAGTTGAGTGCTTCCTCCAACTTTTGGTTACTTTTTTTTCAAGTGTAAGTTACTTGTTGCTAATAAATTCAATGTATTTAGTAGAATTTAAAGGCCTTTTTTATTAGTTTTTTTTGGGGGGGGGGGTGGGTTTTATAGTTGATCATCAGTTATTGGTTTCCTGTATGGTATAGCTGATTCAGTTTCAAGTGAGAAGTTCACTATGTGGTTGATCATAACTTTTCTCCACTAGACAAGCCAAATAAAAGTGTGATTTTATTGGTTGTAAACAAATACATTAGTCTTATAGGAAAGGGGAACTTAGTTTACGTACTTTTTATGTAAACATACAAGTGGTCAGTTTAAGTATTACTCTATACATATCCCATAGCCAAACTTCTTACCGAAAGTTAACTTCTATATAACTTATTCCACTTGGAATAAAGATCAAAAAATTCTTAACTAATAGGAGACCGTCATTTCCTCATTTAACTTGAAAACAACTCAGCAAGCTGGCCTA
This sequence comes from Coffea arabica, assembly GCF_036785885.1. Classification (NCBI taxonomy): domain Eukaryota; kingdom Viridiplantae; phylum Streptophyta; class Magnoliopsida; order Gentianales; family Rubiaceae; genus Coffea; species Coffea arabica. The sequence goes on along the minus strand of NC_092323.1, from coordinate 14,089,348 downwards.
AAAAGTGAAAACCACTAAATCCAAAATAAGAGAGGGTCATTAAGGCAAGTCTATACTTATGAATCTTACAAAATTGTGAACATGTTTAATCGTCTTGAGGTCAACATGTCACTTCAATTCAAAGAGCAGAAGAAGTCAGGGACTTTGTGTTTCTTATCATAAAATGTTGAATTGCAATTAACATCCAATAATCAAACTGTAACTCATTTTTCTCCAACAGAAAAGCAAGAAATTTTTCAGGATGCACGACTAAAATTCCTTCGAAAGTCAAGGTAGATGATAAGAACCTATGTTTTCAGAACCGGACTGGATAGCGACTCGGCCGAGGTCAGGGGTCAGGGGTCAATGGGTTCGACCGGGGGTCGATAGGGGTCGAACCGGATGACGTCATAAATAAAAATTATTTAAAAATTAAAATATTATATATATAATATTTAATAATATGTTGATATTAATAAAGGTATATTCATATATATTTGATGTTTCAAATATATTTAATAAGAAAATACAAAGAAATTAGAACAATCAAGTAGCAATTTATATTATTTAATAAATATTAATAAGTTTAGAATTAAAATTATGAATTAAATTGAAAAATAACATCAAATTTTAGGACAATATTTATAAAGTATCAAATATTTGAGGTATATCAATAAGTTTTAATAATTTAGGGGGTCAAAACATAATATTAAAAAGTTTGAATTTTTTTTAAAAAAAACACTGTTGAACCGGAAAAATCGGTTTTTTTTCCGGTCAAACCCGATTTTTGACCGACTTTGATCGGGTTTTAAATTCCCGATTTTTTAGTATGACTCGGACCGGCTACCTGGCCGGTTCCCGGTTCGACCGGTTCGACCGGCCGGTCCGGTCCGAGTTTCAAAACAGAGATAAGAACAACCAAATGGTGGCAATTAGACTTTAATACTAAACTTCTTTAGTGGCTGCGTACATCAAATTAATATGTGGATAGGAACAAAAGAAAGCACTGATTTAGTCAACCAATAGAAGGACGGACTACGGAGCCTTGCATGGGGTGCTTAATTCAGGGTCCAAAAAAAGTGCTGGGGACCAAAACTTGTGCATTATTAATCTTTTTCACCCATAATGTAGACATGTTCCAATTGTTTATGGGACAAAATTATCTACAAGTGTGCAAAGTGAACTTATATTGGCAGATACAAATATTCTCTTTGGTCAATTAATTAATTCTTGATGAAGACCAACTACCTATGGGACAAAATTATCTACAAATGTGCAAAGTGAACTCATATTGGTAGATACAAATATTCGCTTTGGTCAATTAATTAAATCTTGATGAAGACTAACTACAGCTAAGGAAGAGGACAACTCTTTGTTAAATCATATGTGGGCTTAATCTAAAATGCTCTGTGCTAAGTGAAATTTGATTGCTTCCCGTAAATTTTCAGGTTCTTTATCCAATTTTAAGTTACTTCTTGTAATTAGTTTACAATGTGCTTAGCAGTAGAGTTTAAACCTGGGCACTTCACTTTTCTTTTCTTTTCTTTTTTGATAGCAAAAGCAACTAGATATCGCTGAACTTTAGACCTAGGCACTTGATCACTGATGTTTTTCCTTTGTCACCACATTAAGCAATATGCATGCACCACTCCTCCATGGAGATTTAGTCAATGAAGAAAGCGTTTTTTTTTTTGGGGGGGGGGGGGGGGTGGGGGTTGGGGGTTGATCATCACTCATTGGTTTCCTGTAAGCTGATTCAATTGCAAGTATGAAGTTCACTATGTGTTGGGATTATCACTTTTTTCCACTGGACAATTTGCTGCAGGCCATAAAAGTGTGATATTATTGGCTTCAAACCAATAATTAATGTTTAAAGAAATGTAAACTAAGCTCACATACTTTTCAAGAAAACCAACGACTAGTTCAAGTATTAATACATGCTATAGCTAAGCTTCGAACTTTCACTTGAAAATGACTCAGCATTCTTACCTAATACGAGACCACCATTTCCATATTCAACTCGAAAGCAACTCAACTGACGGGCCTAAAAAGTTTAAAAATTATTTAAACGATACAAGAGTGAACATTTGTAAGTGTATGGATCATAGAATTTATATTATACAGAAGGGATCTATTTATCCTTGATATTAAATTGTAGACCTAGTTGATGGTAGCCTAATTTAGTGACAGTAGAATGATAGACTTAATGATATCGAACTCAAATGATTACCCAATGACCTGTCATAAAGTTTATAAAATGGTTGGTGATTCTCTCATTTAGTTGCTAATACTGTTCTTATCAAGATTGTTGAATTTCAAGTAAACTAACAACAAGCTTCAAACAATCTTGATTAATGACAAAAATATGGTGATTAATACGTGCAACGTTAATATATATGATGTTACAATTGCTATAGAGTTCGAAAAGTACGAAAATCATGAGATACTAGGTAGCCCCCACGGGATAGCTCGGACGGTGTGCTCTCCCTCTTTAGGGTATGACCACTTACCTGGCAATCAGGGTTTGAGTCCCGTTGTTTACGTCTTCGGTGTGGAGTGGGGCCTCCTCTCCCGGAGCGCAGGGGAATTAGTCGGACTCCGTAAGGATTGACCCGGACATCCCTGTGTCGATAAAAAAAAAATAAAAAAAAATGAGATACTAGGTAAATTCAAATGGTAGCTTTGTCGTGCTAGTAAACATGAATAACAGGTAATGTAAGTTGTGAAAGCTGGTTATGCCATTTGCTCCAACTTCCAAGTACCAAACCAGTTTCAGAATTGTTATTATCTTGGAACACCGGGACACTTTGTTTAGGTGACTGCAGTGGTCTGATTATTGTACTGGTGAGGCTGTGTCCTGTTCTGTTTGTTGTTATTGATCATTGTTAAGTGAATTTTAAAAGAAAATTCGTACAAATTGACAAAAATATATACATATATATACATAAATTGCACCAAACTTGGCACCATTCATGCGTTTTTAGGAGTAAAGAAGACCAAATCTAGAACCAAAAAGCAAGTCTATACTATAAATTGCACCAACCGCAGCACCATTCAAGCTTTTTTAAGACTAAAGAGGACCAAATCCAGAACAAAAAATGCAAGTCTGTACTTTTCTTACAAAATTGAAAGCATGCTTTATCCATCTTCTTGCAGTCAACGTGCCACTGCCGCTGCCACCTAATTCAAAGAGAAGAAATCAGAAACCTTATGCTTCTTATGGTACAATGTCGAGGTGCAATTAACGTAGAATCGCCAAACTGTCGGTCATTGATTGGTGGATTATGGTTTTGACAATTTGGCAAGCTTACTAGAAGCACTCAATGGCAATAATTTTAATAGTTTAGCCCTCTTTCGGACTAAGCTGACAGCTAAAACCAGTAATGTCCAACCATGCACGGTCCATTCTTGACAATATCATTAACCAAAACGTACAAATTTTTTTTTTTTTAAAGATAACCAACTTTTTATGTATCCCCACTTACTTCAATTAATTATCTGTGTTCTAAACCGCCATGCATGAATAAGATATGCAACCAAAATCGTCAGCCATCAATTAGTTACAAAAAAGGCAAAAATTCAGCCCTCTATAAAGTCCTCCACAAGGGACTTCAAATCCCACATTGTAAAACACTAGACTAGAGCATTCCAATTGTTTGATTCTTTCATATCAGAATATTTGAGCTATGGCATCCACCGGTGCAAGCTATGCTCACATTTACGTGCAACAAAAGCGTCAAGAGGAGAAACTTAAGAGAAAGGAAGAGGAAAGAGCAAGAAAGAATGGCGGAGGAGTGGAAGAAAAGTTAATCGAAGATAGTAGCAATATTTGTGGTAATAAGAACAACAAAATTCACCCTGGGGGCTTTGTTTCTCCTAATGCTAACAAGGGCAGTTCTGGAAGGAGAAACGATTGACTTTGTTGCTTAATTTAGTGAGATGAAGCCTGCTTGTCAATAGCATGTCTACATGCAATAAAGGGCTTCTGCGTGTAATTTGAGTTTTCTTGCTCAATTTGTGGGGTGTTCGTTGTATGTATTTTTGCTTGACCTGTATTAGTACGTTTTTTTCCCAAGTTGTGATAGTTTTCAATTTCTTTGATCGTTCTGGTGAGTTTTACTTTCCTGTCTACTCCAAAAGTATATCTATTTTGCTGTATATATACCATCTTATATTCCATGAATCACAGTGTGTTTTAATATAATTTCCGTAGTGATAAACATGTAAATGGATGAACTCACCTAATGAGTTTAGAGGCCAAATTTTCAATGGAAAGTGTTTCTTTGGATAGTTTGAGTTGCATTATGAGAGATTATAACTTGTAAAATAGTGTTTTTTTTTTTTTGGCAATGACAAAATAAAACAGATAATGAACTTTTGTATCACCAGTCTTAGCTCCCTTGTAGGTCGAAGTCGCATGAAGAAGCTTTAACTAAGCAACAAGGCTCTGATTGTTATTACTATTACCGGATTAAGCTTCCAAACAATTAATTGAACTCCTTTGACTAATTTCTCGATTATAAGTTAGTAAATAGAGTTATATAGAAGAATTATTTTTTGTCAAAAGAAAATGAGAAAAAAGGTAATGTAGTTAAACATCTCAAAAGGACAATTAATGCTTTTGCTTAATTATTGAAATTCTTCTTCTTTCAGTTAATTTAAAAAAGGGATAATTTCATAAACCTCCCATGAGATTTTTGACAATTTCACTCAGCTTCCCCCAATTTTAAAAAATTACACGGACCTCCCTTACTTTTACTATTTAATTAACAGTATAGACCCATCAAGCTAGAATTATACTTAAGTATCCTAAAATACCCTTATGCAATATCATGCATCAAAAGAAATTGAAAAAAAAAAAGGTTTAGTGATCAATTTAATAATAAAAAAAAGTAAAAAACACTTTCATCCAAACTTACTATATTTTCACGATAATTGTAAACCCAAAACCTCATCAACATGTTCAAGCAAATTTCAACTTAATCCTCAAAATTTACCAATTTTGGCATCACTAAAATCCCAAAATTTTACCAAAATTGCAGTCCAACTTAATCCCCAAATTCTATCAATTTCGGCATCATCAAAATCCCAAACTCTACCCGAATCACTTCCTTTACAAATCGACCATAACCACCACCACCAACTAAAATACCCTAAAAAAGCTTCCTGCCCCAAATTAACACTATATTTTGTCTATTGACTAATATCACACCTCAAATTATGAACCAACACCTATCCTCTATCACCTTCCTTGGATAGAAAAAGGACTTGGTCAACCACTATTGATGCCTATGTTAAGAGCAACCCCATGCTCCAATGGCGTTAGGAATAGAGAAACTAATCTTTGTGACAAACCACCACCCATACTCGTAAATCAAATAAAAATGAAACCAAATGAAGATATTAGATTTTAATGTGTAACAAACATAATAGCATAACCTAGATTCGTCCCTTTTTCTCTTCCAATCATAGCCCATTAATTTCATTTTTTGCTCCTCTATCACAACCATCTTCATCATCTCCATCTAATTTGATCATGAAATTTTCATTTGCTCCCAGAATTTGTAATTTTGGAAAATTTGATTCTTTAATGTATACAAATTATAATACGAGAAGAAATAAATAAGAGCGGCTGATAGTTAAGTACCATGGAAAGAGAGAAGTAGACAAAAAATAAACACCTCGAGTAGATTTGCATGGTGGTGTAGTTGATGGGTGGAGGAGACTATGGGGTTATACGCAGGAAGGAGAGAATCATAAGGGATAGAAAAAAGGGAGGAAAAGAGAAAAGAAACTGTTGTTAATTAAAGTAAGGTTGGGGATGATGACGAGTTGTTGCAGGTTTTTATTTTTTCTTTTACTTTTGGTTTGGTTTTTGTGTCTCACATATGTGGTAAATTATCTATTAAATAGAGGGTATTGTTGTCATTTTATTGAACCAAGGGAGGTCAGTGTAATTTTCTAAAATTGAAGGATGCCGAGTGAAATTGTCAAAAACCTCAAGGGAGGTTTTTGAAATTATCCCTTTAAAAAATTCTACTTCCTTTTCTACAAAATGAGCTACATCCTACATTAAAATAACATGCTATTGATTTCATGTCTTCATCACAGAGTAAAACAATACATCATTCAGTTGTAGAAATTGCACAGATACCTAAAAAATAAGGATAAAAATATCAAAATCCTCCACTTCATGGAGTAAAATAAGACAACATCGATAGCTCGCAACATAGTTAGCCTGTATATGGAAGTAGTAAACATCATTATACCTCTAGGGTGAATTTTGACCCATTTTACCTAGGGATGATTGTAGCTATAATATTTGGTAGCATAAAAATACAGCTATATTATTTGGTAAATATGTGAACTTCCTTCACTTAGGAATCCAAACCTTTTTTCTTCATTCTATTTGAAATACTTAAAACATTTGAAGCTGCAGTTGTCAGCCTCACCTGCATATGGCTGGCAAGCCATGAAGGTTGTTAATCTAGGAGGTTCAATAGAGTGTTGACAACGTTAAGTTTTTCTTACACAACTAAACCGAAAACTATACAAATTTTTCTTAATTTCCACAGTAACATTCTATGCTTAATGTGGATATTAAACACTTTTAGAAGGTTAAAACAATTTCCGATTAAGATTTGAAAAGAAAAGGATCAATTATTTATAAATATCAAGAAGAAGATTAAGACAAGAGTTTTGGCAGTTGAAGTTTCTTTTATTGCTTTAGCATAGGAGAGATAATTGAGGCAATATTGAGTTTTGTGTCCGTCCATTTTTTTTTACTGCTCCGTCCCTTTCACTTTGACAGTCTTATTTTTTTTTATCCATCCGGAATAATGGTTCACTTTCTAATTAAAGAATATAGTTAGTTTTTTAATTTCTCTAAAATATCTTTATTTAATGTACTTTATGAGTATGAACTACCTAATTTGATATAGTTAACTTTTCCAAAACGTAATTCAACTTTCCATCAATAATTACTTTGGCTATAGTGCAACTTTTCACAAACATTATTCTTGTAATTGATGTAAATGTAGGATGAGCAGTCAATATAAGGGTATTTTACAAAAACACTAAATTAGATTTATTCTTCTAACAAAGCTGACTAATTTTTCTTAAATTGTGTGAAAAAGAAAACAAAATTAAGACTATCAAATTGGGATGGGAGAATATGCAATTTCAATTTAAATCATTATTGTGTTCTGGAAATGCTCCTACAGAATTTTACTCTTGGTAAATGTGTTTGTAAAATTAAAAAAGAAAGAAAGAAAGAAAGATTTAGAGCACAAGCCAATGGGGTGGGTGAATGACTACCTACTGAAGTGTTCTATTTTTTTTTTTTTGGTGCTAAGGAGAGCCAATGGCTCATTACATGTGATTAAACGAGGGGAAGCCACTCCGCACACGTCCCGGCCTACAGAGGTGTTCTATTGAGGGTCCGAGGGGAACGCTGTTATTGTCTATCCATAATGCGTAAATCCATCCAACTTGCTGTCTGGCCGATCTTCAACTGCAAACAACCTCCACGTCAACTACAAAGTTGCTTGCGCGGAAACTCCTGTCGGCTCCACCTCTTCACCTCAGAATTCCACCGATTCGCTTCTCATTTTCTCCCTCAGTCATACTCAAGAACAAGCCCAAAATGGAAGATCACCAGGGCAAGCAGGTGGTGCTACTAACAGGGTGTTCAGGAGGGGGAATAGGCCACGCTCTAGCTCGAGCTTTTGCAGCCAAGAATTGCCTAGTTGTGGCCACAGCTCGATCGTTGTCCTCCATGGCTGATTTGTCAAATGACCCTCGTTTCTTTCTTCAAGAACTTGATATTTTGTCTGATCAAAGCGTGCATCGTGTGGTTTCCAGTGTTATTGAGAAGTTTGGACGGATTGATGTTGTTGTTAACAACGCTGGTGTTCAGTGCATTGGCCCTCTTGCTGAGGTCCCTTTGTCTAATGCTCAACAAACCTTCGATACTAATGTATTTGGTTAGAGTTTGATCATTGTTTAAATTGTTTTTTTTTTTTCAATTTCAATTTTTCCTTGCGTGTATACGGTTTTTGTTTAATTTATGTGGGTGGCCTGAATCTGTTTTTCTTAGATTTTTGCCCAATTTTGTACTGCTTTGAACTTTAAATATGGTGGTTGGGTTGTTTTACTATTTGTTGTCAGGTAGTTCAAGCTATTTGTCCTGACTAAATTGGTGTACTAATGGACTAAATTGGTGTAGTTGTTCATGGAGGGACATTGGTTTTTCAGTCAATGTAAGAACATATCTAGATAAGAAATAGTATTATGTTAGTACAATGTGAATCTAGCGACTGGAGACACCATTATTTCCGTCAATAAGGTGATGCATATACTTGAAGTGTCATGTTGCTATAATTAGTATCAACCTTAATACCTGTACCAAAATTCTGCTTTTAATTGGAAGGCTAAATGAAAAAGATCTTCAGAATCTATGGTTTAAGAATGATTTGACTTATTGTGTTTTGGTCAATGTTGTCATCTTAGTGGTTGAGTTTTTACATTGTTGAGAATAATTTGAATGCATCAATATGAATGCTGGGGAAATTCTATATGGAACTGGCAATTACGTTTACACTAAGATTTTCAGAAGCTTCGCGTGTGACTATATCAGGACTTTTGATCCAAATGAAAAACAACTATATCTGTCTTTCATTTCTATCAGTGTTTTGAAAGAATGATTTTGCTCCATGGCCTGAAAATTGTCTTTGAAGATGCTCCACAATGTTGGATCATGGCACAGTAAATCCACCACGAACCTTGTTACATCCATTCGCTTTGTCGCTTAAAGAATGTCATGATTTTCTAAGAGCCTGTCATACCACTCCCTATCCTCTCTTCTGATCTGATGCAAAGCAAATAGTCCAAGCATTGGTCATCAAGTTTCCCACACAATAACTGCACATCAATATTTACATTTGTTAGTTGATATAAACTTATTCAAGTGGCCAATCGCATACTAACTATTTCACATTTCTGAACATTTTCAACCAGCAGAAAAACTGTATGTTCTTGTTCTGATCCTCAAATGGCAATTGGCCTTTTTTAATTCATAAAACCAAGAATTTTTCTTTTGCCTTTTATGAGTCCTCCTTTCACATGCTTTGCTGGATTGTTTGTGCTGTTTTCCATCACTTGCATAGCTTGTATTTCTATGTTAAATTTCATTGGGGAAGATTATGCAGTGTACCTATATACCTCATTGACTGAAGCTGTCTTAGCTTCCTGTGTTTATTATGGTCTACTTATCTATGAATAGGTACCATGAGGTTGATTCAAGCTGTAATTCCTCATATGGAATCTAGGAAGAAGGGAAAGATTGTAAATGTTGGAAGTGTTACTGTCCTTGGCCCTGGACCCTGGGCGGGTGTTTATACTGCATCCAAAGCTGCTCTACATTCTTTAACCGACACTTTGAGGTTTGCGAAAATTTGCTGTTTTAAGATAAGTTCTTCCATCTTTTTTTTTTCATCACAAAAGCATTAAATTTCCCTTGCACCCAGCCCAAATGAGAAATAGAAAAGAAATGGGGCATAAGAGAGCATAATGGGGATGTGAAAGAAATGGGGCACAACAGAGCACACATTTGGGGTACAAGAGAGCATAATGGGGATGTGAAAGAAATGCCACAATGGAGTATAATGTGTCATATCAGCCCTATTGCTGGCTATCAGTAAATATGTGTTAGTCTGATGAAAAACACATTTTTGCTAGCAGAATCATGGTTGAACTTTTGGGAAGAGAAAATGAAGTGTAAAATTCAGGGGAAATATCCAGGATTGGATTTGGGGCACTTGTTTTCTTATTTTTCATAATGCAATTGGGAGAGGAATAAGATTATGAGGTTCAGAAAATCATTGTAAGAGCTGGAATCAGGACCCTTTACCAGTAGGCTAAACCTGATTTTCAGATTGGAACCTGCACAAGGTAACGGGGAGAATAAAATGCTCTGACTGGCTAGGCAGATTGCACATTCTCAGTGAAGTTCTTCTACATTATGTTGAGGGGTTATTTACTCAAATATTGCCTTTTATTTGAAATTAAATAAATATTGTTATTTTTTATGGACAACCAAGAATACAGAAGTCACCTTCCAATAAGTCACCTTCCATTGTCCAGAAGATTTTCTCATTTCCTTTACTTCATCTTCCCTTCCCAAAAACAAAGTATACTCCGTGTTTGGCTTTTTCTATGAAGAACAATTCCCCTATGACTGCAAAGGAACTCTGGGGTTTTTTGTGGTCCCATCCTTCAATTCACTCAACCCTGTGGTGGATTTTCATGGCTCTTCAACATGACTAAGAGAACAAAGAAGGTGACTAGAGTTGCAAAATTTAATAGCAGAAGTCATGGTGCTAAGTCTGCAAAAGCAGCACTAGCAAATATATATATATATATATATATATTTTTTCAAATTCTATGGCAAGCATTTGGTTAAAAAACAAGGCTGCTGAAGTTTGTGGATGCTGCAGCAATGTCAAAGCCGGAGGTTCTCTGTTTTGAGGAAAAAACTGGACTCAGTTATAGTAGATCTGCAAAAGGACATGATTTTCCTTGGGGAAGTTTACAAACTAGACTCTGCTAATGTTCTGACTGTCAGGAGCATCATCTGAAGGTTGAGAGAGCAGACTGAGAGTTAGAATAGTTTTGTGAAGCGGAGAGGAAGCATACATTAACTGAATTTGACTTCCATACTTTTGAACAACTATTTAAACCAACAGCTTTCTTTTCTCTTTTTCCCTTTTTCTTAATTCCAATATAATAAGGTAAAATTAAGTAAATGACCCCTTTGTTGAGGCTATGGCACTAAGGGAGTAGGAGAGAGACCATCTGGAAAGCGATACCCAAAGAAAACTAACATTTCTTTTTCTGTGTAAGGTCACTCAGGATGCCATTCTAACTGGTGAAATGATCTGCCCAACAGGTGGTTCATGTTAGCTGATGCTTTTTGTGAAAGAAATCTGAAGAAACTGCTAGTCTCTTATAGCTACACTGGAAATTTACTGAAGAGTTAAAACTTTACCTGGGTTGGGAAAAAAGCATTAGGAATGGCATTAGAAGGGTTAGCAAAGTAAAGCTGGGAATAGAACTAAGGATGGTTCCTCTTGTGACTTATGTGGACAGCCCGGAGGGTGAGGAATCATTGATCTTTTTAGTTCTGGACTGAAAATCGTTCAATGTAGCCTTTGCATACACTCGTATTGGAATTAAGTACTTTGGGTCGATTTGTCAGAGTTTTCTCCTTTTACTTTTCTCCACTATACTTCTTTACAGCCCCACTGGCTTTTGCTAAAGCTATAGTATGGAGAAAAGATCAACTTTCTCCTGCTTACCAATAAATCCATCCCTCTGCCATCTCCATTTCTTTGACTGATCTTCTGTTCGTGCTTGGATCTGGAACTTTAAGAAATTTGTGCTTGTATCTGGCTTGTGTACTTTAATACATGTTTTTCATGTTCTGGCAGACTCTTACTTAATATGTACCCATTCTCGACATACAGAATCTCAGAGCATGTTCTTATCCTCATCTGGAAGTCTTCATGCATGTTTTCTGAATAAAATACGAATATGTATACAGCAACATGATTGCATATGCATATTACTTTTGAGTGCGTTGAAGTTCTCTCAATTCAACTTTCTGTAATGTTTTATGCAGATTGGAACTTCGACCATTTGGAATTGATGTAATAAATGTTGTCCCTGGGGCTGTGAAGTCCAATATAGGAAATTCAGCTATCGCAACTTACATCAAAATGCCAGAGTGGAAGTTATACAAGCAATTTGAAGAATCAATCAAAGCCAGAGCATATTTCTCACAAGGCCAGAAAGCAACCCCAGCAGAAGAGTTTGCAAAGAAGACAGTCAATGAAGTTCTAAAGAAGAATCCACCTGCTTGGTTTTCTGCAGGGCAGTACTCTACTATAATGGCGATCATGTATCACCTGCCACTCTCTATTAAAGATTACATTCTCCGAAAGGCTATGAAGTGTTAAATAGCGTAAATTGAGAGAGACCATTTTCTTTCCGTTATCCTTTTACCATATTGCACTTTTCTCTACTCTTTGCCACCCATTTGTCTTGTTTGATGCAGAAAAGATTAGGTAATTGATTTCCTCTCCATATGGCATGCTTAAAGACAGTGCAGGCATGTCAATGCAAATTATCATGCTATGTATGTATAACCTAATGTATATCCTTTAGTAAAAGTAAACATAAAACGTTGTTGGTTATTGGAATTCCTTTTGTTTCTTTTGTCCTTGTTATTAATGACTGAGGAAGAACAGGGCCATACTTCTTAATTTGGCTACAAGTTGGAGATAGCACACATTGCACATATTCTGTGAGCCCTCTTTCCTGCTCATCTAACCAGCTCCCATCGTTCAACAGCTCCCCTGAGAACTTTCATATCTGGAAGAGGAGCATAGTGCGCTTTAAGCAGATTTGCAGGACAACCATTTGAGTTTCTTAAGAGATGGAAAATCACAAACCCTGTTCTGGTTCCTTACCAAGTGATCATCTTTTGCTGTAATTTCCTATTGTAAAGCTATGAACTCTATCTAGAACTCAGGAAGCTGTCGTTTTTCTCTCTATAATGTTTGAAAAGTTCCTGAGAATCAGTTCTTAGAGGCAAATGTCTTGATTCTGCTAGTCTCATTGTACTGAAAGTAAACTAATCCTGCAGTATGTCCAAGCTGACAGTTTGCCTGCTCAGTGAAATATGATCAGTCATCACAGTACATACTACCACCTCAAGTTCTTCCAAAGCTCATTAAGGAACAAATTCCCTGCATTGCTCTATATCATCATGTCCAGATTTTAGGTACACAAGCAGCTTAACACCATTCGCATGGACATTCAGCCTGGTTTTTAACTCCCACTGATGTCAAAGAAATATTTTCCGTCACCCTATGTCTTGCTACTAAGCTGCTGTAATCAAAAGAATGTGCTCAGCTTTTGCTATTAACTCCCTTTCCTCATCAAAAGTCTGCAAGTTTGCTACATATTACAAATAAAAGTCTGCTAAATGATTTGTGTTAAAATGATTATTCATAAATGATTTACGCTAAAATGTATTTTTTTTTTTTTTGCCCTTTTGGATATATGTATTATGCCCATGAGCTTAAAACATACACAATTTAAGAATTTGGACAAAAAAAATGTCAAAATCCTTGAAAGCTTTTAGATAATCATATGTCTTTTAAATAATTATCCAACATTTAAAACTCCATTTGCAAGTAGAAATGATACCATTTTTGCAACAATTAATAATTCTTCATTACATTAGGGAAGAAATTGTTCTTACTAAAAGTAAACTCCTCCTCTTATTAATGTTCCCTGTTACATCTAGGAAGAATACTCAACCCTTCTCTTGTTATGCAAGTTTGCCTATTTGTTTTTTGTAGCTTCTTACATGTTTCTGTTGAACTTTGTTAAGTTTATTATCACATCTTTGCTTTGTTAAGTACACCTCGCTTTCTCAGCGAATAAAATGGTTCATTCTTACCATAGAAGCAGAAAGAAGCAATGAAATAGATGAATGTTGATGTTAATGTAGAAGCAGAAAGGAAATCAGAATTACTGCACAACCGAAAAACATGGTTCAGTTTACTACAGTAGCAGAAAGAAGAAAGTGAAACAGATGAAAGTTTGCATAATCGAAGGGAGTGCCTTCCTGCCACTTTTTTTTTTTTTACCTTTTATCAGAATACCTGCCCAGCTCTTTAACCATAGATATCAAGTCATCACTAGCGCAAAAATTAATTTGCCCTGTTAAACAAGGAAAAATCACATTTCTCCTCCATTTCCAAGTTTGAGTGCTGCTAGATACTTCCTCAAGGTTCAGAAGTACTGGCAAAAGCACCCAAGGCCAAATGTTCTGACTGAACAACAGCTTCACAATGAAATTTTAAAAAGCAACATACAAGAAAGCTAAAACGAATTTACAACAAATTAACAAAAAGAAAGAAAGAAAGAAAGAAAGGAAGAAAAGAGCTAAAACGTCCGAGATTTGAATTACAAATGCAAAAATGTACCCCTTCAGACATAATTTTACAAGGTATTATAAATTTGAAAACAAAGGTAGGAGTTGGGGCAACAAGACAAACACTAATGACAAACAACAGCTGATGGAGCCGGTGCAATCTCCCTATGGTTCTAGTTTGGAACTAGGTTTCAAGATGAGAAAAGAAACAGCTATTTAAGGCCTGCACTACCAGTTGCTCTTCTGTCGATCTACCTGCATATTTATCCTTTAGTCCTATCTATGTATCAGCACAACAAAACCAATTAAATTCGCAAAACTTCATTGGTCCGCTTACAATCTATCCACCTCAAGATGCTACTTTCCTGCCACTGCAAATGAACATATTTCACTGTGTGTGATGCGGATGAGCATAATATACCATCCCAGTAGGCTGCTGCATAGGAGCTACTGGTCGGAAACTAGGGCCTGGTGGTGGAGGGGGTAATGGAACGGTGTGCTGCTGATTTAATGGTGATGGCTGGTGGCTCATTGTCAGAGGTTGTTGCTGATTTACTTGTAATTGCTGCTGAGTCAAGGGGGTCATCGGGCTCATCATGTATGCCGGGGGTGGTGGTGGTGGGGGTGGACCAGGAGGCAAAGGTGGAAAGCTACCATAGGCGTATGAACTCAAAGTTCCACCTGACGGTTGTATATATTGCTGTGAAGGTGGAGTAGAAAGTAAATGGTATTGAGCCTGAGAGTTGGTGATCTGAGCCTGTATGGTTGCTGGTGGTATCTTATAAAGGTTATTTTGTGAAGGATTGAGTTGCTTTCCTGGCAGGAAAACAATTGGATCTAGCATCGTTCCCTCTGCTTTTATCTCTGAATTTTTGGTTGCATTATTCGGCAGTGCAGGGTAAGGAGTGGATGCAGTTGATGACTTTGTCAAACCAGCATTCTTCTCCTGCTCAGCTGCAAATGTAGAAAGAACAGAACTCATAATATATTGTGAGGAGCTTGAAGCTGCAAGCATGTCCGCAACCTCAGCAGCAATTGCTGCAGTCGTTTTCTTGGTTGTTTGCCCAGTTTGTGCAGTTACATCAATTGATGATGCAGAAGTAACAGAAGATCTTGAATCTACTACATAGGTTTCATCTTCTAAATGCTTCCTCCTGTTGCTGGCCAACTCTTGCTGTGCTTGAGCGACCTGAAAACCACTTTAATTGACACATTAGCATCATACAGAACCTGATTTTTTTGAAATAGTTGTAATGTCCAGCAAAGCCCCCACATCAAATACAAAAGTGAAGGTCAATAGAAAAGAGAAAAGAAAAATAACAGAGTTGAACAAATCCACGGAGTTTTGCCAGGTGCACAAATTGCTCATCGCTAAATGAAGTATTCTTTGTTAGACAGTGAAAGTTTCTTATCGAGAATGAAAACAATGGCTCTGAGGTATGATTCAATGTCAGGCCAGGTATGCTTCAGAAGCAATATCATTTCAAGCATAACAAAGAGAAAATTCTCTTTAAAAAGGAATACAATAAAGAGATGTTAATGTAGTAAGAAAAAATCTATAAAAAATAAGTTCCTCCCAAGAGAAACACATAATTTGAAACTTCTGATGTCTGTGATTTGTAACCATAAGATTATTAACTAATTAATACCAACCCTATTTATCAAGTATTGTTTACTGACTGCCAATTACAGAAGAAAAAAATAATAAAACAAAAACAGCCGGTATTTGCCAACATAATTACCACTGACTACCATCTGAATGGGAAAAAAATCCCAACTAGGAGTCAAAGGATGCTATACTTGAGCCAACAGGAAGAAATGCTGATCCTGAGCTCATTCATGTTTGGACTGGAAGCTCATCCATATTTAACTGGATTTAGTCATACTTTGATTTCATCCCTGTTTATTCTGTTTTGTTCTAGAAGCTAAGTGTGCTCAAATTTAATGATAGCTAACAGATGAACTGAAACTTGTAGCAATCCTAGCTCAACCTGCAAAGCAACAGGCCTTTTAAAAATGTCTTCCTAATTTTTGAAATTCACTTAACTTTTAAATCTCCATTTTTACATAGTTTTGCTCCACTTCCTTATTCCTGGGATGAGGGAGAATGGAACATGGGCTGGTTCACAAAACCTTCTCAAGTTGGCTTAAGCTTGATCTAGGAGAAGTTTGAACTTTGAGAAGGCGGGACACAACCTCTTAGAAATAATGAGCAAGACTGTTTGCCATCTAAAAACCAGAATATTCATGCATGTTCACACTTATAACTGGGCATCTTTGTCTAAATGCATGTTTTGACAAATATGTTCTAAAGGTGATTTCTACTTCCCATAACTGAACAGTTTTATACCCGTAACGATACTCAACCTTCATTACACTCAAAAAAGGTAGATTTTAACTACACTTGATAGGTTAAAAGATGAAGGTGTTTATACTTGAGAGTGCAATAAACAACATATTAAGAAGATAGCTGGACAAATCACCAAGTCATGCATTCATTTTACCAATTCACATAACAGTGAACTTCTGAAGGGAAAAAACAATATTGGTAAAAAGGTTGCAGAATTTAACCTGTATCTGAGTACGAACATTCTCTAGCTCAGATTCCTGAGAAATCAAGAAACAAAAAACAAATTGCACCATTACTCAAATATTCATAACTGCTTTGATACAAAACTTAAACATGTCACAGCAAGACCATATAATACCTGTTCATGTAGTGCTTCTCGTAACTGAGATACAAGAGCCATTCTATTTGCTTCAACAACTTTAAGTTTATCAATAGACTGTTTTAATAATTTTTCTTCTTCTTCCAGTTCTTTGGCCAAAGTTTTGCGCTTTGGATCTTGTGCTGCATCAGAACACATAAATTGTTAATGTCAAACAAGTCTCCTTCTCTCCCTGATATGTAGCTATTTAGAATTCATAAAATACGGAGGTTAATTCTACATACCGTTTGAAAGGGCCACATCGATATCCCTTTCCATTTTGCTCACACGATGGACCACAGACATACATCTGTTCATCTCTTCACTTTCACTGCTTTGTTCACTGAGCACCAAGTGAATTGCTGTGACGATCTTTTCTGCTGTGCCTCCGACAGTCAATTTCTGCTTTCAAGAGATACATTAATGTTGAAAATATGTAAAGCAAGAAAATAAAAATGCAATACAAGCTACAGGAATCAATGCAAGGCTTCAAATGAAGGATAAAAAACCATCATCCTCACCGTTTTTACAGTTCGTGAATCCCTCTTAACTATTCTGACAGAACGAGAACGTTTCCTCCCAAACTCCAAGGGTAGTGGTGACTCTTCTCCAAGCATTACATCTTTCAGGCTTTTTGCATGAGAGCCAAAAACTCTCCTTTCTTCCCATATATTAACCTAAATAATATTACATCATATTAATCCATAAAATTTCACTTAAAGCTGCAAAACCAACAACCTTGTATCACTAAATTCGAAATTTGGTGATCAGCATGATAAATGGATACCAGTGTTAGCTGACAGGTGATATTATACTTACTAAATACATCTATTATATCTCTTGTAGCACACACAAATTGCTTCTTTTTTCATGTACCCTTTTGCATGAGCAGGCATGCAATCATTTATTTGACAATTCAAATAGTAAGCATTTGTTACAAATATCTGGGGTTCTAATGTTTTGCATGCTTTTAGCTTTTCTCCAGTTTGTCACTTTTGAGTTTGCAACAATATAAGGTATGGATTAGGAATTAAGGGGACTGATCTTGCAGAAGAAACAAAGAGACAAAAGACGTACCAATCGGGAGACAACACTTTTCCCATGATCATCACCTTTCTCAAAAATGTCTTTGAGTGCCGAAGGGAGAACATTCCAAAATCCAGTAACAAATTCATTTCCATTGCGCTTGCTATTCTGTAGGATATCATTTGCAAGATACAGAAGAGGAACTTTGTGAGTCATGTCTGAACTATGAAATTGTTTATCCCATGTCGAAACAACCTGCTCTGCTTTAGTGCGGTGGAAAATGCACCAATGTGACAACGCTTTTCGAAGAGGTCAAGATAAACAAGGCTAACATGAAATATAGCCAAATAAACTAACTCAATAAAGACGCAAAAACATTAATGGCCAGATAAAAATGGACAGCTTAGAGTAGATTAGAGATTAACTGCATAACATGCTTCATGAACATGTCTCTCACCAGAAAAGAAAAAGATCAACATCAAATATACAACCAACACATTTTGTAACCAGGGAAGGTAGAATTTAGAACTATATATCCTCCCAACTCAGGTTCTTGACAACTGGTGACCAAAAAATAATTTCCCAAAGATAACTATTGTTCCAAGATAGAAACTTTAAACACGTGTGGACAGAAGCACATAAAAATAAGTTGTGACTACAGGCTCTTGGAAGTTAGGTTTTAAGAGGAAAAATATGTTATCAAAATGTAATCAAATTTCCATAAGGCAGTTGTTGAATTTTACATTCACTGAACCCTAGTCTGTATTTTGCATGTAAACTACTCAAACCTTATTGTGATTCTATTTTCCAAGCAATGTGCTTGCATGCACTTTCATAGTCTTATTTCAAAAGTAACTTAAGCATCTTTGTTTTTCCCATTGACTAGATATTCCCATCAATTACGATAGTAGCTAATAAGAAATCTAAAAGATTTCGAATCCTAGAATTGGGTAATGGCTGAAATACATCTGGGAAAAGGAAAATGAAAACCAATTAATATTTTAAACCATAAAAAGAAACAATTAAGAAGAGTCAATTATCCATAGATGCTACATCAAAAGCTTAGCACCACATTGTTTCTAGCTCACTTGTCAACAAATTGTGGCCTCTAAAATCCAATTAAGATGGAAACATCACAGAAAACAATTTCTTCCAACAGTATCCCAGAATTTTTCTGCACTAGCAGAATGGTGACCGACAAAAAGACCACCACATCAAACATCGGTGGTCATAAGATTAATGAAAGAACAGGCACAGAAGTCAACTTATTAATGATACAGGTAATTATCCTATGATAATTGCCCAACTGAAGACCAAAATCCAAAAGTTATCATTTCTAACATTGTATGTTGCTAACTATAACCAAAACCCAAGAACAGCAAACTTGGCAAACATGAAGCAACATCCAAAAATTTATAAAAAGATTAAGAATTTCCAGAAAGACATGTCAGATCATCATGAAAGTACCAAAAACGTGAACTTAAATATACGCATAATTGCCTCTTGAATCGAAATCTCAGCTTCATGGTTTTCTTGATGGACAGGACTTAATCAGAACAAAACCCTAGAACCAACAGTAACTAGAAATGATAAACCTCCTAAAAACATATAGACACACCAAATTTCCCAGAAAGAGACATAAAAATAAATCATCACAAACACATATTCAAGTTGAAATTCAAATTAATCAGTCCACAAGACAAATAACTGCTGGGGAAATCTCCCAAGAAAACCAACTGCATGTATACCACCACAACAAATTTCAGAAGCATAAAAAAAAAAGGCCTAGAAAATTAAATTCTGAACCCAAGAAAAAAATCATGCAAAAAAAAATGTAGGATACTTTCGATACATTGCTGAGAGCTGTTGAGCTTTGAAAGCTTCTCGGCAAGTATCTCTTCAGTGAAAACACTATTCATCCCAACTGCCAAAAACAGCCCACCTGCACCGCCAACCTGTTGAAAAAGTAAAACCCACAAAATCAGTTGAATTTGGGGCTGAAAAAAGAATAAATTTCTCATCTTTAAGCAAGAAAACTAAAATGGTTTCTGGGAAACTACCTAATTGAGCAAAAGCTGAGAAGGGACTGATGAGAAATTGCATTGGCCAGCAAAGAATTAGCTATACAGAAGGGCTTTTATATACTACCCTAGCAAAGAAGGAAAGTAGTTGAGGGGGAAGAATTCACAGAATCCAAATCCCAAGTGGCAAATTTTGCTGATTTGTGTTCACACTACAGCCCTTCAAGAAAAAAGAAAATCAAAAACTTCAACAAGAGAGCTTAATTAAAGCTGGGATATGAGATACGAATTCAAAGAATCCAAGAAATGGTTGTAACGCTCTCTTTTGGAGTTTTGCAGGGAAGTAAAACAAGAGAGACGCATTGAACAGCAAAAAAACGAAAGAGAGGGAGCTTGCTGCAGATTGCTCCAGAGTTTGAAGTTCTTGAGGTAAATGGGCTTTTTTTCTTTCTTTCGTTTTTTTCATTTTTCTCCTCTCCCTCTCTTTTCTGGGACAGAAACGGATTATTATTATTATTTACTGTTTTCCGGTTTTAATTACAGTTACCGTAGTTGCATGTCACTATGACACCTTTAAGAGTACAGTTAATTTCCTACAAAAAAAAAAAAAAAAAGAGAGTACAGTTAATTTGAAAAAAAGTGTTTAAATATGAAGCTGCAATTGATTTAATTGTGTATGTTCATATGATAACATGGTAACCAAATTTAATTTTTTATCATTACTTTTGTATGTTTAATTGTAATATACATCTTTATGGTAAGTAAATATTTGTGATTTTGGAAATGGGAATTTAAGGAAGTATAGTGATGACTATAATCAATACTGGGATGAATCATTTAATTTCTTCTTATCTTAAAGAGTCTCGGCCACTAGATACATTTTTTTTTAATAAACAATGAAAATTGTTACTATTTGCACTTCTGTATTTGTTAATCGCATTCTCACTGTCATTTTAATCATATAATTTTCATTTATTAAATTATATGATAAAACAAATTATTAGAGTGCAAATAACAAAAAACAGAATACAAACAACATTTCCCTAAATATTTTTTAAACTTGTAAAGTAAATTTAGGTCGTGTTAACATTTTTTAGCAGCTAATCTCAACAGAAACAAGCCCCTGAAAATCACATGATGCGTTATAGATTTATCAAATAGACACACGGTTTCTGAAACTTCATAATATGCATTTGTCTGCATTATATACATCGCTAATAGCTGTTTTTATTTTTTATTTTTTTGGGAGGAAACAGTAGCTGTTTAACAATGTGGTTATGGATGTATAGAATTTTTAGAGTTACACCGCCCAATTAATTGTACCTTGTTTGCTGAGCTTTTACAAATTTTGCGATTGGATGATGTTGCAAACTTCAATTTCTGTATTACTGATAATGTATTGAATAGTCCAACTTCAGATTGAAGTCCATAATATTTTAGCTTTCAAGTTAGATTAGTGAAATGCTTTTCTATTTTTGACATCAAATGACATTTTAAAACTTTTTTGAGCATTAATCCGCTATATTACTTTGAATCACGGGGGAGAAAATGAGAGGAAGCAGATTGAGTCATGATCCTTCACAGCCAGACGGATTAAGGAGTGGACGAACGTTGGAGTCATAAGAAAACAAATGAAGTTTGAAGCTTCAATTGCATGCCATGAACTACATGCAAGTTCAGATTTATACGATGACAGTACATTTCTCTCATCCCCTAAAGCATAAGATTGTAACAACTCAGGTACAAACAAGGAGTCAAGAAATGGGTTTTCTAATTCAGCAAAGCAAGCCCAGAAAGTAGCAAGTCTAGTCAGAAGACCAGGTCCCATCTTATGCATTGCAAAACTTAATGTCAATTCAGCTTCAACCCAATAAACTCCTTGAAAAAACACAAATCCATCATCGAACCAGCTTCTCCAGAACCACCTTAACGGGAACATCCTACAAGCAAGACCTGCATACCTGCAAAGATGCAATTATAATGATACTTTCTTACCATTATCTTACATTCTCATGAAACCATTAGAAATCGAAGAGGAGCTTTGCTTTAAGTAACAGCCTAAGCCCTACTGCTTGCCAGTCTTTCCCTGAGCCTGGAGCTTTGCTGCAACTTGGCCATCAGACAGTGGTAAGTAGTAGATGCGCGGGGTTGCTTTAGTTTTCCTAAAGAGATCATCCAATGTCAAAATTGGCGGATCAATTTTCTCAGGAAGGGGAGGTGGTGGTGGTGGGAGAGTCAGCCGCTCCTTCACCGATGCAGGATGTTCCCTTGAAGGTGGTGGATTCGACAAGGGTGGCGGAGGGGGAAGTGGAGGCTGTGGAAGTTGCTGCTTTGGAAGCTGTGGCCTGGGAGAGGGTTGGGGATGCACATGCTGGGGAACAGGAGGGGCACCAGCACCTGAGCTTACAGGGGTTGCAGGAGACTGGGGAGGAGCCTCTGCACGCACTTTAACTTCCTGGGGGTCAACAAATTCAGCGACCAATAAGCGTCCCCCATTGGGTGGCCATTGCAAGTTGTATACAGCATTTCGTGTTTCTACAGCTTCTTCCACAGATGAATACTGCATGTAGAAAACCACAATGAGATGTCCAATCACACAAAATAGTCTTAAAATACTTGCAAACCCAAACGCTACTTGAATGGAAACACAGTCCCCAAATATTTACAGCATACAGATTGCCAATATTCAAACCAAATACAAGACAAATATAACAAAGATGCACAGAGAGAGAGAGATTACTCACAGATACATAGCAATGTGTTTTGATCTGATCCATCCAAAAATTGGTGACAGTCCCTGTCTTGCCAAGAAGTTCTTGGACAGCTTTCAATGTGAAAGGCCGCAGAAAACGATCAATTCTTAGAGAATCGGTCGGAGGCTTTGGTGATGGTGGCACTGTCACACGAGCAGCCAACTTTTATTGGAGAGAAATGGAATTCCATTTAACATATTTTGAAGCAAAACTAGAGAAACTTATTAAGAAAAATTTTATATAAAAAAATAAAGAAAATGAAATTACAAAAAATCATGTATTCTATACAGGATAGTGGTTCTAAAGAGATCAGTGGACTTCTTGAGCCTGCCAAATCCTTTTCAGAGTGAACATTAACCAGATATTCTGCTACAAAAACATCTTATACTTTTGTACAATGCAGCCAGAAGCATGATAAAACATTAACTCACCAACACGTTCGTTTGGCATTTCTTCACCGACTGTTGAATCAGACCTAGAGAAACTGCGCCTAAGTGCAGGTTGAAATATATCCTTTGGTGTAGTAGAAACATCAGTACTTTGTGGCTCAGGAATCTTTAACCCTTCTGAGTTCCATCGACGCTGCCTTTTTGCAATGTCATTGTTCCCAACTGTTTGTTGATCTGCAAAAGAGATCATTACAGATCATTATGTACAATTGCCAAAGAAACAGCCATTTCATAAGGCATAACATTATTATATAGTTTACCATTCACTTCAGTATTTAGAGATGTACTAAAACAGTTTACTGAAAAACAAATGTCTCTGGATATACTGCATTAAATTACCCTGGCAAAGATGCAACATATCCTACAGCAGTCTAACAATGAACAATATAGTAAAATAGATTCCATACAGCACAGTACGCATAAGCATATATTCTTGCATGCAGCATACCATACCAACAAGAATATGCACACACACACACCCCCCGTACTAGTAAAAAAGGGATAATTTCTTATCTCAATTTCAGTGGCAAGCTGGGTAAACCTAGATTAATGCTAGCTGAGACCAAATTTTCAAGGAGACACATCTGTATTCGTGCTAATCATAGTAATAATCCAAGATTCCTAAGCCAAAAGATATTTCCTTCACCAAGAACAATTGAAAGAGAGACACAAACAGATTTGGTCACTGCATAAAGGGGAAATCACATACTTTGCCACAGCAGTAAAGACAATAGACAAGACTTACAGGACCTAGAAGATCTTCAGATTACATTATGGACATTTAAGACCAGAAATAGGCGAGTTTTCAAAAAACATAGCTCATAATAAGGCAAACAAACACCTAAAAGAAGCAAAAGGCCACAACTAATGCATGACATGAGGAGCTTGAGGAGTAACAGGGAAGCAGGAAATCATGAACAATGGGATATAAACCTCACCATTTAACTTTCTTTTTACTGATGGTGCAGCAGGGACACCCTTGTCTTCAACAATAGCAACCTTCTTCTCAGCTGGAGCATCTTCGCTTAGAATATCAACGAGACCTTCATCCTTAGTTGTTGGTCCATCAACTTTTCCAGCCTCAATCCTTATTTCAACGGAATCCGTCTTAGAATTCATCTGCTTACTCTCCCTTACATCCTCCTCCATGTAATCACCAGAACTTCTGGCTACATTTGGTTTTTCTGAAAAACCCAAATCTCCAGTCTCATTTTTAGGAATAACATCTGCATTTTTGACATTACTACTACCTGTCTCTTTCAAAGATACCTTGTTAGCATGTGGCTCTTCAACATCCATTGGATGTGATTTGCCACCTTGATGAACAACACTGCTAGACGATGGCTGCACCATCTCAGGCTTAACATCTACTTCTAGTTTGACATCATCAGCAATTATATTATCCTTTAGTTCATTGTTTTCAATAATTGAGACAGTATCAGTAGAAATAGAATCAGATTTTACTTGAAGCCCTAAAACAGGCTTGACCTCAGATACCTGGTTATTTGTATCATATACGTTGTCTTTAGCATCCACATGTAAGGGCTTCGAATCGTCATTCTCCAGCTGAGCCTGCAAACCATGACTCTCATTATGAGGCACGGTCTTCTGCAAGTCTTCCTCACCCATAGTTATGACAGGCTCCAGATTCTGGGTGAAAAAGTCACTGGTTTCCTTATCAGTAACTTGATCTGTCTGCTTCCCTTCCAACCCAGCAGAATAAGAATCATCTACCCCTTCCTCTTCTCTAAGTTTCTCTTCAATTGACCCTTGGCCCTCATTGATGTCAACATTAAGCATGTTGCCACCGACTTTTTCATTTACAGGCACACCATGGTTAATTGAATCAGGCGCGTTACTCCTCTCTTGCTCATAGGTGACCCGGGGTTGCAAATCTTCATTTATTTCCTGAGTCGTAGTATTACCAATACCAATATTGCTCTGAGCACTATCACAAACATACGCTACTGTGCTTTCATGCCCAGTCAGCATCTCAGAAGGAAGAACAGAATCATGACCGTTGACATTATTCAGATCACTTCTCCCTTGCTCACCACGAATTGCTTCATCCAGCCGCTTGATTAAATCCTCTTTCAAACCCTTTGTCATCAATTTACGTCTCTTAAGTTCTTCCTTTAGTTCTGCAACCTTCCATTGATCAATGGGTCGACTGCCAAGAACAGGATAGGGTGAGGACATTTTGATAGTCCAAAAGTATACCTCAGACAGAAATTCACCCTGACCAAAGCATTAGATTCAAAAAACTTGTTAGATACTCAGGACAATTGACTGATAACCAAGTTATTGATATTTTCAAATGGAAGTCAAAAGGAAAAAAAAAACTATTCCCAAGCTAAACAAAAAAAAGAGCATGGGAGCAGTAGATTGCCTGAAGACAACACAACCTAGCCATTTAATATTTCATTTGTAACATAAAAAGTAAAAGTAATGGAATATATGTAAAAGGATAAAGTAAAAATTCAAGTAGAACCCAATTTGCACACATATTCCAAACCTTGAAAGCCAGCAGATACTATGTCACTAGCTGCTCTAAATCTAAACCCATCTTTCAAAGTTCGTTTCAGAACCAAAACTAGAAAGTAATACGAAGTCAATGACAAGATCCAAGCATATCATCGCTTAGAATTTGGTTTACATCGAAAACAGAAACGGTTTAATCACTATGTCATTAAGTCAAAATAATTCGAGTTGGTACAAGAGCTAACTTGAATAAAGCATGCATTTTCCTTGTATTCCCCAAGAACCAGCAACCAAATTGGAGTCCAATGGCTAACTTCTAATGCAATAATCAGTAAAAATAAAAGCCATTATCATCCCACAATTTACCTTACACTTACAATCCTACAATCCTCTAAATCTGTGCCATTAAAGGACAAAAAAAAATAAATCATATACCACAGAAGAAGACCCAAGAATGATTAAACTAAAAATTACAACTCCAACGAACTATTAATTAGCTGAGACATGATTTAATCTTTAGTCAACAACTAAACCATCAACTGTCAGCATAAAGGCAACAATCGAAAGAAAAAAAAAGAATAAAAAAATACGTGCAAGAACGGAAATGAATAATGCGAAACAAAAGCTTACAGAGATAACTCGAAATTCGGAGGCTTGAATGTATATGTGAATATAAGGAAAACCCTAGGTTCAATCACAACACACAAAAATAAGCATCAGACGAAGAATCAAAACACGAAAAATAGAAAAGACAAATGGAAATAAACAGAAAAAAGAAACAGAGCAATCGAAAGAAGAAGAAGAAGAAGAAGAAGAAGGCAACGATGATTTTATGCGGGAATTTTTGGGATTGCCGTGAAAAAGGGGACTGGGAGTTTTTAGGGTTTTCGTTCGGTGGGGGGTTTGAGCTCTACTGTGTGACTGTGTGTTTGCGTCACATTATATACTACTTGCCCTCGTGGCGACGGATGAAGACAGGAGAAGAGAGGAGAGAAGGGGGCTATTTTATATAGGAAGTCAAGAGGACTGAAGGGCATGGAATGGGAATTTATGGAATTACCTGAATGCCCTTGTGTTCCAGTTTTAGTGTGTGACTGTGTGTTTGCGTCACATTTATATTAGCCTTCTACATGGAAAGTCTTTTCTTTTTCTTTTTTTTTTCAGCCAACAACAATAACATTTCTATAAACTATTTTAGCCTAATCTAAGAGGAGAGGGAGAGGGAAGCGACAAATAGTGGCTGGTGGGAGGTTAGGATCGAACCCTTGACCTCCCACCTCCATCAAGATTTAGATTTTAGAGATGTCTTGATGATCAATAAGCTTGGACTGTTGGCTCGACATCCGAAGTCAAGAGGACTGAAGTATTGAGTGGAAATTTGTGGAATTACCTGGATACCCTTGATGAATTTCTCTCTCCTTTTTTTTTTGGGCCTTTTTGATGAAACTTGATTGGACCTAAAAAGAATTTTGATTGGTAGAATCTTTGAGTTGAGGCTAATGTTCAAGTAAATCTTACTGCATGAATTGCATTTTTATTCTTTACTTGTTGTGAAAGCATAGGACTTTTAGGATTTGGATATAGAAGTTAAAATATGAGAACCATTTCATTAAGAGTTATTTAATTATTCTCAACTTGAAAAGATTTTTTTATAATTTAATTTAATATAGCGAAAGATATATAGGGTGGCTCTTGAATCTGTGGAACACTCGAAGATGAATGTCTTGTATTGATGATACAATTTCTAGAAACCTAAGGTTTTATTTACTTGTAATTTGATGTGATTGTCGAATATGACTCAAATAATTTAGGCATCTAACAAGTTTGAAGGATAAAAACGTAAATTTGAAAAGGAGGGGAGGATTTTATTAATATGAATGACCTTAAGGCCGATTTTGTCACCTTAAGAGATACAGGTTGGATAATATAATACTATTCTAGTATGAGGCTGTGGAATTTACATTAACATAAAAGAGGATGTGAAAGAGTGCCTGCAAAATTGAAATAGAACACAATGTTCCCAAAAACACGCTAAACTAGAATGTTACAAGGGGCAAAAAACCCAGAAAGCATGTAAAATCTTAACTTGCATGACATGAAAGATTTTCTACTTGTTCAGTACTGCTGCAGGATGACAAAATACAGCTGCAAGCTCTTTGATTCCTGAATGCATCACATGCTCAAAGTCCTCTATGTCCCTTATCAAAGAAAGAAAAGGAAAGCAGTCTCCTGGTTACTCACTTTCTTCTTTATCACTATCATCCAAGTACAAATGATTCATATTTCGTTCAAGTGGTGGAAGCCCATCATCAGAATCATTAGATGAGCCCTCATCCTCTTCAGAAGGTTCAACTTTTTCCCCTGAAACAGCAGAATGTGATATAATATCTCAAGCTAGTAAGAAGATGTAAAGCTGATTGAGATTTGCTCTTTGTGAGAAGAGTGTGTGAATACCATCTACATTCTTGCGCGTCTACAAGTCATGACTACTATCCAAGTGCATGGCACAAGGTTGAACAGATAAACAAGAGTTATGACATGGTGACATTAGCATCATCGTCTTTTAATAGAAGAAGATCTACCTTGAGCATTTGTGGAAGTCCTAGTAATATGCGAGCTTTGCTGGGACAGCCAATCATTTTGGACTGAAATGATATCCGCACTATTTTTACATTCCGAGTATGACTTCAGAAGCTCTCTGCAAATATTGAGTTTGGGACATTGTCAAACTAGGCAACAGCTAGAAAAATTATCAAGAGTTATTAACACACAACAAGGTAAACAGACTCGTAGTAATTACTTGTCTTCTACTAAAGATTGGATGTCTAAACCATACACTAATAGCAGAAACAATCATTTACTCAGAAAAGGGACAAAGAGCCTCCAATTCAATTACATAGTCAACTCTCCTGCAATGGTTTTTGTTTGCTCTATAACAATGATGTTCTGGAAAGTAGGTTCTACTGCAGTGTACCAAAATAGAAGAGGACTATTAATATTCAACGGTGTCAGATAAATGTTCCAAAGGTTTAGGAGGGTACTTCTAAAGAATAAAAGAGATCCAGAGACTATTAGAGTTCAATCTTTGCTTGTTCAACTCATCCAGAATCCCCAAGAACCGTATCTCAACACAAAAACATGCACCTAATAGGCAATTGCAAAACCATTTAAGCTGAAAGGAATGAAAACCAAAAAGAGAGTATGAAAGAACTGAAATCAATTAGGAGATATTTCGATTATAAGTACAAGGTACCTGTTGAGGGACAAGAAAGCGTGACCCCATTTGAACTTGCCTAACAATATATTTGCAGTTTCCTCTTCACCACTGTTCAACCAGATAAAGAAATTTATGACATCAACATCCATGAAATAGAGCACCAGACAAAAATCAAAAGGATAAATAAGAACTTAAAAGGAAAAGAATGAAACAGGTGCTCAATCGAATGTCTCAGAAGCCATCAAGACTTCCAATGAGTGTTCCACAATAGGATAATCAGTCAAGATTAGCAAACTGTGGCTTGACATGAGCAAATTTTCATTTACCAGCGGATGGACAATGTCTCATTGGGTCCATATTATCTCAAAAGATGAAAGAACAGAAATATACGAACATATGCTTAGAATAACAAACTACAGGAACTTTAGGATTTCCTTTCTGTACAGGATTGAATAGGCAATTTTCACCATAATACGCCAAAAACTACTGATGCATACAAAAGCATTCGAAAAATTTCTCAACAATAACAGCATACAAGAACAAAATGGGTTCAATGAACAAGTTGGTTCCTTAACTAATATGAAGACTGAACACGGAAACATGGTAAGGCTGCTTCTCTTTCTTCTGTTAAAGATTGTCTGCCAATAATTAGGACGAGCAATACTATGATACTACAACAAAAATTGAGTGAGTGTAGCTCATATAATTTGTCTGAATTTGATTTTCAACACTTCTACAATCTGCTACTGCACAGCCATTGGATTATTTCTCATAGATCAGTGAAACACTATAAACTTGACTAGTGTGGAACACCACCTACAGGAAGATGAGGTACTACTAAGCATTAGAATAACAAGCCACAAATGATTATGTCCACTACCATATGATTAAAGCTGCAGCAAGTGCTTCAACACAAGATAGCTCACATGGACGACCATAGTTGACTGGATTTGCTGCTACCAACCATGGCACTGCATGACAGACAAATACTCAATTTAAGAGAAAAGATGTGGCAAATGAAAGAAACAAAGATGACTATATGAATACAAATCAAAAAGGAATCATTATATGTATATTGCTTAAAGTATATGTAATTGGTATATTCAACAAAATTCCACCTACACCCTTAGGAAAGTCTGACATGACGTTCAAGAACAATATTGATCACCTACAATCAGGACTAAGGCTAATCAAACCTTTTGAAACCTCAATGTGAGCCCAACTACTACTCTACTAGCGGTTAGTCTGCTCTTTTGCTAGTTCCCAACAAACCAAACCAAGGGAGAAAGTTGACCACTAAAACTTTAGCTTAATACAGGTACGCAAAAAATAGTGTCAGCCTTTATGATTTGACCCCCTGTCCAAGAAAATATATTAGTATGAACTAAATCTGGTAGTGCATAGCAAAGCAAAAAAGTATTCTCAGGCCAACAATTTCAGTTCTTCAATTACTATGGTCGAAATTTCCTTCGAAAATTGTACACATATAGGAGCTCAAGTTACAAGCACTACCATGGATACAATACTCAAATGTTGTGTTCAATTGCCAAAACATAATGAGAAGTGTAAAGATTGGCATAACAAAGTATGACAGTGTAGAATCAAGAATTAGCTCATGTACATGACAAAAGATGCCGTGTAATAAGACTCATAGCTGACAATAGCAACTGACTACCATTAATTCTAAACCAAAAAATTACGCTCTTTATTACTATCAAAACAATTTGTGACCAAAGTGGAACACCTTATACATTGTGGAGGATTAGGACTTCAATGATTTCAAAAGAAAACACTTTTCTTTTCCCTTCTTTTTGCACTTAATAAGGAAATTTCTGAGAAACAATGTCAATGGATGTTGCCAGAAGACAAGACATAATGCTGTCAGTGCATGGATAAGGCACATACAAAGGCGAGGAGCAGCACATCGCAGCTTAGCAAAAGGTACATCATCCAGACGTGCCCAAGAACAATCAACAACAGCTAATCCTTTCTTATTAATTAACGGTTGATCTTCTCTTGAGACGCACTGCACCCCAGCAGGACTGAAACATATGAATGGTACCAAAAATAAATAGCATAATACAGATAAAAATAAGTTAATAATAAAACAAAACAAAAGACATGATAAAGTAGGCCTGCAGATGTTTCAAAACTTTTTCATCCGATCATGCTAATTATCTAAACAAGAAATTTACATTTGCTTTTGCATTCAGTATCAAGGTCAAATAGCTTTCTTGGCAGGAACTAAAAAGCACATTTTTTCTGTTTTGTCATTTGGGATCTGTCATGATCACAAAACATATTGGAAAAAAGATCTGTTATTCTTTGGTGATCAGCAAGTCTACCAAATTATGTATGTAAAGATAATTTTCTGTTAAATTATTAGTGATAAACAATTCATCAAGTTTCATTACAGGCCCGAATGAGAGACGCATATTCCCTAAAGGCTCATAAATATCTTTTCACTGTTCTTCTAGATTTTTATTTTTCAACCATTCCTTTTGAACGTGAATTCTCAACTCTATTGGAGAATCGATCAGTCTTGCAAACACAAGACTGAGCCATTAGATAATTTAGTATCAACTAAATACTGTCTGCCAATATGACTGAGAGCAATGGACCTCCATGTGAAAGCACTTAGAGGTAGCTACACAGTTTTATGTCCTCAACACCATAAACAATATGAGGCTTACTTTCACAAAAAGCTTGCTCATTTCACTAAAATAAAAGGATATGAAGGCTTTAACATATAGGATATTGCTGCTCACTCCTAAGAACAGGATTCATGACATAGAGAGGTTCCTTGTGCCTCAAGTTAAGTTCAGGGACAAGAAAGTGCAGAAAGTAGGCGATATATAATGAGGAAAATATTCCTTTCTTCCTTCTTATAAAAGTTTTAGCCATAACTCAGATTCCATATTCATTCATAACCAGATTAAAGAATACAACACGTTTAATAAGACTACACCATGGTAAATACCTCAAGACAATGCCGCCAAAACCACTACCGACACGCAACTCCTGCAAAACATTGGCAGTCAACTAGTCAGAAGATTTTACTTTGGCATCATTCCCACAACCACCAAAAAAAGGAACAAAAACTCTGTAACTTGTTATACAAGAATATTAGTGTATCAACGGTCAACCAAAAAACAACATTTCCTACACATATTCAGAAAAGACTGATACTTTCTTTCAACAAACCAAATCTTGCAAGCTTGCGCCCCGTACACTTTTTCGCATCACACTGGCCAAAATCCTGGAAGAAACAAAGTGAAGCAGTTTACATTCAGCGAGAGATACTAAATTCGATAAAATTTGCTTTTTTTTCAAAATTGTAGCAACTTTATTCCAAGACTGACGAATTTCTTATAGTCCAAAAAATCACCATCTGAATACAACTATGACTCCCTGAAGCACACTCTTTCACAGTCTAAATCTGGAACGGGTAAAATTTTGTTTGACAATCCATAAAACTTCAAGGTTACAATTTCCAAAAATGTTGTTCCCAACTTAATAAAAGACCATCCCGTTAACAATTCTTTTTTTCTTTTATTTTGTCAATAATACAAAATAAACGCAACTACAGAAAGAAAGCATTTTATTCAAAGTACTGCAACTTTCAGTGCATACCCACATAGCAAGCTGAATTGTAGGACCTGCTGGCACTGCTGCTTCATCAGCATTCCCTTCTTTATTATCGCAACCGAACAAGGATATAAAATGGCAAACAATGCATGTAAGTAGACGAGTAACACATTAAACTTCCGCAGAATAATAAAATCAAACACCTTGTTTGCATAATTCTCCCTTGCAGGTAAAACACGGATAACCAAAACTAGAGACAGAACAAAGACATAAGATCAAATCCATACCTGGGTCAATCGGTAAAGACTCATCATTCCTAGGCAATTAAAACAACATTAAAAAGAAAAAATTTAGCAGTTTATATCAGAAAAAGACATAAAACAAGAAAGAGTCTTGAGTGTATGTTTGTACCAAGTTGGGTGAAGTGGTTGATGGGTTCGACTGGACTGGGCACCAGCAGCTCCACCCCGATGAGAGTGGTGATGGGTCTTGAACCGTCTCTGCTTATTGTTTCCCATTCTGATTGAAACTCAAATTGAAGTTGAGAAGAATTGCTTGGCCGGTTAAGCTAAACAAAACGACCTGTCGTGGCCTGTGAAGTGGGGAGGAAAGGACTGTTTGTTAACTGGAATTTGAACAGGGAAACTTTTGTGACTTTCTGACTTTTATAGATAAAAATTAAGCCCTTATATTTTTACTCTTGTCTCACCTTTGCCCTCTCTGATTTCATTATTATCATTTTACCCCTTCTTAGACCTTGAGGGACAAAAGTAGTGCCCCTTGTATTGGTTATCTTTTTCCCCTTCTCTTTTTTGGTTCTAATCGTTGATAATTGACAATGCGATCTCTAGCTTGACCGACATAAGCCGTGAAAGAGTTTGCGGGGTTTTATTCCCCCGTTCCACTCCGATACTTAAGCTAGTTATTGATTGAAAGTAATAAGTATTTACTAGTTGGATGGTCGGTTGCGTAACTCTTTTGTAAATAGTGGAAGAGTATATATAGTTGAGGAAGATATGAGGGAGATGAGGAGGTTTACTCCCTAATAGCTACTAAGAGACGGTTTATGGCTGCGGTATCAGATGCAGGCCTAAATAGTAGGGTGGCTGATAGTCATATCACTGTCGGTCCTAAGTAGAATAGGCAGCCAAGGTGTTTGGGGGCCTTAGGTGAAGGTAGGAATATAGTGAAATAGCTATTTGGGATGAGCTCTACCTCGGCTGAGAATGAAAGAGACAATCTTGTCTAAACGGGCTGTTTGGGCTAATGGGGTCTGAACAGGTCAAGGCGTCCACAATAATCTTTGGCAATAACAAGAGTTATTAATTTCTCATATCTATATATATGAATGTGTATATCTACATGTATGTACGTAATACTTATAATTCTGAGGCATGCATAACACTTTTTTTTTCCTTTTTAGCCCTATATTTCACATAGTTAACCTGTTTTTTTTCCCTCTCAATAATTCTCACCTTAATAGCTATTGAAAATGTTTTTTTAGCCCTATATTTAGTTTGTTACCAATTTGAGCTCTCAATATTATTGGTAATTACTCTTGAAATTAAGAGGATACGATAACTTTCCATTAATTAGTTTTCCTTCTGAATATGGTAAGCTAATTAATAAGCATCGAGTATTGAAACAGGGTTGGACCAATATAATTTGTAATTATCTTTTCGATTTAAGGGGGATTCTAAGTAATACGATAGGAAAAAGGAGGAAGGGAAGAGTATGATAGTCGAACTTGGAACTTTTAGTTACATCTTGAAGTTTTCAAGTAAATGGCTGAGCTGGTAAAGATTGGGTTGGACCATTGCACATTGCAAGGAGAAAAGGAAGGAATGCGGGTGGTAATGATCTTAGAAATGCCGGTTTTCATTTTCTTTGAAAGGTGGAATTAGAATCGAACCTTTAAGAACAATAATTACAGTTATGGTTTTAGAACCTCTAGTTCTAATTCCAGCTTTGGTCCCAATTACTTCTGGATACATTTTAATTCTTTTTTGCTTCCAGTTTTGGTTCTTTCTGGACAAATGTATCACTTGTGGTTACAAAATTAATTCAAAGAGAATAAGACAATGAATTTAGAATAAGGAGAAACTAAAGCAAAAAAAAAAAAAAGGCTTTTATTATATTATGTGTTGTTGAGAAAAGAAGATATGATACAAAAAATTTTTAATAAACACCTCAAATTTTTTGAACATTTTAAATTAAAGAAAATGTGCGCCATTTTCTTATTGTAATTGAAATGGAAAATAAAAAATATCTAAGACATGATGATGGTTAAACCATGGACAACGAAACTGGGCGGGCTGATAAAGATTGAGTTGGGCCATTGCATCTTGTAAATTTTCGGCTAAATTGGTATGGGCTAACGTATGGTCTTCATCTCAACTTTGATTTATTCTAGCAAAACAAAGGCCCAATCTGATCGCATGTTGTCATGCGTTTATAAAAAATGAAGCGCTTTTAAGCACTAAAAATATTTTTGATAACTGATTTTCTGCAACATAAATAACTAGTTTACCTTTGACAGTCATATTGAATTTTCAAGCTCTCTTTTTTCTGCTATGAATGTTCTAATTAACACTTTTCTTGCAAGGTGATAACATATTGTATCTTAAAGTTCAGGTATAATGAGAATTTTACCCTTTTTTGGACCATTCAATACTTGCATTTTACAATCTTAAACGTGACTATTGCATTAATTTTAATCAGTCTATATGCAGAATTAACGAAGCACTTAACCTATGTGCTTTTTTTTATTATTATTTATATGGCATACTCTCATTACTCCCTGGTCTTGTATTTAGATTTTTTTCCTATTCAATTTTCTTTTTTTTTAAAAAAAAAAATTAGGACTTGGTGGCTAAAAATACTATTGCGAGGAGTATTTTTTTTTAGTACAAATATCAACAGTTTAAAAGAATCACATTTTGGTCCAATTCAGGAATTGACCTAACAAAATAGGGCCAACATCCCTCTTCGTTATTGGGTTATTAATTTGAGTTTCTTCTACCAATTTTTGAGAGTTTAGCTACAGTAGCATTGTGAGTTGTGATAGTTGTAATTCTCATAATTTGTGGGTTAGTTATTAGTTAATTGTATTATTCCTACTTGTATTGTATGGTATACTTTGATTAGTATAGTATTTTATTTTTCAAGAAGGAGAATATTTCAGGTGCTAACTTCCCTAGATAGAATGAAAGAGGCTAAGCCCTACTAAGAAAATAAGCATGTCCAAATCAAGCTTATTAGTGTCAAAATATTAATGTTGATAATTAATAACAATAATCAGTAGTCAAACTGGAAAGTTTTGAGGATAACTCTTATTTTAAAAAAGAGTAGATGCTGATCATAGCCTTAATTAAGGATAACTGTTAATTTTGGGTGTTGACCCATGACAATCTTTGCTTCTCAGCATTTCGCCTCCTCTCATTCTTCCAACATTAAATCATGTAAATTAACAATAAAAAAAAACCATTTTCCATCTGACTATGTTTACAAGTAGACTTACCAACAATTGAATAGACCTGATCGAAGTGATAGCTTAAGTAGACCTTTATCAACGATATTTACACATATGAACATACACCTTAACATTCTCTAGGCTACAATATTTAACAAGTAATTTCCATTATAAATCAGTCAAAACTCCTTCTTTTATACTCTATCTCTTGAAATAACTCTTCTTCAGCTGAATTTCCAACCTTTTCATTTGTTTGTATAGAAGGTACTTGAAAATTGGTATTGGAGTTAAACATTTGGAACATATTGACTTTCTAAAACAAATATAATGAATATGTAAGACTATTATTGATTTTTTTTTTGTGAATTATCTGTACTTGCACAAGTTCACACTAATGAAATAAAAGTAAAAAAGTTTTGCTAATCCACTTATTCCAAGTCCGAGAAGAGAAACATATTTCGGTATCCTAAGCTTATTGAATGGATTCCTAGCTCACTTCTTTGATGCAAGCAACTTAATTTGACATGCTATACTCGTTTCTCACTCTCTATTTTAGTGTACTCAATACATGAGAATAGTGCTGTGAGAAAAATCAGAAGTGACATAGAAATTAGGATTTTAGCATGAGCATCGAATCCTTTGGCTGATAGTTGGAGGTGAGAAGGATGTGAGGAAGGATAGGAGAGTAAAAATAAAATAAAAATAAAAAAGCATTTTAGCATGAATTGGGATAGAAGGTGCAAAACCTCGTAAAAAATTACTTGTATAAATCGCCAATACCTAATAATTTAATGCAATAATACCTTGACTTTTTAAGTGCAAAAAATAAATTGTCCAATATTAGACACGAACACATGGGTGCACAAGGGCAAGGCTTGACTTCTCCCTAGTGAATTCTCTCTCAATTTCCTGCAATCCGCATTTGGATGTATGACACATATTTTCATTTATTAACAAATGTTAGGATTAATCAAATTTAAAATGATCATATTCCTTTCTAATAAATAAAGATATATGACATGTATTTAGTTGTGCGTTGTGAAAAATAGAAAGAAGCCAAATCCCACTAGGGCACACCAACAAACAAGTGGTATTAAGAAAAAACTGAAAATTAAAAAAAAAAAGGCTTTCTAATGAAGAATTACGATGTTTAAATTTGAAAGATATGTGGACGGCACTTCCCAAATAAGGTACTGGAAAGGGATTTGGGGCAGGAACAATTGTAGGAAGCAACTGTTCTGGAAGGTTAATGGCCAAGATTTGGCAACAAAAAAAAATATAAGGTCCAAATTTTATTTTGTACATCATTTTTAACACCATATGTGGGGTCTACAAAAATTTGTTTTATAGTTACACGTTGTGCAAAATGAGTTATATCGTGTGCAAATTAAGTTACATCATGTGCAAAATGCACAAATCGATCCCGACGATTTCTCTCTCTGTTGTCTACTCCAGCTCCAAATCCACTGGAAGGCAAGTCTGCCCGAATTCAGAACAGCTAAGATTGGAAGGAATAATTATATATATTGTAGCTTATCATGACAATACATGTGACAGCCCCACCTCCCCCTAAAGCGAACCAGAAGGTTCGGCGGGCCGCCTGCCTAACTCTCGCCGGGACTCACTCACTCCCTACAGTTCTCAAACTAATTACAAGGCACAACTCAAATAATACATCAAATTCTCCAAGAATTACATATCATAAGCGAAGCGGAAACTAATTCTAAACGTGGAACGTATATATACATCCCTTCAAGTCCAAACATGTATACAATCCCAACTATTACACAGAATAAATCCAAATCTAAACTATACAAGATATACGCCTTCCAATCACACAAAGAACCAAATACAAGTTCTTCCTTTGCTTCAATCCCTGTGGGGAGAAAAAAATAATTGGGAGTGAGCTAAAAGCTCAGTGAGTAACCAGTAAAATCAGAAATTAAATAAGTTTCACAATAGTGCATTTAGATGATGACATGAATCAGTAATCAAATGTACATTTAATGCTTATGTGAACCAGTGAAATCACCGTACTTAGAATTCCAATGCTCCAACGGATCCAAAAAAGTCAAACAGTACAAGGGAGCCAATTGCTCCAACTAAACAGTAGTGGAGACGTTGCTCCGAAGAACTCATCGGAGTCAAGTTATGTTATGGCATACACACATACACAAATGATATGCAAATTGAGCGACCAATGCAAGAATTAGTTATGCAATCGGGTAAGCGATGCAAGAAATAGTTCAAAAGTAACTTTGGAAATAGTTGAGGGGTCACTCACCAACCACGGCTCAGGAACCATCCATCATATATCATTGCCTTGTTCAAGTCCAAGCCCTTCATCTCAAACTCAAAGTAAGCAAATGCTTTCAAAGATCAGACAGCATATCCCCTTAATTTCCTTACTTTTCCATCCTACAAGCAACACCAATTCATCTCAAATCAACCACATACACATAATAGACTATCAAATACACCTTTCAGCACAATAACCACAACTGAAGCTACACTTATCGGATTGAAACGAATCTTATGACATTTCGAAGCCAAGACATGTACCTACATTTCTCATGAAAACCTCCAAAGCCAAATCATGCATTTTCAGGGTCGAAAATGGAAATTTTCACGAAAACAGAAATCTGGGCGCGAAACAGGGTTCATGGGCAGTCAGGGGTATTTCTATCATTTCACATGCTACAGTACTCGGATCGAGTTGAATTTTGCAGGCAGCTAGTTAACACCATTTGCTACAACTTTCATGTTTTAACCTAAGTCTGATTCGGCCTCTAACATGCTCGAATAAATCCAGTCAGAACAAGGCATATTTAAACCCTGAATCTGGAATTTCCGCACAAAACTGAAATTTTCCGCAAACAATCGTAACTAACATATACAAGCTTCAGTTTACACCATTACAAGCCATCATACCATGATTAAACCATGATCATCATATAAAATCGAAAAAATCTCCATTAAATCAGAAATTTAACAAACACTACTT
This sequence comes from Coffea arabica, assembly GCF_036785885.1. Taxonomy (NCBI): domain Eukaryota; kingdom Viridiplantae; phylum Streptophyta; class Magnoliopsida; order Gentianales; family Rubiaceae; genus Coffea; species Coffea arabica. The sequence goes on along the minus strand of NC_092323.1, from coordinate 14,050,645 downwards.
AAACCCATGAAGTCTTCCACAAATTAACATGTTAAGCCACTAGAAATCACTAATCTATCTTTATTAAGAACAAAAGGGAAATTTCTTAGCAACTTACCTTTACAACTCAAGAAAGATAGTAGCTTAGGTTTCTTTCTCGCAAAACAACTCCACCAACTACTTCAATACTACTAAGAGAATGGTTTTTATGGAGCAAATCAAGGTTTTAACGGTTGGATTGTGAGATTGAGCAAGATTGGATGAAGAAAGTTGGAGGTTTTTTTCTTCTTTTCTCTCCCTAGAAGCTCGGCCAAAGGGGCTAAGAATGAAAAAATATTTTGGTCAAAATTAGCTTTAAGAAGGTAAAAATATCTTGGTCAAAAGTCCAAGGATGAATTGAATGGTGACACTTGTCACCTTTTAGCTTAAAGCTTATCTCTTTGTCTCTCTAATACTAATCCATATAGGTAATTTCTAATTATCTCTTAGCACCTTGTAAAATAATATCACTTAATACAAAACTCCAACAAATTGTCAAAAATATATTGCATTTACCGCAATAGCGGGTCCAACGTCCATAATATACTTCAAACTCAACGTGGATTAACTTGTATCAAGAAAATGATTTGAAAACTATATTCTCTTATAAAAATGTATAAGAAATTAATATATTGGAGAAATGCATAAAATTATAGACGAGGAAACAAAATAATGTCTCGAAAATATATAAAAATTTTCGGGTTCTCACACTCATTCTTTCGGGACGTCACAATACATCGGTGATCATTGATCACCCAATGGCCAAGTGGGGTGTTGACTATCCAGCTTCCGAGGAATAACTGACTTGATTTAGGATATTCAGGGGGACATTAAACAATTGCGCAAATTTATAGTGGGTATAATTGCTCTTCTTTATTGTAATCTGCTTTGACAAATATAGTAAGTGACAATTTGTATGACGCATCTGGTAAGATTGCAGCTCTCCTGTTGGTTTTTAAAACTCTTGCAACTTTCTTAGAATTGACCCGTAGAAGATACACTAGATTAACTGTTGGATTACATTGTACTTGTAGGATAGTTAAACTATAAATCAAGTGGACTATGTAAATAAAAAATTTTTGATAATCAAGTGGACACATCATTAGTACACTTAAATCGCATCTAACTTATTATATGAATATGCACACTCATATTTATTACATCTTCTTCTATATTTAGATACTTTTTTAAATTAATTATATTTTTTGAAAAAAATAAAAACTATTAACAGTGTATGTCGGGCAGTCGTAGCCAAATCGTAGTGAGATCAATAGAGGCTGATTCACATTAGATTTGTAGATTTTGCAGATTTGCTATTTCTGTGACATATTGATTATGTATTTTTTTTTTTTATCGTTAGTACATATCTCATAAATGAAATGGTAGTCTCTATATAACAAAAAGGAAATGTGGCATACTTATAGGTTTGATGACTCAAAAGGATAAAAATGCTATGAAAGAGATAAGACGATTACATGTGTAATTCAAACAAAATCGGTAGAATGTGATATTTGTGAGAGTTTGATGATTCAATCTTACACCTTCACTGCTAAAAAAATTATTAAAAACAAAAAGGTTGGACGACCAATATAACACACTTATCAACCTAAGGTAGACTAGGAGATGTTCACCGTGCTTGCGCACGGTGGTACGTTGTAAGTATGCCCAGGTTGAGAGGACAGCAAGCATTTATTTAAAAATAAATTTTTTGTACAGAGAAATTATTTAGCTGACCGTGCTTGTTTTTGAATTCTTAACAGGGTTACAGAATATATATTGCAAATGTAAGCACATTTGTATTTTTTATCTTATAACATTTGACATGCACTTTGGTAGCTCGTTAGGAGTGAGTACGGAGGCATTGAGGTTCGAAAAAAGAAATGTTTGGAAGCATTCGCGTGTTGGGGGTAACTTTTTCAGCAGGAGAGAATTTGATTTGGTAAGTGGATTTTCGTTAGTGGATGGCGTTGTCATAACAGGCAATTGTATGAGAGCCGAAACACCAGACAGAGAAACATCAACTCAATGGATACAGAACCTGGTAAAGATGCTCGATGACCACCCAAAGTAACATTGGCAGGATCAACAAAAGAACTTTGTTTAGGAGGTGGACACTGTTTGGTTCCAACATTAGCACGATAGGCACTACATGGCTGATCAGAACCAGCAGAAACACGAACACCTGTGTGTATGCCTGGTGAAGCCGCTTCCTGGACATCAGCTCCGCGTTTTCTTTTTGAGAGGCGAGCTGTAGGTCCAGGACCAGAAGGAGCAAGGGCCATATTTTTTTTCTTTGCAGCATTAGCTTCCCTGCGGCGCCGCAAGAGGCCATCCTTCTTTTCCGGTGGCATTTCTGCATAACGCTGCCGACGCTTGGCATTTCTATCCATTAAGCTGGGACGGCCAAATTAAACAGTTCACCGGCTCCCAGATACAAGTCAGCAAGCAGCAAAAAAACACCATAACATCGACAAGACACGAAGGCTAAACAACACCGACAACAGCACAACACCACAAGACCGACAACACCGACAGGCTAGCAGACAAATTATGCAATCGAGGTGACCGAAACAATGCCAACAAGAAAGGAGCGGCAAAAGCTAGCAGAACAAACAGGGTAGCTTGCAGGGGGGAAAAAAAGAATAGGCTAAACAAATTGGGCAAAAAGATTGAATGAGCATGGAGGTCAAGCTGAAAAGCTTACACAGGTTGAAGAGCAGAGAGTACGTACAACTCCAGGAGACGCAGCACACAATCTGCATGCAATAAAGGGAAGAAGCACACAAAATGCGGCGTCAGTGCGAAACAGAGGAAAAAGAATCCAACATCTGCATATAAACTTCGAGCGTAGAACAGCCAATATAAATGTAAAAGACATAAGTACGATTTCTTAGCTCAACTGGGAGAAAAAGCACAACTAATATAAAACAGCAAGGACTCATCTATAAAAGCGAGTTTCAGTGGAAAAAGGCATGACATTTTTTGTAAGAGGCAAAACCCAGCAGGAAATAACAAAGAACAATTAAAGGAACAAGTTGGCAAACACAATGCACACTATATAACCACCTAAGCAGCCGACACAGAGCTAACGAAAACCATTTAAACAGCAGATGCCATGGCAAAGCAATATAATAATAGAAACCAAGCTTGCTAATGAAAAATGCTAACCAGCAAACAAGTCAAACCGAATGCAGATTGGTAGAAGAATGGGCTGATTAAGATCAAAACCTGGATTAGCACGAAATAAGAACTAAAAGATGATAAAAGAAGGCTAAAGCGGAAAATAACGAACACCTCTTCCAGCCAACAGCAACAAGGAGTATATCGACACTGATGCTAACAGTCCAAAAAGTGTAGGAAAACCAGGGAAGGCCGAGAAACAGGCGAAAAATGAGCCGCTGGAGAGGAATGTATAATGGTAGAAGCTTGCATGAGGATACGAATGAAAATGGTACGTTCCATCCCTATGCATGACGAAAAGGTGGGCAAAGGAGCTTCATGAAAAGACGCAAAGAGCGCTCGTGCGCCACAAATTCGAGGAATCATCAGGGCGGCTGAAGGCAGAATAGCCAACGAACGTATAGCTGGCTGTGTACCCGAAGGAAGCACCGATAACTCAATTAAGTTCAGGCAACTCGTTAGCTACTCTTAATAGGAAGCTAATCATCATTACCCTGCTTTTAACAGCTCCATAAAAAGCATCATGCCTTTCGATAAGGCTGGCGGTAATTCATTTAAGTTCTGGCATCTCGTTATCTACTTTTAATAGGAAGCTAATCATCATTACCCAGCTTTTAACAGCTCCATAAAAAGCATCGTGGCTTTCTATAAGGTCGTCAGTAAAGACACAATAATTGCCGTAAGGTTCCAAGGACAAAAAGCGGTTGATGGTTTTTTTTTGTTCCAAGAAACAAGAAAAGAACAAGGGACGCATATGCCATCTCATGGGCTACTCTCACAACCCGCACGTGAGAAAGACACGGAGGACGACCATGCTTTGGCACCCTCTTCCCAGTTTATATACATTCTTTAAACTAAGTGCTTAGGAAAGTCTCCAAGGGTGCGTGGTTTTGGTGATGTGTCAGTTCATGATTTGCTGAAATGTTGTCGTCCTCCAGCTGCTCACGTGACTTGATGGTTGGAAATTGGGATGTGAATTCCGTTTGTGAGCCACCGAGTCTTTTTGCTTGCATCCAACCCACTAAAGAGAGTGATAATAGTAGTAATAGTCATTTTTCTTTTTCAAACACTGTGGTTGGGCGGTTGGGCCTATGTCTCTTTCCCACCTTACCTAATGTCAGCTTTTTTGGTCACACCTACTGGATCAGAACCATCATTTATCCCTCCCTCTTTGTTCATCGTCTCTCTCTCTCTCTCTCTCTCTCTTTCTCTTCGTTTCTTCATCTCCGATGAGAAAGCCCCCTTCTTCTCTTTCTCTTTTCTTTGTCTTCGTCTTCTGATGGAGAATAATGATAAGCCAAAAAAGATGGTTTATGTATATACTTTTAAAGGTTCTTGTTTCTTCCTTTGCAGAACTTCTCTAGCCCTCATTTTTTTCTTTTTTTTTTAAATGGGTTGTAGTTGTCTAATTTACATATTTCTCATATTGCAGGTGACAAATTGGAAATTACTTCTGGCAACCTGATGACATCTTGCAAGTCTTTTGTTTCCTTTTCTAAAGTGCATTCTGTATGCTTAAAAGTTTTGATTCTTCTAATTCCTCCACTTTCTTATGCCCGAGTTCTTTTGTACTTTTTTTTTTTTGTTTTCTGAGAAACCGTGTTGTGGGTTTTTCTGTTTTTTCCCAATAGAGCAAGGGATCAATGATAAAGGAGGCATCTTTTTCAGGTTTGAGGTTATGTTTAATAGTTTTTATCAATGATTTTTTAAATCAATAGCCTATTGTTGTTTTTTTGCTTGAACTATTTTTATTTATCGGTAGCCTTCTTGATTTTCAAGTTTAGAAGAGATTTTTGCAGTTTTTTTGGACAAAAACAGCTTGGATGAGTTTTTAGGAAAATTGCCTTGGTGAGTTTCTTGCTACAGATTTATGTGTTTTGGACTATTGTTATCTAAGTGCTTTTGTAACGTTGTCTTTTTTATGAACTGACTTCAAGTTTTTTCCTCGTTTTTTTATAACTGCTGTTGGTATATGCTTTTGCCGTTGTGGCGAGTTCATTTTAAACTTCCTGCCTTTTTCTTTCTGTTTTCAGTTTTTCTTTCTATTCTTGTGATTGCCTGTTTTACATCCGTATGGTATGCCTTTCTTTGTAGAATTCGCTGGCCTTTTGATTCTTGCAAGGAGCCTTCTTTGAAGCTAATCCTTTATCATTTGTTGGGACAGGAATTCTGTTGCAGGTCAGATGCTTGTTTATTTGTCTTGTTTGCTTTTTCCTTTTGTCGTACATTCTTTATTTAGTTGCCACTTTTGCTTTTCCGTTTTTAGTTCATGCATGAGTATCACCTCTGCGTAATAGTTGTTAACTCACATGTAAGAGTTGCCATGCATGGTTTAAAAAATTTATGCTCTGTTCTTTTTGCTTCTTACTTTTTGGCAATAGGCTGGTATGCATGCATGTTTTTTATTTCATTGTATCATATATCTTATGTTCTTTACAGCAGTTCGTAAATGTTGTTTTTGTTCTTCTTTGCAATCATTTGACTATAGTTTTTGGTGGCTATTGTAAATTGCCATTGGCTGATTTTTTTTTTTTTGGACTGATGGTTCTTAGTCATTTAAGTCAGGTGGATAGAAATACTATTCGTCAAAAATGGTATGTTGAAATGTCACAGAGTGAGAAGGCTGTGCTTTCATGTCGGAGGCGTGAAGCCAGGCTTTTGGAAAAAAAGGGAGAAATCCTCACGCTCTTATGTTCATAGGGTACCGTTTGGTTGCATAGAAGCTGGTGTTTTTTTTCCTGGTTCTACTCTTGAGGGCGATAGCAAGCTACTCTTGAAGGCTATGGTTTTACTCCTCGAGGTATATGTGCCGTTGTAGTATTTTACTTGTCTATTCTGTATCTGTTAGTTTATTTAGCCTTGTGTCAGATCATTATCTTTGAATGGCTTCACATTTCTGTGCCATTTACGATTGAAGCCATCTATTTTTGCACATTACAGCAGCTCCATTGAATGACATAGTTCAGGTTACAAAAGGTCAACCAAAATCTAGTGTTGGAAAAAAAACTGTCTTCTCATCTTTGGCCGAACGTTTGGCCTTCTATTAATGATCAGCCTTCTTAGCACAGTCATAAAGAAGTCTTACCTAAAGGATTGCCTGACCTTTTAGATAACATTACAGTCTTCAATAAGAACGAACAAACTTGGGATTCTCAAAATGTCAACCAAATAACATACTTCAATCTTTAAAGGACTCAAACTCTGGAATCCTTAACTCTTTGAACACTCCGTCTTTAAATCGTTTGTCCAGAGACTGTGTTTCCTCTTCTATTGCATTGAATCCCTGATCTTTCAGCATTCCGCGAGGTAGAGATATTACTGCATCCAACAAATCATTCTTCTAGCTTTTCTTATTCAGCCTTTAGTATCGTTGTCTTTCATAAACTATTCTTAAGAAAATAAGGCTGTCTATTTATGCACGTTGCAGCAACTCCATTCAATGACAGAGCTCAGTGTTAGAAATGTCAGATAGAAACTAATGCTGGAAAAAGGAAGAAAAAGGAAAAAAAAGGACATCTATCTTTTGATTCCTTACCTAATGACCAGCCTTGTAAGCGGAGGCATGGAAATGCATTGTCTAAGACATGGTCTCCTGTTTCAGAAGTTAACATTGCGATCTCTTAAGACAATGAACAAACCTGTGGTGCTTGATGTTAAAATACAGCTAACATCTTTGAACCTACGCGGAACTTGAATTCTAAAATTCTTGGTTCTTTGCAGAGTCCATTTTTGAATTGCTCGTCAAATGACTGTATTTATTCTTCTACTACATTGAATCTCCAGTCTTCTAGTACTTCTCAAGACACAAATATTATTATATGTACCAATTATTTTGCTTGCTTTTCTTGTTCAATCTCCGGTACTTAAAAAAAATTCTTCTCCACTTCTAAGATAATGTTGTGTCTTTTGGGCACCTTATTAGGATTTGCCATTGCAGATATCCCATTGATTCAGAAAAATATGGTGGTTCATTCTCAAATAATAAATGATGTGTCGACTAACAAAGATGGGACCAGCAAATCATCTGATATTCCTGTTGGTTTTGCAACTTGAATGAAGGATCATACAAATGTTATGCCGACAAGAACGACGCAGTCAGGTTAGTTGATATGTAGGTTATGCTGAAAGGGGGCAAAAGCGTTTCATCCTTGTTGGAGTATCGTATATGTGATGAATATGTATTTCTGTCCTTGAAATATTAAAAAAAAAAAGAGCAGCTGCTTATAAAATCCTTGAGCATTAACTGCCTTAAGCTTGATTATGCTACTATTTGATCATTTGTTTCAGGAGGGCTCCCACAATATATGTTAACATTTTCTCTTGGGAAGCTGCAACACAATTTCCAATAGCAACACAGACGGCAAGAGGAGGGGCAAGTTTCTCTTGCTACTGTTACTGACTGTCCATTTGAGTATCAATGTTAATTATTATATATTCTAAGCTGAATATTCTGCGGATCTTGGCAGATGCAATGGGGCTTGGGAAAACTGTGATGACTATTGCTCTGATTCTTGCAAGGCAAGGCAGAGGTACCCTGAGGATTAAGAATCAATTGCCAAAAGTGAGGGTGATACAGAGTACATCAAGAAAAAGAAAAAGGAATCTGATCTCAAACCTTTTAGAAAAGTGAAAGGCAGCACCCTCATTATTTGTCCTATGGCGTTGCTTGGCCAGCGGAAGGTGAGTCCCTATAATATATTTGATTCAGCCAGAATAACAAAGTTTTCTGAGTTTGTATGCATTCTGAATAGGTTTAGCTACATTGTTCTGAAACTGCATTACTAATTTTTTGATCGTATGTTAGTTAATGGATAGGCACAAGGATATACTGTCGTCTTCTGTGAATAAGAATTTACTGAATGAACAGGATGAACTTGAAACACACTCAAAGCCAGATAGCATCTCCGTTTCTGTCTTTTTTGGTGGGGATCGGAGCAGTGACCCTAGAGTGATTGCTGAACCTAATGTGGTCTTGACCACATACAGTGTCTTAACGGCTGCTTGTAAGAATATAAGCTAGCTATTTCCATTTTTTGTTACTTTCCACCACCAAAATCCATTTACTTGTAGCTTATAAGAATGAAAAGCTGGCCATTTCCATTTTTTTAAGTTTCCACCACTTAAATCCAATTGCTAATGCTGCTTGTTCTTTTCCCCTGTTGAAACATTTTTAATGATTACTATTTTATATGTTCAACACAGGATGGGGAGAAGAGCATTTTCCACAGAGTTGACTGGTACAGAGTGGTTTTGGATGAAGCTCATACCATCAAGTCCTATAAAACTCTAGGTGCCCAGGCTGCCTTCAAATTGTCATCCTATTGCATGTGGTGTCTTACTGGTACCCCTCTTCAGGTATGGCAGCAGCAAAGAATTCTGGCATTAGTTGAACAAGTGCCGGAGTAATGTTTTTCCTGATTGTTATTAAACCACTGGCTATTGTCTAGCATGTATCAATTAAGGTCATTATCAATTGCTGCAGAACAAGTTGGAAGACCTTTATAACCTACTTTACTTCTTGCATGTTGAACCATGGTGTAACTAGGCTTGGTGAGCTTATTATTATTATTTTTTTGACAATTTTATGGCTGATGCTCGAGATGATTTAAAAACAAGCAGTTACTATTCAGTTTTTGCGTTACATTTCCTAGAAAAATTGTTCAAAGAGTTAAAGATGGCCAAATCTTTTTTTTTTTTTGTTTATTGTTATTTTTTTAATCAACATTATAACGCAAATGAGCTTGTTCCCTCGCTCTTCCCATTTGCTGAAATTTGTTTACTGCTTGTTATAGGTGGCAAAAACTGATTCAGAAGCCATATGAGAGTGGTGATTATAGAGGGATAAAGCTTATCAAGGCTATTTGGAGGCCACTAAAGCTCTACTATTTACAGACAGAAGTGATTATCATTTCTTTTTATGTAATAACTGTTTCCTTCTATTTCTTCAACAGCTTATAGTACTTTCTTTTTTTATCTCCACCAAAATGTAGATTTAACTCAACATCTCCTGACTACTCTACAGGGAAATATGGTTATGTGTTACATCAAGCCTTCTCCTTCTAGATTTAGACTGACCAGATATGTAGCTCATGAAATAATCACTGCCTATGGATGAAGCTCTCAATATTGACAACCTCAACATCAACAATCTCAAGATTAATGACTGACAATCTACTTGTTGTGTTATTTTTAATTGTACCTTTGCTACATCGACGATCTACAGTCTACTTATTATCTGTTTTTGGTCATAAGTTTTGCCCAATAAGCTAATAAGATATTTGGAATGTGAAAAACAGTTTTTCAAAAACAGGTGCAAAAACACTCAATCCAAACGCAGCCTTTACTACATCTATAGTCTATTATGTCCTTTATTATACTTTTCGATTTCATTTTTTTTTTCTAGATTCTTATTAGCTTATTGGGCAAAACTAGGCATGCCAGTCTTCGAATTCTACACCGCGCGTACGCGCGGTGTACACCTCCTAGTGAAAGTATAAAGCACAAAGACCTTTCGTGCTTCTAATACATGCTTGTAAAGGTCATAAAAACCCAATAGCTAAAGGAGGTTTCCATGGTTGTTTACAATATTTGACGGAAGTAATATTACAATCAATCATCACTTAAAGAATAAGTATATGAACTTGAAATCTTGATAGAAGCTACCTTAACTGAATCCATTTAGAGGGCTTTCTCATCCCAGATTCGTGAGTTTTTTCTTGCACGAAGCATATGGACATTTGGCAAGTTTCTCTTTCCTTGTACGGGACCTGTTTCCACCAGTCGTCTGAAAATCATTGAACATATAGCCTAATTAAAATAAAAGGGGCAGGTATAAGAAATTAACCACATTTTTGTTCTTTTTTTGGGTGAAGAAGATTTTGTTTCCGAATTGTCATTGGACAAAAATGTTGTTATTGCCCTCTAGTTTGAGTTCTAGTTGTTCGATTTTTACTATGAATTCTGGTTTTAAGTTAGGTAAATTCCTGTGTACCTTTTTGTGGTTTCGTTTATTACCACATAATTTTCTTGATATTTCAAAATATTCAATAACCGCCAATGATTTATATAGAGTGCAAATTGATGGAAAGTATTTTCTATAACGACAATTGAAATGTCAACATTATCCTTAACGAAGTAATAAAAGGGTGATTACTTTGTATAAAATTATATGAGTATTATGTGACAAAACAATAGGAGGTTGTGATAAATTGCATCTGTGGCAATAAACCAAGCCTCCCAAAAAGGTAGCTGGTAGGGCATAAATAGAAACATTTTCTACTCAATTGACAAGTGCATAGTAACAAAAAAGAAAGGAAAAAAGACAACACCCCATATAAATTAAACGACCATTTAGTTTTCAATAGATATATTCAAAAATTTTCTTCTTTTTCAGTTTCCATATTCTGGACAAGGACTTGGAGATTAATAATATTACTTCCTTCCAAATAGTTAACTGTTGCTTATGAATTGTGATCATCCATCAGAGCTTTAGCAGAGCCTGTCGTATGTTATTTGCAAGAAACTCTGCAGTCACGCTGAATTTCTCATCCACCTACAATAAAAGTATAATTTCCATCAGGTATTCAGGTTCTAGTTCATTCATGGACTGCACTAATTAAAAAATTGTAGTTCTTACTAAAGTACCTGCGCAACTGCACCAATAAAGAGCATGCCATGCCCAAATTGCATAAAGCTGCTGCTGGTTATATTCAAATGAATCCTTTTCATTAGGGAACTGAATCCCAATAAGATCCCTTCGTGGTTCTTGCATTCGATTTTGATTAGCATATCACCTCCTGAGCTTGTTACTTGAACCTCAACAGATGATGAGGAGTGATGATCACAGCTACTGTTATTAGAGACGTTCTCCGCGGATGAAGATGAATTGTCGTTATTAGGACGAGGTTTCTTCATTGCAGAAACAAGCAATTCCTCCAGCTGATTCCTCTTTTTCTCTTCTTTCTCGAAAAACTTGACTCGTTTGTCGAGCTGTTTTATATGCTTTACAGCACCTCCAAGCACAGAAGCCTTGTCCAACTGCATGCCAAACAAAACAAATCTCAGTGCACCAACCCAAGCTAGGAAAAGCCATTCCATTGTAGTCATCTTGTTCTAGTGACTAATTAATTAGTTCTCTCAGCTTCAAGTTCATTCCCGGATTCACAATTACTAGCTAGCACATATTTTGTCGTTGTAGTTATGTGTTGTATGACCTTGTTATTAAATAGATGAATGACAAAATCTTTTGGCCTAACAATCTATACAAGAGAGGAATAGAGGAATAGGAACTCATTGTAACTAGTGAAACCAACTGAAAGTGAAACAAAAAGTGATAGACTCCAATGTGTTATAAATTGAATTATTTTAATACTCACAATATCATTGTTTCCTACAATATAATGTGTAAGTATGAACAAATATTGATAGGTTGCAATTTGATAGTTAATTTTATTATTAATTTTCCCTATTACTTAACCCAATGTGAATTAATTATTAGATTCTACTCACTTTTCGTAATTTGCATTTATTTCAGGGAGTAGAACAAAAATATCACAATAAAGGCCAATTTGACAGTTATCGAGAAAGAGTTCACATAGCAGGCAATCGAGGGCATTTCTGGAATAAGGAGATACAAGTCCTTTTTGGTAATTCGCAGATGGCAGCATTAAAAGGAGGAACGCAGGGCTGAAGTGGAGAGTCTTCTTCTTCCCCCTGGGGAAGCCGCCGCACAAGGCAGAGGAGAAGCACTATCTTGGAGAAAGCTTTTGCTGTTTGACTTTTCTTTTGTTAGTTTAGGAGTAGCTATAATGCTGCGCATGTCAGGAGCAATTGAGAATTGCTTTCTTTGACCTTTCTTTCTTTACCTTTTAGTACTTTGCTCCCCTCGGATGAGAGGACGAATTGAATTTCCCCAACTCTTGGAGACAATGGCCGTAACTACTGCCGCAATTTTGTTTGGGTTTTATTCATCAAATATGAACTAATTCTCTCACTCTAGTCAAGGAGCAACGGAGGCTTTGATTCGCCTAAAAATTGTGAGATCGTTTTAATTTTATCTTTTTCTCTTATTTATTGGTATTTGCATATTCTCTGGTTGCAGTGCTTATGGTTGTTTAATTAATTGATTGTCTTGGATCCGGATAATTAATTGATTTGATAATCTATTGTCATTTGAGGTATTAAATCCGTAATTGTTTAATTGCCTCAAAATAGTGACAACTGGCACGATTAGATTCGTGTCAGGGGAATACGCGGGCTAATCTAAAATAACCCTGGTAGTGTGTTATTTGGTTAGAATAGGGCTCCTCTAATACGTAAGGCAATTGGGGAATTAAATTCTATGGGCGTACCTAGGATTATTTCTCAATTAGAGCAGTGATTAACGGGCGTACCTTGATCACCGACACAGTAAGGAGGGGTTGACTGCCATCGCCTGTTTGGTAGTTATAACCTATTTATTAGTAAATAATTGGAATTGCCTTTGCTTATCGATGATCAATTGGGTGAACCGTTGCTGAAGTTATTTCTTGGCTAGATCCTTAATTATCACTCATTTGATTTCAGTAATTTGTTATTTAATTTTTAGTAGCTTTTTAGATTTTAGTTGAATTTCTTTGATTGTCACATCCTGCATAAAAACACCCCCTTGTCACTGTGAATTTGAAAAGAAACAATTACTCCCAATCCCTGTGGATTCGACCCTGCTTACCACTATCTACAGAAATTACTTTTAGTTTGAGCAGGTTTTATTATTGCACAGGCTTCGACAACCTGTCAAATATTATTCCAAAGAAATCTTTACCCTGTCACAATAAACAAACAATAGATCTCAGCTACTTCTAATCTCACTCACTTTCTTTAAGTCAGGAACTACAGCTGATAAAGCAGCGATATGCTTGGACAGCTTTTGTCGTCGTTTCCTTTCTGCTAAAATGTGATCTTGAGCCCGCACGGGTGTCCCAGAGAAACCCTTTTCAAAGGGGCTGCTGACACCATATTCTAGAGCTTCAGATGGTTCCTGATTAAAGGAATTGGGAGAAATATAAGAGTAGTATGCAGTTCCAAGATGCATCATCTTATCTGACTTGGTCTTGACAGTGTGTTTTGGGTAGTTGCAGGTCCCAGCCCCGAACGAAATAATTCTGGGGGACGGAGAAGAAGGGGGCTTTCGGGATGTGCAGATTAATCTCGAATCTTTGTCATTGTTGATGAGCTGGATGGGTTGGCTAAGACTAACGCCACTAGTTTGAGAAGCTTCATGAAGTTGCTTGTTCTTTATACTGGAGGATGGATGAATTGGGTAGCTCTCATGATCCGAGGAGGAGAATCGGTTGAAAAGGATGTCCTCGTTAACAGATTGGTCAATGGAGTTCATCATCGGCCACTGATAACAGAGGGCAGGAACATCCATTTCCTATAGAAATTGAAAAGTGGAGGTTGTCAAGGCAAGTATTCAGATATTGGAAGGCAGAACATACTTTCAGAAGTGGTCAGAAGTGAAAATCTAAGGTACTTACGTAGTAATCTTACCAGTATTTCAGATAACCATTTTTCTGTTGAAAGATCCATATGGTTAATTTCGCTTCTCGCCATTAATTGTGTGACATATAATTTAAGATCCTAGAGGAAAATAAAAGCAACCCATTAATCCTCATTAGATTACATGGGAGATCTACAAAATTTAGTCTTTACTCTTCAGATCTATCTACCTATCCTAGTGCCTGAGAATCTGGAAAAGGGGGCTTTGGAATGCCGAAAGCTAAGAAGAAAAAGTTAACTTTAACAAGATTTGGTAACCTATTACCACAGAACAGAAGTACTTAGATTAAAGCAGAATACAGATATGCTGTCATATCTTATAATGCTAGTGCTATCATGGGAGTTAGAATGAGATTCCCATATGGTACTACAAATATGTGAAGAATAGACGAGAAGACGAGATAGAAAACCAAAAACTGAGTGGAGAGGTTTACCTCAGACCAAATCAAAAAGGTATCCAACTGCTGTTTTCTGAAAAGGGTTGGTCGAGAATTGTCTGTGATTTTACGTATGTACGTACCAATACCCTCAACCGACCAGGAAAGGTCCAATAATGTAATGAGAACTGAAACTCACTCAAGATAGGCCAGGAAGTCGCTTTTGGATGACTGGGAAGAAAGAATAAACTAATTTCCAATATTTATTACACGTTTAGAATCCTATATCAAATGAAAGGGGCTCTATCTTTCTTTCTGGCTTGTTGCCCCATCTCCCTGACCTTCTAGGTTTGATCTACCTAACTCTTTTGACCTTTATCATTTCATTTTCTGTCAGGTCAAGTTTGTGCAACTTTGCCCCAGTTTTTTAGGGTAACCTTCCAATCTGCTTCCATACTCCAGGAATGTGATTAAAATATTAAAGGCTGGTGGGTTGGGAAGGAGGGAGGAATGTCTTCAAGAACTTATTCTCTCTCTCTTTTTCTTTTCTTTTCTTTTTGGGCTGAAGTTCAGGAAAATGTTTTCAAGAATTTATTCATTTTTTTTCTTTTTGGGCTAGATTTCAAGAATATGTTCCCACTTTCTGGGAGAAGGAATTTAGGGCACAAATGAAGTGCAATTAACGTACACAGGAACCCCAGATGTAATTTTAGCTTTTCTTTTACCATTGCGCAAACTTACAATTTCTTCATTAGCAATTGGAAGCTCTGAATTTTGCGCAAAAACCTTTTAAAAAAAATTTACCAACAGTGAGATGATGTGCTTTTTTAGTTTACAAGAATCATGTGTTTTGATGCTTAGCCAAAGAGATTGAGATGAGGGAAAAAAAAAACAATTTCTGAACCTAAAAACAACACTGATAGAGTTAATTTCAGGTGAAATGATTATGTAATAGAGTTAAAAGTAAAAGAAACTCAAATTCGCTGATCAGTAACGATTTTACACAGTTAGATTAACACTCAGAGAGTCACCAAAAAACGGTCCAAAAGACAATCTAAAGGAGACCCACAAAGTAACCCAATTCAGCCAATTGGTGACAGAACGGGGATCAGTAACGATTGAGATGAGGAAAAACAACAATTTCTGAACCTAACCTCACGTCAAATTTGACTTAGATGTACGAACCATATAGGATCAACGCTAGTGTGTAAACACCCAACGATCTATGAAGCATCGTTTTGGCACAAAAAAATTTCTCGTGGTAAATGGATGTATTTGGTAAATTAAACAAGACTCTACCCTACTTCAACTCTTAATATAAGAATTATCCAAATATATGCTCCACTACCAAATTTCAACACCTATTCCGCCCATACCCCAGATTTCCCCTAATTATTACCTTTGTAATTTTGCATGGCCTATGACAGGCAACATTATATTATGCTATTTAACTCAAAAAAAAAAAAAATATCAACATCATTATCAACCACTAAACTAAGTCTAATTAACTAGTACTCTATCATTGATTGAAGCAGTTACGCAAAAAACCAGCTCAGTAGTCAAATAAGTTTTTGTAAGCCAGTCAATCAAGGTTTCTATTTCAAAATATAGTTTGTAATGAGTTTTACGTGCAATGTGAATGAAGGCCATGTGAAGGAAGGAATTCGCTGCCAAAAACGATAGCATCTTCATTATTTATAGAGTAGGTAGAGCCACGAGGTCGAAGACGAAAAATGGATACACAAGAAACACATTTGACGTTAGAAAATACCAAGTTGCCAACAGCCTCTTGGTGTTTCCTTCCCCGTTTTGATCATCTTCTGAATCCTTGGTGTTTAGGGGGATAAAACTTTTAGATAGAATTTTGTCTTCTGTTTCCTGATAAAAGTAGACATTTTTTTTTTTTAGCAATGATGTTCTTTTCCTTCCAATTCTCCACTCGCAAATGAATAATCCAACTTTAGTTGCAAATTACCCATCGGTAGCATAATATTAGTTAGCGTAGTAGTATAACAAATTCAGAAAATCAGATATTATCAATGTAGCGGAAGCCAAATTAATGCTGATAGTTTTATTTAAGCAATTTTTCATGGAATCTATTCCGAAAAATAAGTTACGAAGTTGTCTTAATCATTAGTTGAATATCATTTATATTACATTATATTATATTATGTTTTGCTAAGTTTCATATTGTGAAATATTAGTTACGAAGTTGTCTTAATCATTAGTTGAATCGTAGGATAAATTAGACACATAGTTAGCTAGAATATCGCAATCCACAACTTGGGAAAGAAAATAATTCACGATTTGGAAAATTAAACACTCGTTTAAATTTTAAAGTACACGGCTGCGGGAATAAAAGTAGAATTAAAAAAAATGCACTCAACCATTAAGTGCGCAGTCTCCTTAGTCTTTGCTTAAATTTATTTGTAAACTTGGTATATTTTACTCTTAACCCTTCTTTCTCCCCGTGCTGAGTTGTTTATATATTTATTCTTTAGGTTAAGAAAATGCCAAGGGAAACGAGAATATATATATTATTAAAATAAGGATACAGGACAATGTTAGACAAAGGGCAGCCTGGCGTTCGATTTTGTCCTATATATGTATATGAGGCAGCTCTGGTACTGTTCCTAGTATTTGCCAGTTTCTCTTAATCACAAATCTTGGTACTGTTTGTTTTCTTGTCTCCCATTATTGATCAGTACATATTTGATCATCCAATCTACTTGTTTCAGAAGATAAAAAGGATGGGAAGGCGACCTTGCTGTGACAAAGTTGGCTTGACCAAAGGGCCATGGTCTGCTGATGAAGACATGAAACTCACCAGTTTCATTCTTACGAATGGCCAATGCTGCTGGAGGGATGTCCCTAAACTTGCAGGTCTCCCATTTCTCCAAATTCTTTTGGGATTCAATAGTTCTCTAGGGAGAGATTGAGAGAAAGTTTAGATGAAAATTTCTGTTCCAAAATATTATTTATCTAACATGATCAATGGAGTCCTCACTCAATAGTGCATTTGCAATTTGTTTGGTTATTTTAGTTCGACTGTTATAAGGGTAGATTTTGTTTCACTAGCATCGAGTAAAAACCTGGCTTGTTGAGCTAGATTTTGGGGTGGAAATTGTCGAATATCAATAGTTGCATCAGAGCTCAACTACAGTAACTCTGCCCACGAATAGTTATGGTAACTAGGTTTATATCAAATCTAACATAGGTCCAATGTATGAGGTGAACGTTGTTGTTGGGAATTCCAAATTGATCGAAAAAGGGCTGAGAGATGGGAATACTTTATTTCTTGGGGGTGGTGACTTTGGGAATGTCCAATAATACCCGACATGGTACTATTGCCAGATAAGAAGAGATTAATGAAAACTTTTTAGCCCTTTTCTTATCTTTCTTTGATGCCAAGGTCTTCTTTCTGTTGATTAAGTGCATTGCAAATTTTAACAGGGCTCTTGAGATGCGGAAAGAGCTGCAGATTGAGATGGACTAACTATCTCAGACCAGACCTGAAGAGGGGTTTATTGTCAAAACATGAAGAGAAGATGGTCATTGACCTCCATTCTCAACTTGGCAACAGGTTCATCTTCTATCCTCTCCACCAAAAAAAAAAAGAACTGAAAAAATAAAGAGAAAGTTATGTCACACCTCTTTGTACTCATTATCTGTATCCTCTGTAGATGGTCCAAGATTGCTTCTCATCTCCCTGGTAGAACTGATAATGAGATCAAGAATCACTGGAACACTCACATAAAGAAGAAGCTGATAAATATGGGGATTGATCCTGTCACTCACAAGCCACTGCCCCAACCAACATCTGCTACTGATCAATCCCAAGAAGAGCAGCCAAAGAATCACCCTGATTCTGATCAAGAAACCAAGAAAGAGCCTACATCGTCTGTTAGTATTAATGATATAATCTCTGAAATGGATGAGCAAAAAAGAGAGGCGGAGACTTCAATGCAGTCAACCTTAACAGATGCCATACAAGAAGAAGAAGACAAGAGCATTAGTATTCCTCAATGTCAAATCGAGTCTTCCTCTGTGGAATTCAACAATGTTTTCAGCATAGATGAAGTTCCCATGATTGAACCTGATGAAATATTTATACCATTCGCAAGAGCTTCATCAACCCTTTCTTCAACATCATCATCATCATCGTATTCTTCTTTTGACCGCAACTCAAGTAATTGCAATGTATTTGGTCATCATCAAGAATTCTTCCCAACAATTATTCACGCTCAATCATCTTTTGACCACTACCCCACCGACAAGATGAACGTGGATTTCTGGGATGATGACTTCATCAGCAATTTGGACATGTTGATGAATGATGATAGTGACAGGAACAATTTAGCTGCTGTCATCGGACTTGAACCTTCTCCAGCACAGTACCATGTAGAAATGGTGCTATTGGATGAAGATTATTCTTGGAAATTTGATCACTTCTGACCACATCGGTTGTCCTTGTCAATTCAGATGCATCTACCACTTGTTAATGTTAATTCTGTCGATAATTAATAGCTGTGAATATGTTACAATGAATAAAAAAGTGAAGAATCTATATTCATTATTTTAATTTCAATTTCGATAAATATTAACACTTGGGGGCTCCTTTTTATTTAAGTTATTTACATGGCAATCATGTTTGTGAACGTGTCTTGAGTAGTGACTTGCGAATTTTAGGTTATGGAATCATGATGGCCCAGACGGACCGGAATCCTCTATCCAATATTTTCCGTCCACTTTCTCGTCCAATATAAAACTACGTAGTTTTACTTACTATATCTATTGATGTAGCACAAAAAAAGAAAGACTGTTTGGCTGCCTTACACCAGAAAGAAAAAAATTGTTTTGTTGAAAAACTTCCTTCATCTTCTAGGTAGAAAATGGTGGCAACAGATTTTTGGAAATTGTAACGGTAGCAATAGGGTTTTGGAAATTGTAACAAAGTTGTGTAAACAAAGGAAACCCAAAAAAGAAGAAAAAAGAAAAACATATCCAAAAAACGCAATAAGCACATCCAAAAAATGGGTTAACTAAGTATTAAGATACTAATTCAGTGGAGACTTGCCTGACGAAATCTCTAATCTTAGTAATCTGCAGACTCTCTCCATCTTTACAAATAAGTTTTCCGGTATCATTCCTAGGGACTTAGGGAAGAGCAGTCCTTTTTTGAAAAATGTAAGATTTTCAAATAACAGCTTTACTGGTCAACTGCCACCAGAAATATGTAGTGGTTTTGCTTTGGAGGAATTCACGGTGAATGGAAATTATTTGACAGGGCCAGACGGAACATAATAAGTGAAACTACGTAGTTTCACATTGGACAGAAAATTGGATACAAAATATTGGACAAAGGATCCCGTCTGCAGTGGAACAACGTAGTTTTATATTGGACAGGAAAGTGGACATAAAATATTGGACAGAAGATCCCGTCAAGCATGCAGTAATCTTTTGGGAAAATATACTCAATCATTGTTATTTCTATTTATGTCTAACAAACCATTTTTTGAATTGCAAATTTTACAAGATTCATAATGTAATAAAATGCAAGAAAACCTTCAAATTTTCGTTCTAACATGCATGAACAAAATGGAAAGAAAACAAACTGCCTTTCCTTCATTTTTCTCGCATTTTTCTTTACAAGTAAACCTATGTAAGGTTTAACCATAAGTTCTTCTTAAAACTCCTCGGACGCGGTAAATCCAGCGAACATTTGGCAGAAGTTAATTAAAGCAAGACGACATGATAGTTCTCAACTCAGCTAAAGGGTTTTATTAATGTAGCAACAAAAAGAATTTGAGGGTCTAATATTTTAGTTTCCATAGACACTGAATCAATCAATGCAAAATCAGCGATTTATACCAGGGCCATTTACAAAATATCGGTGAATATGTTCATTAGTAGTTTAATTTCACAAATAATACATGTTAGTAGTAATTGCAAGATTTTTACAGAAGTCGTAGTTGCATCTGTTTTTTTTTTTTTTTTGAAAAAAAAAAGTTATAAATTTCATGATCACATAACTCTAAACTTTTTAATTTATTTCGACAAGTAGATTCAAAACCCAGTTTTGTTTCATCACCAGAATATATTATGGCACATGCGGAAGTTAATGTTCTTATTATTTCCTTTTGGCTTGCCATGCCGACCAAAATGAGCTGACTTCAGGAAAATATATATATATACACACATTAAAGAGGGAAATCATAAGAGCAATAAAAATTGTTTAGTACCTGCTTTTTAATGATTGGTTGTATACAAAAACAGTTTGGTTGATCATAAGACTTATGAACTGTCATATGAAATTATTTATTGAAAGAAATATGCCATAAACCTCAAGGGGAGCCAACCAGAATGTAAGCCGAACTCAAAATCAAGATTTGAGCATGGAACACCAAAAAAGGATATATGGAGATAATTAACTACAAAAAACACCAAAAAATGTTAGCATGCATAAAAAAATCATACCCAAAATGGTATAGGATAAGAAGAAGTCTGAACAGTAAACAGAAACAGCCCAAAGGGAACTGAAAAAAGCATATGGATCACTTAAATTTTACCCCTATCGATTTGTCATACGATATAAATCCGATATCGACAATCATAATTGTTAACTTATAATTTCTCAATGAATATACCAACTTGTGTCTTAATTATACCACACCCTACAGGTGCATACATTAATACGTTTAATTCATTGCTCCATTCTGGAGTTGTTGACATCGGATATTCGATGCTCCCTACCAAATTAATTTTTCATTTCTTAAGACCAAAATAATGAAGGATTCTTGTATTTTCTTACATGACAAGAAAAAAAGTATTATTGTAAACTAGTCTTCAATAGATGAAATCATGAGACTACTTGTTAACAGTAATGATAAAGGTGGAAGGGGTCAACGAGATTGTACACATCGGTTCTGTACTGTTATTATATTTATTACATTATTTGGTATACAATCATATCATATTGTTATAAATTAGAATATGTGAATAACATAATAAGGTTGAAATAATTCTCATCAATATGAAGCTAAGTTGTTGAATTCCTATCTAAACTGGGGCACACAAATTTGATCACATCTAAAAGAAAATCAAATAATGAAGGTCAAGGGGGTGATGCAGGAATTAAGATGAGACAACCGAAGAAATTAATTAAGAAAGAGAGGCCCTTTTGATTGGATGTACTTATATTGATTTCCGCACGGCTCACATGCCAGTATCAGGAATTGTAGTTTATTCATTCTTCGCACAGCCATCCGAAAGAAACTTGCTACTGCTCTCCATCTCTCTTGTCTGCTCTTCTGTTTTCTACGACTGAATACTAAAAAATAATTGTGGAAATCACGCCAATTAAAGCAGAGACAATTCTTGACAACCCTTCTCCAAGGAACAGCAATTGGACACTTTGTTGATTTTTCTCCGCGGTAATGGTAACCCTCTCCACCCAGTCTTGATGTCCTGTGTGGTCTCTGCTTCACATACTTCTATTACTGTATCTGAATCATGATATTCCCAAGTCCTAAGATAGTACCTGTACCATGTGATCTGACAGCATATGTGTTTTGCGCCTTTTTTTTCATGGTAAGCTGTCTGGTGTGTTAATCATGCCAACGTGCTTTTGTAATATAATGGTGGATTTCTGCCGGTTGAAATTCATTTGACTAGATTTAGCCTCATTTTTTATTCACTTAATTTTCTCTTATTTTAGCAAGTGAATCCATCGTTAGATCCTTTTTCTTTTTTCATTCCAAAACCCACTTATTTAGGGTTGAAATTTGAGGCACATAACATAGCTCTAGGACTAAAGGCATAGATTTTGTTTATCAACCGACGAATATTTCTGGGTTGTTTTCCTTTTCTCCAGGATCTTAACAAATCTCACCATATATATGGATTTTTCAACAGCAAAATGCTTGTCAGAATTGGCAAGAAAACGATGACAGAAGCTGTGCCTGCAGTTCACAGCTTCATCAGCTGTAGTTTCTGATCTTAAGATGGTAGGGAGGATAAAAATTCCCTTTTTTTTTTTGATCGGACCGGTGTACTCTAGATGTTAATTTTAACTGTAAATCCTGGTAGAATTTGTAGCTTAGAGAACCAATTAAAGTACTAGAATAAGATGACTATAGGATGGATTGGCTCCCCACCAGCCTCCACCCCCCAACTTTGGTTGGTGAACTGAGATTTGTTTTTGTTGCCTGTGCAGTTGGACGAGGTATCTGTAATTGGAAGTCCTGTAAAGTGCATAAAACAACTCGTAGAACGGGAGAAGTTACTTGAAGAAGAAGTGAAGAAGAGGAAGCCGACGGAGGAATCGGTTGTTTCTCCAACAAAGAAAGCTCGTCCTTGTGAGAATGTCTCTGATGGTGGCAGCTCTGATCAGCAGTCGCCATCAGCTGCTGAAGTCCAAGTAAAAATCACAGGAGAAGAAGTGCTAATAAGAGTCCAGTGCAAGAATCACAAAAAGATACTGTTGGAGTTCATTTCCTTGATTGAAAAGATCGGTTTAAGCATCAAAAGCTGCAGCTTTGTACCACTCGAAGATGAGATGCACCTTATTAATGCAGTGGCACAGGTTTTTTGATGAGCACTACTTTTTCTTATAAAGCCTACCATTTATTAAGTTATTTACAAATGAATACATGATGATGGAGGGAATGTAAAACCTTACCTTCTAATTAATTAACCTGTAAGTTTAACATATTTAAATTCTAGAATATTAGCTTTACATGCGCTACAATGATGTTACACAAAGGATTTGTAATATTTGACTTGAAATCTTGTGGTATTTGCGTTGCTTTATCAACATTTGAGTAGTCCTTTTTCGTTTGGATTTTTTGGAGTAAATTGATTTTTTTTTTTCTTGTTCTTATTGGTTTGCAAGATACTTGCACTATTGCTTACCAAAAAGTAAAAAGTTTTGTTTAGTTTGAATTGCAAATGATTTGTGAAAATCTTCGATAGACTATAGAATTTTTTTTTCTCATTCCTGGAATATTGTACAAGTTTTAGATCTTATTTGACAAGCCCTTGACTAAGTAGTTCACCTTTTTATCCTATCGTCCTGTTTGATAACATTTTATGTATTTGTACCCTGATCCAAGTTTTTTGCATCGTGGAAGAGATTGTAACCTGATCCCAGTCTCACCCTTGTTAACAGTTCTTTAGTTCACCAAAAGAAAGGATTGCAAGAAGCTTGTGGTAGTACATTTGCATTCCCGATTGAATGGTATTTATTTGCCAAAAAAAAAAAAAAATACAAGGGGAGCTTGGTGGATGTAAGGAAAATTTGAAGACTTGCCACGTCCAGAAATGGACGAGGATCTAATCCTATTTATTTTTCGGTTGCAGATTGATGAAGGATTTTGCATGACAGTAGAGGTGCTTGCCAGTTATATTCCACAGGCTCTGCTAAAGATCGTATGATCGAAAATCACAAACAACAGAGTTCTTAGCTTGCAGTGCATTTTCGAAATTTCACAAGCAATTGGAAGGAAGCAAATTAAACTAAGAGTCGTATATTAGGGAACATTCAGAATAAGAAAAAAAGTTGCATTTCTATTCCTTTTCATTTGTATGCTGTACTTTTTTTCTTTTCTTGTGGTGTACTATGCATTTCTGAATTTAAAATATGTATACTATGCCTCTGTAAATTTGAAATAAAGTGGGGAAAGGGAGAGATGGATTGGATGATTCAGATAGAGAGAATATAGGTGAGAAATCTAGAGTTCGACTTCTTTCACTTACACTAAAAAAATTGAAATAAAGTATTCTTTTTTGTATCCTACACTACAGCCATTAAACTATGAGAACTGACCAAATTATCCCTATTAAGTCTAATTTCATCCATTAGTTCTATTAACTTCGGGTTACATATGTAAATTAATTTTCTATTTCAGAGCCAGGGTTAATATTTTTCTCCTCCTACTTTATATCTAGTTGGTCCATATTATACTATTCCAAAAGAAGAACGAAGTCTAATAATCTAATTTAGTGCATCTTTTAAGCTGTGGATACCCTATCACTTCCAGAATAGATTTAAAACAAGATGAGATCTGCAATCTTACCAGATTAGAATTGTTACTTAATCTATTCCTAAAACAGATGAAGTTTTTTTTTTCCCCCCTCTACTATCCCTCCTCGCATTTTTTCTATCCTTCACTTTCAAGCACAGAATTCGAATTCTGAACTTGATAACGGAGAGAGTTCTAACAACCCTTCCCTGCCCTAGCTACTGAGCTAAAAGTGATTAAAACAGATTAAGTTGCACTAGAACAATTACATCTGGTGCTAATTTTTGCAATTGTTTAGTGTATCTCCGATTAATCTAACATCAAGACAATCGTTCTTCGAATGCTGGGGAGTCAACATCCCACTAGGCCATTGGGCGATTAATATTTATACAGACCCATTGATTTCTTGCCCACTTGCCAGTATTAAATTTGATAATGAAAACTACGTTATTTTTTAATGGAATTCCAAAGCGTGCTCCAAGGCTCGTGTTCGGTGGCGGGCGCAGCTCTGATTACTAATTCTCATTGCTACGTTTTTTTTAATTCTTTCATGTTTTTCATTTGCTTAGTTTAATCTGGATGGATACTGCTTGTTTGAATAGCCAAATAATGACAAAAAATTATTTATTTGCATCACGAACACAATTTTTAAAACACATTTTTATCTTTTCAATCTCTTTTTTATTTCACATACATCATATCATAAAAAGTATTACAGTGATTATGCCACATAATATTTCAAATAATCTTTTATCCAAAAAGTTTCGAGTCAACAGAATACTTGTGTTACAGTGCCCTCGTGCAGGCATGTGTTTCTGCCTAACTTGGGACCAATTGTTCTAGGGTTTCAATGTCGAGGTATTACTACTTTTGGAGAGACCCAATTTCTAATTTGTTTCTACCCGGTCTTGGTGGTTTACTAAGTATTTTTGTGGAGTAAATTCTCAAAAAAAAAAAAAAAGGGTTTTTTTTGGTTAAGGAAAATTCTTAGATAGTGGTGTTTTTCAAATTAATTATTTCATCAAAGGACACATTTACAGATGCTGTTCTAATTCTTTAGGCATTTACTTACTGTATGCATTTCTAAATATAATACGGTTTTTAAAATGCCTCACATTTCTCTTCGAAGCTACTATATATTGGGAATTCCCTCTATCATTTCTGGTACACTCTGTTATGCTTTCTACGCAAATGGTTATCTGACACTCTGCATTTTCTCTCCACATGCAACTTCATGCAGTAACATTATCGTGGTAAACTGAAATATATGTTCATATCCGGCAAGAAAATAAAGAGGGAAAGAGATTAATAGATGATGTGAGATAGAGAATTCGAGCTTTCTTGTGATATTTTTTCTTTCTCTAGTTGTTACTTGTTATTGTGACTTGCTAAATAGAAAGAAGTAGAGTTCTTTTTCTTGAAGGTATTATTCTGATTAACGGGGCAACAGTGAAGCCACTCAATATTGTTCTCCATGCATGTGATGGATGAATACTGGGCAGTCCGATGTAGATTTTTTTCCTTCTTATACCAAAAAAAAAGAAAAAGAATACAACAATTTTTATTTTAGAAAGCTTTTTGCACACGCCAATTTCAAGGCAAGTAATTTTTTCCGTCCTTCATAGACTCCCGGATAGAGAAGCTAATTATAGTATGCGGCAGATTAATAGAAATTGAAAAATGAATTAAATTGTTTGATACTCGAATCAAGTTCAGTCCCATAAGAGTTTATTCGAATTTGGTTCATCAATTAAATAAAACTAAATTTGAACAACATTTCGTATTCGGTAAACTTTCAAACTCTATTTTGAATGTGGCTCGATTAGTATAAAATTAAAATTATAGATTAAAAATTCAAACTACTCGGGTTCGATTCGTATTTGACTCGATAAAAACTCGTATGAGTTTGATTCGATAAACAAACAATTCAAATTTAAACAGAATTTCAAATTTATTAAAATAATTGAACAAACTTGAACATTAAAATATTTGACTTGATTAGACGTGTTTAAACCCTAAAATTATCCGACTGGATCAGGGAATCTCCAAATATTCCTTTTTACACGTGCCATAAAAGGTGGGAGGCTAATTAATTGCATTTCTCTCCTTCTCGTCCCGGGGGAAACCAACATTTTTATTGTATTGTTTTAGGTAAACCGGACCCAAAACATTGTTTTACATGCTTTTATAGAATTATGTGCTCATCTTATGCCAGACAGCTCAAAAGAATAATAAGAAATGTTATTATATACCTAGGGCCATTGTTACGAAAATTACTCTTCTAAAAGGCCATTGTTTTACATGCTTTATAGAATTTTGTGCTCATCTTATGCCAAACAGCTCAAAAGAATAATAAGAAATGTTATTATATAACTAGGGCCACTGTTAGGAAAATTACTCTCCATTTAGCCGAATATCCAAAAGGGCCAGACAGCCATTGTGAAGTAGACGCTTCAACGTCTGCAGAAAGTTGACTCTGCTCGGTGCTCTTCATCGCGCAACTTTGTAGAAAAGTACTAAGGGTCAAATTCACTAAAGCCACTAATATTTGGTGTTGAGCTGTAATTTTTCTTGATAAGTGACTAATTTGAGTTATATTTGAAAGACATTTTATGTTATTTTTAGTCATTTTGGCAATATTATAGGAAGAAAATGAATTATTTTGACTATAATTAGTTCAAAATGCTCTTAAGTGTTTAAATGAGGTTTATGTCCCATTTTACTTGTATTTTGTCTATAATTTTTATAGAAGTTGAAAATAGATTTCATTTGGATGAAAAAGGAAAGTTGACAGTTTTGATACATTTTCATATTTTGACTATAACTTGAGCTACAATGATTGGATTAAGATGATTCTTGAACCATTTTGAAAATAAGAGATGGATCTACAATTCTTGTAAAGACAAGGTTTTCCAGGTCAAAAAGCCGAATTACAGTAGCCAATTTCTATGGCCAAAACTGAAACAAGACATTGAGTAGTCAAGGGTATTTCAGTTATTTTTAGCCTATACAAATCCAAATGAGGTAATTCTTGATGCATTGGAAAACTAACTCAAAGAACTACAAGTTTTATGTTTTGGTCAAAAGTTAATTCAGCTTCTATCATTGAGAAAAGTTCAGTTGAATTTGATGCAAAATTGGAATGACCTTGAAGACTGAATAGAAATTGCAAAGGCAGGGGAGCAATCTGGCCAACAATCTGGCCGGATGCTAGCCAGATTCTTGGCCAGATTCTGGTCAGAAATGACTACTCTCCACTTGCACATTCTTTTCTAATAATTCACAACTATTGGTGGACGTGTGACAACCACTTAACAGCTGTAAAAGTGATGTTTGAAGCCTCATTTTTTAAACTAATTTCATCTATAAATAGCCATGGAGTTGCAAGAATCAAGAGAGCTTGGAGGGGGCAAGAAACACCACAAAATGTAGTTCTTAGCTTGTTTCTTAGCTCTTTAGTTTAGATAGTGTAGGATAATCAGTTTCTAGCTAGTTTATCCTTTCTTGTTTATTAGCTAGGCAAAGAGAAAGAAGAAGATGAAGATGGAGGAATGAACTCATGTGACAAGGGTTATATTTTCATCCTAACTCTTTATCTTTTGTACTTGATTCTATTGGTTAGTTAATATACAAGTTTAGATTCTATATTTATTATGTGTTTCTAAAATTTATGCATTGGGTTTGGTTGAACTTTTTATGATTGTTAGTGTTTATTATTTGGCTATTTGATGCCATTATTTTGAGGAAGTTATTTAGCACTTTAGCTTTTCATATCATGATTAACTTGGTAATATTAATTGTGATTATCTAAAGATGTTATTTCTTCAATAAAAATTGAGATTTAACATTAGTTCAAAAAGTGCTAAATCTAAGGAGTTCACTCACGAGAGTAGAGGAGCACCTTTGTGAGTTTAATGATTTATTTCATGTAATTTCATAGAAGAAATGAACTTGTAACTAATTTCATAACCACGAGAGTAGGTGTGGATTAATTATAAGTAGAGTTGATTCACTACGAGAGTAGGTTTCACATGCATAAGGAAATTACGTCGTAGTTAGCCAAGATAGTAGTAGTCAATGATCCAAAAATAGCACTTACATGCGTAGTTAGGGATACCGTATCCTAAGGAGCTTTTGTTTGCTATTTTCTTGTATAAGTTTAGTATAGTTTTGTTTCTTTTAATACATTGATCGTCTAAATAATACAGAAGTTTTAGTAGTACCAGTAATTGTCTAATTTTTCTCGTGGGATCGACCCGATATATGCCCTAAACTACTAATTTGACCTGTATACTTACAGTCAAAACGGGTATAAATTAAATTTAAACTTGTACACATATAAAAAAAAAACCCGTCATTTCTCATTTATTTTTGTTGCACTCTTTTTTACTAAAATGGTAAATTTTATTAATATCAGGAAATCGGGTTATACACGTATCCTCTTATCATCACTATTACACTCCTCCCTACAGACTCTACAGACACATGCTATATCAAAATTTTGGTAGGGATCCTCCATTCCACCAACATCCTCCAATTCTCCTTAGTCTTAGGAATTTTATCCCAAGAAACAGCTGCATAATGGACTATATTAATAATGGCATTAAGAATATCCACGTCTGATCTCTGCTTTGAATGGAGATTCGTTTTGAACTCTCCAAATAGTATACACTGTTACTGCTAAAGCCGTCCTCTTGAATTTGGAAGTAAACTCTCTTGGAATTGTGAAATCGCTTGGCGTGCTCATCATTGGTCAAATGATTCATTTTTGTTGCACTTCTACTCTTCGATCAAGACAAATTAACTTTTGATTTGTAAGAAAATGTTAGAAGTTTCAATTTTGTTAATAATATCCCTTTTTTTTTGGCATTCTTTGTCTTCATTTAATTGGTTGGTCCATAGGTTGAATATTGTTGTAAGATATTAAGGGAGAAAGTGCAGATCACGAGTCTATTAAAGTGTGTAGCCGCACAGCCTATTGTGTGTTCTGCAGAATAGAACGACATTTGCCTTCTTTATTGTTTCTCTGCGCTTTCTTGCTTAAATGATTTTTTCTTTTTTTGGTTGATTAGAACCATCAACAATAAACTGTTGACAAAAGATATATGGTTGGCCCGTCCGACAGCGATTTGCCGGCCAATCTTGAATTAGCTTTTCCTACAATATTTTGAACCTCCCCATTTAGCTAGGTCATTTGTTCTTTTTTCTTGTGTCTTTTTTTAAATTTTGAAAAAAAAAAAGAAAATTTCTTGTGGTGGGTTTTGGTGAGAGGAGCATATACCTATAAAACTGGGAAAATTCTTAACCAATCTTTTTAGAGGAATTTGGATACCCTGTTGATTTGTCTGAGGTGAGGTAACCTTCAATCACTAAATTTTAGTGCTAAGTACTAAGATAGTAGTAGTGGTACAAGATATGACAGCATATCTTTCTTCTGTTTTAATCACTAGTGGCTTTCCATATTGAATTTATTCACTAGATTTAGGTTGGTTACCATATCTTCTTTACTAAATTTTTCTTCATTTAATTTTTTTCTCTTTGGTCGTTTGATTTCTCTTTAAGTTTGTCACTCCAAAACCCATTTTTCCATCAAGTGATCAATCAGGGTTGTGGCATGCCACCTTTGTGAATGTCAGAATTAAATTTTGGGAGATAATTTGGCTTCAGAAACTTTATATGCATCCCATGTCTCGTCTTTTGGCTTCAGAAATTGTTTATGAATTTTTTTGCTTAATTGTTCACATCCACAATCATCATTTAACACTCAATAAGAAAGCTGCCTCATGGATCATTCACAAGCAAAGTGGCTCTCAGAAATGGCAAGAACTCAAATTCCGTTTACTTTTCATTTTGTGATCGGATTCATTAAGGGAAGTTATTTTTTCTTTTTTCTTTTTTTGGACACAGGAAATGAGTATGGGATTAGATCCTGCCTTGATCCAAGAATGGTTGATGAAACCTAATAAGCTCTCAGGTGATAAAATCACTTTTCGTTCTCCTTTCTTCCCTGAAATCTACTTCAATTACAGCTTCAACAATGTAGCTCTTGAAGCTTCGCAAAATGGTGTTGCCAAACCAGCCACACAGAAAATGGTGTTCCCTGCTCAGAAAACAAGTCATGGGCACCTTCTTCTGCATTCACCAATATGCTTTCTTTCGGGAAATCAGACTCAACAGCACATCTTCATGAGATTAATTTGTCCTCACCATTAGTTCTTGAGAGTTCCAACGTTGAAAAAATACATGAAGTATTTGGATATGTCAAGCTGAGCAAAAGAAGCAGCCGCAGAACATGTTTACAGTCTGCAGATCACGTTTTAGCAGAAAGGAAGAGAAGAGGGTTAAGCAGTAAAATAATAGACTTATCAACTGTGGTTCCTGGTTTACTGAAGGTACCTTCTAACAATTTTATCATGATGAAGACTTAAATTCTGTTTTAATTAGTTTGGATTTTGTCTACAAGATTAATTAATTAATACATCTTTTAGAGGTTTTAGGGCCTTAGCTTTAGATTAATTTTGTGCACTACCTAGGTTATGAGGATTTAAATTATGTAAAAGTTGAGCCAAGTTACTAAAGTTTATTGATTTCAGGACTTCTTCATTTCTCTATATTCGTCAACTACGCTCTAAATGAACTTTTTACTAGTTGAACTTACCCCTTTTGAAGATTAATTTTATGATTTTTTTTTAAAAACAATTGTTAGTTGCACTCCAATGATTGGTAATTTCACTCTTTCCTTTATACTTTCTGCAAAAGCATAGGAAGAGGATAAAGTTTTATTAACAATAAGAGGAGTATCATTAACATTAGTTTCTTTTTATTCTCTTTTCCTATTTACAAGACCAATATATGTTATTATTTTTATTGAAAAAAACGTATGCAATTTTTTCGCTATAAGAAATAGATCGTAAACTCTTTAGCCATGAGTATATTAGAAGCGTTGTCATGTAAAATGTAAAGAAAATTAAAAGTACCACATAAAATTTGAATTTCAGAAAGAAAAAAACCAAAATTATTAACTTGATTATTGTAACTTCAATTATGCTTTGCTTATCTATCCTACCCCCCCCCCCCCCCACCACCACAAAAAAAAAAAAAGATGCTTAATTTAGATCGTAATCATATGGTTTCAACTAAATATTTGTTCATTTCGTAGTTGGACAAGTTATCTACTATCATTGAAGGTGCTTTCAAGTACATAAAGGATTTTCAAGAAGACAAGAAGAGGATTCTTGAGGAATATTCAGCTGTAACTTCAAAGAAATCTCGACTTTCTTCTCTTGATGACACCACATCATCTGAGGAAAACCTTGACAGCAGTGCAGAACAATCACCATTAAACATTGATATAAACACTGCAGGGGATGATGTGGTCTTTGTTATCCGTTGCAGAGAGCATAAAGGGATCATAGATGAAATTTCTGGTGAAGTAGAAAAACACCATCTTCGTGTCATCACCAATTGTTCTATGGAATCCGGAAATGGTGAACTCGTTATTATCATTTTGGCTAAGGAATTTTACTATTGTCCATTACCTTTAAGTTTTTTACTAACTTAACCATATAAGCATGAAGGACATAATCTGTACTAGTAATCCTACACTACATACAAATTGGACAACCCTTTGGTGTGCAATTCATAACGTTGGGGCAGTAGTAGCTATTGTTATAGTAATTAAATATGAGTATCACCATCGGATACATGATAATTAATTTAGGTTTGAATTTAAAGTCTAAATTTTACAAATGTGTTATCTATCTAATAATAATAGTGCATACACTGTTTATATATATATATAAGAATAATTCATACATAAAAGCCTCAACTTTTTTTAATGCATAGCATAAAAGGCACAATATCATTTCTAAAATGTGTTAAAAAAATCCAGATATTATTGTTTCAAATAATTAGAAATTTGTTATATTGCACGTATATAGGATTTAAGGATCATCACTAGAATACACAATTTCCTTAGTCACATCTAAAGAAAATTGATAATTTGTTGAATTTAGACGAATGTCTTTTGCATATTTATCTTGCTCCTAACAAGAAACACAAATTGAAAAACATATTAAAAAAAATAATGGATTCAGATCCCAATATTTATCCATCAAGAGTTTTTTTTTTTTAATCTCAATGTAGGTGGTCAAATTTGGGTGTTTCTTGGTTGCAGATGGATGTCGGATTCAGCTTGACGATAGGGGACCCTGCGACTAACATAAGAACGACTTTGCTAAATCTGATGTGATATTTAATTGTGAAGCAGCTGTTCTGATTAATTTCTGCAAGTTAATTACAACAATCATATATTGTCTCTATTTCATAGTTTCCCACCACTCCAGAATGTTATTAATTTGCATAAATTTAGATTTTCTTTTCATTCAATTTGAATGATTTTAAGTGTTATGCGTACACTTTCACCATGCATAACGAAACTTGAACCGTAGATTTCAGAATTCGTCAGGTCCATTTACCACAGAATTTATGTAGCCATTGTGTGTTCTCAAGTCAGCATTATTTTTTCCTTTTATGTCTATTTTTTCCATGTCACTTCTAAACTATTATATCATTATAACCATTTAGAATTGCCCTCATTTTCAACCATAACAAAATGCTAATTTCGAATTCACCTGCATGAACTATGACTCTAGGAGATAAAGAGAGAGAATAAAACGATAAAAAAAAAAATGAAAAGCAGTAAAATATCAAGGGTAATTACATTCTTAAATATGAATTAAAAAAATAAATTTAGTACAAAATTCTTTAGTAGGGTTCAACGTACATCTAGAGTCATAGTTCACGATTGATCCCAGGTTCGTATAGTTTTTTTTTTCTTTTTTTTGTTCCTTTATGTATTTGATTTTTCTCTAGACTTGGTTTATAGTTACAACCAAGTAGCTGGAGTTCCTATATTAATTTGTGATCAAAAGCCATGCCTTGCTGTTTTCACACTTGGACTAGATTCTTATGATTCCAGTTCTCCCTTGCTACTTCCTTCATTCCTTACCTTCTTCACTCCACAAAAAAAAAGCCTAAAGGTCCAACTATATTATTCCCAAAACACTAACCTAAAATGTCTAGAACTAATTGGTGATTTCAATGTGTCAACTAATTGTTATTTAATTTCTTTTTTATTTGCAGGTTCTAAATAAAAGAAGAAAAAACAATAAAGTAAATTTTTGGAATGTAGTTGTAAAAATATTTGCATTGCTAAATGCATGTAGATTAATTAAACTTACAAAAGAGTAGTTTTTGATTGCTTTTGACATTTCCTTTAAACACGAATATTAATTTGTAGAACAATAAATATTTTTCCTAGACTATGTAAAAACATATATAATTACGTACATTAAGGTGTAAAGATCATAATTTATTTATCACTAATAACCCATCTTTTTTTTTTTTTGTGTGTAAGTGAGAGGATTTGAATCCAAAATTTCTTACTTAAAACTCCTCCTATCTTACCACCTAATTCAACTTTTCTCCACTAATAACCTATTTATACATATCTATGAGGGTGGTGGTTGGTCAAAAGAATTTAGTGCAATTTACTAATTTAGAAAGAGTGCAGTGGTGATTCGATGGTGGTAGGTCCTAGTCTTCTCGGGGGTAACTCTCGAAGGTGCACGTACTTTGCATCTGCGGGTCAATCATAGGTTTTTAATTTAGAACGATAGTGTTTTATTATTAAGATATTATGCTGTGTCTTAGTCGTTAGACCAATAGAGAAGTAATTGTAGGTTCTCACAGGATCAGAGGTCACACAAGTTGAATTTTGTTTAATTCAAACTGATTCGTATTTAATGTAAATTCATATAGTTTTGATGTAATTGTCAACTTAATTATCTAAAGGGTTAATCACATTTTATCCCCTTAAAGAATACTCCATTTCTCAGTTTACCCCCTAACCTTTGATTTTGCTCACTTAATCCCCTTTAGGACAAAATTGCCCTTGCATTATTTTGACTTTTCATTTACCTTATTTTCCTTTCATTTATTTCTTTTTTTCTTTCTTCTTTATTTAATTCTTTCTCTTTCCCACAAAAATCTTCACCTTAATGATTGAAATTAAAAAAGAGAAATTGCAGATATCTATCTTCTCCTTAAATGATTAAAAAAATATTCAAATCACTTTCCTAAAATACAATTTTTTTAGTCTTTCAATTCTTTTAATTTTGGGTTTTCCTCTTTCCTTTCTAGTTTCTCATTTTATTCTCAAGAAAATATCATAAGATGAAATTGTTTTCCTTTCTTTTATTTCTTTTTCTCTTTCTTCTCTCTTTCATCCTTCCCAATAGAAATTGACAAGTTCAAGTTTATACTAAAGATTGCAAGAGTTACATTAACTGATTTGAATTGGATGGAACTCGACTTGTCAGTTCCTTGGACATCACTAGGGTATGGATTGGAATTATTTCTTAAAAGAGTTTATGGAAAGTCCTTATGACTACTTTTTGTCTTATTATTTTGAGACTTTCTTTGTTGTTTGAAATTTTTATAGCAATGTGACTTGTTGATTTTTCTTAAAAATATGCCGCATATTTTATTTTTTTTGTATGATTAATTCATTCTTCCATATACTGGTAAATGCAAATGAAAGTCAAACCATCTTTTGTTTTTTGCCCTGGCAAATCTTCCATATCCTCATCGCAAATAATGATTATGTATAATTGGTATCAAGTACATCATTATGAGACCATCTCACATGTGACAACTAACAACACTTGAAAAGTCCACAAACAGAAATAGTTGTTGT
The DNA here is from genome assembly GCF_036785885.1 of Coffea arabica. Taxonomy (NCBI): domain Eukaryota; kingdom Viridiplantae; phylum Streptophyta; class Magnoliopsida; order Gentianales; family Rubiaceae; genus Coffea; species Coffea arabica. The sequence continues at coordinate 14,015,750 of NC_092323.1, read as the reverse complement.
TTTTTTTTATTTTTAATTTGCATTAAATAATGCGATTATGATTTTAGTTACATCAATTCCTTGAAACGCTAATCTGTCAAACTTGGAATATGCTGTATCTTTGTCTTATATTCATGTGGAATATTGGTAGCATAGTTAGATTAGCAACTTAAATGCACAAACGTAAAACATTTAACCTTAACAACCTAAAATTCTCAAATACTCCATTTTTCTTTTCCATTACATTTATCAGTTGAACGGCTTTTTTTTTTTTAACGTTTTCCTTCAATTCCCAAGCTTGTGCTGTTAAAATTGATTATAAGTAGGAATTGAGAATGCGTTAACTTTTATATTTTTGTCATGTTAATTAAATTCTTCAACCACTGGAAATTCAAATTTTCATCAAAAAAAAAAAGGAAAAAGTTGGAATTTTAAGTGCCTATGCATCTCTATCTGCTTCTTTCGTTTCTTCCAAATAAGAAAATTTATCCCGTCAAGACAACAAAATTAGAAAGCCAAGATAACACTACTTGTCTCCAAAATATTGATCCCTTTCACTATAAAATTGCTAACATTGAAATTTTGCAACCCTAAATTCAATTCTCAGACATTGTGATTCTCCCTGTTCTCGTTTAAATAGCTCATCTACTAGCTCGACTGAACTTCATGTATATGGTTCTAATAAATAATGCAGAAAAATAAAAATTATCTATATTCTCGTTCTTCTCTAATCTTGGGAAAGTCAAGATAAAGAAATTAAGTACTGTAAATAGCAAATCTAAATAAGCAATTGTTGTATACTCTAAACCTAAGAATGGAAAATGTTATTTTCATACAAATCTGCTATTATCTCAATGACTCAATTGATCTATTAAATATTATGACACATTGGTAGTCTGTCCAACAGTAATTAATTAACTATGGTACTTCGAGAAAGAATTTTTAAATAGACACCTGTGTCATACAGAAATTATCATGTGAATGCTCACATTCACATTTATTGTCTCCCTACATTTAAACACTTTCCTAGGTTAATTTCACTCTTGCTAAAATATTAATACTCAAAACTATCTTAACCAGTGCCCTGAGGGTACCATTAGCCAAATTCCATTAAAATACTTTACAATGAAATAATGATTTTATGCAATATGAAATAGTTCCCTCCTTTCACTTGCAATGAAACGACACTCGGAAAGGTAGTATTTTGTATTTTCAATAACTCAATTAAGGAGAATATTTCACATACTAGCCTCCCTATATAGAATCGAACTAACCAAATCCCATTGAAAATATCGATTTGACTAACGGGTGCTCAATGATCAATCATTAAAAGGGGTTTCAAATGTTAGTTTTTATGAAAAAGTTTAGGCTTTGTATGGATTAACCTGTTTTTGAAATAGTACATTATAGCATTGTATATAAAAAATTTGTCACTGTAGATGATGTATTTCAGGGTGCAATGTTTTGTTAAGGTATTTTTAAAAATTTTAAAAAATTTTCTTCCTAACCTTCCACACACCACCATACATTGCCCACCACTACCATTACCGACCCCTCTCTCTTCTCTCTCCTCCTTTCCTCTCCCTCTTCTTCCTCCCTCCTCCTCCTTTTTTTCCCCCGCTTCCCAGACCTCCTTCCCTTTGGCATTTCCACCGGAAAGGTTGTAGTCAGAGGGAAGGGTAGTTCGGGGGACGAAGGAAAGGAGCGAAGGAAAAGAATGGAGGGGAGGAAAGAAGGGGAGGAGGAAAGAAGACAGAGAGAGGGAGGAAGGAGGGCAAGGAGAAAAGAAGAGAGAGAAGCAGGAGAAACAAAGAGAGAAAGCGAGAAGAGAGGAGGGGGAGAGGCGATAGTGGTGCTAGAGGATGGAGAAGGGGGGCGGGTGGAAGAAAATAGTAGTGATTTTTTAAAATTTGTTTATTTATTTATTTTTTGATTAGTTGTATTGAGATTTATATGGATTAAATGTGTTTGTGAGTATCTTACTGTAATATTGTATTTGAAATTTTTTTTTTTAAAAAAATACTCAATTCATATAGAGTTGTAGTTATTTGGAAAAGTATTTAAATGTAGAAGGTGCATTTATTATAATATTATATATTAATATGGTAAATTAAACATGATTTAAATGTATTAATATGTGTCTATTGGACACCCATTAGAAAAGCCTTGAAAAATATAATAAAGCATGTCTAAATAAAACTTAATGTCAAAGTACATACATTTTTTTTCAATATCAATTGTGATGGGCAAAAACGGACACGAGACCCGAACGGCTCTGTTTTTAAACTCGGACCGGACCGGCCAGTCCGACCGGTCGAACCGGGAACCGGCCAATTGTCCGGCCCGAGTTGACCTTAAAAATCGGAATGTTAAAAACTCGGTCAAACCAGGTCAAAACCCCGGTTTGACCGGATTTTGACCCGATTTGACCGGAAAAATAAAAGAACCGGGTCAGTTGCAAGCCCCTTCGCTTGGTTTGGTTGGGGAGCTTCGGACCAGGTACACAGCAGAGAATAAAAGTGGAAGTCCGTAAAGGACAAGCTTGCAGAATCATCGTGTCAGAAGCCATAGACTATTAAGACACTCCTTGTGTTCCACCAAGATGGGCCCCAAGGTCGGTGGTCCATGATTTCTTTCACTTAATGATGGAAGAAAACACATAGACACATATTATATCAACCACGACTTCTCCATTTAACTCACAGACTCTTTTTATCCGCCGAGGTTGGCACCAATTTCAGGCTTAACCAATTCACTCTCTTTTTTTTTTATTTTTTTTTGAAAGGTCAAAATATTTTTAATATTATGTTTTGACCCTTAGGTTATTAAAAATTATTAATATATCTCAAATATTTCATACTTTATAAATGTTGTCTTAAAGTTTGGTATTATTTTTCAATTAAGTCCATAATTTTAATTCTAAACTTGTTAATGCTCATTAAAAAATATAAATTGGTACTTGATTGTTCTAATTTCTTTGTATTTTTTTGTTAAATATATTTGAAATATCAAATATAAATGAATATACTTTTATTAATATTAACATGTTATTAGGTATTTTACATATAATATTTTAATTTTTAAATAATTTTTATTTATGACGTCATCCGGTTCAACCCCGATCGAACCCGGTTGAACCCATTGACCCCTGACCCCTGACCTCAACCGAGTCGATACCCGGTCCGGTTCTGAAAACATAGCCGAACGGTTGTCAGAAATCGTTCGGGCCGATTTTGTGTAAAATGCACAAGATGTAATTTTGTATGCATATGGTATAACTCACTTTTAATAATGTGTAACTATAGAACAAAATTTTGTGGGCTCTAAAAAATGATATACAAGATGTAATCTAAACCTTACATTTTTTTTGGCCAAATCTTGGCCATGAACTCCTGCCCCTTCTCCAGCAAAAACTTGGGTAGGCTAGGTCTGTGAGCCAACCCATAGATTGAGTGGTCTATAATTTGTTACATTGTCATACTTTAATGACTTTAATGAATATTGAGAACTCCAATTGCATGTGGAATTTTGGGTGCCCACTGTTTTTGTCCGATCAATTTTGATGAAACTCGAGTAGAAATCTCAATCTCTCTCTATCTTCCTCTCACATAATTTTGCCATTTTTTTTGTCTCAGGCACTTCGCTAAGCTTTTTTTTTTTTTATCAAAAAAAAGGAAAATATTTTCCTTCATCATCTAGTAGTAACCCACCAAAAAATACCAAACCAAAGTCCTCGAATATTTATCACCAAATTAGATTTTTTTTTTAGACATAGCAGGAAGTTTTAAGATTAGCAATCATACAAGGATTAGCTTAATTTTAGACATATTATTTGTCTCCATCCTTCAAACCTGTATGGTACCTTCTCTGCAACATGGTTTTCCAAGATGTTGAACGGTAAAAAGAAAGAGATGGAGTAGATCAATTACTCCTTGAGCTGTATCAATTCTCAAAGAAATTTAGTTTTGAAGACAAAGAAAAACTCATACTCCTTTCATCTAATTTTCAGATCTACTAAAAACACATCGAAAGCCTTAAATTTTTTTGGAGGAAATTGAAGAGGTGTTGCAGATTACTTACTTAGAAGAACTAAAGTGAATGGTTTTTGCCCGATATCAGTCATCTGTGGCTCAACCTCAAACTGGAAAGTAGTAATGATAACTCCATTACTATTAGTCCAAAAATGGGTGGATGTTGATCATAGCAATTAACCCAAGTGTCTTTCCCCCGTTTCATTATAACCAGAAGCTGACGAGTGCGTGAAACTTGCATGAGATGCAAACATAAAAAACCCGCTACTCAGGTTGAATCCATTAATATTAAAAATGGCTAACATTTTTCTTAAGAAGTACTCTTTTGGACTTACACGGAGATGAGACATGATTAGTGGGGCTGGGCATTAGTTAATTAGATGCCAGAATGTACGAGTTCCCCTTTTATAATGATTTGCAACGCAAGTTGGCACCTGATTTTCACACGAGATAATTGCACCGGTGGCCATAATTTCCTCGTTTAGTGCATAGAAAAGCCAAAATCAAGCAGTTGGGATCCTCTGTGTCACTATTCGGTATCAAATTTAGTATCAATTACACTTATCACCTGATGGTAGAAGAAATTTAATTAAATAGCACATGACAAATTAAATAAATAGGACGCTTGACATAAATATGAAAGTGGCACCGAATTATCACGGAAAAAGTGACACTGAGGATCTCGTGTGCACATTTACAAGCAATTCTTGGCAACTAGTGGACAAATATCTTGGTGTTCCCAACCAAATTCCTAAAAATAAAATGAAACAATTGAAAGGACACCCCACCAAGTTATTACCTTTGTTTTCTAGAGAAACGACGCCTACCATGGAGCCTACGCCTATTCTTTCCTTACATAAAAAAAAAAAAAAAAAAAGATGAGTTCTATTATGGTCCCAAGAGCAGCCCAAACAACATGCGAAAGGACGCCATGATACTTCCCCCACGCCACAAGAACCCAAAAAAAAAAAAAATTTTTTTGAAAATTATGAATTTTGAACCCCTGAATTTTGTGAAAAGTAAATGAGTTAGATAAAATAAGTGTGCAATTTAAATCTTCCGTGATAGGATTTATCAACCTACCGGGTACATATTTACCACAAGAAACGTTTGTGCCAAAAAACAGATCGCTGGGTGTTACCTGCCTTTTTCTTTTCTTTTTTTTTTTTTACGCACTATTTTTGATACTATGGATATATTTCAAGTTAAGGAAACTAAGGATGTAACTTTGCGCATTTAAAAAAAAAAAAAAAAGAATGTGGCTTTGCGCTGTGACTTTAAAAGTTATAGGCTACTAAGTTTCCTAATTTTATTGTTATCTTATGTCCTTGTTCATGTATATTAGGTATTTCTATTCCTTAATTTCTAAAGTTTAGAAACGCTATGAATCTTCTGTTACGTACTAATGTGTTGTGCTCATGTTAGACACCCTGAAATATTAACACGTGTCCTTTACAAGAATTCAATCCCATTAGGGGTATGATTCTGATAATTTAAAGAGGACAAGTGCCAACATCATCTCAAAAATTTTTTAGTTAACTTCTAGAAAGTCTCCTTTTTCTTTTCTTTTTTTAAGTTTTTTTTAGCAAAACTCAGAGCTTTCAAATACTGATGTCGAAAATGTAAGTTTGTACTATGGTAAAAGCAAAAACAAAATTACATCTAGAGTTCCTAGATGAATTAGGTCCCGTTTGAAGTTACGATGTTTTTTTTTATTAAAAAGCACTTTTCGGAGTTAAAAGTACTTTTAAGGTGTTGTGAATCACTCCCAAAAAGGAATATATTATTGATTCTCTCCCAATTGTTTGGATCGTAGGTGCAATAATTTACTTCACGGACGAGGTTTCTAATTCAAGTCTATAATGGCCTAGTTATGCCAGGGAAAATAATAGAAGAAGCATCTGACTACTTCATGCATGCTCTACTCGGTTCGGAGGATATAACTCAGTTGGTAGAGTTTCGCCATTGCAATTGGGTCATTGCGATTACGGGTTGGATATCTAATTGTCCGGGTCGTAATGATAGTATCTTGTACCTGAACTAGTGGCTTACTTTTTCTAAGTAACGAGAAAGAGGACCGAAACATGACACTGAAAAGACTCTGTAAAATCATCATATAAAATTAGTAATAGAGTTTTTGATATTGAAAGCACTTTTAGCAAAAGTTCAAATTTGATACTTTTAGAGTAGCTTTTGTGATTTAAAAATAAAATATTAAATTCAATCATTTTATCCTATATTATGAACTAAAATAAAGAAATAAATACATTTAAAAATTTTCAAATTACACATCATGTAATACAATATGTACTTATTGAACAATGTTTTCAAACTATATACTTAAAAGCACTTAAACACTTAATAAATATTTATTAAGCACTTAATAAGTATTTTTATTAAATATTCTATTTAGAAAATACTTTTTAATAAGTTAACGCAACCCTAAATGTGTCCTTAATCTCAACAATAGCCATTTAGGAACCGACCTAAGTTAGCCCACACAAATTTTTCTTTTTTTAAGAAATGCTCTAGAAGATTTCTGCGTGAGTTTATTTTACTTCATTTGTGTCCTAAATTCCTTCTCCCAGAAAGTGGGAACATTTTCTTGAACTTTAGCCCAAAAAGGAACAAAAAAGAAAAGAATAAATTCTTGAAGAAATAATTTTAACTTTCCTCCTCCTTCCCAACCCAAGGTCACCCAGCAGACCTGGGGCAAAGGTACACAAATCTGACCTGACCAAACCTGACAGAACTTGAAATAATGCTGACCAAGAGAGCAAGACAGAAAACAGGGAGATGAGGCACGATCTTCGAAGAGATAGACGGATAGAGCCCCATTCATTTGACATATGATTTCTACACGCGCAAGAAATATTAGAGATTAGTTTATTCTTTCTTCCCAGCCATCCGAAGGAGGCTTCCTAAGTCCTAACCTACCTCGAGTGAGTTTTCAGATTTCACTACATTATTGAACCTTTCAGTTTTCCTTCTCTTTCTTCCCAGCCATCCGAAGGAGGCTTCCTAAGTCCTAACCTACCTCGAGTGAGTTTTCAGATTTCACTACATTATTGAACCTTTCAGTTTTCCTAAGTCCTAATGTACGGTCTCTCTCTCTCTCTCTCGGTCGGTTCTCGATTTTTTTAAGCAAAACATGATAAAACAAAACCCATATGGAGGGTCATACATAGGGGTGCTGTCGAGTCGAGTCGAGCTCGAGTAGTGCATTACTCGAGCTCAACTCGAGGCAAAATAACTGAACTCGAGATCGAGCTCGACATCAATTTATGGAACTCGAGCTCGAACTCGAGCTCGAGTTTAATTAAATGTAATTAATTCAAATCAAACTCAATCAAGCTTATTCGAGCTCAATCAAGTTTAATCAAGCTCAAGTAATAAAAATTAATATTTTATATATAATTTTAAATAAAGGATATTATTGACATTTTACAATAATAAAAATTAAAATATATATTATAAAAAACTCAATAGAGCTCGTCGAACTCTCGAGTATCATATTTCCAAAATTGAGCTCGATTCGATAGCTCTAACGAGCAGCTCGAACTCGAGATCGAGCTTGGTCAATCGAGCTCGAGCTCGAGCTGCTGACCAAGTAGCTCGCGAGCTCGAACCGAGCTACTTGGTTCAGCTCCAGACAGCAATAAAAGAGGAAAAAAGACCAACCCTTTTCAGGAAACAGCAGTTGAATACTACCTGTCTGATTTGCTCTGAGGTAACCCCCTCCACACATTTTTTGTTTTCTGCCTCGTCTCTTCTTCACATGTTTCTGGTACTGCATGGGAATCTTATCATTAGTCCTATGATAGTAGTTAGTACTGTAAGATATGATAGCATGACTGTTCTACTGCTTTAGTCCAAGTACTTCTGTAGTACCAGATTTAGGCTGGTTGCCAAATCTTTTTAAAGTTAAATTTTTCCTCTTATTTTTGTAGTTTCTGTTCTTTTAGCAGTCCAAAACCCGCTTTTCCGGATTGTCATGCATTAGAATGGATAGTTTGATAGATCTAAAGAGTAAAGACTGGATTTAGTTTATCAGCCTTGTAATCTAATGAAGATTTGTGGGTTGGTTTTCCTTTTCTTCAGGATCTGAAATTATCTAACAGATAGTTTAAGGGCAAGAAACAAATCTATCCATATGGATCTTTCAACTGAATCATGGCTTTCTGAAGTACTGGTAAGATTTGCACGAAATGGCTTCTTCTTTTTTTTCACTTCTGAGTTCTGACCAATTGTGAAGGAGTTTTGCTTATCAATATTTGAAGACTTGGCCTTCTTTTTTTTTTCTTCTCTTAATTTCGTTAGGAAATGGATGTTCCTGCCCTTAATCATAGGTGGCCGATGATGAACTCCATTGAAGAATCTGTTACAGATAATACCTCTTTCGACCGATCCTCCTCCTCGGATCATGGGAGCTACCCAAATCATCCATCCTCCGGCAAGAGAAAGCTACCTCATGATGTTTCTCAAATTAATAGCATTAGTCTTAAACCACCTGTCCAACTGAACAACAACGGCATGAATTCGAAATTCATTGGCACATCTCCAAAGCCCTCTTCTTCTCCTTCCACCAGAATGATTTCGTTTGGGACTGTGAACTACAACTTACCAAATTACTCTGTCAAGACTGAGTCCGAAGATATGATGCCTATCGGAAATATAGGCTTCTCCTCTTCTATTTCTCCAACATCCTTTGATCAGGAATCATATCGAGCTCTAGAGCATGGCACCGACCCTTTTAAAAGGGGTTTCTCTCGGACACACTTGCAGGCTCAAGATCATCTTTTAGCAGAAAGAAAACGACGAAAAAATCTGTCCAAGCATTTCATAGCTTTATCAGCTATAGTTCCTCACCTAGAGAAGGTAACTAAGATTTACTGTTTCTGTACAATGTACTAAAGATTTCTTTAAATTGCCATGTCTTGATATGTGACATAAAACATTCGTTCAAATTTTGTACTAATTTCTTCCTATATATGGTATGCATCCAGACGCACATGTGTAAACTTGTGAAAACACAATGAAGTTTTGTGAATGTTAATTAATCTAGTAACATATTAAAGTAGTTCCAATAATAATTCATAGCAATTTTTGGTTTTACTTTCCGTTTTTGGTTGGTTCCATTAGTAGATTGTTAGGCCAAAAGATTTTGTCATTTGTCTGTAAATTTACAAGGCATGATACAACAACATAACTACAAGGTCAAAACAGGTACAAGCTAATAATTGTAAATCCAGGTTGTAATTTGAAGCTAAAAGAAATAGTTGATTAACCGCTAGAACAAGATGATTACAATGGAGTGTCTTTTCCAACTTTAGTTGGTTCACTGGGATTTGTTTTTGTTGGCGTGCAGTTGGACAAGGCATCTGTGCTTGTAGGTGCTGTGGAGCATATAAAAAAACTCGACAAACGGGTGAAGTTTTTTGAGGAAGAAGAGAAAAAGAGGAAGCAGCGGGAGGAATTGGTTGTTTCTGCAATGAAGAAATCTCGTCCTATTTGTTCTACTGCCACCAACGACGATGCATCATCATCTGGGGAGAAAACCTCTGATGACAGCAGCTGCGATCAGGAGTTGTCGTCTGCTGTTGAGGTTCAAGTAAAAAGTTCAGGAGTAGATATGCTAATAAAAATCGAATGCAAGAATCACGAAGAAATCTTGCTCGAATTCGGTTCCCTAATGAACAAGATCCAATTAACTATCAAAAGCAGCAGCTTTTTGCAATTTGGGGATGGCATGCTTTCTATTGGTGCAGTTGCACAGGTATTTTTCGGTTAGTGCAGTCCAGGAATTAATGATTATGAACTCGAACTTGATCAAAGGTATTTTTTGGTTGCAGGTGAATGAGGAATTCTGCATGACTGCGGAGGTTCTTGCAAATAAAATACGACAGGCTCTGGCAAACCTTTATGATGGAAGATCATAAACAACACTTGAATTGCTGTCCCCCTTCAAATTTCACAAAGCAATTTGGATGTAAGCAAAAGTAATCTCCAAGTCCATGTCCAGAATAGGAGACTTTAAAATAAGAAAAATTTGTATTTATCAGTTTCATACTTTAGGAGGTAAAATATCTGAAATTGAAATTTAAGAACTAAAGTGAAAATCAACCGATAGTTTAAAATTCAGAATGGAATTTAGCCAAGCAATTGCGCCATATTTCTTCCATCAAAGGGTGTAAACAGCAGTGAAAACCTCCATTCAGCTATTGCATACCATGAACTTGATTGGGATGTAGCAGATGCACTAAAGTTGATCACACTTTCTTAAATGTCTTATTTTGGTCATTGGACTTTCTTTCATCTAAAATAAGTCATCAAACTCTCGCCAATATCACATTCTAACCATTTTCTTCAGCTCAAATATACATGTTATTGCTATATATTAGTTTCATAGCATTTTTATCCTCTTGATCGATTCACCCAAACGCCCTTTTTTTTCCCTCTCAATATGCCGCATTTCTGTTTAGTTTGCTGATCACCCGTTGCCCTTTTTTTTCCATCTATAATCAGATCCAAATGAGCCCAGTTGACATATTTCTTGTCTTAATTGGTGTCAAGTTGATCTTTATTTTACAATTGTGCAAGTACCATGTAATCCATTAGTTCATGTAAGTGCATCAATTCCAGGCAAGTTGAAAGAATGGTTATAGGATCTTATATATCACACATGTTGTTACTTATTATATTCGTCAAAGCAGAATAAGATAAAGGAGCAATTATATCTTGCAATTGATTAATGTCCCTGTGATTAACCTAAATCAAGTCAATTGTTCCTGGGATGTTGGAGAGTCAACATCCCACTTGGCCACTGCGTGATTAATGATTAAGGATGTGTTATTATGTCACAAAACTATAATATTTATACTTCTCCCCATATTAGGTAAATTAGTTTATTGCCTACTTGCCAATACTGAACTGGAGAGTGTTATTAATTTCTTGGAGACTGATACTTCTCAATTCTTTAATGGAGAGTCGATGCAATATGCTTGGAAAACACATGGAAATATGTTTACCGGACTTCGAATCAATGGAATATTTATCTTCTTGTGTGGTAGTGTTTAAGAAATTTCCATATCCGTCTTGCTGCTACTCAAATGGCGAAAGAATAGAAGACAAAATAGAGATTTTTTTTTTTAAAGGAAGACACAATAGAGATTGATATAAGAAAGCGGAATAAAGAATTAGGAACACTAGGTAGGGGTGGGTACGAGTTCGGTACTCATCTCACTCAGCATTTGGAGCAATTTTCTGACTCTTATCCGTCCTGTGTGTCAACGAGTACTCCATGACTGGGCACTCGCTGAAAGAGAGTCAGATCAATGGGTACTTTCCGTCCCGCCCCGCCCCTCTTATGATTTAATTTTTTTAAAAAAAAAATTGATTTATAATTATTTAATTTTGTATCTTACATATTCATTTAAAATTCAACATAGATTTTATCCCCAAAAAAAAATCTCATGTCAAAAAACAAACATGTAAAGAGAATACAAGAAAAAGGAAAAAAGTTAAAAAGAATTTAGATTTTAAAAAAAATGGATATAAGTAGTACCCATTTTCCATATATATTCTACATCACTTAACCTCTTTCATTAAAAATATAAGATCGCGACCTCTACAAATCTAATTGTCTTAAGCTTTTTTATTGCTTATCTGCTCGGTTTTGAGATTGTAATAGTTGGTCTTTAAACTTGATCTCATGGTAAACAAAATTTCTCCTTCCTCGTGAAATTAGCAAAATGACATTTATAGTTTAGAGCTTAAAACAATTTGAACCGGCTAATAAATAATCTTACTTCACTCTACAATTCCCTAATATAGTATTTATACAAAGTAACAATTTAGTGAACTTTAATAACTACCCATGTTTTAGAAAACTCCCATAATTTGTTTTTATTTCCCTTCTTTGGTTTTTTTTTTATCATCATATGTGATCAAAGCTTTTTTTCTGAAAATTGCAAACATGTAAAGTGTGGTTTAAATATTGGCATAATTTAACTTTTTTGAAAAGGAAAAGTAAGCATTGATAATTATAAGCAAAAGAAAAAAAATCACATTACATTCCTAATTGCCATGCGGTCGTTCATTTTAGTCTCTTCCAGTGCCTTTTCTTTCCTCTTTACTTGCTCCTCTCTCTGCCGCCCAAGCCAAATCATAACATTATGGGATAATTGCAGAAACCTCAGGAGAGGTCTCTGACAGTTGCATTTACCCTCTTAAGATTTTGAAAATAGCACTGACTTCCCCAAACACGAATTTAGGGCATAACTGATATAAGATAGGGTGAATTTACTTCTATACCTTAAGAATTTAAGGTTGTTAATAAACAAATTTGGGGTAAAAAAGTTAGGCAATAAATAATTTCATGATAACTAATTAAACAAGATTAACGGTTATTTCTTACCTGATCAGACACTACAAGTGCACTTACAAAATGGTGCCACAAAATAGCGCCAATTAATGTTTCAACATGGTGTCATTTTGTAATTGACAGCTCTTGAGAAGACAATTCAAGTTGTACATTATCTACATAGAAGAAAAGCAAAAGCAAGAAAATGGCAGAGGAAAGAACTCCAAGCAAACCTCCATAAGAGAATAAATTCTAGTGGTTTTGGTTGAACTCACTTCATTTTAAGCATTCATAAAACGAATGGAGAAAGAAAGCAGAAATAAAGGTACAACAGCAATAGTCATCAAAGTAATTATCAAATTGATGATAAGTAGTGTATCGACTGTGGCATTTGGTTGTTCTGACTTTGTCACTTTGGTGAAGTCCATGATTCTCTCCAATAGCTTGATGAAGCCATTCTTTTGGCACCACTACTTTACTTTTAGTTAGCAAACTAACCACACAAAAAAAAAAAAAAAAAAAAAACTTCTGTTTGTTTTTGAGAAGTTTCTACGCACACTAGTGAAGAAAATTTTTTTGAGTTGGTTGTACATTTTATATGTTTTAGAATTTCAGATTTTTGAACATATTTTTGTTGCTTCTTCTAGTCGTTGTTGTTGCACTTATTCTCTTTGCACTTATATCCCCTTGAGATTCACTAATTGTTTCCAATTTTTAATATTTTTCATTCTTTTACTAATACAACCTTACAAGAGGAAAAAATGGTACAAATGAAACAACATTATCATCTCACTTCTCAAAATACTTTTTTAATGGTACTTTCTCCAACATGGACTAAAAATACTATTAAAACATTAAGTTCAGGGGAGGTTAGTGCTATTTTCGAAACATGAGAAGAGGTGAGTGCAACTATTAAAAACCTCAGGGGAGGTTTCTGCAATTATCCCTAACATTATTTCTTTTATCTTGTTCTTCCCTTTTCCTCAACGCCATCTTAGGTTCTCCTGCTTGTGTCTTCTAAGTTATACCATCTTTTACTCATCTTCAGATCAAAATCAGGTTCTGTTTTTCTAGTCTACAAAATTCTGATTATGTAACATGTACCAAAGGCCTAGCCCAGCAACCAAAAATAGGTATTGACCAAGGTACAAAATTGAAGAGGCCAAAAGACAAATTATATACACGGAAAGTACATATTATTTCTTGAAGTTACCCCTAGTAACATATTCCTGATACAACCCAAACCCTTTCTGAAAATCCAAATGTTGTTTCTTTAGCAACTTCAGTGTCTTCAGCTCGTTTGGGTCAAAAGAGATATCAGAATCATTAAATGTCAATTGTATTGGGCACCCTGCATTAAGCAGGTCTAGGCCAACCATCTCTGGACTGACATCTGGGGAAAGCTCTTGCTTTCTGTATAAAAAGGTTGTGAATCTCTTGCTCCAAGTTCTGAACTTTTCGCACTTTATTTCCATTGTACAGACCTCATCCAATAATGCCACAGGTTTATGAAAAAAGAAGTTTCTTACATCTCCATCCCCAATATTAATTTCGTCAGTATCATCAGCAAGGGAAACAGCATAGGTACCATCAAGCTCTGATTCAGCTTCAGTACGTGCCCCTGTTAGTTCATCAGCTGCTTCCATAACCCCATCACACTGAAGTTGGATTTCTTCTTCTGCTGACCGTATAACTAGATTTTTTTTACCAAGCATACCAGAAATATCCATATGAAGAGTAAGCCAAAAAGGAGGGGGCAGAAAGGACTGCTTAAGAGCTTTGGAAGGCAGAAATTTGCGCGACTTAGTATTGCCGCAGTACGATGGTATTTGAAAAGGAATACCATAGGATTCAAATTTGGGGGCTTCTGGGTACTTTGAGTGGCTGGAGAGAGCCAAACGTTCAAGATACTCGGGCATATTTGCCCAAATACACCTCAAGGCAATCTCATAAATACTAGTTGGCAAATTAATGTCTTTAAACACATCAAAGATTCTCTGCAGTGACCCATATCCAGTGGGATCACCAACCATGGACTCCTCATTGCTCTCCTTTCCAGCTTCCTTTTTTAAGGCAACTTTGTCGACCTGCTTTCTTTCCTTACTAAGGATTTCAGCAAGATTACCATTCAGATAACCTTGAAGGTACTGAAAATTCAGGAAATTAAATTTGATGTTCAAGTCATCCTCTTCATGGCTCATTTCGTACAAAAGATCTGCCTGAGAATTGCATAATGTCTTTCTGTGGGCTTCATCAGAAATTCTACCACATTCTCCCACTGCATGATATCTCTGTGCTTCTAATTTCCCTGAGGACGTTAACCGAATTAACAGAAATCCATCCACAGTGTCTGATTTTGGCAAGGGAGCTAGGGGGTCCCTACTGAAAATACCAAACCCCAGAACTACACCTGTTTTCTGTCTCCAATCAAACCACACAGGAAGAGCATCCTTCAAGCACTCTTCTCTTATGAGAAAACGTCCACAATGAGTACCATAAGCTGACAACGAGAACTCTGAAGGAAGACCCCAGGCATAAAAGGAGTTGCAAAATTTTGATATTTCAGAAGAAACAGTTTTTGTCTTGTTGTTTGGTCCATATACAAAAAGACTAAACTCACTGTTCCAAAATGATCCAAGCAAGATGCAAGAGCCTGAGTCTGTTGCCCACTTGTCATCCTTGGTATTTGACCTTAACTCTGACAACCTAAAAACAGTGATGTAACGTGGATTATCAAGACTGTGCACCCATCGCAATAGTGGCCTAAATGGTTGCCTTACATCACAAAGCATGAGCAATCTTCCAGAGGTCACACAAAACCTGAATCCGTCACAACCAGTTCGACAGAGACCGATGAATCTATCATGCTGTATGTTAGACAGCATCTGAATTTTCAGTAAACAGCTCAAATTGCACCCACAAGACCTAGCATCAACTAAGAATACAGCAACCGCATGAGCAACAATCAAAATTCTTGGATGCCAACTAAATTCAACACTTATCCAACCACCACGGCCACTGTTCTCAAAATCTTTATTCTTGCTCCATAAAGCATTCAGTTTCTTCATTCCCACTCTGTTGTTTGAACTAGGATGCTTTTCCAAGCAAGAACTAATACCAAACAAGTACAGTTCACCGGTCTCTAGCAAGACAACACTCTCTTCAGATAAATGCGGACTCCAACAGGCATGAACAACTTCAGAAATCCCAAACAATCTCTGACCCACAAAATCTACCTTTGCGCACTTGACCCCCAAACCATCAGCCCCACTAGTAGTCTTCACTGCATACCAATACACAGAATGTATGCTACATGCCATCAAATATCCAACAACAGCTAATCCAGCAGAAGAAGAAAATGAACTGGCTGCATCAGCTGAAATTAAATCACCAGGATCAGACCTTAGCCTTATCTAAATAACTTTAATATCCTACCAATATACACAATGCCAAAATTTACTAACAACAATATTTTCATTTCTTCCATTGGCAATTCCCCGAGCCCTACAGAAGTTGTTTCCTAGTTCATAAAAAACGCAATTATTCAGCTGCCATAATCTGCATTTGCAATTAAGGGGCTTTATTCTCAAAGCATTATCCATTTCCATTACTTTAGTCAGTTTTACATCAAAAATCTCTCAAAAGAACGGAACATTCCACAAAACGATACTATCGTATCAACACCGCAGCTCCATATACAAAAATTGGCACGCAAATGCGCAGACCCTTAGGATTCTATCCCAAGAACATGACAACTCCCTTACGACAATGAATCAGACATTGACTTAAGAATAAAAGGAGTAATAACCATTAAAAAACCATCTACCACATTCAAAAAGCCCAAATATTAAGAAAAGATCTAAAAAATCAATACAAGATTACCTGATAAACTATCATCAAAATCAGAAACAGGGTTCACCAGCAACTGCAAAATCCGACTATTAAGTTTCTGATTAGCAACAAAGACGTCCTGATTCCCATGATTTAGCTCAACCTCCAACTGGAAGTTTCCCTTTAAAAATAATTTAACAAATCCAACTTGCTCACAATTTTCCCCAGCAGGAAAAAATGCCAAATAAGCCCAGCTTTCATCATCACCATCACAAGGGAGCCGGAGCAACTGAAGGCAATTAAACCCATGTAAATAATCATGAGATTCATGCTGGGCGAGTACGAGCTCAGACCCGATTTCAGAAGCAATATGAGAAGAAACGGAATAAGTAATAGAAGAAAGTGGAGTGGCGGAATTCAAGGTGGAGGATACGAGGAATCTTGCGAGCGTGAGTCCAGGATAAGGCACTGGAAGCCGAGGGGCTAAAGATGGTGAAGAGTAGAGTTGAATAAGGGATTTGGGACATGGGGTGAAGATTATTGGACCTATTTCTTCATGGGTTTTTTCCTCTTCTTCTTGTTTTTCTTCTTCATCTTCAAGACGCGTTCGTTTTGGCGGTCGTGGTGGGTTTCCGTCGAGGAGGAGGAGCGGCGGGTTGAATACTGAGGAAATTGGCCATAGAGATTTCCATTCCTCTGAAAATTCCATAAGTTTTGCTTTCTTCTCCCGTTGCTATAGCTTCATAATTCAATTGAATTGAGCCGACTCATACTATAATCAAGATTGTTTACAGTTCTGGTCGGAGCAGTGGACGGGAGGTAGCAATTTGGCCGGAGATTTCGGCGATTCAGGGAAAAAAAAAATTTGGTCGGTTCTGGGTGGAACGGAAGAAGAACGGCTGTTGGCCGGAGTCAAGAGCGGCAAAGATTTTGGAGAGGCTTTATGTGTGTCCAAAGTGGACCTGGGATTATTAAGTACAATTCAGGTAAATTACACTTTAACCTCTTCTGGTTTAGCGCTTTTTCATATAACTCCTTATGATTTTAAAAGCTGTATATAACTCTATTATAATTTGAATTAAAGTAATTTATATTTCATAACGGAATCAATTAAAATATCAAAAGTATTCCTATATAAAGTTAAAAATAATTTATTAATCACAAAAAATTATGTATCTATTTTGAAAACCATAAAAAAATTATGTGGTAAAACACTAAATTATAAGGGAGTTATATGATAAAATGCATAATTATAAGAAATTAAAATATCATGCATATTATGTTTATATATTTTGATCACTTCAATCATATTAGTTTTTAAATAAGAGTAATTTCGATATTTTTGTGAGTTACGTTGTGCAAGATAATTTCTAATACTTTGATACCTTAATCCAAATCATGAAAAAGTTAGGTATAATTTTTAAAATTATAGGAAAATTATGTGAAAAATCGTTAAATTACAGGAGAGTAAACTGCATTTTATCCTTTATAAAAGTTGAAAAGAATAATTCAAAGGTAATAAAAATTCACCATACTTGGTATAACTTTTTCCCCCAAATGATAACAATTTCCATTGATGAAAACCATGTTATAAAAGTTTAGAGCAACTGCTTCATGGTAGTGTCATTCCCAGCTGCATTTTTTATTCAGGATGGAAAGTCACCTTTCCAACAAACATCAAAGCAACAGTTTAAGGCAAATTTAGCCAAAGTGTGAGTAACTACATTGCCTATCCTTCTAACGAAAGAAAAACCGCACACATCAAAATCCTGCTTTAATCTGATGATATCCTCTAAGATAGTAGCTCATTCCTGTTACATCCTCAATGGATTTCTCTTGGAATTTTGTAACCACATTCCTGTAGTCTGTCTGGAATTTCACTTCCTTCCATCCCTCCTGTTTTGCCTTCAGCATTACCATTAGAATTGCTAAGGCTTCTTGCAGCAAGGGTTCCGTACATACCTTCTTAGGCTAAGTTCAAATTTGCATTAATTCTCCTGCTACATTTCTTGCTACCATTGCCCATCCAGCCTTTTCAGTTGCCTTCTATAATGTAGCATCAGTGTTGATTCTTATACAATTCCCTCTTGGAGGAATCCTTCTTTTATCTTCATCTCCAGCTTCCCCCAAGTCTTTTTGTTTTCCTTCATCTTTTTGGCTCTCTTGGTATTCTTTCCAGTCATTTAGAGTTTTGCCAATTTGCACCATCGGGTTCTTTCTAATGTTGCTAAACTGAAATTCATTGCTTATTTTCCATATTTGACATAATATGCTAATTGTCAAGGCGATGCACTCATATCCATATTTGCCATATTTTGTAAATAGAGTGTTTAGTGCCGTGTAAAGGATATTCATCGATACTCCAAAAAGCTTTGAGGTAATTTATTTAAGTCACTAGTGCCCATCCTATGGAGTAGTTAAAGAATGCTTGAGGTCTGTTTAGTTTTACCCCAAGATATGTTTTTTTGTTGCAATGCAGACATATTGCAAAATAATGACCATTTTCTTCAAATTCCTTGTAGTCTTTCGAAGCCTCGGATGTCTTGTTTCTTTTGTCAATATGAAATTCACTATGTTGTTTCGAAACCTCCCATCCCGTACTTGATATAATAATTGGTATACAACTACATTATATTGTTGTTGTTGTTAAGAAATAGTAATAACTACAACAATAGAAAATGGCTTTGACATGAAAATTTACTTTCCTTAAGGACATTTGCCCTCACTATTCTACTGTCGGATTTGCGGCAATTCCCTCCAGGATTAACAAAGCCAACCAGAATTTCCACACAGTAGTATGCAGAAATTCTCTCAAGAACGATTTAGAGAATATTGTTTTGAAAGAAGTAGAAGAATAGTAAAAACTAGAAGTAAAAGTGAGATTTTTTAACATCTGAACATCCTTATTTATAATGTTCAGATACCCCAAAAGAAATGTCATGTCTTTTGGAAACATATTTTTTCATGAATAGGCACCTTTTTAAAAGCAATGGACACTTAACGGACATTTAAGAGTTGTATCATTAGACACAACCCCTAAAAGAAAACAAATTAATTAAATTAATTTCGGTTCTTAAGACCTAAGTGCCCAAGTGCCAATCTTTTGACCATGAAATTTATATTCTAATTCAATAGTCAACATAACAAATGTACGTGTAATTTTAAAGTTTCCTCCAAAATTTTTCACCATCCAAATTTATTTGAATAGGTGTGCACTTGATTATAAACCTCTTCTGTTTGACAAAAAAAAAAAAAAAAGATTATAAACCTCTTCCATTCTTCACACACTTTCAATGTGAAATTCATTACTAACTATTTCCAATAGTTGTATCAAATATATGCAAGTATTTTATTCATGTACATTATGATTTTCACAAATAGAAGAATATAATATAATTGTATATCAATAATGTAACAAGTACAATAACTGCATAAAATCGAATGAAAATACAGTCATATCTGTCCCAACTCCATAATTTATACCTATGCTACCAAACCAAATGCATAGAAGAATGTGATAAAAGATATTTTAATGCGAGTGGAAGAAGTCAATTTGGCTAGCTCTAAAACAACTATTGAAGGGCTAAAATGTGAAAATTGAAAATCTAACAACTAAAAATATTTTACATTGGAAGTTGATGGACTATCTTATTAGCCATTCGCACAGCAAAAACATCAGAACACGAGAGATCCTTGGTTTTCACCCGGCTTTGAGTTTGAGGTGCTTCATTGACTTCTTGAAGCAAGCCAAATTCTTTAGTAATTCAGCCACCAAGTTCTTGGGTTTGGCTTCCTTGCATTTTGCTTTTCGTTCGGCAGCTTCCATAGCTAAAATCAGGTCCTTCAAACAATCCTCAGCATCTTGTGAATCACGTTTGGGCATCAATTTCTCAGCCACATCACAGGGGCTTATGTTGATTTCCTCCAATAAAAGCTTGATTTCTCGAAATAAAGGGTGTGAATCAATGCCTAAGTAATTCTTAGCCAAAATCTTGAATGCCTCGAATTCGCAATATGACATCTCAATATGCATGTCCATTCGCCCTCTACGAATCAGGGCGGGATCAAGTCTTTCGAGATGATTCGTAGTGAAGATGATGATCCTTTCTTGGCCGCATGCTGACCAAATTCCATCAATGAAATTCAGAAGCCCAGAGAGTGTAACTCTCCGGTTATTCGCCTGATCATCCCTCTCAGTTCCATCATTTTTGTTCTTTCTTTTTCCAGTGAGATCAAGAGAGCAATCGATATCTTCAATCACAATGACAGACTTACTCGTGGTATCGATCAATAGCTGCTTCAACTCAGCATTGCTCTTAACCGATGTGAGTTCAAGATCATAGATATCATAGTCCATAAAATTGGCAATGGCTGCAATCATTGTCGACTTGCCAGTTCCTGGAGGGCCATAGAGTAGATATCCGCGCTTCCAAGCCTTGCCAATCTTCGCGTAATAATCTTTTGCCTTCTTGAAAGTCCTAAGATCATCAATGATTTCTTGCTTCCTGCAAGGATCAATTGCTAGAGTATCAAATGTAGCTGGATGCTCGAAATTTATCCAGCTCCACATCCCTTCATACTGCCAATTGTAACTTTTGTTGTTTGCATAGAGCTTTCGAGTGCTATTCTTGAATTGGATTGCCTTGCCTTCTTCCATGACGTGGTTTAAGTATGCTTCTGTGACGATCCCTCGAGTTTTCTTATGAAAAGTGAGTACAAAGCTCTTCTTCGCGAACAAATCATTTGTTGGACGCATCGATTCAGTTGACGAATTAAGCTGGATAGTTTCTTTCAAGCCTTGCCATCGAACCATGACACCTTTAAATTCATCAACGATCTCCTCCCCTTCATCTAGAGCTGTTAATCGAGCCGAGTCGAGCCGAGTATTTGGTTGCCGAGCTCGACTCGAGTTTAATTCGAGCCGAGCTTGACTCGAGCTCGTTAGGAAAACGAGTTTTAAAATGTGTTCGAACTCGGCTCGTTAAATGTACATGTGGCTCGAGCTCGAGCTCGACCTCGACTCGTTTATCACAAACATGTGGCTCGAGCTCGAGTTCGTGCAAAT
The DNA here is from genome assembly GCF_036785885.1 of Coffea arabica. Taxonomy (NCBI): domain Eukaryota; kingdom Viridiplantae; phylum Streptophyta; class Magnoliopsida; order Gentianales; family Rubiaceae; genus Coffea; species Coffea arabica. The sequence continues at coordinate 13,994,482 of NC_092323.1, read as the reverse complement.
TAATCTTAATAAAAACCTATAATCTTTAATTTTTATAATTTTGATTTCTAAAATGACAAATATGCCCTTCATTAACGAGCTCTAACGAGCTACTCGAGTATCTAACGAGCCGAGCTTACTCGGCTCGTTAACTAAACGAGCATGTTTCGAGCTCGAGCTCGACTCGTTAACCAAAATTAACGAGCCGAGCTCTAACGAGCTTTCGAGCTACTCGATTGACTTAACAGCTCTACCTTCATCCAAGGTAATGACCAAAGATTTGCTGTTTGCTGACTTATCAGCCTTGAGCCATTTTGCTTTCTTGCTAGACTTGGTACCAAGGTACGTTTCAATGAAATAATAGGCTTCATTTCTCACACCAGAATTGTACTCACTGAATGTGACATGAACGTCAGGATCGAAAAACAGTGACAATTTGTCACACAAATGCCCCAAGAAAGAGCCAAGTCTTTTTGGAACAAGCTGCTGAATTGTGCTCAAGACGAACACGAATCCGGCTAGCTTTGTAAAGACATCCCCAGATGTTCCTTCCATTTTGGAATTCTGAGTATGATTCACTTGCAAAAGAAAGCTTCTGTTGATGTGGATAATCTGTGGTTTTCTGATTCCATGTTTGATTGCAGTGGTTATCATTTATAGAGAAGAAAAGTAGCCATTAATTAATCATGTGTACAGTATATGACTGCAGGCGTTTAATTTTGTTGCTTGATTGAGCCTTTAGCTACAGAAGTTCTGGGTTTCATACGAAGAAGTTTCCATCATTCCCATCTTGAAGCAATTTTCAAATTTGGATGGCCACTTTTGGCTAATAATGGAGTATCATTAGTACATTAAGTTTCCAATGCTTAAGCTTTAGTATTGTTTCCTAGTTCTTGATTAACCTGTTCTTGATGCTTTCGGCACTAAGCAACATGTGTGTCTTATGGCTGAATAAATTAAGCCAAAAGCAGCCATTATTAGATTGTAAAGAAATCAAAACTCAAGGACAAGGAAACTTACATCAGTAATCCTTTATTAGCAAAATGATGCCGTCCTAAATGCAACCAAGCTGTAAAACAGAATACAGGTAAAGTTCTTCAGGAAAAAAAAAATGTAGAACCCTCTTAAACAAAAGGCAAGAAATTCTCTAAGTTCGAGAAATATTTGTGACAGATTGTCCCCATTTTTCTATCCTTTTTTTTATAAGGGCAAATTTCACTTTACCCCCCTGTAGTTTAGTGTTTTCTACATAACTCCTCTATGGTTTCAAAAGTTATACATAATCCCCTCATAGTTTAGATTAAAGTGTCAAAGTGATGGAAATGATCATTCATAACGGAGTCATCTAAAATATCAAAAATACCCTTATATAAAGTTGAAAATTATTTATTAACCAAGAGAGGTTATGTGTATATTTTGAAAACTATAAGGGGGTTATATGGTAAAACATTAAAATATAAGGAGGTTATATGGTGAAATATAAAAATCATACGGGATTAGTGTATCATGTATTTATAAGGGTAATTTCGATATTTTTAAAAGTTTCGATACGAAGGACTATTTTCGTCACTTTGATACTTTAATCCAAACCATGAGGGGGTTATATATTGCTTTTGAAACCATATGATGGTTATGTAAAAAAATACTAAACTACAGGAGGTAAAATGTAATTTGCCCTTTTTTATAAAGAAATTTTTATTTTTTCTAATAGAAGAGAGGTGGATCTTAAGAAGTGGTGAAAAAGAAAGGAGATTAGAATCCAAAATGTCTAAATCCTTACATTCAATAAATATGACACTTTAGGTTTGATGAATGAAGCCGGAGAGGGGGACGGTTCACGGTCCGCCAGGTTCAACGGTTCTCTGTTTTTTTTTTTTTTTTTTTTTTTTTTGCAGCTTTAATGCTAAATACTTCATAGGTCTTCACTGTACAGTCCACATTGGAACTTGACGGTTAATGTACATTCTAACATGGTTATTAATAACTTAAGTCCATAAAATACATTCATCAATATAACTTAAAACTAAATTTAAGTTGAGATAATAATAAATTTTCTAAAAATTATACATGAAACCTGGAATGATAAATATAACTAAAATATCATAATTCACCGCAAGTTTTCATAAATTCATTACAAACATAAATAGATATAGCCCAAATATTCACCAATTATCACAAACAAAAACACACAAATAAGTAAAATAAATGTTGACATTCTATAACTGAAGTATATTGCATATCTCCACAACTGAAGTATATTGCATATCTCCATAAAAAAAAATCTCCTATAACTAAAGTATATTGCATATCTCCACAAAAGACAAACATGTTGAAAAAATGAACAAATACATTAAGGCGGCACAATAACAAAGTACTATCAAAGTCCTTGTGATTGTCAAACCCAGAGGTCCTACAGACAGAAGAAATCCCTGTGCTCCTTTAATTAGACAAACTTCAAGTTGAAATAATATTGATTAAATAAAAAAAGCCTTATGAACTTTGAACATTTGAGCAGAAATTAGTTTTTGGTCACAGAAATTAGTTGAATAAAAAAAGGGCATACGGTTGCATACTATAATCATAAATCATAAATTAGTTGCATACGGTTATTGTCACAAACAATATCAATGGAACAAAAAAAGGGCATTCCAAATATTAATTCCAGAAAAATACAAAATTAAAAAACCAAACATGACTAATTTTATTAATTTGATACTTCATCCAAAAAATAACTTCTCCAAACATGACTGCCAAATAATTTATGATTCATAAACGGATGAAAATTTGGGGGAAAAAAAGAAGAAAATACGAAAAAATCCACTAAAGATAATATAGAAAACAAAAATCAAGAAAAGGCAAAAATTAAACTTACCAAGATGCAAAGCTTTGGAGTCCCGTCTAAAAATAATAGTGCTGATCTTGTCGTGGATATTTGGATGTGGAAGGATGATGAAGAAAAAAAAAATAGATTAACTGGAGATTGAAGGAATGGAGGAACTGAGAAAGTGAAGTGAAGCCAAGGAGAAAATGAGAAATGGTGCCGTCTGTGCGTCTGTGCTACTGAGAAAGAAAGTGAATTGAAGGAATGGTGCCGTCTGAAGCCAATGCTAGGGTTTTTTTTTTATTTAATCTAATTTTATATTTTGATTAGATTAAATAAAATTCTACACAAAAAAAAGCTTGTCCCTCGGTTGTAGATTGGTGGTAAGCATGGCTATTGTGATCATGAAGGCCCGAGTTTGAATCTTAGCTGCCTCTATTTTTGTTATTGTTTTAAATTTCTGGTCTATTGTTTGAAAATTGATGAACCGCCGGTTTTACGGTTTAAACGGTTCGTCCGGTTCCTAGCGGTTTTCCATTAGTTTCCGGATGTGATGCTGGACCGGACCGTTGATGCTACCGGTTCGCGGTCGGACCGGCCGGTCCGGTCCGGTCCGATTCTGAAACCATTGCCTAGCAGTGAAATCTTACCTTGGTGAACAGTCCAGCAAGAAAACGAAATGCTGAAAAGTCTGCCAATAACAAGTCATTATTGATGATTTGCTTGGACGGTGGTGAGGAAATCATCGATGAATTTGAAGGCATCAAGCTGCGATGGCAATGCTTACAACAAAATTCCCTGCATAATTCATCAAACGCATCGATGCCTCGACATAATTCGTTGAGAAGAACAGCTTTTTTCCTGACACTTCCCATAAGAGGAGTAGAGGAATGTGGTGGAAGAAGGTGAAGCGATTGAGTTCAGAAAATGCAGTAATCGGAAGCCCCATACATGCCATGGCTACCAAGGCATGTGGACCTGCATAAACTTTTAGCATCCTCCCACATTGTGTACTCTTGCAAATGGATCCTCAAAAGAAGCAAGAAATCATCAATGATTTCAAAAGTTACGAATATTACTATTAGTGTATACAGTTACGAATCTAGATGCATGTCATCACATATGCAAAATTTAATTTTAAATTTAAATTAAAAAGATGTGACATGTATTTAAACTCGTTAATATATACACTGATAGCATAGAAAAGATTAATCGAAAAAAAAAGCTTTTCTTTCGGACAAGAGAGGATCATTTGGATTGGTGAATTTTAGATTTTTGGAGGCCGATTGATAGTTTGGCCGACTCTCAGGTGAGATAAATGTAATCAACTCTATACCAAAAGAACCACACAGCATCTAATTTTTTAAAAAATGACAACCAAATCATACTACAAACTTTTTATTTTGGTAAAAAGAATCCTTTTTTTCACCTCAAAACTTAGGCAAGATGGATTCACTTTTCAGCCTATTTGGCTCATCGATTATCATAGCAGATCAATAGAGTTATTAACAAATGGAATCCAATTGAAATTTGGCTTAATTAATCAAGTTAAAGTTTTCAGAATTTGATGTAACATTATTGTCAAGCTTGAGCCTACAAGTAATAATAAGTAGTATTTTAAGGATTACTCTATGTACAAGCATGCAATTAAAAATATAGTCATTTGTAAAAGTCTTTCTCATGAAATTATATATATATATATGTATATATATATTTATGGTTTTCAGTGTTAAGTTACGTGAAAAGGATCTGGATAAGTAATTAATTCATAAAATATACCCCTGAAACCATCAATTTTATATGTGAGGAAAAAAAGTATATAATCCTAGGATTAAGAGTACCAAAAAAATTCACAAGATAATAAATGTTGCTAACATCGAAAAAAAATAACTACTATAAGATTTTTTAAATAGACAATCTAATACTAACATGATAAATATATAAGGAAAATAATTACATAGCACCTACGTAATTATGGTCGATTAAAATTGAAAAACAAAAATTTCCCAAAAGAGATTTAAAAGAATCCGCAGAAACATGAAAGCGAAGCAGAACATCGACGAAGTTTCGTGAGGGTTCCGGTGACGCAAATCTTCCGACGAATACTTCTCGGCGTGGGTTCGAACTTTCGGATTAATCAAGCTTCTTCAGACACTCACTTCAAACTCTTCCTCACTGCATTTCCTATCTAATCTCCACCATGTTGCGCAGGTACTTCGAAACATAATAGGCACTCACACACACTATATTTTGTTCTATGAATTTGTGCCCTTACACTTGCGAGGCATTTAATTCTCAATACATTGGTTGATTTTGTTGTTTAGGGCCATCATTTGCTACAGATTGGGATATCGTTCAACTTTAAATTCTGATAATTCCTATTTTTCAAAAAATATTTCTGAATTTAATGTGCAGGTCAATTTTGCGGCTTTCGTCATGTCGATTAGATGGAAGAATTCCTATCCAGATTACATCTCAGGCACGTTAAGTGATAGAACTTTATCATTTCTGAATTCCATTTTGATTTATTATATTGAGATTGCAAAAATGAGAAAAAATTATTTGAAATGGAATTGTGCAAAATTTTAAATGCTAGTTATTTTTTGGTCAATGTATGTCGGGAACTCAATTTATACGCATAACCAATGATATTCTGGAATTTATAGAACTCGGCTTGGAAGGGGGATGAGCTATTATAGTTTGATGATGTTGTGCTGTAGTTTGAGTTCTGTACTTAACTGGTAGGAAATGTTATATGCGATAGGCATTATCTTAACTGGTAGGTAAATGATAATAATTTTCAAGCTTGGATGCGGAGGGAGCTGAAGGGACAGATAGAGACTTATGTTTGTTTAGTAGCTTGTAGGCCATGCAAAGTAATATTGTTTAGTAGCTTGTAGGCCATGCAAAATAATTGATTGATGCAAATCCTGATGGTAAATTAATCATCCAAGTGAAGAGGTAAGAGACTAGGGCTCCTATGTACTGTTGATAGTAAAGTTGGGTTCTGGAATTCGATCATCTAAAATGGTAGTCAGCTGTACCAGCTCAATGTCTCATGTTGATTTGTTCCGTCATGTAGATTTTTGGTGATGATTGGATGAGGATGCTGCTGTTTTATTGCCATCTTGGTAGAACATGGTCTTAAAGCTTAATAGTGAGGGAGAAGTGTTAGCATTAAGGAATGCAATTGCGAAGAAACAAGGCAACGAATGTGCTCCTGTGGGAAGTAAATTCTTTGCTGTTTGTTAGCCGTGGGAGTGTAGAAATTCCTGCTGATCTCAGGAAGTTTAATAATTGAGATGCGAGAAGGTTGTTGGGCTGGTGGCTCAGTTTATGCTTGAATAATTCTCTCTCTAAATAACATATGAGAAGTTTGGGGAAAGGGTTTTCTCTATTGTCCTAGTTGGCCCCTGTACTTTATGTCCCACAATACAGCTTTCGTTTAATTTTCTAGTTCACTTGTTGAGGACTTTTTCCATAATTGAGCTGTGCACGGCTTCTGTGGGAATTTCATTTTCTCTTGATAGGAGACCTTTTTGACATGAATTAAATTTAAGAAAATTGCAGTATGAGATTATTATGAATTATTATATATTTATTCTCCTCTTCTCTGTGCACCAAAAGCATGAACTGACTTTGCCGGTATTGTTAATTCTTTTCCCTTTTGGCTACCATTGGAGCAGATACCTTCATATCTTTCTTCCAGGAGAGCAATGTCAGCTGCATCTCAGCATAATGAACCTCAGGGACCAGGTTCAGCTGATAAAGCTGAGTCTGGGAGTTCTTTGCCAAAAATCTTGGTTGGAGGTGTTGCATTAGGTGCTGTAGTCATGGGAGCTTACCACACTGGTTATCTGGATAGATTTTTTGCTAAAGAGCCACATGGCACCGCGGAGTCTGCCAAGGTCGCTGCTGTTAGTGAAGAGCAACCGGATTTAAGGGAAGATAGTAAAAAATCCCTAGTTGATGAAGATAAGATAGAGACAATTGCTAATCTTAAATATGAGCAGACAAGTATACCAACTCCCAAAATGGAACACGAGGAGAAAAGCATGTCATCTGATTCAGATCCATCTCCAAGAGAAGATTTAAGTAGAAGACAGGAAGAAAGTCACTTTCACATGAAAGATAAGCCAGATTTGAAATCAGATGATATCAATCATATTCAAGAGGAAGAATTGCCCAGCTCCCTAGGAAGTGGTACTCAATCTGATGATTTAAGTGCTAATCTTGGTAAGCCTTCTGAAGGGAGTCTTACCATGAACAGTTCAGATGTCAAAGTTGATAGTGATCAGCAAAAGGCTGTTGAAATGACACCACCATTTACTCGGGATGATAAAGCTGCTGCTGAAAATGAGACGAATTCTGTGCCTGTTCAATTCAATAGCCAAGACTCACCTAAGGTATAAGCTGATTGTTATTTGAAGGATCACTGAATTAGTATGCATGGTTCAATTATGTTTCTTCTGTTGCCGTTTTTTGAGGGGTAGCTTTTGCAGGAGAATCTGGCCGGTGCACGAAGACAAACTAGTTCCCTCCTTGATGATTACAATTTGAAAAGCGATGGAAACGAACCCACATTGGTGTCAACCAGTAAATCTCAGGTGGTTGTAATTTACTCAAAGTGTTTCTTCTTGAAGGATTACTTTGAAATGTAGTGCAACTGCAATTAAAGCATTGTATGCAGAGAATTCATCAGTGACTGTGTCTGAAATGACAATGACTTTTGGATCTGTAGGGTTTACCTGGGACTATCGAGGAGAGCTATATATCTGAGGATGGAAAACTCGTGATTGATTTTCTACAAGCCATTCATGCAGCTGAGAAACGACAAGCAGAGTTAGATGCTCATACTTTTGCTGAAGATAAAAGAATGCTGAAGGTCTTGCAAATCTAGTAATCAGAGACTAAAAATTGAAGAATATGATTTTTTTTTTTTTTTTTTTTGCATTGTTTGCTCTTAATTCTCGATGATTTCAGACTAATTAAATCTATTTATCTCTGCTTATTCTGTATTTTGGCAGGAAAAGTATGAGAAGGAATTAAGGGATGCTAGGGCCAGGGAGCTTATGTATGCTGAAAGGGAAGCCATTCTGAATAAGGTTATAGAGAAAATTTGTTTTTTTCTTACATATTCACATGTAAATGCTTTGTTCATCTCTCATAGTTGATGGCTATCCTCAGCTTCATGGTTTAAATCTGATGTCTCAGTAGTTCAGCTTAGTTGGGTATGGTTAACCTAAAGGAAATGTCATTTTCATTGAATAAACTCCTTATAGACTGAGTTGTATGCCCAACCACTGATTTGTATTGACACTGGATTTTTCCAACTATATGCGTTTACTCAAGGCAAATTAAGTATTTATAGCTGTACGTTGGCTTGATCATATTCATTGTTTCATTAAGAAAAGTCTGCTTAACCTTTTACAGGAATTAAACAAAGAAAGAGTAAAAGCAGCTGCAGCGCTTAAATCACTTCAAGAAAAATTGGAGGAGAAACATAAAATGGAGCTTGAAATCAAGGTACTTAATTGCATGATGGCATACTTCTATTAAATAAAGGGTCTGCCTCTTTTGTACTTGATAGATTTTTTCTCCCTAATTCACTAACAATTGCCATTACAGAAAAATGAAGCAGAATTGGAGATGAAAAAATTGCAGGAGCTAGCCAAAGCGGAATTGGCTTCAGCAATTGCAAGTGAGAAGGCAGCCCAAATCGAGAAAATGGCTGAAGCAAATGTTCATGTATGTCTGATATGTACCAACATTATATTTTACTCTTGGAATAGATTCTTTTGCCTTTAGACTGTAAATTCCCTCAGCTTAACACACTTGGAGAGAGAGGGAGGGAAGTGGGGAGAGAGAATCTTTCTTCTTTAACCTTCTGGTACATTCACCACGAACTTTGAATGATCTTTTTAAGTTTAAACTCATAATTTGACCAGTACTTATTGACACGTTGCCAAGCAAATTTGATCTACTTTCTGGTAGTTCAAAAAAATAAAATTGATGAACTGATGGGATTCTAAAATCTTCATAAACATGCTAATGTTTATCCTAGGAGTTCTAATAATATTTTGTGCCATTTACGGAATGTATTGTTTATTGTTGTTTTAGTCGTCAGAATTTCTTTGGGAGAAGTATACTTGGTTCTAGTTATTTTGGTTAAAGTCATAATGCTAAAGTTGCTTCAGTGCGACCTAGGAGGCTATTTATTTTGTTGATAGTAATAGATTCAATTAGGCTGCATAGACGTACTACTTGCTTCTCTCATGTTGTGGAGGGACATTGATGCATGTACTATTAGATATGAAATTGTATTGAATGTGATTATGATCTTCTTATGTTTTACAGATAAATGCCTTGTGCATGGCATTTTATGCACGCTCTGAGGAGGCTCGCCAGAGTCATTCTGTTCACAAGCTTGCTTTGGTAACCTTTTCTTCTAGTTCTGGACGTCATACACTTAATATCTTGTTTGTTCAAATTAACTTCATTATTTAGCAGGAAATAGATCAATGAGTTATCAACAAGCTTATACACCTTGTGCTGGTAATGAAGGTGGTCTTTGATATAATAAAGGGGATATAATACAAAACTGTTCTTAAAGGCTCTTTTTTGATAAATATTAGAAACAGATAGATTGAGCAATACTATCTGCTTGGCGTATATGTGCAACAGGGGATTAGGTTTATGAATGACCAAATATACGTGCAAGCAACTGCATGTACATTTTATTTCTGTGCATGTCACCATACTTCCACACTATAGCCATTGGAAGCTGTAGTTTTAACAAGTTCTAGTTCATATTTTGTACTGCCCGGCAAGGAACTCGGTAGAGGGATTGGGTCCATGGGCCACTGGTTCAACCAGTGGGTCATTGGTTGAACCAGTGAGTATTAATTTAATATTTATAAATATAAAATAGTAATTTTAATATACATAAAATATATAATAAAGTGCTTTTAGATACTAATCGTTGTACTTAGAAAGATATATAATGAATATATAGATATTAATAGAAGATTTAATTTTATTTTATTGTACTTTGACATAAATAATATAGTCAAGTATAAAACAAAATTATATCACTTGTTTTCAAAAATATAGCATTACTTTTTCATTATTTTATTTTTTGTTTAAAAACAAAGTAATTTTCTAACTACTCAATATTGTCAGTTTAAAAGTTAAAAGGATTAATTGTATAATAAAAAAAGTAAACAAGCTTATTAAAAAAGAATTAGTTATGAAATAAAAACTAAGTGGTAAAGTCTTATGCACATTTCAATGAAGATTCAATGTGCAAATCTTATCAAAAGCATATATACACTTTGTTTCAAAAACTAAGACCCACAATTGATAAAAAAAAAAAAAAGTAAATGAGTCAATTGGAAAATCGGATGGGTGTCTGGTTGAACAACTGGGTCAGTTGGGATTTGACCGTGTCAATTTCTTGTCCGGTCAAACTTGAGGTCCGGCCTAGTTTGATGCCCGGTCATTGGCCTGGGCTGGGTTTGTTAGGGAGGAGAGGGAAGGTTTTAACTTTTGAAGTGGTTTTAGTTGGAAATATATTCGTGGAACTACATATATCAGAAGCAATGTATTAAATATTATTGTTTAAAATGCCTTGTTTGACTATTCATGGCATTGCGATATTTTTGTGCTTTCTTATTGAAAGTTTGTTATTGGCAGTTTTTATTTTGAGTGTGCATGCCCATGAACAATTACTTCTTTGACATGTCTATGATTTCAACTTTCGTCTTTAGGTTTTTCAATGCACTAAGTTGGTAATGGTGGTGGTGGTGACTAAGATGTCTTATGGTGTTATTCAGTTGCACTGTTTCATGCATTGTTGGGCACTCAATGATGTCCTTGTGGCACTTTAGCAGGGCAAAGATTTAGAAGGCATTTGCTGGAATTTTTCTTTTCCATCCTCCCTCTTTGTCATTGCATGCTCATATCAGTAAATTGCAAAGGGATGGGGCTTTGTCTGAGGAGGTTCAATGGTGGTAGTTACAATAAAACAATTTGGTCCAGGTCCCTGTGCTTTATCTGCAAGGTGATATGCACCATTACAAAACCCCAAAAGGAAATAAGAACATAAAAAGAAAATGAAAGGAGAAACTACAAAAAAGAAAAAAACAAATAAAAAATGTACTTTTACTTTGGGAAAGAGCTACCATCATTCTCTTTTTTCCTTGCATTGTCCTTTCCTAAAACTCTTAGTTGGAATTTAATCTATGGGCCTTTCATTTCTTTCTAAATGTAGTTTTAAAATGCTAAGACTTCCAATAATATTTTATCAAAAATGCTTTGGCAAATTTCTTTAAAAGAAGTCTTTTAAAACGCCCTGAAAAGAGTGTGAGTATGATTCATCAGCTGGGCTAGTATTTTATTGTTCATTCATATATGATATCATAATTGTTACCTCTTGCAGGGAGCTCTTGCACTGGAAGATGCCCTGACCAAGGGTCTGCCAATTCAGAAGGAAATGGAGGCTCTGCATACTTACGTCGAAGGCATTGACAAAGACTCACTTTTAGATTTAGTTCTATCATCAATTCCTGAAGAGACACGGATAAATGGTACTGACACTGTGTTGCAGTTGAATCATAAGGCAAGTTTTTTGAAGACCTAATGCTCATACTATTTGTTATTATGAGCATGTCTAAGAGTAGAGTGATATAGGCTGAGTAATCTTAATTGAATAATATATATAGTTTCAAAATTAAGAAAAGACCCTATATGGAATGCTGATATTGATGTCATGGTTGAGTTTATTCCTTTACAATTCTGGTTATCTATTATTTGGGTTTTGGCCGACTTTCCATCTTAAGATAGCTTGTCTTGATGACAAGCATTATATAGTAGCTTAAACTCAAAAAATAGATTTACCCTTTAAATGGTATGTATAAATCATTTAAGTAATCCTGTTATTGATCTCTCAATCAGGGAGGATAGATGTGGTTTCTCATCATTCCCTTGTTGTCAACCTACATGATCTGTACACATTTTTGTCGGATACTTTTGGGATCAAGAATCTTGGGATAAAAGAATGAATTGCAGGATTTAATAGTCTTGCAGGACTTGAATAGATGAATTTAAAAAATTTCAGGTACCATTTTCCTGTTGCTGCAGTAAAATATCTTTGTCTGAAATTGTTGACTGTCAGAATTTGGTACAATGCCATGGGACTAAAGATGCAAATAACTGTGTAGGAAGAAACTGTTTGAAATTCAGAGTAAAATCTGAGACAAGTTGATACATATTACACATTTTTAGTGCTGAGAGGTTGAAATTTGAGTTTGATTTTTAGCATACCTTGTTAGCCATTAGAAGAGTTCAAGTTTGCAGGTTGAGAAATTCTTTTAACCGGTTGTTGATGTGTATTAGGGTACCATGCATCTAAGCTAGGTATTGGTTAACCACTCTGCTAAAGATTCCCAAACTGTAAATTATCAAGTTCATGTTAACCACCTTTTGGAATTCGTTGCACACATATGCATTGTTTACCACTGTATCGGCTTTCTTCCAGATAACACCACTCAGAGACTGGAAATCTATCTCTCTCTCCGTCCCTCCCTTGCTCTCCTTTTTGGCTACAAACTAACTTTTTTTTTTTCCTTTTTCCCCTCAAATTACTCTTGAAATTGTTCAGTTTGATGCCTTGAGAGGGACATTAAGGCGTTACAGCTTAATTCCACTTGGAGGAGGCGGGATTTTGGCACATTCATTGGCTCATGTTGCTTCCTGGCTGAAGGTGTATTGTCTGTACAATCCACTCATACATGCATAAATTGTCTGTGAATTTAAGGGTAAAAAATAAAAAAGCCCCCTGTGGTAAACCTAATACACAGAAAAGTCTCCCGTGGTTTCAAAATATACAACACGACTCCTCATACTTTGAACTAAATTGTAAAGGTGACAGAATCCGTTAAACTTAACGGAAATGGTCAAAATGACCAAAATACCCTGATATAATTAAGCAAAAGACAGCTCAAAAAAATCATTTGTTTTATTTTCTAAATAGAGAGAATTGAGGGTTAAGGGGTAAAATTGGTATATTTGATAAAAAATAGGTATAAAAATTTTTTTTTAGGTTCCAATAAGTCATTTCCGTTAAGTTTAACGGATTCCGTCACTTTTACAATTTAGTTCAAAGCATGAGATGTCGTATTGTATATTTTGAAACTATAGGGGGCTTTTCTGTGTATTAGGCTTACCACAGGGGGTTTTTTTGTTTTTAACCCGTGAATTTAACTATTCACTACCTGCTGTGACTCCTTTGTGCCTTCAGGTTCGGGAAGCTGACCAGTCTGGTGATGGAATTGAATCTCTCATGAACAGAGTTGATAGCTTCTTAGCTGAAGGAAAACTCAGTGAAGCTGCTGATGCCCTTGAGAATGGTGTAAAAGGAACCCAAGCAGCAGAAGTTGTTGGTGATTGGGTTAGGCGAGCAAGGAACAGAGCTGTTACGGAGCAAGCTTTAACCCTTTTACAATCATATGCTACATCCATTAGCCTGACATAATCCATTCGACTGCCTGTATTTTGAGTGTAATTTCTGCTCAAACCCCCCTGATGATTAGAAACTTATTGGCTATTCGGCATGAGCCTAAACGAAGTGTGCTTTTCAGGTATAACATCTGAGGGAACTTGTGAGGATTGCAGCAAATTTTTCACTTGTTGCAACCCAGTATATCATGTTTAACTTTCAAGAAAAGACTGAATTTTTTGTCCAAAATGTACGATACATTTAAACGTAAAGTTTCCAGAAGGAGGGGTGTTGTACACAATAAATAGCTCTTCAAAGCGAGGAAATGCTGAGAATTCAAAATCAAGGCACTTAATTTTGAAATATATGAAGCAAGATGTCAGTTAGGTTTATGCATTTGTAAGCAACATACTTATCAAAGGTTTATGCATTTGTGAATCTACCTTTTTGTCTGTTGTTATGTTTGGTCTATCAGGATAGATGACAATGATTGAGCCATAGTTCAACTGATAAAAATGTAGTGTTGGGCATTGTGGCCGCCTGCCTGCCTGCCTGCTTTGGGATCTGCCAATTGCATGCTCTCGCAGATCCAGTTCATTCAGACTTGATTTGGCTGTTGACAGCAAATGGCTTGAAAAAACAAATATGCGGTAGAAGACAAAAGTACATATAAACATACGTAGGACTTGTTCTACGAGTTTGTTTGCCTATTGGTTTTTGTTGCACATTAGAAATTTAAATTTCTGAACTCTAAATCCAAAGGGAAATATTTGAGCAATCAATCATATAAGTGGCTAACTTCGTTACGAATTGCAGAAAGAGAAGTATTTGTATAATTAATTCAATTCTATTTTTAGTATGACTTGGTGGAACATCTGCAAGCTCAGGCTTCGAGTCGAGGGCTACTGATGTCTCCTCGAAAATGAGATGTATGCCGTCTCTTCAACGTTTTGGCATAGATGGAATATATCCCCTGTTAGTAAGTGCACATGTCTTTGTGTTTTATCTACATGATACGTTCATTTTAAATATTGATATGAATTGTCTTTTCGATCAGAAACTTGATTTTAACTGACTTCTCATAAGTTCTGATGATGGAGACACCTCGACCAAACAACTCCGCAATTTATGGTTGCATCATACCAAATAAGCAGTATTTTCTCCCTGATTTTGGATTTTGGTAACATTCTCAGATTTTCTGCGATTCCTACGTGTACCTCGTTTTAGGAAAGCCTAATTGATTAATGAGAAGCTTATTGGTGGTTATAAGCACTGCTCAATGTCAATTTTAAATGTAGACCACCAGTTAGGTGCCATCCGAAAAATCCCATAATCTCGTCTGGTGGTTGATGTAATGCACTATCCTACCCATAATTTGGTGTATCTTAAATGCAGTTCATTCTATTGGGTGATTATCTACCATTTGAATTTGGAAAAATCATTCAAAATATCCCTCAAATTTTGTAAAATGATTTTTTACATCTCTCACTTTTAAAAGTGTAATTTTACGTCACTTATAAATTCACATTGGTCAAATTTGATCCCTGCCTAAGTTTCCGACTAATCTTTTGCTGGAATCCATTACGTGTCTTGCATGTGATCATTTTTTAAGAGCAAAATTGTCAAATCAATTTTATACAATTCGATCCATAGTCCCTTACATTTCACAAAATGAATTTTTTTGTCCCTCACATTTCACAAAATGAATTTTTTCATCCCTCACATTTTATAAAATGAATTTTTTCATCCCTAATTAATCATGTGTATGAATAATTTTTTTTAAATCCATGTATGTATCTATTTGATTTCACCTGAACAATACGAGTATACAACTATAATTAGCCTATTTAGACAAAATCAAATAATTTGAACATTGTCGAGTGTTTATATCGAATTAAATTTGGACAAAAAAATAATTAAAGGAAAATTATAACAAAAAGAAGTAAGTAATTGACACTTTTAAATTTTAAGACAATCACAAGGTAAGTAATTCAACTATTGGTCTTAAAGGTGGCGAGTGTAAACGTCAAATTTAAACTGCAATTTGTTAGCATGATTATAGAATTCGAGTTAGGACCCATTAATTAGATGGTTTTATTATGCAACTCAATAAATGAATTATTATCAAAAGAGAAAAGACCACAAAATTGATCAAATTCACATGGTGAAATCAAATAGATATATACATGGGTTTAAAATAAAATTGTTAGTTTTAAACCCATGTATATATTTATTGAATAGCATGTGTATAATTACAATTAACCTGTTTAGATGAAATCAAATAAATATATATTACATACTATTCGTACCATTCAGGTGAAATCAAATAGATATACACGTAGATTAAAAAAAACTATTCATACACATGGTTAATGAGAAATAAAAAAATCCATTCTATGAAATATGAGGGATGAAAAAATTCATTTTGTGAGATGTGAGGGACGAAAAATTCATTTTGTGAAATGTAAGGGACTATAAATCGAATTATATAAAATTTGATTTGACAATTTTACCTCTCAAAAATAATCACGTCTAAGGAACATTGTGGATTCCGACTAAAATCTAGTTGAAAATCTAAGTAGGGACCAAATTTGATCAATGCGAATTTGTAAGGGACGTAAAATTATACTTTTAAAAGTAAGGAACAAAAAAAGTTATTTTGCAAAATGTGAAAGATATTTCGAACGATTTTCCCTTTGGATTTCTATTATTCCATTCTTTAACATGGTATTTTACTAGCCAAATTCTTTAAATCCTACCAGCCTATCTCTTACCTAAGGTCAGGGGACTAAAGGACATGATATACAAGACTTGCAGTATCATAAAACAACAAGTTATCAAACTCGTATTAATAAATGGCAGTTTTTTTGTCCAAATTTTAGAGAGTAAATCTTATATACACTGACAGTATATGCACTTTCTATCATTGGATCTATAACACATATGGAACAGTTGGTATTCAAATTCAAATTTTGCATAATTGTTATTCATCCAATCTAACAGTGTATACGCTGTCAGTATCAGAAAAATTAATCCACCATGTCCATATGTGTAAGGATGTAAACGAGCTTATTTAAGTTGAATGCCCCAGTGTTCAAACTTGTTTGATTATTTTAACGAGATTAAAAATTTGATCTGAGGTCAGGGGACTAAAGGACATGATATACAAGACTTGCAGTATCATAAAGCAACAAGTTATCAAACTCGTATTAATAAATGGCAGTTTTTTTGTCCAAATTTTAAAGAGTAAATCTTATATATATCGACAGTATATGCACTTTATATCATTGGATCCATAACACATATGGAACAGTTGGTGTTCAAATTCAAATTTTACATAATTGTCATTCATCCAATCTAACAGTGTATACGCTGTCAGTATGAGAAAGATTAATCCACCATGTCCATATGTGTAAGAAAGTAAACGAGCTTATTTAAGTTGAATACCCAGTGTTCAAACTTGTTTGATTATTTTAACGAGATTAAAATTTTGATCAAATTTGACGTGTTTATTTGCCAAATCGAGTTTGAATAAGTTTTTATTGCACTTGAATATTATCAAATACAAACGCCTTTCAAATTTGATTTGATTAATTAGCGAACCAAACTCAACCCGACACTTATTAAATCAAGTGCTATTGGAATATTTAGTAATTTTATTTATCTTTTAGCTCTATATATATGAAGACCTTACGCTAATATGCTAACCCCACCTCTTGTACCAAAAATAACTAGAAATGTATATCATGTACCTCTAAATAAATTCAGTCCTGTTCTCCCATATTCCCATGGACAGACACAACATCTTATGTTACTGTTACAAAGACAGCTCATATGGAAATTGGTTTCATGGAACTTTTGTCTGGCTTATTTTTCTTTTGCTAGTTCACGGTATTTTTGGAGCAAACAACTTCACTATATCTGCAAATTCTTAAATCATTACAAATCAACACTACATTCGTCAAAATGTACTCTGGATAATGTATGCCTGTATAATGGCATCAGCTCAAACGAATTCCTATGGTTAAATATTGGCTGTAGAATATACTGCGGCACCTGTTTCAAGAAATTAATCCCTCTTTTGCATTTGTTTTCCTTTCTTGCAGAAGAGAAAGAGATAGAGATGAAATGAATGATGATTAATAAAAGTTCTGAAAGCATATATTAATTAATACTAATATAGTACAAGTGCTAGCACTATATATTTTTATAAGAATAGCCATGTGATGGTTACATTATTAGTCGTTAATTCATATATAGCCAATTGACAATTCAACTTGCATCACCATTCGACAGCATAGCGCACACACACACATGCAAGACAACACAGAGAGAAGATGAATGATGATTGCTGGTAAATCTGGTATGGAGTCTTAATCATTCTTAAAATTAAGGTCTCACGTCAAAGACTGATTAATAATACAGCTATAGTAGTCTTACTATAACAATTAGGCAAGGATTAGGGTTCAGGTCAATTTTCTTTACATGGTTAATGTAGAATTATTTTTATACCAGCGGAGTCATATGCACCATATAGTCTCTATTTACATTTGAAGCTCTTTTTTTTTTCCCTCCACGTAAGACATGCATATAAACTCGCTAATGTATGAAGGTCCTTACGCGAAAAGTATAGAAAAGATATGTCTTTAGAATTCGGAATCTTGTTTAGAGTACATTTTATTTCAGGTCATCAATTGCAATGTTACCTCTCCACACATTTTTATTGACTTAGTTGCATTTTACCTACCCAAGATTTTGTTACTTGGTCCAATGTTAGTTTTTATAGCATTTATTCTTTCAAAAGATGAAAACTCTCATATCTTCTTTCCTATTTGAGTGTATCTTTGTCCCTTTTAGCTGACCAAGATAGATTATAAGGTTGTCCACTTTTCTTTGCAAGTACCTCTCAAAGATCTCTACTTTGGGAAGAAAATTAATAGAGTGTTGTTGGATGGAGATCAGAGCACTAGAATAACTACCCCAAGTGCATATATTTGGCAGATTGACCTGTAATTGTAAGTTCCATATGAGATTTCTGTGGTCCTTTTACTTATGGGTTTTCTAGGAAATTTACAACCGATAGTACTAGTGTCATTTGAAATATTATTTGGAATAATTACTGTAATATTTTTTGTGATGTGATGTATGTGAGATAAAAAGGTAATTGAGAATATAAAAAGATGAGTTGAAAAATGTGTTTATGATGCAAACGAAATATTATTTGAAAAAATGAGATATCCAAACAAACCCATTGTTTAATGGATCATGGTTTTCTAGCATTAAGAATCAGTGGGTTTGTTTGGATGGAGTATTATTTGAAATATTATTTGGAATAATTACTGTAGCACTTTTTGTGATGTGATGTGATGTATGTGAGATAAAAAGGTGATTGAAAATGTAAAAGGTTGGTTGAAAAATATATTTATGATACAAGCGAAATATTATTTGGAATAATTTGCTATCCTATTTTTGTCACTATATTTGTGACAGCATCCTTGTTTGGTGATAATCTTTGTAGTCTTTGTAGTTGTATAGCGATACTCAGCCAGTTGAAGTAAGAAAAATAAAGTACTGGCATATGCAAGCAGCCAACTAAGAGAGAAGTGAAGTTCAAGTCAGCTTGACCTTTGGTGGGCTTGGCTCGAGTTGATGCAGGAGCCAAAAGTTGATTATGCGAATTTAAAATTTAATGCATTTATGTTGCAAACTTAACCAAAAAAAGAAAAAAAAAAGAAGCAATAAAAATGAGTAACTTTTATGTGACTTGTAGATCCACCTGCTTAACTCAAGCTCAAGTATGCATCGCATCAGTTCTGAAATTTAAGACTTGTTGAGTTTGAGTATAGCTACTAGGAGTCGAATTCCAATGCGAGTATGGTAGAACTCGAGTTCATTTCAACTCGGTAGCATTTCTATTATAGATTATTTTATGTGTTACTATATCTTTGATAGTTTCATTACCTAGAGCGAAATCATGGTTTTGCAATGTTAATAAAATGAGTTTCTTTAACATATCTAAGTTTATTTAAAAAAAAAAGAAAATTGTCCTAGAAAACAGCATTGTTTCATTTTTTAATTAGAAGAAAAAATTAATAGAGTTGAAATTTCTTCCATAAAAGTTAAAATTGTTTACACAATTGAACAAATTAGTATGTAACAAAAGAATAACTTTGACTATATTATGCATTTAGTTATTCAAATTAACTCGCACAACAACATTTATCACTACAAATTTTACTTGAACAGTTCAGAGTAAAATTCAGGTTACGAGTATAGAAACCAACTATAAACAAAACTACATAACTCCAAAACAATTCTCCACTATTATAAACTCCTCCTTGCCCATGTATAATTTATATATCAAACTAAACTGCTAAACATTACACAACATAACTTTTAAAAATCTTCACATTTACAACTTCTAAATTCTCATTTTATAAAAAATCTCTTGCCATCTATCATGAGAAAGTACTTCTCTATTACTATATCATCATTACACCAGTTTTGGATTTCCTTGGCACATTTTGCTGGGAGGGAATTCTTTCATCAATCAGTAATTTTTTTTGTCTTTCATTTTCTTTTTTCTTTTTATCAATCTATTTATCTGATTCGAACAACTAATAATTATTTTTAGACGAGTTACACAAGTATCAAGTGCGCCTGATTACCAGTTCAAATTAACTCGTTCAAAAAACACACGCAACAATTTTACAAGAAAAGTTTCATAGTAAAATTTGGGCTTGCAGTTAGTATAGAAGCCACCAGCCAACAACCAACCAAAAAGGTTGAGCCGCATACGGTAAACTACGTCACAAAGTGACCAGACTGAGTGACAGCCTCCATTTCTCCATTTCTTTTTTGTCCATTTTTCCAGTAAGCCTTGAACTGTCGGTGGACCACTCACTCCAGTGAGATTAGATTTTCATACTACTGCAAAATTTACATAAAAATATAAAATACCGATCCAAATCATCCCACAACCTTTTCTTAGCATCCTCCTCAGTTCCATCTTTTCTCTTTCTCTCACATTTTTCCGTGTAGTTTTCTGTGTGTTCTTTTTGTCTTTTTAATTCAGTTTGTATTAGTATCCCTCAATTCATACCAAACATTCATTAATTGATTCATTCATTCTTTTCTTCCTTCGCTTGTCTGCTACGAAACCTCTCAACCCAATTGCCTATCCTGAATCTCCCACCCTCTGAAACCAGCAAAAAAGACCCCTTTTTTTTGTTGATTACTGCTCATAATTCATTCATGAGGATTTTGCTGTGTTCTCACTGAAACGAGGTTTGTTGTTAAGATTTAAGTTTTAAGATACTTTTTCTGAAAACCCAGCTGAAAATTTTAGTGGGTTTTTTGGGGAAATGCTTAAAGTTGTGAACTTTGGTGTGCAGACATTTTTGATCTAGTGATTTTCGTGAAGAAATTTTGTGGGTTTTAATTGAGTTTTGACTTCTCAATGGTACAATATGACTTCAATTTGAGTGGTTTCTGCTTAATTTAGTATTGAGATTCTTGGCATTGCTGTAATTTGGATTTGATCCATGTCCGCTTCTAACTCATTTGATGAGCTGCTGACACTGCTGTCATCTGGAATTTTGTATGGTAAATGCAGGGAGCTGTAAGCTAAGGGTGTTTGGTATTGGCTGTGATCTGGGGGCGGAGGCGGATCTGAGGTGAAGATCTCTGGATCACAGCAAGCTGGCTGCAACACTGGCTTGGAGGTTTGCTGCCACCAATGGCAGCAGCCTTCCCACCAATGACTTGGTATTTCTGTTTGACTTTTGATTGAATCTTGGAAATTCAACGTTGTTGATTTGCTATTTTGTTAGGGATCTAGCATTCTAGCATTGTTATGTTTCCTGTTTATATTGATTCTTGGTTATGAGCACATAAATCTTAGTTATAAGGATTCAGTGTAATCTGCTTCTACTTTATAGCCCTTGATAACTTTAGTAGCTCGCTTCATATTTGATGAGTATAGCTGTGCTTGACTTGAATAATTCCATTTCCAATTCTAAACTTGTGTTTTGCTAATGTTATATCTGTTTGCTAGTGCTTTCGCCATTTCTGCACTCCTGTATTGTGCAGGTTAATATAAAAAGATTAGCGTTTGCATGTGCTTTAGTAGTTGTATTGGCTGGAGGTACTTGTGAAATGCTGCTAGGTCATTGTATGCACTCAGCAGTGGAAGAAAACATGTTTTGAAATGCTTATGCTGCTTACAGTTACCAATATTTGCATGTCTATGCGTGCATATTCTCTTGTCATCTATGATTTTCAAAATTGGAAAAATGTTATCAACATTTTAATATGCATTGGCATTTGGCGACTTAAAGTTCAGCTATATGAAGTACAAAGGGATCTCATTTAAGTAGATCCTGGACTTGGGCCTTTTAATTGCTAGAAGCCTAGAACAAATATATATTTTCTTTATTGCAATTTCTTTTTTTGTAAGTCAACTGCTTTTCAAAACATTCTTTGCTCTCTTTAGCTATAAATGGTTTCATCTCTGGTTATTCTAGTGGCTTTTATTCATTTATTCTTTTCTACCTTTGTTTGGTTGACCTGGTTTGGACTTTAATCTTCTGTCATTGCTATTGTGTTTTGAAAAAAAAATTTGACACTGTTATATGCTTGCGATTTCAGGAGAGAAATGGGGATGTTAAACCTCAAGACTCAGAGCCTCCGACTCCTCATTCCCTCATGAAGATGGGTTCAAGGTCAGATTTAGCATCTCCCTCAACTATTTTCCTCAATGCTATACACTATTATTGGTCAAGTTGTTACTTTTGGTGACATAGAGGGGCAATATCCAGAAACTTGTTTTTATGTCATATTTTTATATGATTAGAAACTGTTCTGAGAGTACACCAAGATATGCATTCTGTACTTGGTTGATCTCTTATAACCTAACAATGTTCTTGGCCTCATACATTTGCCCAATATCATATGACCTCTCCATGAGGATTTCTTTATTTCACTGAAGATGCGGGTTGTATATAAGTGTATAGTATTACCAAATGCCGCACAAGTCCAATCCCATTGGACTACAATCACTTAAACCGAGTTGTTATCATCCATTTTGTGGAGTTAATGCTGTTAGGGGGGTTTTTTAGATTGGGGGAACATTCTGTTGGAGACCATGATTGCAGTATTCACTTATAACACTGGCATTTTCTGCAGTATTGCGCTATAAAGATGGCATACCATACATCTTTCAACCAAATATGTGAGATTGGTAGACCTACATTGAAAAATGACAGTGGATGGTGAACTGACATATTTTTTGCTGCCTCTAATCATTTTTCTATTTGGATTGCTTGCCGTAATCTGTGTACTATGCCAGGTGTATGGAATAATACTCTACACTAGGATTATTTATGAAAAAAATTGAAGAGGAAATGACTTCTAGGCATGCCTATCTGCTTTAATGGGAATAGACTTGATACAAAGAATAGTTACAAATGGAAAATTTCCCAGTTTTGATTACTGTCACTTAGCAGTTGGTGTTCCAAGACATTGAGACACCACTACCAGTGTCTGACTGAATGGATGTTTGGCTTGTCATTACGTTGAGAAGCGAGATTTGCTGGGCAAAACCTTATTAGTTTTCTGTCATTTTACTGCTTTTGGTTTTCTGTTTCCACTTGCAATGTGTCATGTGGCTTGGCCACATGCTTGACTGCCAAGGTTGCCACTTGCATGGCACATGTTCTATTCTTTCTTATAACGGCTTCAGTTGTGAAGTGATGACACACAGCTTTCATCCTTCTCCTGGTTTTTCAGAGCTTTTTCTAATCGTGCCATTAAAAAAATTCCACAATTCATCACTTTTTCCTGATATCTCATCTGTCATTGTCTATCTGGTTTACTTGGACTATAAATTGTGTTAGCTCAATAAATAAAATACTCTCTCTGTTTCTTTTGTTTCTGTCTTATTTTTCCTGATATAATCATGCTAATTATGCACAGAGACCGTAGTAACATGGAGGATCCAGATGGTACATTAGCAAGTGTTGCTCAATGCATTGAGCAATTGCGCCAGAACTCTTCATCTATACAAGAAAAAGAGTATTCCTTGAGGCAATTGCTGGAACTTATAGATACACGTGAGAATGCTTTCAGCGCTGTTGGATCACATTCTCAGGCAGTCCCAGTGCTTGTGTCGCTTCTTCGTTCAGGATCACTTGGAGTGAAGATGCAAGCTGCTACTGTCTTAGGCTCCTTATGTAAAGAGAATGAATTACGGGTAAAAGTCTTACTTGGTGGTTGCATTCCTCCACTGCTTGGTCTTCTGAAATCAAGTTCAGCAGAAGGTCAGATTGCAGCGGCAAAGACCATACATGCTGTATCTCAAGGTGGTGCTAAGGACCATGTTGGGTCAAAAATTTTTTCCACTGAAGGGGTTGTGCCAGTGCTTTGGGAGCAATTGGCAAAGGGACTCAAGACTGGAAATGTAGTTGATGACTTGTTAACTGGAGCTTTGCGGAACCTATCTAGCAGCACAGAGAGATTCTGGACAGCAACGATAGAAGTTGGAGGAGTAGATATACTTGTGAAGCTGCTCAAAACAGGGCAGTCAAGTACCCAAGCCAATGTTTGCTTTCTCCTGGCATGTATGATGATGGAAGATGCATCTATTTGTTCAGGGGTCTTAGCTGCTGAGGCCACAAAACAGCTCCTCAAATTACTTGGACCTGGCAATGATCCCTCTGTTAGAGCAGAAGCTGCAGCTGCTCTTAAATCTCTTTCTGCACAGTGCAAAGAGGCGAGGAAGGATATAGCAAATTGCAATGGTATACCTGCTTTAATAAATGCTACAATAGCCCCTTCAAAAGAATTCATGCAGGGTGAGTTTGCTCAAGCTTTGCAAGAGAATGCAATGTGTGCTCTGGCCAATATTTCTGGTGGCTTATCGTATGTCATTTCCAGTCTTGGTCAAAGCCTCGAATCATGCACCTCTCCTGCACAGGTGGCTGACACATTAGGGGCTTTGGCTTCAGCTCTCATGATATATGATAGTAAAGCAGAAACTGCTAGAGCATCAGATCCGCTAGAGGTGGAGCAGACACTGGTTAAGCAATTTAAACCTAACTTAGCATTTCTGGTGAAGGAGCGAACAATAGAAGCCCTTGCCAGTCTGTATGGTAATACGGTACTCTCAAGTAAACTTGCAAATTCTGATGCAAAACGCCTGCTTGTTGGTTTGATTACCATGGCAACTAATGAAGTTCAAGATGAGTTGATTAAGTCCCTTCTCATTCTCTGCAAGAATGAGGGTAGTTTATGGTATGCCCTTCAGGGTCGTGAAGGGATCCAGCTATTGATATCACTTCTTGGTCTTTCATCAGAGCAGCAACAAGAGTGCTCTGTTGCATTACTTTGTCTTCTATCTAATGAAAATGATGAAAGTAAATGGGCTATAACAGCCGCTGGTGGCATACCTCCACTTGTTCAAATTTTGGAGACGGGGTCTGCAAAAGCCAAGGAAGATTCTGCTACCATACTTGGAAACCTGTGTAACCATAGTGAAGATATACGAGCATGTGTTGAAAGTGCTGATGCTGTTCCAGCTTTGTTATGGCTGCTAAAAAATGGTAGCTCCCATGGAAAGGAGATTGCTGCAAAGACTTTAAATCATTTGATTCACAAATCAGATACAGCAACCATCAGCCAACTTACAGCACTATTAATTAGCGATCTTCCTGAATCTAAGGTCTATGTCTTGGATGCATTAAGAAGTCTGCTTTCTGTGGTCCCCATCAATGACATGCTCCGTGAAGGTAGTGCTGCAAATGATGCAATTGAAACAATGGTAAAAATCTTGGGCTCGACTAAGGAAGAGACTCAAGCTAACTCTGCATCAGCTCTTGCTGGTATCTTTGAACTGAGGAAGGATCTGCGAGAAAGTAACATTGCCATTAAAACTCTTTTGTCAGCAATGAAGCTGCTAAATGAAGAATCAGAGAACATCTTAGTAGAGTCTTCCAGATGCCTAGCTGCAGTATTTCTTTCAATCAAAGAGAACCGTGATGTGGCTGCTGTTGCTAGAGATGCATTACCCTCATTGGTTGTGCTTGCCAATTCTTCAAACTTGCAAGTAGCAGAGCAGGCTGTATGTGCTTTGGCAAATCTTCTTTTGGACCGTGAAGTTTCAGAGAAAGCTGTTCCTGAGGAAATCATTTTGCCTGCTACTAGAATTTTGCGTGATGGAAGAATGGGAGGAAAGACCCACGCTGCAGCAGCAATTGCCCGGCTTCTCCATTCTCGTGAAGTTGACTCTTCCTTGACTGATTGTGTAAATCGGGCTGGAACACTTCTTGCATTGGTGTCTTTCCTTGAATCTGCAGATAGCTGTTCTCCTGCTATGTCAGGGGCTTTAGATGCTTTGGCTTGTCTCTCTAGGTCAGAAGGAGCTAATGGGCACATTAAACCTGCATGGGTTGTTCTTGCTGAGTTGCCAGATAGCATAACCCCAATAGTCTTGTGCATTGCTGATGCAACACCATTGTTGCAGGACAAAGCGATAGAAATACTTTCTCTGCTTTGCCGTGCTCAGCCTATCGTTTTGGGAAATGCAGTTGCCTCCGCCTCTGGATGTATTTCTGCTATTGCAGAAAGGGTCATAAGTACCTCAGCTGCAAGGATCAAAATAGGAGGAGCTGCACTTCTTGTTTGCACTGCAAAAATGAATCACCAAAAAGTGGTAGAAGATCTAAATGCATCAACTTTATGCACTCGACTGGTTCAATCTCTTGTTGGAATGCTGAGCTCTGTACAGTTTTGTCATCTTGAAAATCAGAGGGGTAAAGGAGCCATCAGCATTTGCAGGAATATCAAAGAAGAAGCAAGTAAAGGAGAAGTGGAGAAGAATACAACAGCTATTTATGGTGTCAACATAGCCATATGGCTACTTTCTGCTCTTGCTAGTCGTGATGAAAAAAGTAAAATCGAGACTATGGAGGCTGGAGCAGTTGAAATTCTTACTGAGAAAATTTCCCAATCTCTATCACGATACTCTCAGGTATCGAATCTTAACAAGTACTTCTGTTTAATGCACATTACACATCTTTGTACTAACTAATTCTTGATTTTTTCGGTCTAAATCTTCCAATTGTGTTTTATTCCCGTCCATCTGTTGAATCATTAATGTTAGTCTGGATATTTATTGTGCTATTTGTCTCATATGCTAATTGTTGTTGCAGAATGATTTTAGCGAGGACAGTAGCATATGGATTTGTGCCTTAATGCTGGCAGTTTTATTTCAAGATAGAGACATCATACGATCAAATGCAACAATGAAAGCTATACCAGTGCTAGCTAATTTCTTGAAATCAGAGGAGCCAGCAAACAGATACTTTGCTGCCCAAGTTATGGCCAGCCTTGTCTGTAATGGCAGCAGGGGAACCCTTCTATCGGTTGCAAATTCAGGGGCTGCGGCAGGACTTATATCCTTGCTTGGTTGTGCTGATGCTGATATAGGAGACCTTTTAGAATTATCAGAGGAATTCTTTTTGGTGCGTTATCCAGATCAAGTTGCTCTTGAAAGATTGTTTAGAGTTGATGACATAAGGGTTGGTGCTACTTCTAGAAAAGCTATTCCAGCTCTTGTTGATTTGTTAAAACCAATTCCAGATCGTCCAGGTGCTCCTTTTCTAGCTCTTGGACTTCTGATCCAACTTGCTAAAGACTGTCCTTCAAATAAGGTTGTAATGGTAGAGTCAGGTGCATTAGAAGCTCTGACTAAATATTTGTCACTGAGCCCACAAGATACAACTGAAGAAGCTGCTACTGATCTTCTGGGTATTCTTTTTAGCACTGCTGAAATACGGAAACATGAATCTGCATTTGCTGCTGTTAGTCAACTTGTGGCAGTGCTACGTTTAGGTGGAAGAGCTGCAAGATATAGTGCAGCCAAGGCCTTAGAAAGCCTTTTCACTGCAGATCATATAAGGAATGCTGAATCAGCCAGGCAAGCTGTTCAACCTTTGGTCGAAATTCTAAATACTGGTTTGGAGAAGGAGCAACATGCTGCTATTGCTGCACTGGTTAGGCTGCTCAGTGAGAATCCATCAAGAGCCCTTGCAGTTGCAGATGTTGAGATGAATGCTGTAGACGTTCTTTGCAGGATTCTCTCATCCAATTGCTCCATGGAATTGAAAGGTGATGCCGCTGAGTTATGCTCTGTTCTTTTCGGAAATACAAGAATCAGATCCACGATGGCTGCAGCTCGCTGTGTGGAGCCTCTGGTTTCTCTCCTCGTCACTGAGTTTAGTCCTGCTCATCATTCTGTTGTTCGTGCATTGGACAAACTATTAGATGATGAACAACTTGCAGAGCTGGTTGCCGCACATGGTGCAGTTATTCCCCTTGTCGGCCTCCTTTATGGTCGAAATTATTTGCTTCATGACGGTATCTCCAGAGCTCTTGTGAAGTTGGGTAAAGACAGGCCAGCTTGTAAGATGGAAATGGTGAAAGCTGGGGTGATTGAAAGCATACTTGATATCCTTCATGAAGCTCCTGATTTCCTGTGTGCTGCTTTTGCTGAATTACTCAGAATACTTACCAACAATTCTAGTATTGCCAAGGGTCCATCTGCAGCAAAAGTAGTTGAGCCTCTGTTCATGTTGTTGACAAGGCCTGACTTTGGACCTGATGGACAACACAGTACTTTACAGGTTCTTGTGAATATTTTGGAGCATCCACAGTGCCGTGCTGATTACAATTTAACGGCTCACCAAGCAATTGAACCACTGGTTCCTCTACTTGATTCTCCTGCCTCAGCTGTGCAACAGTTGGCAGCTGAGCTTCTTTCGCATGTGCTCCTTGAAGAGAATCTTCAAAAGGACCCAGTAACACAGCAAGTCATCGGTCCTCTTGTACGAGTTCTTGGTTCTGGTATACCCATTTTGCAGCAGAGAGCAGTGAAGGCACTTGTTGGTGTTGCGCTAACTTGGCCAAATGAAATTGCAAAAGAGGGTGGCGTTGCTGAGCTGTCCAAAGTGGTATTACAAGCTGATCCTTTGCTCCCTCATGCCTTGTGGGAGTCTGCTGCTTCTGTTCTGTCTAGTATTCTACAGTTTAGTTCGGATTTTTATTTGGAAGTGCCAGTTGCAGTGTTGGCAAAGTTGCTTCGATCAGGTTCAGACAGCACAGTACTTGGTGCATTAAATGCCCTTCTGGTTTTGGAGAGTGATGACTCTACAAGCGCTCAAGCAATGGCTGAAAGTGGTGCTATAGAGGCTCTTCTGGAGCTTCTCAGATGTCATCAATGTGAAGAAACTGCTGCAAGGCTTCTTGAAGTGTTGTTGAACAATGTCAAAATCAGAGAAACAAAAGCTACCAAATCTGCAATTTTACCGCTATCACAGTATCTCTTGGATCCACAAACCCAAGGTCAACAAGCAAGATTACTGGCGACTCTTGCTCTGGGTGACCTCTTTCAGAATGAAGCTCTTGCTCGTACTGCAGATGCTGTTGCTGCCTGCCGGGCATTGGTCAATTTGCTTGAGGATCAACCAACAGAAGAAATGAAGGTTGTGGCCATCTGTGCCTTGCAGAACCTTGTTATGTATAGCCGGTCAAATAAAAGAGCAGTTGCAGAGGCTGGTGGCGTTCAGGTGGTGCTGGATCTCATTGGTGCTAGTGACCCTGATACATCAGTTCAGGCTGCAATGTTTATTAAACTTCTTTTCTCGAATAATACCATTCAAGAGTATGCTTCAAGTGAAACTGTCAGAGCTATAACTGGTAAAGTTTTCTCTTGTATTACCTGCAAATTTTATTGCCATTTTAGTCCAAAAGTGGAGCAAATTTGATTTTGGAGGAAAGATATGGCCATTTTTTGATCCAGTTGGAGGAAAGATATGGCCATTTTTTGATCCAGTTTAGACTTTCTCTTGGTCACTTGAAGCTAGATAGTTTTATTATTTCTCTTGGTAAATGTCAAAATTTTATGGTTTTCGAGCATGCATTGTTTTATCCACATTGGCATCACCTGATATTGTGATGGTACATGTTTCATTGGTTTTTGAACATTATTTTCCATGCCCAGTCTTCTCATCTCTTGACGATTTAGATATCTTATACAAAAAGCACTTATGGATGCACAGCACTTTTTTTTCTGGTATCAAAAACGATTTGACACGTTCAGATTCCCTTCCTCACAAAGCATATGTAATATCAGTAGCAGATCAGGATAGAACCATTGGATTGAACCAATGACATAGCATAAATTAGAAACTGCATGGAAAAGGTTGAATACTTTTGTCTCCACTGTCCTAGGTGAAATATTTTCTTTTTTGCCTATAAATAATCTATTTGATGATGCTTACTTAATCCTTCTGGATTTTGTAGCTGCAATTGAGAAAGATTTATGGGCAACTGGAACAGTAAGCGAAGAGTATCTGAAGGCTCTGAATGCTCTCTTTGGCAACTTCCCTCGTCTGAGGGCTACAGAACCTGCAACACTAAGTATTCCACATCTGGTTACTTCACTTAAGACTGGATCAGAGGCAAGTCAAGAAGCCGCATTGGATGCATTGTTTCTTCTCAGGCAAGCTTGGTCAGCATGCCCAGCTGAAGTCTCCCGAGCACAATCAATTGCTGCTGCTGATGCTATTCCCTTGTTGCAATATCTGATACAATCAGGACCACCTCGGTTTCAGGAGAAGGCAGAATTCTTGTTGCAATGCCTGCCGGGAACACTAGTGGTAATTATTAAGCGAGGCAACAATATGAGGCAGTCAGTTGGCAACCCAAGTGTTTATTGCAAGCTGACACTTGGAAACACACCACCTCGACAAACTAAGGTACGAACTCAAGTTTCATTTGACTTTGGCTTCCCTTTGTTGCATCAGAATATTTGTCATTTTTTATTCTTGTAAATCCTCGTGTTACAACAAAATTCTATATGTAGTAAAGTACATCTTTATGAAGCACTCCCCATGTCCCATTAACCTTGTCACACTTGCTAGTTTGGGATGTCTCACTAACATTGTTCTTGAGTGTCAAATTTTATTCCACTTACTTTTCGGTCTTCTATAATAAAGAACTCAACAATTCATATTTTACCTCCATTTACGTAGGCAAAATTATAATGATATGAAGGCAAAATGAAAGTGGGAAAGATTTCCTAAATTTGTAAAACTCCGTGCTGCTGCCACTAAGGTTGTCGCCTTATTGGGATGAAGGGGGAGTACATGATTGCAGTAAAAAGTAAATGTTTTTAAAGCATGCATATATTATGTGGGATTTCATTTCTTTAAATTCTGTACATAGATTTCTAGTGTCTGTACAAATGGCTGTTGGACGTTATATACAGAATCCTAGAGGATAAAGGAAAAATAAAAAAAAAAAAAAAAAAGAAGAAAAGAGGATGCAGCATTTTGGATGAGAAGAGAGAGACGTATGAGTTCTTGAGTTTGTGGAGTTCAACAGAAATGAAGATAAGGATAAAGACATCAATTTGACCTTATTGATGATTGTTATCTAGTGCATCTCCCCAACGTTCTTTCATTGAATGGTCAAAATATGAGATAAAAAGAAGATCCAACGGTGTTTAAAATAAAATAAAATTCGCAAAAAACTAAAAGGACTGCTTTGTTTGCGCTTTGCATTTGTGCACTTCTATGTACTTTATTTTGCTAGCTCGCTCACTTCAGGGAGGGAGAAGCAATTGGCTTGCGATTCACCTTCCCTTGCACTTATGCTAGCATTTGCTCGCTTTTGACTATTATGCATGAGACTTCCGCTGTAGTGGAATCGATTTTGCGGTATTGCAGGGTAGAAATATAACTACCATTGAAATACAGGAGATTTTATGGAAAGACCTTTTTGAATTTATCAAGTTGGTAATATGCACCCACATGTGATGTATTTCCATAAGTTGCACGTTGGCATAATGTTGATTGTGCTTGCCGTATTTGCTAAAATGATGTTCGAGAGACCATCTTTGTATAACCTATTACCCATACCTTATGTTTAGTATCATCTTGAAAATAATTTCTCAAGATGGTGCTAACTTTTCAGCTGCTGCTGCGTCTTCTGCTGCATTATCAGCTGAATGGACACCTAATCATACACCTATGAACCTCTACTACTGCACTAGAACATCATATGTACCATAAGGATCTGTTTTAGTATTATATTGTGGTCCTAAAGCTAATATTCAAATTGTTTGTGTTTTATCAAGAAAACCCCTTTCCTGTGGTACATCACAGTGACACTGATTGGATCTCTAGTGTCTTTTGTTCATTCTTGTTATCAGCAGTTAAGTCATTGATAATATCCCTAAACATGAGGGTGCAGCCAAATACCAATTTCATGGCTTTCTTTGGACTTTGGGCTGATTGTGCATATCGAAAGGCTAGAGATGTGCTAAAAAGTTCTGGAAGTCTCACAGCTCTGTGGAGATGTGGTTGCGTAGCATCCTGTTGAGAAAAGCAGAATCCGTCTGACATTCTCATTGCTTTCTGTACTAGGTCATATTGAAGAGAAGTATATTTGGCAATTCACTATTGAGGCTATCTTAAAGTATTCCAACATGGCCCTTTATTTGTAGGCCATGATATTGGAAGGAAAAGAAGCATATCCCTTTTAAATTTGGTGACTCGATATTAGCCATTTGTTTGGATAATACTTTGCATTGTCAAAACTTAAAAGGAAAAGAAGCATATGCAGTTTCTTCCTACTCTGTGCATCGTGTTCGCATGTCTTATTATTTTGTTTGATTCAGGTTGTATCAACTGGTCCTAATCCAGAGTGGGAAGAGAGCTTTGCGTGGTCCTTTGAAAGTCCTCCCAAAGGCCAGAAACTTCACATATCATGCAAGAATAAGAGCAAAATGGGAAAGGTAATTGAGGTTTTATGGAAGACAGGACTTAATGTACTTTTTTCCTTTTCTCGTCATGCATTATCATCACTCTGTTGACCAAATTTTCTCGAAATCTTCTCACAGAGCTCATTTGGAAAGGTAACAATCCAGATTGACCGTGTCGTGATGCTAGGTGCTGTTGCCGGGGAGTATACTCTGCTACCTGAAAGCAAAAGTGGACCTTCAAGAAATCTGGAAATAGAATTCCAGTGGTCTAATAATAATCATGCTACAGTACTTTTAACTGAACAGCAAAACTAGAGAAAAGTACATGATACAAATTTTCGTAAACCATTTTTCCAGCTTTATTTATTTTAACAGTGTATATAGTTCTGGGAGAGATCTTATTTTTTGTAGTGTTCATTCTCAAAATTCGGACGTCGATTTCCTGATATATTCATTGCAGTATGATCCAACTCAAATTACCAGCAAGGATTTGGTGGATCAATGTATACCTTTCTTGTAACATTTTGTATTCATACTTGTGTGAAATGTCAAATGTAGAGGATAGGATTAATAAGATGTTTTGCTAGACATGCGTGATTTCTTATGACTTGTTTGTTTGAGAATGTACCAAAGTTGTCTTTAGCATCATTTACTACTTGGCTTCTCAATTCAATTCTTTCTGCTGGTGTCTAGAATTAGTTGATTGTAATTGGCTTCCTAGACTGGAACAAGAAACTTTTCGTCTTTTTGTGTTTTCACCCTTCGCTGATGTGAAATTCTCATCTGTTCATCTTGTTTTCGATTTTTGTCTATTGTTGACTGTTTAAGCTGATGGTAGACATTTCAGACTCTCAGTCTGTCATACCGTCAATATTACCATGGTCGAATATGGTCGAATGTAGGGCTGTCAACGGTCAAGATTTGGACCCGGATCCGGCTTGGGCTTGGTAGTTTTTATCTGGTGCTGGTTGAGAAATAATTCCGTTACTCATATCCGGACTCATAATCGTAAGTGTTTACTCTAATAAAAAAGCAGATCAGAAATGGGATTTTGATCTGTATCTGATCCGGATCCAGACAATACATTAATAATTATAAAAATATAAATATTTCTAAATACAATAATAATTCTTTTACAAGACAATAGAACTTCAAGAACTTTAAGAATTGCATTGTGGACTTTTAAAAATGCTTGGATGATGTATTTGATATTTAATGTTCTCTTAGATTTAGTAATGACTTTGTAGATTGATTTGTGATTGGTTTTGGAATGACTATTACGAGTGATTTGTGATTTAGTTTTGTAATTTGATTTGTTTAAGTTTGGAAATTGATTTGTGGTTAGTTTTGGATTTAATTTTGAAATGACTTAGTTCATTTTTACAAACTTCTTAATATGTAGGTTGTCCTAAACCTTATTTCTGTTGGGTCTTATTTTCTTGAGTAGATTTGGACCCGACCTCGGATCCGGTTTCGAGACCCTAAGTACAAGACCCGTCGGGTACATACGGATCGAATCCAAAACAGGTATATTATAATGGATTCGGGTCCGAAATCTTCAATTCTGACCAAAACTTGATCCACTGGCAGGCCTAGTTGAATGCTCAGGTTGTGTTGGGATTGCATTTTTTTGGATTTTTTGTAGAAAAATTACTGTAGCGATTTGATATATGTGAGGTAAAAAGGTGATAGGGAAATGTGTTCACGGAAACGTAGCAATTTTTCGACGGAAAATGGCTTTCCATACACAGCCTCAGTTTCTAGAGGCAAGTACACTTTCTTAGCATCTTCTTGTACCTGCAACAGTAGTAATCTCTACAGGAAACCAATTCCATCACAAAAGGCTATAGCATGAATAAAGGATACCTGTGGGATTCGGGGTAGTACCATTAAATAGAATTTTGGAGTAATCCTGTACAACTTGTCATGTTGAATTCAGATTATTCTCAACTGGCAAGACAATCTTGAGGATGGGAAGAAGTATGATGATTTTATCACTTGATTGCCCCAAGGAGAAATAGAGCTAACTAAAATGGATCCCTAATTGTAAGTGGTGGTGAGAAAAAATCCTATGAAGGAAGATAGTGTATTGAGACATCTTCTCGTGAGTTAACTAGAAATAGGACTCGGGTAATTCAGATGTATACTTTGGTATCATATTAATTGGTAGTTCAATACAAATTGTTGCTAAAAGAATTATTCGCCAAGATGAAGATTTATCAGTAAATTGGTTTAATTTCTTTTAAACAGGTTTCTTATTTTGTGTGGAAGTATTTTTTCCTCATTATTTTAATTAGTTGAAATAGTAGTCAAAGAATTTTCTATTTGTATGAGTCTAAGAATTAGGAATTATTTCCTATCTTGTATAAAATTAGGAATTAGTAGTTATTTCCTATTATTATTTGAATGTTGGTTAAATAATGTAGCTTATAAATATATGAGGATTGTCATACTGCAAAGTGACACACAAGGGGCAACATGTGGCTTTCCACATAAGGTAAGAGAGAATTTTTGGAAGGTGAGAGAAATTATACAAGAATTGGATCTCGGTTCAAGTTGTACTGAATTTTGCTCTCATGATAAAGAGCAGATGTTCTCTCCATAGATGTAAACTCAATGATAGAGTCGAAATACGTTAAATCTTATGTGTCGTTTATCTTTCATACTTATGACTTATTTGTCATTAAATTTGTGTACTTGATATCTTTATAACAGTTTATTTCATGTCTGGATCCCAACAAGAGCTACTCTATAACTGGTCACAGTGTCTTCACCTAAAAAAAAGGGTTAATTCCACTTTGTCCCCCCAAACTTTGGATGATTACCCACTTAAGTCCCTAAACTTCAAAATGGGACACTTAAATCCCTAAACTTATAAATACCTCCCACTTAAGAAAAATTGTTAACAAATCCTGAATGCCATTAGTGGTCGAAATGTCCCATTTTATAAGGGTTTAGGGATTTAAGTGTCCCATTTTATAAGTTAAGCGACTTAAGTGGGAGGTATTTATAAGTTTAGGGATTTAAGTGTCCCATTTTGAAGTTTAGGGACTTAAGTGGATAATCGTCCAAAGTTTGGGGTGACAAAGTGGAATTAACCCTAAAAAAAATGCCAATACTTCTTTTTGCCGAGGGTAAATTACTTGTAACCTCGTTATGTTATTGCATGATGCCACATTCCTTACCTTTTCAAAACCAAACAACCAGTAAGGCATTGCCAATACCCGTTATCACTGAGATTTTTGACAGTCATTACTATTTCTATTATTTTGGTGTAGACCAAAGTCTCTATAAATTTAGGGTTGAATTTTAATCAACGAAGGAATGTATTCCTTTAGCATAGAATCTGACAGATACTTATAGGCAGCTTCGGTGCAATAATCAACATCCCAAAATAAGTACTGTGAAAAGTTCCTACATACAGGAGTGAGAGGATTACACGATGGCCATCCGCTTTCCATATATCCAGTTCCACAACATCCTCTTGTAGTTTCCACAAATCCTGGCAATACCAGTTTTAACGTTTTAGCTGTGTTGAAAAAGCAGTTGATTGCTTCAATGCAAGGTAGATAATTGAAGAAACATATTTTCTTGACAGGTGAGATTTATTGAGAAGTTTGTAATTACAAGTGGCACTATACCGTATCTTTGAGGATGCCTAATCGTGTCCATTAGTGGATTATAGGTGTCTGTATATACAAGTTTGCTCCCTGGAAATTTTGACTGGATGTGGGATAGCAGCTTCATCAGCTTCTCATTATAGGATTGAGCCTCTGAGTTCATGCGTTCTATGCATGTTCTATGATTGTTTGTGTTGTTTATTTGGTTATTTGATGCTATTTTTTTTTGGAACAAATTATTTAGTATTTTTGCTTATCTAATCATGATTAATAGGCCATTAGTTATGATAATCTAAAAGTATTGAATCACCCATAAAAGTTGGGATTTAATGCTAGCTAGTTTAAGGAAGTGTTAAATTTAGGTAGTATACTAACAAAAATAGAGGTGCACATTTGTGATTTTGTACCATATAATTTTGTAGAATCTAATAAACCTGTAGCTAGTTTCATGACCATGAAAGCACATATGGATTTGTTACAAGTGTGATCAGTACACTAGTAAAAACAAATATCGCGTACATTAGGAAATTATATTATAACTTAATCAAGATATTAACACTCATTCAATTGTAAAAGTAGTTAAGATTTTTACAACCTTAGAAACCTTTAACTGTAATTTTTACTTTCTTTTATTGTATATTTGAAGTATATATTTAATTTCTTGTACTTGTATTTGTCTAAATAATAAAGGAGTTTAACTACTATCGGTAATAGATCACTCTTCACTCTTTCTCGCAGGATCAATACCTAATATCCCTTGCTATTTAGATTTATAAATTTGAAGCGAAGGATTAAATCTCGTTGGTTCTAGGTTTGCATAGGGGTGGAATTGTAAATTTAGACATACACATATAAATCAAAAAATGATACATTTTGATGGGATTTTGATAATACCTAACTCATTCACATATCCATGTCCAGTGCCCTCTAACTATGCATTTTTTTTCTAATAATAAGATTACAATAAACCCATAATAGAAATTTATCAATACTACAACCCACCCTCAAATGGTGGGATAACCATTAACATGAAATTAGAATAACCTCAGATTTAATTAGTTGTCTCCAATTGGACGGGTAGACAGGAAGAGCTTGTACTTGCATTACCAAGCTAGCTAGGTATATTGAGTTTAATTGCTACCATAGCTTCTTGAATTTAAACAAAAAAAAAAAAAAAAAGAAACTATGGGAGACAATTAAAAAAAAAAATTTTAAGTTTTGATGGCCGAGTTGCGGAGTGGCTGGAACGTGACTTTTTATGAAATGTTATTCTATATAATTTAATGCAGAACACAGGGATTTACTCTTTGACCACCCACCAATCTCTGCAAAACCTCTTGCATCACCCTGAAAGGTGCATTCTTTGAAAAATTTATCCTTTAGTACAAAAAGGGTTGGTCTACCAGGTTCTAAAATTTATTCAGAATCTTCAATTTTAACATTTTCTCTTGGGGAAAAAAGAAACAGAAAAGAGAATCCATTGCAAGTCGTCTCCAGGATTCTCTCTTCGCCCATCAAATTGTTCTGGCAGTAGACCAAAGGTTTAGTTATCTTGTATGATACATAGGATCTAGATACAAAACGTGCAATCAAGTGGCAATCTACCAATCGAGTCAAGAGGATTACCAGCACAGCTATGCTGATTTCTTGGATTTAATATATTGATACGCTTAGCTTGAGCTGGGTTAGTCGTGTTCAATATTCGACCTGTCGTTCAGTTGTTTGCTGGAAATGAATGTCCACAGGTAGAAATGATTACCACATGATATGAAAGTATTTGGCGAAAAAGAAATTAATCAATGGTTTTTTCCCAGTTGAAACTTCCATCGTGTGCACTGCTACTTTTTGAGTATGAAATTAGAAAAAGAACAATAGTTGTATCCATGGTTCAAAGTCGTGGTAGCGGCTGCAATCGCGGCCTGGACTGTTTCACATTAGTCTAGACATATCGATCGTAATTTCGGCAAGACGTAAATTTTTGAAATATTCAATATTCTAAAAATTGTAAAAAATAT
Organism: Coffea arabica; assembly: GCF_036785885.1. NCBI lineage: Eukaryota > Viridiplantae > Streptophyta > Magnoliopsida > Gentianales > Rubiaceae > Coffea > Coffea arabica. Next base: position 13,956,726 of record NC_092323.1, on the reverse strand, counting down.
GATAAACAAAAATAATTAAAAAATTAGCAAAAATAATAAAAATTCGAATTAATTCGGGATGACTTAGGACGATTCGATCGTTTCTATCCATTTCGAATATGTCTCGGCCGAGTTCTCAGCGATCATTATATCGGAGTCATCTCGTTCCTATATCGGATCGGGAAGCCCCGTTCCGATAACAACTCGGCCGAGTCATCTCAGTCTCGGCCGAGTCTTTGAACCATTGCATCACGGGCGCTTGATTTTGAATCGCAGCTATAATATGAATGCTTGAGGTTTTAAGAAATCTTGTTCATTTTGGGAGGTGGGTACATTTAAAGTTTAGAAATAAAGTTAGGATTCGATTGAAAGATTATTATTTTTTTCCTTTTTCTTTTTATTAGAACACTACCAATGATTTATTTTATAGACGTCCACAACTAAAAGTTACCGAGTCTATAATCTTGATATTTTCGGACAACTGGTCACAAAACCTGGCTGAGAAATCACAATCCCAGGCATTTATCAATTCTTTTCCGTTCCCCTGTAATCTTACTACAGGCTGTGAAGATATATCAGCTTAGATCGGGAACGTGCACGAACCTGTTTATACAAATATATGTGCAGATTGCTTGAGATCGACAAATCTTGTGCTGTTGTGTTTGGCTGCTTGCTATAACTCATAGGATGATATTTCATAAGTTCGAAAAATGAGTTTGCAACGCAGACACTGGACCACTATTAAACCTTGTTAACGTACGGCAAATACTGCTAGCCCAAAATCAATCCTAGCTGACACTAAATGGCAACAATTGCATACATATTTGCATTTTCAAATTCTATAGCTCTAGTTATCATTGCAGCGGTTGCCTTTCTACTCTTTCTTTGTTTCTGCCCGAGGAATGGGCAACCCCGTAATTGGCCCCTCATTGGGATGTTGCCCATGCTGCTGCTAACCAGTTTTATATTTGACAGTGTCACTGAAGTTTTAGAGTTCTGTGGCGGCACCTTTGAGTTCAAAGGACCTTGGTTTGGCAACAGGGATATGATTTTCACCGCTGATCCCGCGAACGTGCAGCATTTATTGAGTACAAACTTCTCCAATTATCCCAAGGGTCCCGACACCAGAAGGATTTTCTCGGCCTACGGGCAGATCCTATTTGCCGCGGACCAAAAGGATTGGAGATTTCATAGGAAATTCGGTCTCGCTTTTTTCCACAACCAACAGTTGCAACATTTCACGGTTAGGATAAACCAGGAAGTTCTTGAAAAAGGGCTTGTTCCAGTTTTGGATCATGCTTCTGAACACGGGATTACGATAGATTTGCAAGATGTGTTCCAAAGGGCTATGCTTGATGCAACATTCATGATGATCAGTGGCAAAAACCGCAGCTCCCTCTGCGTTGGACTGCCAAAAGATGTTGTTTTGGAAGCCTTGCATGATGCTAGTGATGTGATATTGCTTCGCTATATTCTCCCAGAAAGATTTTGGATGTTCCAAAGGTGGCTGGGAGTTGGTGCAGAGAAGAGACTCAGTAAAGCTTGCGAAGTTTTGGATGAAGCAGCAGCAAAATGCATCAAGATTTGGAAAGAGCAAACCGACAATATTTCCAAATCCGAGCATGGTGAGGAAAGTTTGGATGCAATCACATTTTTTTACAATGGGAAGGAGTTCCTGGAATCAGTTGGGGGGCAAGACTACACTATGAGAGAAATTGTAAAAGGAATTATATTTGCAGGAACGGATACAGCTTCACCAGTTTTATCTTGGTTTTTTTGGCTTCTTTCGAAGAACCCCATTGTTGAATCCAAGATTAGAGAAGAACTTGCGGTAAGCTTTGAGGCAACTGAATCACGTACGCGTATATTTTTCGACCCAAAATAGTTAAAAAAGCTTGTTTATCTCCATGCAGCCATGTGTGAAACATTAAGGCTCTTTCCATCAAGTCCTTTTCAGTCGAGAACTTGCATCAAAGCTGACATGCTACCAAGCGGTCACCGTGTGAAAGCGAACAAAAGAATTGTTATTTGTTCTTATGCTATGGCAAGAATGAGGTGGATATGGGGAGAAGATTGTCTTGAATTCTAGCCAGAGAGATGGATTTCGAAGACAGGATGTTTAAAGCCTTTGACATCCAACAGGTTCGTAGCATTCAGCTCAGGTCCCAGGATTTGCCCGGGGAAAGAGTTGGCTTTTGCTACAGTTTTGTTCAACTACCAATTTCATGTAGGTACCAAGATAGCAAAGGATCAACCAGTGGCAACCCCTGCAGCCTCTACTATTCTTCGTATGAAGCATGGTCTGACGGTTAAGGTGTTAAAGAAATCAACTAATTAATTGGGGTGGCACCAATAAAATTTTTCCAGTTGGTTGTTATTTGATGTTACTAAGGGTGGCAACAACGCCCCGCCCTTCAGGGATAGAACTGGGGCGGGGGCGGGGGGAGAAAATTTTCCCCCTTAAAACGGGGCGGGAGCGGACAACATACACCCGTCCCGTCTCTCCTATATAGAAGTTTTAATTCTTCCAAAAGTAAAGATTTTGTCATTTGAAAGTGTGATTTCAAAGTCACAATTTCAAATTGTGGCTTTAAGTCGCCATTTAAGGAGACTTTAGTTAGTTTATTTTTAGTCATCATTTGTCTTTAATTTGCTTGTTATAAAGTCACTTAAAGTCGCATCATCATCTGAAAAAGTGACTTTGAAGTCACTAATTCAAAAAGCGAGATCTATACTTCAGGAAGAATTCAAAATTTTGGACTAATTTTGAAATTTCTAATAAATATTAAATTTTTAGGTAAAATGACCGATAAAATACTCAAGCTGCTAACGATCGATTAGTGAGCAGTTCGACTCGTATGCAGTTCTAGTGATGAGAAGTTAGGGATTGAAAGGAGGACAGCTTGTAAGGCATGAAATAAACCAGGGGCATATTTGTTATTGTGACTAATACACAAGGAATGAGGACTTCTTCAGGGCTCTACGTGGAGAAGGCTATTTGTCATGGAGCACAATGCCACAATCTCAAAATGAGCTCGCCCACATGACCAAAAAAATCTATTTGGAGTGTGAATATTATTAATAGGTGTCCAAATGGATGGTCATAAATACACTTAAATTTCACACAATTTATTACATTTATACATATACTAACCATTATTACCCTCCATTGTATTATACATTATCTTAACCGTTAGACAACCCTTATTATCTATCATACATAGAACACAGAGCTCCAGACATTGAGTATGACTGAATTCTGGCAATTCCACGTTAAACCAGTTTGCACATAAGGTGTAAAACAAATTGGGGTAGGTGTACATAAGTTTGGGTAGAATGTAAACAAATTGGAGTAAGATGTAAAAATATTTCAAATAACTATTTTACCCTGAAATGGATTGAAAATATAGACTAGTGAGGCCCCTGATCCAGCTAGATTTTGGGATGAAAAGAAGATATCGTATTCTGTGATTCAGTACTTCTGACTTCGTGCATGGCTTACCAGGCTGTAAGATTACTTCGAGCGTAACCGAGTGATTACAATACTAATTTTCATTCTTAAGACTACATTGCCAAGTTGTATGCTCGAGGATTCTTCGCTAATCATGTGTTGTACTACCACGTTTAGCAGCATAAACGAGACATAAACATCATTATGTGGTACTCAAGATTAATTGAATATTTCTAGCCAACGTGCAAATTCCGTCGTGCTGAGGAATCGATGCAGCAGTGCAGAGTTGGTGGCTAATTCAGTACTGACATTTTAACTTCATGAAGGTTGAATACTTAATTCTTCGTCAATTGCTAATAACAAATTCTTTCATAACTAAGACGCCAATACATTCCCGAAGGTCTAAACACACAAATTGGAAAATGAGCAGACACAAACAATCTCGTCCATGGCATGCATTTCCTCTCCTCCTCTTCTCGATCTTTTTTGTACAAATTTACTTCACAATCATTATTTCCAGTTACAGATGCAGTGCCCAAAACATTCCAAGATTCAGTGCCATACTTGTCTTTGGTGATTCGGCCGTCGATCCCGGCAACAATAATTACATAACCACAATAGCTAAAGGCAACCATGCTCCATATGGCATAAACTTCCCTGGTAAAATTTCGACTGGGAGATTTTCTGATGGAAAACTCGTCCCAGATCTTCTGGCATCCATGTTAGGCCTCAAGGAAACAATCCCGCCGTTTTTGCAGCCAAAACTATCGGATCAAGAACTGCTCACAGGTGTCTCCTTTGCATCAGCTGCTGCAGGATTTGATGATGAAACCTTTGCTAGCAAACATAATTCCAATGTCCAAGCAACCACAATATCTTAAGGATTACATGGAGAGGCTGAAGAAGATTGCTGGGAGACAAGAAGCTCAAAGAATCGTTAATGAAGCTTTGGTGCTTGTACATGCCGGAGCTGTTGATTTCCTATATAATTTCTACGTTTTACGGACTGATAGAAGACTTGAGTTCAGTGTAAACGATTACCAAGATTTCTTGCTGAGGAACTTGCAAAATTTCCTGAAGGTTACGCTCTAGCTCTCTCCCTCTCTCCCTCTCTCCAAGTTCTCAATTTGAATAATTCTCATACGTACATGTCCAAGATACATATGGATAGCCTCTTAATCACAGTTTGTATACATAATTGGATTATTGACACCGTAATGTAGGATGTCTTGTATATCTTAAATCTTGAAAAAGAAGAAGAAAAATCCATAAACGCATGAATATCAATAATCGCCCAAGAAAAGGAACCTTGTGCAGGAGAATTTCAGTCCTTCTATGCCTAGATTATAGGTAAAACTATGACTGATCTGCCTGTAGATCACCAACATAAATATCACAGTTACAGATCTTACTTAAAAGAATTATTATAGTCTTTTTGCATTTCATCAGCTTTTCATAGTCGTAGATTTGCGACACCGGACTATATTTTTATTAAACCACCAGTTTTTGGGTTGGTGGTCACCACCAATGCATTAAGACTTGATGGGGTAGGAGGCAAGGGTTCAAACCTTATCTCCCTTCAATTTGCCACAATTAAATATGATCTTGCTTAAAACAATGAAAGTATGACATGTTTTACTTCTTATAAATCTCAGGAACTATATGATCTTAATTGCCGCAGGCAGAATAATTGCTTCCGGGATTCCACCACTTGGCTGTTTGCCAATCACGATGACCGTGAATTCAGCAGTAGGAAGAACATGTACAGAGAACATGAACCTAGAGACTCGATCTTATAATGAGAAGCTAGAAGAGCTCCTACCACAAGTCCAGGCAAAATTTCCTGGGATCAAACTCATCTATCTAGATACTTACCATCCAGTACTGGACATGATCAACCAACCTCAAAAATATGTACGACTGTCATCACCATGAGCTTAAAAATTCTACTTGACGTTTTACTTTATAAGAAGATAAATCATAAAAGTACTTCTACGTATATTGCATTTTAGCTGGTAATGCCTCACGCACTTTGCACGTGATTGTATTAATCCAAAATATGACACTTTTAAGATACTAAAATTCTTTGTAAAATTCTGATTTTTTTAGCTTTAAAATAGAATAATTCTTATATTTTTTATTTCTTTTAGTCAATTTTTGTAAAAATATTTTTAAAATGTGAACTCTTATATGGAGTTTCTTTTTTTTAAAATTTTTTTTTTGACCCTTTAGATAAATCATGACCCAAACTCTAATACACAAGTATTGATTCTCTGCAAGAAATGTATCTGCATATATGGAGTTAGGAGTAACAAACAAAATTGATAAACATTATGGTAATTGATAACTTTTCTTTTCTTCGGATGGATTTGAATCTCATTAATTGAGATGTAATGTTCATTGAACTTCGACAATTTGCTGTTTGTGTGAGTACTAGTTGATAAGGGGATAAATAATCCAAAGGATTTTGCCATTTTCAAATGGCTCATGATCTTCTTATAAAGATTTTTCAAGTCAATTTTTTTGCTCTTTTTTTGCATGTTTTCGATTTTTCCTAAAAGCATGTATATTTTGACTAACTATTTAACATTTTACCATTGCTTTGAGCAAGAAATTTTAAGTACAAGAAATAATTGGAGATGGAGTGTAAAGAAGTTTTAAATGAGAGAAGAAGTTTTCATCTTAATTACTAGCATTGTCGAATCAATTGGCAGCGTGACAGTTTTCATTTTAAATGTTTTATTCATTTAATTAAAATCATAACTGAAATGAAACAACTCTAATTATTAGACAATATGGTACTTTGGGAACAGAAAAATTAAAACCAAAAATTGCTTACACTCCCATTCCCATTGCCTACACCATTCATACTTTTATATGGAGTACAAATAGATAGATAGACGGATACAGATTGCAACTTCATAACAAGGGAGTGGTTGTCAATGGAACAAAGGATAGGAATATTTTGAATCAATTCAATTCACATAGTTAAAAAGTCAAAGATGATTTTATTAACAAATGAGGGACTACCAATGATAGATCTTCTTTTTCAAAAATGCTAATTATGCATTTCATGCGACAGAATTTGCAGAAACAGGAAGAGGATGTTGTGGAATTGGGTTGTTGGAATTTGGGCCACTGTGTAATCCACTCGCACCAGTATGTGGAAACTCTTCCCAGTGCCTATTCTGGGATCGTGTCATCCTAGCTACCGAAACAGTTTACCAAAACTTGGCAAAGGAAATCTTTACCAAGTTCTTGCTTGAACTTAGACGAAGCACGAGTTGATCAGCTAATTGTCTATCTAGATTTTGGTAGTCAAACTCAATTTCTAATGTTAATGATTATGGTGAGGAAATTAAATCCTTAATTTGAGATCCCATTTCGTGTATCTCGTCACAATTTCGTTCTTGATAAATCCTTAATTCTTTTTCAGTCATAGAGCGAGCGCGTACATAACATAGCAAATTTATGCATAAATGTTAATCTGATTGTACCCTTTCTTTTTTTTTTTTTTGATAAATAGCAAATTTCATTAATTGATTGCTGGAAATCGTCAAACACGATTTGTTTTATATAACTGTCCTAATGACATGTTTAACGTGTACGAGAAATTAGGGATATAATTATATACTGTATGTTATTCTGATTGCACATTTTCTTTTGATACTAGCAAAACATGCAACAGTATCCTTTTCCTGCGATGCGATTCAGGTTGAAATTGTCAAAATTCCAAGCTGTTGAACATTCTACTAGTGCAGGCCAGCAGACTCATTACAATTGTCCAAGCACATCAAAGTTTGTGTTGTGAATCAGGGAAAATTAATTATTTGATGTGCAACTGTGCACATCCATCTCGTTGCTGCAGCTGCCTGTGGCTGCATGTACACTAGACTATAACCAAAACCATCCGGAAAGGCTTACATACTGGTAGATGAAGAGCAGTAATCAATAGTCCGTGCCTATTAGGAAAAATGAAAAGGACAAACATAAAAGAGGAGAAAATGGAAACAGTACTAGAAACCAAGTTTGCTTCAGGAAGATATCGTGAGATGAGTTTTATTTGGAATTTTGACCAGTCGATTTTTGTCTAGAGCTGGATTTTGGACATTGCTTCAAATACTAAATCTTTCTTGCTCTATTAATTTCAAGAAAATACGAACTTACAATAGAAAAAAAAATAGAAACAGTACTAGAAGCAGTAATGTTTGCTCCACCAATTTTGAATGTAGAGATAGGGAAAATGCATTGGAAAACTAATTCATTTACTTTATCCTATATTCAGTCATTGAACTAGCGGGATTGTGGTTAATTAATAGTCGTGGCCAGCAGTTGAAGGATGAGAATAATATCGTAATTAATTGCACAAATTGAAAACATGTACTAGGATTAGGATTATAGTTAGTAGTTGGCTAATGATCATAAATATAATTAGCAAGTTATATATTTGGCACTACAGAAAAATGTGAAAAAATTACATATTGTAGGTATAGATAGATAGATTAACCAACGGCCCTTCGGGCTGTTGGCCACCACCAAAGACTTTAAGTCTTTGTGGAGTGAGAGGTCGAGGGTCCAAACCTTACCTTTTATCAATGTGCCATAGTTTCTTCTAAATCCATACTAGTGCGTAGTGCATCCGTATCTGTTTGGTCCGATAGTTGATGTAATTTCTGTCATTAATGTAGATTTAATGAAATGTTGATGTTTTTAACAAAAAAAATTATTGAATTAATTATGTTATTGACATTTAATATATCTCACTCTGATTATGTCTTTTCCATAATGAGAATTTTTTATGAGATAACGTGCAACACTTAACGAATCTGAACAGTTACTGGTTGACCAGGGAAGAAAAATACACCCACTACTCTTCTCTGAATGATGCTTCAAATGATCAGTCATATGTTTTATAGATTATATATTTCTCAGTAAATAACGAGCTAAAAATTGAGATTTTAAAGCTCATGGTTGTAACAGTTGACAGTAATGTTAAGGTTAAGACAAACAAATTGAGCTAATAATGCTGCATATCTGTAACTGATGTAAAGGTTCACTGAAAGCATTAAGAGTTGGAGATGGACTTCAATTTCATAGTCAATTGAAAATTTGTTGCTAGCAACATATGCTTTTATAAGGGTCTCATTTCTCTAAGGGCTAAAGCTTCAAAACTTAGTAGTAAATCACACATTTGTTGACATTTCCCAACAGCGAAGAAGCAATCTGGTCAATGGCAATTCCTAGCCATTTCTGGAATTTCTTAGTGCAGATTTGCTTCTCGCGATTCTCGCTTTCAACTACGAATGCAATGGCCAAAACATCCCAAGATTTAGTGCCATTTTTGCCTTTGGTGATTCGGTCTTAGATACTGGTAACAACGGCTACTTGAATTCAATAGCTAGAGCCAATTATCAGCCATATGGCACAAATTTCCCAGGCAAAATCGCCACCGGAAGGTTTTCTGATGGGAAACTTGTGCCAGACCTTCTAGCATCCTTGCTAGGCCTGAAGGAACTTGTGCCCCCTTATCTACAGCCAAATCTAACCGATCGCGACTGCTAACAGGTGTCTCCCTTGCATCAGGCGGCTCAGGATTTGATGATCAAACCTTTGCCATTGCAAATGTAATTACATTGCTAAAGCAACCAGGAAATCTTCAGGATTACCTCAAGAGGCTGACAAATGTTGTAGGGAGCCAAGAGGCTCAAAGAATTGTCAATCAGGCTCTGGTTCTTTTGCATGCAGGGGCCGTTGATTTCCTATACCACTTCGATGTCTTAAGGACTAATCGAAGAATTCAGTTCACTGTACACAACTACCAGGATTTTCTTCTGGGCAAATTGCAAGATTTTTTAAAGGTTATTCCAACATGATAAATCTTCTCATTTCTGATATCATCCCCTTTGCTTTTGGTTTTGTGGATTCATCTGTCAAAAACAGTGACATTATCATTTTCAATATTTGTTGTAAATCTCTAGGAGCTGTATGATCTTGGCTGCCGCAGGATTATTGTATCAAACCTGCCACCACTTGGCTGTTTGCCCATCACAATGACTGTAAATTCCCCAATTTGGGGAGGATGTATAGAAAAAATCAACGTGGACACTCGGTCTTATAATGACAAGCTAGGGAACCTCCTACCCCAAGTACAGGCTAAACTCCCAGGAATCAAACTTGTCTATCAAGACACTTATGGTTTGGTAATGGACATGATCAACTATCCTCAAAAATATGGTATGCTCTTCGATTTACAACTTAAATGCATTTCACAAATATTCTTTGTATCAATCGTAGTATGATTCATACTTTTGTATTACAGGATTTGTGGAAACTAGATGAGGATGTTGCGGTGCTGGACTATTGGAATTTGGGACCTGGTGTAGCCCAATCACTCCAATTTGTGGGATCACTTCCCAGTATTTATTTTGGGATAGCATTCATCCAACTGAAGCAGCATACCGGATTGTGGCCAAGGAAATCTTGAAGAAGTTGGTGGAAAGCAATTAACATGGCGGACAATGATTGAACACGTTCTTGATTTCTTCTTTAGTCTTTCATGAAGCAGTCTTGACCTGTTGTCTACCATTTTTTGAAACTTATTCTGCTTGATTCTTGTTAATACATCTTCCATCTTAGTCGTTGATCACATCTACTTCTACTAATGAGAAAAACTTTACTCTTGTTCTGTGCTTTCGCGTAATTCTTCAATTGCATTTGCATTCTCTCTCCCGTATCCGATGTAATGAGTGTGAAATATGTATGATATGATAATATATTTTATGTTTAACAGCCATTTTTTTAATGCCCTTTGCATAGATATTTATAAACTATTTATTAATGCCATTTTCATATCGACTGAAACATTTTCATAAGTAGTAGTCCGTCACACCAATTGAGCCAACAACATAAATTGGTAATATTCAATTTCAAGCATCTCATGTGACAACTGCGATTTAATCACCATCCTTTGGACTGATAGCCACCACCAAGTTCTTAAAGTTTGGTGGGATAAAATGTCAAGGATTCAACCTTTACCTCCCATCAATTGTCACAATATGTGAGTTTTCTAAAAATTCAGATGGATGAGTAGTGGTTCAGTCCCCATCGGTCTCCCGTAGGTTCAATTGGGCTTCTCTCTTAAGTTAGGATAGAATAGAATTATATAGATAAAAGTGACGGTTGAAAAAAAAAATATGACAACTGCGATTTGAGTTGGATTATTGGGTGGATTAAATTACACAGAGATTTTGAAAACCCCCATAATACAAATTGATCCTTTTGGGTTTTAAGAGAGCAAATTGAGAAATATGAAGTTTTTTGAAGGGGCATTCTATAATTAACCAAGGGGCATTCTATCATACGGGATTTGGGTCTGGATGGGAGAAGCCCAAGTTCGTCCCCCATAAAAACTTGTCTTTCATCCAATGGCTGGCACATCTGGCTCAAAATATTGAGGCCCAAACAGGACCTTTAAGTACATTAGGATTAGGATGTGGCGCTGAATTTAAGTTGACCCAAAGTAAAGTTTCATTCTTTCTTATTTTTTTTGAAATTAACAATTTGATTAAAACATCATAGATATTATAATTAAACATATCAAACTTTTAATTACTTAGTATAATAATTCGAACCAATGTTAGAAGCATGTTGATTTGATTTCATAAGCGAGATCAAACATATTGCCATCAAAAGTAGAACTACAATATTTTTGTAGAGTAGTGGTGACAAATACCAACGAGTTGAGTCGAACACAAATATTGATGTACTTGTGTTTGAGTTCGAAAGTAAATTACGTGAGCTCAAACTCAAGCTTGTAAGTAAATTACTTGAATTCAAATTCGACGAATCTTTAACTTCGGAGTTCAAGTTCAACTTGTATAAAAAATATAAGAAACTCGAGATCAAGATCAAACTCAAGATAAAAGCAAATTGATATCGAAGTTAAACTTGAACTGCTCGAGTTTAAATGGTAAGACATATAATTTATCTTAAGATTACAGGTAGTATATATAAAAGTCGAAAAGCTTGATAGCTTTTCTAGCTGAAAATTTAAGGGCTCGAATTTGATTTGATAATGAACTCGAATTTTGATCAATCTCGACTCACTGAGCAAGCACTCGAGTAGCTCGATCATTGTCACTAGAGAACCTCCTGATCGTTACAGAGCAACTACAAAGGTATTCGTCAATCAGAAACAATTTACTTCAATCATAGGGTTTAGTAATGTAAAATAGTTTACCAATAATTACAACAGGAAGGGCTTTTACATAGTTGAGCCTCTGCAAATCTCAGACCGTTCGAATTTGTGCTCGCTGTGAAGCCCAAATCTCGTAGTACAAATCCAATTCCACGTCCTTATCAAATACGCTGAACTTGGCCCGGCCTGGCCCGGCTCGAAAAGACGCTCTCATCGGATAGAAATCATAGAATCATCAGGCTTATCAAAATGACTACTATTTCCACAGATCCGTCTTCCTCCCTGCCGGCACCATTTGTCTGTGTCTTCCTTTTTCTCCCCTTTCGTCAGCACTCACTTGAAAAGTTACACTTTCTCGGCAGATTTTAGCTTCTAGCCCTTTATTTCTTTCGGTGCATTTTAGCTCCTAGCAACCCTTTTACTCTCACCAACCTCTTTATATACCTGCATTTTCCTGCCTACATGCCCAAGCCCTAGATCTTTCTCCATAGTCCTTGAAAGCCCTTTACTTTCTGCAGAAAATAGAGCAAATTTTGGGCTGAGAAATGGGTGTAACAACAATGTCGGGTGTACTGGCGCTGCCATTGTTGGTGATGGTGGCGGTGGTGGGGATAGAGAATGGTGGTGGTGCGGTGGCGGTGGAGTTGTTTTCTAGTAAGCTAATGCATAGGTTTTCTGACGAGCTGAAGGCTGTTAGTGTTTCCAGAAGTGGGGGAGAGGTGGCCCGTTTTCCGAGGAAATGGAGCTCCGAGTACTATAGGAGGTTGCTCAGCAGTGATTTGCAGCGGCAGAAGGTGAAGTTGGGGCCGCAGTTTGATTATCTGTTTCCTTCTCAAGGAAGCACTACTCTTTCCACCGGCGATGACTACGGATGGTCAGATAAATTTGCCTCTTTTTTTTTAAATATTTTTTTTTTGCATCCATATATATATAAAAGAAAAGGAAAGCATAGTCAATGTGGGTTCAGCCTTGTAACGTATTATTTGAAGGGAAGAGGGGGCCAGGTGGTTGGGAAAAGGAGTCAATGACTTTGGACTGAGTCTTGGTGGTTTTGGGTGTTTTTTAAGTGGAAAATTTGTAATCGTGATAAATGGGATAATTGTTTTACAAAAGTCAATCATTTGATAAGGGTTTTGGGAAATTTAAGAGTAAGTTGAGAATGACAGATTATTCTAGTTAACTGGTCCACGAGAAAGTCAATATTTTGATAAGGGTTTCAGGAAATTTAGGAACAAGTTGAGAATGTCAGAATATGTACTTGGTTCTAGTTTATTAGTCCTAGAAAGTGGTGGGAAATGAAGGGCTATTGCGATTATGTTTTAACATGCAATGAGAAATTGATTGGAGAGATTCATGGAAATGTATCATTTGCCTCGTATTTTTGACTGGTGAAATTTAGATGGTCTGTCTGATGATCTTGGTTCGTGGGATTGAGTTTTCTAAGATGGTTTCCGAGGAGGTTTTCCAGAATATTGTCAATTATAGTGCTTGAACTTTTTTACAGTGTCAGGATAATGATTTTCTTACTACTTTTTGAATGAATATAATCTTTCGTGAGAATGGAAGACTTTAATAAAATGCATAATTATATATTTGCTGATGGTGCTGTCATTGGATTGTTGGGTGAAATTATACGTCATGCAAGCTGCTTACATGTTAATTCTATTAGTTGTTGCCTAGATTAGTTATTTCTCATGGAAAACCCTCGTCTGATTTTTTTTTTTTTAAATCTTGTTTAAACAGGTTGCATTACACCTGGATAGATATAGGCACACCAAATGTTTCCTTTCTTGTTGCACTTGATACTGGAAGTGACCTACTTTGGGTTCCTTGTGATTGCATGCAATGTGCTCCATTATCTGCAAGCTACTACAGCAATCTGGTATGCAGGCCATTACTCTTCTGTCATACTTTCATGCCTTCTGAGTTAATTTGAGTATTGTCTCTTGTATTAAGCTTTGCTATACTCTCAGCGCTGTTTTCATCTCTATTATCGACCTTTTTAATTTTTGAATTTAAACTACTCATTTTTGTGGTACTAACATAGTAATGCTGAGATGGTCTTTATTAGGAACGGTATATATCTGGTACACACACTTTGATTCCTAAATAGACCATTTTATTCCTAATTAATACAAAGGTTTGGATCACCTAGATTTGCAAATTTTGGTGGAGATAGGAAAAGAGCATGTCTTACTAGTGCTCTTATAAATTTCTATTTCCTATAGTGGGTTATAGAACTTTAGGTACATCTTAATCTCTCCCCTTTTTTCTACTTTCCTTCCTGTCTTTAAGTCATAATGCATCTCTAGTGAAGGTCATCTCATTAGACGTATCAATTTTAGCTTTCAAGTAGGCACACATATTTTATCATTTTCCTTGATATTTGTTTAGCTGATTTTCAATATTTGGGATCTACGACTCCTATTTGAACTTCACGTGTGGCATCTCTCCTTTCTCTTTTAATCTCGTGTTCTTATTTACAGGAGCTGTAAGGTTTGTGAAGGAACTTTTGTATTGATTTTTTTTATTTTACTTTTGGTCCCTTATGCTTTTGTGTCAGTATAGTTCCTTTTTAAGGTCTTTTATGTATTATTTACTTCTCTTTCGTTTTTTTCCTTCCTGTATTCTGGGGTTGTCGTATATGATCTTTTGTCAACATATCTTGTAATATGTTCTTTGTTTCCTATAGTTCCTAGTCTCGTCTTCCCAATATGACAAGGAAGTATATTTCTTGCCTCTTGCAAGTGGTTGACCTATCTGCATATGCACATCTAGACAAGATATGTTGTGTTATCATACAAATATAGATGTCCATATTCCATAGCCTCTCAAGGTAGCTGCGGAATTTTAATAGTTTTAGTTACAGTTTTAGCACTTATTTCCAATGATTGATTGGCAGGTGCTCCCTGGTATTTGGGGCATCTATAATGCAGGGTAAGGATTTAAGTGAGTACAATCCCTCTGATTCAAATACAAGCAAGGTAGTGCCTTGCAGCCATCATTTATGTGAAGGCGGTTCAAGTTGCAAAAGTCCAAAGGATCCATGTCCATATAGAGTTAACTATGATACAGCTGATACATCTACTTCTGGGCTACTTATTGAAGACATTTTGCATCTCGCTTCAGGAGGCACTGCTGCATCCAAAAAGTTTGTGCGAGCTCCAATAATGTTAGGGTGTGTCCTGTATCCCTAGTACTTAGAATTTCAATAGGAATTTCTGTACAATTTTCGTTATTTTTCTTCTATTATCCAATAAAGCTGCTTTATCTTCTTTACTATTTTAGATGTGGTAGCAAGCAAAGTGGTATCTACCTAAGTGGAGTTGCGCCTGATGGTCTTATGGGTCTCGGACTTGGAAATATTTCAGTACCAAGTTTTCTTTCAAAAGCAGGGTTCAGTCGGAATTCTTTCTCTCTCTGTTTGAAGGAGGACACGGGGAGAATATTTTTTGGCGATCAGGGAATACCTAGCCAACACACTACCCCCTTCCTACCTTTTGATGACATAAAGTATGCAATCTATGTCTTATGGCTATTAACACCCCTTCCTTTTTGGGGTTGTTCATGAACAACATATTTGATGTTTATTATTTGCCTTTACTGACGTATTCCATCATTCTCATCCATTACACTTAATCCTTGACTTTTATTGGATATAGTGCCTACATAGTCGGAGTGGAGACTTCTTGTGTTGAAGGTTATTGTCTTGAGAAGACAAACTTCAAAGCCCTGGTTGATAGTGGGACATCATTTACTTTTCTCCCAGATGCTGTCTATCAAAAACTTGCTGGGGAGGTAGACTCTCTGCTGTACAGTCCGTCCTCTGTTTTTCTAATTCAGCAAATCATTAATTGCTCCTTTTTGGTTATAGTTTGATAGACAAATAAATGCTACAAAATTCAGCTTCGAAGGAGATCAATGGCAGTATTGCTATAAGTTCAGGTATTGGCATTAGATGAGTACCATCTTCATGAATTGCTACACATATGTATTATCATCATCATATATCAAAAGAAAGTTTAGTGTTTCTTGAATTTCTTGTATCCATTCATGCTCTACATTTACCATTTTGTGGTAAACAGTTCTGAAGAGTTGCCTAAGACACCTTCTCTATCTCTGAAGTTTTCTGCAAACAACAGTTTTGTGGTCATGAATCCGGTATTTGCGATCTATGGCAGCCAGGTCAGTGCTAAGATTTTTTTTCTTACATATTTACTTATTGGTTTAATTTTGTGGGCCATTATTATGTCCTGTACATCTTTCCCCTCTCACCCATCCCCCTTCCAGCCCACTTTCCACATTGGCTTTCAATGGTTAGTAGAAAAACGCATTTCTTTGAGTGTATACACTGAGCTAGATTTTTCATTGGGGAAAAAAAATTTCTAACCTGGGCTAGATTTTCTTCCAAATAACGCCTCAGGATCATTCATCAATTGTATTGCTCAAGAATTCATGTTCTCTTTAGTTAGAACATTTGTATTTCACTTTGCAGATATGGTAACCAATTGTATATTTACCAAGAAAATCTCTTTTCTTATCTATCTTCTTGGATAATGATGGCTTTCAATTCTCTCTTGCCTGGACACTGGACCATACTGCTATGCAGAGAATTTGTTGAAGTGGGGAGTAGAAACTGGACTGATGGCATTGCTATGTCATTTTTCTTATTATATGTCACAGTGGAATGTATGTGGTGTGGTCAAATGTCATTTCTTCTTGTCAATGGGAGCTTAAGATGGAACTCAGCTTTTCTATCATTGTTCTTCGATTAATTCAAATTTTGTTGCTTCTTTGGTACAGGGTGCAGTTGGGTTTTGTTTAGCAATACAACCGACAAATGGAGATATTGGAACAATTGGACGTAAGCAGACAGCACATCCAATAGTTTGCAGTCTTCTGTAGAGTCTAGTCTAATAATAGTAGTTAGGAAGAAAACTGTCCAGAAAATTGAAAGTAACATGGAATCTTTTGTATTGATTTCTCATCATATCATTAAATGAACTTTTGCAGAGAACTTCTTCATCGGATATCGGATGGTATTTGATAGGGAAAACATGAAGCTTGGGTGGTCACATTCTAATTGTGAGTGCATATACGTCTACTCCATATTTTTAGCTACATTTTGTGTTTATAGTGCACCTTACCAAGTATGCTATGCCTCTGAGTTTACACGGCAAGCTATTTGATTTTCACTTTGCTGCCAAGTCTTCTAATTTTGTTTGTTTTTCCTTTATCCAAGCAATTAACTCAACAGTTATTGAACTTCAAAGACTGTCACTTAAAAAAAAAATTTCTGTTCATGCAGAGGTTTTTCGTATAGCTGTTTGGCTAGAAAATAGCACTATAGCCAACCGTCAGCATATACTTCTGGCTGGCTAATCATGTTGTTCTTCATGCCTTTTTTCTTTTGTATTTTTTCTTTAAATAACTGTTTGGGTCTCCCAGGTTGATATTTTGTGCTTTTGCCATTGTATTGTTTCTTTTGTGTTTTTCCACATTTTGCTTCATTTAGTGCATGCAGTGTAATGAAAATTTGCACTAGTTATAGGTTATTGGAAATAATTTATCTTTTCATGTTAATGCTAATGCATGCTACTATAAAAGCAATTGGATTAGAAATGAAAAAGATAATTGCTTCATCTGAATCTTAAGCTTCTGAATGTCATCAGGTGAAGATTTGACTGATGAGAAGGGCATGCCAATGACACCATCTGGCAGTGCCTCTCCCAAACCCTTGCCAACGACTCAACAGCAAAGCAAGCCCAACGGCCGAGCAGTTGCTCCTGCCGAGGCTGGAAGGGCACCCTCGAAGTCAACAGCTACATCAGTGTTTCTGGTTCCGGGACAGTTCTACATATCAGAGATGATGTTAATTTTTTGGCCAGCAGCATATATATTCCTAGCCTTCTACTGTTGATTACAGCATACCCTTGTATATCTATCTATCCAATCTCATAACCTTATATATAAATCTAGTTTATAGCAGATATTTACACCTCTGCTGCGTCATTTTCCCCCCCTTTTTTTGTCAGATAGCATGGGGATTACAGGTAAATGAAGTTTTGTTTCATTTCCCTCCTTTTTGGTCATCTCATAGCTTTAGTTATTGACATATGTAATTATTTTCTTCTATAAGTATAGTGCATGTGAAGCTGCCATTGTCCTTGTAATCTTTTCGCTTGTGTTTTGCCTATGGAGCTTATGAAAATGCAATAAATGACTCTTTGTCCTTTTGGATATTGTTCTCTGTGGTGCACTGGTTTGAGTGCCCATTGGGTCTCTTGGCACTTATTTTGAGATTTTTAATGCAAGTTTTGATTCAGAAAGTCTTTAAGATGGATTTCTTTGCTTATGATTTTGTTCATAATAGTTAATAGACAGTAGTATCTTCCTGTGTTTAGAACCCGGAAATAATTGAAGCTCCAGATGTTCAGGACTCTTGATGAAGATTCCATTATTGAAGAAGGTTGATTAAGGCTGCATCTGTTTCTACTGAAGAAATCATATAATTCTACAAACACTGCCTATTAGTCCAAAAAGACAGCCTGGATTGTGGGATGATGTTGAAACGGACATGCTAACAACAAACTTGGAATACCACTTACTGTTTGCCATTTTTATTGTTGTGATGCTTCATGAATAAGATTGAAGATTTGTTTGTATATATAAACCAAACTCAAAACCTACTTGAGCAATGATGAATGATGGACTTGACCACACTGAATACTTAATGCGCAGTTTGTCTCCATAATTTTTAGGATTAATTAGCCTCTGGATGCAATTGCAATATACTACAGTGTATTATAAGAGTTCTTATCCATGACGAGAATAAATGAACTACCATGAATAATACACAACTATTTGTGCATTACAAAACTTGTCTGTTTTTTGAGTGGATTTGGAAGCTGTCCTCCCTCTAATTGGTAATTAGGTATAATGAATTTCATAGCGATGATGCTGATGCCAAACACAAAATTATCTAAAACGGGCAGCAACGAAATAATTGGGAGTCCAGAAAATGTCTACTCCACAAACTAAGTGATGGATTTTTCAAGTGCATCCTCTATTCATCCCTCTTGTAACAATTAACACTCTTATTTCCTCATAGAAAACATGAGAAAAGCCAGCCATATTGTATTGTAGCTAGTAGTATTGCTGGTGTTTTAGAACTAGAACTAGCTGCAATCAAATTAGGACGGCATTTTGCAGCAGGGATTATCAGCGTGACAAACGAAATGGTCTTTTTGTTTTTTGTTTAACCGAAGTTTATTGGCTCGTCATTGAGGTTGAACTACTAATTCAATTTCTTGATTGATTTAAGTTGAACCATATGTACAAAACTCTAGGCCTAGCCAATTCTCATGTATTATTTCTTCATTCACATTTACTCTACCCAGGCAAAGTGACCTAGAAACTGGCAAAAGCCCCAATTGTAGAAAGTCCAAATGCTGAAGCAGCTCCCAATTTTAGAAAGTCCAAATGCTGAAGCAGCTAATAACAATAATAATAGGACAGGTATCCTAAAAAGCTGAAGCCATGAAGGGTACGTTTGTGGTACAGATGGTACTTAGTCCTTCAAACATAAAGTATAAACAATCAAGTATTTAGCCACTGTGAATTACACCTGTGCACTGATCAGCAATCTGCATGTGCTCTTCTTTTTGGCCATGGCCGAAGCTGGCAACTCAAAGATCTCCAATAATTCAAGTGGGAAGATTGTGGAGTTTTCTCTTTTCTGTTGGGCAATGAGGTGGGGTTTGGGACTGACGGGTTGTGAAATACACATGCACAACAAGACAATCAAGAAAAGAAGCAAGAAGGTGTAGAATTATTCTACTAGTTTCTAAGGTCTACCATATGCATGATGGATTGGCTTTTAGATCTCTCTCATTCGTGCATGCCCCAATAAAGCTGCTCGTTTTGTTATGTGGAAAAAGTAAAGAGGAAGAATAGAAGATCGTGCTTTGCTTTACTCTTTTGGCCCTTTAGGAACGAGGTTCCATTGAGGAAAAGGAAAGCAGACCTTCCTTGTTGCCTGCTTTCTTAGCTACTCAATTGAAAATGGTGATTAAGATTGATACTGAAGCTTCTATATTAAGTACATGTAGTACGACGATTGTAGCTCTTTAAAAAGTATAAATTCATGTTTTAGGCCTCCCTAACTCTACTTAATTTAGAGTCATGCCGTATGTGTTCTAACATCTAATCAAGCAATAACCATAGTCCCTCGATGAATTAGTATTAGAATACCATTAGATTATTGATCCATTCGTCTTTTTGACTGAAACACTAATTCTTGTATATGTTATAACAAGTAAAATCATGTATTGGAAATAAAGCGCAACCTAGTTGGTAAGACGTTTCACCTGTAACTGACAGGTCACAATTTCGAAACGTCAAGGAAAATAAGTGAAGAACCACTGTTAATTCTCTTTAAAAGAGAAAAGGGAGTGAAATCATGTACTGTACGGTTGCAAGAAACATTTTTCTTTGAACTTTTGTCTTTAATCTCTAAGCTACCTGATCATTGCAGCTGAATGATAAGACTGAGGGGCGAGAAGATATTTCAATAGTTTCAACAATAATGCAACACAAACAATTTCCACTCCTCGAACAAGGACAAGGTTTCTGCAGAATCGAGTAGAATGTCAGTTGGTTAGCCCACAGCCCTTTTGAATGTTTTCAAATTACTACAAAATTAAATTGTTTCCATTCAATGGTAGGGTCAAGCAAAATAAATAGTACTAGTACTTGAAGACAGCCCTAATCAACCTTTTTGGGCATTTAAATGCGCATAAAGTATTTGTTTGAAGGATCTAGTCATTTTCTTTGTACGTTTAGCATTATTTGTTATTCATTATTTGACTAACTCTAAAAGAAAATGTTAAGTAGCTGTACGTTTCCATGCCAAGAAAAGCAGTTGGGCAAAAAGGGTGCACCACAAGATTTAACAAGACGCAATCATTTCCACCAACCCAAATAATTGATCCTTTTTTAGTTTGTTTGGAAGTATTGTGCTAATAGGTATGCCAATGCTATATATCAAACCCTTTTTTTATTGTCCATATATACGAAGTATTTCCTTTTATTGGGATCAAATTAGAACTAAAAATCTCTAGAATCATGATTCCTAGTTTCTTGAATTACAATGTTTGGGAACAAAATTAGAATCATGTGTACTATATTTGAAGTTTATGTACTTCATTCGAACTTGAAAATAGTTGTAGTAACCGAACCTCTTTTAACATTTTAAGTGACTCGAATTCCATGTGTTCAATTCCATAACCCATGAAGAAAAAAGATTTTGCAATTGGAGACCAGTTTCAATTTTAAATTCAAACTCTAAGGAACAAAAAGCAGCCTTTCTACAATTCAATATTTTTGAAGTCTTTTACAATTTAAAAACATGGACAATCATAGCTAGACCTCTGGTGTTGTGTCCATGAATTTTCCTCAACAAGATTCTGATATGCTGTTGTTAGGAGACAATTCATGGACCCCTTCTATAACATAGTACTGCAACTTTTCATTAGCATAAAAAATAATGCAGCAGAAAAAAGATTTTATATTCTTAGAAGGAATTTAGAGTTGAAAGATGGCATTCTGAGCTAGGAACAGAGAAGCTTCTTCAGGCTCGAACATGGAGGTGGTTGGGCTCTCGTGCATTCCGGCCAGCCTTATTCCAGCTGTGTACCATGGCAGCCAGAACGCGGCGGGGTTTCTTCTTGATTACACAATGAACATGAAAGGCTAAGACAAGTGATTCAATATAATTGGTTGTAGCCTTCTAGCCTAGGTCTTTTTTTTTTTTTAAACAAACGTTCTAGCCTAGATCATGAGATGTATTTTTATGACTTTTTTATAACAACTACCTCAAATATCATACGGGTCTACTATTGCACCCTCTAAATCTTTTTAATAAGAAAAAATTTAAGTGGCTTCAGATCCCATCACTCTCACAGGTTAAGGTATGTTTTCAAAATCATAAATTACTTACAGAGTTCTTATAGATCATTCATCAATACGTACAGTTCTCATATCGATAGCGAGATTTGAATACACGATTTTCTACGGAGGATCTATTATAATGTACTCTAAATTTTTTTTAATAAGAAAAATTTTTGAGTGGCTTCGAATCCGTCACCATCACAAGTTAAAATATATCTTTAGAACCATAAATTACTCAGAGAGTCCTTATAAATCGCTTATCAAGACAATTCTCATATTAATAGTGAATTTTGAATACACAACTTTCTATGATTATGAAAAAATAGCACGTTCTTACTAATTGAGCTAACTTATGCAAATAGCCTATGAATTCTTTGCAGATTAGGCACCACTATTCTTCTCATTCAAATTTCGAATATGAGTCGTACAGGGTTGAACACACAAGTATTTGATTATCATATTAACTTTTGGGATTGCAATTTGACAAGTACATTTCTGTAAATGATTATTTTCTCAAGTTTCTTATATGTCTAAGCTCAGGAGTACTCAGTGGTATTAATAGTGTGCTTTCATGCCCAACAAAAATGCAAAAAAGGGAAAAAAAAAAGAGTAAAATCTTCAAAGGAGGGTATTTTTTTTTCAAAAAAAAAAAATCAGTCTCAAAGATGAACTTTTGACCCAAATATATCTCATTATCATATACGCGCCCTGGGACCAAATCAAACTCATAAACAACTCACAAGGCGACATGATAGGATGCAATTGCAAACAACAACTCCTTGAGAGGGAGCCAGCTTTGAGCTCCCACCTCTTTCATCTCCACCGTCCGATTCCCCTCAAGATCTGTGATCATCACCAGTGGGACACGTGGTAGCTAGAAACCTCGAAACGTGGCAACTACTCTCTCTCTATTATTGGTGTTATTCTTTGCAATAATTGGGCCAGTCTCCTTTTTGTCATTTGAAATTTGCTTATTACCCCTTTCCAGTTTCCCCCCTGTTTTTGGCCCATATTTTAACAGCACCCACAGTTAGAAATTTGCTTTTTTTATATATACTTTTTCTGCCCCATCTTTTCCAATTTTCTTCCCCCTTACGTAAAATGAGTCTAGTCTAGTGTTACCATACACCAACCAATCCCCAAAAAGAAATTAAAATAAAAAGAATAGCAGAGGTTTTTCTTTTGGATGTTAAATTATCTATTCAATTTTCCAAGATACATGATTTTCAGTCGTTAATATAATTTTCTTATTTTTTTTAACTTTTTATACTTGAAAAGATATCGATACCACATTTATATATAGACACTACTTCATAATCAACCATGAATTTCATAGTACACTAGTAAAATAACAATATATTGTACAACAAGCCTAATCATTTATTTTGAATATTCAATTTCAAGTGATTTATTTGAGATAATTACTGTAACACTTTTTTATAATATGGTGTATGTGAGATAAAAAAATGATTAAAAAGATAAAAAAGTAATTAAAATTTGTGAAATAAATTATTTTATTTCAAAACATTTCAATCCAAACACACATGATATTTAGGCATCAAGATATTTTAGTACTACATTGCATATGCATTGAATAGGTTTTTCATTTTCAAACCTCAAGGTGTTTTAGTGTTGTCTTCATGGGGGCCACTCAAAAGATTTCATGTTTTTCTCCTTTAGTTTGAATTTCTTGAAAAAAAGGCCTATATAAGTTGAACTAAGCCGGTGTAAAGAAAGGCCTCAAAGGAAGTAAAAGAAAGTTTGAAAGGGCAGCTTTAGAATTAGAAACCTTTTCCCCTTTTACTACCTTTGTTTGCTGTAAGGCAAGGAAAGAATCCATTTCTTGGAGGGAAGTTTCTTCCAAATCTTAAAGTACCATCTCAACCATCTTTTACTATAAATTCAGAGTCTCTTCGCCCAAGTTTTCTTGCATGATACCTCTTCCAAATCAAGCCATTTTCCTTTGTCATACCATTTCGTTGTTTCCAAAGCTAAACCATACCTTAATAAGAACCAGTAGTTTCTTTTAGACTTGCAAAAAAAAACAAAAAAATATGGGTGTTAGTGGAACTTTGGAGTACCTTTCTGACATGGTGAGCAGCGGCCATAAACACAAGAAGAAGAAACAAATGCAAACTGTGGAGCTCAAAGTCAGAATGGACTGTGAAGGATGCGAGCTTAAAGTCAAAAAAGCTTTGTCTTCATTAAGTGGTACGTAAATATCATCATAATGATCACTTTGATGGAGAAAATTGTACCGTATTTTGATTTTGACAAATTCTTCTCCCATTTGCAGGAGTTAAAACTGTGGAGATAAACAGGAAACTGCAGAAGGCAACGGTGACAGGATATGTGGAACCAAACAAAGTGTTGAAAAAGGCTAAATCAACAGGAAAGAAGGCGGAGATATGGCCATATGTACCATATAACCTGGTGGCTCAGCCGTATGCCGTCCAATCTTACGACAAGAAAGCACCTCCGGGCTATGTCAGAAAGGTGGAGTACCCAACAACCGGGACAGTAACAAGATATGATCAAGACCCTTACATCTCCATGTTCAGTGATGAGAATCCCAATGCTTGCTCCATTATGTAATGCATATATATTCAATATTAATGTAGGAAGATTAGAACTAGTACTAGATGCCCTTTTGCAATATATTGCAATATAGGCACTCTTTTTGTCAACCTTTTCATAAATATATTTTATATTTTTTCTCTTGTTTTTTGGCCTTTTATAAGGCTGTTCCATATAGGGTTTCGTTAGACTGTGATTACGAATTAAATTAATTGTCAAATTTTAGTAGAATTTGATGTGATGGATGAGCTGTATTCACTTGCAAGTAGATTAATTGTGGAACGTAGTCTCGGGTTATATTCAAATTTTAACAATAATTGGTTGTTCCGACTATTCTCATGCATAACATCATAAAGGTGCATCAAAAGATGTGGCAGGTTTGGCAAGTAATAAGAAATTGCATAAACAAAATCCATTAACGTAAACAAAAAAAAAATAAAATTGATTACTAAGTTTTTGCCAACGTAATTGGTTACAAACAAGTTAGTAGGGGAAAATCACTTTAATCTTGAGATGATGTATCAAAGACTAGGGCCTTGCTTGGATTGAAGGTTTTCGTCGGAAAATATTATCGTTTTCCGTGATCACATTTCCCTATCACCTTTTTCCTTCACATATATCAAATCGCTACAGTAATTTTTCCATGAAAAATGACGGAAAATGCAATCCAAACACAACCTAGGACTCTTTGTCTCTTACATGTCTTCTTCTTAAAATCTTTGACAGTAACATTTAATTTGATTTTGAGCAAAATGAATCCAGCTTTTAAGGGTCTTTCAAAGTATTTAGTGGGCTTATTTTAATCCCATTTAAGCAATTGATGGCTTAGATTTTTTTTTAATATGGGTCTCGGCAAGATCTTTTTTTGCATCATGAAAGCAGCTTCACATGCCCTTTTCTATAGTTTGTTAATAATGATGTGAGCATTTATTGAATGTATTATAAGGCTTTCAATCGTCAGCAAGATTGGAACTTGGCTTTTAAGTATTAAATCTGCTGCAGAATTAGAAGATTGTTCCTTAGATTACACTCTACTATTACAGAAAAAACAATAAAAATAGGAAAAAAAAAAGAGAGAAGATTATATTAATACTAAACTAGTGATGTCTTACTTTGTCAACCCTCAGTTTTTAGTAGCCAGGGCATGAGAAATCTCAAGGACAATGCTACTATCTTGTACGAGTTTAACTTTCTAATGGTATGTCAAGATCAAATTTAGCAATAAAAAGAAGGAAAATTCTCACCAAGATTACATGAATCATGCTTAATCGTATTGACTGATTGTGAATTAATACATATCACTTCTATTTGTCACAAAGTGCATTCCATTTCCTTTGCTTCGTTAATGGTTTCTTGCCATTTTCTCAAAAATCTCGAAATTTCATTTAGGAACAAAATTAAAATGCTACCATCAAGAAACCAAAGTCAAGCAAAAGCTAAACCTTACCTGGTCTCCATAATAATCTAATCCCTCTTTTGCTAGTTGCTAAGAGAACAAGTCTAAATGTTCAGCTATTTGAGCAGGTAATTGTCTCAATGCTTGTCTCCTAAATGGGTTCACTTATTAAAGAAAGAAAGAGAGAATAATTTAAGTAAAAGGGGTTTGTCATACTAGTTGAATTCAAGTTTAGTTGATCTCATTTCATCAGTTACAATGATGGACTTTTTTTTTTTTTTGGTTGTTTTTTTTGTGGGGGGGGGGGGGGGGGGGGGGGGGGGGGGGGGGGGGACATGGATAAGAATACATAACAAATAACCACAACCTGTTCAATAAGAGTATATAGCTGTAAGATACCCTCCTTAGCCATCAAAATCGACCATCAAATTCATCTATTAACATATGTTGCTGTTGAAGAAACTGACAAATTGAAACTCTGCTATCAGCTTAGTTGACAAGGAGATATGGTAGACATTTGCACAGAGTGCAAGTCTGCCTACATTTTAACAAGGGTTCTTTCAAGAAAAGAAGCAGCAGAAAGAAAGCACTAATTTAATCAAGAACTTTTCCTGCCTTCTAGTAAGGTTAGAGATATTGGTGTTGCAACTTTGATGTTTGAATCTGATCATATATATTGAATCTAAGCATATCAGGAAAAATGATCTGCTTACTTCATTTGTTCATCTTTGTGTAGAGCTTGTGGTCCTATTATAATGTGTCAATCTACATCAGGAGTTGAAAATTATACAAATAGCTCTCTCACTGAAAAGACCGGATCAACAAAATTATAAAAGGATTGCATAAACATTATGTTTTTGTGACGCATTGTAAGAACTGTTCTACCTTTTATTTTCTGAGGTACTATAAGAACTGCTTACTATTTTTAATCCCTAGCAAACCAGCAATTAATAGCAAAAGATATTTCAAAGTTCAATGAACAATTTAGAAAATCATTAAAGCGGCAACCTATTCGAGAAAAAAAGCTAGGTAGAAGATGAACAATTTCTCTGGCATACAAAAAGAGAGAGAGAGATATAGGGATCTCCCAGCTAGGATCTTTATGTTTGTGGGCTTTGATAGGATCCATGAATTTTCAGCTTGTGCTGCCTTTTGAAGCAAATCCAGAGATTCCAAGTGCTAAAAGGAAGCTTAAATTTGAAGAACTAATAGGGCTATTTCAGCAAATATATACCATTTGTAGAATTTTGCGCAAGTTTGTTCAGTAGCCACAGGATAAACCAAAAGGCTACCAACAGATTAATAACTATGACTCGCTCATCCAAAAGGAAAGAGTAACTACTTAGAAGATCAGACAGACTGCAAACACATCATATAGAAACTTCTCTGTGATTTACCTTCTTTCTGGAAGACAACTTGAAGATATCATCGGGGAAAATTTAAATTCTAAATTACCTATCAACAAATCATCTAACCATTGTCATTTATGATGAGAACGAATTCTTAATGCACTAAGACAGATCTTTTACATAGTATCTGGACTCTGTAGCTGATCAATGGCAAAATTAATGCAACAGGAGCCCTTGTAATTAAGCACTGTCTATATATCTATACGTTTTCCAGGTAGTAATAGAAATGACGGACTAATGGGCAAGCCAACTCAGAGTAAGGACCGAATTGAAGGTTGTTCTACGAAGGACGGTAAAGAATGGACTTATTTGTATGCACTTCTGTCCATCTTGCTTAACCTGTTTCATGATTTTAAGCTCAAAAAACACAACAAACTGAGTTTCTGGCTAACTTTTATGATAAATGACAGAGATTAGATTTGCCCTTCCAGGGGTTTGAGAATAGTATACTGGTTCATGATCATAGAAACTTCATTTACCACGGAAACTATTATATGAGTCTGTTCCACCAAGGAAATTTTCATGATTCTGCTTTCTTTTTTAACAAATATCAGGCGTTATACAAGTTAAAGTACTAGCTAATTGCTTTATCTATTCGTGATTTCTGGACCTTGCTGTCTGAACCTCCAAGATTGCCATACCACAGCATACAGCCAGAATCTTGCCATTTGACAGTACTAAAGAATATCCCAAACTTGTCCAATCGTATCACGATCATTCGATCAAGACAGTAACCCTTTTGGGAGTGCAGATAGGGAAAACTCCTCACAAAGCGCCTGCAAGTGTAGTGACTCAAGAAGGAAGATGAAAAAGTTCTTTTCAAGAGCGACCATATTACATGTAGAACTTTTCACCTTTGAACTCATAACTGGGTAAACATACCATTACTTCAAGGCTCCTCCAGAAGATTCTGCAATGTGCATTATTTCAGTTAACAAGTTCTGTTCTACATTAAGTTCAGCGTTCCATAAGTTAAAACCAAAAGTATTCAGGGAATTAGGACAGCTGGTGCTAAAGGCATGTTACTACTAAGCTTTGCATTTCAGAAATGAGAAATGATAAGACAATAAGACCTTAATTCCTGAGAAAATAGTTCAAAAACTCACTGGAGTAACTTGCTGCTTTTAGATAACGTTCATTTTCTATTTCCCTTGTAGATATCAACAAACTTTACGTCATATATAAGTGTTGCATTTCCAGGTATGTTGCAATCCCCTGAAGAAATCAAGATAACTGGCTTTAGGATTAAGACAGGTACTGCTAGCATGAACCAGTGCCAACGGTCATTTATTCAGAGGCTACAAATAGATCTGTTCTGGTTTTGTATTATGTCTTAAATCTGTTTGTCATTAATAGGGGAAGTAGGAAGATAAATATATAGATCTGCCTTGTTATTGCTGGAAGATTTTTCAAAGTAAAGCCCACAAGCTTAGAAAATTAATATCTTCTGGATGCTTTAGCTAATTCTAAGTCATGAGATTGGCTTTTCTAACGACTTCTCGTGTCTATCATATTAGTCATTTAAATCCCACCTGAGAAGCAGCCAGCTGGTTCTGGTCCATATGCCAATCGTGGAGGAATTTGAAGCTTGCGTTTTCCACCTATGGAAAATGTCAAAATGAATAACCCTAAAGATAGAAATAGCACATTAAACAAGCAAATGGCTTACCAACTTGCATTGGAGGGACTCCTTCACCTCCCAAGATTCCTTGATCCAATCCCTTTATTACCTAACAAAAACAGAATTTTTTGACCAAGGAAGACGTAGAAATCAAACTTCAATTTTGTATAGAGTAATTTTCCAAGAATCTTAAACTGTTCTTAACAAGATCTACATCTTAGTGGAGATAATCTACATTCAGAGGTAAAAATGGAAAAAATGAAAATTTTGCATGGATGCTGAAGGAGAAGATTTCTACTGAGGGACAATGATGAAGTTATAACCTCTCTCCCTCTCTCTCTCATTCAGATGCACAAGAGCTTCAAAGAATGCTGCAACTGTTTGCCCATCGTGATAGCAGATGCATCTTGTAACAGTGTAAAAGGCCTGTTTGAAGCCATTTCGTGATAGAAGCCCCGACTTTCTTTGGCACTAAGCCATGGTGACTCTTCTTAATGCCTGTTGTTTCTATGTGAATCATGTATCTTAGTGAGTTGCTAAGCTATAGCCTTTATGCCTAAGCCAAGAAGTTAAACTCTGGTTTATTTTCCTTGCAAACTAACTGGTAAAAGACCTTGCAAACATAGCTATGCCACTGACACAAAATCCCTAACTAAACTGTACAATGTTACACACTTGATCAATGCAGTAGGTGCTATGGACCACCTTTATTTCCTTCTATGCATGCTGAAGTGCATATGGGCATCAGTCAGCAGTAAAATAATTTATACATACCATCTGCATGTAATTTGTTCTTCTGAAATATATGCAGGTAATGCTTAACAACAGCACTACCATGCTTTCTTATTATGCATCAACAGAAGCAATGTAATAAAGCAGAAAGATACATCAATTATACTTGAGAAGGAAAGAATTTGCAAACCTTGCCCACACCAATGCGCATAGTTAGGGGTCTACCACGTTTGTAGCTACTATCAAAAACTATCCCATCATCAAACCTTGCAGTGTAGTGAACCTGTCGGAAAAAGCAACATTACAGTGAGAAAATGGTAGATATTTATCAGTTCTACTTTTTGTCCCTTCTCTCTTTTATGATAATTTCACTAGAAATTATGATAGACCAAAGGATAAATAGAAATTTCAATCACAATGAAAAAGGAAAAAAAAAAAAGCACTTGGACCAGTAGAGAAAGGAGAACATGGTTATTGACACCATGCTCTTAAGAGTTTAACTTTGAAAGGCCGTTGCTGCTTACTGATTATCCTGGAAGCTACTGAAAACCAACACATGATGAATCTTTTCAGAGAAAATAAGTGAAAAGGGCTTGCTTTCAAGGATTAAAGAAAATGAGGGGCTTAATTTTGGTATTAACTATTAATGCATACACATTGATTGAGAGAAAATACCCCTCATTAGAATTAGCCCAACCTTGCGCCCTAATTCTCCAAGGCATTTTCACCGACTTTCCCATCTTCTTAGCAACACAATGCAGAGAAAAACACTTGACATTGTCAGGACTCTCTGAATTACTATTTCACTCAATTCCCCAGACCATAGATTGTCCAGCATGAATTTAAGCACCCTTCAAATAAAAAAAAAAATCACCCTCTAGTGTTTGGTCAAATTCTCCCCTCTCCAAATAATCAGTGCTGAACCAATCATCAGAACCCAAATCAAGAAGCAGCTCCAATTCAAAGCCTTTCTCAAAAAAAAAGGAGTCAGCTCACATGTACATCAATACAAGACCGAAGTTAAACTGTAAAGAACTCACATTGATAAGTTCACCACGAGGGGCCTCAGGGCCAGAACCAACGGCAATATCACAGTAACCAAGACCTGAGCGAGCATAACTGAACTCACAAGGGGGATCAGCTGTGGTGGCATAGTACTCAATTCTGGTTGCATTTGCATCCAATGGTGTTGAACTCACAACTGAAGCAGCTAAAAGTCCCAACCCCACTTGGCATATCTGCTTCTTGCTGATAAGAGTGGTTGAATTCAGTGAATTTGACGATGCTAATGCAGTTACTCTGAAGGTAGCAGATGTGGGTTTGGGTCTGAAGGCTTGGTAATTGGGATTTGGTGTCACAATGGCTGGACTTAGTGTCGAGACCGCCATTTTTTCTATCTGCTTGCAACTGAATTTCAATTTTGATAGTGGATGGTTTTAGTGAGTGATGCGTGGGCCTTGTTGGATGTGTTGGATATGGTCAGTATTAGAGAGCAAAAAGGCAAAGTAATAGCAAGACATTTTTCCCCTCCACGGATAAAGAAATTGAGGGAGTCATGGGACGGATTTGAGACGGGAACGGTTGCAGGAAGCAGTCGTTCGAAAGGTTGATGGTCAAGATTTGATAAAAAAAAATGTAAGGTTCAAATTTCATTTTATATATTATTTTTCACATTATGTGTAGGGTTCACAAAATTTTATTTTATAGTTACACGTTACGCAAAGTGAATTACATCGTGTGTAAACTGAATTACATTTTGTACAAAATGCACAAAATCGCTCATGACGGTTTCTCTATTGATCGTTCCTGCCCCAAATCCGATATGGGACCATTTTAACAAGAAAGTTGCCGAGTTAAAATAAAAGGAAATGTTAATGACTCTCAACAATATAATACGATTTTTGGCTATCATCCAATACAATTTGTTTGACAAAAAAAAATGCACTAATAGTAAAAAATTAGTATAAAAAAGGCATAAAATATGTCACTAATATAAATGATCTAAAAATCACTAAATTTAACAAAATTACAAAATAAGAAAAATTTTATTATAAATCACAAACCATCTTATAGGTGACTGTAAATTGAATCAACAATGGGATTCTTTTTGCGTTATTAACCGGATCACACATAGTGCCATTTACAAGACTGTCATTATCATTTCTTTTGTGTATTTCCAACCCGGTTTACTCTTGTTTGTTAAATTGGTTGCTAGCAGTGAATTGAATCAATCTGTTGCTTTATTTGTAGTTTTGCTCGCTTAATTGGTTCCTTTTTACTCTTTTCATCCTATAGATATACACATGAATTTGGTAGCGTTTTAATAATTACCTTTCGAATGTTGATATGTATATATATACACATGATACAGCTACCCATGTTAGAAGTTAGAACCTGTAATCTGTGTCAACCGATTGCACCAAATTGGTACCTTATTCTTCCCGAGGTAAAGATGTTACATGTCATTGTAGCATAAGTCGTGAGTATTTTCCGGTTACAAAACTAATTCAAAACAAACTCCACCACCCTTCAAGATGACACGTATCATTAATCTTCCAGAATCACCACCAAGCTTTCCTAGGCGACAGGGTCAACCAATTTGTTCAATAGCTCTTCTTCCTCCTCCTTTCTCCCCCATTCTGTACCTTCTGATATATTGATAACAATTAGGAACGATTTTTTGAAATTCTTGACCTTAAAGCTGTGGAACATAGTCCCTAGATTAAGCTTAACAATGGGACGTGTTAAGCTTCCAATATCAAGAATTGTAAATAACACAAATAGACAAGTAACATTTTCCAAACGTAGGAATGGAATCCTTAAAAAGGCTTATGAACTTGCTGTTTTATGTGACATTGACATAGCCCTTTTCATGGTATCTCCTTCTGGCCGCATTAGCTACTTCTCAGGCACCAAAAGGAATTATGTAATTCATACAAGAGATTTTCATGCATTTTCTTAATGGAGAATTACTTATAATTTTTTTTTTCTCAATTGTTGGCTACAGAATTGAAGACGTAATGTTACAATATTTCAATCTGAAGGATGAGGAAAGAGAATCGGATCATGATTCAGAAGGGTATTTTTTTTTTAATTTATTTTTCTACCTTCATTTCATTATTGTTGTGGTTAATATGTTCTCTTGTTCCTTTTTTGTATTTTTTCCCCTTGATGAGCAATAATGCGATGCAATGTTCTTTTCCAAATTTGCAGCATTGTTCACGATAAAGAGGTAAGGCAAATCTTAATTTTCAATGATACTTATAAATTTGGACGAGAGAGAACAAGAAGCTCAAACTTAAATGTTGCACCTACTATATATTGCAGTATGTAATAAGCACCTTAATGAGACTCAAATCTGAAGATGCTGCAGCTCAAAGGTCGTTTTCTGATCCTTTAATCCCTTAATATGGAATGTTTTTGCTTTATTTTCCTTTTGTATGAATACCTTTCTCAGTTGGGATGGTATTGTTTGATAATTCTGATGTCAGTACTGTCTTGGATCAGCTCTGAAGTTCTAAGCGCACAATCACAGGTAAAAAGGCAGAGTTCATAAGCTTGGAATTTAGCTGCAGTCTTCCTTAATTGAGGCCTTGCTTTTATAGTAATGAGTATCTTTTTTTGTTTTGTTTTGTTTGTCTTTAGGAATATAAACAAGAAATTATGAACTTGCAGCATCAACTTGAAATAGCCAAGGAACAGCTAAGGCAAGTTAGGAAATTGATTATTCTAAGGAGACTTAATTACTACTTAGATTCTGTCAATTTATGATTTATTTAGCTTAATACATCTAAGAATTTTAGGCATCAAGGCTTAGAGTTTCTAAATAACTCTCTTTTTTTTTATGTTAAATTCGAAGATTACTGGAACCAGACCCACAAAAATTTACATCGTTAGGCGAAATTGAGTCATCTGAAGAGCGCCTTTCAGAAGCATTGAACCTTGTAGAGAAAAGGAAGGTAAAATCAGCATCCCATTTCCCATAAGAAGTCCTCTATCTCTTCCTACATTGTGGTTGACAAGTCCTATATGCAAAATATATGATTTTACATTTTTCGTATATTTCTTGTTTTAGAGGCATTTATTGACCGACCACTCTTCAAGTTATCAAGAAACTGTTGAGGTAAGTCCACAGCTTTTTCCGTATATGATTCTGCATGCTTTTGGATTCCATATTGTGATATTGATGATCATTTCTTTCTTTGGATTCAATCAACTTCTTTTAACCAGTGCCAATAAAGTTTAATACCCTTTAAATTTTTGTTATGCTGATTGCAGCAAATAAACTCAGTGGTTCAGTATATAATCAATGCACAAGTAGAGGGAAACAGATCTCTTGAGAACTCGGAATTTAGTTCTTGGCTTGATCAGCATGGCCATAAAACAGACGCCAATGGTTCAAATTGTGTGTCTGTTGGACCTGATGAGGCATCTTTTATTCTTATTAGGTTTGGACTTTTTTTGCCTATCAATTTGACACAAATCCTGTTTTGCTACTCTTGTTAGCAAGCAGAATTTGACTTTTGACATATAATCCATTCTTAGGAATCAGTCATCACCACAAGTTCAGAATTCGATGTGCCACACGAGTCAAAATGAAGAAGGGTATCACTTTAGCAGCTTGAATCATGACTGCCCTCCACAATGGCATGGCTCAGTTGAAATATTTCAACCTCCTTTATCACAAGAAACTTCAGTCTCTCTTGTAAGGGCTCTCATTCTTTGAACCATTTATGCTATCATTGATATTTGATTATTTCATAATTATATGATTGATGGTGGCATATTAGTTTGTGAGTTAGTTTAGAAATTTCAGAAATGCATGTAGCATTTTTTTTGAAATTGCAGTGGTACAAATTTGACAATATCATAAAATCTAAGAAGTTCACATGGCTTGGCCAAAAACATTTGTAAAACTGACAAGTAAACATAGCTAATGTGTGTTGATGGAGCTATGGCTTAACACCATTAAAATCACTTGAATTTACGGTACAAATGAAGCAACTTTATTTGTTTATTTTTTTCCTCTGTATCATTGGATGTAAAATTGATTGAACTTCAATTTCATTAACCCTTGTATATAACTTGACAGATTCTAAACCTTAGCAACCAGCAAAATATTAATGAGACGTTATGAATCTGAGAATCATTTCACGAATGAACAATGGAAAAACCATGGAGTTGAAGATCTCCTCATTCTTCTATTCTAAATGATCATGATTAAAGATCATAAAATTCATTAATTATAAATAATATGTTATGCACCCATAAAAGGGAGATCCATCCTATGTTGTCACCTTTCCCGTGAAGCTAAGAACTTGTTTCTGAAATTGTGCTCAAGAATCATATGTTTTCAACATAATCTTAATATTGCTGTTTTATCAAACTAAGAGACATTATTCTCAAACTTGTATTACTTTTGCTGGTATTAGATTAAATCAAGAAGTATCAAAACTGGGGATTTGCTGCTAATGTGATTTCATATATATATCTTATGCCAGAATGGGATTTCGAGTACCAGTGCCATCTCCATGACACCACCATCTCAGCATTCTAAATTTGCATCAACTTGTCAACCGCTGCGTAGTGAAGAAGCTGCAAATTACGAAACTATGGAATGAATATTTTTTTTTCTGTCTCCAAAGGTTTATCTGTTAAAGATTTAGGCAAGAAGAAACACATTAGCTTTTCTTCTTTGGATTTTGATGCAACAGTTTCAGATGAGCCTTTTTGCCCGCCAAAAAATATATATATATATATATGGTATAACGTTTCCAATCCAAAACAGCATGTTGAAAAAGTTCAATGCTGTAATTGCGAAGGTAAAAGTGGTTCAAGCTCAAACCATGATAGAGATGGTTTGCCCTTTTCAGTAGAACCGGATAGAATTTGCTTCTCCGAAGGCATATTTAAACTTGTTTCTTAGTCTGAGAACATGATAATCCATCAATATAACTATGCACATAATATCTCTTTCTTTCTTTCTTTCTTTTGTCTCCCTATATTTGGTGATGCCATCTATAGTGATAATTATTGATGAATAAAAGCTTTTATTTCTTTTTGTTGCTCAAGAATGTACTATTGTTGCCTATACTAGGTAATATTGGTACTTTTTTTTTTATTGGCCATAAATGTTGTACCATTAATATCATCTTTTTTTCTTAAAAGTTTATACCTTTGTAAAAGTAAAATTGATAAACAAGTATCTAAATACTTCATTACACTTGTTTTTGTTTTGAAAATGTACATCTTGTTAACTTCTTTTGGCATATCCTTTCAACAGCAAATGGATCTTAGTTCTACTCTTTACAAGGAAAAAAAAAATATTGCATATCATCAAATAAGGTTGTTGTTTCCACTTCAACCTTCACTATGTGTAAATATGATTTAAACAACCCTCATTGTGTTCATGACTCTATGAATCTGTATAGACAAGCTACTCATGCATTGATGATGCATATGACATATACAATAAATTGAATCACCATATTTGATTCTATTCCTTTCTGTACACAACTTGTTCCTGTGCACAGTTCCCCTGAACATCAAGGGAGGGAGGGATAAAGCTTATACAGAAACTCTTCATTAAGCATACCATTTTTCCATCTCTGTTTCCTCGAGAAAGGGATATTTGTAGCATCATATCGGATACTGATGAATCAATTTAACAATCCCAAGTATATATTTATTGCATGAGACAAAATGAAAACACACATAAGGGTCCACGTTCAGTTAAGATAATGTTAAACTCCAAACCATTGGATACCAAATATAACACATTCAGATAGTTTACATTAGGCTCTTGAAAGCTTGTCATCAAGCGATTGTCACTTGCTGTGGACAAATGGCTTGAGTTTGAGCTGAGCCATGCCCTTGGATGACCTGTTTCTTTTCCTGGAAAGAAATGAGATAGCAGCATATTGGTTAATATGTGTTAAACAGTAAAGGGCCATTACACTTATATTAGCAAAGCTAATTGTCAATAGAAACAATGGGTAAAAATTAGTTGTATGGCTACTAACTTGATGGCTCTTTCCACAGCCTGCAAGTCGAGTCTCACTTTCTGAAGATCAGCTTCAAATGACTGGTATAAGAGTAGGAAATAATTCTTCAGTAATGGGATGATAGTTAAAAACATGAAAAAGAAAGCTAAAGACTAAGTGATTGAGGGGGTTCCTTGCATTACCTCAAGCCTGTGTTTGCAGCATCCAAAAAGATTCCCCAGTTAAAAAAAAAAACAAAAAAGAGTTAGTAAACGTTGTAACAAATCCGTGAGAACCCATGATATAGTAGTTATATGCATAAATCAGGGGAAAAAAATTATGTTTTATAGTCCAGAAAGAAGGCCAATGGTGTGGGTGATTTAGGGCTTAGTTTGGGAGTTGAAGATTTGGGCGGAAAGGGAAAGGAAGGGAGAGAAAAATAAAAAAAAGACACTTGTTTGAGAGTTGTTTCATACGAACTCTATCCTTGAATGTTTTCTCAACGAAATTTTCATAACATATGTGTCCGAAATCATTTTGTTTTTTTTTCTAAACTCCTAAATAATATTGAAATCTCTTTCCTTCTCCTCTTTTCTTTTCTTTTCTTTCTTGCATAACTTCACATATCTCTTCTTTTCTTTTCTATCCTAAATTCCCAAACCAAGCCTAAGGGTGGATTGAGGTGGGTAGGGAAAGGGATGGAGAGCAAGAAAAAGTGAGAACCAGGCGAGCGCTGCACAACTGCGACAAATGAGATTCTGCGACAATTTGCTGAGTATCTCCTGCAAATTCAAAAGTACAAAAAAAAAATAAAAAAAAAAAACCCATGAAAAATATGCTATTCTCTAAGTTGTTAAAAATTGACTTATGCAAATGCTCTAGGATCCATTTGATAAGAAATGTAAATTACTAAATTTTATCCTTTACACTGTGATGAACCATGGTGCAAAATGTGAATGAGCAATAGCAATCAGTAGTACATTATTTTGAAAAGTGTGAGAACTAACATTATTTTGTTAACTATCAAAACTCTAGTCTAAGTGCATTAGGTGGTTAATTTGGAGATCTATAATTTTGATAGTTCATTTTATTCAAATCAATTTAGAGATGTCATTTTACCTCACGAAAACTCGTTCCACTCTGGTAGTTGGTGTTGTTAAGGATGCCCCTGTAATTTGAGCTGTAAAAAAAAAAAAAAAAATTCAAAAGGGAACAATAACATTAACGGTAAACAACAAAAAAAATAAAAAAAAATTGACAGTTAACACTGGGAAACTAAACTCATATGAAGTAGATAAACCTTTTTATCTTACATCATAGACACCATTAAGAATAATTTTCTTCATGTAACCGCTTTCGATAAACGCATGCAGCCATAATTAATTTTGCCATTTTTAATATGCATCCAATGCAAGATCTTTACCAGCTACATCAGAAGTTCCTGTATTCCAATTGATGATTGGAGTGAAGATCAAGCTGAGACATATACGCCTACAGATTATGATTCATGTACTTATAGCTTACAGTAAGAAATTAAATTTGTATGCATGTAATAATCCTAAAATTTTGGTGATTAATTTTTATGATAAATTTTCATTCATGCATGGCTTTATTTTGTTTTTTAAAGAACAATTTGAAACACTAAATCGACCGGACGACTCGAACATGTTATGTTGGATGAATTTTCTGCCATTTTAAATGAAACTTGTTAGGAATTAGCAAATTCCAATCAAATTCTCATCACCTAAATGTGCCAAATAGAGAGAGAGATTGGAAGGAAAAAACAAAAGAAAACTAGAAGAGAAATCAGATCCATAAGGAAGACAAGGAAATAATCTACCTTTTCTTGATCATTGCACTACTTTTGATTTTGATCACCTTTGGAGCCATGATTTTCTAGACCGACGAAAAAAGATTAAGAAGAGAGAATGTGCTAAACCAAAGGATTCAAGGAGGATGAGTGATCAAATGAGTTGAATTTATTAGGGAGTTTTCCTTGTTTATTTTTTTTATGGTTATTTTTTTTTGCATTCAGCAAATTTGTACATATCTATCTAGTATGACGTTGGATGGCAAGATTAATTTCTTGCATGAACAAAACTTCTGTAAATTTAAGGTCACTTCCAACTACCATTTTTAATGCTAGTTTGCGTACGTCTTCCCCATTGCCCAACTGTAAAATAAAGCATTAATAATGGATAAAAGATATACTGACTCTACTTTTAGTTCTCTTATAAAAATAAGATTTATATATATATATATATAACGTTTTACCTTGTTTTGCAAATGGAATTCCAATCATCTATCCTTTCAATTTAGATGTAATTTCATTAAAAAAATCAATAGAAAACACAAAATAATTAAGAATGTCAAGCTAATTGAAAGTTGTCCCAACTCTTAAAATTTGTCTTAACAATGTATGGTATTTTAACACATAAACTGAAGCTTAACTAACTATTTTGTCCAATCGTCTACATAAATAATTCGAGAAAGAAGATGAAAAGATGTATAATTCAAGTTCATTTTTGAAATTTCTAGGCATTATGCCAAACAAGTTAGCTATCAAAATCCAAGTTGAAATTCTCATCAATGAGTAAGTCGCCTGACTCCAGCATTTCATTGTCTTCAATTGCTTCAATCCTTGATGCATCACCTCCTAAAGCATCCTAGTTCAATAACAACATAAAAATTTAAGTACCCCTCAGTCATATATGTGCTAAAGTTAAAAGTAGATAAGCAACCATTCGAAGAAACCATTTCTTTCTTTGGCCAAAAAATATGTATAATTAAATAAAACCACTAACCTTAATAGTGTTGTCCTCAAATAATGAATCACAGGAAATTCTTTCTGGCAATACTAGAATATCACCTTCCTCATTTGAAAAAGCCTGAAGTAGAAGATGACAATCTCAAAATTTTGTGTTATGATAGATTACATGCAAAATACTTAAACAATAAAGCATAATGCAAATGTTAAGAGTTACGTTTAGATAAACAATTTGGAACTTTTTCGAAGTAAAATTTGTTCTTATGCAATGCTTATTACCTTAGGATGGTCTAAGTTGGATGGTGGCAGCTCTATAAGCATTGGGTCTAGTAGGTGGTCCTGTTTTGCAAATTCAAAGATCAATTGAATGCATTCATGACAAAATGAAAATAAATGTTTAATTTTGTATCGGTGAAGGTCATTGTTACCATTTAGTTTGATTCAATAATCTAATTTGTCATAAATCTATAGTGTGTATATAATAATGTAAAAGTATATTATACAAAAATGATGAGACTTGTGAAGAAGTAGCAAGGATGAGATGAAAACTGTTGAAACTTGAAGAGGTAAAAATGAGCTCGTTTTATGAAAAAGCATGCAAGTCACTTCGCTAAATATGAACAAATTAAAGGTAGTAACACATCAACTACATTTAGTGTTATTGGACATGAACAACTCTGGCAAATAATCACCAGTATTTATAACTTAGAAGAATTAGACAAATCAATGCTATAATTGTTTATCCAAGTCGATATTTTGAAATTGTTCCATTATACGATTTGTTGATTACATGGTAGAACAATGCATATTATGACTTATAAAATGTTCAAGAAACTAGTAAAATTTACCTATATGGAGTAATCGAAAGATCAAGTTGTTCTGTGGAAGTGATTTCATTTCCTTTAAAATTGAACAAGAATGGCTCCACAGGTTCATCTCCCAATAGTATATTGCTATTCTGGTCAGGATTAAGAATCAAAAGATGGTTCAATTTTTTTTTAAAAAAAAAAAAAAAATTCCATGGTCATAATATCTCAATGTATTCCACTTTAGCAGTGACTTTTTGCAAAGCTTGGAGAAGATTCTTCTCACACCATGATAGGTAATCAAGTGAAGTGGTGGCTCATATTTCCTGAACAATGACAAGTTAAAAGAGAAAATGTTCTCCAAATAATGATCAAGTGCTTTCTCGGTTTATTTATCATAAATTAAAAATTTCACATAATGATCAGTTCATGTTTACCTACCGAAGATTAGTTTCAGCCATTTGTAATTGCAATTTCTCCGCTATAATTTGCAATTCAAGATTTGTTAACAAAAAAGAATTTTAAGTAAAAAAAACATTGGTCTTTTGTAGTATATGTGTAAATTCTACATATTATATAGCTCCTAACCACATTAAATCAACACAGTAAAAATACTCACCTCAATTCTAGAAGAAATGGATCAAGTGCTCGGTTGGTATGTAGTGGAAGAAGTAGAAAAGTACCAAGAAAGAACTTCAATTAGTTATCTTCATGACAATTTCTTAAATATCATAAAATTAATCATGAATATTAGACAATCCCTTATAATGTGTTAAATAACAATAACAAAATATTGACTGTTATACCGGGAACTAACATATAAAACACCTTATATAAATATGAGTGAAAAGTCAAACTTGTTTGAAAGAAGTATAACTAAGTGTAAAATTCTCTTGGTAATTACTCCAAGTAAGTTATTTGTTTTCACAAGAAGAGAAAAAAAAAACCATAAAAACAAGAACATTCATTTTTCATGATTAAAGGGCTAGATATATATATAAGACAAAGCATACTAGTAGTTGCAAAATTGTACACATATCGGACCTAATTTTTCATGTTTTCATTTTCTTTGCTACTTGTGGTTAAACTATGTCACGATCAAAAGAATCTAAATGAAACAGGGGCGGTGAAAAAAGTGTTGAAAACTTTTTCGTGATTAGAAATAAATTGACCAATATTTCCATTTTTTAGATGGCACATCAACAATTAAAGTCAATTAATGTTACTTTTTCAAATCATAGTGATACACGTAATGTTCATTGTGTATATGAGCCTTTATGTATAAAGATATAGAAACAGCCTAAACCCTTATCTTTTTTTTTTTTTTCCCCAGCAACGATCACAATTGTATAACCTATTCTATCATTAATCTACAGGAGAGGGGGAGTCTAAGGAGGTTTGTGTGTTAGGGACTAGTAAGTATGCAGACTTGATTAGACCAGAAGAGTGCTATGGCACCACCCTTGAACTTTTTTTGCTGCAGATGGGGGTTGAACCCCCCGCCTACCTCAGCAGCTGCCTAACCCCTTATATTTCAATTTTCCTTGTTCACCGTTGATGTGATTAAGTTGCAGCAGCTTTTGTATCTTTTAACCTTTAAACATGCAAAAAAACAACTGCAGTTTGTTTCACTTTTTTTGACACTACATGAGCTACTCGGATGATCGCATTAACTTGTAATGTGAACACTAAAATTTGAAACTAGTGGCTTATGTAAAGTCTGTCCTAGGACATTGCCACATAAGTTGTATTTAGAGCCTGCAATACATAGAGGCCGTTTTGCATCTTTTATATGACAATCTTCTGTCGGTTGTGATATAGTGAAGATCAATATTATGTTGTCATTGTCGTACTAGCCAATGGTACTCATAGTACATTTTCTATTTCCTATGTTTTAGGAGTCCTTATCCATCAGAAGATTCTATGTATTTTTCCCACAAAAAAAAGGGAAAGGAAACAGAGTATCACCACATCTCTAGTTCCTTAAAGCCAGGTTGAAGAAATCTGTCAAATTAGCAGCTCCAATGATGGCTGCCCTCTGCAGTGGCATCATTCTACAGAACTATCAACATCTCTCATGTCAAAGAAACTTTAGAGTCTCTTGGAAGTGCTCTAATTTCCAAATCTTATGGACATAATGATATAACCTATAAAGTAATTAATTTGTGACTTAATATTTTAATTGATATTCAATATAAACAAAGAGAACTATGCTTATTTATT
The DNA here is from genome assembly GCF_036785885.1 of Coffea arabica. Classification (NCBI taxonomy): domain Eukaryota; kingdom Viridiplantae; phylum Streptophyta; class Magnoliopsida; order Gentianales; family Rubiaceae; genus Coffea; species Coffea arabica. The sequence continues at coordinate 13,914,634 of NC_092323.1, read as the reverse complement.
CATGATTGATTTAAAGAAGTTATTTCGGGTTTCACCTCAAAGGTTTCCAACAAGTATTGAAAATATTACTTTTGGCATTGAATTAATCCAAGAAGTACTAAAACTCCATGCTGCTAATGTGGTTTCACAACCTGAGCCTAACGAAATTCTGAGTACAAAATCAGTCTCAATAACATCATCTTAGTATTGTAAATTTGCAATAACTTGTTAACTATTCCCTAATGAAAAAGTTGCAAATTGTGAAAGTAGGATAGCTTTGAATTTACATAAGAAGAAATGAACTAACTTCTTTATTTGTATTTTGATGCAATAATTTTATACGAGTCTTCTTTGTTTACTAAATTATTCTTCTAATTTCCTCAAAAATAAAAAAAGTATTCGTCACATTATATATTTAAAAATATATAGTTTCAAAGTACAACAAGGGTTGGATAATATCAGAAACATCCCCTAAGGTTTCTCTTAATATCACTTGGCACCTCTAAGGTTTTAAAAATATCACTTACCTCCATTACTTTTGTTATTTGTACAACAAAATTTTTAAAAATCCTAAAATATCATTTTGCTTGCTAAATAAAAATATCCCTAAACCACTTCGTCTATTTCAAGAAAACCATCACCTAAATAATAATCTCTAATAGTACTACTACATCATAATGTTATACGCTTATAGCCCATAAAAATATAAATTTTAAAAATAAAAAAGATATTTTCAAAACAATACACTTGCACCAATTTAACTCTATATACTCAAAAACTGATTTCTTATCAACTGTATATTTTTTTCCAACTTCTTCTTAACTCATGCTTGAACCTTTAAAATTGTATTGATCATTATAAAAATCAACTCAAAATAAATAAATCATCAAAAGTAAAAGATAAATAAAATTCAATTTATTATAATTTACAAATGAAATATTGCATAGTCATCCAAAAAATGAGTAAGAGAGAATGTTGGAGAAAAGGGAAAGAGAAAAAAGTGACTTTCATTTCTTTTTTTTTTAATTTTTGAGCTCCATTTATTTGATATGTGAATTATGTACCAAATGAAGATTAATATAGTCTTTTTAAAATTAATAGCGGAGATAAGTGATATTTTTAGAATTTGAGGGGTGTCAAGTGATATTAGGAAAAGCCTCAAGAGAGGTTTCTGATATTATCTCCAAAATCAATACTAATGAGTACCTTCTTTTTCTTTTACTTTTTTTTTGGGTCAAAAGTCAACTTTTCGCATGGCTACTTGGCTTGCATGGTTCCCATTTTTTCTCACTTTGTATCTGTCAACTTTCATTAATTTATGTTGCATTACTTCAGTTTTTTCTTGCTGAATATGTCAATTGACTAAACAGTTAAGAAAAGATATAAGGATCAATTCTAAAATTTCTAAGCATGCCGTAAAAACTGTTAAATCATAAAACATGATTGCAAAATGGCATTAAATCCATAGGAACAAGTACGATTAACGACATGAAACCTCTCTAAATCAGTGGGAAGGAAAGAATACATTTAGTCTTTGACATACTTGATTAGCTTAACCATTTCTTTTTAGCTTAACAGAAATGTCCTTTTAGTTTACACTTTACAGAAAGAGGGAAATTCTTCTATAGAATCAAACAGTTTTCGACTTAAAAGAGTACAATAGTCCTTCAAGACATGAAGACAAATGCCAGTCAAATGTTCTTGTACTGTACAAAAAAAATGAAAAATGCCTAGACTTTTGTATGGGGAAAACATTTAAAAAGAATCAAGACAAAAATTCAAGAATCTTGTGTGCTACAAACAAGGACCAACAGTCGATAGTTTTCTCTATGGTTTGTAAAAGCGTTTTGTTTCACCACATCCCATTATAGATGTGGGCAATCTTCCGACCTTTTCTACACCTTCTTCAAACACTACTCCCATTCCCATAAAGAAATGAGATTCAATATGGCAATGGAATAGCCAAACACCTGGATTGTCAGCTCGGAATCTCAATGCAGTCCAGCCATAAGGATGAACAGGCACTGTATTCTTCATTATCGGATTGACAAGGTTGTACTTCTTGGGATCAGTTGAAATGTTAAACTTGCCTGTACCATAGCCCAGGACCCAAAAATCATGCCCGTGAAGATGCCAAGGATGTGTTTCACTGTTATTCACAGTCATTGTGTTTGCATTCTGCAAGATTACATCAACTGTCGAGTTGAACTTGAGCCGATAAATCGAGTTGCTTGTCGTGGCATTTACATTCTTGGCAACACTATAGATGTCGTAGTTGGCAGCATCGTATCCTTCTGGAGGAGGGGTTTGCTCGAAAGCATGTAGAAAATTTTGTTTAAGGGCTATGAGGTAAGGTGTCTCAGGAAGGCCAAATGAGACATTGTTGACAGACCAACGGACACGACCATCTATCCTGTTTTGTGTGTTGAGCATAACAATTACTCTATCTGTTGTCTGTGGAGGGGTATGGATGTAGCCTTTGAGAGCTTTGATTGCTTGACTTTGAGCAATTCTGGGAGCTGTATCGTTCCATCGAGGTCCAACCGGGGGACTTGTGGGGGGATTTCTTCTGGGATGATTTGGATAGTAATTGATGATGCCCAATCCATTGGTAGTATTGCTATTTCTGCTAACAATATGTGCACTAGCCCAATAATTTCGCGAAGGGTCTTGATCAGCCTTGATTAGAACGGAGTATGTCTCTCCAGAGTAGATGAAAAGATTTTGGACCACAAACGGCTCGACATTGTTGCCATCAGCTTCAACAACAGTCATATTGTGACCCTACATTCAATATTTAATGATAATAAGTGTTTGGCAGTCGGCCTTGATTGTTTATTCTGCGGATAAGCTTTTAGAAATTAAAAATTTTGGGTCCAGCTGGTAAAGCATGTGAAGGGATACTTCAACAATTCTTGATAACAGGAAAATTTGTAAGAAACTGTAGTAATTTGTACCTCTATTTCAAAACTCAAGGCTGAAAGACCGGTCAAGCTTCCAATCCTCAGCCGGTATGTTTTGCCAGGAACAACTGTCAATGAGAAAGGGGAACACTCTGGATTTGTCGCATTGCAAAGACCGGCTTCGATCCCCGGTGTGCTGCAGTTGAATTTTCCTCTGCCTTGTATCAAAATTGACTGAAAATGTTGAAGAAAAACCATTAGCCTCAAGCTTTTTGATGCATAAAACTGATCAACTGTAATACTAAATTAAAGCATTAATTACCTGAGGTTCCCCAACCCAACCAAAGGGTATTGAATTGAGCCCAGTCATTTGTTCATAAGCACTCTTGTGGTACCAATCATTAAGGATGATGCTGCGGTCATAGTCATAAGAAAAAGGCTCAGACTCTCCAGCAGGAAGTGAAACCTTAATCATTCCATATAGCCCTGCTTCTCTTTGCATACCATAATGTGCATGATACAAATATGTTCCAGGCTGCAAGAAAAGTGACATATTTTACCAATCAGATCAAATCTATGGTAAATGAAGCATGTAGCATTAAAGCAAGGGACTATATCAGCCATTGGACTTACTCTGTCTACTATGAACTTGTATGTAAAGGTATCTCCTGGGAGAATTGGACACTGTGTCACCCCTTCTGTCCCGTCAGACCAAGGTGTTCCATGCTGCACTCAATAAATAGGAATAGATATTAAAATCTTGTACCATCAAGAAACCATAATATTGAGAACAGAGAAATATAGGAAGATGTCAGATTTTCTCCTTGATTACCTGTCTGATTCCATGCCAATGGATGGCAACATTCTCAAGTAGCAAGCTGTTCTTGAGCTCAACTATAATAGTATCACCTTGCTGAGCATTGATGGTTGGTCCTGGACTTCTTCCATTGATGGTCATCACCAACTTCTTGTAGCAATCAGGAGACTTGTACTCATATTTCACCTCCCACTTATGGTATCTAACTTTAGCTTCAACAGAAGGAAACGCGGCAGATGCCAAACACAAAAACAAACACAAGCCCACCAAGTTTTTAGCTAAACTTCTGCATTGGAGAAGCTCAGCCGCCATGTCTCAATGATCTCTTGAAAAAGTTCAAGCAGTCCACAAGTTTTGATGTCTTGATTAAAGCAATGTAGCTCGGGACGGTAGCTTGTCTTGCTAATTTCTTGAGCTGATCAAGAAACAATTACATATATAGGGAGGCAGTTGATAGCTTGAGAGCTAAGACCAAGACCAAGTTGCAGACGACGACCAAGACCGTTCAAAAGAACGAAATTGCCCTCCAATTTCCCCTGACAGAGGGATGGCAATTAAAAAGGGTGCTCACCCGGGGTTCATGCGGGTAATTTTTGGCTTCGAATTTTCTGTCCCCAAATTAGTTTCTATCCTTTCTGTCCTTTCTTTATATAGTTGTCATGTGTCTCTAATTTTTTGATAACACAAACTCAAACAAACCAATAATAATCGATTAACAAGTTTACTCAAAACCAAGTAAAACAGATAATTCAAAACTTTTTTGCCTTTGGATAAATCAAGCGGTTCCAATAACTTAAAACTATTTTTTTCTTTGGATAAATCAAGCGGTGGTTCCCTAATCAAAATTTCTTCAACTCTAGTTTGCATGAAGAAAAAGACTGCAAGTTTTGGTTTTGAGTAAACTTGTTAACCGATTATTATCGGTTTGTATGAGTTTGGGTTATCAAAAAATTAAAGACACATGACAGCTATATAAAGAAGGGACAGAAGGGATAGAGACTAATTTGGAGACAGAAAATTTGAAACCGTAATTTTTACCTTCCGCTAAAAAAAAGGGGTAGGAGATCCTGTCCCATCCCCTTCTCCGTCCCCTATATACATATAAAACATATTTAATATTATTAATTATACTAATAATTATATATTTATATTAATGTAAATTATTGATTACCTGTATTAATATATTTATACTAAATTATTGATTATATTTTTATTAATTATATATTTCTTATTAATTATAAATTTTTTTCCCCGCCGGCACCCGCAGGGGAAACGGATCTGGTCGTTGCAATGCCAATCTGTACATGCCAACTTGGTCTCGTCTGTAAGTGGAATAGCACTGCCAAGAGGAATACGTCCCCTGTTTGACTTCGTAAGGGTATGACTTGGTAATGTACATCTCCAACCAACCCTAATTATGTATTTCTTGGATTTTACATTTTCGGAGAATCCTATGTGGTGCGTTACTTTTCGGTTTTTACTGATAATTACTTTCTGACTGCAAACTTCTTTTTTAACTCCGACAAGAAGTTTCAGAGATAAGTTATCTCTATAATTGCCAATGGTAATTGTACCATACAGCATAGGCAATGGCATAACAAATATTAGATATTAGAACAATAAACGTAGACATTCGCAGAATAATATATAAAAATACGACAAAGCTTTTTAACACAAATTTCAATGAGAGTAAAAGTTCATTGTATTTTTATTATCATTGTATCAATGTCTATATTTATTGTTTTATATTTATACAGTCCTTGATTCAAGTTGTACCAGTCAAAACAAAGGTCATGCTTGGATTGCTTGTTTCCGTCGGAAAATATTGTCGTTTTCCGTGATCACATTTCTCTATCACCTTTTTCCCTCACATATATTAAATCGCTACAGTAATTTTTCCATGAAAAATGACGGAAAATGCAATCCAAACACAACTAAAGTTTTCTCTTCTTTTTTTTTTTGTCAATATTTCTATAACCTACTTTATCTTATTCTAGAAGGAGGAGGGACTTAACCAATACGAAAATATCATCCAACGAAACCATTGAAAGTGACAAGTCATAAAAAATTACTGATGAGAAGTAAGATTTGAACCTTTGAACTTTCACCAACAAACCAAACGGCTATTGGCCATGCGCCAAGGCTTGTCATTTTAGGTGGTAAAAGATGCCCCTATACCGTGTTAAGGAAAACAAGAATATGATATTTCAACGAGAATTGTAACTTGAACCTTTTTCTTTTACTTAGATTTGACCAATTGTCGGTACGCTAGACAAGCTGATTGGCCATTTTTCTACTTCCTTAGCAAAGAAATAAACTACAACCAGATCTCAGATTCTACTTTTTGCGGGGGCCAAAAAACACTAAACCGCGTTAAAAGAAGAAAGAGGGTGATCTAGCTAAAGCTATGTTATATTAGCCGAAATTTGAAAGAAATTAATTAAATAAAAGTGGGGATATCATGATATGTTTAATTATAGACAAATGATTTGAAAGCTCAAAAATGGGTTCCAGTTTCCGCGTTGTGAAACCGCGTAAAAAAAAATATCTAAGAACAAACAAGTAGACTCGATGAGGGTAGAAGATTCTCCATTGACTTATGCCTAAAGGAAGGCTTTATTCATGTGTTAGCATCACAGGTCACGACCAGGAAAGCTCCATGCAGGCGGTTGCCTGTCATGCAGGGAAGCTCCATTGACTGATGCCTAAGGGTTAAATGCACCAAACCCCTTGAACCTTACCTTGGTTACATTTTACCCCTTCTGAACTCATTAAATAAGCATTTTGCCTCCATATTTAATATTTTAAGACAAAATTGCCCTTACTATTTTTCGTTTATTCACTCCCTTTTTATTCTTTTTCACACTTTCTTTTATTTTTTACTATTTTTTAATAGTTATTGGATCTTAATTAAGAAACAAAAAAGAGTTAAAATATAATGTTTATGACAGAAAATAATAATATAATGAAAATGGGATAGAGAGTAGCACAATGGGATGAAAGATCCGTTGTGAAAATGGTGCCTAGGAGAAAATTATCCAGAACTTAACAAGGAAAAACCTCCCTAAATTAGAGGGGAGGAGGGAATAAAATACAGTATTTGACTAACTTGATTTGATTAACCGCTTTATTAGCTTAATCAAAGTTTTATTTGCGCAAAGAAAGAGAGAATTTTGGCTAAAGAATCAAACAGTTTTTGAAGTTAAAAAGCATTGGGAAACTGTCCTTCAAGGCAAATGCTGATCAAATTATTCTACTTTATTTACATTTTATTTACACATACTGATTTGCTTGCATTATCAACACATTTTGCAATTACCTTTTTATCTCACATATATCATATCAAAAAAGTGCTACAATACTTTTTAACAAAATTATCTCAAAGAATTTATAATCCAAACACACTTATAGATACCGGGAAAACATTTATAAAAAAAAAAGGGATTTCAAGAATCTTTTGTGCTACATACAAGACAAAGCGGCTTGAATCTTTTGTGCTATATATCTTCAGCTTGTATTTCTTTTATTTCTCTACGGCTTGAAAAAGCGTTTTGTTTCACCGCATCCCATTATAGATGTGGGCAATCTTCCTACCTTCTCCACCCCTTCTTCAAATACCACTCCCATGCCCTGGAAGAAATGAGCTTCAATATGGCAATGGAATAGCCAAACACCTGGATTATCAGCTCTGAATCTCAATGCAGTCCAGCCATAAGGATGAACAGGCACTGTATTCTTCATTATCGGATTGACAAGGTTGTACTTCTTGGGATCAGTTGAGATGTTAAACTTGCCTATACCATAGCCCAGGACCCAAAAATCATGCCCGTGAAGATGCCAAGGATGTGTTTCACTGTTATTCACATTCATTGTGTTTGCATTCTGCAAGATTACATCAACTGTCGAGTTGAACTTGAGCCGATAAATCGAGTTGCTTGTCGTAGCATTTACATTCTTGGCAACACTATAGATGTCGTAGTTGGCAGCATCGTATCCTTCTGGAGGAGGGGTTTGCTCGAAAGCATGTAGAAAATTTTGTTTAAGGGCTATGAGGTAAGGTGTATCAGGAAGGCCAAATGAGACATTGTTGACAGACCAACGGACATGATCATCTATCTTGTTTTGTGTATTGAGCATAACAATTACTCTATCTGTTGTCTGTGGAGGGGTATGGATGTAGCCTTTGAGAGCTTTGATTGCTTGACTTTGAGCAATTCTGGGAGCTGTATCGTTCCATCGAGGTCCAACCAGGGGACTCGTGGGGGGATTTCTTTTGGGATGATTTGGATAGTAATTGATGATGCCTAATCCATTTGTAGTATTGCTATTTCTGCTAACAATATGTGCACTAGCCCAATAATTTCGCGAAGGGTCTTGATCAGCCTTGATTAGAACGGAGTATGTCTCTCCAGAGTAGATGAAAAGATTTTGAACGACAAACGGCTCGACATTGTGGCCATCAGCTTCAACAACAGTCATATTGTGACCCTGCATTAAAGAATCCATAAATTAGTATCGCCTGACTCAGCTTTGATTGTTTATTCTGGGGATAAGCTTTTGGAAATTAAAAATTTTGGTCCAGCTGGTTAAGCATGTGAAGGGGTACTTTAAAAATTCTTGATAGAGGAAAATTTGCAAGAAACTATAGTAATTTGTACCTCTATTTCAAAACTCAAGGCTGAAAGACCGGTCAAGCTTCCGATCCTCAGCCTGTATGTTTTGCCAGGAACAACTGTCAATGAGAAAGGGGAACACTCTGGATTTGTTGCATTGCAAAGATCAGCTTCAGTCCCTGGTGTACTACAGTTAAATTTCCCTCTCCCTTGTATCAAAATTGACTGAAAATATTGGAGTGAGACCATTAGCCTAGAGCATTTGAACATAAACTGATCAAAACTAGCAGTAGATTTAAGCAAAAGATTACCTGAGGTTCCCCAACCCAAACAAAGGGTATTGAATTGAGCCCAGTCATTTGTTCATAAGTACTCTTGTGGTACCAGTCAGCAAGGATGATGCTGCGATCATAGTCATAAGAAAATGGCTCAGACTCTCCAGCAGGAAGTGAGACCTTAATTAATCCATATAGCCCTGCTCCTCTTTGCATACCATAATGTGCATGATACAAAAATGTTCCAGGCTGCAATAACAGTTACCTATTTTAAAATTCGGATAAACTTTATGGCAAGTGTAGTATGTTGCAATCAAGTAAAGAAACTATGTCAACTGTTGGACTTACTTTATCTACTACGAACTTGTATGTAAACGTATCTCCTGGAATAATTGGACATTGGGTGACCCCTTCTGTTCCATCAGCCCAAGGTGTTCCATGCTGCAACCAATCAACAAAAATAGATATTAACATCTAGCTACATACTTACATCAAGAATCCAGTACATTCAAAGGAACAAAGTGAAGATAAATATATCATAATGCTCTTAATTACCTGTCGGATTCCATGCCAATGGATAGCAACATCCTCCAGTAGCAAGCTGTTTCTGATCTCAACAATAACTGTGTCACCTTGCTGAGCATTGATGGTTGGTCCTGGACTTCTTCCATTGATGGTAATTACCAGTTTCTGGTAGCAATCGGGAGACTTATACTGATATTTCACCTCCCATTTATGATATCGAACTTTAGCTTCAACAGAAGGGACTGCTATAGCTGCTAAACACAAAAGGAGGCTCAATCCAGCCAAGTTTTTAGCTAAACTTCTGCACTGGAGAAGCTCAGCCATGTCTTTGATCTCCGGAGCAAGTTTAAGCAGCCTCTTAAGTTCTAATGTCTTGATTAAGGAAAAGTTACTTGGGACTGCAGGTCTTTTCCCAAGCTGAAGTTTTTTTTTGCTGATTTCTTGAGATGATCAAGAAGAACATATATATAGAGAAAGGGAGTTCAGACTTGATAGCTGATACTAATCTGCCAGGTTGCTGATTTGCTTGAGGCGACCATGAAAAAGGTTCCATCTGTTCAGAAAAACGAAGTAGCCCTCCAATTTCCTCTGCAGATACTATCAGTCAATCTCAGTTTATAAGTGAGATAGGATTACCAGGTGGAATATGTTAACTGATTGACTTTTTCAGGTTATAACTCGGTAATATAATCATATGTAATCATATTTCTTGGCTTTTACTCCGGGGGAATTCTATCTGGAAGTGTTACTCTTCACGAATAGTCACCTCCTGACAGCGAATTTCTATTTTATTCTTACCAAAAAATAAAAAGAAGAAGAAAAATCTAGACGGTTTACTACATCTTCATATTCTAGGCCATGTTTAAGGGAGGTCAGAACAAAATCCTTCATTTTAAATGGTAAAGATTCTGCTTGCTCCAGAAAATACCGTTTTGTGTGCCTTCAAGGCATTGTGATCAAAGGCCTTGTTGTGGTTCATAAAATTGTAGACAAATGGCTAAGTTGGAGAGTAAAGTAAAAACAAAGAGGCAGATGATTGCATGTATTTGTACGTTGATAAGGCAATTTATCAGCAAAATCAATTAATAATAGAAATATGAAAAAAAAAGATTATCTTAAAGGTTTTGGTTGTTAGCAAAGTATGGAAAAAAATTATTAATTTTAAACACAGATAGAATTGTTTATTATAAAGAAGTTACAGTCATTTATTAATTAAATTAACAAATATCCTAAGATTTGGTGATTCACTAAAAAGATGCATAAGGATTATCTTGACATTCTATTTAGATCGAGATGATGTTCGAGAGGACCTTCCTTAAATTTTTTATAAGGAATGCATTTTTAGGAAATAGTTGGAATGAACGTTCTAAGGAAAGAGGACTTTCGAATTTTTAAAACATCTATATCAAACGCGAGAATTGAATGGATAAATTGGAAGTCCTTTCCATTTCAGCCTATTCTTATTTACCAAACGAAGGTTAGGGGCTTATAGGATCAACCTTATTCTTAGTCAATACTAGACACAACATGTAGGCCTGACATGTGAACCCTATGTGAGCTCTACAATTTCTTTTAGGGTTAATTACAAAAGCTTTCCTTAAGTTTAATCAGTTTTACACTTTACCTTCTAACGTCATTTTTTTTCACTTTATTCCCTAAATCGTTAGTCAACTCTAATCCCGCATAATGAAAATATCAAAATGACAATTATACCCTTAGGGGTTTACTTCAATAAATCCCTTTAGGGGTTTACTTCACTATCATTTTTCTCTTGATTTGTCTGTCTGTCCCTAAAACCACTCAAGACGGCTAATATTTAAAAATAGCAGCATCCCTAACATAATAATGAAAATTACTGTATATCTATGAATATAGGCCTTGTTAAATATTACTCCATAATTACAGGTTTTTAGATGGAGGAAAAATATCCCGCTCATTTTGCAGATAAAGGGAAAAAACAAAAATTATTAGTGAAAAATAAACTATAAAAATATTATTAAAGGTCTATCGATTGGGTTTGTTTGGATTGAAGATTATTTGAAAAAAAATTTTAGAATAATACTGTAATACTTTTTGTGATTTGATGTTTGTAAAATAAAAAGATGGTTGAAAAAAAATAAAAGAATGATTGAGAAACATGCTTATGATGCAACAAAAAAAAATTTTAGAAAAAAACAATTTTTAATGCCATCTAATCATGCTATATTATAAAAATGACCCCAAAAACTTTGAATCCCAAATCAACCATTTTCTCTATTTTTTAAGTATTACCAACAATAAAATGTATAGGGCCAAATAAAGAAAATATCTGGCTATTAAAAGAAAATGCAACCATATGCACATTCGTAAAGAGGAACTGACAATATTCGAGCATTTTTAGACTTTTAATAATAATTTCATATATTAATTTTTCAATAACAATTTTTGTTATTTTTTCCTATTGTTACGTGAAATTAACAATATATTTCTCTGAATCTAAAAAAACAATATAATCATGGGATAAAATTTAATTAGCACCATACCGATAAATATTTTATTTTTTTATTACTATGTTAGGGATATTAATTTTTTAAACATTATTTGTTCTAGATGTTATAAAATATTGGAGTTCACTAACAATTATAGTGACAAACAAACAAATTTGAAAAAAAAATGCTATTAAGTGATAAAGTGCAAAATAAGTTACGGGGATTGCTACATTTAACTATTAAATGTATAAATATCTTTTTGACATTAATATTACACAACATCAGAGTCAATTGACGGTTCAGGAGATAAAATCAGAAAAAATAATGTTAGGAGGCAAAATGCAAAAAATTGATATACCTTAAGGGGAGTTTTTATAATTAACCGTTTCTTTTAATTCTTGATCCATCATAGACTAAGACTAAGGTCTTACGTAGGGTTTACCTAACAGTTTGAGAATTCAATTGACCTCGTAAAATCTGATCAATCTTCAAATGTTCTTACGCGTTTTCATGATAAATGATATAAGGTTTAGTTGATCCCATTAATCCATTTTCCTTTTCAAAACATTTCATTACCTTGTTAGTGCTGCGAAGGTATCCTGTCATTTACAAACGAAGTGCTGAAATAGATTCTAATGTTCAATGACTTCATCAATGGCAATCCACAACAAGCTACTTACCTTTTCAAAACATCAACTAAAATCTTTCATTCCGTGGCAGGTTGCAAGCACCATTCCATAAGCACTCAATTATGGATATTAAACACAAGCCTTATGCCATCAACATCTCTATAACGGTTTTATTTGGTGGTTATTAGTACTTTAACTTTTTTATTTTACTTTGTAAGTAAGCGATTATACACGCATAATCACAAGCCATGCAAAGTTTTTTTTTTTTTTTAATTTCAACTATTTCTTGATTTGTCCGTGTCACCCTTACACAAGGGCTATGCTAATCTTTTCTGTGTCGTTTCAATTTTATTGGATGTCCCGAAGGGATACAAGGCTTTGTTTGCCATGTAACCTATCTTATTTAAAATACAATCATGCCACCACCAAAGATGCAAGAATTGTGGATTGGTTGTACCCAATTTCATTAATGAACTACTTAAATCATTTTTGTCCAAAAATAACACGACAAAGAATACAATTAATTCCAGCTTGAGTGCGTACACAATTTAACGTCAGCACCCTTGCGTAAGCTGTGGAGTTCGTGGTGTAAAAGTAAGTTTATTACGTGTTCATCAATTTACGGATAAGAACGATCTTCAAGTCAACAATGACTTTGTAACAGCTTATTACGACAAACTATAATTAATCTCAATCTCTCAGAAGTTGTCTTTCGTTTTCCTTTCTTTGAAAGGGTCTAATCAAGCTGTCCACATGTGCCAGTTGAATGGTAAAACCTCTAGTTTAAAGGGCTGACGTTGACTTGATTGTGAACACTAAAACCAAGTCAGGATTCCCTGCATTTACTACCAATTAGCCCCGTTTGAATTGCATTTTTCTGGATTTTTTTATAGAAAAATTACTACAACAATTTGATATATGTGAGGTAAAAAGGTGGTAGAAAAATGTGTTCACGGAAAACATAATAATTTTTCTGAGAAAAATCGCAATCCAAACGGACCTAAGTTTCTTGATCAAGAACTATTTTTTTTCGAATACAACAATTACAACTCGTCCTATGCTAAGGGAAGGGGGCTGGGAATGAATCAAATGGGCGTAGTTAAGGCACCCTCTTGAAAGTGAAACCAAGAAACTGACAAATGGTGCACTAAGGCACCTGGAATGCAGGCGGGGGATCAAGAAATATTACTGATAGCATCAAGTAATCTAGTAATAGCTCCTATTCAGACAGAGGGATGTCATTTAGATTTAGTTAACACTAACCACAGGCCATTTGGGTTTGTACCTAAATCCCAAACAAAAAAAAATTAAATAAAAGGTAGTGGGTACCAAGTTATAAAAATCTTTTTTTTTTTTGTGTAAATTCGTGGTGTTCTTGCTGCACGTGATTTGTCATTGACCAACAAGATTTTTTTTGCAGCCTAATTATTTGTTAATACGTATTAACAAAAACAAAACACATGCAAATTAAATAAACAAGTTAATTAAGTGGTTCAATTAATGCAGTTTGAGTGTTAAGTACTTCTAACCACCACGTTCAAACTTTAAAGCAAGCCAACGGCCATATTCGTCGATTGTACTTAATTTATTCCACCATTCAGCACAAAACTTGGTGGATGAGACCTAAAAATGGAATGAGTCCCTGAACGAGGGCAAAGACCTAAAATATTTTAAGACAATTTCTAACTTCTAAGCATGCATTCTTCGTCAGTTTACTAGTATTCTTGTGAACTGTAGCTTCTTGGTGCAAGTTGAGGATTGCGTTGACTAGGCTTTATATAGTTATTTACTTTTTTTTTTTTTATTTCCAAGTCTTTTCTTCTTAGTATATGGTTCAATATTTGGATGAATGTGCCACAAAATGCAGAAGGCCTTGGGAGATGTAGTGGATCAATAGCAGCATACTAAGTAATTTGAACTTGTGGCGAACTTTTTTTTTTTTTTTTGTTTATATATAGTTATATTTGTAGAAGCAACTTTCCAACGAACTGAAAATGTTGTGCGATAAAAATTTATTTGGCAATTGATATGAAATTAAAGAAAGGTTAGGGCTTGATCCCGGTGTATTTATTATGTCCTCTCAAGGCACAGAATTAAAAAAAAAAATTGCTCATTATATGGGCTTTTTCTCGATTGATTATTTAACTGATTATAGATTCTGATTTTGACTAATTGGTTTTTGTGATGTTCTCGGTTATTTTTGTATTCTAATTATAAAATTTTTAAATGACCAAAAAAGCTAAAATTTATAATTACTTAACGAGTAACTTTTATTGATTCTGATTATTCTTTATAATCAATTTCTATAAATAGATCTTGTCAAATCTAAACCAATCGACAACAAACAAGGACTATGTCTCCTTTGATTAGTGTTCAATTAGTTATAGATGAACTTGACTCGTTCGATCAATCATTTGTCCAAAAAGAATAATCCATCACGCAGATTCTTTGCCTTGAAAATAGGAACGTGCTTAACATGGCAATCCGAACGTAAAGTCGTGGGAACTGGTAATAGCTAAAGTCGTAAATATTTTACATTTTTTAAGGGTCGTGGGATCAATTGCCCTCAATCGTTTTCCTCGAACACCAAATGTGTAATCAGTAATGCTGGCGGTGACCATGGCAGCATTGGTGATGACAAGACTAGCAGATGGGAGGAAAATATTAAGAACAAAACGAAATCAAATGAAACTGAAGAATTAAAAATGTTGGTGGCAATTAGGACAAAAGAAGAAGAAGAAGAAGAAGAAAACACACAAATTAGAATCGTTCTCAGATATTTGTTTTACAGTTTGGTTACTGTTAATCAGAATCGATAATAGAACTTTTACATAAGTTTAAAATATGTTTCGACTAATTGGGTTCTTCAGTTAAAATCCAGTTGAAAGTAGTGTATATTTGTTTGTCCTTTGAGTGATTTCGTTTCTATATATGCTTAATTAGTATCCTCCATTTTCATGTTTGCTTGCAGAAGAATGCAGATTCTTTTTTCTTCTTTCCTAAAATGACAGGTCCTTTTTCCTCTTTCTCCATTGTATAATTTTAAAGGTTTTTTTTTTCTCACAGATGTCCAATGGATCATAGCTAACATACTTGAATTCCATCTAACCTATCATGTGTATATACACACTAATAATTACTTACAATCTTCTGTTGTCTCTATATACTTTTTCTCATCAATCTTATTTTTTAAAAATTATAACAACTAAAGTATTTCTTAACGAGTTCCCAATAAAATCCATTAGACAGACCTTAATTTAAATCAGAAGCAAGTAGTTCATTATTGGCCATAAAAGAATCCAGAATATTATCTGTACGTAGGATATGGAAGTTAAAATTTGTTACAATTTTGTAGCCCAACTAATTTCTCAAGGCCCAAATCTTGTAAGCTCAAAAACCCAAAGATGACCAAATGTGTTGTAGATCATTGGTTCACCCATTTTTCTAAGTACAAATGTACAATCATTAGTTTTGTAAGTACTAATATGTTATTTATTCGTCCAAAATGTTACATAAAAATTCATATGTATGTTTATAGAAGGGAAATTTGCCAAATTGGTCCCTAACATTTACCAAAAACACTTTTTTAGTCCTTTACATATAAAATCAGCCAAAATGGTCCTTCACATTTAAATTGTGAGCCAATGTGGTCCTATTGCTCGTTTTTGCTCATTTCTCCGGCTAAAAATAGCACGCCTCTCTCACGTGGTCATATTTTTAGGGGCAAAACCGGAAACACATTTCATTACCTGTTAAAAATAAAAAGTGTGGACAACCACCAAAATACACATTTCACCTTTGGCCCTCAAAGTTTCAAGAAACCGGAATTGCATCCCCGAATGGTGGCGAAAATTATTTTGTAATTCTCCTGTATAAGTGATGTGCTTGATGAATCCATAGATCTGGTTCTTGTTTACTTATATCCAAAAGTCCTAACCTTTCCATTCTAAGTGAGAGTCTAACAAGTCCAGGACATTTGTGCAACATCGATCCCACGAATCCAATTTGGGCCTTAGCTGGAACCCTAAGCCTCAGCTCCTCCGCCGCCCGCCAAAGCCGTTTACTCGTGTCCCTCCATCCTTTGCAAACCCTGGCCGCCGACAACAGTGTTGGAGGCGGGAGCCTCCTCAACACCTCCCACAGACAACTCATCGGTAGCTTCCCGGACCCGGCAAGATCCGATTCGGGGCTCCAGCTCGAGAAGCTCCTCCTCGTCCTCCTGGTGCTCTTCCTCATCCTCTCCCTCGTCTTGCGAGTCCCTCGCATCAATATCATCGTCGAAGGAGAGAGCTTGCCGGAGGTTGGAGAAATGCTGGCGATGAGGAAGGGGAGGGGGAGGACGGACAGTGGAGAGAGGAGAAGGGATAGCGAGGGAGGAGGCGGCTGAGTCAGTTGAGGGCGTGGCGGTGGGATGCAATTTAGGGTTTCTTGAAACTTTGAGAGTCAAAGGTGAAATGTGTATTTTGGTGGTTGTCCACACCTTTTACTTTTAACAGGTAATGAAATGTGTTTCCGGTTTTGCCCCTAAAAATATGATCACGTGAGAGAAGCGTGCTATTTTTAGCCGGAGAAATGAGCAAAAACGAGCAATATGACCACATTGGCTCACAATTTAAATGTGAAGGACCATTTTGGCTGATTTTATATGTAAAGGACTAAAAAAGTGTTTTTGGTAAATGTTAGGGACCAATTTGGCAAATTTCCCTTTATAGAAAGTTTGATTTGGCATGTTAAAATATCGAACTTAAGTACATACAATCAAAGTTTGGCTTGACTTGAAATTTTATTTTGTATTATATAGAGATTTTCACTCCAATTCGTTGCTTTTTTCCTCTTAATTTTTGCTCTCTAATATTCAAGAAATCTATTATGATGAATCAGGAATGTGATAAAAATCAATTATACCTATTCAAAAGACAAGAGTATTATATGGTTGCTATTTTAGAAGATAAGCAATATACTGGAAGGAAATAAGTAGCGTTAAGGAAGAAAACTAAATGTATATTTTTATGAAATTTATTTGCTTGTTCCTGAATATATCGAATTGGACAACATAAGATTGTGATTGGTTCATTAACATTTTTGAACTTGAAATCATGTTCGGGTTTGGATTGTTGAACGAGTCTGATTCGAGTCAAGTTCAAACCAACTACCAAGTTGCTTGGTTTGATTTATAGATCTAGTTAGAACACAAAAAACATAGATGACTAGTTATATTGCCAGAGTACCTATTTTAGTACGTCATTTGTTAATGACTAATTATAATACCAGAACACCTATTTTAGTTCCACAGCAAATTATTCATAAAATGATAAATTTATCATTTTCAAAATGAACCCAATCTCTGACTAGTGAAGGGCATGGTTGTTAATTTAAAAGAAATTTCCAAAGGGCTAGGATATATTTGTGCCGTGCCAATACTAATACTGTTTGTCTTTATTTATTCTGCCTATGGAAGCTAGAATAATCATGGCTTAACAAATGGTTTAGTTTCACCACATCCCATAATAGAATCAGGCAATTCTCCAACTTGATCAATCCCTTCTTCAAAAACCACAGCCATTCCCAAGAAGAAATGAAACTCAATATGGCAATGGAAAGCCCAAACCCCTGGATTATCAGCTCTAAATCTCAATGCAGTCCATCCATAAGGATGAAGAGGCACTGAATTCTTCATGATTGGATTTCCCAGGTTGTAACTAGCCGTGTCGGTTGCCATGTTAAACTTTCCCCTGCCATATCCCAGCACCCAAAAATCATGGCCATGAAGATGCCATGGATGAGTCTCACTAACATTAGGTGTCATTGTATTTGCATTCTGCAAAATGACATCCACAATTGAGTTGAACTTCAATCTATACAATCCACCGGTACTGGGGTGAGCCTCAGTATTCTTGGGAACGCTATGGATATCATAGTTTTCAACATCATAGCTATCTGGAGGCATTTTGTGATCCAAAACATAGGATAAGTTCTCCTTCAGGGCAATCAAATATGGAGTATGGGGTAGGTTCAGGGAGACATTGTTGAGCGACCAGCGGACTTTTCCATCTATTTTATTTTGTGTATTGAGCAGAATAATAGTCCTGTCTGATTTCTTTGGAGGAGGGTTAAGATAAGCATGGTGAGCTTTGACTGCTACGCTTTGATCAATTCGATCTGAAGTGTCGTTCCAATGAGGTCCTACAGGTGGATCAGTGGGAGGTAGAGCCAAAGGAGGATTGAAATTGTAGTTTAAGATGGCTAATCCACTTGGGGTGCTGCTTTCGCGGCTGACTACTTTCGCAACCATCCAATAGTTTCTCGAACGATCCTTTTTTGGGGAAGTTTTGATTAGGACTGAATATGTTTCACCCGAGTAGAGATACAGATGTTTGACCTTAAATGGTTCCACATAGTTACCATCTGCTTCAACAACAGTCATTTCATGATCCTGCATTATGAGAAAAATCTATATGAATCAAAGAAACAGAACCAATGAAATATGCGGAGAGTTGATTCTTATGCAACGACATATTCAAGGTTAATTACCTCAATTTCAAAGCTCAATGTTGATAAAGCAGTCAAGCTTCCAATCCTTAGTCGGATTGTCCTGCCAGGCCTTACGTTCAATGAAAAAGGTGAACATTTTCGATTTGGTTCTTTACATTGGCCAGCTTCAGTTCCTGGTTCATTGCAAGCAAATGCTCTTCCTTGTATGAGAACTGACTGGAACACAACATCAATAGAAAATCATTAGCTTACAGACAATCTAAATACATGTAGCCCTCATATATAGTTGCAAGTAATTATGTTTTTACTATATTTCAGAAGCAAGATGAATTGTATACTTCATCATCTTACATTAGGTTCCCCAACCCAAACAAAGGGCTCTGAAGAGAGGTCAATAGCATGCTCGTATGCATTCTTGTGGTACCAATCACTTAGAAGGATTTCATGCTCAGATGAATAGGAAAAGGGTTCTTTATGGGCAGCCTTCACACGAATCATGCCATAAATCCCATCTCCTAGTTGCATACCATAGTGTGCGTGATACATATATGTTCCAGCCTGCAAAAGAAGTAAAAGAGAAAAACATATAACTTCAAAACTTACCACTAAATAGTGCAAAGAAAACTTGATTCCACAAAAAGATATCATACTAAGAAAAACTGATCAGACATTGATTAAATTGCTGTAAAGTGGCAGTCTAACCAATGTCCTTAATGTCCATTTTTTCAATCATTTCTTCCACTAAAATTATAAGGAAAAAGAAGCTTACTTTATCTACAACAAACTGGTATACAAAGGTATCCCCTGGTTGGATTGCACACTGTGTGACAGATTCTGTTCCATCAGACCAAGGTGTTCCAATCTGCAACCGGAAAACAGTTGTTGGTATGCTGCCAATGACAAATTTTACCGTAATTCTTCCTATTGCCAAATCATCAGCTAATGAATGGATAAGATAGTATTATACTGACCTGTCTAATTCCATGCCAATGAATGGCAACATTTTCAGTTACCAAACTATTTGTAACCTGCACGACAACTGTTTCCCCTTCGACTGCATGGATGGTTGGTCCAGGAACCAATCCATTGATCGTAATAGCCAGCTTCTTATAGCAATCTGGAGACACGTAATTGTATCTCACATCCCATACATGTTTATTGACTTTGCCTGCAGCCTTAGCTGCTGATGGAACATCCATGACGTAAATCAACAGACACAAAACCAAAAATGTTTCAAGGAGCCTTCGTCCCTGCAGGAAAGGCTTAACCATGTTTCCCATCGTTAAGCTTCGACTGGCTTAACTCAGACTAGGTATAAAACCAGTTTCTGAAGGTCGTGGACTAATGCAACAGAAGCTGTTCAGGCAAGAAAGAATAGTTATTCGTTTCCTTGATCTTAAGCAGCTTGGCTTTCACATGTTTTTGGATTGCTCTATATATAGACATAGTATCAGTGCTGTGTCCAGACCATAGAATCAGTTCTTGCTTGAATCTTATCTCAACTACCAAATGTGTTTCACATGCATTTAGCAGTCTATCGGGATGATATATAAGATGTACAAATTCCACAGAATCATAAAAGCTGAAAATCTGGTGTAGAAAATAACTTGCATTGACATTTTGCCAATGGAGAATAAGAATGTTGAAAAACTATACACTTGATTTTATTCTAGGTTAACTAAACTACATGCCCTAATTTTTTTTTATTGATCTCTCAAATCTAATGCTTTTTTCACATACAATAAGATGTATATGCTTTTCAAATAAGAAACTGTAACTAGTTGATTCTACAAAACTGAGAACAAGCAGTATTTATTAAATGAAACTCCGGGATTAACTTCGATCATTGTAGGGAATTGATTGGAAAAACTGAACAAATCATAATACAAGAAAGCAGGTAAACTTTTCCCAAAAAAAAAAAATCAATTTAGGAGTTTTTCTAAATAATATACCCTAAAATAGTTGCTTTTAAACTAGTTTTGGTATGATCATGATTCCGAGTATAAGAAAGGAAACAGCTATATATATGATTTTATAGCTTTGGAATTTTAAATTTTGCAGTCACTTTTTGAAGTTTAAATATAAAGATTCAATAAGCCACACGCGTTTTCTTTTGGCCCAGTACAGCCTTATTAATTACCAAGAAAAGAAAGTAATAGAAGTGACTTCACAAGCTTCTTTTTTTTTTTTTTTTAAATCTAACTTTACTAATCCGTAAAATTACACTTTATAAATTACACTTTATAAGTTACAACTTATATTACAAGTCATAACTTAGGGATAATTTCAGTAACCTCCCCTGATGTTTCTAACAATTGCATTGGCCTCCTTCGAGGTTTTAAAAATTTAGAAACCTACCCTACAACAGGTTAGCTTGTAACAAGTCAAGTCCAATTCAAAAAAAAAATTAAAAATGGATCCGAGAGAGAAGATAATATGATTTTAGAATTGTCCCTCACAT
Source organism: Coffea arabica (assembly GCF_036785885.1). NCBI lineage: Eukaryota > Viridiplantae > Streptophyta > Magnoliopsida > Gentianales > Rubiaceae > Coffea > Coffea arabica. Next base: position 13,893,472 of record NC_092323.1, on the reverse strand, counting down.
GTTACATTAGTTAGTTAATCTAGTATAAAAGCATCAATTTTTATTTAAACAAAGCCAAAATTTAGCTAGGAGACTTAAAGTGCAAATGCTACAAATGCAAAGCATCAACTTCAAACTTCTGCAACCATTTGTACGGCTCTTTGTAACAGCCACTTTCAAGAATGCTTATATAATATTAGCAAAAAATAATTGGAGAGCAAATTCTAGAGAGTTTAGATTCAAAAATTAGAGTAAAATCATTAAAAATATAGTAAGAAAACTAGTTTCAACCACTAACTAGAATAATAAAATATGGCCTTTTCAAACCCTAGAAATGGGTTGATCAAATATTGCAGTTGTAATCATAGGTTAGAAATTTTTTTAGCTCCAAACTATGATTATTTAGAATTGTCACCCTTTTCTCATGGCAAATTAGAATTCTTTTTAGTTCTAAATTGTGATTATTTCTATTTGTTCAATTAATTACTGATTTAATTGATTAAGTCTATACATAATTGCCAAATACCTTGTAGGATATAAGGATACTACAGTCATTTCACTGGCATGATGTTAAGCATTAGGACTCAATTTTATGATAGGGGAGGTTTCTAAAATTTTTAAAACCTCAAGGTAGGTCAGCGCAACTATCAGAAATCTTAGCAAAGGTTTGTGAAATTATCCCTGTAACTTAATCCTGCTTTACCTCTGTCTTCTCCCGGCCACTCATTAAATAAACTTCTGGTGATATTATGTTTTTTTTTTTTACGAGGGTATTCCGGAATCATCCGGACTAATCCCTCAGACTGAGCAAAGCTCGTCCCAAAGATGCCCAACAACGATAGCAAGTGGGTGTCGAACCGGAAACATTGCTGTAAAGACAGACCATCGAAACCAGCCGAGCTAGAGGCCCAGAGATATTATGTTAATGATGCACAATTATTGGAAAGGATCTACACTTCTGGACTAGGTATTCAGCTGACCCACCCTATCCTCTTAAATTATAGTATTATAATAGTTCTTGTTCCTGTGTTATTCGCTTTGCTTGTGCTTAATAAGTAAAAGGACTAGCAAATATTGGAGAAAAATTCAAAAAAAAAAAATCATGTTCCACGTGATTTTAGACCATAATAATGCACTTTTCCAAATTGTTGACCGACAAAAGTTAACAACAAATATGAAAGCTACAATGCAAACAAAATTCTTTTGTTTTATGTACAATCGTGTATCACGATTTCCTCTATTTCATTTATATATAATTATAGTAATAATAAATCATGTGCTTCCCATCATAATCTTACACGGTTTAAATTACTTTGGACTGACGAATTTATAAATCATAGCCATGCAATTAACAATTCTGAGATTTTTATTATAATTATTATCACTTTGCAATGATTTCCATGTTTTCTAACTTCTCACTCTCCCCCTGTCTTTTTTACCCCCAACTATCAAGCACAAAATTTGAACCCTGAACCTGACAATGAAAAGAATTCTAAAAAACCTCCTCTAGTCACTGGACCGACCTTAATGGTTGATTTACACTCACTAATTGACACGCTATTAAAAATATATATGTATTTATATGCTTGAGAATTTTTTTTTTAATGTGATATAACTAAATAAGTCATTTAATAACTTTTTATGTACTATTACTCACTTCTCAATCAACCCAAAATAGGTAATTTGGCTACCTCCTATGAGTGCATTCTAACCCGTGTACTTCGTGGAATAAAATTCAATATTTATACGTACGTGGAAAATTAATCTAGCTACTTATGTAAAGCTTGAATTGCATCCTTTTAACGACATTAGAAAGCCAATGACTTTTATCTATAATCCAATCACACTCAAACGACACCGGCCACATTTTAGATTACTCAGATCTGCTTCATTATTTTTGTTTCAACCCAATCATGTATTTCGTTCATCATAAAAGTGTATTCAAAATGACAAAACAAAAGAAAACAAAGACACAAATCAGATCATGTGAACCCTACAATGTGGTACAGGGGCCACAGTTAGGAAATGAAATTGCATTTTTTTTTTCGTTACAGATCAATTTTTACGCAATGCTGATGATTTGACGAACTATTCACACCAACCCTACAATATAATGTTGTAAGAGGAAAATATAGAACCACCAAAGAAGATGGCTTCTAATGCATGAGGAGGGAATGAGATTGGAGGCAGTTGGTAATATATTTTGTATTATTTTGAAGAATTCCAAATAGACGTGCTTTTATTAATCAAAGAGTTCCAAATAGACTCAACTAAAGTAAACTGATAGAACCCTTTTTTCTGAGGATTTTTATAATCTGTATCAGTAAGTATTCATTAGTACATCCAAATTACATTAAACTTAGTAATATATGAATACATATATTCATATTATTTCCCTTTTTATATTTTTACACTTTTCGAAATCAACTTCGTCCTTTCAAAATATTAACATGAAACTCTCTCTTAACAGTAATTTTGAGCAGTAGTCTTTTAATTTAGGATAATTTAGCTACAAACAGTTTCTTATTAAGCACTACGTGGAGGCGTCCAACCATGAATATATAGATAAAGGTAATGGCAATATTTACACCCTTTTTAACTTTTTACACATCTTTGTTTTATATATTAGCTAAAATGATAAGCATATATGACAGGCAAAATACGTAGTAGTACAAGAAGCTTAAAAGGGTATATGCAAATCGATACTCTAAAATTACAAATTTATTACGAGGTGTATTTTGAATTTTCATTTTCTCCATACCTCCCCATAATGACAGAAATATATGGTTTGTTGTGGACGTTGTTTTTCTTTCTCTGTGTCTAACCTTTCAAAAGGCAATAATTCTATGTCAAGGGAAAAAACATTCACTTGTTAGGCAATTGCCTTCATATGCATTCTTCAGCCACTTGATGAACGAGAAAGCTTTACCAACCTTTTGCCAAAACATGGCTGTCAATATTGCTCCTTGTACTTCTAAAATGTGAGAAAGATATCTCAGGAACTAGTTGTTTTAAGCACTAGTATGCATTGTTGACAAAGTCTTGGCAGGCTGTGGAAACATTTAATTCTTGTATTGTCTTTCGAAAATGAGTACATTTGGCAAAGTTTGGGTTTATCTACCATGCCTGTTAGGCGTAGCAGTGTTACGTTCGAGTTCATTTCCTATAAATCCAGTCGACGTAGAATAACTTCATGCAATATTCAAAAAATTCCTGCTGCTCATCATCACCAATAGTGTTGCATGCTAGATGGGGAAGGTTTCAATCAAATCCATTCTTGTAGTCACCCTCTTCATCCTTCCAATTTGTAAGCCTCTCTCTTTCTCATGTACACAACACTAGATTGGATTTTCTTGATGGGATTATTCCTTAATTAAGTACATTTCCGACTTTATTTTATCTTTTTAATATTTGTTTATCTCGCATATATTATATTACTACCAAAGTTTTATACTTTTTTTTTAGATTTTTATAACGGATGTCCAGTTACACTTAACTTACAATGCGAATGCACACATTCATATTTATTCCTCCTGCATATAGAAACATTTGCCAATCAACTTGACTTTTATAATAAAAAAAAAATTAACCCCTTTAACGAGTGCTTATACTTGGAACTAGTTGGCCAAACATTTTTTCTTATTTTCAATCAAAATACACCTGTTCATCTAAAAAGGGAAAAAACTTTGCCTTAGGATCAAAAGGGGGGGGGGAATATATAAAAGGATTACTTGTTCATCTAACCAAATTTTGTTAAATAGTATTAAATTGCAGTTATTAATGTGTTATCACTGCCAACTCTAAAAGGGATGGAAGCGAAAATGGTGATAGGCATCTCAAGAAGATTACTTCAGACAGTTGATGATCAGTGTGGAATTCCTTGTATCACTGCTTTGGATTCCACCTGCAGTGGTTATACATGTGTTTCTGGGCAAACCCTCTTCTGTGACACTCTTAATATTAACAATTGTTCTCCTTCGGTACTTGCATCCCTGGTGAAGACTGAAGAGTAAGCATGAATTGATTATTTCAAAGATTTGGGCTACTGCTTAAAACGAAGATAATCTTGTATGAGATTGTTCTTAATAAAAACAACCTATAATCTAGATTGTTTGTGTGTTTAATTAGAAAATGGAGGCAGACTGGCGTGATCATTCAAAGATAACTTCTAATCTACATGATCGATCCATGAGATGTACTCCTATTATTTCAGCAATATTAGCCTATATGTTATATGAAGCCAAGTTCTAATTTTGTGTTCAGCAGACTCGACTCCATCAAAGAAAAAAGACAACGAGCCAGTATAACTATCCACTAGGAGCTAGAAAAGATATTTTTGGTAAAAAGGAAATTCCTGAAATATTATTTGAAATATCATTTAGAATAATTACTGTGACATTTTTTATGAAGTGATGTATGTGAAATGAAAAAACAGTTGAAATAATATGAATTAGTTGAAAAAATATATTTATGATACAACCAAAATCATATTTGAAATAATTTGAATATCCAAACACACCTGTTGTTATTTTCTTTCATGTCTTCCTCATTCAGGAAAGTAGTTCCAAGACTCCTTCTCCTTAAAAAAAAGGGAAAAAGAAAAGAAAAGAGACTTCTGCTGAATATTATTTTAATATCAGCAAATGCCTTACAAATGGTCTAGTCCTTTACTGGTATCTTAGTAAAAAATTTAGTGTGAGATTGTTTGCATTAGTATGAGACATCAAGTTGATTTATGATAAAATTGTTGGTTTTTTTAATTATCCATAGTTATTGTTTAGATTAAGACTATAAGAGTGGACTCAAGTAAGTAGGAGTACCTGTGGAACAACTCTTGATTTCTTCTTTAAAAAATTATATATATGAAAGACTTATGTGGTAATTTGAAAATAAATTCTGGTCTAGATTGAACCAGGAGCTGTACTCTTTATTTGAACAACGTAGATAAAATCTTGTTCTATTCAAGTTCCAATGTAGCACAAATGTTTCATCGAGTTCAAGTCACATAAAGTTACTATTTCCTTTCTCATCCTCCTCATCACTTTTGGAATAAAATGAGAAAAAGACTTTTTCGACCGACAAAAGTTGATAAATAAAAACATCATAGGACAATTTTCAAGTCTTTTCAACTGAGCTGACACAAGGATGCGAATGGATTTGAGGTTTATAAAGATGAAATTAGCTTAAAGATACTTGGAAAAATTCCTTTTTGAAAATTTCCTTTACAATCTTGATTTCTTGTGTATATGTAATGTCGCAGGGAATTTTCGTGTTGCAGTATTTCCTTCGCCCGGATGGCACTTCCGTTTGTAAGAGAAGCCCCAAGTCGATAAAATTACTTTCAAATCTATTAAACAATACTAAAGTTACACATTAAACTAGTGTTGTTAGATCCGGTTCGGACCAGTCGGTTCAGCCATCCCGACCGTGAACCAGCCTTCTTTTCGAGTTGGTTTGTAACACAAAAATGTTTTAGTAAAAAATTGTCAAAAATTGTCAAAAATCAGCTAAATCAGTTACTTGATTCTCAAACTTTTCTTTCTTTTTTTTTTCCAAACATAATTTGAGTTACCTAAATTGTAATACTTTCATTTATTAATAGGAATAAGAAAACGCCATTCATTTAGTGTAAATACTAAAATCACTTACTTTACTGAATGATTTCTAAATTAAAATGTTTTCATCTGTATCATCTTATCAATGCAGTATCAGTAATTCCAACTTACATTAAATCGTTTTAATTTAGTTTTTCAAGTAATTTTGGAGAATGGACATATTTTAGCCATGAATTTACATTTTTATATATAATTATTATGTGTATATTTGATTGCAAGTCTAATATTTTTGGAACATCTTGTATGATTGGTCTAATATAACAAAGAACTTAATTTAGATATTTTTAAAACTTATAAAAATATAAAATAATTACGACATTAGGCTGACATCAGTGAATTTTTTAAAACAATCTGATCGATCCGATCAGTTGACCCCTGATCCAATAGTTTAGCCGAGTTGCTGTCTGGTCTGAGTTTAACAACATTGCCTTAAACCTACAACAATTGCAAGAAAGCGTACTTATTAACCATGTCTGTTGTAGAGTAGGAATGATAAAACCAAAATGATAATGAGAAAGAAAAATTGAGACTGCATTTTGACCTGTACATAATTTTTCTTAAATTCCAATTCATAAGGCCAACCTTAACCTACATCACCCAAGATTTCAGCCCAAAATCCTTTTCCGGGCTTCACCCAAAACTTTTTCACCGATCCACCAGCGAGATCTAAAACATCAAACAAATTGACCCAATTTTCAATTATCCATTCCTCGGGAATCTGCAACTACTCTCCGGCGATCGTTTCAATCCTCCACCATGGCCACCACCAGCACCGCCGCGGACTCCGCCACTGATCCATCAACTCCAGATCCTCAAACCCCGATCACCCCACCCCAAAACCTCGTCGACCCACTAAATAACCCATACAACTCCCTCAATTCCCTCTGCCACGACCTCACATCTCTCCAAGACCTCGCTTGCCGGGGTTCCTGGCGGACCATCATCGACAAAATAGCCAGAGCCCGGTCTCTTTCCCTCCTCACAAAGCCCCACGAGCACCTCATCTACCTCACCTTCAACCTCCTCAGCCTCGTCAAACTACGCCGTTTCACCGACGCCAATAACGAGCTCCAGTCCCACCTGGAGGACGACGAAAACGATGGCGATCACCCTCTCAATAGCCCACAATACCAGTACGAAACTTACCCCCACCATTACCCGAATCAACAGGGTTCTATGGTACCCTTTGCTCTTCGTTGGCTTCACGCCCATTTGCCATCCACCATTGGGCATAAACAGCAGTCCCTTGATCTGTTTTATACCCTCCTTGACTTCGTTCGCGAGAGAAGGCGTAGCGCGGATGGAAATTCGGGCGATTTGTGGCGAAAAAGGGAGGTTTTTGTGGTGAATACTATAGTTAGTTATCATTTGAGTGGTAAAGAGTTTAAGGTTTGTGTGGATTTGATGAGGGGTTTAGCTAATGAGAAGGGATTTGAGGTTGATGCAGTTATGTTGTCGAAGTTGGGTTATGTGCAAATGCAATATGGGGATTTGGAGGGGGCGAAGAGGACGTTTGGGGAAGTGGAGAAGATGGTGGGGAGTGGAGAAGATGATGTAGGATTGAGGAACTTGGTTAGTAGGAATAAGGCATTGATGTATCTAGTTGGGAAGGATTATGTTTCCGCCGTCAGGGAGTATGAGGAGTGTATAGAGAGGGATGGATTGGATGCTGTAGCGATTAACAATAAGGCTCTTTGTTTGATGTATTTGAGGGATTTGTCTGATTCGATTAAGGTTCTGGAGAATGCATTGGAGAGGGTGCCTACCGTGGCATTGAACGAGACACTCGTGGTGAATTTGTGTAGTATGTATGAGTTGGCTTATGTTAATCATGCTGATATTAAGAAGACACTTAGTAATTGGATTGCTAGGGTTGCACCAGATGACTTTGATTCATCATGTACTAGGACTTGAGGTAGATTTTTTATGGTCAAGTCTTTGACTTTGAACATTGGAGATGAAATAGATATTCAATTTGTTTTTTGTTGTTGTTGAGTAGCTGACTTTCAATAGATTTGAAACCACATTTTGTTGCTTTACTTTGTTTACAAGAGTTCTTCTAGTTCTTAGATAGCCAGTAAAGCTTGTGATCCTGTGATGTTTCTCAATTTTCTTCTGTAATCCTCATTTTTAAATGGTAGTTCATTCCGAGATTTGTAACTACTGTAAGTTTACTCAATTGAATTCGGTTAATAATGGCTCATCTTCTAATGCAAAAATGACTTCCTTTTTTATAGAGCATTGTGATGGTATGACTGAATATTTGCATCAATGAGACATTGACTCTTGTTGGTTGCTTAATGTTGATTGTTGAGTGGCTTTTTTGTTTGAAACTTTTGTAACTACAGTTAGAAAGTTGCTTGAGTTGAGTTATCAATCGCTTATGTGTTGAAGCAGAACTTAATATTTGTTTTATTGTGCTCCTTTTAATGGCAGATTGCGTTTTGTGTTACATGATTATGTTAGTATTAACATAGTTATTCATGTAGTTCAGAAGGTAGGGTTTCATGTAGTTCGGAAGGTAGGGTTCCAGACCTGTTTTAAACAGATGACTTTATTAATTGGCATTTACCAGAAGGCTTTAGAGTTACTGCATTACCACTGCATGTGAAATTATCTAGTCTCTTGGTATTTTGTCAGAAAACTTAGAACACTTAGAGAGTGCTTTTTTTTGGTGCTTTACTATGTTGTACACTGATTGTATTGTACTTATACGAGTCTGATCATTTCTGCTAAGAGATATTGGAGCAAGGGTGGCTGTTTCTTTATCCATCAATCTTTGGCACGATATGAGCCATGAACATCGCATTAGCTTGAATGGCTATATATGTTCCACTTGAATGAAAAGTTATAAGCCAGGGCACTAATGATGTTTATAATTTTCCATTTGACTACTTTCTCTCTGGCTCTTCCCTTTGTTGATCATTCATTGGACACAATTTTAATCTGCAAATTTTTGTTTGACATTGTTATTTCCTGAATTAGAATTTCGATAATATTGATACCCCTCTTTAAACTTGTAGCTGCTTCAAAATGAATTAATCAACTGGCTTTGTGGTTGGCTTTGTCTTCGTTTATGTTCAAAAAATTAGTATGTTCAAAAAATTGGCCTTTATTTGTCGACAAACGTTCTCAGAATAAATTGATTCAGTGCCTACTACTTGTAAGCTTAGGTTTTTTACTTTTCTCCCATGTTCAACATTACTTCATCCAGCTGGAGATTCTGTTGTTCCCATTCTTGTACAATATCATGTCTTGTTGATGTTACTGCTGCTTCAGTAATTTTAAGCTTCTTTCACGTTTTAGTGAATTTTGTGAATGATGATTGCTAATGGTTGCTGAAAGTGTAGTTTTCGGCACTATGTACAACTTCTAGTGCTATTAAGTTCTTGTTTACTCTTCAGGGGGAAAAAATGTGGCTCTCTTACAACTATAAAGATCACAGCATAAGATCTGGCTAAGATGGCAATAGGTCATCTTTTTAATTGTACGTAAATGCAGCTAACCACTTACTGCTAGGAATAGTCTAACTTTTACTGATCATAACTAGTTGCTTTTGGATTCACTGGTTACAGAAATTTCAAGTCTCAACAAATGAAACTTTACTGAAACTTGTTGAAAGTTTCTCTGCTGTAGGACTTGTGCTTTTACTAGGGAGAATTACTTTTAGACAGCTAAAAAGTTGTCCATGTTACTGAATTTTTCTTCAGTCTGAGTTCAAAAGGGCTATATGAAGCTATCCAAGTTTGCATTTTGCGAAGGTGAAAGGTGAAACAATGCTTCACTTTACCAGAATGATAGAGACACAATTTTTTTTAGTTAGTGCCCTATCGCAGTGTACCATTTTCGTGATTAGTGAACTGTGGCACTTATTGGTGGTGTTTATTTGATGCCCAAACAAAGCTCAGTGACAGGATTTCCATAAAATGAATTATGAAGTAGTAGATGATATTCTCATGGCTATGAGGAGGGGTGGGGCTCCTTTTCTTATTTTTTCCCCCTTCCTATGTTAACTCTATTTGAAAAAGGGTAGCCAGGAGCAGCTATAAGATTGTAAAATTGGCCAAAAATCAGCCTGCCCTGGTGGCTGAATTGCAAGGCCTGGAGTCTGGCACAATTTTTGAGTCAAGAAGAGCCGTCTAGGAAGCTCTCTCTCTTGTCTCTGCATCAAGGACGGATGTGCTAATCGAAGGTGACTCTGCAATGGTCATTCAATCTCTAGTAGATGAGTTTGAGGACTAATCTTCGGTTGGTGCATTGTTGGGTGATGTAAGGTCTCGGCCTGTCCTGAGGACTTGGAGCTGCCCTGGTCACGTAGATCTTGTAATAAAATAGCACAGTTGTTAGCAAAGCAGCCCAGTTCTGTAGGAAGTTCAATTTGGAATTCATCTCCTTTGTTTATTGAGTCTGCATTGGCAGCTGATTTGTCCTTTTTAAGTGGAAGTTATATGTTCTTTACCTTTAACAAAAAAAAAAAAAAATGGAAGTAGAAATTTGTGCTTTCTTTCTATACTGGAGACGTAGGTGTAGTAAAGAGTTGAACTGCTTTGACAGGGCTAGACTTTTATAAGACGGCCATCTAATGTTTGTCGTGGTTTTCTTTCTGCTCGGATGCGTAATAGTTTTGATATCAACTACCAACCAATGTACTGTGATATATAAAGGTGAAGAGTCGAAAAAAGTGGAAAATAATCAAAACAAATTACAGGCTAAATTCCTGTATCTCACAAAGAATTTCACAATTGCTTAAGATTGCTAATTTACTAGGAAATATTTCAGGAGAACAATTTGGTCATTTTTGGGAATTTAAGTTCTTAACAATGGTAAAACTTATCACTTTATGAAAAAGATAGTAATATAATTGGGCTGTTTTTAGCATACGTAAGATTTGCATGTAATGAACAGAATAATGATCTAGTTTTTCAGTGAATCAAAAGTAAGCAATTAAATCTACACATTTTTTCATCCAAAAACATCACCCAATTTTTCCAGCGAATCAAAAGTAAACAATTAAATCTACACATTTTTCATCCAAAAGCATTACTCTACGTGTCAATGACCAATATACCTAATCTCAATATTTGTAAGAGATACAAATTTAGATACAAAAAAACAGAGTATAGAATAATTATACTCATAAATTTTTTTACCAAAAAATAAGTAAGATAAATTAAGTATTTAAATAAATGTGCTAAATATTTATTGATAAATTTTAACAAAAAAAAAAAAGGAGAAGAGCATTTATATTAATTTTATTGGGCAAATCGCCAATTTAGTCCCTAAACATTTTCACTAACGCCAATTTGATCCCTAAAAATTTTTAACTACTAAATTAGTCCTCAAAGTAAAATACATACGCCAATTTAAGACCTCCGTCGCAGCGCCGCTCCAAAGTTGTCTCTTATTGAAGTAGACGGCAGTCCATTCAGGGGCATTTTGGGCACTTCATGCCAAGATGATTTTAATGCTTGGATACAAAATTGATTTGCGTCCAACACTGTCCAAAATTAGGAAAGCTTCGTGCGAGAGTGTGTGTGAAACCGATTTAGGGCATTTTGCTGCCAACTGAAATCTGCATCAGTGCAGCTGAATCTGATGATGAAAAGCGACTTCGACAAAGGCAAAACGGTAAAGAAGGAACAATTGGGACCACCTAAGAGTGCTGGAGCTAAATCCCCCGAAATGGTAGTGGGAAAGTCTGGTAAGTCGAAACTTATTGTGAATCTATTGTGATGAATATGGGATTGATGTCTGGGGTCAGGAATGTGGATTGATGTTGCTTTTTCGATTTTTCTTTAACTCGTGTGGTCCCTTTGTTGACAAAACTGCACTACATTGTTGCTTTCATAGTACTTTACTTTTCTTTAGCTCATGTGGTCCCTTTGTTAGCTCAGGTGGTACATTTCTTTACTTCGGCAGTTCACACTTTGTTGGAATGTTGCTTTTTTTTTTATTTTCTTTAACTTATGTGGTCCCTTTGTTGGCAAAAATACATTATATTGTTGCTTCTATGGTACTGGAAATAGGGACAAAATAAAGGTTGAGCACGTGAAAAATAATTAATAAAATTTTTTTTGTCTTTATGTGAAAAAAAAAAGAAACAGGACACAGATTGGATTATTTTACGCTGAAAATATTTCATGGTGGGGTATATTTTGGACCACCAGAAGAAAAGTATGTCGGAGGTAGTGTGGAATCTTTTGAGGGTGTTCTTACAAATGGATTGAATTTGAAAAGTCTCTCTGCATTCTGTATTTTGCTTAGATATGAAGGCAATGTAAAAATGTATTATAGAGTAGTTGGCAGAGAGAACAAATTTAAACTTTGCAAAATAGACAGTGAAGATGATGTTGCAGATATGGCTGCCATAGGGAGCCAAATTGGTGATGTTGAACTATATTTGGTACAAGAATTTCATATTAGGTTGTTGGAGAGTAAATTAGACAGGTATAATGTTGGTGCGGCTGAGTCTAGTGTGTCAAAAGAGGATTGTTGTTATGTTGACATAACCTTCGATGACTGCACTACCTTTGAAGATACTACAGTGCCAGTTGAAGTTATTGAGGAGGAAGGTGAGTGTATTGTTGATGATGATGAAGAATTAGAGTCTACTGATGCTGAAAGTTTTCATGATAGTGATTATGACTTTAGCAAAGATGAAGATGATGTGATTTTCCAGAAAGCTGTTGCTAGTACTGAAAAAGAGGTAAAAACTGATTTGAAAATAGGAGAAACACTTGCTGGTGGAGAGACTCAAGGTAGTAAAAATAATGCCACAAAACCAAGTGTTGATGCACTAGGAAAAACAGCAGCATGCAAACAAGAAAGTAACAAAAATGGGGCTGATCAGAAAAGAGGAGAAACACTTGCTGATGGAGAGACAAATGGTAGTCAAAATAATGCCACAAAACCAACTGTTGATGCACTAGGAAAAACAGCAGCATGCAAACAAGAAAGTTGCAAAAAAGGGGCTCCTAAGGATGACTGGAATCTATATGGTGGAGATCCCATTTTAGTGTGTGAAGAATCAGCCACAATGAACACTGAGGATCTAAATAGCAGCTGTGAGTCCTCGGATGATGACAGTTTAAGAATGAGGAAGCCAAGATATATCAGGTTTAGGCCTGAAATTGACATGGCAGAACCAAAATTCTATGTTGGGTTGTTATTCGATGATAAACAAATCTTCAAGAGAGCAGTTGATTACTATGGTGTGAAATGGGGAAAAATTTTTCAATGGAAAAAGAATGATACTAGAAGAATGAGGGCTAATTGCAAGGCTGCAAATTGCAGTTGGTTCATTTATGCTTCTAAAGAGCCTAACAGTGATGCATTTGTCATACGAACCATGGGACCATCTTGTCATTGTGGTAGGACATTTTATCACAAACGGGCCAATTCTGGTTTCTTAAGTAGACATTACATGGAATTCCTTAGGCTGAATAAGAAGGTGACAGTTGCACAATTCATGGAAAAAGTTCACCTTGAACTCAATGTCAACATCACTAAGCACCAGGCAAGCAAGACTTTCATGAAGGCCAAGTTGTTGATTCATGGTAGTTACAAAAATCAATACAGAAAGCTGTGGGACTATTGTGATGAACTGCTTATGTGTAATCCAGGGACAACAGTGCATATGGAGACCATACTTGACGAAAGCAGTGGTAAGGAGAGATTTTTAAGATTGTATATATGCTTTGAAGCATTGAAAAGAGGGTTCAAAGCTGGTTGTAGACGTGTGATTGGGGTGGATGGTTGTCACCTGAGGGGTCCACACCCCGGAATGTTGTTAACAGCAGTCGGTATTGATGCAAATGACTGCATTTACCCTGTTGCTTATGCCGTGGTGGAGGTCGAAAATAAAAATTCTTGGAAGTGGTTCATAGAATTCTTGAAGTATGATTTGTCAATTTCTGAACAGAATAGCTGGACTATCATCAGTGATAGGCAAAAGGTAATATTGTACTGCTTATGCTTGCTGGATTTTTTTTTGTGTCAATGAATCGTCTTTTGCTTATTGGTCTACACTTGCAGGGTTTAGGATCTGCTATTGAAGAAGTGGTTCCAGGAGTAGAGCATAGACATTGTGTACGGCACCTACACAACAACATGAAGAAGTTGCACCCTGGACAATCCATTAAGAATAGATTTTGGGCGTGTGCACGATCATCCTATATGAGGAGATTTGAATCTGAAATGGAAATTTTAAGAGAGTATGATGGCAATGCTCACAGGTGGCTGCTAGACAACACTAATCCAAAACACTGGTCAAGATCACACTTTAGAGAAGCAGCAAAGTGTGATATTCTATTGAATAACTTATGTGAGAGTTTCAACTCAGTCATCTTAGAGGCCAGAGAAAAGCCAATTCTTGGTATGCTTGAGAACATTAGAGTTTATCTCATGGAGAGATTAAGGACAAAAAGAGAATGGATGAAGAAACGGACTGATGACATTTGCCCAAAAATTCAGAACAAGTTGGAAAAGGCAAAAATTGAGTGTGCTGCCAATATTGCTCGACAGTCAGATGACAAAAGATTTGAAGTCCAACACATCTATGGGGGAACCTATGTGGTAGACCTAGACAAGTGTACATGTACTTGTAGAAAGTGGGAGCTCATAGGCTTGCCTTGTTGCCATGCAATTGCATGCATTTCACTTGCCGGAGGCAAACCAGAGGACTATGTGCACAAGTGTTATTCAAGGGAGGCGTATTTGGCTGCATATGAACCTGCTATTGCTCCAATAAGTGGTCCAAATGCGTGGAAATGCTCGACCAAGGAACCTGTACTGCCACCTAACAAAGTGAGACTTCCTGGAAGGCCTAAGAAAGCAAGGCGAAGGGAACCGGATGAACCTCGAAAATGCAGTAATGGAGTTACAAAGCTGTCAAAAGCAGGAGTATGTCCACTGAGTTGCTCAAACTGCCATGAAAAAGGACACACTAAAAGAAAATGCCCCCGACTTATACCACCGGAGCAGTTAACTACACATGGTAGCAGTAGAGGGCCATCTGTCAACAGTAATAGGTGCAGAAATTGTCAAGAGTTGGGTCACAATAGAAGAACGTGCCCAAAAATTCACAACAACAAGCAAAGATGTGCAAATGAGATAAATACTTCAATAGCTGGTTTGTTATTCCTACCAAACACCTACATTATTTTGAGTAATATTAAGTCTCTTTGCTAATGTTTTCTCTAAACAGAGGGGTTACGTCCTACTGTGGCTAATCAACATCATGCTTGGCAAGGCTTTCCTGCTGGAGAACAAGCTACTAGAGGTGCAGGACATAGTTACTCCATAATCAAATTACAACTCGCATGTTAATTGTATCTATATAGCCACTGATGATTATTATTTTCCCTTGTAGCTCCCTGTGCACGAACTGAAGATCAAGAACCAGCTGAAACAATAGAGTTGACATCTTCAGCTCCTAGTGAAATTCTTGAACAAAAGACAAAGACTGTAAAATGCAGAATTTGTAGAGCTCCAGGACATAACAGGAAAACATGTCCTACATATCAAGCACAATCTTGGAGAATACGGAAGGCATCTATGGATGCTTATGGCCCATATGTTGAGTCAGTTGGGAAAAAACGCAGAGTAAAACAGAGGGTTGGTTTATGAGATTGTTAATTGTTTCTACTTTGCATATTTTCTTTATAACAGCACACTTATACTTGCATGTTTATGCAGGCACACAGGCTCATAGATGAACTAGACGAGGAGAATGAACCCAGAACTGAAGACCATCTAGCTGGTTATGATAAAGACCAAGTATCTGCAGTAGGTCACATCCAAAGTTGATCAATATATTAGTTGAAGAATATAGGGACTGAAGGCAGTTTTTTGAGCCTACTTATGTATTTTGGCTGACAATATTTGGCTAAACCTTGTTTGTGAGCCTACTTATGGAACATGTATCCTAGTTCCCTAGTTAAGTCATATTAGTTGGAACATTTAGTTTGCTGGATTGTGCTATTATTTTGGTATCTAACGATCATGTCCAACTGATATGAACATTTCCCTTTTTTGTTAATGGTTGGAATGATACTCATTGGCAGGTTCTGAAATTTTTTATTGCTAAGCTTGTTATCTAAAAAAACCTTAGCGTACTGTGTATTTAGTTGCTAGTTAGGATTCTTAAAAATGAAAGCAAAACTCTGCAGAAATTTTTTTTTGGGTGAGTATGACATAGTTGATATCTAGTTGCGGTCATAGCTGGTTATTTTGCTGTTGTTTGGTTTCAAGGTTGGGATTTTTCATATTCAAAGCAAAACTCTATTGAAATTAAACATGAGAAATAAGTACCAAACCATGTTCAATAGTCATACATAGTTATCACTCAACATCCAGCACTATCTTAGCTACTAGTTGCCGCTATCCAGCACTATCCAGCACTATTACTCATACATAGTTGCCGCTTTCTAAGCTAGGTTCAACATCCAGCACTATCCGAGCTACTGCAACATTTTGAGTCCTTGCTCTACATGCCTCTTTTTTGGCATTATCACTCAACATTATCACTAATAAAATGCAGCAGCTAAACACAACCAACAGTAATAGCACGATCCTTTTATTCAAATTTTTTATTTCTTTCTTCATTTCCATGTTCTCCCCCTCTGCTTTTCTTAGCTCTCGTAGCAATTTCACCATCACGTTCTTGGTGTACTCCGGCATGGGAGGATCATGCCATAAAAAGAAATTGCAAGCATGGCCCCTCTGCAATGGGATCATATATTCTCAGATTAGTAATAAAAAAAACAATTAGCCAAAAAAAAGGAATGAACCTAAATAAATCCCATTCCAGTTGGGCACATACACCGTAATTTCTGCATCCGTAAAACCTTCTTGATGGATTTGCTGTCGTCCATGAACTAACTATTTTGCATACTTCTCGGCAATGGCACTCCACACGGGCATCTTCAGTGTAGTTTTCAAACTTTTCACCACTGAATCCTCCAACAGTTGAAGTGTGATATGTCCTGTTCCTTAGATCTCCATTGGTGGCTGAACTGGACGAACCCTCATCCATATTTCTCCTCCTATTGTGTGTTCGAAAAGAGGAATTTGAAGACATTTTAGAATGGGATCTGCTCAAGACCACACACACTCTCGCACGAAGCTTTCCTAATTTTGGACAGTGTTGGACGCAAATCAATTTTGTATCCAAGCATTAAAATCATCTTGGCATGAAGTGCCCAAAATGCCCCTGAATGGACTGCCGTCTACTTCAATAAGAGACAACTTTGGAGCGGCGTTGCGACGGAGGTCTTAAATTGGCGTATGTATTTTACTTTGAGGACTAATTTAGTAGTTAAAAATTTTTAGGGATCAAATTGGCGTTAGTGAAAATGTTTAGGGACTAAATTGACGATTTGCCCTAATTTTATTTGAATTGAAGTTCAACAACCCCCATATCACCGGTGATCCTATTCCCCTTGGCAGAAGTCTCCGAGCCCACCAAACCAAACCCCTCTTCCTTCCCACCAACCCCAAAACTCTCTCTTTTCTCCATCAGGCACACGCAGTCACACAGTAAAAGAAAAGTTTGGTGGCTTCTTTTTTGTTTTAAGCACAAAGAGTCCACTGAAAACTGCCAAGTTGGGAGCTGTAATATACAACCCACCAAACTCTCCCAAAATGCCTGCTGCTTCATCATATTCTCTTCAAACTTGTTCTTCATCAGCAAGAAGCATTGCCTCCAAAACTACCCAACCTCTTGCATTGACTGATCATCATCAGCGCTTCAGATCACTCTCCTTCTCTTCTCAACTTCACAGTCTCGATCTCTCAATCAAGTAAGCATCTTTTTCCTTGTTTTCTTATTCTTGGTTCAATTGGATTTGCTTAGTCTTTCTGGATTTCTTGCATGTTTGTGTTTAAAAGACTTATTTTTTGGGTTCCTTGTCATTGTTGTGGATAAAGGGTATCTGCTATTATTGCAATTTACAAGTGATTAACTTGTTCTGAACTGATATTCTTGGTTCAATTGGATTTGCGTAGTCTTTCTGGATTTCTTGCATGTTTGTGTTTAAAAGACTTTTTTTTTTTTGGTTCCTTGTCATTGTTGTGGATAAAGGGTATTTGCTATTATTGCAATTTACAAGGGATTAACTTGTTCTGAACTGATTAATCCAATTGGAGTAAGGAATGAGTTATACAAAATGTTGACTTTGGAGTGTTTTTTTTTTTTTTTGGGCTGCAATATATATTGATAAAATTGTCCATGGTATCTTGGTTTGGGGCGGAAGTTTGGAAATGATAGTATGTTTTCGCTAGTCTAATTCCTTATGGAAGGAAAAAATTGATTGATTACACATTTATGTTCAAGGTGGTTTGGGCATTTCAAGTAGAAAGAGATAGATGATAGAGTCAGGGTAGCAAGTAGCAAAACAGACACAGGAAGATTAACAATAATTTAGAAGCAAGAATTTCGGATATAGGGAGTGGCCCTCTAAGTAAAGGAGAAAATGTCCTTATTAGAGCAAAATGACTGAAGTGTTTTCAGTGTGCTAAAATATCAGCAGCAAGAGATAGGAATGTAACGCCTTTTGATTGCAGATTCTAGACAGCTTTGACTATCAGCATTAAGTAGGCCTTGAATATTTTCTAGCTGTTACTTCTAATAATCACCAAAACATGTTGGTTGAAGTTAAAACTCATCACAGGCCCTGGGGAACAATGGTGCACACTTGGTATGCTGATATGTAACATCTCAACATTTAGAATAAGACATTCTTTTGCGTTGTTATTTTCCTTCCTATGCCAATCGGGCATGTGACTGTATAAATTAAATCCAGAGCTCTTTTCATTTCAATCCCTGTTATCAAGTCACTGATCTGGAGGATATCTCTGTTGAATTCTTCTGATGCATGCTTCTGCTTATTGCTGGTATTCCAAGCTGGTCCGACTTTCATATTAAGAGAAATGATACTTTTAGCAAATTCCAAAATTAAATTGCGCACTCATACTTTGTCTTCAGTTTTGATTAATTTATCAAAATATTTGTGTTTATATACAATCCTTTTTTTTATATATTTCAAATGTATATTGTATAGTTTAATCCTTCTCCCTGTGTATATCTCTATAATTTGGTTTTCGATGCGTGTTTGGCTAGAATTGCAGATTCAAGAAGAGAGTTGGATTCTAATAGATTAAATGCTGTTGTGAGAGCTCAAAGTAGCTTAGGAACCATGGAGGTTGATATCTCTCTGAGTCCAAGGGTAAATTCAGTGAAGCCTTCAAAGACAGTTGCTATCACTGACCAAGCTACATCTCTTGTACAAGCTGGAGTGCCTGTTATTCGCTTAGCTGCTGGGGAACCTGATTTTGATACCCCAGCTGTAATAGCAGAGGTAATAGTTGGGCTGTTGAAAGATGGTTCTTTATTTTGACCAAATTGTTCTAGATTGTGGGATTGCCTGTAACTATATTTGTCTTCTGTTGATGCTCTGTATACAATTATAGGCTGGGATTAATGCAATACGTGAGGGATACACCAGGTACACTCCAAATGCTGGTACATCAGAACTTCGCTCAGCTATTTGTTGTAAGCTGAAAGGTACTAGAGTCTGAGTGTGTTGTATTTCCTTTGGTTTATCTTCTATTTTTCTTCGTATCGAAAAAGTTTGTTTGATGACAGAGGAGAATGGGTTATCCTACACACCCGATCAGATATTGGTTAGTAATGGGGCAAAGCAGAGTATTCTTCAGGCAGTGCTTGCTGTTTGCTCCCCTGGAGATGAGGTAAGTTTCCTTCAAAAGAGAGACTATAGAATTTTAACTATTCAAAGTTCAATAAATTTTTTGTTCATTGAAGTTAAGCCTGAAAAATTCTTTAGGGCTCTAAAACACTTTAGTGTATTGATTGATACTAGTGGCATGACTCAATTCGAGGTGTTCCTCATTTATGGCCCTCTAAATTGTTGCAATCCAACTAGAACAGTGCCATTTAAAGTGTGATCTCAAGTTGCTGTCTCCTGAAGAATCTACAGACAATCATATGCCTGTCTTTCATCTCTTCAGTACTTCAAACTGCAGTAGCAGTAATAGCATTCTCCTCATCATAATTTCTGTGGGAGAATGAGATCTGCAGTCCTAAGGGCTTGGATTTTCATGGGAAAAAATGTACTCGATGTGTCTGTTTATAGCTTGGATTTCTTCAGAAGTTCACATCCTGCAAAATGTCAACTGAATTAGACTTTAATCAATACCTTTCCAGTGCATGCCCCTAGTTACAGAAGTAAGATATCAGTGGGGAAGACAGAAAGGTGATCATGTTAATAGGTATTTAAAGGATTTAAATTTTGTGAGGAATGTAGAGAAAAGATAATTTGTGTAGGAATAAGTGGGTGATTGCATGATTTAAGTCTTAAATAATTAGCTAACAAATCTAAACGTATTTATTTTGAAGATCGGTTTACTTACTGCTGTGCACTTGCCAGGTTTTAATTCCAGCTCCCTTTTGGGTGAGTTACCCAGAAATGGCAAGGTTGGCCGATGCAACCCCAGTGATTCTTCCAACTCAGATATCTGATAACTTTCTGTTAGATCCCAAACTTCTGGAGTCCAAACTAACTGAGAAGTCAAGGCTGCTGATTCTTTGCTCCCCATCCAATCCAACCGGATCTGTTTATCCGCGTAAGTTGCTTGAGGAGATTGCTGGGATCGTAGCAAGGCATCCTAGGCTTCTAGTAGGTCCTTTTTCTCAAAATCAGTAGTAGAGTCAAACCTAGCTAGATTCCAAATGTAATATTTTCTCCTTTTTCGTTTTAGGTTCTATCTGATGAAATATATGAGCACATTATTTACTCTCCGGCAACCCATACAAGCTTTGCAGCTTTGCATGGCATGTGGGAGAGGACTTTAACTGTTAATGGATTTTCAAAGGTATGGTCTTTTGATTGGATGAATTTACTGGGTGCAGGAGATTATCTTTTTGTCGTTTCCATTACTTGATTGCATGCTTCTGTTTAGGTAATCATAAGAAACAGTTTTTGGAGCTATTCTTGACTTATTCTGGATCAGAACAGGCTTTTGCAATGACTGGCTGGAGACTTGGATACCTTGCTGGTCCCAAACACTTTGTTTCTGCATGTAACAAGATCCAAAGCCAGGTACAGTGTTTAAGCCAAGAACATGATATTTAATGCTCGTCTCCTGCCACCTTTTAACTCTTGTCTGGGACCTCTCAATTGACTACTCAGTCATATAACGTTGTTAGGCAACAACTAATTCTCATTTAGTCCTAACACAATAATCAGACATGCGTCTCCATCACATATCTTTTGAAAGTATCTCCTTTTCAGGAATCAAAACCTATTACAGTTGCATTAAATTAAACTACCTTAATGTCTGAGATGTTTATGTGCATTTAGACAATTGAAGGCTTCTAGACTAATAAGAATTGACTACATAACTATCTACACCATTTGGGTAAAAGTATCTTCTTTTGAATGGATATCCTGAAGAGATGGATGTTCAGTATCTATAACAGCGTCACCTAGATAAGATTTAATTGGTGATGTTACACGATTGATTATTAATGGTGAGATCAGATGTTGCAAATCATATTTTGTGAGTTGTGAAGTGTAAAAGTCAGTATTGTTATGCTTCTGTCCTTCCTGCTATAAATAACAAGTAGTTTGATTCGGGTGCTTTGTTCTTGCAGTTTACTTCAGGTGCAAGCAGCATATCTCAAAAAGCAGCTGTTGCTGCTTTAGAAATGGGCTATGCTGGTGGAGAAGCAGTTGCGACTATGGTCAAAGCCTTCCGTGAACGGCGAGATTTTCTGGTTAAAGGTTTTCGGGAATTGGATGGTGTCAAAATTTCTGAGCCTCAGGTAACATCCTGGGCTTATTTTTTCTGGATTGCTTAATTGTCTGGTACAGTTGCCCCCCCCCCCTCTCTCTCTCTCTCTCTCTCTCTCTCAAATTGTCCTTGTCATTTTCAGGGAGCTTTCTATCTCTTCCTTGACTTCAGCTCTTATTACGGAGCAGAGATTGATGGCTTTGGCAAAATCGAT
Organism: Coffea arabica; assembly: GCF_036785885.1. Classification (NCBI taxonomy): domain Eukaryota; kingdom Viridiplantae; phylum Streptophyta; class Magnoliopsida; order Gentianales; family Rubiaceae; genus Coffea; species Coffea arabica. The sequence goes on along the minus strand of NC_092323.1, from coordinate 13,871,851 downwards.
GGTTCAGAATCGTTGTGCCGTTATTTACTGGACAAAGCTCAAGTAAGACATCATGTTCTCCTTATGAATCTTTCAAACAAACATTTTTTTGACACAGCAGGTTAGGTATAGTGATAAACTGATGATATTGGAGTCTACCTCTTATAGGGGATTCGATTCTTGCCATAAAATGGAGTTAAATCATTGTAGTTTTTGGGGATGGCTTTTAGGGAAATGCCAAGAACTTATACATCATACATGTTTAAGAAACCATCTAGCAATAATTTTTATAAGTATATTCACAACGTTCCCTTCTTGTTACCCACATGCTTGGTGCAGTGGAGGGGAATGGCAAGAGAGAGTATACATGTATAAATCTATAATTTCATCTTATCTTTTCGCTGCTTATTCCTTATTTAAACTTTTTATGTCCAAATGAGGTTGATTGGCGATTTAACTTTTCTAGTTTCAGAAATTGTGGTTTAAAGTCGTTGAAGTTTCCCACCTTACCAAACAAGAGGAAGTGAAACATTTTCATACACTCTTACTTTGTTGCTCTCATCAGCCAACCGATCTTATTTTTCAAACAGCACCGAAAAATTGATGAATCAACTTGACAGATTTCGACAAAATTGCTAACTATTACTCTAAGCTGGAGTAACCCTTTTTATATGACACTGAACTACTGAAGGTAACCTCTGTACTTATTGCCATTAACGCCTTTTCATTCTCAGGTTGCTCTTGTTCCTGGAGATGCATTCGGAGACGACACCTGCATTCGCATCTCATATGCAGCATCTCTTTCCACTCTGCAGGCTGCATTTGAGAGGATCAAGAAAGCACTAGTAACTCGCAGGCCTCCTGTACCTGTTTAAATCTATATTGCCAATCATATATCCTGAAACACAATATCTGTGTGATCAGAATTTGTATGTTGCTGTAAGTAGACCTCTGTAAGAATAATTTTTCTGAACCTCTTGTAATTTTTCCACCCAGCTTTATTTGGTTTAGTGTAACAGAAACAATTTGTATTTGACTGGACCTTTTCATATCCTTTAAATGGTCTTTGTACGCTGCCTAAATTATGATAAATTAAAAGCTGATTCTTTCCCCCTTGCTTTTAGCTTTTGCAAGTCATGAAGTAGCTTTTTATTTTGTCTGTTTGATGAAAGATCTAACATGTGTATGGGGAACTGTATGTTTTATGTACCAAAACAATGTTTTTTTTTTTTAAAAATTTTCTTTTCTTGAGAGAAGATCTTAATTTGTAAGATATATAATTTCCAATTTATTAGTTTAGATGCAACAAAGATTATGGATATCAGGAACAGGTTACAAACAGTTGCCATTTTCAATCGTTTTGGGACAATGTATAAAAAAAAAAAAAAAAAAGCAGAAGTCTTAAATTTCGATTACTATTTAGCAGAGTGGTACACCATGTAGGAATTCGCATGCCATAATAAATCACATCTACAATTTTGCCAAAAAAGATAACGAGAAACAATTTTTAAAACTCCTCTGGATGGAGCAATGGTTCGTTTGTGCTCCTTAGTCTTGATTTTTGCCCAAGTGTTTCAATTTTTTTTTCTTTATTTGAGACAAATCTCAATTCATCTTGAATATTTGCTATTATGTGCATAGCATGTTTGAAAGGATTTTTTTTTAACGGATGTCTAGTGGTAACTCGTTAATATATTTAATTTACATCAAGCTCTCACATTTATTTTCCTCCTTGAATGTAAATACATTTTTCAAACTAATAGCATTCTTGTCGAGTGCAGGTTTTGGGTTCAAGACGTCTCGCTTACAGAAATAATAAAAATAAAAACAAAAATATTCTTCTCGAAAAACATACTATCTTAACAAGTGTTCATTCTAATTGGCAATTGTGACCGGTATATTAATCTTGTAAAGGAAGTCAAATTAAAAAAAGTGAATAAATACAATAGAAGACGATAAACATGAGTCCATTTAAAATTTTAAATAGCTTAGTCATTTATAGAAAACATCATTTATATAGGGTGTTAATTTAAACTTGAATTTTGTATGTACTTATAACTACAGACCATTTATAGCGGTTAAATTTCTCAGGAATCTAGTCCTAATTGATATAAATTTATGAATTTTTCTCATAAGTGTCCCTTAAATACACCTAAGTCACACCCTCCTCACTATGTTAATACACCCAGAGATATTGCAGTTTAATTAATTAAAGCTTGAAAAAAAAAATTAATTAAGTTTGCTGCTGGAATGTAGCAGTTTTATTTAACCTCTCTCTTTCTTTTTCTTGTGTGAGCTTGGAAAAAAAAGACTGCACCCTTAATTTCTTCACGACATGAAATCGTTAAATGTTTCGAAAGTTTTTAATTTAATCGACTTATAAAATCTGTAATCCGCTTCTAAGTACAAATATTGATCCGGGTTATTCAAAAAATATTTTTTTTTGTCAAAATAGTACTATTGGGATTATTCAATCCCCTTTGCAACTTTGTTACTTTTACACGTGTTGAACGATTATTTTTAGGAAATTTTTTGATAATTATAATTTTATTTTATTAATTTCCTAAACAATGTATATGCAGGATAAAAGTAAGTTGGATAATAATGTGTTTAAAGTTTATAAGAAAACAAAACAAGTTTCCTAGAACATATAATCAATTAACAAAAGTTAAAAAAAAAAAAAATAGTTTGCTTTTGAATTTAATTTGGATTAAAGAAAATTTAAGGATGACCACTTTAGTTTTGACAGGTCAGAATGAATTAACGTGTCCGGTTTTGCCATGTCTGCATGCGTGTCCCACATCGGTGGTATTGGTATTTGCTCTACACAAACGTAAGACATCAGCCACTGACTTTCTTGCAAGACTTTGCTTTCTTTGGAATGTACCTGCGTACAATTTTTCATTTTCTCAACAGGATTTCCAATCCCTGAATCCTCTTCCAGCCGAAGGCAAATGTCTGTACAGCCATGCAATTGCTTCCCAGTTCTTGATTTCTGTTTGTAACTGGATTTACATAACAGTACCTAAGCCTCGTTGCTTTACCTAGGATTGGGGGGACTAGGAGTCCAGGACTTGATCATCATCAAGAAGCTAAGGACGCCTTTGTCCAAAATCCAAACTTAACAATTTACTTGAACTACAAGACAATCTACCTAGCTTAATTTGTCAGGAATATTCTTCTTCATTCCCATGCTTTTGCATGGTTGCCTCAAGTATATATAACATAGAAGGATGATCTCATGTCATTTCTATTGAATTCGATAAGTTGCAAACAGGAAGAATAAGGAGTTAGTTATAGGCAGCTAGAAATGGCAATTTCCAAGTTTAGTGGCGAAAGAGTATCAGAGATTGTTTTCTTTGATTTAGAAACGAATGTTCCTAACAAGGCAGGACAGAGGTTTCGGGTATTGGAGTTTGGTGCTATTGTTGTTTGTCCAAGGAAACTGATTGAGCTCGAGAGCTATTGCACCCTCATTAGGCCAGGGGACTTGTCTGCTGTTGCAGAAAGGTCTGGCCGATCTGATGGGATAACCCGCGAAGCTGTTGTAAATGCACCTTCATTTGAAGAAGTTGCAGATAAGATATTCAGCATTCTTGATGGCAGGATTTGGGCAGGACATAATATTCAGAGGTTTGATTGTGTTCGCATAAAAGAGGCTTTTGCTGAGATTGGCAGGCCTGCTCCTGTCCCTGTTGGGATTATAGATTCATTGAGAGTATTGACAGAGAAGTTTGGCAGAAGAGCTGGGAATATGAAGGTACTTTTCACATTTCAAAGCAATAGTCCTTGCTATTCATCAAATCCTTACAACATGTTCTGCTGATGTATGCTTCATTGCATGTCATATTTTTCATTCCTTGATCACAATAAGGAGATTGCCATGCTTGATGATATTAACCATTTTAGTTATAACATCTTTGACTTTGATGACAACCCTGGAAATCCGGTTTATGTTTTTCCTTCAGATGGCAACATTGGCAACTTATTTTGGCCTTGGACAGCAAAAGCACAGGTAAGTGCATACTTTCTGCAACCAGAACCACAAGACAATATATGATTTATCTGGAAATGAACTCATAGCGCAAAGTTCAACATTTTGTATGTTTCAAATTCCAGAAGCCTAGATGATGTTCGGATGAATTTGGAAGTCCTTAAGCATTGTGCAACAGTCCTGTTCCTGGTATACATCATTAACTTCTCGATTGTTCTCTTGCCTGATAATCAGAAGAATCATATAAGTGATTACTTACTGCCTAAAAATTATCCAACTTTCCCAGGAATCAACCCTCCCAAATGTTCTGCAAGGAAAATGGAACAACAATTCCAGTATGACAACACGAAGCAGGAGTCTCCTGGTATACGCATTACATACACCAACTTTTATTCCATCCACTTTGTCCTTGATTATCGAGGTTCTTATGTAGTTACACTTCAGGAGTCGAGTTTTCCAAATGCAATGGATGACAAACGGTATAATTCTTTCACAATGACATTAAGAAGCAATAGAGGAAATTTTCCATATGGAGAAAGCAGCAGGAAATCTCCACCACCATCTGTAGGATGTCATAGAGTAGTTCCATATACAACAGGAAGTCTTGGAAAGGTTAGACTGAAGTTTTTATCCTATAAATCTTGCCTTAGTTATCCTTCATGCAATATCGCTGATTGAAAGCTCTACCTAGATGACAGTAAGAGTGGGGAATCTGTTGTGCAAAGCGCAAAGCAAGCCTCTCAGTGTTCTCCTAAGGCACTCTCATTCCCTGCTGCGATGAGATGATGGAGCTGGTTCACGTCATTTGCATATGTTTGCATCTCCCGATGTCAAAGTACTATCTCTGTCTGTCTGTCAAAGGCCAACGAGATCAGAGACGGAGGACAATCCTTCTGCAGTGTTCCTCATGCCAATTGATTCACATGGCCACGAAATATTAATTCTCCAAAGAATCAAATGGAAGCTCAGATACAATAAGCAGATTCTCTACCACAGAACAAAGGCTGCACGACAGAAATTTGATTCTTACATTCTTTGATTCTTTTATTAACTGATTTGCTGATTAGTGATTTTACTCATTTACCAACTGTATATACACGTTACAATAAGTTGGTTATCTGGTTTTCAGATTTGGGAAGCTACTTGTCATCAAACTGTACAAAGTTGTGTATACATCTTAAATCTAGAATGATAAGTTCATATGGTATTCTTTTGCATTATCATCTTCTCACCTGTCGATTTTAGAGCACTGATGTACCCGAAAACATGAAAAATGTGCAAGTAAATACATTAGTAAACAACATTCTAGCGCATCAAGCTTTAGCACACTTCTCAATTTGAATTGGTATAATGAGCAATGTAAATGATCATCTGTTTCATGAGTAGACAGAAAGAGAACCAGAAGAAAACATCATCAAAAAGTCGTACAATGGAATTGGCAGATCTAATTAGCTACTCATAGAAGACAGACCTCGGCAGGCAATTTTTGCAGCACACCAAGCATGATATATTACAACTACATGAATTTCACAGCTTTCATGCTTAAGTTTCTTACAGAATATCACCACCATCACAAGCCATAGCATTCTTCTTCCCTTGTCCTAGTTGGTAAGGAAAGAAGCAAGTATTTACATTTATTATACATCCCATTATATTTATACGATATTTTTGGGACAGACAACACAACTCCAACTTGTTTATTAGGCCATTTTAGCAGTAATACACACATCAATTGCTTCTCCAACAGTTAAAAAGACCCTCCTTCCAATGCTGTTCACAAAGTTGGCCAGCCTTAGCTTGTGAATGACTTGCCACCTTGGATTGGTCACAGCAAACTGCAAACAATTTATGAGACAAAGAAAAAATGAGAATCTGGTCTTATTGTCCCCTGGAAATTAGACAAAAGATATCGATTACTTCTATCCCCTCTGATGCTAGGCTGTTATGCAATTCCTTCAGAGAAGCAAGCCCCGTAGTGTCAATGTTCATCAAATCTATCACCAGTAGGAGTTAAAAGGAAAAGAAAAAAAAATCAGCAATCTTCTTGAAGAAAAGGGCTGAATTGTTATGAATCTAGAAGGCAAGCCAGAAAACTTAAATGCAATTGAAATATTTAAATCTCTCTTGTATCGAAATGTTGAGATACGCCAACTTTTCCTACAGATTTTATTAGATTGCATTTGACATCAGAATAATTTAGTTAGTAGAAGAATAAGTCTTGTTAGGATATTTGTTAACCAAAAATAATCATATTGATTTGTTAACAAATATTTTAGGTATCATTTGTTAGGTAGAAGATCATGTTATCAAGTAGTTTTTTGTTGAGATTTTTTAAAGAATTGTTAGCTGAAATTGTGTGTGTTTGTTTCTTTGTAAACATTATAAATAGTGAGTTGATGAATGAATAATATAAGCTCATTTTCCACCGTCATACAAGTTTCTTATAAGCCATTTTTGCAACACTAAGGTGTTGTTACCAAGTTTATACCCCAAAAAATCAACACGAAAGCAAGCCTTGTTGAGTTTATCAAATGCTATAGATTCCTCAGCTATTCCTCCACATCTAGCTTGCTATTTATCTGAAATCCATTGGCATAAACAAAGATTCTTCTGTTGTAAAAGAACTTACTTGACATGTCAAATACTATTAATTGGGTCTTTCCTTTGGCATTGCCTTTATCACCCACCTCCTGCTTTCCAGTTGCCAGTTGCAGTATCCTTTGCCAAATTCAGAGAGAAAAAAAATGGATGACTTTACCCTTGAACATATATGGCAATGAATATGTGCTGATGTTCACTTGAGTTTATGCAGTACCGTTCTTTGATGCAATTAGAGTTTGCAAAGCAGAGCAAGGCACACTTGAGTCTGGTAACAAGAATTCCAGGGATCTCAACAGCCATCGGATATTGATTTACATCCACAAATATATCAGTTCCAGGAATCCTCCCGAGAGTTTCTGTCCCTGGCTGGATGGAACTCAGTATTACTGTTACAAATGACACCCCTACCTGAATAACAAACTTAGATAATTAGAACATCATCATTTCATAATCTACACATCAACTGATTAACTTAAAGAATTAGCTGCAGTATAGGATCAAGTAAGTATTCTTAAGTCACTTTTCCCTGCTTGCCTCCTGTTCGAGTGCTCATGGATGAGTTCTGGGAAAATTCCTTTTCAACCATCAGTATTAACAGCAGATTCAAGTGGGCATATAGTCATTTTAAATTTAGCGTGACTTTGACACATAACAAGCTACTGAAAGCAACTTAAAGCCGGTCATAAATTTGTAGAAGTATTAGAGCATTAATTCTATAGTATAAATGCCATAAATGTAGTAAAAAATTTGTAGTGTCTGCATGCCTTTAGGAGTCTCACACTGATTGAAGTATTATGGAAGCCCTCTTAGAAAAATGGTGTTTAGCTACACTATATCTGCAGGCAGATTTTTGTTCTTTGAAATGATGGATGAATTTTTCTTTTCCTCTGCATCTTTCTGTCGACACATTGTACAAAATTTCAGTTCAAAATTATGGTATAGCAACAATATTATTCCTAAAAACCAGCATTTTTCTTGGTAAAAAACATTAGACAGTTTTCTGTTCAAGAAAAGATTTGGTGAACATCATTTATGATAATAATGCAACTCAGGTTTCGTAGCATTATCAGGGACCATATAGAGTTTAAAAGTCAAAGATAACAAGTTTGGGTGGAGGATTCAACGAACACAAGCTTCAACTGTGTTATTGAAAGTAGGCACAAAGTTAGGGATGAAAGGTAAATGTAAAACTCATGTGAAAATCCAGGATCACAGGAGTTGAAATTCCAAAATTTTCCTTTGAGAAGTTGATTTTTACCCTTGGCATCCAACGCCCCAACAAGCAGACAACACATACCAGGTGTAACACAATGAATAGCTAAAGCTCAGATCAAAATTTTGTAAGTAACAAGGATTTCAAAAGTGTTACCGCAACTAGTAGGCCGATCTCGACAGATGCAAACAACACTCCAAGAAATGCTCCAATGCAAGCAAGGAAGTCTAGCTTATCAACTTTCCATATGTTGTAAGCCTCATTTAGGTCAATCAGTCCTGGCAAAGCTGAAAGAATAATTGAAGCAAGGATTGCAATCGGAGTGTAGAACAAGAGTCGTGTGAACAATTCCAGTGATATGATAACTGTCACAGCCATTACAATGTTTGACACCACAGTTTCACAGCCAGCACTAAAGTTAACAGCAGTCCTTGAGAATGAACCTGCATGGAGGTTTTAGGAAACTGAATATTGGGCAACATGTCTTGAAGAAACTCATACAGGTGGTTGTTTGCAAGAGACAAGCAAACTACCAGGAAAGTATTGGATAAAAATATCTGGTCTAGATGTGTAAAGACAATCCTTGAAGTTGAGTTCGTAAGACAATATGTCAGGTTAAACCCAAAAAAAAGGGCAAATTATATTTTATCCCCCTATGGTTTAGTATTTTTTTTTTGTACATAACCCCTCTATGGTTTCAAAATTTATACATAACCGTCTCATGATTTGGATTAAAATCTCAAAATGGTGGAAATAATCATTCGTAACAGAACCTTTGAAAATATCGAAATTACCCTTGTTTAAAAATTAAAATGTCTGAAGTGACCAAAATATATAAACATTATATATATGACGCACTAACCTCGTATAGTTTTATATTTTACCATATAACCTCCTTATAGTTTAATACTTTACCATATAATTCCCTTATAATTTTTAAAATAAACACATAACACCCCTGTGGTAAATAAATGATTTTCAACTTTACGTAGGAGTATTTTTCACATTTTAGATGACTCGGTTATGGATTATAAATTTCATTACTTTGACATTTTAATTTAAACTATGAGGGAGTTATGTATAGTTTTTAAAACTATAAGAGAGTTATGTACAAAAACACTAAATCACAGGAAGTAAAGTGTAATTTACCCAAAAAATTAAAAAGGCCTACAATTTGACTAAATTTGGATTATGGTTTAAATTTCTCACTTTTAAAAATATACCTGGTCTTGCAAAAGGCAACTATTCATTCCGTGTTTCCACCTTTTTACGATTAAATTAGAGAAAAAAAAAAACTTAGACAATTTTTTTACCTCACTTGGAAGGTAGTTGGTTTTGTGACTTTTAGATTGGTACATGCAAAAACAAGGGAAAGGTGTAGGACTATTAACCAAGAAGGGAAAGGTCACCTGTTGCAACATAGCAAGAAGTTAGTGATCCCGCAACATTCATGACTCCCATTGCCACCATTTCTTTGTTTCCATCAAGGTGGTATCCTCTCACTGATGCAAACGATCGTCCAACGGCAATGGCTTCCTGAAGTTTGACATTGTACATCATTGTAAAACTATAGAACGTAAGAATAAGCTATTCAATACTCAGAGTTGTTATCAAGAAGTGCACCGCAAGTGCAACAACTGCGACAATAAGCCCAATTTTGGCAGCTTCAGCAGTATGTGGTCCGTTCAACTGTAACTGGTGAACAGAAATAGGGTTCAACCCAGATTTGATATGCTTCACTATCTTGACTCCATGCTTATCAGCTCTTGTTAGGAAGACAATGAGTGTTGATAAAACGACAGATGTGAGAGGTGCAATGGTTGATAACCAGAAAAGCTTCTGCTTTTTTCGACCCTGAATTTACAGCACAAGTGGAATTTTGGGGATTATGTTCATATGCACAATAATTGATATAGAAAGATAAATAGAGGTGTACTTTAACTAGAATAGAACTACTGTTTGCAATATGTTACTTGCCAGAAATCTGGTTGTTAGGATGAAGCTGAGAAATGAACAACCAAGTATGAAGTTCAGAGGATTCCACTGCCAGAAAATATGCAGCAGTTAAGTAGCTTCCTCGTATATATTATAAGCCAAGGAATATCTTCTACGAATCAGGATAAGAAAGCATAGGAAGAAAAAAGTTACAGAATCATGGACTGATCTCCAAACAGCTGCAAGGACAGAGATAATATCAGTTTTGTTTGTAAATTTAGTAGTTCCAAGCAGTCCCTTCAGTTGCTGAAGGCCAATCATGATAGCTGCACCAGCCATGAACCCAACTATGGCAGCATGGGATAGAAGATCAACCAGAAATCCCAACCTATAATATGAATCCACATCCTAAGTGTAAGTTCGTGATGTCTTCAAGGATGTTTCCAACTCACAAGAATTTGATTTACCTGAATGCTCCAAAGGCAGCTTGAAAGATACCAGCAAAAAGGGTTACAGTGATCACCAGCCCCGTATACGCAACAGGATTTGCTACAGGATCTTCTATCTTCTGAATCATGGCTGACAAAAGCAGTGAAACTACAGCAACAGGTCCAATTGCAATCTCTCTTGAAGTTCCCAGTATAGCATACAAAAATGGTGGAACAACACTAGTGTCTGAAGTTAAACAGAAATTGTTGTAGTTTAGTGCTCCAAAATTAAATTACAACTCTGGAAGATCAATAGAGTATATGAGAATGCAAACTTACAGAGACCATACTGAGGATCAAGCTTGGCTAGAGTTGCATATCCAATGCTCTAAATGAAGTTTAAGGACAAACATAAGAGTAAGTACAGTAACCAATATTGTCCCTAATGTTGGCAATGATACAAAGCATTAATGGCATCCTTAACTTATACTCACTTGAGGAATGCAGAGGCTTGCAAGAGTCAAACCAGCCAATAAATCCTTCCTGAACATTTTGATGTTGTAGGCTTTGCCCCAAGAAAGGATAGGAAATAGATTTCCCAAAGATTTGGACACTTGATGCTCCCTGAGATGTTGAAATTTGTTCTTGAGAGGAAAGATAGTTTCGGTAATGCCATTCTGCAGCTTACACCATAGACCTGGTGGTTCTGGTGCATTCAGCACCCACTGAAACCTCTCAGGCAGCTTATCATCAGCCACCATTATAGAGGTTTCTTGGGCAGAAGGAACTGTAGTTGTTTGAAGAGTTTGGGGGAACTGAGAGAGATCCTCTGCAGCTCTTGCCACTGCTTCAGCAGCAATATTTTCATGTGCTTCTGAGAACTGGAAGTTCCCTCTCTCGTTCAAGGAAGTTGACGGCATGATAGTTGTTTGAAGTGTTTGGGAGAGCTCAAAGGGCTGTTTCCTCCATGAACCCCACAATCAGAAAGTATAGTAGAGCCTCAACAGTGCATGCAAAACTGAATAAGCTGAAACAATGACTATGAACTAGTTGAAGACATTTTTTTTCAACAAGTAGATCTTGTGATAAAGATTATGAGAAGACGAACTTTATTGGACCCACTGGTGCATATTATTGCATACAAAGCTCCCTTCTACCAATCCCCTCACCGAACGTTGCTTAAAAACTTTAGTTCTTTAGGGTATTCACTGTTGCAGAAGACAATTTTCAAATTTCAGCAGAAAAATTTGTTCTCGTCTACTCAACATTTTCTAAAGCATATACACTACCACCTACAATCATTGCCAAAACTTGGACCGGCAAGGCACTGTACCATTTTAACTGCCTGTATTGTGTGGATTCTCCAGGTTACACAAGTGGAATACATCTTTCTGCGGAAGTGATTAATTAAACACCCTGAAAGTGACATTCCTTTAATGACACAGTAGCAAGGCATGAACAACTTAATAAAGTTTATCTACCAGTTCATATATGCATATTGTATTCTCCACTAAGTACCTCAGCAACAGTTTGCAGAATTTCTATTGGAGCTTTGTTCATCTTACTAAATTATTAGCGTACCATTTTTTTGGTTATGTGTAGTGTGCTTAAAAGGAGCACTATTAATTCATTTTCAAGCATTCAATTTGTGGATAATTGATTTGACAGAAATAAAAAATGAAAGTACTTCATCTGAATTCCCATCAGTTCTTCAGGAAAATTCTGTCAGGTCAACTGCTAGAAGCATATGGAAATGATTGCAACCAGAATTCTCGTTTCCTTGATGTTCGGCTCATAATGTCCACAGCCAATGGCGGGCATTTGTGTCGGGTTGAAAATGATAGGAAATACCAAAGAATAAAGATATCCCACCTTTCCCTGAGTGATGAATAGTTTGGCCTGTCACTCATGTTTTGTTGATCTAGCCATCTTTCAGTCCCCATACATTCTCAACCAGTTAACTTGCCCATATTTTTAGTCTCAATTCGATCCCTAAACACTCCTTTTGAAGAGTGAATTTTCAACCGTTTATGGTTGAGCACGATCTGATCTTAATAAAGAATTGAGTGCAAAGTTCCATCTAAACAAAAAGTCTTGCTGTCAATCTGTAAAGCAACTACTGCTCTAGTTAGTCGCAGCATAAAGACAGAATGATGCAGCGGAGATGTTCAAGTAAATTTTCATTTGCTACTACAACCCACCCCCACCCCCCCGGCCCATAAAAAGTTACAATGCCACTCAAAAATCTCGATATTGTTATTGACTTTCTCTAGCTCCCTGTGTCAAAATGTGGGACTTTGTGCTATTGCTGCCTATTAATTATTTTCACTACTTCCCAGCATCATCATTAGGGAATTTGTGCTCTTGCTACCATGCTTGGAGATGGTAGTCGTTCATCAGGTTCCTTCTCAAAAATGGAACCTAATCTTCATCAACCGTCACTCCTGCGGTAGGCCATTTTCCTATACAGAAAGTTGATAGGGCAAAATTTAAAATTTTGTGTTTCTAGCACAATGATCGTCCCATCTATCGAGTTATTATGAATCATTACAGTAACATCAAAGCCTTGATTAGGGTAATAAGTTACTCCCCTAGATCAAGGGGTAGCTTAGAATTGTTACCATTGCCATAAACATTGGAGATGTCGCCAAATTCAGGTTTTGCTACTAATCTTGAATCTAAAATTGATTAGAGAACTTAGACCTCATTAACATTAAAAAGTTGGAAATCCTATGATTCCATTAGTTAAAGAAAAGTTTATAGGATATTGTCCGAATGTAGATTCTGCAGTGCCTAGCAAGTGGATGAGACCAAGGAGAGCCATTGAATTAGCGTAATCGTAATATCCATTAGTGGAAGCATCTTACCAAGCTATCCAGATGCAAATTCAAAACCCTGGTTCAAATACAGCTAATGATTTATTCTTATCCTATTTTATTTGGTCACCTTTTCAACTTCGTTTCCCCTTAATCTTTCAAACAGGACAGAAAAAGAAGACATATTTCCTTGCGCTTTATAATGATTAATGATTAGAACTTAGAAGTAACCAATCTTATCCACCTAGCCAAGCCCGTTCTGCCCGTCTCTGTTTGGCAGAAATTATTGTTGTAAGCATATTCCCCAAATACAAAAAAAATTAAAGGCACCATATCTGCATGGATTTCCCTTCTTGTTTTTTCAGAAAAAAAAAATTCACGTTTGTACCAAAAGAAGGAAATAGAAATATTCATTTCACGAGAGTAATTGATGTTGAGTCTGCTTATTTTCTTGCTAACAGCCTCCAGAAGCTCTTCAAGATGTTTATCCACTGGCCCTTCAAGGTTTACTTTCGCTGTTTTTCTGATAGACTTTTTAACTCCGGGATTCTCCATCAAACTTATTTGCAATTTTTCCTCAAAGAAAACTTATTCTGTCTTTGACATTGCAAATTTTTAGCCCTACAACACATTGTTAGCAAACAATTTTTTGACAGCAAATGCAAGGCTTTCCTCCTGTTTTCTCCTTTTCAAGTGTTTGATCAACAAGCATTATGCTCTCAAATTCACAAAAGCCTTGCCAAATTGGAGTTGGCCAACCCAAAAAACGGGGAAAAAAAGAAGTTCATGGATAGATTTTGTTCGCAACGGATCTTCTGTCCCACACTATGTGCTACTCTTTGTCCCACTTTTTATTATATTGCTATTTCTCTAACATAAATATCACGTTTTTGTTTTCTTTAACAAAATCCAAAGTTGGAGTGATCGAACACTACTTCTTGGTTCGTGATGAAATCCCATCAACAGCTAACATCGTATCATAAAATGACATTCTTCTTAATCTACCAGGGATTCTCGAACTGTTACTGATAACGTGTGCAAAGTGCAGGATTTATACAAATCATTCGGTTCCAATCTGCACTATGGATCATTCAGCAGTTATCTTCCTTAAACCACTTTTTGGTGGTGGATGGTTATCAATTGAACATGTATATCTCGACCAGTCAATTAATACACTGTTTTGATCAACTTGGCAATTGGCATAAATCATAATCCCACGTTGAACTCGGGAAGAAAATCAATATGGATAACGAATCGACCTAAAATAAAAAGGCCAAGAGTTATCCTTTGATCCACTTGGATATTATCAACAATGGAAACGTGTTCAAAACACATAATCTCGAGTCTGCTACATGTATATAGGCGAAATCAACCAATTCTTGATGATCAATCCCACCAAAAAAATCTTTAAAAAAAAAAAAAAAAAAACTCTCTAGCAAGTCAAACGGAGAGAGAGGAAGAAGGTTTTGAATCCCAACAAAAGATCTCAAAACAAAAAGGCAAAAACACGGAGAAGACTGGATAATTTTTATATGCCATAAAGCTTTCAAGCACTGTACAACTTTGCCAACATTACACCACCATCACATATAATAGGTAAATGATAAAAAAATAATCCACACCATCATCCCCACACCAACCCACAAAAAAGAGGGTAACAAGAAACAAACATCACAAATTAGGCTTAGTTTCTACTTACACAAGTTACCAAATGAAAAAGATATAAGTGAAGAGAAAGATGATGATCATTTATTATCATGGGATGATTTGATGGGCTTGGAAGCATCATGCTCTTCTTGTATTATAATCATGCCATGTTGCTTCTTCCATTTCTCAATCTCCTTCGCTAATAACCCCTTTCCTTCACCTTCTTCATTATAGCTTTCCCTCTTAACAAAAATCTTTGCTTTCTTGAATGTGTAAGGCACATTAAAGCACATCTTCTCTTCTAAAATGGCCTCACTTGATCGTACTAGCAAATGATTGCATCTTCTTATAAATAATGAGCCTTATCTGTTGTTTTTGTGAGCGGTAACATCAAGAAATTTTAGATGATCATATTAGTTTTTTAATCATTAGCTTACAATTTTATCATCAACTCCTTGGCGGGTTGGTTCCAATTGCTTGTAAAATACTATTTGTGCAATTGTTTCTAGTGCTTCAGTTACTTACGTATGTCGAAGTTCATATTTCTTTCTTTTTCGTTTTTGGTTTGTCACCCTTGGACGGATTATTAGAAATCGGGACCATTTCACTGCCTTTTCCATGTTTTTATTTTTCCTCAATCCACCGTTGCGAAGCATAATTAAAAGGGTTAATAACACTTTGCCCCCCTGGACTTACACGGTAGTCACACTTTCCCCCCCCCCCCAACCTTCAACTTTAAATATATGCACTTTATCCCCCATGAAAACTAGTCAGAGTTAAAAATACAAAAAAATTAAGCACAATGACATTATGGTCCATTTATTCATGAAATTATCTATAACTTAGTATTATTTCCTTTCATTGCTAAAAAGTATATGTCTTCTCTATTATACCAACTATACAACAATGTCAAACTCAAAAAAGCTAAATAAAGTTTAAATATATTCTATATCCTTATATTTTTTTCTATCAATAAGCATTCACTTTTATATATGCGTTTTTCAATTTATTATAATTGAAGTCAAACAAAAAAGAATAAATAACACAATACTAAAATAAACATAGATGCTGAATTTCTTTTCAGAAAAGAGGTAATACTAAACTTGTTTTTTGTTTCAAAAAGTAGTTTTTTTATTATTTTAGTTTATGTGAACTTTTAAGCTAATACTATTGTCACTTTATGTTGATGTATTTATAATTTACTATTATTGCATTTTCTTCTCAAAAAATAAAATTTGATTTAATCTCCATTTTCTTTCTCTAAGTTTAAAAATGAGGCATATCAACCATTTTTAGCAATTTTGATTAAGAACTTCATATTAGACTAATTTGATAAACAAAAAAATGACAATGATATTTGTCTAAAATTTTAAATAAATTAAAATGATAAAAAATTACTTTAAAAATGAGTTTGTGTATTACTTTTTTTTTAATTTTGGAAATTGTATTTACTTTTAGTATTGTGTTATTTATTAGTTTTGCTTCACTTAAAGTCTAATAAATTGAACAAAACATATATAGAAGTAAAAATTAATCCAACAAGAAAAATTTCAAGGATATAAACTAAGGATTAATATTCTATACACTGACAATGTATATACTTTCACTACTAGATGTATGACACATAAACCAAATTTGAATTTAAAACCTAAATTTTGCATATCTGTCGTGCATCCAACCATGATAGTGTATACAATGTTAGTATATATAAGATTTACTCATAAACTAAATGTTAATTTTCTTTAACTTTTTTTACTTTGATATTTTGTATAATTGATACGATAGAGAAGATATAAATCTTTTAGCAATGAAAAGAAATGATATTGATTATAGATAATTTCACGAATAAAAGGGCAATAAAGTCATTACACTCAGTTTTTTTGTGTTTCTAATTTTGACTAGTCTTCATGGGGGTTACGTGTATCTATGTAACTTTTGAGGAGGGTAAAATGTAGCCACTCCCTAAGTTTAGGAGGGCAAAGTGTTATTAATCCTAATTAAAAACCAAAATACAGAAACATAGAAGTTCCGAAATACAAGGCAAAAATGTTTCCTGCTAGGCTTCCACTTTGAACCGTTTTTTTTTTTTTTGGGGATACGTAGGAGAGGCAATGCCTCTTATACAGGGAGTAATCTTGGGGTAACTACCCCGATTATATCTGCACCTATAAGTTCTTTGAGCTTTCCTGGAGGAAATCCAATTTCTCCCTGGTTTCTTTGGCTCCTGGCTGCCTCTTTTGCTAACCAATTCGCACATTTGTTTCCTTCTCTCCACACATTTTTTAAGCTATATGACCATTCCTTACTTTTAGCACTCTGATTTGCTGCACAACATTATAGTATGGTGAGGTTTCTTCTACTTCCTCAATCATTTTCATCCCTACCTTGGAGTCTAAGTCAATTATCACTTTCCTGTAGCCATTCTCACAAACCAGCTGTAAACCTTTAAGGATTGCACACAATTCTGCTTGAATATTGGTTACTGCCCCTAACCCCACTGAGAAGCCCCCTAGCCAAAGGCCTACTTTATCTCTGACAATTCCTCCCATTCTATCCTTCCCTGGGTTGCCTGCTGATGCCCCATCATTCACTTTCACAAGCTCCTCTGGGGTGGCCTCCATTTAATAAGATATTCTTGTTTAAGTTTCTTGCCAACTCCACTTATGAAGTTTCTTGCCTCCACTTTTCCGCCTTGAACTTTTGCCAACTGAAGACTAGGGCTATGAACGGGATAGCTCCAAAGTTCTTCTAAGGCACACTTGGAATTGAAAAAACAATCTGTGGCTTCCAAAAGAAAAACGGATAACTAGCTTTTACTTGCTTAAATAAAAAAATAGAATATATATAAATAGTATCTTATATATATATATATAGCAATTTCTCAAACAAAGCTTTTAATCTATCTACTCACCATTGTCCAATAATCAAGTCTATTGCCATGTAATAGTAAATTAGAGAATTCGACTTTCTAGACTGCTTAGGCCTTCTATGTCCGTCAAGACTATTTATAAAAAATTTTCTGATAAGTTCAATTCACATGTGATGAAAATAACTAGATTTCCATTTTTTCTTTCTTTTTTTTGTTTGGTGATAAACTAGGAGCTCTAAAGTTTCTCTCACTAAGCTTGTGTCAAAATGCAGGCTGTATTTGTGAAAGAATTTGACAAATCTTAGAAGTGATATTTAATTTTTCCGTCTATCATTGTCTCCTTGATGTTTTATTTCTGTTTGTTGGTAGTATATTTTGTTTGGATTTGTGATTGGAGCTTTTGATCAATAATCGGCCTAATAAATTATGAACTCAAGTTTTTTTTAAAAACTCTCCCACCCCTCTCCACACCTTCCAACACCTAATCTCGGTGATGTTCTAAGTTAGTTTGATAAGATTAATTTATTTAGGTTAAGATCTTGCTGACAAATTAGAAATTAGAAGGAAAGGATGAGAAAAATAGACTATAAGCTGAAAATAAAAAGCCAATACTTGATAGTGGACATCTATTGTCTTTTAACACGGAACTCAAACATTTAAATGTAAAAGTTGATTAATTGAAGGATGCAATTTTCTTCAGATTTATTTTCTTTTCCTTTTCTCCATTAAAACTCAGAAATGGCCAAGTAATAGAAATTTTGCAAATAATAGGACATGTAAAACTTTCCTATCGCTAGAAATAGTTGGCCTTCTGAATATTAGTAAAAAATCTGATAAAGCTTTTGTTTTTCAGATAGGAAGCAATGAAACTTTATTGATGCAACAAAAAAATGGCATTGTTCTTATAGTTTTTCTATAAGCTTAGAAAACTGATAGCAAAGAAAAATGAGCTCAAAAGAAATAAAATGTAAAGTTAAAAGCAACAATAACTTTCCCAGAGAGGAAAAATAATACTTGATCTTGTTTATGATCTTTTCAGGTGGCAAATACAGGACCAACTCTTAAGTGAGAACAAAAACTAAAAAAACAATAAAAATTCAAAAAAAAAATTGACTAAGAAACTAAAATTTGGAAGCACTAGAAAACTGGTGGTAGTTAACTTTAGATTCCCATTTTATTTCTCTTCTCCATTTTTTGCGTTGATCGCTTCTTCAGTTTAATGATTTGCCTCTCCCAAACCTCCCTGGGGAACCCTTCAACACCACCACCTCTTCTCTTGCCCATGCGACAATTCATCCCATGGCTTGTTCTTCCCTGTAAATCAACCAAATTAAGCACTTGATCATACATTTCACGCAAAATTGGATCAGATAATGTCTCATATGCAATTCTTAGCTCAATAAATCGCCTCGTGGATTCTTCTTTTATCGATGGATCAGGGCAAGCATCAGGATGGAACTTAAGAGCTTTGCATCTGTAGGCTCTCTTGATTTCATCAAGACCTACAAATTTGGAACAGTCAAGAGAAAATAGTTCATAAAAATTGGTTGTTCTTCCATTTTGCATGGTATTAGCAACCTGACAGGTGATCATAGTTTTCTGCCCACAGATCTTCTCTTTAAACCTTCCTTTCTGATTGAATTGAAACATTTTTCCATACCAAGTACTAGTAGCATAAACTTCCAAGGATAGTACTTCCATGTTATTATTTTGAGACTGAGAAGGAGAGGGAGAAAAGTTTTGCTCAATTTCTATTAGATATGAGAGCTATAATGCTAGGTGCTATATGCATTTTATAACAAGACATGGTAAAACTTCAACGATATTTAAATAAAGCTTAAAGAAAAGGATAGAAGTTGAAGGCTTGAATAACTTTTCACTTAAATGTTTGTCTTCATAGTCCTTATCCGGTCTTTCTTCATAGTCACAAGAATTTGTTGTTTACTTCATACTGGCTGGTGGCTTCTGTCTTTACTTTTGTAGGATTTAATTTCTTTATAGCAAATTGTCTTGCATCAATGAGGAGTTTGAATTGGTAAAACATGTACGATACACTAATACAAACTATTAGAAACACTTCATCTTCAGGTTGTAATATCTCCTTCTTCCTTGGGGGTTGATGTCAGAAATGAGGACGGTTTTGGCTAAACTTGATTTAGATATATAATTGAATACTAGTTTTACCTACTACAGATGTTGGCACTTTAAGAACTTATTTCTTTTGCCTGTTTGTGTATTACGTTGCCGGCTAATGATTAGATTTTCAACTCCCTTATTCATGAAGGAAAAATCGTTCAAACGTCTCTCACATTTTATAAAATGATTTTTTTCATCCCTTATTTTTAAAAATATAATTTTACGTCCTTTACAAATTTACATTGATTAAATTTGATTCCTACCTAAGTTTTCGACTAGTTTTTCGCTGGTATCTATCATTTACCTTGCACATGATCATTTTTTTAAGGGCAAAATTATCAAATTACATTTCACATAATCCAACCCATAGTTCCTTATATTTCACAAAATAAATTTTTTCATCTCTTACATTTCATAAAATAAATTTTTTCATTCCTGATTGATCATGTGTATAAATAGTTTTTTCTCGTTTTGAAAACCCTTGTATATGTCTATTTAATTTCACTTGAATAGTACAAATATCATGTAATATATTTCTATTTCATTTCATCTGAACAACCTATTGTAGGTGAAATCAAATAGAGATATATTACATGCTATTCGTATTGTTCAAGTAAAATCAAATAAACATATATGTGGGTTTAAAAAAAAAAATCTATTCGTACACATGATCAATGAGAGATGAAAAAATTTATTTTGTGAAATGTGAAGAATGAAAAAATTCATTCTATAAAATATGAGGGGCTATGAATCGGATTATGTGAAATGTGATTTGACAATTTTGCCCCTAAAAATGATCACGTGCAAGGCACATAATGGATTTCAATCAAAAACTAGTCCAAAACCTAAGTAAGAACCAAATTTGACCAATATGAATTTGTAAAGAACATAAAGTTACACTTTTAAAGTAAAGGACGAAAAAAATCATTTTACAAATTGTGAGGAATATTTTAAACGATTTTTCCTAAAATTTTACAAAATGTGAGAAACATCTCAATATTGAATCTCTTTTTATAGCCAGATTTTTCATAAGCAATTTCCAAAAATAAGAAACAAAAAAAAACTGTTCAGAACTAATCGTTTTCCCAAGATCTTGAAATCATATATTGTCCTTTCCAGTTAGTAAGTATCAAGTTTGGAACTAGGTCAGAAAAAATGGATCAATTCAAGGAGAAGAGCTCTGAGATGGTCAAAGCTATGATCCAATGTCTGGCTGCAAATAACTATGCTACTCTTCCCGTGCAAAATGGAAGAACCACAAACTCCATGAAGTGCTTTCTTTGTCTAGATCAGTCCAAAGAAAATTACAGAAGGGATCATGGCCAAAAAATGGATAACAGCATTCATCAAAGTACGTAAAGGACAAGAGAAGACTATTACCATTCATGTAGTCTTTCCCCTCCTCTCTCAAATTCTTCTTTTTTTTTTCTTTTATATACTTTTTTTTCTTAGATGTTGAGCAGTATTCACGTATAATGTTAGTGCTTCAAATTCTTTTTCCCTTTTTCTTTTTTAAGGACAGCTTAAAATATCTCAAGTACGTACTAGGTAAAACCAATCTCTATTGTAATTTGTAAGATCAAGTTTTCTTGTGTCATTTTATTTATTTCTTTTTTTTTTTGGGTTTGAATGAGTATGGAACATAAGTCAATACATAAAGTTTACATCATTACGTGCGAGTACCAATTAATTGAACCAAAATTATCTCCTGTGGAAAAAATAGCTTTATCAATTTTATATTGAGTAAAAACATCCACACCGTATGAAATTTATAGTTGCCACATCAAAGAAACAAGAACTTTGTCAAGTATTAGAATCAAACAAGATCACTCTCAACATCTGTTACCAAATACAAAACATAACAGAAAATCTTTAAAAGTATGAATTTAAACCCAACAAAAAAAAAAAAGAAAGAAAGATGTCGACTGTCCTCTCCTCTTTTACATTTTCTTATCAATTCTCTTCTCCATTTTTTGCCCTGAACGCTTCTTTAGTTCCCTGAGTTGCCTCTCCCAAACCTCCCCAGGAAACTCTTCAGAATTGTCTTTGTTATATCTACCATGCAGTCTTCTTCTTCCCTCAGCACCAACTAAACTAAGCTCATGATCATAAATTTCTCTTGAAATTGGATCTGACAATGTCTCATATGCCATTCTTATCTCGATGCATCGCCTCGTAGACTCTTCTTTCATCAATAGAGGGCAAGCATCAGGATGGTACTTAAGAGATTTGATCCGTAGGCTTTCTTGATTTCATCAAAACCAACATTTTTGGACCAATCAAGAGAAAGAACTTCGTAAAAATATTTGGCTCTTGCATTTTCCATGAGATCTTACGATCAAGCTGAACATTTTTTCATAACCTACTATTGATATAGTTGATTTGGATGGATAATTCCATTTTTGATGATTGAGACTGAGGAGGAGATGTTTATGCTTCCTTTTCACTAGAGCTTAGTGTTATATAGTGGCATACTAGCTTATGCATCATAAAATAAAGATTAAAGAAAAGGTTAGGAGATTAGGCCTAGTCAGAAAATTTTGTTGTTTTCTTCATAAAAAATGTCCTTGCATCTAGAGCTGTTAATCGAACCGAATAGCTCATGAGCCGAGCTCGACCCGGCTCGATAAGGACTCGACTCGGCTCGTTTACTGAGAGAAACGAGCCGAGCTCGAGTTCAGCTGGATACTCGTTTAATAGACGAGTTGAGCTATGCTCGACTCGTTTAAACTCAACAGACTCGAATAGTAGAGGCATTAGCGTCATTTCATTGTGTATTTGATACTTTAATCTAATTCATTCTCCCGTTTCTTGCCCTAATTTTTTCTTTCCTCTTTTGGTCTTTCCTTTTCTTGTTCCACAGTCGCAGCTGCAGCCGCACCCTTCATTCTTACCACCATCACCGACTCACCAATCCATCCATCATCTCACCTCCATCACCAATCTGTCCACCATCTCACTGCCATCATTCAATCCACTTCTCATGAATCCGTGAGCAGCGCCATATGGAGCCACCTTGGTAGAGCCAGGGGCTACTACCATATCCCAATTCGCTACATAATCTGGTAAGTGGTAACCATTTCTTGCCATTCTGCAGTGAATCTGGATGTTTTGGCTTGGTAGAAAGGGGAAAGATTGATATTTCCTATCTTGTCGAGGATGGCTGCCGATATACTCTCTGCTCCTGTTATAACTGTGGCTTCAGAATCTACCTTCAGTGCCAGAGGTAGAGTAATTGATGATCGACGAGCTTCTATGTCAGTCGAGACAGTGCAAATGTTGCTTTGCAGCAACGATTGGATCTGTAGTCTTCATGGCCTAAAGAATAAGTCTCACGTAAGTAATTGATTGGATGTTTTTGTTATTGTTACAATTTCATTATATCTGATTTTCAAGAATTTTATAACTTTCATACTTTTATTTTGTACGAATCACTTGATGCGGCCGAATCAATCACATTTGAGGAACTTGAACTTCCTGAATCATTCACAACCTGATTTGGTGGCTGTTGATGTTGCTTGGTGCAAGCTGATTCATTCACATGCTGATTTCCCAAGCTGATTTCGTTCAAAAGCTGCATCATTCACACGTTGTTTTCACCCAAGAAAGTTGTTTTTAACTCTTGAACAATTGAAGTTAAACATGTTGGTCAACTTGGTCTAGAGTTTGGACATTTTAGAAACTACTTAAAACGTATTGATGGCTGATGTTTAATTGTTTGGACTCTTTTATGTAATTTTTCATTTTGTAATTTGATCTGGTCTGATGCCGAGTTTGGACATTTTGTTCCTCCATTTAATAGTTTTCGCAGCAATTTTAACTTCTTTTTCTATTTCTTGGTCGTGTCTGCCTTGCATTGTCATTTGTCCATCAATTGCATGGCTTGTCGAATTGAAGATGATATATCAATGAATGTGTATCTTCTTTTGTCAGGCTAATATGAGTGTACAAGAAGCCGATAGGCTATCTTCTTTTGATATGCTAAATATGTTCAGCTCCCAAACGAACTCGAGCTTTAGTTTCAAGCTCGATAAACTTGGCTCGATTTTGAACTCGAGTTCAAGCTCGAGCTCGAGTTTTCTACCGAGTACACCGAGTCGATCTCGAATATCTTATGAAACTCGAATTATTAATCGAGCGAGCTCGAGCTAGCTCGATCAGAGGTTCGAGTCGAGCTCGATTATCATGTGTTCAAACTCGACTCGGCTCATTTAACAGCTCTACTTGCATCAGACAAATGTTCCATTTTTTGTGTACGATTTGACGTATCTATAGCAAATTGTCTTTAGTCCAGTGTGAAACTTGAATTCATGCAAAGATGCATGTACCTGTATGGTATAAGTTCACATAAGATTTGACTATGGTCTGTGATAAGTATCTCCAGATAATTTATTATATTCTGCTCTGACTTTCAACCCAAGTTTTTTTTTTTTTTTTTTGGGTAGACTAGTGAAAGAGCTCCTAAACTATTTCAATTACTATTGACTTTTGATCTCTTATCTGTTTTAAGTCTCAAATTGACCTCTTAATAATAACAAAAAATTCAGATTTTGATCCCTCAATCTATCTTCTTGGTTAAATCTGATAGATCTAAGTACAAAATTGATGGATCTAACTCTTAAAATGGACTAAAGGATCCATATTTGAAACTTATTATTGTTCAAGGACAATTTGAGACTCAAAATAAATTAGGGTCCAAAAGTTGACAATTGAAATAATTTATAAGTTTCCTACATAGTTTACCCCTTCTATTTTCTTCCTTTTCTTTCTCTATTCTTTCTTGGGAGTCAAGCTGTGACGAAAGCCAAAGCCACCAAATTGACAATTTCCATCAGCCCAAACATTGGCATTGTCCGGCCAATAATTGGATTGTGAACTATTTATTATCAAGTGATTATAATGAAGAATATTTTGTTCCTTACGAAACTGCTTCGATGGGAACTTTTTGCAAGACATCATTTATTAAAGAACCATACGTGTGTTTATGTGTGTGTGTATATATATTATCAATAGATTGAAGGTATGAATACATATTTTGTGTCCTTGGATGGATTTCATGGGTATTGGGAGTGTTTTCGTAATTTTGTACCATATTTCCGCTAGTTTGATATGCATAAAACTTGGATCTAGAGATTTCTTGAACAAATATAAAAAAGCAAAACTAGAAGAGAACAATTTTGATTTTCTGTCCCAATTCATGTTGATTCACGGTTACAACTAACAAGGCTTTTGTCTATGTTGGGTCTCTTGGTTTTTCTCAGATTGGGTCTCTTTGGATATGGATTTTTTTTTTAAAATGTAATTGGCTTGCATCATAAATATATTTTTTAATCAATTTTTTACATTTTAATAATTTTTTTAGCTCACATATAGTATATCACAAAAAGTACTTCAATTACAATCTGACCACCTATTGTTACCTCTTATTAATTGTATTCAAATCCTATACTTGTAGAATGGTTAAATTAGGACCTATTGCTTCATCCCAAGTTGTTTAAGAATACGGATGGCAACGTGTTAGGTACTTTAAAAAAATGGGATTTTTATCAAACCCTAACTCACATATCTAAATTTTTTATCAAATCTTATCAGATAATCCTAAAGGTTTTAGCTCTTATTATCAAAGTCTCTCGCTTACCCATCAAGTACCCACTAATCTGAATAGTTTTAAAAATGGGAATTAACTTTTATCAAGCTAAAATCAATGCATATCATGTTAGATCAACATGCTACATTAAATTTTAAACTTGAGTAAAGCTATAGAGAAATTTAACATTTTATGGAAAGCAAATTTATCAGTATTTCAAAAGAAAATTCAAACAACTATCTCATACTTTTCAACAAGGAGTTATACATAAAATAGGACAAATAACAATTTACAAGACAACATGTGTTCTAACAAAAAACAAATTAAAGATAAAAACAAATTAAAGAGAATAAGCGCACACACACACACACATATATATATATAGTATCAAATGTTGGGTTTCAAATTTTTATAATTCTCTTGTCAAATCCTATCAAGTTATCCATCGATAACCCTTCATCCATATCAAATTCTAATGGATTATTCATCGATTGTCTAATTGAATTAACCATCAAATCGAACACCCACGGATATCAGGTTTTACCCTACCTGCAGCCATCCCTACTTACAAATGAGCTTTTTCCTATTGCATTTTGCTTTGTAACTAGTTGAGGTTTGATCCACACTTTTGTGCACGACAAGGTCGTGGTTTTCTACATTGTTTTGGTATTAGTTGACAATGTGACCATCCAGGCAAATAATGGCTGAACATAAAGTATCACTGCAACTGATGTTTATAGTTCGTCAAAAATCTGCCTCATATACAGCACCACCATCGCGAGTAAATTAGAGTTATTGTTGCACTTGTTGTTACAAGTCCATAAATTTCTTATTTTTCACCTAAATTTCTCAGTCTTGAGTGAACTTTCATCTAATTATTGTTGGGCACCTTCACGTAACCTTAAACAGATAACGAGCTTCCTAAGCCTAATCATCTCATTTCTTAGTCTTGTTCTCTGACAGTTAAACGCTAGGATGACAATTAAATCAAATTTTTTTTTTAAAGTGCCGACCTAGACCAGTCACATTTATGAATTCTTAACTAGGTATTCCCTTAGAATGTTAGAACAAAATCCCAAAAAAAATGCTAATAATAAACTTTACAAATATTATTGGCCAAGTATCGACAATTTGACACCCAACATGACAATCAGATGACAAAAGATCAGATATTGGGTCCGTTCGATTAGCATAATTGGCAAAAAAAAAAAATTTAAAATATTATTTAACCTATATCATAAACACAATTTCTACCTCCCTGTTTTATCCCACGTATATCACACCACAAAAAGCGCTGCACTGTCATAATCTCCTGTCCAAACATACATGTGTTCGAGTACAAATTGTGTGACAGGAATCTACGCTTGTTACTATTTTTTGTTACTGTAAAAATAGTAAGGGTGTAAAAAAAAATTAATGAATAATGCCTTTTTAATTTGAGTGGGCTTCATTGTTATATGAGCTTCTTAATTTGTATTTGGGCTTTGACGATGACATGTTGACGCCATGAGTCCAAATGTTACTTTTCCGAAGCCACGAGACGTAGAAGCCTTGTCAATGGCGGCATGGTATTCCAATATCCAAGTGTCGACCTCTAAAATAAATCATATACGAAAATACAACAATAGCGAAAGTAGAAATTTTTTATTTATTTTTAAAGCAATGAAAGGATAAAGCTTTTCATTCATGTATACAATTTTAAGCTTTTTGTTTTGATAAAAAAAAAAAAGATAAATATTATTTAACCAACTTACCTTCAAGGGTACACAATTTTAAGTTTATTGCGATAATATTTTGATGAGTGGATGATAAAATTTCACTAAAATCTTCACTAGGCACTCAGGATTCAGTATAAACTTTCAAATTCCTTTTAGATTTGTTTAGCTATATATAGTTGGATTAATATGTTCTTCATCACTATAATTATTGTTTCATTATGTATCAGATTTGAATGCATGACACGTGTGAAAAAAAATTTTACAATTTCTTTAGCAAAATTTGCTTTAACAAAATTTGCTCTCTTTGGATGCCTCAATCCACAGGCGGACTTAGGTCATTTCAACTTCCTTTTTTTTATAGGTGCATGAGTATAATTCTTCTTTCAACTCTAAATAGAAACTAATAAAGGGACATTAAAAACCAAGCCCTCTGATTCCACAAAAGAAAGATAAGGCAAATAAACAGCGGCTTTCTGGAATCATGAATGCCAAAATTTTGGCTTGCCTGCATCGATGGCACCCCAACGTTCTTCACAACAACCTTTGTTTTCATTGGCACGAAAAAGGAAGCTCGTGATTCACCAAATTGGAGAAAACAATTCAATGGAATTGACTTGGCCATCAATTCATTCATTAAGTAGAGCATCCTACACAACTCTACTGCCTATTCATTCAGGAAAAAGAAATTGGAGAAAGGGAAAAGGAAGAAAAAGGACAAAAAAGTGGAAAAGAAAAGTGTCCAAAACATCCACATGATTCCAATCAATTATTTTTTCAAAAAGTTTGGCTCAAAGCATCTTTTTTTTTTGGGTTCTTTCTTGGTACCACAATAGCTGGTCAACTTGACAAACCCCTTGTTCAATACCTAGCACTTTCTCGTAGAAATTTTTACTCGCTTTTCATCATTCATTTCCTAACAAAGTCATTTTCAGTTTTTATTTTCCATGGTCCCAATATACACCAAAATTTGAGGCTGATTACATCATTACATCAGGAAATTGCGCATGTTTTGAAGTTGGATTAATCTTTTATACACTGACAGTATATACACTTTCAATATTGGATGAATGACAATTATGTAAAATTTGAATTTAAAATTCAACTTTTACACACATGTAATGAATCAAACAGTAACAGTGTATATACTAGCAATGTATTTTATATTTACTCTTTTAAATTTTACTACTGTTCCAGTTACACAGGGAACAAAAGTGTAAAAATTAGTGGGGTAGGATTAAAAAGCATAGAAACACATTGGGAAAGAAAGCACACGAGGAGACTGGGCTTCTTAGTATAATGGGAGCAGGCTGTGGAACCCCTCACTTAATCATATCTTCTCAACAACTCAATAATTCACTTATTTTGAAAAAAAAAAAAAAAAAGGGCTTTGTTTTTTGTTTTTTTCCAAGACGATAACATAGCACTATATTGCAAAGAGGAAACAGTAATACCAGTTACAAAATTGGAGCAACTGCCCCCATATCTCTCCTGGCTAACCTAGTTAACCAAGCAGGAAAGGAGTCCTTCCACTGGATTTCAGTGACTAAATTTAAGGCAAATTTTGTCCACTCATGACTGACATAATTATCCTCTCTACCCCCAAAAGAGAAGGAACATTTACTAAAATCTTCTCTCATCTTCATAATGTCTTCCACAGTGGTTCCAATTCTTGCATCTTGGTTGTTTTCTTCCACGATTTTACTAAAAAGGGCTTTGTTCACTATCCATATTTGTTAACCCCTTAGATTTAAGAAGCAAAGAAAAAGAAGGAAAATTTAAATTCAAAATTTCTAACTCCTGCAATTTGAATCTTAACTATTAAACCAACGTCTTGTCGATTGGAAATAAACTATGCATATCTCAAGACTATACATATGTGTGTGCGCGCGCGAGTTTGCACTCAACCTTTACCCGAAACGGGGAGAAAAAAAAAAGAAGAAGAAATCCTAACAGTTACCCTTATAACCTACCTCACGATTGAAAGAACTATTAGACAAGCTATGCTCATTCTCTTACAAACGCCACAACCCAAAAAAAAAAAAAGATTTTGCGGGAGGGCTCCGGCTAACACACACAATTTACCATCTGAACAAACTACGCATTTTCACTTCATTTTTAGTCACATTTCGACTTAATATCACTTTTCTCCAAAGGAAAAAACCAACACTTCAAATTTTCAACCCCTATTAATGAGTGTGGCTGAACATTCATTAGCCAAAATTAACGAAAAGTTATTAAAGAATTTCAATTACCTTGTTGATTACTCTTGTGTTCACGGCTCTGTGCAAGTCTCCATGTATTTAAGAAAGAATAAATGAATAAATTATGAGGTAAATCAGACAAAAAACAGCAAATCTTATCAGAATCGACATGTAGACTTCAACTCAACCCAGATAATGATAAGATAAACATCACTGGGCAAATCTAGAAACTCTAAAGAATGAATAATATAATTAAAGTAATGAGAACGTTCAAGTACTTCAAAATTGTTGCGGCTTAACTATTCTAATCAACAACGGCTGACAACCTTTGATTTCGAACTGCATATATTTCCTTTGAAGCTCAAAGTCAATTTTTTGAACTACTTCTGCATTATAATACAAAAACAAAAGATGAATTAATACTCGAGTGGAGGGATGAAGCTTTTTGGTGTATTTAGCATAATTAAATCTGAATTGAAAGATCTTGATTTATGAATTAATCTTTCCTACACTGTCAGTATATACACTGACGGAATTAGATGAATGTCACATCATTTGAATTTGAATTCAAACATCAAATTTTGTATATGTAGCATATATCTAAACCCACTAATATATACACTGTCAGTGTCAGTGTATAAAAGATCTATCCGTTTTTTTTTTAAGGACGAATAAGTGATTAAAACTTCTACCTATGACCAAAAAGGCATACAAGTCCCCAACCCCAACCCCACCCCAAAAACCCCAAACCAATAGCATTAAAAAAACGTTTAAGAAACAGTAGAAATAGTTGAAAGCTTTGTGGTTATTTTTATACTTTGATTACAGCTTTTCCTCATTGTCGGATTCAGAGTTGAAATTTTATGTGTAACAATTGAAAATAAAAAAGGTATATAAAAGAATGAAAGGGTATAAAAAAAATTACAGCCGCAAAATGACTTGTATCATTCATAATGCCTTAGAACCACTCAAACGATAGTGATCTCTTGTGGGTTAGTAGTAGATTTGGCCTCCGATCGATCATATGGCATGCTTTTGATAAGAAACAAAGCGAAAAAGAAAAAAAAAAAAAGATAGATAAAAACAAACACAAGAATTGAACATTTTGTCCAATGAGAAGTGAGTGTCTACATTTATGTAATCCGAAAACTTATACGTGTTTTTTGTCTGCCCTTTAGCAGCCCTTTTGAGATTCTAATGGTCCACCATGCGTGAAAGTGAAAGAGAAAGTGAAAGCAATTACATTAGGTAAGCAAAAATTAATTTTTATATACGGATACCTGCACATCCCAATTAATTTTACAGAGACCAAATGTGCTAACATGCATGCATGAGTAGGGAGGGACCTTTCATGTACTTGGAAATATGATAGCCACTCATGGCTCATGCCAAGGGTTTGCATCAGGACCATACATGGAGTTGGTGGTTGGAGATTCCTGTCAAATTTACCCTTGTCCTTTGGATAATAATAATAATAATAATGGGTCTATTTGGATTGTGAATTATTAGAGATATTTTTACTGTAGTACTTTTTGTGATGTGATGTATATGAGATAAAAAGGTAATTGAGAAGGTAAAAAAGTGTATTGGAAATTGTAATAATGATGTAAGCAAATAAATTTGGGGAAATAAAGCCCAATCCAAACAAACCAATAATTTTTGGAGCATCTAAAGAAGGGAATCAGATGGTTAAAATAATGAATAAATCTTATATACACTGATTGTGTATACACCATCATCGTTTAATTTATAACATATGTGTAAAAGTTGAATTTTAAATTCAAATTTTGTATAATTATTGTTCATCCAATGCTGACAATATATACACTGTCAGTGTAGGAAATAAATTCTATAGACTTCAAAGTACATATTATTTCTCTTTAAAAAAAAAAAGAAATAGTTAAGCCAGAAATTACAGTGACTTGCATTAGATTCAAATTACTTAATTGCATAAGAAAAGCATCTAAATTAGAAATTTTAGTAGTACAGCTTACTGGAAACCACATTAATTGTGCTTAAGATCTATTTATGACAAAACTCATATCACTGAAGTTGCACGAGTGACATTTTGGAAAGAAAAGCCCCGGAGCAATTCAACTCATACTGATACCCCACATACATATACGGTATACCCCATTACCCCAAAAAAAAAACAAAAAACAAAAAACAAAGTAGGTTAAATTCAATAACCAAATGTGACATCCAGCTGTATCTGAAACTTTTTCTCACATTTACTCCTAACTTGTTCTGGAAATTAAAATTAATTCACGAGAATTTCAGATGATGATTGATGGCTGTATTCAGAAATTTTGGCCTTGGGGTCAATTTTCCAAAGGCACTCCTAGGACCATTGCTTACCAAAATTTAATATTGATGGCACCATATCTATGTCATACTCACATATATTCGTAGAATACTGATCAATTTGTTAATGATCATCGTGCAAACCGAACATTTCCTTCCTTTTTTACTTCGAATCTTTGACTAATGAAAGTGATGCAAAAGTAGCCCAGAAAGCTATTTCAGCAAACTTCAACTTGATCAAACAATTACGTTGTGGCAACAGCGAGAAGTTATGGAAAATATTTGTATAAAGAAAATTAGTTTATAGGTCTACAAAGAACTCTTTTTCTAACGCTGCAAGAAATTTTAAGCTTTCCTAACTTGTTGGATTGCTGTAAGTCACGAAAAGTTTACTTTTTATTACATAAACTGGTGATAGTAATAACTAATAATAAGCATGGTTTTTAGAGACAAAGGGTATGATCTTAAGTGATAAATAATAGTATGACATTCATATATGAGTTAAAACTGATCTTGTGACTTGTAAATAAGAGTCACAGTCTATATTGTCATAAAAATATCGGGTGGCTTGTAAAGATCAATTGTGATTATATAGACAAATGAAGGCTCATTTGGAAGATAGTTATCGAGCTCGAGATGAGGGGAAAATGGAATAAGACACTTGAAGCAAGCGAAAAAAAAAAGGGTGCAGTCCAAGAATCATTGTGATTGGTTAGTAGGTTATTTGGAAAAAAAAAAAAGTTATAAAATTATTCGGTAATATTTTTTGTGGCAAAAGGCTCATTTGAAAGATAAATGATAATTTAAAAATATATTTATGACACAAATCTAAATTTATTTTGCAAATAATCATTTATCCAAACAAACCTAATATTTCAATTTTCCCGGTCCGAACTTATTAAATTGGTTTAGCACCTCAAAGAGTCAAGGATTCGAATCTTCTTCCTTTTTAAGATGAAACGAAACATACTACCGTATCTGGTTGTTTATACTCTACACAAGTGTATGATGGTGTTTGTGTGGTGCATACTTGATCAAAACTCAAGATAGCCAATTTGGCAATTTCACTAAAAATAAAAGTTAACCCTACTTCCAATCCAACAGATTTTGCTTTTAATCACCTTTTTCATATCACATGTCTGAGAAACACTATCATTTTCTTTTTCAAATTTGAACTTTTTAAGTAGTTTAGTTGATATTAAGCAAGAGGGGATCGAAATTGGAACCAAGTGAAGATTCGGACAAGGGGGCAAACGAGTTAAGTCGGATTCGAGTAGTGCACTACTCAAGTTTAATTCTAATTCAAAAAAACATGGGTTCGAACTCGACCTCGAACTCTTGAAAATTAAGTTCGATTTTGAGTTCAATTTTGTTTTGCCTTACTCAAGTTCGAACTCAAGTTCGATTTTGTTTTACTTTACTCAAGTTTGAATTCGAACTCGAACTCATGCAAATCGAGCCTAATTGGAAAGATGAATTTATATTTTATATAATGTTAAATGGGGGACAAAATAGACATTCATATTAACAAATAAAAAATTAAAATGTGTGTGTGTGTGAAGCTTGACTGTGCTTGATCAAATTCAACGAGTCTTCAAACTTCACATATTAGACTCGAATTCAACTCGTCAAGTGGCTTGAACTTGAGGTCGAACTCAATCAACGTAAGTTTGAGCTCAAATTTTGACCGAACAAGTTTACAAGCTATTCAATTGAGTTCGATTCATCTGCAACTCTAGATTCAGGGACTCTGCAATCACCAATTGTCCATCATACCATACAATATAAGTATTAACATTATAAATGCACACAGTTAAGCAATACCAAGCAAAAACATGGAGGGAGGGAGGGATAGATTTGGTGGTACGAGAGAAGAAAGTGTAAATAAAGGTTTTTGACGCAAGACCCCTCACATACATTAAAAAAAAAAAAAAGCAAAGACAAAGTAGAATTTTTCACTCATTAAAATTTGTGTCTCACAATATATCCATATGTACAATTACAAATTCACCCAAGTTTGGACCATCAATTATGCAATTGCATGAGAGGAAGAGAGGCCCCTTCCCCACCCCACCGGAAGTATGGCTCACCACTCTACTCCACAACCCTTTCCCTAACTGATTTTACCCATTGGGAGGGATGGATGTTGATACGATAGAGTGATTCACCGGTCGCCGTCAAAGCCGTCCCAATTGCTTCGAGTGCGTTCTCAAGGGAACTCATTTGGGACCCACTGTCCAATCAGAAGTCCCCAAATCAGCCTCACAACTTCGCGCCACGCGTGTACTCCTGTCTCTCTCATCTCGCGCGTCACACGAGTGGTTCAGTGGCGTTTGCCCATAGGCCTTCTTCATCGCTCCCTTCCTTCTCAAACTAGTCCTCTAACTCGACGACTTCGGCTGCTGAAGCTCAACCCAATCAATTCTGAGGGGGATATTTGGTTAAGATAGGATTAAGATTTAAAGGTGAGTTTTGTATGAGAAATTTTACGGGGGTCTATTGTGGAGCTCGCTAATTCCACATTAAAAACAATTTAAATAAGATTGTGGCGTATTTATTTGTCTAATTTGACAGTAGTATTTCATTGGTTAAAGATTAATTACTAGACTTATCAAAAAGTTGATTCGAGTCGTAATAAAATAATATAAATTTTCCTTTTTTTTTTTTTTGTGGAAGTGCATTAAGATTCGAGTGATAATCTTGAAAATGTTACCGTGTGCTGCCATTTTCGTCTTCTCTATTTTAGACTTTTGTTTAGAGGACGAGAGCACAAAATAGAAGAGTCCATAAACCAACTTACGGGTTGTGCCATTTAAGTATAGGTAGACAATGCATAAAATGTGAATTTAGGACATTATTTTAGGGTGAATGTTGCAACTAAGCCCTGTTTGATAATCCAATTCAACACTTAAATTTAATGGAATCAGATCTTAACATATTCAAATCGCTTGATAACCAAAAATTGAACATTTAAATTAATTAAGTGAAATTGAATTTCTTAGACAAAATTTGCTCTCAAAATTAAGCAATAAACTATTCACTTATCACTGCTTGATATATATGTACTTAAATGTATTAGATTTAATATTTAACAATTTACTAACTTAATGGATTCAAATTTCAGTTTTATCAAACGCACCTTAAGTGTTAATACCTTGAACGGACCATCACACTTTTCTAAAAAAAAATTAAAAATTAAAAATTTTGGGCCATTCTTGGCCTTGAACTGGTTGGAGCAATTGAGAATTGAAATCCTTGATTCTTTTTTGCTTGTCTTCTCATATGTATTATGCATTGATATACCAAACTATGTGATGCTTAAATTTGAAATAATAGTAAGATAATATAATGCTTGATATGAGCTGCTTTTATAAGCTTCTAAAGCATTAACTAAGGTATTTTTTTTTTTCATATTTGGTCCTAAAAGTATGAAATAAGTTACACGAACACAGATAATGTTTTTTTTTTCAATTGCCAAGATGAAAGGTCAAGAATTAGAGATCTTGAATTATATTTTCACCTTCTACTTTGCTACTTCTCAAATTCCACCCTTCATCTACAAAGTCATCCAAAGAAGAATGAGGATTCAATTTGGCTTAGACGCCCGCCCCCGACTGGTGTCCACCGGCTAGCCACTACTGTCAATTTCTGAATTCTCCCCAATTTTCCCACCTCCAACAAATATCATTTACGTATCCATTCTTCACACAGTCACACACTAACAGCAACAGAAAGAAACACGGGCTTCTCGTTTAGTTTTCACTTTTCATACAAAATTTTGCATGGCTAAGCTTCACTAAATAGTACGAGCAGCCAATTATGATTGCAAAACGTGGGGCCAAAACCAGTCACCTCCCACCACGTGTCCCTCCAAGTGAGCCACTTGGGCTATATATGCAGCCCCTTGGGAAGCCAAGCGCAGAGATTACACACACAACACACACTTGAGAGTGAGAGAGCGGTGTTCTAGGAGTTCAGTTGAAGGCAGGGAGAGATTGAGAGGAAAATTTGAAGAAAAATCAGTTAAAAGGACTCCTTTCTGGAGTCCTGAAATTGTGGGTTTTTTTTTGTTTCCCCATTTCTTCTTCTCAGCTCAATTATTTCCTTCGCCTTTCTTGCTCTGTCTCCCTCTGCCTCACGAGTGTTGTTGAAATTCTAGCGTGGTTTGTCTGACATTTGTTTATTTGTTGTAATTAAAGATGTTTATCGAGAACTTTAAGGTTGACAGCCCCAATGTGAAGTAC
The DNA here is from genome assembly GCF_036785885.1 of Coffea arabica. NCBI lineage: Eukaryota > Viridiplantae > Streptophyta > Magnoliopsida > Gentianales > Rubiaceae > Coffea > Coffea arabica. The sequence goes on along the minus strand of NC_092323.1, from coordinate 13,836,179 downwards.
TCCGAGAGTGAGATTCACTCTGTTTATAACTATGAAACCACCGAACTTGTTCATGAGAACAGAGACGGTACTTATCAGTGGATTGTCAAGCCCAAATCTGTTCAATATGAATTCAGGACTGATATTCATGTCCCCAAATTAGGGTGAGAATATTCGTATTCTGAAACCAACCCTTTTCTTATTTTTGCCCAAATCACCTAAAATGCAGAGATTCTTGGGGCAAAAAAATAGTAGGAGTGATTAAAAAAAAAGGGTTTTTTTTTGGTATATTATACTAATGCATAATTGAGTTTGTTTTGTTTCTCATGGTATGATTTTGTTTTGTTTGGTTTGTTTTTGCATAGGGTTATGCTTGTGGGGTGGGGAGGGAACAATGGTTCAACTCTGACAGGAGGCGTCATTGCAAACAGGGAGTAAGTCAATTCATTCTTGGTTTTCAAATTTCGTTGAGATTAAGGTTGTTGATAGTCAAATCCAAGCACTGAATTTTTTTTATATGTATAATTCTGATGGGATCCGGTGAAATAATTTTGGAATATGGCTTAATTAAAATTTTTGCAGGGGAATTTCTTGGGCAACCAAGGACAAAGTGCAACAAGCAAATTACTTCGGCTCTCTTACCCAGGCATCTTCCATAAGGGTTGGATCCTTCAATGGAGAGGAGATCTATGCCCCATTCAAGAGCCTCCTTCCCATGGTATGCATGGCCATGGCCCACCACATAACTTGATTGTGTAAAACAAGGGTAGGTCTTATTGATGATTTTAAGAATAATAATTCATTTTTAATGATATGGCCATGATGAACAGGTCAACCCAGAAGACATTGTTTTTGGTGGGTGGGACATAAGCAACCTGAATTTGGCTGATGCCATGGCCAGGGCTAAGGTCTTAGATATTGATCTACAGAAACAATTGAGGCCCTACATGGAATCCATGGTCCCTCTCCCTGGTATCTATGACCCTGATTTCATTGCTGCTAATCAAGGCTCACGTGCTAACAACTTGATCAAAGGAACCAAGAAAGAACAAGTTGAACAAGTTATTAAGGATATTAGGTACTAATCTGATACACTTATCATCATTAAGGCTAATGATAAAGCGGGCTTGGTTATTTCTTTACCTAATTTCTGTTTTTTTTTTTTTCAATTGTCGTGTATAATAGGGAGTTTAAGGAGAAGAACAAGGTGGACAAGATTGTTGTCTTATGGACCGCTAACACAGAGAGATACAGCAATGTTGCTGTTGGCCTTAATGACACGACGGAAAATCTTCTTGCTGCTTTGGACAGAAATGAGGCTGAGATTTCACCCTCCACCTTGTATGCTATAGCTTGCATGTATGAAAATGTCCCTTTTATAAACGGGAGCCCTCAGAACACCTTTGTCCCAGGTTTCTTCCTTTCTCTGTTAATCTTTATGATGAACTTTTTGGAACAGGCTTCTAACCCCTCAGTTTATTGTAATTATCCGACAAAAATTATTAATTTGGTTACGGTACTGAATTATGTCAGGTTTGATTGATTTGGCCATTAAGAGGAACTGTTTGATTGGTGGAGATGACTTCAAGAGTGGGCAGACAAAGATGAAATCTGTGCTTGTTGATTTCCTTGTGGGGGCTGGTATCAAGGTATAGCCGGTCTTCTTCAGTGTTTTGTAAGATTACAAAGGACTGCTAACTCTTTTAACTTATCTTGGTGGGATGTGTGTAATTTGCTTGCCAGCCAACTTCAATTGTGAGCTACAACCATTTGGGGAACAATGACGGCATGAATCTTTCTGCCCCTCAAACTTTTAGGTCCAAGGAGATCTCCAAAAGCAATGTGGTGGATGACATGGTTGCCAGCAATGGTATCCTTTATGAACCTGGGGAGCACCCTGACCATGTTGTTGTCATTAAGGTACTCTGATAGAAATAAATGCATCTTCTTGTACTGCAATTGAGAAGTTGTGTCTAAAAGTAACCATGTTTGTGGAGCTATATGTAGTTAATTATCTCTTAAACTTCATATGATTTCTTAATATTCTTAAGTTTCTTGATGATCATTTGATGTGGGGCTGATGAAATTTGTATGTTGCTGCAGTATGTGCCATATGTTGGAGACAGCAAGAGAGCCATGGATGAATACACATCAGAAATATTTATGGGGGGAAAGAGCACTATAGTGTTGCACAACACTTGTGAAGACTCTCTTTTGGCTGCTCCAATCATCTTGGATCTTGTCCTCCTTGCTGAACTTAGCACTCGCATTCAGCTCAAAGCTGAAGGAGAGGTCAGTCACAGTTGTCACTTAAAAAATCATTTGCCTTTATTCTGATTAGAGAGTTCTTGATTATGCATATACTTGCTCTTATGCTCTTCCATTTCCAATTTGATTTTGTTTTCAGGGAAAGTTCCACTCCTTCCACCCTGTGGCCACAATTCTCAGCTATCTCTCTAAAGCCCCTCTTGTAAGTTGTTAATACTTGCTCTTTCCTCCTGATTTTTCAGAGCCAATCTTAGCCTCAAAACTCACAAATGCAGCCAAATATGCCCAGTTTCACCTGATTCCTGTGTTTATCATTCATGCAACACACCACCAGAAACGCACTGGTTGGCTTGAAATCACAATGGTATTCATTTTATGGTGTAGTAATTGATTGATTTCTTGGGGAAAAACAGGTACCACCAGGCACACCAGTGGTGAATGCACTTTCAAAACAGAGGGCAATGCTAGAGAACATATTGAGGGCTTGTGTTGGACTCGCACCAGAGAACAACATGATTTTGGAATATAAATGAAGAATTTGCATCCATCTGATTTATGGATGTTTAGCAAGAGATTCATATTAAGGAAAATTAGTTCCGTGCTGTTTGTTCAAGGAACCAACCTTTCTTTCCTTCTTTTTTTCTTCTTCTTTTTGTTATTTTTAATCCTTTGTAAGCTAGTATGCCATGTGTCAATGTCTTCTTTTGAAGATGCAATATTCTGGTTAGTTACTGTGTAATTTGGCTGGTAATTAAGATAATGTCTTTCAGTTGTTGATCTCACTTGCTTAGCAGCCGTTTTAATTTTCTGCTAATTCACCTATCGTTGTGATAAAATGAAACAATTTTTGAGCTGATCATACAAGTAATTAGTGATCCCTAACATGCAAAATTCAGTAGAATTAGTAAAAAAAAAAAAAAAAAAAAAAAAACACTGTACGTAGAAAGATTACCAAAATACAGTAGATATATAACCACCATGGTAGGATGCCAAAATTGCTGAACTTGATGTACGAGATGTGATAACTAATGTAAACTAATCTCAATCACAATGAACATGTATAGAATAAAGGAAGAATCAAAACATTTGCTAATTCTGTAGAGTAATTATGATTCTTTACCATCCCTATTCAGTTGCTATTCAATTCCCTTTCAATATTGGGAGAAGCCACAGGATCCCCTTGAGGCAATTTCCACCTGATCCACTCAATTCTAGGAGAGCTATTATAACACATACGCCCCCCGGGCTAGATCACGCGGTCTGTGGCTGCTTCCGGCACTCGTAGGTCATGGGGTCGAACCTCACTTAACGCCTGGGTGCGGTTGGGGTGGTGCTGTACTCCAGGCGCAGGGGATTAGTCGGGCCGCCTTCGGGTCTTGACCCGGACACCCCTGTGTTGACAAAAAAAAAAAAAAAATTATAACACATACGAATTCTACATAAATTGATGTCCTCCAAGCTGTATTTTATATAAACACGAAGTATTTTGTACTGCTTGAAGCTCTAACATATACAAAATTCGATTTGAAATACAAATACAATTCATCTATTAAAACTCGACTCGGCTTGTTTGCACCTCTCTAACCGTCAGAATCAACAGCCAGTTTTCAAATACAGCCAAATCTAATGGCAAATAAGAGAACAGCCCAACGTCCACTAACCTGAGAATGGCTTTGAATGGCAACTTAATTACCAAAATTACAAAAATAATCAGTTCAAAGCACAATTAAAAAGCCACTCAAATTGATCTAAATCACCAAATAATCTGTCCAAATCATTGCTCAACTCACTGTAGCAATCATGTTGACTCTTTTTTTTAAAAAATAAAATAGAAGCTAATATTATTAATAAACTAGTTGAAAATCGTCCAGTATGATTTGTTCGACAAAGAAAGCTGCACTAATGGCTCTTTTATGTATCTCAAAGATTTGTGATGAATTACTAGTTCTGTCATGATTGATTGTGGGACAGAAGGGATGGAAAAAAAAGGAGTAATTTGAGTTGACATAAAGTATTATTTAATGAACCTTCAAGTGCTTTAAATTGCCATCTAAATACTAAAGCAAAAAAAAAAAAAAATCAAATCCAGATATCTGTTGAGCTAACTCTAAATCCAAGTAATTTGAAAATGGTAGTTTTTAGTTTTTAGTACCCGAATCTCTTGAATTTGGGAGTGCATTTTCCACAGAATCCTCTATTATCCAAACTAACCTGTAAATTAAGGCTGAATACTTAAATTCCACCAGATTTGGAGCCCAACTTCTTCCATTGCAATGGACCTTGGATGAAGTCAGGCGACCATAGCTTTTACGAAAATGAGAAGGCCTAATGAGCCCATTTAATCCAACAGGGTCTTTTTTGGTTTAGAGCCCATCCATACTTTCTAATTCTTCTTAAACAGACAAATCTGGTTGCCGAAGAAGGCCTAAAAGCCCAAAAAACCATAAGAGCTACTTTCTTTTTTGCCTTGTGGAATGAAATTTTTTCATTAGAAAAAGAGAGGGAAGAAGAACAATCTCTGAAGCTGCCTTTTTTATGCCCTTGTTCTCGTTACTTTAGATTTTACAAAAATTGATTATGAAAAGTGATTATAAAGAATAATCAGAATCAACAAAATTTATTTTTTGATTGATTATGAATTTTAATTTTTTTTATTTTTAAAAACCTATAATTTGAATGCAAAAATAATCGAGAACATCACAAAAGACTAATTATCTAAAATCCAAATCTATAATCAACTAAAGTGATCAATTGAGAGCAAGCCCTATCTGTCATGTAAGATTCTCAAATTTCTTCAATTTCTTCTATAGCTATCACCCCTTAATTACGATTTCTTCATTTTTTTGTTGTTAATTAAGTTTTTTTTGTTTAGGGAATAATTTCATAACCCTCCCTTGCGATTTCTGACAACTGCAATCACCTCCCTTGAGATTTTAAAAAATAATACTTACCTTCCTTGACAACTCTACAAATTCTAAATAAAAAGTGGGTGTAAAGGAAAAAGAAATCCGCATTTTGCAAATATTTTTTATCCAGTAGCTCTAACTTCATCCCACCTAATACATTATATTTAATTTATAGGTCATTTAAAAGAACTTTTTGCTTAGTTTTATAAATAACCTACTAGTAAGGATGCATTTGCTACAAACAGTTTTTTTCACAATACCTTAAAATATAGCCTAAATTTTACTGCAAAAAAAAAACTACCTTAAAATTATTTGCTTAGTAAATAATGCCGATATTTGATTTTTTTTTTCATTTAATTTGTTTTGTAAATCAAATAGGAGCAATATAGAATATTCATTAGATTATTTGTATTTACATCACAATTTGTTACCAAAACATATCTTCTAAAGAAAGTTTTTGTAATTTTTCAAACTTTAAGGAAAGCGACTGCAATCATTACAAACCTTAGGAGAGGTGGCCTTCGTTTAGATGTCTGTCGGTCCCTTTTTTTTGAGCAAAAATAGAAATTTTTATTAAGATGAAGCAATACACCCATGAAAACTCCACGAGCACAAATCTCTCAACTACATGTAGAATCCTCACTAAGTTTCAGTAGACAGTTGTTGGTCCCCTTTTCTTGGTCTTAAATATTTATACTATTTTTCGTACTTTGAGATGATACAGTCAAGTTCGAGAAATTATTTGATTTGGTTTTCAGTCAATTAGGGACGAAAGAGACTCGAAATGACCTCTGAAAGAAATAAAAAACAGCAGCCGACGGATTTTCCTCTGCGCTGGCGGGTGTAAGGGGGGCCGGCCCAAGATTTCAAATATTCTTGTACACCCCTAGTAAAAACTGAAAACATTCATTTATACCCAAATAGAAATTACACTTCACCCCTTCTCCCCACAAGAGTTGAGAAATCCTTTAACATCCCTTTAAATAAATATTTACATGCATCCTTGTAAACAAATATATTTTATCACTTTTTTTTTTAAAATATATAAAGATACCCTTTTTAAAAATATTAATCTTACATACACTGTTAGCGTATACATTATCACGCTTCGATGCATGATACATATACAAAATTTGGTTTTCAAAATTAAGTTCAGGTTAGTTGTCATACATCCGACAATGATGATAATGTATAAACTGTAAGATTGATTCTTTTCAAAATATGCATCTTTACTAGTTTTGTCTTTAAATCCCAATCTCTAGTTCCACCAGTGCTCTTGCGTATGTGCCAGAATCTTCCTAGCATTAAAATAAAAATTGTTTGAATTGTAGTTCATTTTTCAATTTTTATTTGCTTGCACTATTAATACATTTTTTAATAATAACTTTATCTCACATATATATATATATATCAAAAAAATATTACAGTATTTTTTTAAAAAAATTATCCCAAATAACCTACTATTTAGACACACTCAAAGTCTACCATGCAGATGCACAAAGACCAAGTAGTGTCGGTAAAAGGTTTCTTTCTAATCAAGAAACTGAAAAGCCAAACACATCCACACATTAGACCATAGACGTTAGAAAATTGTTTTTGGAGATTTATGTAAGAGTTGAACATCACAATAGATGCCCATCAACTTGATTAGATGGCAAGAACACTGTATTAGGGTATCTGAGGCACTTAAATCAACTTTCTAACCCTCTGGTTTCTCTGTCTCCATCAAGATCTAGATTTCCCATGCAACTTATGAAAGTAAAATATCCCAATCAATGAGAAAACCAATATAAAACTGGCAACCATATCACTTGAACAGCTGATCAATTAGCCTTCAACAAAGTTTCAAGTTTTTTTAGGTTCTTGAACTACCTCGAACTCAGTTATCCCTTACTAGTAAAGGTTAAAAGATTAGAAATCAGGTTGGTCAGTAACAAATTAAAATGAGTTACATTTTAATTGTGTATTATATTAGTATATTACCTAAATCAATGAAAGATAAATTTTATTTGTTTCATTTTGTGCAAATATTTTCTGTTTGTATATTTTTAAGATCTAATTTTTGGTGTTATGCTTCCCATGCATCCAATTTTTTTTTAAGAAAACAGTCGGCAAGATTAGAAACGTTTATACCTCTTCAATATTTACTTTTTCTTCTTCTCTCCTAGCCCAAATTAGAGCATTTAAATTTAAGAAATTCATTATATTTTGTTGTTCCACAAAATTAACTAGAACGTGAAAATTTTAAATGTCATTCTCTATCTCTCTCTTTTTTTAATATAAGTAAAAGATTTCAAATCCGAATCTCTCGCTTACACTCTCTTCCTCCCTATCACGTGACCTATCCCTCCCCCCTTGTATACCATTCATTAGATCTTTAGCCTGCATACTAGGGTAACTTTGTGTTGACAGTTTATCAACAATGTAATACACTGCTAAGCCAGCTAGGATTTCAGTTGTTCTGACTACTAAATTAGTAGCCATTCCAAGGATAAAAATCCAATAACATGATACCCAATCTCCGACATTGAATTAAAAAGCCTCTGAAAGTAACTCATAACCAAACTCCCTTAGATCTAGCACATAATTTATCGAGATAAACCCAATGATGCCGACCACCTAATTAAAAACTGAAAAGTTACCCAAGTAATCTATTGACTCGAAACTCAAAAAAATAAATGTATGCAATATAATTCGGGTCCTCACGGATTTCCAAGACTTGCTACCAAATCTTCCAATTTTTTACTAGTTCTTTAACCGTTCCTAGCAATTCTAATGTTCAAATTGGAAACAGTTGATAGACATGTAATCTTGTTTAGAGTTGACGGCTCTTCTTCCTATGTGGGCAGTGGGCTGTACAATTAAAACTGGCAAAAGAAGACACAAATGCATAGGCTTTAGAAAAGCTGGAAAATTAAACAAGTGTAGGCCGAGAGAGTTATTCATGAAGCACACTAAAGTTTGGTTCTGCACAGGATTACAAAAACCCATGAATCTTACCCAAAAAAAAAAAAAGAAATTGGAAATATAAAGAATGCAAGATTTAAGTAAATATCTTTCTTGCATTAATGTTTGTGTCCTTGTCTCCTGAATCAGTCGCTTTGGAAATTCTACATCGCACAGTTGTATTGTGCTGATGTTAAACGTGCACATCAAAAGATAGCACAGTGCATGGTTGGAAAAATACAACAAACGCAAAAAAAAAAAGTTTTGTAATACATGCTACGACATCATACTCTTACCTAAAAATTTGAATATGTCAAGAAGGTCATAGTCTAGTCTTTGGCTATAACTATCAAAGTGAAGTGCCTAGTATTAATTTCTATTCATTCACATGCAATTCCTGTCATTACTTGAAAGCCTAAGAAACCACAAATTTCAATACAATTTGTGACTTGTATGCCAACGCACCCCTAAGCTCAATTATAAGGAACGAGGGTATTTGAGATCAGACATCGGAAAATTATATGGTCAACCTTTTTCATAGCACCTTTCCAAGATGAAATCCAATAAAATGTACTTGTATGAATTTCTCATCCAATTAAAATCCTTTTTGTTCTGTTGAAGAAATTTGGGAGAAAATCAATCACTTCAATGTCCGGTGCCAGAAGTTTTCGGCCTCCATGGATTTGATTGAAGGTCCTACTGCATCGTGTCATGGCCGGTTGGTAGACGTTATAAAGAAAATTATTCTGCTGAACAAAGTGTGTACAGATGATTGCAAGAAAAATTAATCTTATTCCAGTTGTGAACCAGCAAGCAACATAATGCGCCACCTTAGTCTAGAATCATTGGTGGCTTTTCAAGAAATAGACGTATACTTTGATAATTTCATTGGTAATACCAGAGCAAGAGGCAAATTGTTCCGGAGTAGTCCAATTAAACGAGAGAAATTAAAAATATTCAATCAATCTATAGAAACTCATAGTCAAAATATTTATCCTTTGCATCTTAAAGTTAATCACTGCCTTCATGTTACATGGATCATGTTATATTTCAACAAATCAATCATCCTTCATATTGATAATTTCTAGTGTGCGTTATCTCTAATCTTACAAATATTAGATGCCTCCTTAATAGCAATAGAGAATGATACTTAAAATAGTTCATTTCATTAAATTATGAGCACTTCCCTAATTAATATTTAGATGTATGATAATTAATCTAAATTTGAATTTGAAATTCAATTGTGTATATATATCATGCATTCAATCATGATAGTATATACGAAATTTACCTTCAATATTTTTCTCGCAGATAGCAGCTTTAGTTTAGCATTCACAAGACATAATAAACCCACCATCCAACTTTGAGGGTTGGGAGATGAAGCTTTGGAACGAGGAAACTGTCGAAAATCATGTACTTGTTTAGCTAGAAAGAGAGAAACTAAGGTTACAATACAGAAAATTTCTTGAACAAAATTAAGCACTCCCTCAAATTATACATACAGTTTTTCTACAAATCTTGCATCATACCTTTTGCTAATGAGTAACCTAGCTCATTAGCAACTAAGACTTCAGACTTTTTCCTGAAAACATCGGCCATTGCCCCAAAAGAAAGAGAGACAAAATTCAAGCCATACATAGATAATTTCCCCTACATCATTAGTTCTAACACACATAGTTAATTTTTTTTCGCATTTAAATGTAGAATCTTTTTTTTTTCTATACGATTATCATCAAATATATGTACTATTTAAGTAGTAACTTTTCAAGCTGCAGCAACTGTCTCACTATTGCTAGAGGATTCAGAGGCCGAGTTAGCAAGCTCAGAATACTGATTATGATGACCTTCAACTTTCTTTGAGGCTGCCATGCGATACTTTTCTTTTCTTTCATCTTGTTTCATCCTTTGCTCCCTGCATTCTTGACTGCAAAATGCTGAATCACCCCTGTATTTTCATTACAACCAAAAAAAATACAAGAAGAAAGCAAAGGAGATACTGTTAATATATAGCTTCTTTGTTTTTGCTTGTGGCAATCACTAACAGGGGTATATATTAACTACTTATGCCAAGAAATTAGTAATAACACACGCAGAAAAATTTATTAACGCAGCAAACAAAATTTGGCAAAACGAAATCATGAATTCAATGCCAGAAAAGTTAGAAACAAAAACTAATATTGTGACAAATCAATCAGATTGTCAAGTATATCTCACGAATTAAACATACCAATAAACAAGAATACTGGTATAGATGTTTCAGAAAATCAACTCTTCAATGAACAAGCATGCAACACTAGTCTTCTATCACTATTCACTAACCTTAGTCACAAAAAACCCTTTCACGAATTAAACTTACTAATAAGCAAAAAACCCTGGTCTAGAAATGTCACAAATTCAATTCATGAATAAACAAGCATGCAACCCTATACTTCTATCACTAACCTCAATCACATAAAACCCCACTTCAATAAGATATTATAGTTTCAAAAGCCATAAACAAGAATAAGAACACTACAATAGTGAGTCTCCCACCAAAAATAGCCAACCACCAATCCCAAGGGGAGAGAAGCAAAAAGGAAAGAAAAAGAGAAAAAAAAAACACACACACACACATACAAAGGAAGGAAGCCATATGACATGCTGATACCTGTACATGTATATGTCACGGCCGGGTGCCAAACGGCGATTACACAAGCCACAAGTTCTCAAGAAATTAGCTGTTTCCAAAGGTTGATGATGATCAGCTGACGGATCCCTCCTAAAATATCTGGGAGATAACAACATGGGAGCTGTTAAACGATGATCATATGCACTTGGTCCTACCATCACATGCCCTTCTGGGACCCCATGATCACCAGAAGTGATTGGATTCTGAGGATCTACAGATGCCGGTGCATCCATGGCCATGTTCCCAGCTCCTACATCAACGGTGATCCCAGTCATGCTTGTTGTTCTCCTCATAGGTGCCCGTGCACGCTTCCCCAACATCGGACCCTTCGCCTTCTGGCTGGCTGGGCTGAGAGAATATATGAATATTGGTGTCTGTGTCTGTGTGTGTTAGTGCGTGAGTGGGTTTGGAGAATGGAGTGAAATGGAAGGTGGTTGTGGAGATAAGCAGAATAAGAGGGGGATGAAAGTGAATATGAGCCGTTGGATTGTCAATTGATGTTGTGCAAATTAGTGGTTTATGAAGTAGTCTACCTCATGGCATCACTTTCAATTGAAGTGCAAGTGTAATTATTTTCAACACTTTTTTTTTCCTTTTTATATTTTATTTGGTGATTAGATTTGTGTCTTGGAATAGTTAGGCAGATCTATTAGTGCTAATAAAATGCATCTATCATCTAATTGAAATTCAATTACGCTATGTTTTTTGAAATTAAATTCAAATTCATCAGTTAAGTAAGGTCATATATTACAAATGAAGTCGTAATTTATCTAGTTAAAATGAAGTCGTAATTCATCAGTTAAGTAAGGTCATATATTACAAAGGTCATATATTCAAATTCAATTATAAATGAAGTCGTAATTTATCTAGTTAAAATTTGAAATATATTATCAAACTGAATAAGTTAGTTTACGCTAAAACCTGTGAAAATTTTTTTTATGCCAGACCACAATAGTGCAACTATGTTTTGAGAATATAAGGTAAAGAGTTAATCTTATATACACTATTTTTAACAATTATATACACAATAGTGCAACTATGTTTTGACAATTATACAAAATTTTGTAAATGCTGTTAGTGTATAATTTTTTTACAGTAACATGTTTAGATTATACTACATAATATGAGTTTAAATTTGAAATTCAAATCATGCACATGTAACATTCATCCAAAGTTGCCAGTGTAAACAAAAAAAAAAAATTGCTACGTTGTCGGTACATAAAAAATTAATCTATACTGTTTATCTCCTTCTTGATAATATAATGTTCTAAGAGCACACGCCATAAACACACTAACGTAAAGACTAGTTGTGCTGCTGTGCTAATATTCTAAAATTACTCTCTCCAGAAAATTGCATGCACTCTAACGAAAAAGATTTACTTTCATGTGTTTTTAGGGCACACAATAGAATGACCCTTAAAAATGATGGCTGATGATGATAGGTTTGTTGTCCGTAAGTTCTGCCCATTGGCCGTTTGGGGCAGAATCATAAGTGCAGAGTGACATCAACGGTTGATCGAAGGAGTGACCCCACAGTATTAAAGTTTACGGATTCTAAATGGGGATGAATATTCTAATTTCCCGTTGTTTTTGGACAGTGTTTTCCAAGCTTTAAGGGGAAACTAGTAATTATTGTTCATTTCCATGGGACATGCATGGGCTGAAGTGCATGGGAAAGTAATAGAAAGTGAAAAGGACATTGTCGATTGCAATGGTAGGCAATTGATCCTGGCCAGATGCACCCAAACTGGTGCGTTTCAAGTGAAAGTTACATAAATTAATTCAGTTTTGGAAAGATCGTCCATATTCACTGTTTGATTTTTCATTTAATTATTGTCTGATGGAACTCATAAATTTTCACCCACGTATGACTCATAGGATGCTTTATTACTCACAATATTAAAGTTCGTCTGAAAAAACAATTGAAAATCACGGCATGACCAAATGATGGCCACAGTCATAATGATCCCAAAATATCTGATCCTATGCTCCTTACTAGATAATAATCGGAGTTTAAGGCGCGTTTGATAAAAGTGAAGTCTGAAAACTGAAGTTTGAAATCTGAAGTCTGAATTCATTTAGTTATTGAATTGTTAAGTATTAAATCTAATACATTTAAGTGCATATCACATTCAGATATTTAATTTTGGTTATCAAACGCACCTTAATTTTGGAGGTCTAGAAAATTTAATGTCACTTAATTAATTCAAATATTCAATTTTGATTATCAAACGATTTGAATATGTTAAGATCTGAATCCATTAAATTTAAGTGTTAAATTGAGTTATCAAACAAGGCCTTAATTAATGGAGCTCTCCTCTATGTTTGCAACATAACAGTTGAGCAGTATTTTACAATTAAAAATCCCTTTTTTTTTTCCCTTTTGAGAGTATACAACTATAGATCTTCTATACTTCATTTTTTGTATCACTATATGCTTGTTGTAAGTTTGCAGTACAATAATATACATGCAAGAATCCCTTTTCAAAAATAAAGTAAATATTTATGCTTGCACGCTAGAGTTGTACAGTATTCATGCAATATAATTGGTTGAATGAGTGAACAAAATGAAAACCAGCATTATTGTGTGGGGGAGGAGGGAAACAGGAGCAGTGACTCATGCTCAATGTAACATGTAAAATATTTTTGTGACAAGAAGAAGCAGAAAACATGTGTAGTGCTATGTTTTCAGAACCGGACCGGATAGCGACTCGGCCGAGGTCAGGGGTCAGGGGTCAATGGGTTCGACCGGGGGTCGATAGGGGTCGAACCGGATGACGTCATAAATAAAAATTATTTAAAAATTAAAATATTATATATATAATATCTAATAATATATTGATATTAATAAAGGTATATTCATATATATTTGATGTTTCAAATATATTTAACAAGAAAATACAAAGAAATTAGAACAATCAAGTAGCAATTTATATTATTTAATAAATATTAACAAGTTTAGAATTAAAATTATAAATTTAATTGAAAAAAAACATCAAATTTTAGGACAATATTTATAAAGTATCAAATATTTGAGATATATTAATAAGTTTTAACAATTTAGGGGGTCAAAACATAATATTAAAAAGTTTGAAATTTTTTTAAAAAAAAATTACTGTTGAACCGGAAAAACCGGTTTTTTCCCGGTCAAACCCCGTTTTTGACCGGCTTTGACCGAGTCTTGAATTTCCGGTTTTTTAATATGACTCGGACCGGCTACCTGGCCGGTTCCCGGTTCAACCGGTTCGACCGGCCGGTCCGGTCCGAGTTTTAAAACAGAGGTGTAGTGCTAGACCGCTGTAAAACCTGTTTTGCGGTGCCTCCATTGTTTCTTGCTCATCTAATATTGATCTTTTTTACTCTTTATCTATTACTTTTTTTTTTTTTTTTTGGTTTGGTTGAAACACTAGTTCTCGTCCTTGTGTGACGTGATTGTCTGATTGGTTCTCTAAACTGTGCCGTTTTCACATGAGACACGTGTGATTCTAGGACTTTGAACTTGTCAAGGCATTTTCTCTAGGAAAAAAGAGGGAATAGGGTATTTTCTGTAGGCATAGCATGTCGTAGTAGACAAATATATGACATTAGACATGGCGACCCTTCCAGAACCGTCGGTGTTGCTAGATCTGGATCAGACCGCCCGATTTGATTGTGAACCGCCTTTCTTTTTTAATTGACTTGTAGTATAAAACCGCTTTGATAAAAAAAATTAGTCAAAATCATCAAAAACCAGATAAACCAATGACCCGATTCGACTGATTGATCCGGTTGTCAAACTTTTCTTTCTTCTTTTCCCCAAACATAATATGAATTACCTAAATTGTAACACTTTCATTTATTAATAGGAATAAGAAAACGTCATTCATTTAGTGTAACTATCAAAATCACTCGCTTTGGTAAATGATCTCTAAATTAAGATGTTTTCATCCCTATGATCTCATTAATTTAGCATTAGTGATTCCAACTTGCATTAATTTGTTTTAATTTATTTTTCAAGTAGTTTTGGAGAATAGATATATTTTAACCATGAATTTACATTTTTATATATAATTATTAGGTGTATATTTGATTGCAAGTCTAATATTTTTGGAACATTTTTTATGATTGGCCAAATATAACCAAAAACTTAATTTTAATATTTCCGAAACTTATAAAAATATACAATAATTATAACATCATGCAGACATCAACGGGTTTTTGAGAACGGTCCGACTAATCCGACCAATTGACCCCTGACCCAATAGTTTATTCGAATCGCTATCCGATTTGAATTTAACAACATTGCCATTGGTTTCAATTTAAAAATTGATGATTTTGATTTTTTTGAAATATGAAATCTAAATCGACTTTTATAAGGATAGTTACAGTTATGATTCTTGAACTTCTGATTTCGGTTACGATTCCCGTTTCTTCAAGTTGTAGTTTCAGTTCTTTTAGTTATGTTTAAACACTTGTTATTATAAAATTGATTCTAAAAAAATGATAATGAATGGAAAAAAAAAAGAAATTTATTGTATTATCATGTGCAAGGAAAAAGAAAAAAATGATACAAATTTTACGAAAAAAAATATCTCATTATTAATTAGATTAGATTGATTTAGATTAATCATAGAGTATAGACTTACTAATGAAATGGGACAATGGATTGTTGGATTAGGATTAGAGCTGTTGGTATTAGATGTTCACTGTTAATATATAACTCTAAACTGGCATATAAGTTTAGGTAACAAATGTTTTTTAAGATGGTTTAAGCTGGTCGTAAATTGTCGGTTTCAGTTTCGGTTCAAAATTTTGATGAATCTGAACCTGAATATGTAGTTACGGTCATGGTTTCAGTTTCGATTTCCAAAATTTGGTATCAATTCCGGTTTAACAAATCACCGGGCCGATTTTAATTCGATTCCGATTCAAATTTGAACTGTAACCACCCTATATGATATGGGAGAAATAATTACTTAAAATCTATTTTTCTGAAACAGTCATATTCGATATCAAAATGTTAATTTGGTCACAGAATATGCTTTCCTTCGTTATAGTTATTTCAAGTTCGGCGGATAGCTTTCTTTGCAATTTTGATGTTCACACAAAACCAATTCAAAGAATCCATAACTTAGGCGTGCGGAGAATAAAGGGTTTTAGTTAGGCGAAGAGATAACCAAACAAAGTAAAATCATTTCAGTTTCTAAGTTTTCAAACAAAAAAATTGGCAAGAAGGAAAACAAGAGGAAAACGAAATAAATAGGTGGGCTCCTATGTGTCGCTGGCTTTTGAATTCCTTCTTCTTTAACCAATCCAATATTCAAAGAGAACCTTGAATTTTCTTCATGCTTGCCAAATTGGTTTACTAGCTTCTTTTTTAAGAAATATATTGGTTTAAAAAATACGATTAAAGAATTATTCAATTGTAAATCTTGATAACTTGTTGGTGAGTGAGCATATCACAGTTGTGCCCCGCGTGAATGGTCCAACGGTAGCACCTTCCACCGGTGATCAAGAGATCCCAAGTTCGAGTCTCTGCTCTGTTGGATTCCTCCGCGCACATATCGTGCTTGGGTTGGGTTGGGGCGCCTGGCCGGACAGCAGGGGGTTAGTCGGGCATCGTAAGGATTGACCAGGACACCCCTGTGTAGAAAAAAAAAAAAAAAGGAGCATATCACAGTTGCCTTTTTTATGTTCCTGGTTTGGTATTTTGTTTCTACAAGCTTATTTTTCAAACATTTGAAAGGGAAAAGAAATAATGGTAAAATTCGACTAGGAAGTATATATATATATATAGAGCCAGGCCGGTCGTATTCCGAGCCCTGAGAGTCGTAATTAGTCATTTTCAGTACCCTATTCGTGTCAATTATTGGGACCAATTTTGTCCTTTAAAACATATATTATTGAGAACTTGTAGGTCCAGGCTAGTGCATTTTGGCATTTTTTACAAAAAAGAACAAGCATCAAACTTCGTTTTCGACTACCTAAGCCATCAATTATGAGCACTTTAGTGTGTCGTCATGTATGGGGCTTTCTTCCACAATCTAGCATAATCACATGTCCAAGTGGTAATCCCAGTCCAATGGCCTTTTGTTTACCCTTTTGCCTTCCTATTTCTATAGTGTTTGCATCACTAATCTTTCAAGGCATCGAGAAGCTCATTGAGTACGTATGTCACATCTTTCTAGGTCTGAAAAAAAGTTTCATATTCAACATATATGGTCTCATGCATATGATAATCAACGGCCCTTAGGCTTTCGGCCACCAACATACATGATCTCATGCATATTCTGATCGATGGTATTTGGACTATCGCCCACCACGAAGATATTTACGTGTCTTTAGTACAATCACTTGTCACTAATATATGATTTCTTCAAATCTAAATAAGTGTATAATTCATCCGTCTAGTCTGATCATAGCGGTTCAATTCCCATCATTTTTTACTTTGATAGGCTTGTTTTTCTTTTTTTCACATAGTTTAGGAGAATTTAGTTAACTTTACTGGAAGAATAAATCTAGAGTACTATCTTTAAAAAATACCCTTATATAAAATGGAGTATGACTAATTGACTTTACATTAAATAAGTTAGGTTATATTAAATAACAATCTACATTAAATAAAGGCACTTTAGAGAAGTTACAAGTTAACTATGAGTGCGTTTGGATTGCAAATTTATCTCAAATAATATTTCGCTTGTATCATAAACACATTTCTCAATCCCACCTTTTTATATTTTCAACTACTTTTTATCTCACATATATCACATCACAAAAAGTGCTACAGTAATTATTCCAAATAATATTTCAAATAATACTCTATCCAGCTACAGTGATACTTTTCAATTGAAAAGTGGACTATAATTTAGGATAGATGAAAATTGAAAATAAGTCTATCAAAGTGGGACGAAGGGAGTAATATTCTTTAAGGACTGATAATTATTAAGTGATTATTTTTCAGTTGTATATGCATAAACTTTCAATAAGAATTGAGATGCCTCATATATTAATTTAGAAGCAATTTAAATTTTGGATTTTAGTTACGGAAATAATAAAAAAAATGGTCAAGTTTTATTCTCTCTGTTGACTGTTGAAGCAAACATTGATTATGAGATAATTTAAGGTTCTCCCTCATTACAATAAGAAAAAGATTAAAGGTCAGGAATTAATGCCAATTGGCAAATGATTTAAGAGATAATACTTTTTTCTTAACGTATTAAGAGATATTAGTTAAATCACCAAAATTCTACTTAATAACATGCCACAAAAGATGAACATAAGAACATACGTACTAGATAAAAGGGAGTATAAAGGTCAACATGTATGACATATAATTGTTAAATATGGTACTAAAGTTTTTTTTTTTTTGTTAACCTAAGGCGTACCTGTTTTCTACTTCAAACCTTTTATTCCTTTCCCCAATTTAACCCCTTGTTTATTCATTCACGATATTGTTCTAGTTTTATAAACAATTATTTATTTTTTACTTTAATCATAATATTTTTTCTGTTTACTTCTTAGAAATGTTGTTAGATTGGGTTTATCTTAAATTAATATTTTTTGTTTTTCTCTTTAATTGTTTAAGATTTGGTCAATGGGCCTAATTTGATACAGTAGCTGGGTTTGGGTGTTGTAGTAATCAATTAGATTCGAGACTTGGGTCTTATATGTCGTTTATGTGTCTTGAACAGATCAACAAATTAGGCCCCAAAGAACCTTCGCGCTCCTAGAGCCTAATCCAACTACTGACCCCATTATTACTTTTACGAAAGAAACCAGATGTGCCAATCACGGACGACGTTAGCCCATCTAGTTGTTGGGTCAGAGAAAGAACCCAATTGAATAAAAACCCCATGCCGGAGACTTGGGAACACGTTCAAGTTGAAGAATCAGTTAAATATGAAGTTTTGTTTGAATCATCTCTTAGGGTCCGTTTGTTTCGGGTGAAAATGTTTTCCAGGAAAATATTTTCCTAATTTCCCGTGTTTGGTTGCACAAAAGTTACTGAAAACATTTTCCTATGTAAAATATTTTCACTCATCTTATGGAAAACAACTTCCCTTCCAAACTTACTGAAGTTGTTTTCCTAAATGCATGCATCCCGCCTGTAGTATGTTCCAAACTTACTGAAAACATCTTATAGTATGTTTTTTTTTTTTTAGTGTAAACAGGAGGACTCGAACCCAAGACCTCTTCCTTACACTCCCTCCCCCATACCACCCAACCCAACCCAACCCTCCCCCTAGTATATTCAAAATAAAAAAAAATATCATCCTACTCATCCTATGCTAGTAATTAATTATGTATAATAGGAACATTCTTTTCTAGAGAAACTTTCAGCAGTGAGAGGGCAAAATATATGTCACAATAAGCATTGCATGTGATTGATATTTGACACTAAATGACCAGCAATTTGTTTATTGCTTAAGGAGATATTTTTTATTCATATATACACTTCTCCAAGATTTTTTTAAAGTTAAACAATGAGATAAATTTTCTTATTTTGCATGTGAAGAAGTATGTAGTTATAATGTGTAGAAAGTAAAGATAGAGATAAAAGTAAAAATATTTCAAAAGTTAAACAAACATCAGAAAAATGAAGTAAGAAAATATTTTCAATAAACTAACCAAACACCTGAAAATGATGAAAGAGAAATGATTTTCATGGAAAATTACTTCCACGGAAAATATTTTCCCAAGGAAAACATTTTACTTCCAACCAAGCAGACTCTTAATTTTTGAGATGAATATTTCTGTCATCATTGATTTCAACAAAGAAAAATTTTAGCTTTTACTTCTTGATTTAAGATATTACGGTGAAATGTAGCAATTTCTGAAATAGATACTACAGTGACCGTATCCTTATTAATTAGCCTGCACTTAATATGTGAACGAATCAAATTCAATCGACTTATCAGCAAGCTTGCTTAGTCAAAATTCGAAGTGAAGTTTGCGTTATCCAAGTGCAAGTAACTTAAATAGATACGCGAGACTCAAAAGTTTATCGAATGTAATCAAACTGCTAATAGACATACCTTTATTTATGTTTACTAGTGTGAGGCATGGAATCCCCTGTTTTAAAAAAAATATGAATTATTAATACAAATTACCTAAACTTTGTTAATTGAGTTCGATTAGACCATACTTCATCGAACTTAATTAAGTTCGAACAAATTAAAAATTATATTAATCGAGCTGCATCACATCTCGAGTACACTATAGTATTGAGAACAAAAAATAATTATTTTGCCCTTGCATTCTCTTAAGAATTTGGATTACATGTTGCTTTCCCTTACAGTGGTCCAGACTGCATTTGACATAGAATTGAAACGTGCTGGTCCACTAATATCATTCCATCTATATCTTCTGTTAACGAGTAATAATGGATGCATAATGAATTGAAACTGCAAGAACCAGCGAAATCTTGCACTACATTTGACCTTGTGGAGCTAAGGATAGCCTCATTACTGCAGTGCCTAGCACTGTACCACTGCACCATTTTTAACCAAAATTGGTCCCAATAGTCGTCTCTATCTGCAATACACAGTTTTGGGTCACATCCATCCTGGCTATGTCTTCACTTGTTTGTGAAACAGTGAGCCTACCTAAGCCCTGATTCCTCCAATCAAATGGACTCTTGCAACTGGTATAATCCATCGCATCCATCCATCAGAATTAATTTCTTGAGGTATTTTCTTACGCTACCTAGTTAGCTTTTCTTCTTTAAAAAGTAGTGCTCTGGATGGCCAGCTGCAATTCTTGCTCAGTTTTACCCCTTTTGGCTCCTTCACCACGGATCCATCTGGTCCGCAAAACTGGTGGCAATTGGCATTACTGTGCACGCGTTTCGTTCCTGTCGTCAATGCATGATTTATATTTGTTTTGTTGTCTTTGCCATGAATTTGGATCGAGTGCAATTGTGTAAGGGTGAAGAACACTTTTTGACTTCTTGTAAAATCGTGAGAATTTTACTCATTGTTTAGTTGATCACAGAATAATATGTGCTGTGCAATATATGTATGTACATATATTTATACAAAAGTGTATGTGTATTTATTCTTGTAAGAGAATCCAATAATCATGAGATAAAACCTTTTGCAGTTGGATTAATTAAGACATCAACCCTCGATGTGGAGTTCCTTTCCTTCTGCGTAGTTGGAGTTTGCTTTTGAAGAAATCTTTTGTCTATGGTATGGCATTAAAACCAAACGAAGTAGGAACTTATCATATTCAAGGTTGCCTTGTGAATAGTTCAGGGTTCTCAAATGAGGTTACTGTTACTTTTTCTTAAAAAAAAAAGTTACTTACTTTCACGGTTTAAACATATGAAGTTGAGCTCAAAAGAAAAAAAAAACTTTTGATTTTGATAGAGCTTAAAAAAGTAGGAAAAAAAAAGTTGCAAAGGTCATTCAAGATGGGACCAAACAATAATATATCACAATGCCATCAATCTTCTCTTTTTATTTGCTGTTGTCTCTACATAGAGAACCAATTCGTTATAGTATCAAGGGATAATTTCAGAAACCTCCCCTGAGGTTTCTGACATTTACACTCACCTCCCCTGTGGTTTGAACAATTACACTGACCTCCCCTGAGGTTACTAATCCTTTACAAACTCAATCCAAATGATTAAAATATTGTTTTAGAGAGTGAAATTAGAATTTTGTACCTGATTTGCCATTTGTGCTACATGTCCAATGAATGACAAAGTATTACAAATTAATTAATAATTAATAAACTTTAAGGAGCGTAGTTTATAGGCAAATACGTATTACTTATTTAAAGTACCAGTTCTTTACGGATATTTTACTTTCAAACATTTTCTTTATTACAAATATTTATTCTCAAATACAGATTTGTATTTACTCTCAAATATTTAATTTTCGTTAAATAAAAAACCTACCAGTTTTTCTTCCGTAGAAATATTAATATAACACTTTTTCAATTTTAGTTATAAATATTTATGTATTTAGCATAAATTAAATGATTCAGGATAAAATATTCATAAAGAGCTAATACTTTACTCATGTAATGGGTGAAAATCATAAAAAATTAATACTTTATGAGCCATTTCTTTTTTTAAAAAATATTTAATTTATATCAAATAGATAACCTACTGATTTTCTTTTTACGAGAATATTACTGTAACACTTTTTAATTTGTAATTACAAACGTTAATATATTTATCATAAATTAAATATTTGAAAATAAAATATCTGTAAAGAACGGGTACTTTAAATAGGGTATGTGTATTTACCTTAAATTGATTGATTTGAAGATCATAATATGGAAACATGTACGTCGTTTTGTCCCCTCAATTGACACCATTTTTAACTTTTGCTTACAATGGCTAATGATACTAAAACTCACAAGTAATCTCTAGTTTAATTAGTCATTCAATTTGTTAACAAAAAATGAATTTTCTTTTCTAAAATTCGTTCATTAAGTTTTTGCAATTAGTTATGGTATAAAAGTAAAATCATACAATTTATTGTTAGTAATAGGTCCAATTTCCTCCTAGGGGAGGTCAGTGCAATTTTAGAAACTATAGGAGAGGTAAGTGTTAGTGTTAGAAACCTCAAGGGAGGTTTCTGCAATTATCCCTTGCTTTTTCTCTCCATTGACTTTGATATTTCAGTTGTGGTTTTCTCCGGTGGCTGCTGACCCCTCTGGCATAAAGGTAACGTGAAACAAAACAAAACCCCAAAATTTGTACTATTTTTGGAAGTCTGGCCTCTGCAGTATTATACTTTCAATCCGACATGCAGAGTTGAAGACGATCGAGAAATATCTCAGAAAAGCAATGCCAGTGGAATTAATGGGAGTAAAACGCTTTAACTTCTCAGACTTCAGAGGGGAAAACGTTTTTGTCCTCAAATTGGTTCCAAAGACATCTGATTCATGCCATGTTCCAATACAGTTCAACACCAGATCCACCAACCAAAGGTCCATCCAGCAGTTACTATACTTACTGCTGTTGGATTTAAGTTTGAAAGAGAAGTTACTACAAGCAGCCTTTTTTTTTTTTTGTTCAAAGAAGACCAAAAGGTGTACTCTAGTCTCCATCAATTACATAAAAAGCCAATTACCGGTGGACTTGTCTTTAATTCGAATAGTGGTAACAGTTATTGTCCAGTATGTTTTATAGTAGAGCGATTTTTGTTTTAGGGTATTGATTTTCATGCACATTTTCTCTTATTTAATCTCCTATCTCATCTTCAATGTTTAATTTCTTTTGGTTCTAGCTCAGCTGAACAGTGTCCGAAAACATAAAGATAAAATATCAACTTTACGATGACCAGAATGCAATAATAAGTTACATTGGTTT
Organism: Coffea arabica; assembly: GCF_036785885.1. NCBI lineage: Eukaryota > Viridiplantae > Streptophyta > Magnoliopsida > Gentianales > Rubiaceae > Coffea > Coffea arabica. The sequence continues at coordinate 13,813,105 of NC_092323.1, read as the reverse complement.
CAATAGCAAAATAGCAGCATTTTATTTGAAATTTTTGTTTGAATGCGTCTAGAAATGATTTCCAATTATCTTTTTTTTTTTGTAATAAAAAAGTTTGGATTAAATTGCTTTTAGTCACCACATGCCTCCAGAGTCGTCGATCGATTCACCTTTATCTTTTCAATTATATATTTACATAACATATATCATATCCAAAAAATACTTTAATAATTTAATCTAAAATGTTTTTCCAAATACGATACTTACCTGATTTCAGAAAGAACTCGTTAAATTCATCATAAAGGACTAAGGAATTAATCCACATCCAGACGATACCAAAACGGTAAGAAAAACATCACTACCCACAATGACATGGACCTCACATTTTTATTCCTTTTCTAGGGTAATTTGAGAAACCTCCCCTAAAGTTTTTGATAATTTCACTGAGCTCCCCTAAAGTTTAAAAAATTACACTTACCTCTCTTAATTTGATAGTTTTAGTAACAAAATCTTAAAATAATATTAGCCTGGTCAATTTTTTAAATGAATACCCAAAAATGCCATTGTATAATGAGTTTTTAATTTATTTTTCTACACAATTTTAAGATCATCTAGTTTTTTGACGATTATCATAATTTGGTAGTGATTTTGGGTCTTTTTTTATTTATTGTTAATTTTAGTACCATAAAATAGAAAACAAAAATCAGCAAAAATATTGGATTACATATAAAATTAACTCGTCAAAAAAATCACTAGTTTAACATTTGGTTACAATAAAAACTAGAAGCAATAGTGGTAATTCTACAATTTTATTTGTGAAATTTTTTTTTAAAAAAAAGGAATAAGAAGGAAAAAGAATGAAAAAATAATTTTAAAACTCATTCTAAATATAAGCATATCAAATAAGGGAATTTTATTAAAATATTTAAGGGTAAAATTATCATTTTAAATAATAAGGAAGGTATGTATAATTTTTTAAACTTCAAGAGAGTTCAGTGAAATTGTCAGGAACCTTAGGGAGGTTTCTGAAATTAACCCCTTTTTCTATCCGTCTGATAGCCTAATATAACCAAGTAGTAGTAGTAGATAGTATGCCCCTTAATCGATAATCCGAATGGAGAGTTTTCTCTGTTTCTATACATTAGTGCACCGTTCGAGGCCTTGTTACTTTCTTTGTCCCTTTCTGCGTTTCTTCTTTTTGGTCGTGTGATGAGAGGTCAATCATAAATGGGGGTAGCCCGGGTTAGTTAAGTACTCGTATTCAAGAACAGAAAAAAGGAGGGGATAAGGGAAAAACGAGAAAGATCAGAAACTGTAAGTGAGAAAAATGGAGGTTCGAGGAAGAAGAAGCAGAGACATGAGTCCTGAAAGGGTGAAGATATGCACACAGTCCAGGTTGATAAGACCTGCTTTCAAAAAAGTTCAAGTTGTTTATTACCTCACCAGAAATGGCCAGCTTGAGCATCCTCATTATTTGGAAGTTACTCATCTTGCTAATCAACAACTTCGCCTGAAAGGTACTAATCCACAATCTGTTCTTGATCGGCGATATATACAGCTGCAAATTCGTGTTGAGGAAAGCAAAATCTTGATTCTTGAGGTTTCATAGGGAAGCCCTTTTGGTATTTGGAACTTCTTTTTACTAACTTGTTAAATAATGTGTAGATGTCATTGATCGGCTCACAGTTCTTAGAGGCAAAGCCATGCCCTCGTTGTATTCTTGGTCTTGCAAAAGGTACTTAATTCCTCTTTCCCGAATTTTCAGTAGGCCTAAGATTCATAATCTTGAATAGTGATTTTAACTATTTATGATCTAATTGGGCACTTTTGCACATTAACCATTTACAAGTTCTGAATACAGTATGCACTTAAAAAAGATTCCAGTGCTTTATGTAGTATTTATTTGTACCTTGTGCTCTTAACTTTGCAACCCAAAAAAAGAAATTAATATGTGGGAATTATTTCTCATAGGAGCTACAAAAATGGTTATGTGTGGAATGACTTGGCGGAGAATGATATCATCTATCCATCAGAAGGAGCAGAATATGTACTCAAAGGGTCCGAAATAGTCAGTGATGGTTGCACAGGTGAGTTAATTACCTGACTTTTAACTTTTTTTGCTTAACCACACTTAACATTTTTTTTCTTTTTATTAATCTTTTCTATATATGTTTGTCCCCTTTTTAATTTTTTTTTATTTTTTATCATGAATGGATTAGTTTACACTATATAATCAGTTTAATTTTGTGTATGTTTCCAATGAACCTGGTTACTCTCTTCATCAGAAAAATTTCAACAACTTCGAGTTGGCAGTAGCACACAACAGAATCAGCAACTTCCTCTTGGGAACGTGCAACAAAGGCCGGGAGTTGTAGAAATCACGAACTGCCATCCAAAACGCAGATCACTAGGCCATGTTCATCATCACAACAATGAATACGAGGATAATGATCAAAATGAAGCTGGTCAAGTAGAAGAAGAAGAGTTGGATCATGAAGAAGAATATGAAGAAAAGATTAGCTGCTATACCACCTCAACTACACCTCAGTATTCTCGATGCTCCCGCGGCGTCTCCACCGACGAAATTCACCACCGACATCAACGACCACAAAAACAAGAACAAAAGAAGCAAAAGCAAGAATCTCAAGAAACTATGAAAAACCCTAGGTCTGAATTCATTTTAGAAAATGAATCTCCACCGTCGACGACGTCGTCGAGTCTTTCGGACAAAGCCATGAACGAGACCAGCAACACGTCCAAGAGGTTCGAGGACGGCGATCCGGTTGGAAATGAGCCGTTACTGAGCCGGAACTCCATGCTTTTTCAGCTCATTGCATGCGGGGGGTCGCTCTCTTTTAGGGGCACTACTAATGGCAAAAATGTGCCTGATTTGAAGCAGCAGCAACAACCACCACCGGCGACAACTACTACGGCGGCGACCCCTGCTGGGGCTAGGAGGAGTAACTGTAGTGATCTGCATAAAGGGGTGTTGTGCAAAAGTGCTGCGGCGGGGTATAAGGCGGCGGCGGCTATGGAGGAGGAGGATGAGATAAAGTACATGTCTGAGAATCCGAGGTTTGGGAATTTGCAGGCTGAGGAGAAAGAGTATTTCAGTGGGAGCATTGTTGAATCAATGGCTACCGATGACAGGGCTCAGGTTGAACCCTCAAGCTTGAAGAAATCATCTTCCTATAATGAGGAAAGGTTAGTCTATGGACTATAGTCCTAAAGCTTGTTTTTTGGTTCTTTGGCCTCATAATTAGTCAAATTTTTTCAAAGCCATAAACATAAAATAATAATAACAATATGATAATGGACTGAATTTATTTTCCAAAGTTAAACGAAACTAATCATGTCTTAATTAGAACCTTCTTTTTTCTTTCTCCGTTTTTAAGGGAGGGAAGAAAATTTTTTTTTTTTGATAACTAGGTAGGGAAGAAAGTTAAAGTTAGAACCTTATAAAATTTTATTAGTCTAGATGTAAATTAGAGAACCTTCTTTTTGGTTTAGGTAGGGAAGAAAATTAAAATGAGAACCTTGTAAGTGTTAAAATTTTAGTACTCTAGATGAAATTAATTACAGTATTTTAGTTTGGAGCCTTCTCTTCTTGTGTAATTTTCTTGAATTAATTGACAGATTTCCACTTCAGACTACTATCTAATGAATGATCAATTTTTTTTTTTTGTAATTTTTTTCCTAATTTTAGATGATCTATTTTTGTTTAAATATGAAGAAATTAACTTTTACTAAAAGACAATGATGTCATCCGGTTGACTAATGTTTGTCAACTCGAGGACTGATTAGCTTACAGAGCACAACAGACCTCTGTAACCAAGGTGGTCGTTTTCGTCAGTGAGTACCCATAGTCATAGTCAATAACTTATGATGAACCAGCCTCCTTGTTCCCTCCCCTGTATTAGGATAGAGCAGGTTGTACAAGTATATCGTTGCTGACCAAAAAAAAAAAAAAAAACTTATGATGAACCAGCTTGTTACCCTCTTGGTAATAACTTGCTCGATTGGAAAAAAACATTCAAGAAATTCAACTCACTCGTACTTGCAATCTGATGAAGTTTTAAGTAGCATATTATTATTATTAAATTCACTTGTACTGTAATTGTTGTGCAGGAGCTCGAAATTAGCTATAGAGGATGCAGAAGCAACCGAGGAAGAGAGAGGAGAGAAAGCTTTGAAAGGGAAATGCATCCCAAGAAAAAGGTCTTCTTCTAAACAGGCCAAGAAATGACCATTCAGCAGAAGAGTAGTTGTGGGAAATCAATAATAATGATGATCTTAGCTGCTGATGATAAGAGGGGGGATGGTAAAAAGTTGAAAAAAGTGAGAAATCAATTAGGATGTTGTCAAGATAATTGGTCATTCTGTCTAGTGCTTTAGCTACTGAAATCATATGGGCTCCTTTGTCTTTGTTGAGTGATTTAACAAGTAAATTGAAACCTTTCATGATTAATGGTACAAAGTCAAGGGTCAAGAGGGGAAGTTTAACCTCTCTTGCCGACTTTACCTGTTTGAACTTTGAAGCTACCATGCCCAGACATCACTTTGGATGGAAAAACTTTTTTTTTTTCAGAGTTTTTGCAGAACAGCACTCTTTTTTCTTTTTCTTTTTTTTTTTGAGATGTAGTATCATATAATATGAGATAAAAAATATGTTGAAGTTAAAAAATGTGTTGAAGAAATATTCTTTAAAAACTCCACAAAAAATTTGCACAAAAATTGCAATCCAAATAGTCTCGTTGTTGATAATCAAACGTAGTTCGGTGATTAAAAGTTTATCAATTCTCAGTCTTTCAATGAAGAAAAAAATTGTGAGTGTTTGGACTAGAGTAGAGTTATTATTTGATATAATTATTATAGTACTTTTTATGATGTGATATATGTGAAATAAAAAAAATTGTTACAAATATAAAAGGGTTAAAATTTGTGTTAATGATACAAGTAAAATAATATTTAAGATAATTTTTGTATCCAAACACATGCTGTTATCTGCCCTCTTTCCCTCTTTGATAAAAAAATATATATTCCATCCATTACTTAAATAGCTGAGGGAGGCTCTTTTCAAACATATATTTTAATTTATCTATTTTGTATCACATGCGCATTTGTTTCACAAGTTCAATTAAAATTGCTCCAAACACCTCCGAGAACAACCAAAAGCCACAGGTACAAGAGATTTTTTTTTTCCTTTTTTGAGGAAAGGTCCAAGAGAAATAAAGCGACTCCTGATCGACAGATTATTACAATTAGCAAGTTTCCTTATTATTTATTTGGTCCATGGATATGTGATCCACATTTGCCAAATTTGCCACATAGATAGATACCTTCATCAGCGGCACGGCTTGTGGAATGAATTTGGCAGCCAACTCCCAATATGGAAACTTAGGGATAATTTTAGAAACCTCCCAATAAGGTTTCTAAAATTACCCCAGGAAATTTATGCACAGGTTAAAGAACTGACATAGGTACACGAGTGCCAATACGAGCATAGGACTCGTATTTTTTTTTGAAACAGTTGATATGAAAATGTGATGTTTTCTCTTATTTTTTTTCTTTTTGTTCAATGCAGGGTGTCCCGACTTTGCCAAACTAATCCCTTGCGACTATACAAAACCCCACCGAAGAATGCAAAACAATTTTAACACAATAGGTTGGAACCGGCAACCTAAGGGATACTACTATTGCATGTGATTACCAGCTGAACTTCTTGTTTTTTGGGGGGGGATACGAATTGTGATATGCTACTCCAATTTTCATAATATTTTACTTTTTGCCACTTGAACTTGTAAAAGTGAATTGAATTTCTTGCAATAGTATGCTTCAATTTTTTTTCGAACAGAGGAGGAGTTGAACTTAAGAAACAGGGAGAGGATAGAAAAATTTGAATTCGGAACCTCTAACTTCTTGTACTTGTCATTTACATAATTTACTTTAGAATGTAATGTCTAATTGTTTGATTGGGCGCATGTTTCTAATTCCTGTTAAGGCTGAAGTACGGACCAAATTACTTGTTTTTCAATGTCACCTTGATTGATAAAGTATTTCTCATGAATTGATTAGTCTATTAATTGAACTAAGTTTAAGCAAAATTTACCACTTGATAGATTAAGTTAAAGATTGAAGTTTACATATGAAACATTTAAGTTACTTGGTCTCTAACTTAGAAAAATAAAACATTTATAATGAGGTAGAATTATACAATCTTAAGTTCGTTTCAAAATATAAATAATTAAAAAATCATTAATCTTATATACAATAAGAATGTACACACTAACGAGTATATATGCATGTCATGTATGCAAGAATTTTAAATAAAATTAAGTGACATGTATTGACACCTACTAGTACATACTATATTATAAGTATCTATAAGATTATATCCAAAAAAAAAAAAAAGAACGTTTTATGGATGCAAGCAAATTGTTCATTGTCAATTTGGGCCAGCCACATTTGCGTGTAAATCCATGGGCTGAGCAGATTGGGAATTGACGTATGAACTTGATGATACTCAACCACCTCTTGGACCAGCTTGTCAAACCCAGTTTTATCAATCCAGCAAATCCCAGGTCTGAAAAGTGTTTAGGCCCCTCGAATTCGTCCTCGGTGCGGTTAGATGAATTTGAATGTTGTTACAGCTTACGTTTATGGGAAAATTCTTGTCACTTGTCGAATCCAAATGTGGCAATATGACCACAATCAGCTCATCTTCCATATTGAATTTTTTTTCTCTATAAACTAATGACACACGTTGAATAAGAAAAATATTTACTCCTTCCGTTCCACTTTGATATAATTTTTTTTTTAAATTTCACACAGTTTAAGAAAAAATAGTTAACTTTATTGAAAGAGTAAATCTATCATAATTTTTTTAAAAAAAAATATCCTTGCATTAATTTGAAAAGTATGATTAATCATTATACCTTTACATTAATTACAATAACAATATTATTGGTAAGTTGCACCATTCAAGACATGAATTATAGCAAGTATTGAATAAAATAGTTTATACTTCCCGATAACAAAGTACATTAACTTAAAAATGGATATTTTAGATAAATTAAAAGTTAACTACATCGTTCAATTGAAGAGTGAACTACGTTAAAACCAAGAGAGATGCTGCAACAGTACATGTGCAATGCACATGCTCTGAATTCCATATTGATCTCAACTTCCCAAAATTGAAAACTGATGACATTAATCACAGATTATTAGTTTTGTTGTCTTTAAGACTCGCAACAATCACGCAACGCCTTTTTAATTCTGATGCAGTTTTCTTGATTATTCTTAAGTCAATGGTTCTACCTTTCCCGGTCCTAACTATGACATTGAGTTATTATCGACTTCACATGCCTTTGCTGAGTCTTCTTGATTAAGGTGATGTACTAAATGCATGCCCAGTTGGCTAATTTAATTTAAATTTTTTTTTGGATTGATCAGTTTGATTTCATGGACTGATTTGTATTTTTGTTGTGATTGGTGAATGAGGGAAATGACTAGCAAAATCAGTATGGATTATGGAACAAGATAGTGGGATGCAACCACCATCACGATTCGCAAAGGAGCATGCTAGGCGGAATGATGAGAAGAAAATCAAAGGAATCATGAGATGAGAGGGATTATTACTACTGTTACTAGTATTTCTTTTTCTCTCTTATTCCTTTCCTTTTAGTAGCTGTATTCCTTGTTTGGATTGCGATTTTTTGCAAAAAAAAATTTACGCGCTTTTCGTAAACACATTTGTCAATCACCTTTTTATCTTATATGCATCAAATTACTAGGATGCATTTTTCTACAAAAATTTCTAAAAATAGCAATTCAAACGGGTATATATAAATGCTGTTAAGTCATGATTAGCATTATCAAAACATTGATAAAGTCATACATGGCAAAGGGCAAATACCATGAAATTTTGCTAAAAAGAAACCTTATCATTTAAAACTGGCTTTACTTTTTGAATCCTTACTCTCTTTTTCTTTGGCATCATTTTCTTTTGAGATGATGCAGTAGGCCATGCAACATGTTTATTCATATTGATCCTTACTTAGCTTAAAAATAAAGTAACATTTGTAATCTTCATCTCCTACATGTGGTTTTTGATATTAGGATTATGGTTTTTACTTTTGCAACTTCTTTGAATTTTGTTTTATATTAGAAATTCGTATTATACAGAAGCACAAATTATTTTCTGAGAAATTATTAAAAAAAAGGAGACTTTGTTGACAGATATGGTAGCATTGGCAAGCTAAATATTTAACTTATGCAGTAATGAGTAACCTCATAGCAATATATTTGTAAAAAAAATAAAAATTCTTTTCCTCTACATGAAAATTTTTTTCTAACGGGTGCCGCTTGTTAGATCACTTAAATTATATCTAATTTTGTGTATAATTACAATTATTGCATCTCTGTATTTAAATTAACATTTGAAACCCTACTTAATTAGGGCACATAGTATTGTTGATGTCAACTAATCAAGTATACTTAATATATGTGAAATTAAACGTAGTAGCTGGTGACTAATATGTTATTACAACTAATTTACAAATGCTAGCTGGTAATTTTATTTTGATTTTGCTTCGAGTGTTTTGACTGATTTTGAGATGGCATAAATGCGCCCAGATCTCCGCGTAAAAGGTGAGGCGCAGGTGGAACCCACCGACCGAAATTAATCAGAACGAGTGGCGCTAAACGCGCTTTTATTTTCTTTTTGCTCCTTCTCTCTTTCTTTCTCCCTCCCTTTCTTACATTGATTTTATTTTAGCCCCCTACAGTAGTAAGAAATTTGAATTGCTCCTGAAAGTGAAAATTTGTAATGTGGCCAGTGTAAACAAGAAAAACTATTCACATGTGGCCCTTGGGATGTTTAAATCAACTAATGTTATATTTGTCCTCAACACCTAACTTAGCTAATAGGGTATTAGCCAACTAACAATAAGTTCTTGATTTTAGTACTACTGTCGCGGCTTATGCATAAATAATACTTTACCTATAGATATCCAAATGCGTCTCAATGGATTTAGATGACCTTTTTTTTCTATCTCTTTATAAGGTCTGGAGTGTTCCTTGAACTCAGAAGGAAAAAAAAATTTCAACTATATTGGCACACTTTATATTTCTCCATTAAAGCATGCATTTAATTTTTTCCTTCTTGGGGTCAAAATGAAGTATAAGTTTAATGGTGAAAGGTTTTGGTGAAGTTATTAGGTTAAATGTTACGGTGAGAGAGAAGCGAAAACGTGAAATTACAAATTTAAGTGAAAGAAAGGCATTCACAAAATTATTTAAAAAAATGTCACAATCTGTTTAGATATAATCCGTTGCTCCTCTTTAATCAACAGGAAAGGACTTTAGAGCTATTAAACACATTTCTTAAGCATTTCTTTACACTTACACATAGAAAATGAAAAGTTTTTAATTTACTATACTTTAGATAGCAATTTTTTCACCAAAAACTATGCGAGAGATTAAGGTGAGAATCATTATTTATTCATTTTTGATATTTCAATTTTAATTCATCTTGAAGCTTACAAGTTACAAGTAGTTATACAATTATTTTTTTTTTGAAGCAATAGCTATACAATTATTGACTCAAGCATTAGAAAGTAAACACAAAAAATTGAAACTTTAAGGGACTGACAGAGTGAAATCTTTTCAACTTTAAGGGCTCAATTAAAACTTTTGATTCATTTAAAGGGCTAAAATGAAATTACCCCTTTATTTTTCCTTATTATTCACTCTCGTAGGGTGTGTCCCACATCGCCATGTGACTCCACTGCTGTGTGCCAGCCCACAAATACGCCTCAATCAATTCCCACACGCAGTCACACGCAAACTTCTCACTGCCCCTCCACCGACGACTCCATCCATTTCCCCCATTATATCATCAGCTTCCTCCACTCCTCCATTCATTCCCCAACTCAACTCAACCAAGAAAGAAGAACAAATAGCAGAAGCTTGAGAGTCACTAGTGCTCCCTAAAGAAAAAGGAAGATGGCAAATTTGCTTGTGTTGGTTGCTTTCTGTATCCTTCCGGTCATTGCTAGTGCTGCTATTCCTGAACCGTTTACTGTAACTGGAAAGGTCTACTGTGACACTTGCCGTGTTGGTTATGAGACTCCCGCCACGACATATCTCCCTGGTAAGCCTAGCCCTTCACATTTTCACTCATTTTCTCTTTTCTTGTATGGTTTCTCTGTGCTAGCAATTGTGGGTTTAGCTTTAATTGTTAGATCTTGTGGACAGAATCTTCAGATCTCGTGTGTAATGTCTGGATGCTTTGATGTCAGTAAGGATCTAAATGTTCGAGCAGTTCTGAACTAATCCGTTGGATTCTGTGGGGGGTTTTTTTTTTGGGTTCGTTTGGCCTGAAATGGAGTCCTGATTCTGCTTAAGTAGTATGATTCTGTAGATTTTTTTTTTCACTTTTTTAATGGTATTGTTAGGAGAAGTGACTTGTCTGCCTTAGTTTTTGCCTTAGTTTTTGACATGTCCAAAACAGACAAATGGTAGTACTTTGACAGGAGTTGTGGACTTGTCCAGTGCAGTGCTTGCTTGTTTTGATTTTCAAAATATAGCTTCTATACGTCCATAGTCTATTCTTGGTTTTGTTGACAAAGTGAAAATGCATTTGGAGCCCTCAGGTCATTTGATTTATCCTGATAGTTTTGTTTATTCAAATTGGATTTTGTAGCTTGCCAATGATAAATTTGCTGATGTCTTTGGAGGGTCATCATTTTTGGTTTTGGATCTGTGATATAGGAATTGGAATTCTTGTTTGTACCACTACCAGAAGATTTATAAGTATTTAGGTTCCCTGAGAGTCATAGCATATGAGGTAGCTAGGTATACTAAAACACAAGTAAGCGAACTCGTCAAACAAAACGGTTATGTCTATGCCTGATTAGGCCTTCCACCTGAGAATAGCTACCAAATGTAAGAAATTTGTGTTAAAAGACATTTGAAGTATCCCATTATCTTCTTGGCAGGTTGCATTGTGAAACTTGTGTGCAAAAAGAGGGATAATCCAGACCAAATCACATTCACCAAAGAGGCTACGACCGACTCTACTGGAAAATATGAAATGCAGGTGGCATATGACGCTGGGGATGATATTTGTGAAATGGAACATGTCAAGAGCTCAGACCCTACATGCGCAACTCCTAATGCTGGCCGTGACCACGCCCGCATTTGCCTCACCCGCAACAATGGCATGGTCTCCAATGTCCGTCATGCCAATAACATTGGCTACTTCCGCGATGTGCCGTTGGCTAGATGCCCACAAATCCTCCAGCGATATCAGGATGCGGAGTCAGATTAAGGCCAATGTCATATTGCTCTTTTGATTAGCCTTTATTTTTGCTACAATCTTAGTAGGACTGATACGTTGTTGTGATAATTTGGTGCTATTGGCATCTATAGAATTTGTTTTCCATTGTTCTTGGATGATGGTGTTGTGTCGTTTAACTCTATTATGATTAATTTAATGCTTCATTACATGGTCATTCTGTTGTGGCTTTCCAGTATTGGATTGTTTCTTTATTATTTTCTCTTTGTTCCCTCTTGCTGATTGCTGATTGAGTTTTAGCATAAGCTTTTTCATACTTTTGAAGGTTGGAATAAAAGATCAAATTCTGCTGAATCATTTCAAACCTTTGAGTTGGTCATAGTTCTGGCTAGACCATTTTATCATGTCCAAATTCAGAAAGTTTTTTCTTTTCTTTTCTGCTAGACCCTCTTCCCTCAATGTTCATCTCTATTTTCCCGTGGTGCATTGGGATTCTGTGGTTTTGTACATTTTCTGGGCATTATTTGACCAAAATTTCTCAGCCTAGGATTAGGCTCGATGTTTCATCAATTAATTCAGTGCACAGATAACACTGTGATGTTCTTAAATTAAAAAGGATAAGATGGTCAGCAACTGGTTTCGTTAAGTTCTGCCAACAAGTGTGTAAACAATCACAATATGAGCAAAAAACTGAAGTAAACAAGTTATACTTGCCTTACATACATGTCTTCACAAATTTGTGGAAACAATAATAGCTACCGCAGGGAACTGATAAAGGAGGACAACACAGTAGGAATTTCATCAAGCCAATTCACCAAACCATTGAGAAAAAGGATTCTGACCGGGATGTTGTCGATTAAATTTTGATCTGGACTTTACTAGCTGTTAAGACACTGGACATGGGGGAATACTCACATCAGTTATCCCTTCCAACATTGAGATAATATTCTTCATTGATGGGCGAAGAGCTGGTTCATCTTGAATACACCATAGTGCCACCATTACCATCCTCTCGAATGCATTCTTATCCGTAGAATCATCATCCATAAGTTTGTCCAGCTCCCTGGCTGCAAAGCAGTTATAAGCCCAGGATGGTAGGTGAGTTTCTTCTGGTCGTGATAAATTGACTTGAATGTGTCTTCTGCGGCATATAATTTCAAGCAAAACAATCCCATAACTATAGATATCAACCTTCAGAGTGATGGCAGTTTTTGTCTTCCATTCTGGTGCCATGTATCCCAATGTTCCCCTTTCTCCTGTGAAGGTTCTTGTTTGATCCGGTTGGAGCAATTTAGCCAAGCCGAAGTCACTGATTTTAGCTGTCCAGGATTCATCAAGCAAAATGTTCTGAGGCTTTATGTCACAATGTATTATAGGAGCTTCACATCCCTGGTGGAGATAGCAGATCCCTCTTGCAACGTCAAGTGCTATCCTGACTCTCTCATTCCAGTCTAGGCGCCCTTTTGTCCGGAAGAGAAGATCTGCGAGGGAACCATGGCTCATGTATTCGTATACCAAAATCCGCTTTGAGCCCTCGGCGCAGAAGCCAAGCAAACGAACCAAATTTTTGTGACGAGTTCTGCCAATCACCCTCACTTCTGCTTTGAACTCCCTCTCGCCCTCCTCGACTACCTTCTCCAATCTTTTTACTGCCACAAAGCTTCTATTGTCAAAAGTTCCTTTATAGACTGCCCCAAAAGAGCCCTTGCCTAACTCTCTCTCTTTCTTAAAGCCGTTAGTTGCCCTCTTCAGCTCATTATAAGTGAATGCTCGAATGGTGAATTCCTTAGTCAAGCCAGTTCTTCCTGTGTCCAAAAGCTTCCTGTACTTCATAAGGCGGAATTTGAATATGAAAATGCCAGATAGGGCAAGAGCAGCACTTGAATAGGCAAAAAATCCTAAACTCAGGCCAAGAATCAGCGTCCACGGGGGTTTAACATGTCCATCTCCTGCTTCTCCAGTGATTTTCTTCACTTTGAAAAAAGCTATGATTGAGATAGAAGTATTATCAATCCTAGTGTAGCTTAAAGGAAGAGCATATTTCCGACATAAGTCCCGTGACTCGTCAAAAAGTGCCACATCACAATCACAGTCCTCCAAGCAAGATTGAAGGCATTCTTCTTTCCCTAACATCTTTGCAAAGTAAGGGACATCTTTGAACCTGAGATCTTTCAGAGATGCAAAGTCGTAAATGTCACCGTATTCTTTCCCCGCAATGCACACTGCTCCAGTGGAGTTCCTCTGACAGCCACTAGGGAAATCTGCTACATTCTCGGTACCTGGTAGACATTTGCAAAGGGGTTGATTGTTGGACCTGGTGCAATAGGTGTTGACACCACAAGAACTGCTCACATCACACAAATCATCAATTGCTTGCCACAGCACAGTTGTAGATTTGTTGGTTGTATTCAGGGAATGAGAATACAAGACTAAATTTCCATCAAAACGAAGGTTTAATCGCAAGATTACATTGTCATGTTGCAAAGATGAATTGGAGCTGATTATAGACTTGTCCTTGTTACTGACTGCTGATAAATCCGTGTCATTAACCAGCACAAATGCGCCACTGCTATTGAGGTATAGGCTTCGCGGCGGGGTAGTCATGTCAGTGTCAGAATCCCAATAGGCACTTTCAACAGTGTCTCCTGCCTTGGCAGGATAAGCAACAAGATTTCCATCAGATTGCGCAATTAGACTGTATCTTCCAGTTGAGTGATTGGTTGGAGAAAGATTAGAATATAGTCGATGGTCATGGTGCAGAAATTGGTCCTCTAAGATGGTATCTGTAGGGAAGTCGAAACTCCGCCAGATAACTTGATCTTGTTCATTGTAAATAACAAGATTTCCAGAGTCTAGCATGGAGGGACACTTGGGTTGCTCATTCTGCTCGGGAGTAATAAACTTATTCTCATTCCCAGGGCTTGCCAACATGATCCTTCCACTGGTGAACTGGAGAATTGCATTTGATGATACTGCTGCATCATCTCTTTGGGCTGTCCAAACAATAGTATCATTTGAGTCATCCACTAACCAAATTCCAACTTTAAAACCTGATCCTTCTTTAAAGAATCCGAACGCAAATCGACTGGAAGGTGAGAGCCATATAGTTGACTGATCGGATGCTGAAATAGCGGAATACCGGCACACCACCTGCTGTTGAGCTCCGGCAAGATCTTTGGAAGCCAATGTCAAGAGTAGCAAGAAAAAAACTGTAAGAGAGCTCATTAGGGATTATTGGAATGTTATCAAAAGTTGCTTTAATAATAGCTCAGGATGCATTCAAGAAGAACATTCTGATTCTTGGGAAAAATTTTTCCAAATAATCTTCTATCAAAGCACACTCATTATTTGTATGGTGGAAAGAGGGGAAGAAACATAGCCAACCACGGAAGCATGGCCAACCACGGAAACGTGGCCAAGTTTAATAGAAACCGAGTCCGTTTGGATTATTAGTTTTTGGGGTTATTTTTTAAAAATAACACTGTAACATTTCGTTTTTGAAATACAAGTCCGTTTAGATTAGTCGTTTTTGAGATTATTTTTCAAAAACTATATGAAAAACTTTTACTGTAAATTTTTTTAGATTATTTTTAGAGATATTTTTAAAACATATTTTTTGAGTATTTTTATAATTTATAATTTTTATATTTATATACATTTATGCATTTATAATACATTTATAAATATTTATAAATAAATATATTTATATATTTATATAAAAATATATTATATAATACATAATATAAATATATTTATAAATGTATAAATTATAAATGAATATTATATAAATGTATAAATGTATAAATTATAAATTATAAATTATAATGTTTATATTTTTATATAAATAAACATTTATGCATTTATAATACATTTATAAATATTTGTAAATAAATATATTTATATAAAAATATATAAATGTATTATATTATATATAATACATAATATAAATATATTTATAAATGTATAAGTGTATATTATTATAAATGTATAAATTATAAATGAATATTATATAAATGTACAAATGAATATATTATAAATATATATTAATATTATGTATATTAATATAAATGTATAAATGTATTATAATATACATAATACATAATATAAATGTATATTATAAATATACATAAATATATATTATGTATAAATGTACATTTATATAAATGTATAATATATATAATATATAATATAATATATAATTTATATAATATATAATATTTATATAAATATATTATAAATATATAAAAATATATTTTAATTAAAATAAAATATTTATAATATGAATGAATAAATAAATACTTAATATATAAATATTTAATATATATAATTAATATTAATTATAAATATTATAATATTATAAATATGGTGTTTATATAATATTTCAATTTGTAATATTTATTGTATATTTCATTATATAAATATTTACATAATATATGAATATATAATATAAAATTTTTAATTTGTATAATATACATAATATTGTATATATATATAATATAATATACATAATATACATTATTACATTATTACATATTATGTATATTATATATTATACATAACATTATTATACACAATAATGTACATAATAATGAAAGTACATTAATAATGTATATATTATAATGTAATGTACATAATATATTATGTATACAATATTTATACATTTATGTATACAATATTACATATTATGTATATTATATTATGTATATTATATTATATTATGTATAATATATAATATTATGTATAATATTAATGTATATAAATATTTATATAATATATACATATATAATTTTTAATTTGTATATTTCAATTTATATTAAAATAATATATAATATATATATAATATACATAATTGAAATATACAAATTGAAATATACATATTAAATATGTATATTTGGAGTTGTTTTTGATATAATGTTTGGATATGGTGTTTTTGGAATTGTTTTTGAAATACACATTTACTGTAGCATTTAGAATGTGAAAAACTGTTTTTCAAAAACAGAGGCAAAAACAAGGAATCCAAACGGACCTGAGGAGTGTTTAGAATTGTAAACAGTAGTTGTCTACGTTTTGACTGAGCCATTGATGAAGTGCATTACAATTTTCCAGAGTAACAATTTTCTACAATAATAATGATGACAATCACTGAGGAAGTGCATTACAATTTTCCACAATAACGATGAAAACAATCAACGAGAAATCGTATTACTTCTTTCGTCCTAATTTGATAGTTTTGTTTCTTTTTTTGTCTGTCTCAAATTGTAATTCACTTTTCAATTGAAAAATATAGTTATCTTTTAATTTTCTTATTCAATGTGGGTTGTTACTAGTATAAATTACCTTTTTTAATATTAGATTCTTAACCTATTCTATTTAACACATTTAGATTATTCAAAACAGATTGGTATATGAAAAGCCAACTTCGTTATTCTTTCAAGTTTATTTATATTAGTAGGGAAACAAACGATGTCATCATTTTCTACAAATCATGAGCGAAAATTTAAAAATCCATCCATATTCTCACAATTAACCATACATATTCCATGACTAATTGATATAAAGTTGTACTCTATTTAATGTAATGATATTTTAGAAAAATGACAATCTAAACTTATTTTTCCAACAAAATTAACTACTTTTTCTGATAGAGCAATTATTGGGCACATTTTGTACTGTTATTTTGTCATAATTTTGGCTACTTACTGTGTTAAATATTGAGATTTTGCTAATATTTCATATTTGTATGAATTATAGGTGGTTGGTGTAAAAAGTGTTTTCACGACGCAAATATCCAGAAGATTCTCTATTTTATGGCATGCCCACGCCAGAAACTGAAGAGTTACACCTAAAAGCCGGACTCGCGAGATTGGTTGCAGCGCAAAGTGGACAATTAGGAGGTTGGGTCCACGTTGACCAGACACATGGGATTAAAATCCCAAAAAAGCAAAGCTTTGCAGGGACTCTTTGTGAATTGCTCTTGGCGGCTACAAAAGGCCAAAAACCAAAAGAAAGCCAGATTCACGTTTTAATTGATAAATTAGCTTTTAGCTTTTGCTTTTTAGGGTCAGACGTCTTCTTTTTCTTGGGACTTTCCGCACTAGCTTTAGACAATTGGGGGGTAGCTTTCGTTTGCAAACCCTGGAAGACGAATTGAAGTCTGCCGTCTTTGTTTCATTTATCTCAAACGCCTGTCGTGAGACAGGGGCTTTTACCTTTTGCTTTGGTACAAACACGAAACAAAGTGAAGCTAGAATTTTTTTTCGGGTCCGTTGTTATTCCGTCTCTCCCAGATTATTGGTAAATAATTGGATGATATCAATTAAATCACGGGAGAGTGATATGATGAGAAGCGGCTAATTTTCTCCTCTACCCAAAGGTCGACGCGAGGGCGCGGTCTATAACATCTGTGAGATCTAATCGAATTTTCATTATTTCTTTCAATTCATTACTATTTATGCGTTTCCTGGATTAATTGCTCATGGGTATTTTATTAATTGAATATCAACGGTCGGGTATTTAATTTAATTTAATAACCTACTGTCACATTAACTAAATTGAATCCGTAATTGTTCGTTTAGTTGATAACTAGTGACAACCACCATAATTGGCTTTATGTTGGGGGAATGCAAGATCTAATTTAAATAAACCCTCTTAGCGCGTTTATTGATTAGGGTTTGGTTCTTCTGTTTTAATGCAACTGAATAATTAAATTTCTATGGTCGTACCTAGGGTTGTTATTTGGTTAGAGAAGCAGTCAACGGTCGTACCTTAACTGTCGAAAAGGTAAGGAGGAATTGGTTGTCAGAGCTTGTTGATAACTATAACCAACCTAGTGACGAATGGATGAAATATCTGTGCATCAATGACCATTTAATTGGACCGTACCTGAGCAGTTGATCCTTTGGATAGAATTTTATTAATTGCTATTTCTAGTAGATTGCACTTGATAAGTTAGTTTTTGGATTTCGGTTATTTTGTTTTCATTTTCACCCTACTAAAAATCCTCCAATTTTGTTATATTGACTCAAAAGAAACGAATTATCTCCAATCTCTGTGGATTCGCCCCTACTCGCCGCTATATTCAAAATCGGTATTTCTCTTCAGTAGGTAATTATTATTGTACAGGTTCGGCACCTGTCAATTTTTGGCGCCGTTGCCGGGGATTGTTGCCTGATTAATTTGTTTCTTTTTGAGTTTATCTTATTTTTATTTTTTTATTTTTTTTATGGTTGCTGACATTTCGTATTTTGGTAATAGACTGAATTTTATTTCTACGAAAGGAAATGAGGCTTGTGTTTGTTCTGATGATCAATATTCAGATTCACTAAGCTTTCTTATAGACAAAATGGCTGCTGCAACTTGTGGGATTTGTTATGCCACAGATCATTCAACCAGTATGTGCTCTGAATATCAAGATTACCTGAATGCCTATCTCAATAAGTTTGAAAGTTTTTCACCCCAATCTCGAACGTGGCATGACCCTTATTCAAATGGGTATGATCAAAGATGGTGTGACAACTCCAATTTTAATTATGCACAAAAGCCAATCGATTTTCAACATCAATATCAACAGCAACATCCATCATCGATGTCAGAATTGCTCTCACAGACTAACATCGATCTTGAAGAGGATGAGAGTGCAATTATCCTGACAAATGATATGGTACTGCAAGAGTTTCAAGACGAAGAAACTAAAGATGCAGTTGAAAAGAAAGTTGAAGTGCAAGAATTGAGACCCCAACATCAACTGGTTCAAGTGGATGAATTCAGGGAACAACCTCCAAATGTGGTGACATTTCCTCCAATCCTTAATCAATATTTACCTAACTCTTATTCTTCAATTCCTATTAGTGAAATTGATTTTATTATACCAGAAGATTTTGGATTTCATGACAGGAATAAGTTAAGAGCCACGATGAAAAAATATTTCGAACTAATAAGTGTTCGTGATGGAGGAGTAAGTGAAGAACTAATATTCTTATCGACTTGTTTAGGGTCAGCTACTAATCCAGGGAAGACCATACCTCATGTGCTCAAGGATTACTCTATTTACGAGAGATATCAGAGATACATAGAAGATGAAGCATTGAGACGAGCCACACAATTTTATCCTCCGTGAATAAACATGATGATATCTAGCCAAAGACATTAAAGAAAGGCACTGCTTGGGAAGCAACCCAAGGCTTCTTTTGTTTTAGTTTTCTTATATGTTTGAAGTTTTTGTTAAGTGTTAGTGTCATTTAGTGGGTTGTTATTTTGTGGCAGAAAACTGGCAGTTAGACATGCCCACGCTAGGTCGTCACACCTAAAGAATGAAGTTTTGGAATTGACGGTCAGAAGACTATAACTTCTAAGGCGTGCCCACGCCTTCCAACCCTTTCAATAACGAAAGTCAAAAAGAAAATTTTTTTTTCCTAACCCCACTTTTCTACTTTTTTTTTCTTTCTTTATCCTGTCTTGTCTAATCCCTTTTCACTTTGTTTTAGCTTCAGTTTTCTCTTTCCTGTTCATGTTGCGTCCATCGCCGCCACTCCACCTTGCGTCCGCCGCCACCACACCACCTTGTGCACGCAGCCGCCTCACTCTCCTCCGCCTTAGTATCTCGTTTTCCTTCCTCGGTGGTCAGGGAAGTTTTTCTTCTTTTCTCCTAATACTTCATTTGTCTTTTCTATATTGAGGACAATATAGGTTTTAGGTGTGGAGGAGTGGCTTCCATTATTTCTTTTTGCTTTGTTACTCTAAAAAAAAAAAAGCAAAAAGCAAAAACAAAAAACAAAAAAAATGGGAAAAATGAAAAAAAATGAAAACATTGTAGTTAGTCGGCTTTTTGTTTATTTCTATGCTTGTTAATGTTGGAGCATGTTGCTATGATGAATGACACAATCAAGGTGCATGGATATGTGGGTAAATATACTAACTATGCATTTTGTTTTCCCTTGGCAGTGTTGTTGAGTGTTGAATACACTGGACTTGACCCATTCTTGAAACTTTTGGGAGGTTTTGAGCCATGCATGAGCACATTATTCCTGTTTGCTATATTTTTATTTGATTGAGTGGGTATCACACATGGTATTGACATTCTAGAACTTGCTATTTTGTACATGTCGAGACCACATTTTGTTGAAATGGATGCATTTGAAATGATAAGGGCATTTAAGATTTAACTTTCTTTAACTTTCTACAAACCATGCCTTCATCTTGTCTCCCCGTAGTGAACCTATTTGAGCTTTTATCCTTCGCTATTGTTTGATTAACCGTGTTTGATAACCCGTGACTTTTTTAGACTTTCTTGTTTAACCTTGTGTCGTTAAGAGATGTCTGAATTCTGTTGTTTGTGCAAGGCAAATGAATCTAAGATGACAAGTGTTGTCGGAATAGAAGTTGTATGGTGCTCTGTGCATCTGAAATTAAAAAAAAAAAAGAAAGGGGGAGAAGTCGGCAATGAGCTGGTGGGCAGAAGACTCCAGCCTGCAAGGCGTGCCCACGCCTTGCAAGACATCTGCTCCATTAAAAAAAAAAGAAGAAAAAAAGCTCGTGAGCAGAAGACTCTGGCCTACAAGGCGTGCCCACGCCTTGCGAGCCGCTTGTTAAAAAAATAACAAAAGAAAAAAAAAAGAAAATGGGAAGAGTTTCGACACTTGCACAATGGAAATGGCAAATGAAAATGCCATGCTCGTGAAATTTCTCTGATGAAGCGTTGTGGTGATGTGGTGGATATTAGACATTCTCTTGACACACTGCACCCTATTTTTACCTTATTATCCCGCCTTTTACCTAAACCCCATTACAACCTTATTAAAGTCCCTTTGATTTGTATATTTAATTCACTTGCGAGTGGTGAAGATGTGATAAATGTGCAAGCCTATGGTAATGCCATTCCGGGATGTTGATTTGAGCGTTCCTAGTATTCATATATTTTCTTTGAATTACCACTTGTCTGGTGTGCTCTAATTTTGGCAACATTGTCAGGGATCTGAGATGTTTGTGTTAGTACAAATTACTACATGACCTTTGCTCTCTTGATTGTACTTCTGAGCTCCGAAATGCTTGAGGGCAAGCATTGTCTAGGTGTGGGGGGATTTGATAGAGCAATTATTGGGCACATTTTACACTGTTATTTTGTCATAATTTTGGTTACTTACTGTGCTAAGTATTGAGATTTTGCTAATATTTCATATTTGTATGAATTATAAATGATTGGTGTAAAAAGTGTTTTCACGACACAAATATCCAAAAGATTCTCTATTTCATGGCTTGCCCATACCAGAAACTGAAGAGTTACACCTAAAAGCTTGACTCGCGAGATTGGTTGCAGCGCAAAATGAGCAATTAGGAGGTTGGGTCCACGTGGACCAGACGCATGGGATTAAAACCCCAAAAAAGTAAAGCTTAGCAGGGACTCTTTGTGAATTGCTCCTGGCGGCTACAAAAGACCAAAAATCAAAAGAAAGCCAGATTCATGTTTTAATTGATAGATTAGCTTTTAGCTTTTGCTTTTTAGGGTCAGACGTCTTCTTTTTCTTGGGACTTTTCGCACTAGCTTTAGACAATTGGGGAGTAGCTTTCGTTTGCGAACCCTGGAAGATGAATTGAAGTCTGCCGTCTTTGTTTCGTTTATCTCAGACGCCTGTCGTGAGACAGGGGCTTTTACCTTTTGCTTTGGTACAAACACGAAACAAAGTGAAGCTAGAATTTTTCTTCGGGTCCGTTGTTATTCTGTCTCTCCCAGATTATTGGTAAATAATTGGATGATATCAATTAAATCACGGGAGAGTGATATGATGAGAAGCGGCTAGTTTTCTCTTCTACCCAAAAGCCGACGCGAGGGCGCGGTCCATAACATCTGTGAGATCTAATCGAATTTTCATTATTTCTTTCAATTCATTACTATTTATGCGTTTCCTGGATTAATTGCTCATGGGTATTTTATTAATTGAATATCAACGGTCGGGTATTTAATTTAATTTAATAACCTACTGTCACATTAACTAAATTGAATCCGTAATTGTTCGTTTAGTTGATAACTAGTGACAACCACCATAATTGGCTTTATGTTGGGGGAATGCAAGATCTAATTTAAATAAACCCTCTTAGTGCGTTTATTGATTAGGGTTGGGTTCTTCTAGTTTTAATGCAACTGAATAATTAAATTCCTATGGTCGTACCTAGGGTTGTTATTTGGTTAGAGAAGCAGTCAACGGTCGTACCTTGACTGTCGAAAAGGTAAGGAGGAATTGGTTGTCAGAGCTTGTTGATAACTATAACCAATCTAGTGACGAATGGATGAAATATTTGTGCATCGATGATCATTTAATTGGACCGTACCTGAGCAGTTGATCATTTGGGTAGAATTTTATTAATTGCTATTTCTAGTAGATTGCACTTGATAAGTTAGTTTTTGGATTTCGGTTATTTTGTTTTCATTTTCACCCTACTAAAAATCCTCCAATTTTGTTATATTGACTCAAAAGAAATGAATTTTCCCCAGTCCCTGTGGATTCGACCCTACTCGCCGCTATATCCAAAATCTGTGTTTCTCTTGAATAGGTAATTATTATTGTACAGGTTCGGCACCTATCAATTTCTTAAACTGTGTGAAAAAAAATTAGAACTATTAAAATAGAATGGAAGGAGTACAATTTTCCACAATTATGATGAAGACAATCATCGAGAAAGTGCATTACAATTTTTGACAATAATGATGAGGACAATTGATGAAGTGGATTATAATTTTCCACAATAATGACGAAGACAATCACTGAGAAAGTGCATTACAATTTTTCCCGAGAAAATGCATTACAATTTTCCACAATAATGATGTAGACAATCACCGAGAAAGTGCATTACAATTTTCCACAACAACAATTTTCTACAATAATGATGAAGACAATCACTGAGAAATTGCATTACAATTTTCCACAATAATGATGAAGACAATCACTGAGAAAGTGGATTACAATTTTCCACAATAACGATGAAGACAATCACCGAGAAATCGTATTACTTCTTTCATCCCACTTTGATAGTTTTGCTTTCCTTTTTCGTCTGTTTCAAATTGTAGTTCATTTTTTAATTGAAAAATATAGTTATCTTTTAATTTTCTTATTCAATGTGGGTTGTTATTAGTATAAATTACCTTTTTTAATATTAGATTGTTAACCTATTCTATTTAACACATTTAGATTATTCAAAACAGATTGATATATGAAAAGCCAACTTTGTTAGTCTTTCAAGTTTATTTATATTAGTAGGGAAACAAACGATGTCATCATTTTCTACAAATCATGAGTGAAAATTTGAAAACCATCCATATTCTCACAATTAACCATACATATTCCATGAATAATTGATATAAAGTTGTACTCTATTTAATGTAATGATATTTTAGAAAAATGGCAATTTAAACTTATTTTTCCAATAAAGTTAACTACTTCTTAAACTGTGTGAAAAAAAACTAGAACTATTAAAATAGAATAGAGGGAGTACAATTTTTCACAATAATGATGAAGACAATCATCGAGGAAGTGCATTACAATTTTTGACAATAATGATGAGGACAATTGATGAAGTGGATTATAATTTTTCACAATAATGATAAAGACAGTTACCGAAGAAGTGCATTACAATTTTTCACAATAATGATGAAGACAATCACCAAGGAAGTGCAATACAATTTTTCAGAATAATGACGAAGACAATCATCGAGAAGTGCATTACAATTTTCTCGAGAAAGTGCATTACAATTTTCCACAATAACGATGAAAACAATCATTCGAGAAATCGTATTACTTCTTTCGTCCCACTTTGATAGATTTGTTTTCCTTTTTCGTCTGTCTCAAATTGTAGCTCACTTTTCAATTGAAAAATATAGTTATTTTTTAATTTCTTTAAAATACCGTTATTCAATGTAGGTTTTTTTTTTTTTAAATAAATGCAGCAATATTATTAATTCGAACCAAAAGTTACAATACTAGCAGACATTACGCAAGTCCAAACCCTATAACATCCTGAACTTCCTAATTGAAGGCACTCCTAGTTTATCTAGCCGGATTGCACCACGAGCCATCTGTGGAATCATTCGGATGTGGTCATAAACCATAACCTTATGCTCAGGATGAGCTACTCCCACATTAGATAGAATGTCAGCAACATTGTTCGCCTCCCTGTAACAATGAATTATCCGCGGGGATTCACCCAGCAACTGCCAAATCTGTCCCACCTCCTGCCGGACATGCCAAGGACACTGAAACTGCTTCTGCAGAATCCCCACCAAGACCAAGGAGTCTAGCTGGACGCCCACAGTACCAAACCCCTTCTGAGCACACTCGCGAAACCCAATCAACAGGGCCATAGTCTCCGCCCGTAAACTAGAGGTAACCCCCAGAAAGGCCGAGAAAGCAAATAGAGGGCTTCCTGACGAATCCCGCAGGACACCACCACCACCACCCAGACCCGGGTTACCTTTTGAGCACCCGTCCGTATTCAACATTAGCCTCCCGACCTCTGGAGCTGCCCAACGTATCAATTGGAAGCCAAACGTGCGCGCTGGGTGAGAGGACCATTCATACAACTGAAGAAACGCATTGACCCCAACCTTGCCCTTAAACTGAATCTCCGCCAGCAACTTCACCTCTTTGAATATGGCCTGAACAATATCTGCCGACTGCAGGGGTTCATCTTCAAAAACGGCTCTATTCCTAGCTTTCCAGATATGCCAACAGATGAGACTCGGAAGAATTTTGAACAAGAAGCGCCTCCTTTCCGATCGCTGCTCCACAAACCACCATGCCGCCATCCGAGCTCGCAGTAAGGATGCTGTACCAGCCACGCCACACACACCCCCAAAATATCCCCAGACTTCCATGGCAACCTGTCCTGTTGCAAACACATGCTCAATAGATTCGCAAGATGGGTTCCGACAACAAAGACACTTCGACGGCATTTGAAAACCTAGCTGGCAGAGGGCATCCGCTACCGGCAACCTTGCCCTCAATGTAGGTTGTTATTAATATAAACTATCTTATTTAATATTAGATTGTTAACCTATCCCATTTAACACATTTAAATTTTTCAAAACATATTGATATACAAAAAGCCAACTTTGTTATTATTTCAAGTTTATTTATATCAGTAGGGAAACAAACGATGTAATCATTGTCTACAAATCATGAGTGAAAATTTGAAAAACCATCCATATTCTCACAATTAACCATCCATATTCCATGAATAATTAGTATAGATTTGTACTCTTTTTAATGTAAGGGTATTTTAGAAAAATAGCAACCTAAATTTGTTTTTGCAACAAAGTTAACTATTTTTTCTTAAACTGTGTGGAAAAAAACTATGACTATCAAAATGGGATAGAGGAAGTACAATTTTTCACAATAATGATGAAGACAATCATCGAGAAAGTGCATTACAATTTTCCACAATAATGATATGGACAATTGATGAAGTGCATTATAATTTTTCACAATAATGATGAAGGCAATCATCGAGGAAGTGCATTACAATTTTTCACAATAATGATGAAGACAATCACCGAGAAAGTGCATTACAATTTTCCACAGTAACAATTTTTCACAATAATGATGACAACAATCACCGAGGAAGTGCATTTCAATTTTATAATGATGAAAACAATCAATAACTCAGTCAAAATGTAAACAACTTCTGTCTACAATTCTAAATACTCCAGTCAACTACATTAAAGTTACCACAACAAAAATCTTAGACATTAATTCTTGAAAATCAAGCATAAAATCTATGAAACTTCACATTAGAAAAATAGCAAACATCTACCTCAATTGCTATCAAAAAAGGAAATATCTATCACATTAGATGGTGTCGATGTGTATTGCAATACATGTGTCATACTTTTTTCTTTCACAGATAATAGGAATTTTATTTAGTGCAAAAAAAAATAGCATGAATATACAACGAAGTTTACTAGCAAGAAATCAAAGAAGTAAGTGCAAGAAGTACTCCTTGAGCGAAAAGCCAAGAAACTTCTGAGTTTCTGGATACATTGGAAAAATCGCAAATGTCTACCTCAATAGCAATACAAGTCAAAAAATGAAATATATATCACAATAAACTAGATCATTGTGGACGGCAGTATTTCATAATTTCTTTCATAGGTAATAGTAATTCTATATAGCCCAAAAAAATAGCAATAGCTACAATTACACAAAGAGAAATCACCCTGAAATACAATGTAATGCCTCAACGCCGGAATAATATTTCACTAGTGCTTTTGGCACACTCTACGAGTGTGCTTATTCCAAAAATATATAATAATTTATTCATTTTTTTTTACAATAAGTTATTATATGTAGAACTATGTTAGAGTATGTATGTATTTTTTTTTTTCGAAAACCAATAAATACTACTCTTTTTATTTAGAAAACTATTATATTTAAAATCATGGTAGAGAAAAAGAAGGAACTTAAGTAGTTTGAAAATTAACTTTAGAGGGTAATTGTGATAAAATATTAAGTAATATATATTGTTTAAACCAAAAGAAAACCTATCCCATCATATACAGTATAGAAAAAGAGTGCATGTAAGTAGTTGTAAGGGGCCATTAGGGATTACTGGAATGTTATCAAAAGTTGCTTTAATAATTGCTCAGGGGACGCATTCCTTGTTTAGATTCTGATTTTTTGCAGAAAATTTTTTACATTTTTCATGAACATAATTTGCAATCACATTTTTATCTCACATATATCAAAATCACTATATTACATTTTTCTACAAAAATTCCTAAAAATAGCAATTCAAACGTGAACATTTTGATTCTTGGCAAAAAATTTTCCAAATAATCTTCTATTAAAAGCAGACTAATTATTTGTGCGGTGAAAAGGAAAAAAAATCACAGAAACATGGAGAAATTTAATAGAAATCGAAAAGTGTTTAGAATTGTAAAAATAATTGTCTACATTTTAACTGAGTCATTGATTGTCTTCATCATTATTGTGAAAAATTATAATGCACCTTCTCGGTTTCTGTTACCTCCACCACATGAGGGATAGGGATAAGTAGAAAAGGGCTTTCCTTTTCAAACCTTTTCTATATACCAAACGAGGGATTAGGAAAACCCTTTTTTACCTTTATTCTAAAGTACTTACATAGTAAATGTCAAATATATCTTTATAAATCTTTATAATCATGATATTTTAGATTATTTATAAGTTTAAATAATATTTGAATGTAATATTTTATAATATTTAATTTCCTTGTATTTAAAACATTTTTTTCTTTTGCAGTAAGAACAAATGTTTTAAGATACTTTATTGTTTGAAAAATTGATTTTACGTTGCTAATTATATTACTAGTAACAGCAAAATTTTAACTTGAAAATCTATATATTAGAATGAATCAAGTATTACAAAAGAAAATTTCATATATCAATTCACATTTATTTTGAAGTAAAAATATTAAGATTTCATGTAAATAGACAAATGCTATAGAAGAAATAAAACAGAAGGTAATAAGACATATTACGTCTTATAAACTAATCAAGGACAGTTAAGTCAAATTTGTATTTGATATATTCCATTCTAACATCCAAGTATTGAAAACTGAGTAAATATTCTATTCTAACTTGTTTACCAAACCCTAGAATAATAAATTTCTTTCCCTGCAATTCTGGGTGAAAATATATTTTGAATGGAAAGGTCTTTCTGTGACGCCTCGAAAAGTATGAGTGTGAGAACCCGAAAATTTTCTAATTTTCTAGGATTTATTTTATTTAATTGCCCGCCTTTTCTACATTTTCTTTATTAGAAAAATTCTCCAGATAAAGTTTATGAGCAAAGATAGTTTGAAAATGATTTTTCTAGTATCGGTTAGTTTTTGAGAAATTAAAAGCGTATTTTGGACGTGGGACCCGCTAGTGCGGTAAATGCATTATATTTTTGACAACTTGTTGGAATTTTGTATTAAGTGATATTATTTTACAAAGTGTTAAGATATTTGTATTGGAGAGACAAAAAGATAAGAATAAAACCCTAAAGGACCATTTGTCACAAAACCATTGGACCTTGACTTTTGACCAAGACTTTTCTAACTTTACTAAAACCAATTTGGACCCAATTTCTCTCCATTTTAGCTTGTCTTGGACGAAATTTTGAGAGAAAAAGAGAGAGAAAATCCATCATCTTGCACTTCAATTTCTTGTCCAAATCTTGAGTTCCAACCGATTAAATTGCAAATCACTCCATAAAACTTGCTAGCTAAGGAAGATTGAAGCTCTTGGTAGAGTTGTTTTGGAAGAAAAATCCCTAAGTCATCACCTTTCTTGATATTTGAAGGTATCATGTCTAGCCATCCTTTCTTTGTTCTTGATTATGCTAAATTAGAGACTTGTGATGGCTAAAGAGATGGTTTGATGGATTATATTTTGAGTTGTGGTTGGATGGATGAACTTTTATTATTTTTGGGGATTTTTCTGTTTTAATATGAGTATGATTATGTGGTTATGTATGATGATTGGAAATGATGTTTAATGATTCTAGAATGTGGAAAAAGTGGAAGATTGCAAGTAAATTCTGTTTTGGAAGAAATCTGGAACTAGAATGTGGAAAAAGTGGAAGATTGCAAGTAAATTCTGTTTTGGAAGAAATCTGGAAAATTAGGGTTCTTGGTTCTTCATTATGTCCGAAATTTTAGATCCTAGATAGAGGCCGAATTGGCCTTTTCTTAAAACATAAAAGTTGTATGGAATGACATTTTAAAGGTGCCTACAAAATTTTAGGTCAATCGGAGTAGCGTAGAGTGAGAAAAGTCGAAATTACTATTGCTGTTCTGGTTTACCCGAAATTGGGATTTGCGACTGTAATTGGTTGTTTTGGCTGGAATTGCTTCCGAATTGGTTGTTGAGGCCTTCTGATGAAATTTATCCCTGTTTCTTAGATTTCAGATGGTTTTGGAATTTCTGGATTTGGACTTGGAGAGCCTGAGTTATGATGTTTCCGCTGGAATGCATTCTGTGAATCTGTTTTTGTGATTCTGGTATAGTTTCTTGCATTTTTGACCTGGTTACACTCGAAACTGGCTTGAGTAACCTTCTGCAATATTGTAATATGTGAGTTTTATCTGGTAATCTGTTTGAGGAATGTAGTGAACGACTGAGTCCCGGCGGGAGTTGGGCAGGCGGCCCGCCGAACCCTCTGGTTCGCCTTAGGGGGAGGTGGGGCTGTCACACTTTCCATTTCGAGCATTCCCATGTATCAAACGAGAAGTAAATTTTTTTTAAGGAATGGAATTTCAAGAAAAATTTGGAATGAACATGTTAGGGAAAATGACTTCCCCACTTAAATAAACCATACTAAACACCGGAATGGAATGACCAACAAGTTGAAAAAACCTATCCCTTTCACGTCATTCCTACATACCAAACCCCAAACGAGGGGTCAGGGAATCTCTCCCATTATACATAGTATAGATTTTAATAATGAAGGCAATCAATAATTTTATTGTAATGTAAACAGGTCTTTTGGTTACTTTCCAGTTAAAAATACTTCAATGACATTTTTTAATTTCACGACAACAATAAGTCTTGGACATTCATTTTATATTTTCTTTTGGTAGAGTGCGCCAAAGGTCATTAAAGTATACAAAAATTTCATTTTATCTATTGAACATTTTTTTATTGCAGTTAACTTATTACACCCTTTAAAATTGATATGATATTTCCCATCCCGTCGTCTACTTCAACGGTCAAAAGAGATAGAAGTTCTTTTTAACAGTTTATGCATATAACCCAATTTCATCACAAAAGCACTATGAATAATTAAGTTGACATAACGAATAATTTTAGGAGTTTAGTTGGTTAATTATAACGAAAAATATAGTTTAATAAACTATGAGCGGAGCCTAGTTTAATAATTTGGAATTAACTCATTCTACGTCTTGCAAACGCCCCGACTTCTTGTTTGGCAGGGCTACGGTCAGTGGGGTTGGGAACGCACGACTCACGTGAGCCACTCACGAGCGAGAGAGAGGAACAGACGGAGACAGAGAGGGTGAGAGACCACGACGACACCGGTCAGCAGCAGCCGGCTGTCTCAGAGCCGCCTTCAAAAGACTTTTTCCCAGCTAGCCCCCCAGGATTTTCTCATTTATGATTTAGTATCCTCACATGCAATTCCAATTCAAGTTAAGACTGCATTATGCGTGTGTGTACACATCTTCTCTCTTTTTCTTGGGGTCGCTCTTTTGCACATCCTCCGCGGATCAACACACCATCTGTTTCTCCGAGAAATAAATGGGGTCGTTGTGTATAATGAAGCTTTGAGGAGGAATTGAGGGATGGGATATTTAAGATGAGCTCTTAAATGCTTCAACGATACCTCTAAGCTAGCTAGGCAGGCAAAGCTACTTCTTCATTTACTCCTCGGAATTGACCCAGCTTTTAACACTCTACCACGCCAGGGAGTATTTCTATTACGGCCGTGAGCAATGTCATAGTTCCACGCGTTTCCTGATATGTTTTTCTCTGTCACTCATCAGTCATTAATTACTAGTATATCTGATAATCAATTGGTTGTGGTTCTCAAAAAAAAAAAAAAAAAAAAAAAACTATGAGCGAAAAATAGTTTAATAAACTATGTGAGATTTTTAGGGATAACTTTTTCAGATACGGTTAGTGTATAATTTGTTTTACACAAATAAGTTTAAATTATACCATATAACATAGGGCCTGTTTGGTAAACAAATTTTTGGCTAAATTTGTGTTCTACAAGTTTTTTAATAATTTCAACTATATTAATCTCAAAAAACTCTTCAAAATTTTTAAACTATACACTTTAAAATATCAAAAAATTTGCACAAATCAAAAAATTTTCTTACAACTTTTATAGCAAGTTACAATAAAATTTTAGATAAATATAAAAAAAAACTCATTTGCCAAACGAGTTAATAAATATACGGTTAAGTGGCTTTTGCATTTGTGCTTCAGTCATGTGCTTGGTCAACTTTGGTGGCTTTGTATTTATGCTTCATACGTGTGACTGTGTCTTCAGTGGTGGGTGGTGTCCAAAGCACAAAACTCTCTTGCCTCTGTAATCTTGAGAGAAAGCCATCTGAAAAAGCAACATATTGGATGTGTTTCTTTCTTCAATTGAAGACTTGGATTTGGCAATTTTGCAAGGTGGAGTCTTCACACTCTCACCTAACTGGTCTTGTGAGCAAGTCATCTCAAAAGCAATTTCTTCTTCCAATTAAAAGCTTCGGCTTCCATAATTTTGTGAGGTGAACTCTTTGCTTTATTTCTGCCTTTTGGCCTTTTTTCCTTATAATGAGAGGCCTAATGAGTCAGAATGTTTGTTGAAATCATTGCAATGGTTCACCGAAGGGTGTTAAAAATTTTAGAGATATTTTATAGGTTTCAACTGTCGTGAAATGGGAGCCATTGTTAGACTTGCTATGGCCATCTTGCTGCATGATTATGGTTTTTCTGGTGATTAGTTTTTATGTTTTGTCCCACTTGAAAGAATTTGTAGAACAATTGAATGCATATAATGTATATACAAGGATTTGTCTAATGCATTGATTACGCATTTTAAGTATGGTTTTGGCCTCAATAAAAGGTCTATCTGTCCTTCAAATTTCTTTCATTTAATATGAATGTGTATCGTCTTTGTTAGGTATATTTAGTTAGACCAAGTGATGTCATCCTGTATTTTATAAAATTGTATCTGTCAGCTGTACTTGTTTAACCTAGCACAAGTTAATCACTTCTACGGCATGGTGAAAGTAGAGATTGAAGGTAAAACGACAAGAGATCCCATCCAATTAATAATCTTTTTCTTGGTTACTTAGGTAATTGTTGATCATTCATTTTTTATTTGCTCTAAATAAAAGGTAAGCATATCTCCCGTGCCAGCATCACTTGTATGCACAAATTCATAATACTCGCATGTAGGATCAAGTTTGCTCTTATGCAATTATGTCTTGATATCTTGTCTTGTTGAATTAAAATTACTGGCTACTCTGTAAGGCCATTAATTTCAGAGTAAGATTATTGTGGAATTTACTGGCTTGCCCAAATTGGACCATGTAACAACCTATTACAGTTAGTTTATCTTTATTATTCTAGCAAAAAAAATCTCGTTGCATTGACTCTTAGATCGCTGATAATTTATTACGGTTATGAAATACTAATATATCAATTAATACTAATATATCGTATCGATATCTCACGTTAAGTCAATTAGTAGTCCAGGTCCAGTAGGTACAAAAATCTCTCCGGCTTCATAAATAAATTGAATAAACGAATAACGACAATAACCAATTTACCTAAAGTCAAATTCCCCATTGTTATTAGCACCCATCATGTATTTAATATATAACCATTTTATATTAATTCACTTGCCTTCATTTGATCTTGTTTAACACAGACCCAGGGCATTCTCACGCATCGCGTGAGGCTGAGAAAAACTAGTTTGACTAAATAGTGTGAGTAATCAATTTGAGAAGGCGAGAGGGTACATCATTACAACAGCCGTTTGTTGATTTGAGTTTGCAAAATTTTCTTGATTATACAACTAGCTATAAAGACTGAGTGAACAACCAAATTTACCTTGGTTTCAGCTCAATCTGGTTCCATATCATGGCAAATTTATTCGTACTACTGGTTATCTTCTGCTTGCTACATTCATTAGTTGCCGTGAAAGCTCAATTGCTTAGCCAAAACATAAGCATAGGAACGAAACTCTTCCCAAATTCTTATCCTTCTTCATGGCTATCTCCTTCTGGACTTTTTGGTTTCGGCTTCTATCCGAAAGGGAATGGATATGCAGTTGGGATATGGTTGATTGGTACCCCTACAAATACTACTGTTTGGACTGCAAATAGAGATGATCCACCAATCTCCTCGAATGCCTATCTTTGGTTCACTGGACAAGGTTGGCTTTTAACTACTGCAGACACTCAGAAGAAAATCAATGCAGAATTCGAAGACCAACTCTCTCCTGTGGTTTCAGCCTCTTTGTTCGACTCTGGAAACTTAGTTATCCATAACGAAACTCATACCTTGTGGGAGAGTTACAAGTATCCTACTGATACCATTTTAGGCGGTCAATATCTGCCTTCTGGCACAGAATTAGTCTCTAGCTTTTCATCATCAGACCAATCAAGTGGGAGGTTCGGTCTTGTAGTGGAGGACTATTTTCTTGCTGCTTATCCAATAAACAGCACAAATATACGGTACTGGACATTCACGGCTAGCGGTTTAAACGACTCATCAGAATGGCTAAACTGTTGGTAATAGTTTGTAATGAGTATGTTGAAATCCATTGTCCCACATTGAAAGAGGATAAAGTGCATGTTGCCTATATATGACTTTTACTTTTCATTTGATAGTTCTTAGACTTTGTTGTATCCTAGAGGTAATTTGTCTAATAGAGGCAAATAACACCTTAAGGAAAGTGCTTTCACGCCTCAAAGTCTCTGTATTTGTCTAGTATAGTTTTGTTCTTTACTACAGTTTAATAACAATCTTAAGGTGTTATTATCAACAATGGAGTCAAGTTCTGAATCTGCGTTCAAAGTGATGAATCAGGACTTCGTGAAGTTGGACAGATTCGACGGCACTAACTTCTCCCGTTGGAAGGATAAGATGATGTTTTTCCTGACGGCTTTGAAGATTGCTTACGTTTTGGATCCTTCTCTTCCTGAAATTCCAGAACCTAAAGATGGTGATTCTGATGAAGTCAAGGCACAACACAGGAAACGCGCAGAGGACGAGTTGCTGTGCAGAGGACACATCATGAACACTCTTTCTGACCGCTTGTATGATCTATATACTGCAGTCAAGTCGCCAAAGGAAATCTGGAATGCGCTGGAATACAAGTATAATACGATGAAACAAGGTGCGGATAAATTTCTGATTATGCAATATTTTGATTTTCGTATCATTGAGAATTCTTCTCTTATGGATCAGATTCATGATCTCCAAGTGATTGTGTCTAAGTTACATGATCTGAAAGTGGAGATATCTGAATCCTTGCAAGTTGGAGCAATTATAGCCAAACTTCCAACTAGTTGGAATGACTATAAGAAAAAGTTGCTCCATACTACTGAATCATTCACTACAGATCAGATTTTAAAACATTTGCGTATTGAAGAAGATACCAGAAATCTTCAAAAGAAGCAAATAGAATCTGATGTCAAAGTGAATGCTTTAAGTGAGAAGAATTCACAGAATTTTTCTGGTTCCAAAAGAAAGTCTCCAGATGCAAGTACATCTAAGGACAAGAAGAAGAATAGAATCTGCTATAAGTGCGGCAAGAAGGGACATTACAAGCGTGAGTGCAAAGCAGATAGCAACAAAAAGCAAAAGAAAGACAATGCCAAAAATGCAAATCTGGTTGAACAAGATGTTGCTGAGATTGTTGCAATGATTTCGCATTGGAACATTGGCATGATTTCTGAGTTGCATGTGGCTGCTGCAACCAAATCGTGTGACTGGTGGTATGATTCTGGTGCCACCGTGCATGTTTGTAATGATAAGTCCCAATTCAAGACTTATGAAGAAGTTCCTGATGGTCATAAAGTATTGATGGGAAACCATGATACAGCAAAGGTCATTGGCATAGGAAGTGTAGACTTGCAGTTTACTTCCGGAAAGAAACTTATACTGGCCAATGTACTTCATGTTCCAGAAATTAGGAAAAATCTTGTGTCGGCTGATGCCTTAAACAAAAAGGGGCTAAAGGCTGTAATAGAGTCTAATAAGCTTATCTTCTCTTTGAATGGTGTATTTGTAGGCAAGGGATACTCTTGTGATGGAATGTTCAAGTTATGTATCAATAAAAATAATGTTTCTGTGTATATTGTTGATGCTTCATATTCTCTTTGGCATGGTAGATTAGCGCATACTAATCATAAAACTTTGCAGTTTATGTCTAAACATGGGCTAATTTCGTTCAAAGATAATGTTGAAAAAAGGTGTGAAACATGCATACAAGCAAAAATGACCAGATTACCTTTTCCTAAAGCAGAAAGAAACAATGAATTGTTGGATCTTGTTCATTCTGACGTTTGTGAATTTAATGGGTTTCTAACAAGAGGAGGAAATAAGTATTTCATCACATTCATTGATGATTATTCAAGATATGTGTATGTTTACTTGATGAAAACGAAAGATGAGTCATTTCATATGTTTAAGTGTTACAAAAATCTGGTGGAAAATCAACTAGGAAAGAAGGTTAAAATTTTGAGGAGTGATAGAGGTGGGGAATATCTCCCTGCTGATTTTTCTCAATTTTGTGAAGAAAATGGAATTATACACCAAACTAGTGCACCTTATACTCCGCAACAAAATGGTTTGGCAGAAAGGAAAAATAGAACTTTAGGAAATATGGTAAATGCCATGATTATAAGTTCTGGACTGCCTAAAAATTTGTGGGGAGAGGCCTTACTGGCTGCTTGTCACATACATAATCGAGTAACTTCGCTTAAATCGAAGGTATCACCATATGAATTATGGAAAGGTAGAAAACCAAACTTGAAGTATTTTCGAGTTTGGGGTTGTATAGCCTTTTATAGAGTCCCTGATCATAAAAGGACAAAATTGGGACCTCGAGCACTTAAAAGTGTGTTTGTAGGCTATGCTGAAAATTCAAAAGCATATCGGTTGCTAGATTTAGATTCTAACGTCATTGTGGAATCTAGAGATGTCGAATTTTTAGAAGATAAATTTCTTTATAATTCGACAATGAGTACAGATCCAAGCCAAGAGCCACCGCCTGTTTCCAATGCTAGACCCTCCAATAATAATAAAAGGAATGCAGGGGACATTCCAAGTGAGTTAAGGAGGAGTCAAAGGCAACGGAAAGAAAAACATTTATCCTCTGATTTTATAGATTCACAAGCTATTGTTTTCCTAGTTGAAGGCGATAGACAGTTTCTACTTGACAAGATTCCTATCTTGTTAACTGTAGAAGATGACCCTAAAACTTTTAGTGAAGCTATGAAATCGAGAGATGCATCGTTTTGGAGAGAGGCAATTAATGATGAAATGGATTCATTATTAAGTAATAATACTTGGATCCTAGTTGATTTGCCTCCGGGTTCTAAACCAATTGGCTGTAAGTGGGTATTTCGAAAGAAATATGCTACTGATGGATCTGTACAAACTTTCAAGGCAAGATTAGTAGCAAAAGGATTTAGGCAAAAGGAGGGAATCGATTATTTTGATACTTATGCACCAGTGGCTAGAATTACATCTATAAGAGTACTATTAGCATTGGCTTCAATGTTTGATTTGTGTGTACATCAGATGGATGTGAAAACGGCCTTTTTAAATGGTGACTTAAATGAAGAGGTGTATATGGATCAACCAGAAGGTTTTGTTCTACCAGGGAATGAAAAGAAAGTTTGCAAACTAACAAGGTCTTTGTATGGTCTAAAACAAGCGCCTAAACAGTGGCATCAAAAGTTTGAATCTGCTATACTCTCTAATGGTTTTAAATATAATAATGCTGATAAGTGTATTTATTCCAAGTTTACTAGAGAGTATGGTGTGATAATCTGTCTATATGTAGATGACATGCTAATTATTGGTACTAATTACAAAGGCGTTGAAGAAACTAAGAAGTATTTGTCTTCTATATTCAAGATGAAAGATCTTGGAGAAGTAGATACTATCTTAGGAATTAAAGTTAAGAGACATAGTGGGGCCTATTCTTTAAGTCAATCTCATTATGTTGAGAAAGTTTTGAACAAGTATCAACATTTGAAGATAAAAGAAGTAAGCACTCCTTATGATCCTAACTTTAAGTTGTTTGAAAATTCTGGAAAGCCAATTGCTCAATTAGAGTATGCTAGTGCAATTGGTAGCCTAATGTATGCTACACATTGTACTAGGCCAGATATTTCATATGCAGTTTGTAGACTCGCTAGATACACTAAGAATCCTGGTATAGAGCATTGGAAAGCTATAGGTAGAGTGCTTGGATATCTTAAAAGGACAAAAGATTTAGAGCTTTCCTATAACAAATTTCCGGTTGTACTTGAAGGTTATTCCGATGCAAGTTGGGTAACCAGTGTATGTGACAAAGTGTCTACTTCTGGATGGATTTTTATGTTGGGTGGAGGAGCTGTTTCTTGGGCATCAAAGAAACAAACAGTCATAACTCATTCCACCATGGAGGCTGAGTTTGTAGCCTTAGCAGCTGCATGCAAAGAGGCCGAATGGCTAAGAAACTTACTGTTAGACATCGAGTTGTGGCCAAACCCGATGCCAGCCATTTCTTTGCATTGTGATAGCGAAGCCACTATGTCTAGAGCGTTAAATAGAATATATAACGGCAAATCTAGACATATAAGTCTAAGACATGAATATGTCAGACAATTATTGAATGATGGCATAGTCACAGTAGTGTATGTTAGATCATTCAACAATTTGGCGGATCCATTCACTAAAGCTCTCTCAAGAGATGTAGTGAAAGCAACGTCATTGGGAATGAGGTTAAAACCCATTGTCTAAAACCACTAGTAATGGTAACCCAACCTCTCTTCTAGCACTAACACTAGGTGAAAGGTTTAAAGGGTAATAACAAGTTACTAATAAGTGGTTGTGAGCACTAGAAATTGTATCATACCATTCCAAGGTACTAGTGCAGTTTGATACATAAGAGGCTGAGTATCATACTCTTAATGAAGTTAAATATGGTTTCATAGTGCCTTGGTAATAAAGGCTAGAAATGTACTTCACCTATATGATCATGGGAGTGGTGCCGCTCCCAGCAAAAGTGGGGGTTTTCTTTTGTAAATGATCATGAATCTAGGATGGAGCACACGGCCAGTAAAAGTGCTAAAATCATTTCGTGAACTATTCTCCGAAAAGGTATAATCTTGTGTGTGCTATTTCTGTTTTAACTTTAAAGTTATGGTTTAAGCAATGTAGCCACCATAACTTGTTAGAACAAGTGAAATATTTACACTAAGAGAAGGGTTTAAGTTCACAAACACCTTTCTCTATGCAAGATAATATGAGTGCTGATTTGATTTCATTACAAACTAAGTGGGGGATTGTTGGTAATAGTTTGTAATGAGTATGTTGAAATCCATTGTCCCACATTGAAAGAGGATAAAGTGCATGTTGCCTATATATGACTTTTACTTTTCATTTGATAGTTCTTAGACTTTGTTGTATCCTAGAGGTAATTTGTCTAATAGAGGCAAATAACACCTTAAGGAAAGTGCTTTCACGCCTCAAAGTCTCTGTATTTGTCTAGTATAGTTTTGTTCTTTACTACAGTTTAATAACATAAACTTCACTGATGAAGGCCTTGTATTGAATGACAGAAATGAAACAGCGGCAATCCATCGTGCAACTCTTGATGCTGATGGGAATTTCAGGATATACTCACATAGGTTCCACAACAGCAGCAATAACCAGACTATTTCTGTAGAATGGTCAGGTTTTGAAAACCCATGCCAAGCCAGTGGTTTCTGTGGTGTCAACAGCTTCTGCTCTAGGAGTGGTGGCACAGCAAATTGTACTTGCTTTCCTGGATTCAAATATATTGACCCAAACATGGCCTTCCTCGGATGCTACAGAGACTTTGTTAACCATGGATTTTGTTGGCAAAATCTTCAGGAACTGACCTACGATTTCACAAGTATGAAGGGCATCATGTTGGGGGGCCAACCATATTCTGAATTTTCTGCCGTTGGTTGGGATTGTCAGAATGCTTGCCTGGATGATTGCAACTGCTGGGCTGTTCTGTATAGTACAGAAGGAGATTGCAAGAAGTATAAGCTGCCGCTCCTGTATGCATCAGTAAATGGAAGCTCGTCCACAAACTTCACGCTCGTCCATAGGACTATGGATCTTTCAGCTTTGACTCATGAGCACCCCAAAAGGGAGATCAGGAATAAAAGCAAGAGGAGGAGATTAATTGCAATTATTGGCTTATCCCTCGGTCTGCTTGCATTTTTGTTCACCCTCTTTGCTATCTTTAGCTTCTTCCTCTTCAGAAAAGGGGTTCAGCAATATCACAAGCTGTTAGAAATTAAAAACTTGGGCCTTAATAAAGAGTTTACTCTTCGATCCTTTTCCTACAATGAGCTTGAGAGAGCAACAGACGGTTTCAAGGATGAGTTAAGCTCTACTTCCTTCGGAAAGGTTTACAGGGGAACCTTATTGGAGGATAGCAAGATAGTTGCTGTCAAAAGACAGGAAAACTGTGAACAGGAAGGAGAAAGAGATTTCATAGCTGAAATGACTGCAATTGGACGAATTTATCACAGAAACGTGGTTCAATTGCTTGGCTTTTGCTTAGAGGGCACTAAAAAGCTTCTTGTATACGAGTTCATGAGCAAAGGGTCGTTGGCTGATGTTCTCTTCCAAGAAGAAACTAGACCTACTTGGGAACAGAGAAAGAAGTTGGCGTTGGACGTAGCACTTGGGATATCTTACTTGCATGAAGAGTGTGAGCCCTGTATAGTCCATTGCAGCATCAGGCCTCAGAACATACAGGTTAACAATTCCTGGACTGCTAAGCTTTGCAATTTTGAATCTGCAAGGCTTTTGATGCCAACTCAAAACGGAATCCTTAGTGCTGTTGATAGAGCTGTGAGAGGCTACTTGGCACCTGAATGGCAGAGCAATGCCTTGACATCAGAGAAGATAGATGTTTACAGCTATGGAATAGTTTTGCTCGAGATCATCTGTTGCAGAAGTAATGTGGATAACACTGTTTCAACCCCAGATGAGGTCCAACTAGCCAGCTGGGCTTATAAATGCTTGGTGACAAACGAGCTCAAAAAGCTCATCAGAGATGAAGAAATAGAATTGATGTACCTGGAAAGGTTCCTCAAGGTTGGATTTTTATGCATTCAAGAAGCTCCTCATCTCCGCCCTTCAATGAGAAATGTGATCTTGATGTTAGAAGGTAGAATGGAGATACCATCTACACTTCCAAAACCTTAATATCCATGTTACAAGGGGGAAAAAAAATTATATATATATGTCTGCACTCTGCAATACTGGAATGGGCAAATAAATGGTTGTATACAACTAGTAAAAACAATTTGGTGTTGTGGATTGAATTGTCAAGAACTGGGGAGCAATCCCTTGTCACATTTTGCTTTATATGATATTATACGTTCGGCAATAGGTCTTGTCACCTGCAGTAAACTACTACTATTGGCTTTGAGAAACTCATATACTCAACTCAATCATCAATGAGCTCAGTACAGTTCAAGGGAGGAAAGAAGTGAAAATCACACTACTTTTACCCAAAATCAGATTGACAAGAAAAAATTTTGAAAGACAATGGGTAGTTAGAAGTAATTGTTCAAATATTCTTTCCAACGAATCATTTTCTTGTAAAATCCTATAAACTTTATAGCACACAAAAAGCATAAAAGCCCAAGAAAAAAATCATAAGATTTTGACATTTTGTAATTATTGTCCCTCTCAGAACAGCATGAGCCCAATTAGGGACCAACTAATACAGAAGTTCTACAACTAGAAAGTTTTGCTCATAACATTTCAATAAAACATAAGAAATCCCTTAACAACATGTGACTGTATCCATCATCTAAAGGGCATAAATTAATAAAGGATTCATGTCAGAAAAAATATGCTTTTTTTTTTTCCTTTTGTAGGTATACAAGTTAATACAAATATTGCCAATAATAAATAATCCAAAATCACACCCACGTCCCTTTTACAAAATTTAATTCTTTTTTTTGGGGACAAAAGTGAATCATAACATAATTACAGCACCAAAACCGTAAATAGCAAATAGGCATAAGAACTGCGAAGATCGCACTTTTGTCTTTTCCCTCCATCAGTGTAGGGCGAAATTTTTTTTTTTTTTTCCTCAGGTCTACCAAATCCATTCTTTTAAAATCTCCAAGTCCCATCATAAGGTAAAAGGTAAGCTTCATTTGATTTCACTTTCTACTGCTTCTGCTTCTGTGGATTCCGGTCATACATTATTATATATGGTTCAATCTTTTTTGCTACAGTTATTACAAATAATATATGGTTTGAATTTAAATTGTAGACTTTTTTTTTCTGTTTCTTTTGGGGGCTTTTGATTGCCCATGATCATATTGATGTGGGATTCTTGAAAAATGTTCTGTGCTTTATTTGGATAGCTAGACTATAAGCTATTTTTAGCTTATATTGTTAAAAGTATAAATAGAGTATTAGTTTAATAATGTTCTTGATGCATATGGGACGAGGGTTTTATAGTAACTTTTTTTTTTTAAATGATTCTCGAACTCAAACAGTTTGTATGCTAAATACTTCTATAGATAGAAATGATGATTGCCTTTTATATAGATGATGGGATGGATCAATATTTTTTTTCCTAAAATAAAAACTAATTGAGTTAATTTATTATGGTTAAAGGGGTAACTGGATGATCAGAATGAGTAATGTTGCTTTTTATCAAGCTACTAATGTCCGTTTGGTCCATGGCAATGGTGGTGAAAGTGGAGGTGGAAGGGATTTTGGTGGCCAACGGGGATGTCATAGTTCTTGTTTGAGATTAATGTCGAAAAGTATACAAAATGAAGAACCATTCTGGATAAAAGAACATTGGAGAACTATTAAGTCCAAAAAAGTGGTATCTTGTGCATCAAATTCTTGTTCCTCTGCTCCATATCCGATTTTAGCCTCCTCACCAACTGAAACGAATGAATCCCTGAAGAAAGAAAGTGAGTGAATATTATGCTAAGTCGTTCTTCATTTCGCATATCCTAAGTTTGTACTGGTAGTGCTCTTTGCATTGTTATACTTAAGGTAACACTGTTTCACAGATGAGTCTGTTCTGATATTGATTCGGCATGGAGAATCAATGTGGAACGAGAAGAACCTGTTTACTGGTTGTGTTGGTGTACCATTGACAGAAAGAGGAGTAGAAGAAGCAATTGAAGCTGGTAAAAGAATCAGCAAAATGCCCCTAGATATTGTCTACACATCAGCTTTGATTCGTTCTCAAATGACTGCTATGCTTGCTCTCACGGAACACCACTGCATGAATGTATGTATTTTTGCATAGTGTAAGAAATTTACATCTTCTATTACTCAATGCTTGAATGTTTCGATTCCTATATTGATTAGTATGCACTTGCTGACAAGCTTTGCTATCCACATTTACATGAAAACTGCATCCTTGTTCAAAAGATGTATAGCAGTAATCTCAACCTCTTTTTGCTTTAATAAAGGCGCTGCAACATTTTCATGCAGAAGACATAATAATTTTTCCACAGAAGTCTAATTCTCAATGCTCTTGCTAGATCTTTGATTGGACTTGCCAACTTTCTTTTAATGTTCCTTTCATTTCTTAAGCTTGACGCTGTACTTTGGTGTTTGATTAGTGTCAAGCTTTGAAGTGCCTTTTTCATCCAATGTTTGTGTGATTAGTTTTGCAATTATCAAAGTAGAGAAGAAAGAGACCCTGTTCCTTTAACTAAAACTTGTTCAGCATCCTAAGAGAACTGTAATGACTGATTTTTATGACAACTTTTGGTTGTTTCCAATTTAGAATAGATTTTAAATTTATTGGGTGATACTTTAAAAGGCTATTCAAAAAATTGATTTAATTGGTGGCTAGGAAGACAATTTCAACTTGGGACTATTTGCTGCTGTTCCAACTGTTATTGCAACTTAGAATCTGAAGACCACATTGTTTTGCACCAATTAGCGGTTTGTCAAGGGTCAATGCAATGTTGACGCCCAAATGGGAGGTTGACATTTAGTGTTTGTGCATTTCTGAGTGTGTGATTGTGTGGGGTGTGGGTGTGGAGGCACGCGCGCGCGTGTGAGTGTGTGTGTGTGTGAGAGAGAGAGAGAAGGGGAATATGGAAGATATTTTCAAGAGAACAAGGGATAAATCAGGCGAGGAAATTCCCGTTCTATTGATTAAAACATACTAAAGTGTAAATTTCGGATTGAAATCAGAATCGAAGGCCTTATCTTCCTTTTCTTTTCACAGTTTGAAACAGCCATCCTGCTTCTTTGGTAGTTAACCTATTTATAGTTTCCAGGTGCCAATAATTATTCATAATGAGAATGAACAAGCTGAAATGTGGAGTCAAATTCACAGTGAGGAAACCCGGAATCAAACTGTTCCAATTATCAAAGCATGGCAGCTGAATGAAAGAATGTAATGCTATATTTATTTTGTGCTCATTTTTAGCCTTCAACATCCACTGAAAGATTTCAGCTCAATGTGACACTGGTAGACTATTTCCAGGTATGGTGATCTTCAGGGTTTTAACAAGCAGAAGACAGCTGAACAATATGGGAAAGATCAGGTTCAGAAATGGCGTAGAAGTTATGATGTACGGCCCCCTAATGGTGAGAGTTTGGAGATGTGCTTGAAGAGAGCAGTTACTTTCTTCAGAGAGCATGTAAGCCATGGTGTCTATGCTTGATAGAAATGTAGATACTTAACCATGACATTGTTCTGTTTGGCATTCAAGACTTGTACTTCTAAATACGTGAATGCTAATAACATCTAGTTTGCAGATTGAACCTCAACTTTTGATTGGAAAACATGTAATGGTGGTAGCTCATGCAAATTCCCTGAGATCCATGATTATGTATCTTGATAAACTAACTTCTCAGGAGGTAATATTTTTTTTTTCTACAGCCTCAGACCCATAAAATGCTTTCTGATAGATTTGTTCACCACGTAATTTATCTTAGTTGTGGTTCATTTAGTTTCTTGTGAACAGGTCATTGACTTAGAATTGTCAACTGGGGTACCTATGCTATACATATATAGAGAAGGAAAATTCATAAGGAGGGGCAGCCCCTTGGGATCTACAGAGGTTGGTGTTTATGCTTATACTGAGGTATATACTTTCTTTCACTCTTTTTTAATATTGATTACTCCAATTTTGTTGTGAAGTAATTTTCATCAGGTTAGCGTTCAAGTGTCAATCCACTGAGAGAAATACCCTTAGAAAGCTTGTGGTTTTCTACAAAGCTAATAGGCTTACGCTGGATTGTTGATACTGCAGATGTGCAGTTGTTAATCAAAATTGATCTTAAGTGCAAAGCCCTCTTTGTCTTTAAGCTTCAAACTCTCTAAGGAATTTATCTTTAGCTTTTCTTTTTTATGCCTTGCAGAGGTTCCCAGAAAGGGAAAAAATGAAATAAGAGTTACATTTCTAGAGTTGTACATTACCAAATGGTGACTGAACACCATAAATACTAAGCAGCAAATATAGCATTTGTTAATCGAATTGATAACCATTTTATGTCAGCAGTAGACTGTCATATAGGTGCCCTTACATGCACGTACACAATATGCTCATTGCATTTATCATGGTTTTTGGCATGGTTTTTGTTTTCCATTTCTCAATCATATTCATATGGTTTTTACTGTTCTCCTCTCTGTAAAAAATGCACTTTTAGGCTACTACCTCAACTGGCACTTTATCTTGGAATTAGAAAGTTTTCATATAGGCCAAAGGGATTTAGAGGGGCGCAAATGCTAGAGATAGTGAGAAAGTTACTCTTTTTCTCACCCATTAAATATTCT
Organism: Coffea arabica; assembly: GCF_036785885.1. NCBI lineage: Eukaryota > Viridiplantae > Streptophyta > Magnoliopsida > Gentianales > Rubiaceae > Coffea > Coffea arabica. The sequence continues at coordinate 13,768,303 of NC_092323.1, read as the reverse complement.
TCTCCTCAACGCTCTTCTCTTCTTTCCCTTGGCTTTTACCTCCATATCCGACATTCTTACTCTTTTCTTGTACAAGACTGCTCTCGAACCTTTTTATTGTGGCACATTGGTCCCCAGTATCAATCTACATGGCATTATTGGACACCACCTCCTTACTGCTAGTTCCATGTTAATATGGATGCTTGATCACTAAAATGGTCCAGTTCATACATAAGCGCTAGTCCTTTCTTGGAAGTTTTTGGTTTAGGTAGGCTTCATTGAATGATTTTAAGTGGCCTTATAGATCTTCAATTTCCCTTGTTCGACACATAAATTGAGAATCAGCACATTCGGCCTATAGAAGGTAACAAATATATTACTCTGTAAAGAAAATTATTTTTTGATATGGGAAGATTCAATTCAGTTAATGGTAGTAATATGTGTTTCAAATATACCATGTGCAGTATCATAAGATAGCTTCTGACCAGTTAAATGGCTGTTTTTGAACCCAGATTTGGAAGTATATTTTCATCTTCTGTTATTTTACGTAACACATGACATTATGCTGTCGAATGCAACAGTTAACTGGCACCTTGACACTTGTGAAACTTTCTTTCTGCAGAGCTTGGCATTATATAGACAACAGTTAGATGAAATGTGACACTAATGGTTTTGAATGAGGTACTGTCTCTCTCTTCATTTGGCCTTTGATTTTGTTCATGCCTTAGCTGATCAAACAATGATGTATTTATTTGACATGTGGTTGCTATAGTTTGATTTCATAATTTCTTTGGTAGATATAGATACTATTAGTAGCAAAAGACTTACCATATCTTCGCAGCATGACGTGTAGAGAGCATCAAGCTGTGTTGTCGGGATGGAGCAAAAGAGTTTCGTTTGTCCTTTTTAGTGAACAAGTTGAATGCAGCATTGACGTCAATTTCGATGTTGAGGATTTGGGGGCTAAATAGATTTGACTTCCTATGTAGTTTTACTGATTGAAACGTCTAGTAACTTATGAGTTTCAGTTTTCTGTTGACTTGCTTAGCATCAATCTCAACATGTTCACACATGCCAGGTTCATAATTTTCAGTTAACTTTTCCTTTTATTGATTTGTTCATGCAGCAGATGAACCTCTTCAGCTGGAGTAACTTCCCTTATATGGAACTCCCCACTTCTCCAGTCTTATTTATCCAATATTTCGACTGCATTAGTTGGTTGGGCTGCAGATCCTTCACACAGTCTCTTGATACCTCAACAGCCTGTTTGAATATGAAATTGTATGACAGAGCACCATTCTTTCTTTTTTTTTAATCTTTTTTTGCCCTTTTGTATTTCCTTCTTTTTCTTCCAAATCTCGTGGAGAGTTTGAACTCTTTTATTCTTGTATTAGAGCGCTCAAATTTGCTATTCTTATCAGATGGTTTTGGAACCTGAAACTGTTATATATGGTCCTTGAATTCTTGCTAGGTATTGAATACATGGTTGTTACAAAGAATGTGTTAAAGATATGGTTCTCAAAACTCAAAAAGAATTCATGCTAAATGCATCTGTCGTACTTGCATGAGCATAATAATCAATGTATTAATCAAACAGTCTTTAGGTTATGAAATCAATGATGCTATTTTGCTCTTGGACAACCATAATTTTCTTGTTTCAGTCAACTGGTAGTTACCGCATCATATCTCTTTTAGTGAACTAATCAAAGCTAAAGCTGCAAATTTTATTTGGTAAATCAAAGCAAATATGGTTCTCTTTTGTTACGTTCCTTGGAGGTGATCCTATATTCCTTTGACTTACATATCACGGAATGAATATATTTTTGCCATATTTGGAGTTGAAGGAGCCCACTGTTGGAATTGTAGTAGCTTTTCATTGCAACTAAAAGGGTGGTCATCCTTTTTTTTTTCTTTTTCCTTTTTCTTGGAGTTTATGATGGTCTTTTTGTATCCTGCTGGCTCAGAATAAATTAAATAAATCCCCATTTTTTGAAATATTAAATAACCCCCCTCCCCCCCCCCCCCCCCAATAAAGACCCAAAACAAAAGAAAAGGGGGATGAGGAAGCTTCACTAGTCAATAAGAAGAGGGCCATTTTCCTTTTTCCTGTTAACAAAAACTGGGAAATTTGTGGGAAAATGGCAAAATTTTAGGATAACAAACAAAATGGAAAATTTTCAGTGTATGGTATATGGGGTCCATGATTTCCACATTCCTATATCTATATGCACTCCAATCTCTCTATCTATCATGTGTAAATATTTAACTTTACATGTATTAACCGCTTATCCCATTTGGCTCCGAAAACTTTGGCAGCAAACTCTCATTTCTTTGAACAAAAACACAAAAGTCCAGCCAATCAAAACAAAAGAAAAAGGAAAAGAAATCAAAGCAATATCCAATTGAAGAAATAGTGAAGAATCACCACACCCCAAAACCAATCAAAAAAAAAAGAGAGAAAAGGATAAGTAAATGGTGGTGGTTTTCAACTGAAACACAAATAACAAACATAAATCACAAGAGCACAAAAATGCATGCAAACAAAAGGCAAATCAAGAAATTTGAATTTTGATGAGTCCTGTCAACGTTGGCACAGAAACTGATCTAACCAAACCGCATGAGTTACATATGTTTAGGAGTTGCTGCTGACCATTAACCTAAGAATCATACAAAAATTTACAGTTGCAGAATATTAGCAATAGAATGAATGTCATCTCCAGGAAGAAGGCCTTCCATGGGTGAGGAAAAAGCCCACATGACTAACCCCAGCAGTTCCTGCTGTTCAAGCAAGTCCACAACTCCTGAAAATTCTGTCAAGGGTGAAAAGAAAAAGAAGGTATACATCCTCTTCTTTATTTTCCTTTTTTTTTTTTTTTTAAAGTAGCCCTCAGATGTATTTGTATTCCATTATGTCTAATAGCATGTATTCTTGATTTTTTTTTTTTGAAAAAAAATCTGTCTTCTATCCTTTTCTAATTTGTATTTTGGATATTCATGAAATGGGATAAAGTCAATATTTCCAAAGATATTTAGTTCCAAGAGAAATAGTAGAGAAAGCTCAGAAGAAGATGTTACTCAACTTGATGGAAATGATCAAGGTGAGTCTCCCCCTCTTGTTACCTCCTAGAATTTTTTTTTTTAAAAAAAATTAATAATGTATTCTACGTGAGAATATCAAGGTTTTAAATAGACAAGCAAAAAATAAATGTTTTTTTCCTTTATCTTTCGTACTTTATATCTTGTTGAGTTATTTGGAGACAGATTTGGATAGCAGGCTGACATCAAGAATGAAAGTATTCCTAGAGGCGTCATTGCCCTCTGTGCAGAAAAATTTCTCAGGTAGGGATCATAAAAAATATATAAAATCGTTTCTGGTGCATGCAGTGGAGATTTTAGTATTCTTCATGTGCAACATAACATAACAGAATTTTATGTATAACCTTCCTACTTTTCTATTCTGAAATTAATGTTTACTGATTATGAACCTAGTGACTCATCAATATTAATTGAATCTGTTTAGGGACAAGAATAATTTGCACACGCTTCTATATACATCCTGTGAAAAATTGTACATTGCGTTAAGTATTGAAAATGACATATTAAACAAGATAATCCATGATTGATACTGTTGGTACTAGTGCTGAAAGACACGTAGTCGTAGAATTAGTATTCTTGTAGGTTTTATCATCTTGGCTGGCTAGTGTACAGGGTAGCTCACCTACCAGAAGACTATAGTGTATATTGATTATTGCCAAGATATTCATTGTAATAGTATGAAACTAGAATAATATGAAAGTAGTTTTTTACTGTTGATATTGGCCAAGAGGCCTTTGACATTGGAAATTATCATAGTAATTTCTTTCTTAGTACGTAGCAAAGTGGGAATCATTCTATTATATTCTTATATATTCCCAGAAAGGCACAGTAGCTCCCGGATTGAAGGCCTCAACCTCTCATACTTTGACCAGCCTATGGCACCTTCAACTATTGTTCAAGACATCAGGTATTCCAGAAAGAAATATCTTGGTTTTTTGACTCTTACTATTTCTTGTCAAAGACGAGAACAGAGTGTTGCAGGCGTTGTAAATGTTTCTGTGAGTTGTAGGATATTCGTTGGAACGTGGAATGTGGGAGGGAAGACACCTGATCCTGGCCTAAATCTTGAACATTTCTTGCAGGTGGAGGGCTCTTCAGATATATATGTGTTAGGGTATGCTTGATCACCTGCATATTTGATTGAAAAAAGTAGTCAGGTTATTGAATTTTATGTGCAATTATCGATACTAAGATAGCATGCGTATTTCAGGTTTCAGGAGATTGTTCCTTTGAGTGCTGGAAATGTTTTAGTTAGTGAAGACAATGAGCCTGCAGTGAAATGGCTAGCCCTCATAAGCCAAGCACTGAACAAGTCATATCATGAATATATGGATTCATTTTCGGAGGGGTCGAATTCAAAGCACTCACATAACTCAAAGGACTCAAAATCCAATGTTTTCCATAAGCCATCTCTGAAAGTGCTCAGCAGAAATCTAAAAATTGATAATAGCCTTCTCAAGATTTGCAATTGCCCCTTGGAATCTTCAATTTCGAACAGGCTGCCTAGGAAGCTTAGTGACCCTTGTGCTTCTCCTTTCTCCTCTGGAGATTCTAGCATGGATGAATTCCTTCAGTTGGCAGAAATTCCTTCTCCTAGAATGTGTTACCGTCTTGTCGCAAGCAAGCAAATGGTAGGCATTTTTCTTTCAGTTTGGGCCAGAAAAGAGTTGGTGCAACACATTGGCCATCTCAGAATCTCCTGCATTGGAAGAGGAATCATGGGTTATCTTGGCAATAAGGTTGGTTTAACTTGATCATTACTCTTCTCCTTGCCTTGCCCTGCTGTCTTTGGTTGGTTAATGATGGACTGTATCTCGAAATATTTTATCAGACAAATTATTAGTTTATCATCCTAAGACTAGCTAGAAATCCCTTAAACTATTCCTAGGATTAAACAAACCTTACTGATGTCGACACTGCCATGTATATAAAATTGCACTTGGCGCATGGGACTTTCTCCGACACAATTCTTCAATCTAGGTGCTGACAAGCAATTCCTCTTGCTTAAATTAATGAGACTGCTACAACCCTCAGGGAAAGAAGATAAAGAGAATGAAAAGAGCTAGAGTCGAACCAAAGTATTCCTTAAGAAAAAAAAAACTTACTGTTCATTCATCATTAATATTGGTCTAATTCTTGCTTTGATGAGGTGCACCTTCAATAGCGGTGAAAGACAAACCCAACTAGTCAATACTAGAATTATGTTCGGTTCAATAAGAGTTCCTTCGAATTTAATTGGCCAACTAATTAAGTCAAATATAAACAGTATATTGTGTTTTGTAAAATTTTAAATTAACTCAAGTTTGGTTCAATTAGCATTTATCTTAAAATTTACATATCAAAAATTCAACCTGCTTAAACCCGACTCGAATTTGGCTTTACAAAAACTCATTTTAGTTTGATTTGATACAAAAACAAACTAAACTTGAATACAATTTCAAATTCGTTGAAGTAAACAAACAAGTATAAGTTCTACAATATTCAATTTAGTTGGACACTTTTACACCCCTGGCCATCTATTTTCCTTATGCGGGCACTCGAAAAAATGGTTCATAGGATTAATTTAAGGGATACCAGCCCAATTTTTTAACTGTGGATATACACAATTGCATGGTAAAACAGTACTCTTGAGTACTTTTTTTGTACTTTACTGCAGGGCTGTATATCAGTAAGCTTGTCATTGCACCAAACAAGCTTATGCTTTGTCTGCAGTCACTTGGCTTCTGGGGAAAAGGAAGGAGATGAACTCAGAAGGAATGCTGATGTAGCTGAAATTCTAAAGAGTACGCAATTCCCCAGGATTTGCAAAAATCCAATTCGTCAAATTCCAGAAAGAATTATTGACCACGAGTAAGTCAATATAGAAGAAAATATATTTTTCTAGCCATAATCTTTTGCGGATTTTCATCCAAAATTTTGACTTTGGAACTTGCATTTTCAGCCGCATTATCTGGCTTGGAGACTTGAATTACCGGGTGTCTTTAAGCTACGAAAAAACCAGACTGCTGTTAGAGGACAATGACTGGGATTCCCTTCTGGAAAGGGATCAGGTTGGTAGCCTCAGAAATTGCTAGTCTAGTTTAGAAATGGAGATATTGATTGAAAGAGACCTTAATTTCACTTAGTCAACAGTTTAGTTCTGAATTGGAGATTTTTGTTTGAAATAGACTTAGGTTTCACGAAGTCAACTAGACACCTAATATGGCATTGAGGCCTAAAACCACAGTATCTTAACATGATATTGACTCATTAGCTATGCCACCACTCCAGCGATGTATCAAGACTCGTTACGATCGCAGGTTTCTGACAACTGTATTGCTTAGATATGTTTTTACACGTAGGTGATTAAGGTGCATGAATTGTATAATTACTTAATAATGCTCAATTTTCATGGCAACTGTATCTAATTAACCTACAAGCTCTAGAAATATGCAGCTTGGAAATTTGGACATCCAAATTTGAGAAAGAAACAATATACCACAGCTAAGAAAAAGAAAATAAAACATCTAAAAGCAAATTTTTCATTTCGAATTCTAGGAGTTTATAGGGTTTTACTAATGTATTAGCTCTTGAACTCGTTGAACATGTCCAAATTCCACTAATATATCTGAGAAAGGGGCAAGCAAGAGATGCATGCAACAATAGAAATAAAGTTCTAGCAAAACTGGAATAAGGAAATAGAAGAAGATTGTGAGCATTAGTTGCATTATTGGCGATTGTTAGACACTTTCTTTTCTGTTAGAGTTCTTTCAAGTTTTACTAATCTAATTAGGCAAAGCTGGCTTTAGCCTGGAAGTTTTGTGTCATATTTTTCTGATTTTAAACTCTCATTTATATTTAGTTGACTGACAAGGTCTTAACTTACTGGAGCACAGCTAAACATGGAGAGAGAAGCAGGCAGGGTATTTAGTGGTTTTCATGAAGGGAAGATCTTCTTTGCTCCAACTTACAAGTACTCACACAACTCTGATTCCTACGCTGGAGAGACTGTAAAATCTAAGAAAAAGAGGCGAACCCCAGCATGGTTTGTATCCTTCCCATTTTTCCTTCGCATTTAAAAACAAATAATGGCATAAAAGAATTTGATGACACATCAAATCAGCATTTTCTTGATTTCTAGATTTATGGACTTCAGGTGTGATAGAATATTGTGGCGTGGAGATGGGATTGAGCAGTTATCTTATATTCGGGGAGAATCCAGATTTTCAGATCATAGACCTGTATGTGCTGTATTTGCTGTAGAGGTGGAGATGAAGAACAAGCAAGCAAAGTTTAGGAAGGGCTTTTCATGCACAGGCTCAAGATTGGGCTTTGAAGACTGTATACCTATGAGGCATAGCTTTTATGACTCACCTCAATTGTAATATCTGGTAGATTTTTAGGTTCTTGGGAAATTGTAAGGCAAAAGCTTCGTATGATATACTCCTACAAGCATAAGTTGATAGTCAATGATCCAATGTAAAGAATAGATTAAAAGATACTTGGGAATATTTATCATCCAAATATGTGACCAAGTAAAAACAAACCTTCAAAGATTAAAGCGAATAACAAAGCAAGAAACTTATGAAGTAGGAGAAAAAGGTACACAAAATATGTAATAAAGAAAGAGAAACACCAACAGTGTAACACTAAAATAAGTCTTGCAGCACAGGGCTGTAATATGACCAGAAGCTGAAAATGACCACTTGTACTTAATGATATGACAAATCCCAAATCGAAGTTGCATTTTCTTGTGGAACTGGACTTTCTTCTGATGGAATCAAATTTAAGTCCATGTTTCCATATGCATCATGATCCAAAGGAAGCTGTCCAATTTCATCATGATACGTATCCATCCAATCATGTTGGCTGGTCACCCCATGATGATCATCATTAACCATTACTTGATCTGCTGTGAACAATACTTGTCCTTCAGGAAATGGTTGATGGTAGATTGAAAGACCAACCGGAAATGAATTAGATTCTTGAGATTTAATGTCTGCATCATTCTTTTCACCATCACTCTTGCGGTAAATGCATGTTTTTTCATGCTCAGACCTAGAATTCTTGTCTGAAAATCCAGAACTTAGATTACTTTGTGGACAATCAGAGTTCTGGCAAGCAAGCAAACTATCCAAAATCACCTCACATTCAAACATGCACTTCCTTTTCTCACTTGCTGCTACACTTGCCAAATTAAGGCCCTCCTCCTTTTCCTTTTCTTGATCATCTTGCTCGGATGGTGAAATCTTCAGTGCTTTCTCAGTCAATTTCGAAAGGGCTTCCTCTTGATCAACAATTCTGGACCAAGTAGAAGTATCTCTGGCTGTCATTTTATCTTGCAAGCATTTAGACTGCCTCACCAACCTCCTCAATCGGTTAAAATCTGGAGCCATATGCTTAATATATAACAGAAGCCAAAACGCTCACCTTCCATGCCTTTTTAAGGTCATGAGGCTTCTTATACGGTGGTGCGCCTTGTTCTTGCGCCATCCCCTGATCACCCCACCAGAGTTCCTTCCCGGTAGGCCACCACGGCGGTGGCAAACCATTCTCTAACGGAAACCGCCGCTGGGGAGGAACGCAGTGTTGCATAAGAGCTGAAAGAAGTGAGCCTAAAATAGTATCTGGTATACCTTGAAGAAGATACAAAAGCGAATTTGGATCAACTCCACCTTCTTGAATAATTTTAGGCAAGAATTCGGCTATGGCAACTGGAGCCATTTGATCAAACTTGACCTTACCTTTCCACCATTCGCGCAAACTGTCAGATGAGCCAGTCATAGCTTTGCCCTTCTCTGGAACAATCCCATCAACAAACCCTTGAGCATTGCAGACTTCCATAATCTTCACCATATACTTAAGAATTGAATCTTGAGCTCTTGACATTTTCTTCCTTCTTGACATATCTTCTTTAGCTTGGGATTCAGCTAGCAGCCTTTCATTTTCCATCATCCTTTTCAGCTTTTCCATCGTCAGCCGATCCTTCCACATCCGTTTCTTGAGATCATCATAGCTAATCTCTTCAACTTCATCTTCCTCTTGATCAATTTCTGCGTTTGCTGGGCTGAGAGGATCATCCTCTTCTTCATGAAACTCTACCATGTTTGAAATATTTTTGAGTTAATGAACAATTACATGTGTGATTGAAATAGATGCATGTATCGAGAAAAGGGTTTTAGCTGGATGCATAAATATTGATGAACTATGGCGGTGAATACTGACCTAATGTTGCAGTGTCGGCCACGAATTGAAGGGGTAGAAGACAAATTGGCTCTCCAAGATTTGAAAGGAAAGTTTGTACATAGTTTGATTTCAGAACTTCAGGAAGTGAGGTGAGCAGTTGATGAAATTGAGGAATGTGATGCAAGTGTTAACGTATCCTACGACAATGTTAATTTTCAGCCTGCATGCATATATGGGACACATGGTTTTGGTGCTTACTCAGACCAATTAACTAAGCTCAAACGTCCGCCTCATAAGTATCACTACCGTCTCTTCCAAGATTAATGTGGATAACTCCATTCATATAGAAATGATTGCAAGAAACAGGAACGGTTGCGCTGGCAATCGTAGACGTGATTCAGATTTGCGATTCAGATTGAGCCACGTTATTTGATCTGATTTAAACAGTTTATTTTAAAAAGATTTTTTTTAAAAAAAAGCAATTTTAGGGTCCAAAATTTGATGCTGGAGCTATTTCTCAAGGTTAGGGACAAAGCAAATCACCCATGTATTGTATGTATCTAACCCGCGACATCGTCGGTGATGTACAGAGCGGGTGAAAAGACTTGAGTAGTAGCTTTACCCCATGGACTACAAGCTCAACAGCCCAAGTTAAAATTGGGCTAGGCTCAATGAAGCTCATTTGATGACAAGATGATTTCTTTTTTCCCCTTCTTCAATTAAGACAGAACATGCAAGAAATTATCAACAAGAAGTCCGCAAGACCAGATTTAACTGATAGGGACGTTAACTGAGTTTATTGTAACTCTTCTTCTAAAACATATACCCAAAGTAATCTAATTTTAAAAATTATTATCTTTATAATTCTTTTTTTGCCACATAAGTTGCATATATGGCAGAATAGAAATAGAGGCACACTCTATCTTTCTTTTTTATCTAATATCTTTCTTGATTCTCTCTCTGAACTATTTCCTTTAGTTTTTTTTCTTGTCAAAAGTAATTCTAAAAGGCCAATATTTATATTAATAGAATCTAAAACTTCACTATCATTCCTGATATTGTATTCGTGGATGAAAATATTCTTCCCGAATTGATAATCTTAAGGTAAATGAAGATTATTCCCTTATCTTTTCTATTGTGTAGTTTTTGGAATATTCCTATAGCTTTCAAAAAAATTTTGAATACTAATTATTTAACAAATGATTTCTCATACCGTGTGTTTGATAAAATGTCCAAGAGGAAAACTACATAACAACATAGATTCACGCTCAATATGTTTGATTTCTACCACATATACGAGCATGTTCATTTGTAGTGCTTCTCTATCACATGACCAAATAATCTCATATACTTAATATATTTTTGCACATTTATTCAACATCAATTGATGGTTTGTGTTACTTTTGAGCAACTTGAGCATTATCTTAATTGCATTAGTAGATTTCTTTTGCATTGCATGAAATTTACTAGTCTCAATTTCAATTTAATCTACTAGTAGTTCTTGTATCTAGTGGTATTATAAATAACATGTAAATGATGACCTTGCTAATTATTGACAAATACTGGTAGTTCTTGTCTTAGATAGCATGACAATATTTGCTTAATTAATGATTTTTTTAATTTTGTGTAGGTGGTGCTGCTGAATTTTGTAGCAATGGCTGGTAGAAATGTTACTAATTTTTTTTTTTTATTGTAATGGTAGGATGACAACTAGCATACATGGTCTTAGTTACGAGGGTGATACTCCAAAAGCCATTCGAGTAAGTTATCAGATAAAATACCATGAACTCACGGACAAGATATATGTTATCACTGGCTATGAAAAACATCAAGTTGCAATAAAAAAAACTTCTAACTTGTGATAGCTCTTTGTTTTCCTCATTCCCTATATATGATTTGCAGTGATCAAATAGAACTTACCCATTTTGGAGATAGGATCAATGAAGTGCTCGAATTTAGCATTATTGAAGTGCCTGAACATAGGATTAGTGGATTGCCTAATGACATTCTTGTATTCATTTCCTATTTGCTAACACTTAAGGAAGTTTCAAGAGTGTGGGTTCAAATATTTCAAAATTGCTTGCAATTGGCAATGATTATGAGACACATTTATTGATTGCAAATTTATTGTAATTATACCATGATAGTTTTTTCAGTTCAGAATATCTTGTTTTTTAGTTCTTTGCATAAGATATGGATGTTGAGAACTTTATTGCATTTTTAAAATTTAATTTAAAAAATCTTATTTTTGTCATTTTTTCCCTTACAACATGACTTTTTCCAGTAGTAGGATGCCATTTGCCTTTTTATACTACTTGATTGCTTGTATAGTAATTTGGTAGACTTGAAAATTTCAGTATGATTACTTTTTGTAAAAGTTCTTTTCAAGGAGTAGGAAGCATAACATAAACAAATCTGATAACTTTGAAATTTTTGTAACTTTTTCTTGTTGTTACTTACAATTTTCGTTGCAATTTTTGTATTTGTCAAATTTATTTTTGAAAAATATATGAAATAAATTTGATACATTTTTAAAAAAGTGCAGAGACCAATAATAGCAAGATCAATAATGGTAGAATTTATTTTAAATAATTATAAGGAAATTATCAAAGTTACGCAATCTTCTTGTGCTTTTACAATAAAAAAGTTCAAATTTTTAGTTCATGTTGGAAACTATAGACGAGATTAAAGCTTTCCTTTCTTGTTATCCTACATGGCAATCAGGGTAAGTAGGTGGAAAAAATAACATCATTATGGGAATAAAATTTGAAAGTGAATCACATTGGGAATATTTTTTAGATAGAGTGCTATTTTGGCAAAAAAACTCAACATTAACTAGGTAACTGTGCAGTTTCTAATTTGACTCTCAAGTCTTTTTTCCACACATGGAGTTTCAAACTTGTCTCGAGTAGTATCTTATTCCACAATATTTCTTGGGATAAATCTTGATTTGGGGCTCTAAAGTAGACAAAAAAGTGTGGATCCAACCCTTAAAAATGAACTAGTTCCGATCGAGCACTCCAAACTGGAAATTTAATTCCAAATGAGCTCTTTTCATCCATTCACAGTTTGGTCCAGTGATAAATTCAAATCCTACCAATTATTTAGGGACTTGAAACTATTAATCTCTCATGTAAATTAGTTTAAAAAAAAAGAAAGAAAGATAGAACAGATCTCTTCCAGTATAAATTTGGTGGATTTAAGTTCAAATCAGAATATAGTTTAGCTCATTCTAGACGAAGGTTAATTTCTTCAAAGTCCCTGAATTATTGCTAGAGTTTTGCTTTACTACTAAAGTTTGGTTAAAATTATTGGCCAAACGTGAATTGATGGAATGGCTTATCTGAAACGAGATTTCCAGTTTCAAAGGCTTAATTGAGACTCGAACACTTTGGAAGGCCAACTCGAAAGTCACCCCATGTCTAATGGCTGATCTTCTCCACGACAAGAAACCAGCAATACACTTCCCCTTCCAATCTACATGCCAAAACGTTGATTGTGAAATTCGAATTGCCACAGAGATTATCTTGGCCAGCCAAAATTTCCTGGCACTTCATGAATATCAGATTTTTCTTTCTTTTCTTTTTTCATTGGTTGGAAGAAATGTCTTGGCAATTCAGAACAGCATTAAGCATCTAATGCCTGATGGCAACTACTTTGACAGCAGTCACATTGATCGGCTATTGTTCCTTAAACTTAAAGCTGATTGACATCAAGGAGAGTCGTCAATATTTTTTTTCCCCCCTTAAATTCTTTCCTTTTATGGGTGGGTGTTTGAGCACTTAGAGCCAAATATTCTTGCCATTGACATCAAACAAAAAAGGTCAGCTGGGAATTTATCAAAAGCAAAAGTGGGTGGAAAAACAGCAACGTACACAAAACTACGTACCGTTGAAACTTTGAGGCTTCTAGCATATGTTTTATTATTTATTCTTTCACCTACTCATAGTTTTCATCATATTATTCCCACTTTTTTGGTTACTGGCTTCTTTACTAAAGTAAATATTATTCCTTGGATTGTGACAAATTGATTGGGACGTCAAAGGGTCAATCTCCACCTTTGCTTCACCTTATAAATTGTGGTCTCCCAAAATGGAGAACAGCACATTTGGAAAATACACTACTAGTCTTCAAAAAAATCTCTTAGATCATGGCAAGTTCAGTTCAAGGCTGTAGGAAGTATCGAGTGGACAGTGAATGCCTAAATGCTTTTTTCACTGGTATATATGTCTCATTCTTTGGCATTTTTTTTCTCCTTTTTTTTTAATACATTTTAAAGTAAAAGACACAAGTCAACTCCCTCTAGACCACTAGTCTATGGTGGGATTGCTCTAACAATGGTAGAGGAACAATCGTTCGGACATTAATTTGCAGGAAGACCTTAACTAGACATAGCTAGCTTCATCTTGGATTCATTTCATTGAAAAACAGAAAAATGTAACTAAGAAGGTTTCGTACTTTGCAGGCAATTGTGCACTTAAACGAAAGCTCGTGGAGATCCTCACAAGTCGAACCATGCAAGAAATGGAACTTATTCGGCAAACGTATTCAGCTGTCTATAACCAAGATATTCTTCATGCTTTATCTAACGTTCGAAGAAACGATCCTTTTGCTGTAAGAATCTTTCCTGGTACAAATTAATAATGGTAGCTAATGATATTGTATATGCCATGTTTTATTCTTCGATCTTTTTTTTGTCTATTTATAAATTGCAGAATATGGTTTATCTTCGCATAAATGAGCCACAAGAGCGTGATGCAGAGCTGATGAGGGATTCATTGTTTGGATGGAATAAGGTGAACCTCAATGTTCTGATTGAGTTACTGTGCACTCGATCTTCTAGCCAACTTTCTTCAATCAAGCAAGCCTACTGCAACCGTTATGGTTCCAACATTGAGCAAGATGTTTCCCAGAAAATTTCTGGCAACTTCAAAGAGGTATTATGCATTAGGTTATTAAAAGTGCTGCTAGATTTAGGTTGGAGAGCACCTGGTTAGTCAACAATTTATCCTTCCAATTGCATGACAAAATTATAGAAATATTTACAACATTGGTAGATATGAACGTCGTAACAAATGTACACACTAACACAAGAATTATGCACAGCAATTATCCCGGCCAAATTTTTTTTAAAAAAATTAAATTAAGGAATTTGTCATGGAATGTTAAAAAAAGAATAAAACACGGTAAAAAAAAACCCATTTGCGTAATATCTGCTCATCGCTCCCATGTGAAGTGAAAATTTTGCAATTTCTATATCTCAAACCAATTATTACTAAGGGACAACAACACCAATCGTCCCTCACATTTTACCAATGTCAAATTCTGACCCCTCACGTTCAAAATAATGCATCTTAATCCTTCACAAATTCAGAACGGACCTTTTTTTATCTCTAAATAGTCCCTCTATCTCATTATAAATGTTATGTTTTCATTTTATTGATGTTTCAAAATAAGAGTCATTATTTCAAATTTAACATATACTTTCTAATTTTACGATTTAAAAAAGTAGCTTTTTAAAATCTAAATACATAGTTAACGAGAAAAATTTTGAATTCAAAAGACACGTAAACTCATCAGAGTCACCTTATCCAGATATGATGATTATAATGTTTTCATAAAAAGTTAGATGTAAAAAAAAAATTCTAATATTGTGATAGAAGGAGTACATTTTTTGCCTTAATTTTGCCCGAAAAAGTTCACGTGCTTGAAGCTTAAAGTCAAAATTGACTGCTCACATAATTATTACCAAATCCAACCTAAAGAAACCAATTTAGATATGTGTCAAACCTATTACCACTGGCTAAATGTTCGCTTGTCAATTTTAAGTCATAATGTAAAATTAGTGTTATACTCCTCTGATTGGTCCACACCTCTAATTGCTCCAATATGGTGGAAATAGAGTTAGTAGCATTTTTTGCAATTAATCATATAATTTTAAACTTCAATATATGCTTGCCTGCAGAATAAAAATTCATGAATACTAACTACCCGCTTTCATTTTTTTTTTGGGGAGTATTTCAGATTCTTCTGGCAGTACTAAAATCAAGCAACAAAAGTGCAAGCAGAGTTGATATCAGCATGGCCATGTGTGATGCCAAGACACTTTACGAAGCTGTGGAGAGTGGAAGTTCGGTTGACTGGAAGACCATCATGTCCACTTTCAGCAGTAGAAATACAGAACAAATCAAAGCCATATTACTTTCTTACAAAGAACTCTACGGCCATGAATTTTCCAAATTTCTCAAGTCCAATAAGTGTGGAAATTTTGGCAAAGACCTCAGGTTTGTGGTCAGGGGAATTCAATCTCCTGCAAAGTTTTTCTCCAGGCAACTAAGAGGAGCAATGCAGAGGGGTGATACTAAAGAGGTCATGGCTAGAATAGTAGTCACGAGATTGGATGATGATATCAAAGAAATAAACAATGTTTTTGCTGCTAAAACTGGATGGTCTCTGGGAAATCTCGTTAAAAGGGAGTTCAAGGATTCTGGAAGCCAAAGAAATAGTAGTAATGTATTGATGGCAGAATTTCTTCTTGCCTTGCTAAAGTATACTTGACCAACTGTCCACTTGGTATTATTTCCTCTTTCTTTCTTTCTTTTTCTTATGTTTTTTTAGGGTTGTTTCTGTAGGTGGGTTTTGTGGGGATTGTGAAACCAATAGTAGTGTATCTTTTTTTTTCCAAAACGATATATGGTTGTATTCCTTTTCAAAAGATGTATAAGTACGAGCAAAGGCTCGATGAAACTATACAAGCGGTCATTTAACCACTAAGAAAACAAAAGTTCCTCATCAAAAGTAATGCCTAAAGCATAAGTACTAAGCTTGGAGCTTAGATGATAGTTATCATTTTGAACTAGACAAAAGGACCACATATGAAACAAAAGTCTAAGTTGAACAATATCCTCCACCACAGTTGCTAATCTGATATCCCGTGCTTGTTTGGATTGAATAAGGTTGAGGAGCTGCTAATTCTGCACTTGGAATTGGACCACTCTGTGTTGCATTTCAGCAACTTTACACATTGCCAATTTTAGAGCTAATGCTTCATCCAGCAAGAAAGATCCTGAACTGGTTTCACGCATTGCCCAGCCTGTGTGTGTTCCCTGAGCTCCTCCTATTAGACAGATTCCAATGCCTACCCATGGTTCGTGCTTGTCCCTTGTAATCCCAATGCTGAATTGCAGGACACCATGTTGTGAACAAAGCTGTGGATGTTGCAGATGTAGAGCTTCTGTTTCGGTTGTACTCATCCTAGTTTCCAGTCTATCTACTTCTCCCAATTCTGACCATTCCTTTAATGCCTTCTGAATAGCCGTCCATGGCCTGTATTTCTTGCCATTGAATTCTGCCCCATTCCTCCCTTTCCATATTTGCCAGAGTATATGGACCGATAGAGCAATATGTTGCCAACCTTGTGGTCTATGTCTAGCTTCAGTGATGGATGTCCACCATCTTCTAAAACAGCCATGTTGTTCCAATATGTCTTCCCATTGGATTGGGGCTAACTTCCATGTCATTTTTGCATCCACACAATTCAGAAATGTATGTTCAATCGTCTCCCTTTCCTCTCCACATCGCATGCAAATAGGGTCTCCAGCTTTGATTCTACCATAGATGATATCTCTGACCGGAAGAGCATTGTTTAGACATTTCCAGAGAAAGAAATATTTTCTGTTTATGCTTAATCTTTAAGCTCCACAATTGCTTCCAAATCTTCTTAGACTGATGCTCCCAACTAGTAGTGCTGTCATTCTGATTTGTTTTCTGCTTGGTTTCTTTGCCAGCCATCAGCACCTTATACCCTGAATTGACGGAGTAATTCCCATCCACACCATGTAACCAAAAATGAGAATCTTCCCTGTCAGCTAGACTGATTGGGATACTCAAAATTCTGTCCACATCTTTGGTGTTAAAAGTTTGGAAAACCAAATTGCGGTTCCATCTTCTTTGGCAAATCAAATCTGCTACTTTCTGCAGTCCACCATCCGTAGCTCTGCAAGTAGTTACTCTCCCATTTATTGTGTCCGGAAGCCAGCTATCTTCCCAGATATGTGTATTCTTTCCATTACCAATCCGTCTTCTAGTGCCTTGTTCCACCACGTGTCTCGCGCTCATCAGACTTCTCCATAACCATGAGGCATTATTGGGGACTTTACACCTGAATATTGAAGTTCTGGAGTACTTAGACCGCATTACTTGGCTAACTAACAGGTTGGGTTGAGTAATCAAACGCCAAACCTGTTTACCAAGTAATGCAGTGTTAAAGGCCTCCAAATCCTTGAATCCTAAACCCCCCTTGTCCTTCTCCTGAGTGATCTTTCTCCAGGAACACCAATGAATTTTATTTTTTCCATTGATGTCTCCCCACCAAAAGTTTGACATGAGTGAACTGATTTCCTTGCACAATTTGGATGGCACCTTGAAGCATGACATAGTATAAGTAGGCATAGCTTGAGCCACTGATTTAAGTAATATTTCCTTGCCTGCCGTACTTAGAAACTTGTTCTTTCACTGGAGCACTCTCTGTTGTATGTTCGACTTAACAAAACCAAAAAGCTGTTGTTTTGTTCTCGAAACTACCATTGGTAATCCGAGGTACTTGTCTTGACAGACTCTTTGTATATTCCCCATGGTTCGGCAAATCTGAAGCATCAAACCTGGCTGCACGTTCTTGCTGAATAGAATGGAGGACTTTTCCAGGTTAATCACTTGACCAGACGCCAAGCCATAGACATACAGCACTCTCATTAACTCCTTTGCTTGCTCCTGATTTGCTTTGCAAAAAATTAAGGAATCATCCGCAAAGAAAATGTGAGTTATACTAGGTCCCCTTCTGCTTATATTCATCCCTGACAACATCCTATTAGCCGTAGCCTTCCTAAGCAGGTTGGATAAGCCCTCTGAACAAATTAGAAATAGATAAGGGGATAGAGGGTCCCATTGTCTAATTCCTCTCTTGGGGATGACATACCCTTTAACCTCCCCATTAATATTAAAAGAGAAGGAAACAGAACTTAGGCACTGCATTATCCAATTTATCCATGTACTGTGAAATCCCATCTTGTGCATCATTGCTTCCAAAAAGCTCCACTCCACACGGTCATAGGCTTTAGACATGTCAAGCTTAACTATCATAAACCCCTCCTTGCCATGTCGCATGTTTTTTAGATAATGCAAATATTCATGAGAAACCATAATGTTGTCAAGAATTTGCCTACCAGGAATGAAAGCAGATTGATTTTTGCAAATGCAACAATGCAAGACACTTTTAATCCTATTGGCTAAAATTTTAGCTATGATCTTGTTCATGGTAGTACAGAGACTAATGGGTCTAAACTGTTTCAAGGATGTAGGATTTAGTACTTTGGGAATAAGAGTAATCACTGTGTGATTAACACTCTTTAAAAGGTGACCAGTATGGAAAAAAGTTTGGATGGCATTTACCACATCTTGTTTGATGGTAGTCCAAAATTTTTGAAAGAATAAATGTGACATACCATCAATCCCAGGAGCTTTGTCCAGATTCATAGAGAAAACAACAGATTTAATTTCGTCTTCCAAAACTAGTTTTAGCAAGTTTTCATTCATTTCATCCGTGATAGAGTGTGGTATACCATCCAGTACTTCAGTTAAGTCCCCTCCCTCATTCCCATTCAGAAGATTCCTGTAATAGTCCTTAATTTCTTTGCACAGATCTTCCTCACCTTCAGTCCATGTACCATTGTCTCGCTGTAATTTGTTCAGCCTATTTCGCCTTCGCCGACCTTGAACCAAGGCATGGAAATATCTTGTATTTTTATCTCCCTCCCTGAGCCATTGGATCCTTGATTTCTGCTGCCAGTATTGTTCTTCCTCTTGGTATGCGTCCTTCAATTGTCTCTTTAGAGATGCCTTAAAACCATTTATGGTGCTCCCTGTTGAGTTTTTCAGCTCACTCAATTGAAATTGAATACTCTCTATCTTCTGCCTAGAGTTTGTTTGGAACCTGTTCTTCCATTTACTGAGAGCTAGACGGCAGTTTTTTATCTTGCTAGTAACTTGATACATCCTAGATCCTTGAGTCTCCTGCTGTCACGCCTCCCTGATCACATCCCTAATGTCTGCTCTTTGTAGCCACCTCTTGTCAAAGTAAAATCTTTTACGCCGCGGACTAAAGTTCGGCTTAGTGTCTATGATCAAAATGCTGTGATCAGATGCATAAGAATCTATATGTCTGCACACTACGTTCTCATAAACCTGTGACCAAGAGAAACTACAAAGACCCCTATCTAATCGCTGTTTGATCTCCCCCGTATCCTTCCAATTGTTACACCAAGTCCATGGATGTCCAGTGAATCCAATATCCATAAGTTGATTTCCATTAATGAATTGCTTGAAATCCTGAAAACTTGTTTCCTGTCTGCAAATACCACCCCATTTCTCTTCGTTGGAGATGATATCATTAAAGTCACCAGCTAAGAGCCATCTTTCTCCCCACAGTGATTTCCTTCTTTCAATGACATTCCACTGTTGTTTCCTAATGTGATTGTCGCAACTCGCATAAATGCCGACAAACCACAAATCAGAATTATTTTCCAAATCCACCACATGCGCCTCTATGGTGAATGCAGTCTTCAATACCTGAAGAACCTTTACTTCCTCTTTCCAAAGTAGGGCGAGCCCACCTGCCTTGTTCATTGCTTCAACAACAACCATCTCATCAAATTTTAAAACGTTTTTCACATTTTTCATGTAAATTGTCCTATTTTTAGTCTCACTTAGAAACACCATGCTTGGAGAGAAGAGGAAGTGTATCATAGTTGTAATAAAACTGAAATCTGTTTCCATCCAATTTTCTCTAATCTTTTATTCACGCAAATCAGCAACTCATTTTTTTCTTGTTCTTATAAACTACCTACCCATATAGGGTTACTTTTTTTTTTTTAACACCTCTACAAAAACAGAGGTAGGATCTGACATTTTTATACCTATAAAAAAGATCATGTACAGTCATGTGGTGATTTCAAATTAAAAAATAGTTCGAAACCTAAGTTGAGACTAAATTTTACTAATTTGAATTTGTAATTGATAAAAAATTAATATTTTAAAAGTTAAAAACAAAAATTTCATTTTAAAAAATATGAGAGAGTATAAAATATAAAATTAAATTAGTATAAATTATTTTTTAAAAAATTAAAAAAAAAAAAAGCTGACTCACACAGTGTATATCAAATTAATCAAATGGTGCATGAAACAATAGCCGACCAGTACTCATCCCCATTTTGGGCTATGATAAAACCAAACCCAAACCCCATTAAAGGAGCAGAAATGCATTCAAGGCACACGCTAGCTAGCCTTATTTGTTCTCAAAGGTGATGTTCGATCAAGAAATAAGACAATGCAACATGAATCCTGCCAAGAGTAACGATGAAAAGAGCCAGCTGCTGAAGTCCTTATCCGCTGAGAAATTTGAACATTGGATACCCAAAAAAGTCGTAATCTAATAAAATCCTTTGGTCAAAAAATAAAAGAAAAATGGCAACTTATCAACTCAACCTGTGGCTGTGGATAATTTTGACCGGCGAGTGGAATCAAACACTTCCTAGAAGCCGCGACGGCTACAGTTTAATTATTCTGGTATTCAGCATGGCTGGCCACCGGGCTGCTGGGCCTCAAGGCAGGGTGTTAGGATACAGGTGTACGCAGGAAATTTATTAATGGGTTTGTTTGGAAAGAATAATTTGAAATAATTATTATAACACTTTTTATAATATAATGTATGTTAGATAAAAGGGATAATTTCAGAAACCTCCCTGAGGTTTCTGACATTTACACTAACATCCCCTGTGGTTTGAACAATTACACTGACCTCCCCTGAGGTCACTAATCCTTTACAAATTTAGTCCAAATGATCAAAATATTGTTTTAGAGAGTGAAATTAGAATTTTGTACCTGATTTGTTCTTTGTGCTACATGTCCAATGAATGACAAAGTATTATAAATTAATTAATAATTAATAAACTTTAAGGAGCGTAGTTTATAGGCAAATACGCATTACTTATTTAAAGTACCAACTATTTACGAGTATTTTACTTTCAAACATTTACTTTATTACAAATATTTATTCTCAAATACAGATTTGTATTTACTCTCAAATATTTAATTTTTGTTAAATACAAAACCTACCAGTTTTTCTTCCATAGAAACATTAATATAACATTTTTTCAATTTTAGTTATAAATATTTATGTATTTAACATAAATTAAATGATTCAGGATAAAATACTCATAAAGAGCTAATACTTTACTCATGTAATGGATGAAAATCATAAAAAATTAATACTTTATCGGTCATTTCTTTTTTAAAAAAATATTTAATTTATATTAAATAGATAACCTACTGATTTTCTTTTTGCGAGAATATTACTGTAACACTTTTAAATTTTTAATTACAAACGTTAATATATTTATCATAAATTAAATATTTGAAAATAAAATATCTGTAAAGAGTCGGTACTTTAAATAGGTTATGTGTATTTGCCTATAAACTATACTCTTTAAAGTAAGGAGTATAGTTTATTGATTTAAGTTAAGGAGTTTAGTTTATTGATTTAAGTAAGGAGTGTAGTTTATAGGCAAATACACATAACCTATTTAAAGTACCCGCTCTTTACAGATATTTTATTTTCAAATATTTAATTTATGATAAATATATTAACGTTTGTAATTAAAAATTAAAAAGTGTTACAGTAATATTCTCGTAAAAAGAAAATCAGTAGGTTATCTATTTGATATAAATTAAATATTTTTTTAAAAAAGAAATGGCTCATAAAGTATTAATTTTTTTATGATTTTCATCCATTACATGAGTAAAGTATTAGCTCTTTATGAATATTTTATCCTGAATCATTTAATTTATGCTAAATACATAAATATTTATAACTAAAATTGAAAAAGTGTTATATTAATATTTCTACCGAAGAAAAACTGGTAGGTTTTTATTTAACGAAAATTAAATATTTGAGAGTAAATACAAATCTGTATTTGAGAATAAATATTTGTAATAAAGTAAATGTTTGAAAGTAAAATATCCGTAAAGAGCTGGTACTTTAAATAAGTAATACGTATTTGCCTATAAACTACGCTCCTTAAAGTTTATTAATTATTAATTAATTTGTAATACTTTGTCATTCATTGGACATGTAGCACAAATGGCAAATCAGGTACAAAATTCTAATTTCACTCTCTAAAAAAATATTTTAATCATTTGGATTGAATTTGTAAAGGAATAGTAACCTCAGGGGAGGTCAGTGTAATTGTTCAAACCACAGGGGAGGTGAGTGTAAATGTCAGAAACCTCAGGGGAGGTTTCTGAAATTATCCCTAGATAAAAAGGTGGTTGAAAATATAAAAAAATGGGTTGAAAAATGTGTTTATAATACAAACGAAATATTATTTAAAAAAATTGGGCAAATTACATTTTAGCCTCCTGTGGTTTTCGCAAAAACCATATAACCCCCCATGATTCAAAAAACTATACATAAACTCTCTGTGGTTTGGATTGAACTGTCAAATAGACGGAATGTAATCATCGTGACGGTTCGTGGGCAAAACGCGCTTGTACTACTGGTATCAATAAAAACCATTCCCATATTACCCTTTGACCCTGATATGGACAGGATGCTAACTGTACACAAAAAGAATGCTAACTAGTTAAAGGTGGGAGAATGCAAGAGACACGAGGCATATTCCAGCAAAAGGCAATGTTTTGAAAATCGGACCGGACCGGACCGGCCGGTTCGACCGGTTGAACCGCGAACCGGCCATGGCACCGGTCCGGTTCAATGACATTGTTGACTTTGCTAGAAAACCGGTCAAAGACCGGTTGAACCGTGAAAACCGCCGAACCGGATTGAACCGGCGGTTTTCCGGTTTTCAGCTTTCATTTTTTTTTTTTTTTTTTTTAAGTTTTGCAAAATGCAGCAATCAATATTCGAACCCAAGACCTTTGTAATAAAAGACCAATATATTAACCGTTGCACCATCACATCTTATTAGTTTTTTTTGATAACTTATTTATATAAAACAAACACTCATATTTCTTTTTTCCATTTTTCTTACAAAATCTCATCCCCTTATGGCTCTTTCTTTTTAATTTTCAACTCTCTCTCTCTCTCTCTATCCTCTTTTCTTTTGTCACTCCCTTTTTAATCAAACCTCTTTATTTTTAATTTATTGATGTTTTCTTCCATCTTTTAATTTTGTTTTTGTCCATTAAATTGAAAAAAGTTAAAAAAGAATTTTTTTTAACTCAAATTATTTAATGCCACAACCACTCACTTTTATCTTATTTTTTGTTTCTTATCAAGTTTACATTTCTATTTTCTATTTTCTTGATTTCCTTTGAACTCCAAATTTTCTTTTTTAAATTGCAATCTCTAAATCCCAAAACGTAAATTTAAATTTAAATTCATAATATCTAAATTCTCAGAGACATGAATTTTGTATAATTTCAAAATATTGTGATATTTTGGGGTTGGATTTAGATATAATTGAAATTGAGATGAAATTTATTTGTTTTAACTTATAATTTAAAAAATTTATTTTTAAAAATCCAAGTTATTAAAAAATAGTAAACTTTTCATCATATAAAATATTAAATTAGTCCATTACATGTCTTATTTTGTACATATATATATTTATATAAATTATTTTTAAAAAAATTCATTGAACCGAGGTTGAACCGGTCCGACCGGTTGAACCTCGACCCTTTCACTTCACCGGTTCAATTAACGGTCCGGTTTTTAAAACATTGGCAAAAGGTTAAAGGTGCTATCTAGTTTGGACTGCGAATTTTCGCAGAAGAAACACACCGGAACCAACTCTCAAACGTATTAACAAGACCTGGCTTGATCTCAATCGTCCATCGGAACCAACTCTCAAATGTAGAGGAACAGGATCCAACTCCGGTTAAATCTTTACGCATGAAATTATGGTCTGATTCTTAAAGATCCAGACACACATCCCTCCCAGGCCATATGCGAATCATGAACGAATTGGAAAATGCAAGAGACAGGAGGCATATGATGAAATGCGAAACGGGAGTCAAGAGGGGCTCGGGGCAGGGGAGGGTGGAGCCTTGAGATTGTAGCCCACCTGCGTCCACATCAGGGGTCAAAGGGCATCTCTTGTTTTGATTGACTGGTCCTTCCATTTCTGGTTCCAAGATTCACTCTCATTTCAGGGGTGGCACGAGCTTGGGTTGTCGACGGCGTGAAGGATACGGTAGAATGGAATGGTGTGAAGACACAGAAGAAGAAGAAGAAGAAGCTGAAGCTGCTAAGTCCTCCGGCTCCGTCCTACCATATCTCCCAAGTGGCTGACAAATTCTTTTCACAGCACAATTCTTCACGCTACCCATAAATAACAAACCCCTTCACAAAACTCAAAAGAAGGGAATAAAAAATAAAAGCGAAATAATACAAAAATAAGGAAATGAGCTGTAAGAAGAAATCCCCTAAGCAGCCAAATTCCGCAAGCCAAGATCCGCACTACCCTTATCACTGCCCACCAGTCACCGAACCCTCTCCAAAGTCCGAAGGTAAAAGCCGATAACCCTCTCTTTCTCACGACAAATGCCAGAGCAAGGGAGAGTCCGACTTCATCTGCTTTCTTTTTGTATTTATATTAGGGTAATTTGGACATTTTGCCCACGAATCGTCACGATGGGTTCTTTCCGTCTATTTGACAGTTCAACCCAAACCACAGGGAGTTTATGTATAGTTTTTTGAATCATAGGGGGGTTATGTGGTTTTTCCGAAAACTACAGGGGGTTAAAATATAATTTGCCCAAAAAAATTTGACATTTAGTGTTCACAATTGAGATTAATTTGGTTTTATGTACGGGAAATGTTAATAACACTTCTTAATCTTAATGTAAAGATGACAATTGCATAATCTTTTTTTTGTGTGTGTTACATAACAGTTTATTTCATTGTGCAATTTGACCAATACTGTTATATAGACTGGTACTCTCTTTTTATTTAATAGGAGATTTTGAATTTATAACCTTCTACGTATAATTTTTTTCTATCTTATCATCGAATCCAACCCTATAAACTCATACTTATTCACCAATAATCAAATATATATATATATATATATATATATATATATGTTTTTAACTACAGTTCAAACCAATTATTAGATGCGATATACGCTTGGCAGTTAGATATTACGATACAGAAGGATGGGTAAAATTGAGTAAGGTGCGACTGTGTATTTTTATTATAGTTGATAGATGTTTTGGTGTGTACTTATATTACTGTGTTATACGTGTGAATTTTGCTTTTTTTCTTTTTACTTCATTGGCTGAAAGTTAAAATTTTGTTCGTGTGCACCAACGATTGTGGGAAGTACAACCCCTTATGTCAAAATACTCTAAGAAATACAATAACTAGACAAAATCACACTAAAACCAGATGTTATGTACAAAGTACATAATAGCTTTCTGTTCTAGGCCATTTGCTTCCTCATCCAAGACTTATCATCAAAATACAAATGCATGAACTATTTTGAAGGTAAAAATAATTGTAATGTATTTGCATTGCTTTGGATAAATAAATACGATCAGATTGGTGGGTTGGTCCTTCATGAGCTTTGATTTGCTTCTAATTTATTATTATTATTATCGCTTTATGTCTGTTGTTAAGCGATGAGCTTTGGTTGTCTTTTCAATCACTTTTTGTTTACAGAATATTCTCATTTTTATGCCTTTTGTATATAAGATACAATATATGTGAAAAAATGTGCCAACCATTGCATCAATCATTTCCAATTTCCCACTTTCCAGCGAAGACCTTATCGCTTTGAGGGGGCAAAAGAACGGCTGATAGCAATTTTTTTTATCACCTTCTTTTTCTTGTGAAATTCAGGCAGCAAAACAATTTCATTAATGGAAAGAAAGTACACCAATTTAGTACGTTCAAGGAAACATAAGCCAAAAGATAAAGCAAAATATGCATATTCCCAGAAGTATAAAATATGCATGTTCCCTGGAGTATAATAAAAATATAAACCATAAGTTTTTCTTTCTTGTCTAAAATTTGCTAAATTCCAAAGGCAATAAGCATCTCCTTTTCTTTTCTTTTCTTTAATGTGGGTGCAAGGAAAACATATATATATACACTTCTGGGGAAAACAATAGCAGCCTCCATTGACTAGATTTCTACGTCGACCCACGTGGCGCATGTAATGGTTTCCAACTTGCATTCAACAATGCAAAATCCATAATTGACGTTTAAATAATTAGTTTTTGCTCCCCTATAAGTATCAATCTTCATTAGCCTTTGGATCAGCACTGCATTCTACAGAACAAAAACATGGCATCATTTCACTGCTCATTCACCAAACTAGCATTTCTTCTTTTCTTCATCCCAACCTTTTCTTTCCTTGCTCAGGCTTCTGTTCCTGACAATGAAACTTTCCAATATGTCAATGAAGGTGAATTTGGGGAGTACATTGTTGAATATGGTGCTGATTATCGTGTTCTTGATGTGTTTAACTCCCCTTTTCAACTTTGCTTCTATAACACCACTCCCAATGCATACACTCTTGCCTTGCGTATGGGCACGGTCCGATCAGAGTCGCTCATGCGCTGGGTTTGGGAGGCGAATCGGGGTAACCCCGTCCGAGAGAATGCCACCCTCACATTCGGGAAGGACGGCAACCTGGTGTTGGCGGATTCCGATGGCCGCGTTGCATGGCAGACCGGAACAGCCAACCAAGGGGTGGTAGGTTTCAAGCTGTTGCCTGACGGAAACATGGTCCTCCATGATTCCAAGGGTAATTTTATCTGGCAAAGTTTTGATTCGCCGACCGACACCCTCTTAGTGGGCCAGGCCCTAAAGCTAGGAGGCCCGACTAAGCTCTTAAGCCGGGCTTCTGTAGAGGAGAATATTAATGGGCCATATAGCTTGGTGTTGGACCCTAAAAAGTTTGCTTTGTACTACCAAAGTAAGAATTCTCCAAGACCCATGCTCTATTATGATCTAAACACTGTGCTTTCTGTCAAGGGAAATTTAGAGTCCGTGAAGTTCACAAGCAATCCGGAGACAGAGGAAGCTTTTGCTTATGAGATAACGTTCGAGTATCAGATAGTGAATTCTTCAAGTGGTGGAAACCGGATCTTGTCAAGGCCCAAATACAACAGCACTCTGACATACCTTAGATTGGGAATTGATGGGAGTTTGAAGGCCTACACGTTCTATCCCAAAGTGGATTATGGAGCATGGGAGGAGACCTACACTTTGTTCACTAGAGATGATGGCGGAGAATGCCAACTGCCATCAAGATGTGGTAATTTTGGGCTTTGTGAGGATAGCCAATGTGTTGCCTGTCCATTGCCTAGTGGGCTGTTGGGTTGGAGCAAGGATTGTGATTCCCCCAAGCTAACGTCTTGCAGTGCTAAAGATTTCCAGTACTATAAGTTGGAAGGAGTCAACCATTTCCTAAGCACATATACAAGAGGAGATGGACCAATCAAGGAGGATGATTGTGCAAAGAAATGCACCAGTGATTGCAAGTGCTTGGGGTATTTCTATCACCTAGATACATCAAGGTGCTGGATTGCTTATGAGTTGAAGACCCTGACTAGAGTTGCAAATTCAACACATGTGGGGTACATTAAAGCCCCTGTTGACCTGAAACAAATGCAAGTTTCTTACAGTATTGGAGCATGAATCATGTTCATGCCTTGTAAGGTAGTAATAAATGGAGGTCTTCCTACCCATAATAACAACCAAAGATAAGGATAGAAGTCTTCCTTTCTCAAGTTTTTCTGAAGCCTCTCAATTCTTTGACAAAGGCTTCACGAGTAAAAATGTCTGTACGGTTTTATCCTTCAATGCTGTAGTTCAGAAACTAGAGTCTTGGTTAAGAGTTTCAGCGTTGTGTTTTCTTTGCTAAATATTGTCTGTGCTCAAGAATTTAAAACTTGCCGAGTTCAAATTGTTCTGTCCAAGAATTTTCATCGTTGTAATCTTTCACGATCCAAACTTGCCGAGTATTGTTCTAAGAAACTATTTCAGAAAGTTGAATTTTTTTTTACAAAATTAAACAAAACTTCTTCTGCTAAACAAGAAGGAATGGAAACAGCAGTTGATCGCATTCACGAATTCTTGCAGTTGATCGCATGAAATTCTGCCACAGTAGCAATTTCCACTAAATCTAGAACCATACATGACGATTTCTTTAGTCCTAAGGCCATTGGAATTATGGATTAAACTTATTGATCGTTGAAAATGGTATCTGATGAATATTTGATTTGAGATAATAAAGTTACGCCAAAACTTACAAATAGTAAAAAATTTAACCAGTTTCTACAGAACATTTCCATGATGATATCTTTAGCTAAGCAAGGGTTTGTGCTGAATTTCCGTCCATAATCAGCGGATTTGTGATCAGATTTCAGACCATAAGATAATATAGTGACAGCACCAATTAAGATAAATTGCAATTCCGACAGGAATACGAATACAAGCTAGTATTTGCGAGGGAACTTTGATTTCCCTGCATTTCCATTTTGGGCCCTAAGCACTCGAGATAAAAGGTGTAGGCCCAAATTAATGGGTCGAAGATAACGTCACAATTTTGGAATGGGCTCGTCCACTCTGTTTGATGTGTTTATGTTGCACAAGTTCGAAACAGCCAATGAATAACTGGATATTTATAGGTAGCAAAATGAGTCCAATTAATTAATCCAGATCTGTCCACTTTGTTTGCTTTCCTTGACTATCTTTTTCAGATGAGTACCAGTGTTTAACTGATTTCACTAAGGTTCATATATATTCATAATGATTATTTAGACTTTTAAGACTTAATTACACTTTATCAAAAAATTAACACTAAAGACTTCTTATCGAGTACCCAAAGTCTGCCTTAATTTTTTTATATGAAAAATCGTACTTTAAGCGACATACATACAACTAATAGATAGTTACAAAACAGAAGAAGATGGCCCACCTCTTGATTTTTAAAAGTTTCATGTTCGTATATCATTTAAACATATTTTTGGACGGGAGATTATTTAAAATATTATTTGGAATAATTACTGTAACATTTTTATGATATGATATATGTGAGATAAAAAAATGATTGAAAAGATAAAAAGATATGTTGGAAATTATGTTTGTGATGCAAACAAATAATTTTTTACCATTATTTGACTATCCAAACATACTTATTGTGTTTTTTTTTAAGTAGTTAGTGTAGATGAACTCTTTTTCACACGTGTGTATCTCCCTAGGAGAAAGTCACTGAAGGCAGCCATATATAGTGGCAATTTAGTAAGAAACAAGGATTGAATCCAATACTACCAAGACTTCGGTGCTTGATAGCAACCACCAGACCAAAGGCTTTTGCTAACCGCTAAGTGCAAGGTGAAATATTGAGATGCTGGTTTACGCGATACTAGGACAGTGAGAGGAAAAAAAAGGGAATAACAAGTGAAGTGGTGTCATTATCTTATGTTATTTAAAGGCTAAATTACATATTGTTCCTAGGAATTCCCCCGCCCTGTTGCCCACTAATTCCCCGCTCTCATCCTGCTCCACGCTCCTTCCACCCCACCCCATCTTTCATAGCGAGGTTAATAAAAATTTGTCATATAATTTCACTATAATCAAATTTTAGCAAATAATCAAATACAGAAGTATTAACACATCACCAAGTTATTATTCATTGTAATTTTACAATTAAAACCCATAAAAATAATCAAGCAAAAGTTATTTGAATGCAATCCAACAAGATAAACAAATACAACTAAAATAGTCAAGTTTTCACTTTTGACACAAGTATAATCACTAAGTCATTATTTTTTTGAGAAAAAATGTTATTGTGTTAAGTGTAATTAGGAATTTAGTATAAATGTACTAGTAAATTTAGTATAACTAATTAACAATTTTCATTAGTAGACATGTATAATTATTAGTATAATTGATAATATCAATTATATTACATATACTAATATATATTATATAATACATATAACTAATATTATTATTATTATAAGTTTGTAACTTATTACATTAAATATTATATATAATTATATACATATATATTAATTTTTGTTAACAGGTGACGGACCCCTGTCCTCTGCCCTGTTTTCACACGGGGAAAAATTTCTCTCCTGCCCCGTCCCATTAGCCTCCCGCAAGCACCCGCCCCAATTGTCATCCGTAATTGTTCCCTATAATTAGGCATCAATAGCAAATCACTTTCTATATTCACCAATCTACAAGTTGCCTTCTTATGACTGTTAATCATATGTATGTTACCAGCAAACAATATAATTATATCCCTCATTGTGAAAAGTTGTCTTATAAGCCTTTTCATTTTTCTTCCTTTTCTTCTTCTTTTCTTTATTATGTTTGGATCTTGTTACTCCTTCGAATTTTTTAATGATATATAATTTTTGACAATAATATGCTGAATATTTCTTTTTATGACTAAATATTTAGCGTTGTTTTCTTATAAAAATATTTAATTATCCTAAATCATTAGCAAAAATTAAAAGTAGTCTATCTTTATCAAAGATAATTAAATTAAGTTATATATTTATCAAAACTTTCTTATTAAGATTAAAAAATAGAGATACATATTTACTATACATATTGTTTTTTTTTTCTTGGTTATTCTTATTAAGAATTTTTTAAGGCTTAATCTATATATAATTATTTCATTATGTAAAGTATTAGATTATCATATGTTATTTTAAGAAACTAAGCGCGGTTCATCTTTGATAAAAATATTTTATTCTTTTGTTTAACAACATTTGATATATCATAACATTTAAATAATAAGAATGGCTCATATAAATAGAAAATACTTAGATTTTATAATAAAATATATTTATTTTAATTTATAATAATAACTTATGAAATTAAATATATTTTGTAAGAAATTATATATATTTATCCATAAAATAAAAGTTTTCAACAAATTATTATCAAAATTTATATGCAGCAATAGAAACGCAGGATGTAGAAAAAGAAATTTAAACATAATTGTAAAAAATTAGAAGAAGAAGAAAGAGAAAACGAAGGGGTTGTCTCCTCACCTACATGACCTCCACTACAAAATACAAATTGCAGCCAGCAAAAAAGCAACAGCAACAGCAATACCCACAGACAAAAGCCAAAGGCCATGACCCTGGTTTTTCTCCATCAAATAATAATGGGTAAAAAACAAAAAAGTCCATTGTATTAAATTTAATATACAGAAAACCTCACATAGTTTCAAAATGTATAAAATGATACATTATATTTCGAAATAAATTATAAAGGTGACGGAATCTGTTAAAATTAATGAAAACATTTACAAATATATCTATTATACTCCTTAACTCCCAACTCTCTCTCTCTATAGAATGAAAACAAATGATTTTGTTGAACTGTCTTTTACTTAATTATATTAGGATATTTTTGTTATTTCGTCTGTTCCTGTTAAGTTTAACGAATTCCGTAATCTTTATAATTTTGTTCAAAGTATAAGGTATCATTTTGTACGTTTTAAAACTACAAAGAGTTTTTCTATATATTAAATTTATCACATAAAACTTTTTTTTTTTTAGCCAATAATAATACTAAAACAAAATGGGATCCAAAAAATCAAAAGAGTGGACCAAAGGAGGCCTGATTTATGGGAGCCTTGGAGGGTCTATTGGAAAGACCAAGGCGCACATTTTCCAACAAAAGCTCCAACGCTGCACAACTGCCAAAGCTGACAAATTTACTACTACATACTGATATTGATAGAGTACCATGCAGTGATGCTGCATGGGACTAAACTCGAACGGCCTTGGCTCATCGCCAACTTTGTTTGGATTGTGATATTTTACAAACAAAAAAAAAATTATGTTTTTCGTAAGTATAATTTTTAATTATTTTTTTATCTCATATTTATCAAATTATTACAGTATATTTTTTTCAAAAACTCCTAAAAATAGTAATCCAAATGACTTGAATTTACCCAAGCAAGAACTATCTAAATGGAAATTTCTGGCCGAGAAAACTTTTAAGAGATAAAAGATTTTCTTGTACTTTTGAAGAATATCTCCTATTTAACACATTGCTGAACCATCTTTTATTGGTTACACACGTTATATTTCAAAAAGTTAATACAATGTTTTTTTTTGGTACAAAAGTTCGAAAATTTCCCAAAAAAAATGCAATCAAATGGACCCGTGAAATAAAGAAAATGGATCTTTGGCCATGAAATATTGCATCTTACACGAGTTACGCCAATTTATAAGTTGCTAAGGCAAGGGAATTAAGATGGAAGGGACAAAACGGTTGCGTAAGCAAAGCAAGAAAGAATTTTCTCTCTTTATGTCTCCTTCTTTGGAAGTTTAGGAAAAAAAAACAAATATTTTTCTTTTGTTTGCATCACAAATATAATTTTCAACACACTTTTTTATCTTTTTATCTTACATATATTACGTTACAAATAAATGCCACATTATTTATTCTAAATAATATTTCAAATAATTTCTTATCCAAGGTAGGTAAAGCTCTATAACTTAAAAATTATGGATTCCAATCTCCTCTTCTCACTTCTGGCTTCTAAATGACGCATATGTTTGGCTGATCTAATTGACTTGGGACAGGCTGAAAAAAAAAAACAGATTTGGATAAAATTGTTATACTAAAATCGTCTAAACACAAAACTCAAAAAATGTATATCCAATCAATGATACTAAAAACTTTTCCTGGAGTATTAAAAAGAAAAAATTCGTGATACTAATGAAGTTTATATATATATATATATATATATATATATATATAGATGTACTGTATGTACATTCCATGGCAGAGTTCCAGACTAGATTCTACACATTTTTGTCATTTGATTTAACTTTGGCTAGTTCGGCAAGTAATTAAACGGGAATGAGTGAATGAATCAATAATAAATCAATGTAGATTAGCATTTGCACAGATATCAAGGCAATGCCGCCGTAGTGTGTGTATCTACTGTGCCATATTCCTTTCTCTCACTTTTGCTCCTTTTTTGTCTCATAGTTTCTGCATTTCTTGCTCACATCACCTCTCTGTTACACAACAAACTCCTCTGTTCTCAGACCATAAAAAAGGTTGAAACTGAAATTCGTGGATGGATTGATTATGCAGATTGAACCCATCATCTACTCCTTTTATTTCCTAGTCTGTTCAGCTTTCATTTTTATTGCTTAAAAAGAACATTTTCTCAGTCTCAAGTCTTTTGATTCTTTCATGAAATAACCGAGAGTTTGGGGTCCTTTTTTCAGTGTGAAACTGGAATGTTACTTTCACAAAACCAAAAAGCTCAGAACTTTGGAGTCATTTTCAAGTGGGCTTTTTCTTATTTATCAAAAGAAAGGCTTTTTTAAGTGGATTTTGGTTTCTTGGAAGACATGCTGCTCCAGCCTCCAGGCTTCTCAAAAGGGTTGCTTTGTTTTGTGCTGCATTTGCTCTTCTGAAGTTTGAGGCCAAAATTTGAGTGCAAGAAGGTACTGCAGAGGTTTGATTTCTTGGTTCTTAGCTCATTTCCTTTTCTGGGTTCTAATTTGTTTTGTGAAATTTTGGTTGGCAAGTGGAGTTTGTTTATATGAATGAAATGTCATTAGTTACTGAAATAGGATTGGTTTATAGGCTCTGAGAGAAATGTGCTATGATTATGCTGAAGAAAAGCCAAAAATGTTGGTTTCTTTGATAAAGTGGTATGCTTGATTTGATGGTAAAAGAGAGATGGGTGTAACAAGCTCAAAAGAGGGGAGGAGTGAAGCTTTAAGACTATGCAAAGAAAGGACAAGATTTATCAAACGAGCTATTGAATCAAGATATGCTTTAGCAGCTGCTCATGTTGCTTATGTTGAATCATTAAGAAATATTGGGAATGCTCTTAGGAGATATGCTGAGGCTGAAGCACTTATAGAGTCCTCTATACCTACTTCAGCCACTGAACTGGAAAAAACCCCTTCACATTCTTCGTATCTGTCGCCCTCGCCATCTCACATTGGGGGTGTTTCAGGTTCTCCAGTGCTTAATGGGAGCCCCCTTTCACCACCCAATGCTAGGATGAGTTATATGATGTCAGGTGGGACTAGTGCTGTGACTGTTAGGATGATTCCAAATTTACCAAGGAATATGTATGTGGGTGATGATGAGTACGTGACGCCTCCACCACCACCGCCTCCACCTCCACCTCCACCTCCTGAATCAGGATCTTCTTGGGACTTTTTTTATCCAATTGATGATTCTGAGAGCTTTAGATTTGTTGGGGATAACAATGTGCCTCTGGATTTCGATGATGTGAAAATGCATGGCGTTGTTGGGGAAAAACATGCGGGTTTTAATAGCAACAATGAAATGGATGAAGTGTTCGTGACACCAAAATCAAAGGTGCAGAGCAATAGCAAGTTGGTTGTGTACAATGGGAACTCATCTATACCTCAAAGGACTCAAAGTGGTCCTCAGCCAGTAGTTGATAGTGAAGTTAAGGATATGAACATAGAACCAAAAAGGAATGGCTCTGTTGGAACATCAGTGGGCAAAACAGGTTCTGAGCAGTCAATCTCCAGGAGAGATAAGTCTGCAGTGGGGAAGGACATGTGCACTGACAGAGAGGATCCTTCAGAGTTCATTACTCACAGGGCTAAAGATTTTCTGCCTAGTATAAAAGACATTGAGCACTGGTTTTCCAAAGCATCTGAATCAGGGAAAGGAATTTCTAGGATGCTTGAGGCAAATAAAATCCAAGTTGGATATGCTGAAGCTAAAGGTAACTATTTGTTGGTGATATTGACTTGCTTATTAACTACTTTTTAGTAATGTAACATTTGGATTATTGCATGTGCCTCTTCTTATGGCAAATTTTCTGGTTGCAAATGCTGAGCTTATATCATTCTTGTAGGAAAAGCACCAGTTGCAGTTTATTTGGCTTCTTTCAAAACAGCTTGCTGCCAAGGAAAAAATGCAAACGTATCTGATGGTGAGTTTTATTTACTTTTTCTTTTTTCTAACAAAACATTGTTAATATCAATGATGTTATGGAATTTCATTTGTAATTTTCCACTTAGCAAAGTTTAGACATTGAGGAGGTTCTAATTAAATAAGGTCGTGTGTTGTTTGAGATTGGTCGTCATCACTTTTAAGTATAGATTCTTGAATGCATACTGTTTGTTTATCTGTGCTCCATCCCCAGCCATTCTGGCAATGTGATTGTTCCTTTGGACTTGGAGATATGATAAACTAAGGTTTGGTATCTAGTTCAGCAAGAATTCCTTAGATTTATATAAATTGCAACAGTGTTGGAGCTTTTCTTCATCGATGAGTTCAAGTTTGTAGATTTTAAGGTAATGATGACAAAGGAGAATGTTTCTTCACAAACATGTGTGATTGACCATGCTCTTTTTATTTTTTTTAAAAAACTTCTTATACTTGAGCAGATCCAGAGCAGCACGCAACAAAGGTTATTACATGGAAGCGGACAACATCTTCAAGGTCCTCTTCTTCAAGAACTCCTCTTACTAAAGATGACAATGACGGTAGTAGTAGTGACTTCATGGAGGAGTTCTGCATGGCTGCTGGAAGTCATTCTTCTACCTTGGATAGACTCTATGCATGGGAGAGGAAGTTATATGATGAAGTCAAGGTACATCTTTTGTGTTGCTTTTGTCCGTCTCTGTTGAAAAATTCTCTTGTTATGTTAAATCCTGTAAGTTCTCAAGGTTTTTCCCTGTCAACAAGTTAATGATAATTCTTGTTTTATAGACTCGTTAGGTTACCAAGTTGGTTCGTGTACTGAAGTTCAAAGTCTGTTGCATGACATGGCTTTAAATGGCATATTGCGCTTGCTGATTCAGAATGAAAATTGGTGTAGATGAGCATACATTGTTTTCTGTCTTTTGCTACACTTCTTTGGCTCTAATTAAGTTAATTCCCTTATTTTCCTTGCGAACTTCTTTGATGCTTAAAGCTCCTGCATCTTCAACTATTCATATAACTTGTACTTTGATCTTTTAATTCATATTATATCAGTTTTCCTTTGATATGTCATTTGCATCAAAATATGAAGGTATGTACATACGTTCTTCTAACTTCTTTTGGTGGTACATCTAAGCAACTTATCTAGGATGAAATCTTCAGATAGAAGGCAGCAGGTGTGGGAAAAAGCAAAATAATAGTGACAAAAGAAAAGCACAAACTCAAAAGATAGTACAGTCAACTTTAATGGACTTTTCTGTTTGTTCATCATTAGGTGTTGCTTTCCCATTCCCTTAATTGTTGAATTATCAAAATTATTCCCTGCCAAAGCCTAAAGTTGTCCCTTTCTCTTCAGCCTCCCTTAAGTAAGAGATTAATAGCGTTTAGACACTGATAGCATTTTGGAGAATGGGGCTTGTCCTTTGATGTCAATGGAGTGTCGTACCATTATTTTTCCATGATGGTATAATCGAAGATTGAGACACCTCTGAGAAGTACAGTTATATGCAAATTTTATTGACTAAACAACAGAAATGTAGTCCTCAGATGTTCTTTGGATGTTTGGGTGTCTTTGGTTCTTCATGCATGCATGCATACATACATACATACATACATATCTGTAAAGTTTTTTCTAGTGTGTTCTTTTCCTCATTTTCAGGATCGCGAAAGTGCAGTGTCAATATAAACTAATTGAACCAAAAACATTTCTCGTTTAAAAGAAAAATTAGTATAGTCACTATGAACTGAAGCCAGAGCATTATATGGTTGATTAATATTTGACAAATCGCTGAGGTTCTTCCTCTAACTTTTAGGGTCAGCGAATAATATTTTAAATTTAATTGGGCAACAATATATACTCGATCTGTTTTATTTGGAGTGTCATTTCTCTTATAGAGATTAACATTCAATTTTTGCAGGTTCAGCATATAAAACTCAGTGCTATATCCTAAAGCATCATCCAAGACTCTTCTGTCTTCTTCTATTGCACAAATCAAACATTTTGAAATTCCACCAATAACCAATAATTATTTCTTCTTAGTTAATTTCTTATTTACACTATCAAACATCTGATAATTGATTTACCCTACATTTAACTAATTTAAAGATCATGTGACACTCTTTTGAACAAGATGATCTGTCAGTTTAACCAGTGGATCACCCTATGATCAGAGATTTGAGTAAACTAATCTAATTCAATTGGGTTTAAACATGACTGCAGGTTGGTATGGAGTAATTTCACTATGTGAAAATGATTTTAAGTGTCCTATGGTATTATGCGAAGGATGGATTCACTTGCATGTGGTATAACATCTGAATTTCAACAAAGTTTTTGCTTTGGATGAATGATATTAGCAGCAGATTGCAACATAGATTCTTAGATTTCATTTTCAAATTGGAGCATTCTGTCCTATATATGTGTTTTGAACCTCACTTCTTTTTCAATTTACCTTTGTAGGCCAGTGAATCTATCCAGAAGGAGTATGACCGAAAGTGCAACCAGCTCAGGCACCAATCTGCAAAGGATCTTAGTGCCCAAGTAATTGACAAAACCAGAGCTGTGGTAAAACATTTGCATTCACGAATTTCAGTTGCCCTTCATGCTGTTGATTCAATCTCAAAGCGGATTGAGAGACTGAGGGATGATGAATTGTTGCCCCAACTTTTGGAACTTATTCAAGGGTGAGATTCCTTCTGCATTACCTTTGCTTTTAAATGTATAAAGTTTGTACTTTGGTGGTTTTCAAGATCCTTTCGGTTGGTACATAAATCACGAGTACCAGCTCTCCAGTTTTTTGAAGACTGGAACTAAATTTAGTTGGTTTAGGACTCTCATAGTTTGAATTTTGTCATTGGTGTTCCCTAGCAGATTAATCTGGATGTGGAAATGGATGCTTGAGTGTCATTATTCACAGTATATAACCATCTCGTTAGCATACCATTCAAAGACCTCGGGAGGGACTGCCCAAGGAGATGCGCACAAGGATATCATGTTGCAGCTGCTGCATGAAGTAGAATGTTTTGGCTTGAGTTTTGCTGATTGGATCAACAGTCTCACATCATATGTAGAAGCTCTAAACAGTTGGCTACAGAACTGCATCTTGCAGCCTCAAGAACGATACAAGGGCAGAAGAGTATTTTCTCCTCGTCCAGTTTTACCACCACCAATATTCGCTCTCTGTCGTGAGTTGTCTGCCGGCATCAAATGTTTGCCATCACAAGAACTTAGTGATGCAATCAGAGTCTTTTTATCTGATCTTCGCCAGTCAATTGGACATCAAGCTGATGAACCACCCAAGAAAGAAAACACGCCCGAAGCTGGCAATAATGGAGAATTGGAGTGCAACAATGAAGAGAAAATTGATGACAGGTCTGCAAATTTGAATAGCTTACAAACAAGTTTGGCAAAGGTATTGGACAGTCTAACCAAGTTTTCTGAGGCTTCACAGAAAATGTACGAAGATGTTAAGCAGAAAAGTTTGACAGCTATAAATGCATATTACAATTACAGACCACCACCAAGGTCACATACCATATGAGGTATATTTTGTGTTTGATTGTAACCAACAGCTTGGTGAGAATAGGAACTCTAATGAACAGGAGGATGGAATTCTTATCTTTTACATAGCTTAACTGGATGGGTAAAAGGGGACTTGTGTTTCAAGGCATTGTGCAGATCCTTGTATTTTTGTTCTTATCTAAATGTTTTCCTGTTCTGATTTCTTTCTTGGTGATTAGTTTGTGGACTTAAATCTTGGTCTGCTTGCATTCAGCTGGATGCATAAGCTACGATACCAGGGCAAAGGTTTCTGGTGTTTGGCAACTAGGTGGTGGCAATTAAGGAGCCTTGATCAGCATAACTGCGTTGTAACAACAATATCCCAAAAGAGAAGCAGTTGAACCAACAGTGTTCATGTCGTATGTAGTTTGCATTTGATAGAAAGTTTACTGAAGTGACATATGAACCCCAACATGGCACACCGTCAAAATGGCATTTCATCTTTATTTGGCTTCCTCAGTTATACAGAAGAAAAAGTGGAGGAATCAAATGAGACTAATACTTGCTGTTGATGGTATTGTAAATTATTTCATCTCATTCATAATCAGTCATGTGCTGGCAAACGCGTCATCTGATAAGATTAAATTGTCTATGGGAACCTAAATGAAGTCATCAAGTTTCTCTTGTCCAGAGAGCCAAATTAAATAGATCAGAAGCTGTCGCATCTGGATTTCCTTCAAAAGAACAAACACTTTCAGAGACAGCAGATCCTTTCAAATTGGTGACATCAAGAATATTTCTTGTATAGGAGATTCACGTTTAGATATTCTTTGTATACGCAAGTTACAATTATCTATCAAAGGATCAGCATTTCTGCTGAAGTATCAATCTGCTATCTTTACGAAATTCGAAATTTTGAGAAAGTAAGATGAGGAAATATAGCGGTAACCACTGTTCATATTTTTATTCCTCGAAGTAACAACAAAACTATAACTCCGACTTCTTCCTTTCCAGTGCAGATCAAGAACAGGGGAAAGTAAAAAGGACCCAGCTTTCTCTCTGGAACTAGAAGCCAACATGTTGAGTATACTGTGAATAAGCTTCGCCTGCAGTCTGCAATCCAATCGGAGCCCTGATGACATAATCTGGAAGATCAAAGGCGTCAACAAGTTCCCTTGCAATATTCCTAACTTGGAAACTCAGGTACTCTGTCAACTTGTGAATGGCCTGCACAAATATGGCATCCTATAAACATGAGTATAAGTACTATCAAATCAGGAACTGCAGCGGATTCTGGACAGTACAAATGTCATTATGTGACATCAGTCAGAATGAGTAACATACAAAGACACTAGAACAGGGTCTCTGAAAAGATAGCTTGATAGATATGAATTCTTCTCTGATGGACAAATAATCATCGTGAAAGCACGTAATTTTCTTAATCATGGTTATCATCTGAATCAGCTTTAATACCTTAGCTTTGTTTGGGGCCACATAGTCCACATTGCGATAAGTCCCTATATCATTCCAAATTCTATCTAAAGCGTAAAGATCACAAACAAGCTTCAGAGCACTTCGGGAACCTTCATCAGGACAGCTGAAGCAAAAAGCAGCCAGAGTCAAACTCAATTATTAAGAGGAAAAGGGAAGAACTGAGGGCTAGAAATATAGGTACCTTCGCACTGCTTCAATGAATCTTTCAAGAATGACAGATTCAATATGGGACTCAGCAAGCGTCAAAAGGTGATTCAAACATCTATTCCAAGCACCAAACCCTCCAAGAGTTTTGGAGTGTTTCTGAAGTCGGGCAGCAACACTTTGAAGCAATCGAGATGTACGATACTGCACAAAAAATGTTACATCAACTACAAGGTATAGGCATTCTATCCATTTCCTGTTTTACATCAGATAATCAAACTCACTCTGAAGGCATCCAACTGGAATTTTGGATCCCGCAGATGGTCTTCACCTTCCCATCTGGAAGTTACTGGGTTAGGCTGAGAAAGATAAGTGTTCATGGACTCTTTCAAATAGTTCCATGTGACGGCAAGTGATCCCCCCCGGAACTTCTGTTGATACTGCTTCAATAAGTCAATCGCCACCTGAATTACATTATAAATTTGAATAAACAATTCCACTAGATATTAATCACCATCTAAGAGGAGTCTTTCAGGATAGTTCAATCATAAATTTTGCTGAGGAAAAAGCAGAATCTTAGTCATCAAAAAGCAACAAATTAGCAGAACAAGTTACCTACCAATCCACTGAGATGTGCTTCACCATCTATAAACAAGAAGGGGTGGATATATAAGGTAGGAGTAATTTAAAAGCCTCAAATAAAAAACACTGTACCACCTAATCCTGCATAATATGATCTACTAGCACAGGCCTGACCATCTTTCAAGCGGATGTGATGAACTGTGAGAGTGAGACTTAAGAATGTCATGTTTCAACACAATTTAGCACCTCAACTTACTAAAGCCCGCCCTCCAACCAACTATTGCAGCAAGATTCCTCAAAGAGTCATGATTTAATCTACTACAATGCAGAAGGTCCTTATAAGCATATAGATGTCTCAGTGTCCATGAGAATCAGAGTGCATATATCACAAGAGAGCATTATAAAAATAGATTGAGATCCAGATAAAACCTGCTGAAGAAGAACGGTGTTATCCCCTTCAAATGTCTGGAATATATCATGATCATTTCTCAAGCTACCAAACCTATTTACGGCAGCATAACCATGGCCTCCACAAGCTTCTCTACATATGTTCAACGACTTTGCAGTATAAGAGGTAACATAGGCCTTGAGTCCAGCAGAGAGTGCATGGACATCCCCAACCGACTCTTCATCATGTGTCTTCTTCATTTCACAATATTTATCCACCAAGTGAAGTGTGGCAAAATGGAATGCATAAGTTGAAGCCAGCATTGGCATTAGCTTGTGCTGATGAGACTGGTAATCAAGTATAGTAATCTCAGGTTGCTTGGGAGGACCAAACTGCTGGCGCAGTAGAGAATACCTTATAGCAATTGTGGCAGCAATCTTAAGGACACCGCTTGAAGAATATGCAAGGACGACTCTTCCTCCTACAAGTTCCCCTAATGTAGCTCCAAATCTTTTACTGATACTAGGCAGGCTGCTGGTGTATTTCCCATCCCGTGAGACATCTCCAAAACGATTAAGAAGATTATCTCGTGGAATCCTCACTGAACAGAATCTTAGTGCTCCATTATCTACTCCATTGAGGCCAACTTTATGGCCACAATCATGTATTTCAACCCCAGGCAGCGGCTTATGGGTCCGGAGATCCCTAATTGGAACAATAAAGGCATGAACACCCATATCAGAAGTACCTTTTGTATCATGAGTTGGTAACATCAGCTTGGCAAAAACTGAGGCAAACTTTCCATGGACTGCAGCATTCCCAATCCACCACTTGATAGCTCCATCATTTGGTGTGTTGATAATGAATTCATCTGTTAGTGGATCAAATGTTGCAACAGTCTGAAGGCCTTGAACATTTGATCCTTTTCAAAATAACCGAATGAGAGAGGATCAGAAAAAAAAGCACTCTGACAAATTATTTGAGAAAAGGTAATTAAAACTGAAGCAGTTGGAATATGGATTATGACCAATTAGAGTACTACTTAAAAAATTAATCCTGGAAAGAAATATCAGCATAACAACTTTCTTTCAATTGGCTTCCCAAAACAGGAAAGTGCATCTTCTTTGCATAAGTTAAACAAACTTGTGAAACCTAGTATTTATGTAAGAGAACAACATGATCAAACGATACTGTTTTAGAAATTCTGTAGCATGCAGTTGCACTTGCACTACAGAAGGGAAAATGAAACGGGATTGATGTCTGCTTAAATATTAACAGAAAATACAGCAATCATAACCTCATCATTCAAAACAAATTGGTTGGAACGTGCTTTAAAAAAAAATTACAAGTAACAATGCTATAGTAGTATTGATCAGGTGGAAGAGCATACCATGGTGAAGCTCTGTCATTGCAAAACACCCAGGGTACTCCATGTTGTCTATACCATCAAAGTATTTATCCCTATGCTTTTTAGTTCCCAAGTTGAGAATAGACCCACCCCAGAGACTGCAAATTACATAAAAAGCATTGGCTTTTGTAACATTGTTTGAGTGAAAAAAACTGCTTAAAAGGCCAAGATGTTCATATTGGTTTGAAGCAAGAAGCAAGCCAAGCAGACAGGAAAAATATCGATAATACAAGAAGAAAGCAACAAAGGCAGACAGGAAATATCAATAATACAAGCAGAAAGAAATAAAGGCAGAAGCAACTGACGCAATTAGCTGGAAGTTTTTTCAATTTCCATCAAGTTTAATTTCCAGTGAAAATGCTATAAGTCTAGATCTCTAATACACATCATCTATCCACTGATGTGACAATGTAAAGATTCTATTCAACATTAATTAATTCAGAACCAAATATTAAATCAATCAGCTAGTATTCAGGACTGCAACAGATCAGGTACTTGCACAATTTTCACAACCATAGCTGAACTTATATGTACA
Source organism: Coffea arabica (assembly GCF_036785885.1). Classification (NCBI taxonomy): domain Eukaryota; kingdom Viridiplantae; phylum Streptophyta; class Magnoliopsida; order Gentianales; family Rubiaceae; genus Coffea; species Coffea arabica. The sequence goes on along the minus strand of NC_092323.1, from coordinate 13,725,014 downwards.
CCCTGCAGTCCTAATTTGACTAAACCCTATCCTTTAGTTATTGGCCAGAATTCTCCAATAGAACTAAGAGGCTAGTCCAATACCTTATTGTAGAATGTAGATAGAAAGACAAAAAATCAAAAGCTAGTTAACTCACCCCATCTCTGGTACAATTGATCATTGTTCAACCTAGTGCTCTAAAGGGGGGAAGAGAAGGAAAAGACAGCAAGAAATGCAGTCATCAAATTAAAGGCAAAACTGATAGTCAAATATATTATACTCCATATATGCATTACCTCAACTCAATTAAACATTCTCAGCCCAATTACATCCAGAGACATACATTGGCATACTGCAGAACATAACAGTTCTGTTTAATCACAAACTAGGTTGTGTATATTGTCCTCTGCAATCCCTTTTCTAGAAATATCACACAAAGGCTTGCCCTGTCCATGTTATAAGACGTGCACCCATCATCCAAATCCCAAAATTAGATATGATGATAAATCTTATTTCACCTAATCCACTGCAATGACATAATCAATCTAACTCATGTTAACTTGTTACCAGTTCAAATTATCCAAGTAGGACTAGTCAGAGACTATTTCACATTCTAACCAAAGTTCCCTCATTCATCGCGTTCTTTCCCTCTTGTACTACCAGATAATTCCATTATTTTCAGTCCATACATATACACTCCTATTGTGTTATCACCCTTGCTACTCCACACAAATACTTAGAAATCAGGAAAGGAAACATTTACAAACATTCTTGCCATAATTTCAAAAGGGTCATTCCCAAGGATAACTAACTACAAATCTAAATCCATATCTCCAATTCAAACACAAAAACAAAATTAATAAATGTGCAGAATAACTGAATACCAATCAATTAAATCATCCATTTACCTGTACTGCACGCCCATCTTGATCGCAAGGGACATGTCAACACTACCAACAGCTTCAGCAATAGCGAAATATTTAGCTGGATCTTCAACCACATATTTAAAGGGTCTAATATTAGCTTCTCTGACAAGCCCAACAAGCTGCCTCATGCAAAGCTCCCTGTGCTCATCTTTTGATATCTCGAGTGGGGTTTGCAGCTCAGGCCTTGACTTGAAGTAGTCAAATACTTGCTCCTGTATATCCCTATGCTTTCCTCTCATGAAACTCGACAGCTCCACCACTTTTACCTCAATCTTCTTTGCTCTTGCCGCGCAAATTAACATCTTCATCTGCTGGTGCGATAGATCATAATGGTTGGATGAGAAGGGGTTTAGATGCAACGATAGCCGCTCAATTCGCCGCCACGGAGTGGTGGCCAGCGTGGTGACTGGATTTTGTTGGTTTTCTTGATCATTTTCAGGCGCTTGAATGCCGGGATTTTGGGTTCTTGATGCCATCATCTTCAGCTGAAGAGGCACCGCTAGTGTGTGTTTTTGGGTGTGAAGATCGGAGGGGCAGAGATGAAGACAGAAGGGGTAGTTTATACGCAAAGGTTTTGGCTGACGTGGTAGGACTGACTGGACAGGTGTCGGGTTATGATTGGGTGGAGACCGAGGTCGTTAGTACTTTGGCGCGCGTTTCAACGCATTGATTATTTAGGATAAAATACTGTGCTTGATTAATTTTCTTTAGGGAAAATTTCAATTGCAGCCACCTCCTTAAGGTTTGAAAATTTATGAAAACCTCCCCTAAAAAATATATCTTGATAACAATTGATGACGTAAGAAAAAAACTTCAATGAATATCCAATATTACCCTCTCTACTATGTAAAACAAATTAAATATTAAAAAGTTGACTATCATCATTATCGGTTAGGTGAAAATTTCAAGTTAGTTTTTTGCAAAAAAAAAAATTTTAAGCCATGTTTTGAAAACATTATTTTTGTTTGGTACTTTTGATATTTTCTTCAGTTAAGTAATTTTTAAAATACTTATTTTAGCAAATACCTTCCTAATTGGTTGGTTGACTTTTTGTAAATTGATTAATAAATCTAGTTAGAAAAATTGCTAATGAAGCATAATGTATTAGATAGATGACCTTAGAATTTTAGAATAAAGAAATATTAACAAAAATTTTCTCTTTTTTTCTTTTAAACTCATTTTCATTTTAAAATTTGTACAATTTGTGAAGTTTATTATAGTCTTTTCACATCACTAAGAGAGGCAGCTATAATTTTTTAAAGAATGTATTGACCACAAGTATCAAAAGGAATAAATCCACAAATCTCCCTCGAGGTTTCTGACACTTGCACTAACACCACTCGAGATTTTAAAAATTTCACTAAGACAAATATTTTGGGCCCTTTGCTTACATCATGATGGCTAAAATAACCACTTTGTCCTCTGAAGTTGCTGCCCACAATCACAATCAATCCCGAGGGTGTAGAGGTAGTTGTGATGTTTATATACAATTGCACCTGAATAAAAAAATATGGCCGTTGGAACTTGTAGGCGGTCGTTGCTAAGGCTGCTAAAACATTGCTTATGTTTCCATGTGGTGCTGGTAAGTTCTTGAATTGTATTTACACCCCTTCAATTTTATTAATCATTTCAAGCTTTTAAAGGACTTGCAATCTTCTATTAACATAGGGACCAAAAGGGTATTCATGAAATAAAAATCTCATCTCGCTCGTGATAATAATATTTTAATCCTATTTGAACTAAATTGTTTCTAAAATCTCAAAAGTAAGAGTGGTCAGTAAAATTTTTAAAACCTCAGGCGGTGTCAGTGCAAGTCTCAAAAATCTCAAGGGAGATTTGTGAAATTATCCCGTACCGAAAATCTCAGGGTAGTTTCTGAAATCATCCCTTTTCTTTAATTATTTATTCAGTTATTAAATAATTTCTTGAATCTTTCGCCTTTTAGGGCAATTGGATGAGCATGAGAGGTGTTATCCTGTTTGAATATGGTTTTGACTTATGCGGATTTTGGAAAGGAAATTGATGAGAATTTTCGGTTGGTCAGAGAAGTGAAATCTATTTTGGCAACTATATCCGTTGTGTAAATTGACTAGTTTGGCCTCCTTACAAAGGAAGAAAATTTTTTATGGAGTTTCAAAATTCATAATGAAGTACCCTTTATGGGACATGGGGAAACCTCATTGAATTCTAATGTGATTTTACCCTAACATTACCATTGTGGTAGGAAAGTTCATTCCATGTCTAAAATTAGCATCTTTTTTTGCCATGTGGGCAGCAACCAATATTGTAGTCAATTGTATTCCATGGGTTTGTCTAGTTTCTATTCAAGTGATTAATAATTGATTGAACAAGTTTTGATACGAAGAAATAGTAAAAGAATCTATTAAAAAAACACTGAAAATGAAGAACTAGTTTACTACTCTCTTTTCTTTTCTATTTTGTTTTTAACAAACGACAACACAAATGAGAAGAGAGAATACACCTATCTCATATAAGAAGTTAAAGGGAGATATTCATCAAGACTACAGCGATACACTACTACACAATCGCTAAATGTTCCTAATTATGAGTGTGATTGGATAGGAGATTATTTGAAATATTATTTGGAATAATTACTGTAGTACATATTGTGATGTGATGTATGTGAGATAAAAAGATAATTGAAAAGATAAAAAGGTGTATTGGAAATTGTAATGGTGATGTAAGCAAATAAATTTGGACAAATAATCTCTATATTATTACCCGTAGAGTGATTATAAAACTTTGTCAGTAATCAAATCGCATAGTGTTCATTTTATTTTATTGAAGAGAGTAGGGAGATAATTACTTCTGACAGGGCGAAATCGGGTTGGGGAAGAGCCAAGAGTGTATTTGGATAGTAGATTATTGGGACAATTTTAGAAGCTGTTTCAGAGATATGTGACAAATATCATTTAGCGTTCTTGAACTTTGAAAAATATCATTTGCCTTCCTTATTTTCGACTTTTTGTAACATTATAAACCCATTTTAAAATATATTATTAAAAATTCATTTTAATACCCAATATGTTTTCATTCCAGTATCACCCTTGTCTTGTGCACCTTTTTTTTAAAAAAATTTTCATAACAAATCTAATTAACCCCTTAAACTTCTAAAAACTTCACCTATATGGTTTTGTAGTTAAAAATTATAGGATGCTAATAATATTGAAAAACGTTTTAATAGTTTTCATGTCATTAGTTGGCACAATAAATATTAAACTTAGAAACTCGCAAACACTATTTAGTAAAAAGAATGACTTCTTTTGGTCTTTGAAAACATATCAAATAAGTTTGTAAACATAATTAAATTTTTTTTTTCTAGTTTTCAGAAATTCTAACAATTTGAAAAACTCCTCAAGTTGATTGTAAAAACTTTGTAGTTAATAATATTTTTTGGCTTGAAAACACCTTAAATATACTCTTAATGTACTCTCATGTAAATCAATCACAAAAAATATATTACCATATCATTTCAAATAATTTTTTTCAAGTAATCTCCTATCCAAACACACTTATTATTTATTTACTAAAGCCTCATAACTATTTTTATTTATATACTTTGAACTTTAAACATAATTTTCTTGTATTGTTGCCTTAGTAATATAATGTTTCAACTTTAAAAAAAAAAAATAAATATCACCTTTAGATGGTGCCAAGTTTGACATGAACCCCTAACAATTTTAAATAAAAATAAAAGTACAATGAGAAAGACATCATACCTAACCTCATTACTACTATAAATTATAAATTTATTATTTTTACCTAAATAAAAAACTTGTCCATGAATGTTGAAAGGTTTGGTGACTTTTTTCTCCTTATGAAAATAATTAAATATGATATCATATTTTTTCTTTTCTCTTTTTTTTTAATTGGACAAAAGAATAATGTGAAACCATGTTTTATAAAAGTTAATACACTGCCAACATTGTCACTTTCCTCCTTAATTTTTCCATATTAAAAATGCATAATACCTTTGTTATTTTTGGGTGCACGTTTTTACTTTGGATTAATTTTTTTTATATCGACAGTATTTATACTGTTAGCATTGGATGAATGACATTTAAAAAAAATTTTAGATTTAAAATTCAACTTTTACATATATATCATGGATCAACGATGATAGTATATATATTGTAAGATTTACTCTTTTACATCTTAGTTTTTTTTTCCCTTGCTTACGGTACAAAGAGCACGTAACTAAAACGCAATCGTTTCAGTTGTGTTCTGGCCTTCTGGGTAGCCGCTGTCGGTTCGATGGGTCTGTTCGATGGGGCGACAATTCAACCCGTGCCCGTGGGTTAAGTTGGAAATGGCCATTTGTAAATTTGCACCCAGCGAGGCGCGCTCCAAAGATGTTCAAAACATGAAAGGCGGGCTAAAACCTCCCGCGGTCCCGCCTCTCCTTGCCTAACCATCCAGATCTTCCGCCCCCTCTTCCCTTCATTTTTCTGCCCCCGGGTTCCCTTCTTCAACTGCAATCACAGCTGATATCAAGCATCCCTGCAATCTAGACTCAGACATTCCTTATTGTCCATAGATTCTCCAAATCTTTCACCACGAGGTCAGTATCCAACGTTATCAACCGAAATGTTGTTGTTGTTGTTTTTTTTTTTTTAATTTTAAATTTGACTTTATTAGTTAATTTTCATGTAATGCCCATCAAATCCCAGATGCCCTTTTTATTAAAGTTCGCATTTTTTCACCTTTCTTGGAGTTATCAGTAATTTTTGTCATGACCTATTTTTACTGGTTGTTTTGGGTGCATTGCTTACTTTCTTTTTTGTTGGCTATATAGTGACTTGTTTGCGTATTTCAGGAAATATGTGAAATGGGATCTTTGATGTAAAAAAAGTTCAAAAAGGTGGTTATTTTAGTTGGCAATTGTGTTTTAGACTAGTGAATTTGACGATGGCTGAGAATGATAGCTTTTCTGATGGACGTGGCAAAGATCGGGTAGTTTTAGGTGATGTGACAAATCAACTTGGTAAAAGTAGGTTTCATTCAATTTCAGGAGGTGGGATCTGTGAAAATGTTGATAAGAAAGAAAACAAGAGGCTTGTAACTAAATTTGTTAATGCGAGTGACAAGGATAGGGGTAAAAGGGCTTGTATATCGCCTCGGCCGTGTAGTCAGATTAGTTCCTTGAAGGGAAACGTTATAATGGGCGTTTCGAGGATATCACCTGAAGTTAAGGATCCCAAGTTGTTGGATAATGAAGTAGGTGGTTCGGTTATCCATGCTACTGCACAAGCTGGTGATAATTCGAGAGGTAGTTGTGAAGATGGTTTTTTGAGGCCTAATTGTGCATCTGAGAGTGATTGTGTTGAAGTAATTTGTGATAGTGAGGAAGGTAGAGTTGGTTCTGGAGGCTCTCAAGATGATAGTGATCATAATACACAAGTTTCGGGGAATGATGGTGATGATCATGATGTTGACAACTTGGTTATGAGTCAGACTGGCTCTGTTGTTTGTGCAAGGTTGCCAGAGTCTCAGGAGTCTAGAACCTTTGAGTTAGAGCGATGCAGTGGACTGAAGACTGATGGGTGCTGTAATTTGGCGGCAGATATTGACTTGATAAAAGCTTGTTCATGTTCATTCTGTACAAAAGGTATATCCTGAAATTTTGAGCTCTATTTCCCCACCTAGTCATTAAATATTTGATTCTAGTTTCTTGAACTGCCAATCATTTTTGTACACTTGCATTGATAAGCCTTTGGTTTGTTCTGATGTCACATTCAGCTGGTTATATATGGTTAGACCTCCACTACCAAGATATGAAAGGTCGAATAACAGGTGAGTGAGTGAAAATCTGTATTTGGTAGTCACTAACGTCTATTGGTTGCCATTTTGATTCTGCTCCTTTTCCTTTCTCCGAACTTTGTTGTTCTATCTGCAAAGCACTAAAAAAGAGTCAAAAGGATGCAAGCATTCTGGTTGAAAGAAGTTGCAGGAATAAAGGAGCTGGTAAACATGATCAAGGAAGCTCTAGCTCAGCATCAAATTTAGAACATGATCTGATGACTCAGTGGAGGTCCCTGTTTTCACATATGGAGGGTATATTTGAACGTGAGGCCAAGGAACAAGTAAGTATATGTCTAGAACATTTTCTAAGTTCAACATTTTGCCTGAATATGTGAAGTGTGATATTGGATATTACCATCCAACACTTATTCTGTACAAGGCAATCCTATTATGTTTTACTTTGATACTTTCTTCTTCCAAGATTGCATTTGCGCCCAGTAAATATTGTCTGATATAGCTGATTATTTGATATTATTAAACGTGGAAACTGAATTTACTTTGTAAATTGGCTGGTGGAAACATTCAAGTAGTGAATTTAGTCATCATGAGAAGTTGAGGATTGGACATGTTAGTGTAATGTGTCCTCGGAATCTAAATAGCAATCCAGTTTGTCTCCTATAAGTGGTAGATAGGTGATCTTTATTTTTGCTCGTTGAGATTATGAATTTCACTATATTATGAATCAACTGGCTGGAGAATGAGGCTGTTACAATCATTACTTTAAATAACATGGAATCCTTTTACAGAAGTAAAGGAGAGATGAAAAGGGGCTCAAATGTATGGGTGAATAATGAAGAACTGAAGACATGAGGATAATTAGCAATAAAAAAAAATCAAAGAATCTCAAGGTACAAGTAGTTTAATGGCGATTGATGAGAAATTAATGTAAGCAGTGCCGGAGAGTTAATGTTAGAATTACTAGCTTTAAATTTTATTTTTAATCTAAGTTTGTTAGAGACAATTTACTACCACCATCAGGTTATGTTAAATAGTGCAGCAGAAATCAAGTAAACTGAACTCAACTAAGAGGCTCTTTTGTAACTTGAGCATACTGATGTGAATAGCACATGAATGTCATATACCATTCTACATGCTCGATCATTACATGTTCTGAGGATAGAACAACTGTAGGTTATGATTACCAGGTTCCATTTGGGTAGGAATTTTCTGCTTGGGCAATTGTGTGTGTGTGTGTGTGTGTATGAGAGAGAGAGAGGGAATCCACAACCAAAGACTTAGAATAACCCTGTCAAAGGTTTGAAGATTTGTGTTAGGGTCTAGTTTCTGGTAAATGTGCAACTAAAAAGTCATAATGAATCTAACGTCGATTTGAATGAAAATTTTTTTCTTTTGTTGTATAAAATTGTTTTCTCTAAGCGATACCTATTTTAGTTCTGAATTATGCAGTCTTTGATCGTCTTTCATTAGTTGCAGACTCAGTGGTTTGTTGCTGGAATTTTGCCTGCAACTTATCATCTTTTCTTTTTATTATTATTATTATTATAAAGAATAGAAAAGTTATATTAGTGGGATGGATTCCTGTTAATTCATGATCTGTTCTACATAATTTTACATCAACTGGAGTAAACTGCTTCCTTTGCCAATCTGAAAGTGGTGGTCAATTCATATATGGTCGAAGAATCGTGGAAATTTTGTAGCCTATGTTTCGGCAGTTTACCTAAAAGAAAGTTGGCTTTTTATCCAAGATCTGTAGTATTGTTTGCAACTCCCAGTTATACCTTTTCATTGAGATTTTCATGCATTTATTGTGCAAACGATAATGATTTTCTCATTTAGTTTTACTGCCCGTAGGCTTCTTAGAAGTAACTAGCTGATTTTCTTTTATTGCAGGAAATCAGTTTAGCTTCAATAAAAGATTTAAGAGACAAATGCAAGACAGAACTCGAAGTTATAAATGGCAAAGCTCCAGATAGCCAGTAGTATGATCATCATGCTTGTCATGTTTGTAATGCTGTTATCTCCTTTAAGTTTTTTGTAGCTTGCCTGCAACCTTTTTTTTTTTTTTTCATGGTCTTCAACATCTTTGTATTTCTATAGCCCTTTTGCATCTCAAGGATTTCTATTGTATGTAACATTTGCTATTCCAAGAATAGGCTATGCCCCGTGGTTTCTTGAAAATACCCACGATAGCTCTGTTCACTCACGAATAGAGTATTTCACTTGTTTTACCCATGATAGCTCTGTTTTACCTTCAAATTCCTGTCATATTAAGATTACATGATTGTATTATTAGAAAAATTGTTGAAAGAATGAGTTGAGAATTTGATATTTAGCAGCCAATTGTTGCTAAAAACAAGATGTGACTATATAACCAACACCTTATAGGCATTTAAGATTTAAGATACATGGTGTATATATATACTTTGAAGCGAATATAATCTGTGTTCATATTTGCTGTGGATACACAGTTGCGGGGAGAAAAGAAGAAAGAAGTTATCACCGGACAAGTAAGTTAAAAACTCATAATGATATTTTACATTCATAATTTTGAACAGCAGAAGATATGCAAATGAATCTCCAATTGTTGTTCTAATTCATTTTTTCTTAAGAAATGAGTTTAAACAAAAATGACAAAAAGAAAAACAATACCCAGAAAAGGATTTTGTAGAAAGAATTGGAAAGGTCTTTGGTAAGTGCAAATGAGATCGCTTTACATCTGCTGTTTTGTTGGTTAGACAATAGAGGCTTTCAGAAGAAATATAGGTGAAACCAGCGTAGTGTCCAGTACAATTTTCCTCAGCATGAGGCTCTCAGGAAGTTATATGCAGATGTGGTATTTCTCACTATATTAAAAGGAGATATTTCAATTATATTTCCCTGTTAATTTTGATTCCTAGCAGAATCAACATAGCTTGCTACTTAAAGAAGAGTATGCTATGCCATTGTAAGGCAGATGTTGGAGGAAACTTGTGTTGATTTGTGACGCCAAATCCCTGGTCATCTGTAAGTTTCTCTTAGCATCATAGCCAAGAACATGGAAGTTTTTGCTTTCAAAATTTTTCCCTGTATTACACTCTGATGCCATTGTTAGCCAATGGGGCATTCTGCCAAGAAAGATAAAAATGCTGCATGGGGAAGCAATTCACTCTCCCCCTGGCCACCCTCACCCCTTCTCCCCTCCCCTGGTCCCAAAACTGAAACAGAAACAAGAAAACAATCGAAAGAAAATGATAAACTGCTTTACATCTCTGAAGAGGAAGTCCTAATCGATGGATTGGCAAGAAACCAAAAGTTTTCTTGGGTTGACTTTAGTACAAGAAGATAAACCTCTAAAATGTCAAAGTGATTGTTCAAACCTGCAAGAACCTGATTACCCTGAAAATGGTCATTACGAGTATTTCATTATCACGCACGACATCTTAGCTTTTAACTGCTACTAAGTATTTTATGTTATTTCTCTTATCATATGTGTGACGTAGCTTGTGATGACTGGCTAATGGCTGCTTAAAAAATTTAGCACCTAATATGCTGAGCATTGCTGGATGTGGAGGTTTTATCAAGATAGTGTCATGTGATGGCATTGACAATTGTGAAAGTCAACTCCACAAGGTCAATCGAATAAATAATCAAGACTTTATAGGCCACTGAACTTACTAGAAAAACTAGAAAGTCAAGTAGTTTGTTCATCCGAGTGAATCAGACTTCCACCAAGTTAGGTGCATTGCCACAACACCACTAAAAGGCCAAGTTTTGACCATCAAACCCGGGCCAGTTTAGTCTGTATACATTGGTGTTGAGGCACCCAATCATATTGCCACTAAGTATATTGAAGTTGAGGAATTGTTGGTGGAAAAAGTCAAAGGGCTTCATGTCTGTGTGGTTTGTGGACCTCCTTACTCCACTTCTTGTGGAGGTGAGATGAAGACTTTAAGAAATCAATCATGTTTTTCAATTGCATTATGGGCTATCCAATTTTATATCCCCATACGGAAGTGCTGATGATATGGGCTGTTTGCATCTCATCTCTCTGTGTACATGATGGATGGATACACAGGCACTCTGCATTCACAATATAATAGACAACATTTAATGGTGGAAAATGGATCAACTTGACATTCGATAAATGGGATTGAACATGGAACACAAATTTTAATGGATTAACATTTTATACATTAACAGTGTAGTCATCTAAACATACTAACGTAAAATTTTTTTTACACTTTCTCTTTTTTAATTAGCAACGAAGTACTTTCGGCCCACTTATTGCTTTAGTTAAGTGTGTTGTAATACGTGTTGGTTGACTTCAAGGAGGGAAGAATGAGTGTATAGATAGCTTTTCATTTTTGTATTTTCCAAGACTTACTTATGCCCATGCTTTAATTTCATGGTCAAATGCATGCTTCAATTTATTAATAATAATTTGAATCCAGCTGGGCTAATAAACTGCTTTGTGGAATTTGTTTTATCCGACAGAAATGGGGCAGATTAGGTGTCATATGGATCCTCAATAATATGTCCTTCTAGGTCATATGCGAGCTAAGTCTTATGGATGGTAAGAAAGGGGACTTGACTAAAACATGGTTTTGCCTTTTTATAGAGGTTTCTTTCCTCATGGGACCTTTTTTTTAAAAAAAAAAAAAAAAAATTTCTTTCACAAGTGAAAAAAGAAATAGAAAAGAGTTATCTAATTAAGCTTTGTAAGTAGATGCAATCTAGATTGAATTCTTTCATCAAAGAAGTGAGCCAACCATGTTTGAAATGTAAATACTTTTCTATATATTTAGATCTTGAAACCAAATTCTAATGAATTATATATATCTCGATCTAGGTATTGTTTCTCTTGGAACTCCTCTCGAGAATAAAACCCTTGATCTTATTATGGGAATGGTGTCAGCATCATGCAACTACTATTGTTATTAAGTCTTCCCGTTTTACTAATATAAGAAGTTCAAGAAAACTTCAAGTGACTCAAATTCTAAATTTCAGGCCCTCTTTTATGCAATTTTTAGTCCCTTATAGTACAAATGAATTGATTAGCACCAGCAGCAAAAGTTCTCTCAAGGGCAAAAACTACATAAGGATGACATTTGCAGGGGAGATTAGTTTAGTTCTTAAGGATGCATGTAAATGCTAAACAGCTTGCCAGACACCAGCTGCCAATGTAGTAGAGCGGGTACAAAAAAGAGGTTTGGAAATCTCAACCTCAAGAGAAGGGCTCTGAATTATGTACCAATTATTATATACTACCAAACTAGTTCATCATTGACAAGGAGACTTTGGCATTCCATGTCTATTTTACCTCGTACTTCATTGTCATCCCTGCCAGACAACCATAGATAATTGTGTTCCAAACCCTAAAGTTGAAAGTCCAAAAGCAGTCCCCAAAGGGCAAGATTCCCAGCCACCTTCTAGTTGCAGCACATGCACTGGCTGCAGTTTGTAATTTAGAAAGGAGATTGAACCTCTACCAGATACTACCTTATCAATCAATCCAGATTGATGAAATTGTCCTTATTCTTGATTAAAAATTGCCTGAAGTTTTCACGTCTCTCAAAGCCACATGAACTGTCTGTAGCCACTCTCAAATCTCTAAGTCCATCCGGCCTTCATGGCACCCAAAAAAAATTCTTGCACATATGACAAACATGGAATCATTAATTTGTGTAGGTTAGGAGGGCCATGAGTTCCCATTTTTCTACCCTAGATTAGCTTCTTTATGTTCATCTGCTACAAACGATGACAATAACAAAATAGATCTTAGATGAGTTTTGTTGATTGATCCTGTACAAGGATAAAATGGGATTCGAGATTTCTACAATCACTGACTGTATGATCAATAATATAACAGATGTAGATATTAACACATCAATAAACAGAAATATAACAAATTTCTGTACTCTAAAAAGTTACGTTTCAGAATCAATCTCATCCGACTAAATTCAAATCAAACCCATCCCCATCATCAATTGCACCCTAGAATCCAAACTGTGATCATAGGATCCCCTCAAACGATAAAAATGTGTCAGCATGACGAGAGAATTTAAGACTCAATGTGCATCAAGTCACACCTTAGTGGTCTTCAATTGTTTCTAGTCATCCTTCAATTTCAGAAATAGTGGCTTAGTCGACAAAGAAATCTGGTTTCATTGTCAATGACCATCAGATTCAGAAAGCGAGATGTGTTCATTTGAACGTGGCAAACAAAGGGTCCTTCAAAGAGATATCTCACTGCAAAGTACACATTTATTATTGCGTATAAGCTTCTTCAATGTAAAAGTACATTTTAATCTTGAATTTTACAGTTAGAAGTTAAAAAAATATTGGCTTAATAGCTACTTATATTCGGACTATGGCAATTTGGCAGACCTTAAACTGAAGAAAAGGCACAACAAATTTTTTTCCTTTTAAGTATTTTACTTAAAAATTTTATGCTATATCAATCTATTACAATTTTGGTATCAAACAAACAAATGCTGCTGAAAAAGGGAGGGAAAAAAAACCAAGGAACTAAGAAATGCATACAATTTTTTAATCAATCAAGGCCATTGAACTTTGGATCATTTTTGAAGAAAAATGGGAACATTATTAAGAAACATAAACCAAGTATGAAAACAAATGAAGAAGTCTCTTTACTTTTCTAGAAAGGCTAGTAATAACGCCACAGCATCTATTTTAGTTCTACAATTAATTATATGTAAAATGACAAATTAATCTATTTCAATACGAACCTAATCTTCCACAAGTGATGCCCTAGTTGTCGTTTAAAAAAAAAAAAATTCTATGATGAGTTAAAATTTATCTTTTTTTTTCCTTGACGTCAATAATTTACTCCACTCCAATGAACTAAAATTTATATTGTGATAATATTTTTTTTCCCTAATAGGAGAAGCGTGAAATTTAAAAAACGTAAAAAGGATTTTAACTTTAACCACTATACGAAAGGCCTTTAACGTTGTAGCAATAGTTTGTGCCCTGTGAACTTAGGATTAGTTCCTTCAAAAAAAAAAAAAATCCTTAGATTAGCTTTAGAACATCATTAAACCTTGGAAATGTTTGGATAGGATAACGGCGGTGGATATTATACTTTGCGTGGCATATAAGTGACGGCCACGTAGGAAATGACGTGTCAGACGTAAATAACAGGCTCCACTAATATCTCTCGATCCCAGCGGGGCCCGCAACAAATCCGATGGCTTCGCTTCATTCTCACGCTAACTCCGCAACTTGCTCACCGTCCGTCCCTGAAAGTAAAAGCTTCCCTTTGCACCCAAACGAGGAAATTAAATAATAATAAGAAAAGGACAAAAAGGTTGCTTTGTAACCACGGTCCATTTACTATTTATCTAGCCTGGAAAAGGTTTAAACAAGGAAGAAAAAAAATAAAAACACTTTTGAATATTATTTCGTTTGCATTATAAATATAAATTTTAATTATATTTTTCTAGTAACATTTTTATCTTACAGACATCACATCACAAAAATTATCTCAACTAGTGCTCATCGCATATCCAATGTGTGTGCAATCAAAAAATATATATATAATATTGATGGTCGTATATTTTAAATAAAACTTTTATTACTAAAGCAAACTTTAATCTTTGAAATAGTTCTCATAAAATAATTTTATATTGGTAGTTGTAGTGTTTAGGGATAGTTATGTTGAAAACATATACTTAAATAGTTAAAAGTAAAAATAGTCATAAGTACGTATAGGTAGTTAAAGTAAAAGTAGTTTTTATGGGGATAAAAAAGAAAGACGATAAATGTTAACCCCAAACCCCTTCCTCATCCTTTATATATAGTATAGATATTATTTTAAATAATTTTGAAATATTTACTTTATTTTAGGTCAGTAAATTGGTTAGCTGTCAGATGAAAATGACACGACAAGAGGAACATTTACTATTATAAGAAATCACTTTCAAATATAACTTTTACTATATCATATTCAATTCAACTTGTTGATGAGGTTGTCTTGGAATTTATTTCACTAGGTCCAACCTTGCAAGTGTGTGCTAGTGAGTCACGCAGCACAAAAAAAAAAAAAAAAAATACTGAAATAGTAGTATGTTTTGAAGAATAGGTCAATTTGATCCAAGTTAAACTAGAATTAATTGATGTTCAACTCACAAAATCTTAATAGTTTCTGTTACTATCATCTCTAACACTAACACAGATTACTCACTTCAAGAAATCGCCTTATATATGACAAGATTTCTTATGCAAGTGCATCTAGACTGAAACTTGTATATGTTCAGACTTAGCATGGGATGGGATAGTCACTCCTACAAATTTAAAATTATCATAAGTACTTTTGAATGAAAACATATATGTTGTCGCTAAATTTTCAAAAGAATTGTACTAAAGTTTATTTATCCATCCAAAATTTTACGTGTCTACGACTTTTTTCTTTTCTTTTTTTTTTTTGGTGTAACAAGTGCCCATTAAAGTACTCATTAAAGAATTTTCAAGTATTATTTGTAAACAAAAAATAATAAAAAATTTATTCTAAAAGTGGATAGCAAATATGACTATATCCATATATATATATATAGACACACACATACTAATCAATACTCTAAATAACTATAAAAGAAAATTTTTCTAACGAGCGTACGGTCAGATATCTTTTCAGTTTAATTTTATTTCACTGAAAAGTTAACGGACGAAACTGAACAGGCACTCGCTAAATAAATCCATAAAAATCTAAAGAATGCAAAATTTTACAAGGGATACCGTAAATGTAAAAACTGGATCAAACTACTAGCTTGCAATGGCATTTGATTTTGAGGGTCCTTTTCTCCGTCCGCTTTCTGGTTGGCTCGCTGGCGCCGCAATTGACGATGGATTGTCGCACTCAAATTAACTTCTTTGCCTTCCCTAGTTTCGTATGGGAAAATGATGATTATGATTTATTCTTCTCTTTCTCCTTTTCTCTTTTTTGCAATTCTGACTCTTCACTGTTAACTTCCCTTCACCGCATGAACTTTGACTTATTTGCCAGCAGTTTCTACCACTACCGCTTCCCCTCCTAATCCATGGTTTTTCTCTTTACATAGACAACAATTATATATAATCCTGCGTTGCGTAGACATGGATCCCACAAGTATTTTGTCTCTTTGGCACATGTCCATCCATCTTCATCCTTTCAAGAAAATGGTGGTTTTGCTTTTTGCTAATGACAAAATTAGATGGGGTTTGGTAATGGATAAGAAATGATTAATGCAATTTGGGAAATCATATCCTATATCTCACTTTACCTTGGGGCAATATGTAGCACTATCATGACCATGAAGACTTCTGATGATGTGGGCTATTTCTGTTTTCTAACCAGGCTGCTTGATTGGTGAATGTCATATTTCTTACTCAATTATTGAAAGGCGCCAAATTTCAAGTCTAATCATACTTCTTCTTCTTCTTCTTCTTCTTAACTACTTTTCTTAAATTCAGTTGATTGTTGGGGGGATGAGTTATTCATGCAGTAATGAATATCCATGGAACCACCGAGCTCGGTGGTCACCACCTTGCCTCTCCCCATTTGGCACTAAATGTAGCAGGCCACTTTAAGTGATTATTGGACGGATGCGTAGTGCATTCTTTTGGGTCGTTAGGTGATTTAATCCTCTTCGATTTTTCTCTGGACCTCTTCAGGTCCCTCCTATCCCATAGTATAGAATATAATAGAATAAATATAGGGTCTATCGTTGCAGGAAAAAAAAAGAAGAATATCCATGGACATTCATGTCATGTCATCATTCATGTATGGTGCTGTATTCAAAATCAAAACAAAATTGAGAATCCAAAATGAATTATTTCTTGAAAGGTACCCCCTAAAGGATTGTCAAAACCCAAATTTGAATTTGATGATAACTAATTATTCATGATTAAATAAACTTTGGAGGAACTTCATTTGCTACATATGAACAAATGGATGTTACAAATGAGGTTCACCAACTCAAATTTAGCTTTGCCCTTGAGAACTTTGTTTTGTTAAAAAAAGATTCTAAAGTTGTAGGAGTATCATTTTACCTCGTGTAAACAGAATTTGGTAATAGTGGAATGCGAATCTTGGACTTGTCTGTGGCCTCTACAAAAGTTGGTGCATTGCGATTATGCCAAAATCCATTTCCCATCTAAAAAGAACTAATGAAATTGAAACTGGTCCATGACTCCATGTTTTTTTTTTTTCCTATTCTTCTTCATAGCTAGGGCCAAGTTAGACTTATACTATCAAAATCTGGTCCATACGATGATAGCTAAAGCTGTGGTTCATATTGAAAATCTCCTTTCATGTAATCCAATGGCCAAGTTTGCTTGAGGTTGGTGATCAGCCGATCTTTTTTTAAATCTTCTCACGCCTCTATCTCGCTTTCAACTGTCAAGTTCAAAATTCAAATATTAAACTTGGTTTTAAACCTTGAATCTGACAGTGGAGAGAGTCCTCCCTTAGCCACTGACCACCTGATCATCATGCTGCTAAATTACGAGGTCAAAATTCCTCAACATTTTTCATCACATTTACGTGTTATAATCTTTTTTTCCTTTTTTTTATGAGAGTTTAGGTGTCATAATCTAGGCGTGTCAAAAAAAAATAGCAAGGACGAAAACTTGTATACATCCTCAAAAGGCCAAAAAAAAAATGGTCCTTATATACCATACTACCATTTTGGTTCCCAAAGTTGAAGGTGACTGCCTACTAGCAGTCAACTACATTCACCATCTAATAAAAAATCTCCAAGTGGATCTTTACTGGCACCTGCCAGTCTACATTTCAGTGATCTCCTCACGTGTCACTAACCCATTGGATCTTTCTCTTTCATAGAAGGTATCTCTAGAAGTTTGACAAGAATGTAGAATAATTGAGCAAAAAAAGCAGCTCCCAAAGTGGACTTAATACTAAAGAAATGAACAATTCAAGATTAAAATAATTAATCTTGTGTGTACCAGCCGCAGTCTTGGCCTTTATATAGAAGCATGGGAGTCACAACCATATGCAAGAGTGGATATCTTAAGTGAGGCCACAGAAAAATTTGTGAGTTTTTTTTGTGCATTTGCTAAATTTCTTTCTTTTTCCTTTCCCCCTTCTCTATAACATCCCGCTTCTGAGATCCCTTTCTGTCATCGTCTGTCTTTCAAGAAATTTGTTGTACTGCAAAATTTTAAGGGTTGGTTTGTTTTTTTCTTGATTTTGAACTCAAACTTCAGCTGCAGAAAATCTCAAAGCAAACCCCCTACAAGGGTGTTTTTGAAAGCCAGGTGATTCAGAATAGAGATCCAGTTTTCTCTTGTAACTTTGGTATAGTTTCTTGTAGCTCTTCTTTTGCTTCTAGTTTGATTAAAACAACTAAGAGGGTCTTTTTTTTTTTTTTGCTATCCCTCAGGTGAGTTTTGGTTTCTTGATCTTTCATTTTCTTGAAGGTACATAAATTACTAGTACTATCAAGGATACCAAAAGGTTCTTTATTTCGAAACCTGTTTGATCCTTTTCTTTTCTTTCTTCCTCTCCTACCATCTGTTTCTTTAGTTTCTTGGTTCACAAGAACTTGGTTGTTAGTTTTTTCACGACTTTTTTTTCGCTCAGATCTCTTTTTTTTTTTAAGTCTGAATTATTGATCTAAGTTATGGCAACAGCTATAGATATCTACAGTTATAGTAATCCTGTTTTCTCATTATCATCAGATCCCTTGAGGGAAGAGCTGATGAAAGCACTTGAACCTTTTATGAAAGGTGCTTCTTCTTTGCCCTCCTCTCCTACTACTACATCTTCTCCCTTTTCCTCCTCTTCGTCTTCTCTTTCTCCTCCTTCTACTTCTTCTTCTTCTTCTTGCTCTTCTTACTACCCTTTTGACTCTTCTTCTTTCTCTTCTGAGCCCAACATGTACTCTTCTTTTACCTCATATGTTCCATCCACAGCCCACATGTTTTCTCAAGGGTTGTCTAGCTTTGATGAGATGGGATTTGATGAGCAATCAGGTGGTGGTTCAATTGGGTTAAACCATCTGACCCCATATCAGATCCTTGAAGTCGAGGCTCAAATCAAACTTCAAAATCAACAACAGCAATACTTAGCTGCTCAGTCCCTCCAAAACTATAGCTCAACCAGGCAATTGCAGCACCAGAATCATTCCCACTTGAGCTTTCTTGGCCCAAAACCTGTCCACATGAAGCAAGTTGGAACTCCTCCAAAACCCGCCAAGCTTTACAGGGGAGTTAGACAGCGACATTGGGGCAAATGGGTAGCTGAAATCAGACTCCCCAAGAACAGAACTAGGCTTTGGCTTGGAACCTTTGACACAGCTGAAGAAGCCGCCTTGGCCTATGATAAGGCTGCTTATAAGCTGAGAGGAGAGTTTGCTAGGCTTAATTTTCCAAACCTTCGGCATCAATTAAGCCAAGATTTTGGTGACTTCAAACCTTTGCATTCCTCTGTTGATGCTAAACTTGAAGCCATTTGTCAAAGCTTGGCCGATTCTCAGAAACAGGGGAATACAGGGGAGCAGCAGCAGAAGAAGGTCGGGGTACAGACAATTCCAAAAGTGGAAAACACCTTTGATGATTCATTGAACAGTGAATATTTCTATCCAGGAAATGAGGGTGTTAAGGTGGAGGAGACCTCATCATCATTATCACCTTCAAGATCTGATGAAACATCATCACTGGAAATGTCTTCACCTGAATCTGATATAACTTTCTTGGATTTTGCTGAGCCCACTTTTGACCAGTCAGAGAATTTCTTGTTGCAGAAGTACCCCTCAGTGGAGATTGATTGGGCAGCTTTATAATTTACTATATCTACTACATGTATTAGTTTTTTTGTTTCCTTTCCTTTTTCTAGTCAAGATTTTAATATTGTAATAATCTAGAGTATCGTAGAGTCTGAACTATGGCTTTCCGCAATGGTTTTTTTGACATCTGCAGAAGCCAGTGATTAGTGGTGGTGCTGAAGTGTCTAGTCTGTCCATATGTGGTCTGCTGGCATTTTTATCTGTGCATGACCAAGTGGAGATATTTCTATCTGCATGTGTTTGGTTTTGTAGTTAATGTAACCAAGCATATCCATGCATGTATAATGTACTATCAGCCTTGTTTAATGTAAATTATGGTGTGTGCTATATTTCTTTTGATTACATCTTTTTAAGTAGCTTGTACATCTCAAAAATGGCAAGTAACACCTACAATTTTATACTTTGGAGAAGCATAATTTTTTTCTTTTGAAGGAGGAGAAGCATAATTTGGTGAAGATTTATCAAGAACTTGGTGGGATTTTATTAAGCTTAAAATTGGTGATAGCCACTTTTCTTCCACCTGTTTTTACACGACTAGAAAGTTTGTGCTAGGTCACCATAAATGTGCGGATTGCTTACATTTCAGGTGGTCCTCTTAACTGGAGAAGCAAAACTATATAAGGGTTAATTTGTCTAGTGCAGAAAGATAATCAACAAAAATAAGCAACCATCTTTTTCTGTAAAATTGAAGAGTGCGACATATTCATTACTACCTTTTATTCATTTTGTGCCTTAAAATTTTCACTACTATTATTTAATCTATGTACTTCCCATCTATAATTCGGTTTTCATCTGCCCTTTTCTTAATTTCTTTCTTTTTAATAGGAGGAGGAAAAGATAAAAATACCCTTTTGTTAGATTCAATTAGCAGAATAGGTGAATAGTTTCTCGCAAAATATACTTTTAAACTTTGAAGGTGAAAATTGAGCCAAAACTTAGTTAAAGATTTTTTTTTAAAAAAAAGGAGGTAACTAAAGGGCCCTAATGAAATTTTCAATATTCGGATCCTTTTGTTTAATTTTGCACTTGAGATTTCTAGTATTCGATAGCCTTCATGGGGGAGCTGATTTTAGTCTTCAATGGCTTTTTTCAAGTATTTGGGATTATAATTTCTTTGTTAATACCGAAAGGACTAGACAATGAAGTGTCTTTGCATCATTAATCTATTTTCCTCGAAGAATATAAACTTCAAATTTAATTATCCGGCGAGCTTTGCATTATAATTTACTTTTAGCTCCTAAATTTGCCACCATCTGAGTAAATATATGATGCTTTGAAAAGTTCTACTTGGACAATAAATCTTTCTTCAAGAACTGCACTTTCAATCATATTCAACAAGCTTTACCAATTGTGGAGTGGTCTGATTGACAGAACTGCACTTTCTTCCTCGTGTTGGAAAGTATCCGATGCTTTTAATTTTTGGGGTGATTACCCACTCACGGTAGAGAAAAGTGTGATTAATCAAGTGAAGCATCTTTGTGATTAGTCATAACATGGAATCTTTATTTTAATTTATGAAATTATTCATCTTTTTGGAGAATGTTTAAGCTGCATTAACACGTTAGGGATTGTTGTGCATTTATCATTTGCTTTCAAGAATATACCCAAAAGTCCTTGAAAGAACTTATGTAAGGGTGCGGTTGAGACTTAAAAAATTCACAAAGAGGCAAAACATATGCTTAATTTCTTGTAAGGGTGAATAGAAACATGTTTGCGGTGAGTGTAACTAACTTTAATAAGATTGGAATAACTTTTGTAATATATATAGAGGATATAAAAAATAACTTTCTTATTTTAAAAAAGGCTTACGCTTCCCCGCTTGTTAAGTCTCCCGGCCTGCTCCTCACTAGGGATGGCAATAGGGTAAGGATGGGGCGAGGGATCCCTCCCCTCCCCGCCTAGTACCCTAAAATTTTCCCTCCCTTCCTCCCTGTCTCATCCTTGTCCCTAGTTTTTACTACTTCGCCCCCTACTTCACCCTAACCCATACCCTAATAGGTGACCTTGCAGTTGTGTAATTATATTTTTTATTTTTCCTTTGACATTATTTTATATATATCTATACAATATCAATAACAACATTTTAAGTCACTTTTTAGATTTTTAGCTAAATATTCAATGTGAAATCAAGATTAAAAATAACTTTGATATTTTTTAATTCATTTCTCTATTTTTAATAGCAAACCCAAACTTATGATCATCAAATTCGTTTAAACAACTTACAATATGTGAAAACAATTGAAGTAAACTAAAAATAACCAAATAATCATTTTTATCATACAAATTACACATACACACACAAACATTATTGATATATAGTTACAATGCATATATATATAAAGCTATATAAAAATATTGATTTTTTTAAAACTTTATATTAGTAACAAGGGACAGGGAGGGGATATCCTCCCCCGTCCCCCTCCGTCTATAACTGGGGGAGAAAAATTCCCCCCGCCATCGCACTCGTCCCGCCTCACCCCCTACCCCATGACTCCCCTTGCACGGCAAGTGCCTGTGAGTTGCCATCCTTACTCCCGCCTTTTTAGTCCCACTTCTTTTTTGCTGAATAAAAAAAGTTCTTTTTTTTTAAAAAAAATTTAGTTCTCTTTTTTATTTGTGGACGCCCTCTTTGCAAATTACAGCCACTTTCTTTTCAATTTGTTTTTGAATTCTTTAAATACATCATCCAACTGTATTTATTTTTCAACCATCTCTTTAATGCTGACATACAAAATTTTATGTTTTTGGAGACTATTGTCAAAATTAACCCTAGGCGCAAATGATAATCCCGCGACCTAAAACGATTACTACATTTTGGAAGGGACCATGACAAATTGTGCATTAGATAAGAGGATAGAAAAGAGGAAGCATCGAGGAATGCCAAACTGATGAGGTTCTTCTACAACAATTTTCTTATCTCTACAGCCTTCACTGACAGGTGGGAACAACGAAAGGACTGGTTATTTTTGAGCCAACATTTACAGTCATAGAAAAATACAATTGCGTTATCTTATCCTCCGAAAAGATCAAGGATGGAGGGTACCACCCCACCTCAAAAAGATCTTCAATTCCATATTCTTATTCTTTCTTCACAGCAGTTGCATGCAAGGACAAGTCCATGCTGCCAAAAATCTTAAGAGAAGAAAGTGACTCTGAAAAGCCTTTCTCGGGCCATCATCAAGAATCCTTCAAAGCCAAGCCTCAGAATTTCTCTTGCTTCCTTTTTACTCCTTGAGGATTCCCATTCTGTGTAATTTTTTAGAGCTTCTTTTTGTGAGAATGTATACTATACTTGACAGTTATCTTTGTCCGAGGAGAAGTATGACGCAAGAGGCCAAAAAAGGAGTGTGAAAGTGTGTAAAAATTGCATCACAAAGTCATTCTTTTGTAGGGTTTAAGAAAAGATCATCAAGTCCCTACTTGATCATTTACCAAAAGAAAAGGCCAAGAATTAAAGACCCTACTTGATCATTTCACTTTACAGGCATTGATGAGGTGGTCATGAGGTGGCTCTACGCACCTCAACTAGGATTGTTCATCAGCAAAGAATCTTAATTATACCTTCTTTAACGTAATTTATTTTTTCTATTTTTGAGCAGTCATCTTTAGTGCGGATCGATGGTTTTTTTGTCTTGCTTACTTGGTACCCTTCCAGTTAGAGTAAGGTGGAGAGAAAAGTTTTTGGGAGTTAGGCGCCTTTTGAAACCTGAATTATGTAATCAGTTAAGAAAAGAAAAGAAAAAAAAAAGAGGAATTGTTCTTTCCATTTTCTGGGCAACCAAAGCCATTATTTTTTGCCCCTTAACATTTCAATTCTTTTTCTTCCTAATTCCAAATTGCAAGCAAGCAACACAATTGATAAAAGGTTGGAGGAAGTCCGCCATTTCTGCAGAATAGAGGAAAAAGGAATTGTTCCAAACCCAAAAATAAGATAATGGTCAGTGGATCTCCCTGCAAATACAAGCAAGTTGTTATGCGTCGCATGTGAAGGGCTATGTCAACATGCACGTTCTAGTGTTCTGCTACCAAAAAACGTTATCTTCTATTTTCTCTGCAGTTGGAATCTCTAATATCCATCTTTAACAATGTATTATTACTGGAGGGATTGCTGTGAAATGAAAATGTGAAGCATATTGACAACCACTCCAACTAAAATCATTAGCAATCCAGCCCCCATCCAAGCAATAGACTGATATATGGAAGCTATTCAGTCTTCAAATAATTTCGCATCAAAAGGTGGTAAAGATGAGATTATCCACAACGTACAAGCTTAAACAGCAATTGCAGTGGTGGAACCAGATTATATTGAGGGTAGGCAATTGCCTCCTTTAATTTTGTAAAATTTAAAGAATGGCCTTGAAACTATTGCGAACTTTTATGTTTTCCTAATTGTTCTGCCCCCTAAGTACCCTTTTCTCCTTAAAAATTAATTACTACATGAACAAGAAATAAAGTTAAAGCTTTTACAGCACAGAAAAACTCGTGATACAAACATATTCTCAAATCAAATTTCTCTTTCCATGATTATGACATAATTTTTGATGATGTATAATACTACTCCCATTGGTCATAGGTCCTACTTCCACCATTGAGTATATGAAAAAGTCCTAGTGATTATGAAAATTAGAGGAGATAAATAAACTTCATAGCAATGCTAAACTGCCTGAAAGAGCTATGCCAGATTCCTAAGCAAGTAGCAAAGGGCGCTCGATCGATTCCATCAAGGGAAGAAGAAAGAATAAAGAATTAAGAAGTGAGACATTAAAGGTTGAGATTCTTGGAGTTAGTGGTTCCGAATTCAAATCCTACTTCTCTCTTCCTGTTTCTTAATTCTCTTGCTAGAATTTTTTTTAAAGAGTGATATTATATTCCTTTTTAATTATTATTACTTTTTTTTTTTGGTTTTACGCTCCCATCCTTTTTCATACCCTTCCTACCCCCAACTGCCAGGCACAGGAAAGTATTGTTACTTCATTCATAAAGTGGTAGTCATATTCTAAATCATTTTTCTAAAATTTATAGCAAAAAGTATTCATCAATAACGGTCCTTTGACATTTTAAATCAGGTTAAAAAAGACAATAATGTTGCAACAGTTCTTTGCTGTGGAAATGAGCAAAACAGAACTTTAATGGAATTGTGTTGTTTGGTTTGTTTATGATGGCTTGTTGTTGGAAAACATCTCAAATGCCCCTGCTAACGCCCTATGGGAATGCATGCCACAGGGTGAATCAAGCTAAAGATAGAGTAGGCCCATATATGTTTCATTTAGCTATCCGTAGTCCACAAAGACCATCTGGGCTGGCCGAAATTTAATACAGTCTGGATAATGAATACTTGAAGGATAGAAGCTCACCAGTTATGTCCAGTTAGTGATGATTTATTTCACTTTGCATTGTTATACTCAAGTTTTTGTTGATACATTGGGAACGAGGGAAGTAGGGCTAAAATTGAATGTTTGGATAGCATAATTTTTGCCAGAAATCTTTGTCTTGCATCATAAATTCATCTCTGTATATTGTTTTAATGTCACATAAATCAGATCACAAAATGTGTTACAGTAATATTTTAAAACTTTGTTCAAATAATCTTCTAAACAAACACCAAAATTTATATATCTTTAGGAAAATTTCTCTACATCATTCTAGTCTTGCTTTTCATTAAGAAAAAGAAAACAGTGAAAAAGAGTTGATTAATTGTACCTTTGCAATGATACTTTAAGGTACCGGAGTCATCTTTCATTGTTTCTGTCCTTGCATCTCATACTGACCCAAAATGGAAGGTGCCGGAGTTGGTCTGGTTCACTTCAAACTATGATCCAAGAAACATACTCGAGTTTCAGATTCATATCCATAATGGCCCACTAAAATGGGCCTAGGCACAAAGGTTAAATTTCGAAATAGCCTGCAATCCTTCGCTCATTTTTTTGGAATTTGTGTCTTTGGCAAATGACTGAAAATATTTGCCCATTAAAGTTGGGTTTCACCATTTGGAGATAGGTGATGTTTGTG
Organism: Coffea arabica; assembly: GCF_036785885.1. Taxonomy (NCBI): domain Eukaryota; kingdom Viridiplantae; phylum Streptophyta; class Magnoliopsida; order Gentianales; family Rubiaceae; genus Coffea; species Coffea arabica. The sequence continues at coordinate 13,699,531 of NC_092323.1, read as the reverse complement.
AATATCATGTTAAGGAAATGAATGAGAAATTATTTTTTCTCTCTCGTTCTTGCAGCTTTTTGGAGTATGTCTTGTACAACAAGTGTACCTCTCCTTTCTATTTCCTCTGTCTATCAATCAAACGTAACTATTTTGATGAAACAAGACTTGTCTCTTTGGATCATAAACATATTTTTCAATCTTTTTTTATTTCATATCCAACACTTTTTCAAAAAATCAACCCGAATTATCTCCTATCTAAACACACTAATTGACTTTCTCTCTGTGAATTCCCAGAACCAAACATCCCTACAAAATTTTGATGCAAGCAACTCTTCAAATGCTCTGGATGCTAAAATCAGTGCAGGCCAAGTAGAGATGGGCTGATGTTGGGCTATTCACTTTTATTTAACGAAGGAAGATTCAATTTAGACAAAAGCATGGAGGGGTCAAGATCGTAGGTTGTGATAGCCCAAATGTCCGTATCACAATTAGAATCTAATCCAAGAATGTCGGTTTTTTTTTTTTTAATTAATCATTTCAAAAGCTCCAAATATTTGGGGTGTTTTTTTTCTTGAATGTGAATATGAATCCCTCCCTCTAAAGTAAGTTGCTAATTTGTACGGTCGGTGATCTTCGTTCTGGAAGAATAATGGAATGCTATGCAAGTGGCCTTAAAATGCAGCAGCATATCATCACACGAGACAAAATGAAGTCCTCTAAGGGATTCAACAAAAATGGTCAAAACTCAAGAGCATATAATCTGATTTTGTTCCATGGAGATCCTCAAAGATTGCTACACAATTTTCAAGAATGGCGACTGGCCCGTGAAAAATGTTTAGCAAGAGGAAGAGTTGTCAAATTTGTGCTTGGATACCATAAGGACAGGACTGTGACATTTGCTTATTTTCCTATCAGAAACTTTGTAGGGTTTAGAGGCTTACGTTTTGTTTTTTATATGTTGAGAAATGTACTTTGAGAAAAGAAATCGAAGATCCCTCGATACCTTCAGAACATTTATTTTCTAATGTGAGAGCTCAATGAAAAATTAATTTTTCGTACAACAATCTCTTACATGTATGTAATAAGAAGAAGAAAGAGCTGGAAAAAAAAAAAAGAAGAAGCAACCCATGATACAGATTAAAGTAGAAAATCAAAAAGCTATTAGGCAAAAATATAATCCAATAAAATAAAAAAAGAAAATTGTTTTGGAAGCTATAATGTCTTTGATCCTTAATTCTCTTCAAAGGTGCAGAAATTTGGTAATGGGTATAACCAAATATCCAAGAAGTACCCAAAATTTTCTTAAAACCTTGATTGTTGAAGCAAAAAATCCAATGGTACGCGACTCCACTAGGACATAAAGTTCCATCTATGTTGGTCCAAATCCCCTATCAATTAATTTACATGCTACTATCTTCTGACGTAGAAAAGGTTGATTTTTTAACGTCGTCTTTATTTGAAAGGTTCCGACTAAGGTGATTCATACCAGCAAGTTCGAGAACACAACCTAAAACTTCTGATCTCCCATGTAATCAGTTTGCACAAGTAATGGAATTTCAAACCCTCAAAACAAACTCCCCTGATGCTGCAGTTTGGAGTTGTGTTCTCCATTTGGCACGCGGCATTTGACAATAGAACTTTTGACGAGAATCTCAAAAAAAAAAATTTGAAAAGAAGTACTTTTATAAATTGGATTAATTCTATTCTTCGAAGAACATCTTTTCTGGTGTCGGATTCTTATTTGTTTGTGATTTTAAGGGTATCTAATCTTCACACCTCATTAGCTAAAAAGTGAACCCAAAAGAAATAATTCTTTTTCGACTTATAGTTGATCATGATTCGGCAACAATTGACTGACTAATTAGCAACTTGGGGGAGAGTGAGAAAAGCAAATAGTTTAGGTAATAAGTTGGTCAAGGTTTAAACTTTATGGCTTAACCAATGTATTCAGTCAACCGTCAAGAATTCTTTGAAAGGTATACGTTCGGCTATATGCATGCGTAGACCTTGCAATATGGGTAGGTTTTAGTTTGTCCAATATTCGGAAGAACAAAACGCTTGGTCAATTGGAATCCCTTGGTAGCATTTATTCTACGGGGTTGTTGCTGGATATTTGCCAAGGTGATCAAATATATGATGCAGGAATTGATGCTCAATACTGTAGTAGGATTTGCAGGGATACCTTGATGATTCTTGGGCTGGGAAGAGTTTGTCATATAGGTAGCAGTCCTAGACAGAAATCCGTTAATGAAGAACTTATATTCAACAATTCTCTTCTTCATAATTTAATCTGCTATGGTGTTAGAACTTAGAAGCATAATGAATGACTACTACAATCGATCGATCCCAGTCATTGAAATGAAAGTTCTCTGCAGTGTAGTTGTAGGTGCAACTGTAGAGCATTCGAATCCTGCTACAATTAATAGGGAATGTCACTTGTGACTAAATTGAACAGCCAACTTTCATAAATGCAAGATAATACGTAAAATTTTATACAAGGTATTGAATGATTCATGTACATCACGTAGCGCACCGTACGTACTAAAAATTTTTTTGGTATGAAAAGGCAAACTTATAGTACTAACTTGGAGGCGGCTATGGCGTAAACATATCAGCAATTAATTCCCCTAAGCTGTGATCAAAATATGCTGATGCATAGTTTTGATCTGGACGTGCTTGATCATAACACTTAAAGCAACGACGCAGCATTTGCCTGGCAAGATTAAAAGCTATAATCCTGTTGGCTTAGGTTGAAGCATCCGATTAAGGTTAATGCACACGTGTAGTAAAGACTAAAGAGCAGAATAAGTGGACAGTTCATCCCACATCCTTCTATCTTTTTTCGTTTATTTAGTTGATCTTTTGATATAGATCAAATCAAATCACCTAGGCTATGTAATCACCCTATCAATTAATCTTTTTTTTTTAGTTAATTAAAGTAAGGAATTTCATGTCACCTAAATAACAACAATAATTTCATACTTAATCTCGATTCATTATTTAAAATTTTGACGTTATTGCCATCCACGTGGAAGGTCACAATGCCGACTTGGAACCTTGTAGGAAGGTCCCTCCATTGTTTCAAATCACCAACTGTTTCAGTTGGAAAAAGGGCCAAAAGGCATTGAGATATTGAGATTAAAAGATTATCAAAAAATAAATAAATAAAGTAAAAAGGTTTGTTCTATCTTGATTTTGCTTCAGTTGTTGGCTTTTTTTCTTACCTTTTTTTCTAAGTGAGCTTCAAGGTGTAAACACGCATGAAGATAAAAAGGCAAAGCACATGGAAGATTGGAGAGACTGCTTAGCAAAAGAAACAAACTTGTACACTCTAACTAGCTAGTGAAGATATAGTTCTCCACTATGCATGCCCGTGTTGGAAGGATATGCCGCCTATAGATCCTAGTGGATAAATGGAATTTTTTATTTTCAAGGATGAAGAGATTTATGTGTGTGTTTTTTTGGATGTATGTGTGGAGATCATGCAATATCAGATGACATGTGTGGTTATGAACAATGATTATGTTCAGTTAATTGGCTGTTTTCGGATAAGGCTAGTTTGATGATCAAAAGTTGCAAATTGTTTGGATATTTATACAGCAGACTTTTCATATCCCTGCTATCTTTTAGTAAGTAATATTCATGTGATCTCTTAAACAGGATGGTGAAGCTCAGTTGACAAGGAAGTCTTTGGCAATCTCTTATTATGACTCAATCTAAGCCTAAGGATTTATGTTCTTGAGATCGAATCCCATCTCCAAATGTCTGATAACACGTTATTCTCCAAAATACAGACATGCATACAACTTAACGAAGTTATTGATTTGCACTAGAGATCTTTGATGTGAGCTTGACATATGAAGATATACAATAATGCCTTATTTGAATAATCTACACCTTGAAAGATGAAGGCATCGCATTCTTATAAGGAGATCTGGTACAAACCCTGATATTTGATCTTTTATAGAATTGGAATCTGCATCCAATTTTCACGAAATATATGATTCTTTTCTTAATTTCCTCACATTCAGGACATATCCAGTTCAAAGAAGTTTGGAGGGCTTGAGGATAAGAACCATGAATATTTCCATAATAGTAGTATTGTCTATCTGTACCAGCTGACCATCATAATTATGCTAGAATAGTTCGATCAATTGAACTTATCCCCTCTTTTCTCATCATTTTCATAATGACTCTAGATCCCACAGGTATATCTTGTTCTATTCTTAGGCATAATCGTATAAGTGTTTCAGCTTTTAGAGATTTGTACATACTTAGAATGTACCATAAATAATTGATATTTAAAAATTAAATCATTTCACTGTGGATGATTAAAGCAAGATACATATGCGAAATAGAATAATATTGTATTTCTGAAAGGAGATTTAATAATAATGTTATCTCAGCGATAAAAAGACAATTGTACTTTCCGGGGCTTTCAAAAAATCTAAGTACGTTTATGAAGTAGTAACTAATTAGGGGCCTAGACCTACGTATTTTAACTTTTGCTAACCTTATCATTTGATCAAGTCCCATCATTTACTTTTAAATAAACAATTTTACTTTGGGGTATAGACTTTGTTTTGAGTTAAAAAAATTGAGAAAAAGTAAGTTGTATGATGGAAAAATGCCATCAAATGTAACTTTGCAACAGGAATGATGTGTGGCTTGGTTGGAATGCTTTGCTTTTTGTTTGATTCCAGAAAACAACAACTCCACTTAATTGTTTCCGTTTTGAGATTTTCTCTGTTTGGCAGTGAAATCTTGGTATTCAAATTAAGCAAATAAAGATCATCCCATCAAACACCATACAATATATCGAACAACAACATGATCCATGGAAGCAAAAAAAAAGAAAAAGAAAAAACTTGCTTGATTCTGTCAATAACAAAATTGTATGCATTATCTTGACGACTTGGTAGCTAGCGAGCAAATTGAGCTACTCATCACATCGTAGACCCTTTCTCATCTCACTTCCTTAATGAACCATTATACAGTCATGTGAATCAAGCTTGGGACTAAACTCTTCAATGATGAAAAGCTTGAAACTGGTCAAGCATTTGTTAATTACAATAGACATAATGAAATCCTTATCTCCAAACAAAAATGTGATAATCTAAAAGATGTTGTATTCTTTTAGGTGGAAGACATTTGTAGCGTCTAATAGTTTTACCTCTAAATTAACAAAGTAGAACATTTAATAAAATTGAGTTGAGCTTTTTGACATAGATTTTATTCTAACTCGTGACTTTGAGCTCAATCACTCATGTATATTCTGTGATTTAACTCCATTTTACCCTAAATAAACTTGACTGCAAACTAATAGGTTAAAGTGTTAGGACTACCATTGTTTAATTAAAGACAACAAAAAGAGGATCCTCTAAAACTAGAATTAAAGCATGCTGCATTTTAGGCACTAAAGTACCCTAGCTCCCAGAGACCATTATAGGCACTTAAGTATTCATCGAATTGTTTGAATCACTATTTGCTCTTCACTTTTAGAAATTGACATGAAAGCACAATTACATCAACTTATCAAGAAGAAAGCATCACAAATGGTGGTTTGGAAAGTTAATTAAGGGTCCAATTATATTATCTGGCCTTTTATGCTGCGCGGGTCCTTTAAGCCGCGTTACTTTCTCTTTTCTTGATTTCTTTTCACTCTCTCCTCCATTGAAATTCCAAAATTTTGACATCCAAGACTAATTGCAGGAATAATCCTAAAATCTTTCAAAAAAAAAATTTTTTTTTTTCACATCATTAATCGCAGATTTTAGAACTCAGAAACAGTATGCATGTATATATATAGAGTTCCATGCATCAATCACAATTTTCACGTATTATTGTGCATCAAATCTTTTTATTTCTCAAATGTTTGCGTTCACTAAATTTATATGCTGCAATATCTGATGTTGATAGCAATCAAAGAGGACAAACAACCGATATATCTAGATAAAAAAGAAAGAAGGATCACACTTGAGGGTAGGGTTTTTGTTTGTGGATTGCCCACTTCGGGAGAAAGATATGGACCCTGCAGATAACAAATAAGTTCGTATAATCCTTATTAATTTGTAGAGATTTGGACCACAAATCCAGGCGTCACACAGTCACCCTGAGATTTCATTCTCAAGGGCTCACATCAAAACCGAAAGTTATACAAAGTTTGGATCGGCAGTTATGTTGGTTACTTGTCACATTTTTTGGAAAATAGATTCCTTCTAGTGAATTTGGCATCTAGTATATCTGTCAATTTTTTCCCTTCTACTTTGTAAATTCTACTGATGGTATATATGTTTTTTTTAGCAAGGAATAAACAATGTGGTAAGGCCGGCTAACTCTAGGGAGTTCTCTAGACAAAGATAAGTAATTCGAGAAAAGAATAAGTTTGCTATCTGATTGCAATTCACATAGGTTGCTTTTTTGTTGTAAGCTTTTGATAAGTTCATTTTGTGGGGACAAGATACGAATTAGACAATGCAGAAACAGCAACTGAAGTTTTCAAGTTTCTTTATGGTACACTTTGCAGAAAACTAAACAATTAATAATGTTTCTTGTCACAATACTTGCTTAAGTGGAATTTTAAACTAGCAAACTTGGCCTTCCATAACGAGGGAAGTTAAGATTTCGACCCTTTTTTGTTCAAAGAGCCAAATAATGGGGTTTTGTTTATTCCTTTTTTTTGGGGGGGAGGGTAGGGTCTAAAGTTAGCACTCCAAAATCTTGATATATGCTAATTGGGTAAACTACTTAAAGATAGTTTTCGAACTAATCCGATCATCAACTTTTGGCCCTCAATAACAGAAAGCATTAAATTTTGATCCTTTAGTCTGTGTCCATCGTTAATGGTCATGAGTATCAAAGGGCAAATTTTGACGCATCTAATGGTGGGAATGGACTGAAGAATTTTTTTTTTAAAAAAAAATTGATCCTTTTAATTATTGAAGAATTAATTTAAGACTTCAAATAAATGAGGAGCTAAAAGTTAACTATTAGAATAGTGTAGGAATTTTCTAGGTAGTTTATTCTCTGCTAATTTGTCCATTTCTTCCCATTCATGCTGAAATCATGTGTTTGGATTGCAACGTGTCCCTTCCGTGAACACATTTTTTAATGACTGTTTTATCTCACATATATTAAATCGTTACAGTGATTTTTTTACAAAAAAAATTCAGAAAAATGCAATCCAAACAAAGCAGTTTGTGTTACCCTTGAACAGTAATTCACTAACAAGATTGTGAGAGAAATTTTATTTTCATCTGATCACTATTCAGCTAGAGCATTTGTCATTTCAATTTTGACACCTCAAAGTTCAATTCAAGATAGTTGGTCTCTAATCACTACTGTATCAGCGTCGCAATTAGGTCAGATTCATATTATATCATATATTGAATGGTCAACCTACCATTAAATCGGATTTGCCTAAGACGGAGAAGCGGTTGGCTCTCATATAACCGCAGAGTTCATCGAGTTAGAATCGATCAACAAATAGTTAGAGCTCCAACAAGTGAGGTTTTTTGATGTGGTAATTCGTTGTACTTCAAACAAATGTTTGTGAAGTTTCAGCATTTGCAAACTGAAATAGAAATATTTAAGCAAAAAAGTTGCTACAGTAACTCAGGGAGACAACTGATGTTTGGAAGAGAGTGGTGGATTGACCACATTCCTTTCAAAGAATCGGCTAAGTAGAAAATGCTAAGGCCATAATAATTGGTTCCACCCCACTATCATAATATCATCATTACAAAAACTGCAGCAGGTGCAGTTGCCGTAGTCCCAAAATGCGGAAAATCTTTGTAACACTACTGGCATCTAGTTGTCAAGCAATACCTTTTAGTGTTTTTACCAATATCAAATCATTTGAATGGGCCACAATCGTGGTGGTTGTGCTGTGGAAAACTAGAATTTAAAGATGAGCGAAATTATTTTTGATACTCGAAATTAGTCCAATTTAATAAGAATTCATTTGAATTTGATTCGTCAATTATTTAAATTAAAATTAAATTATATTTTATATTCGATAACACTGTTTAAATTCGATTTAACAAATAAATAAGTCAAATTTGAACTAAATATCAAAATCGTTGAGATAATCAAATAAGTTTAAGTTTCCAGAATGATCGATCTGATTATACTCGTTTATATCCCTAACGAAGATATTCTAACACGCGTTCCAAACAAAAATATTAGGTTGAACAATTCTTCAACATGGTTCAGAGTCAAAACCACCCAATACCCACGGATTTGGATATGGGGCATGAAGATGATCGCATCGTACAAAATTAAACACAATATTCTTTAGTGGTTTAGACTGAATTGTATACTACTATCATAATAAGTTTGTTTGGATTGTAAGTTAGTTGAGATATTTTTACTGTAGCACTTTTTGTGATGTGATGTATGTGCGATGAAAAGTTAATTGGGAAGGTAAAAAGGCGTATTGGAAATTGTAAAGATGATGTAAGCAAATATATTTGGGGAAATAAAGACCAATCCTCAGGTTTGTTTGGATTGCTTCATATTTCTCCAATTTTATTTGCTTACATCATCTTTACAATTTTCAATACACCTTTTTATCTTTCCAATATCTTTTTATCTCACATACATCACATCACAAAAAGTGCTACAGTAAAAATATCCTAAATAATCCCAAATAACTTACAATCCAAACAGTTACGCATATTTGTCGTTTCCAAGATGCAATTTATTCGGGGTAGATGTTACTCACGTAACAATGAGGAATGAGGATTCTGATTCGATCTTCAAATCTTTCCATTTTCCCTTCTCTTTCTCTCGTAAGATCTGAAATCTCTCTTTAAATCAAAAATTACTTACGTTTATCACATGCAGTATAACATTTGCAAATTTAGAGGAAGCAAAAAAAAAAATGTATCCGTTAAAAAGGCGTTGACTGCGCTAATATTACATTATTCATACAATTATCGGTCTAATATGATGATATTCTAAACATCAATTGTTCGAGATTATTGCAAATCCTACCCTTTTGACCCTACATCCACCATATAAACTTCAAGCACATTTCGATTCCAAGAGGACTAAATCAAGGACCTAATATCTGGTTAATTCCCTATCAGTCGAGTTAAGACTTAGGTGTTGGAGGATGTGACATGAAATTTTGTATATAAGCAATACTAGCTAGCTAGAGGCTGAGCAAGAAAAGCCAAGTTAACCAAGTGGGCCAGTAGTAGTCAACACACATGTCTTCAAACTGTGGGCCGACACAAAAAGTGGTCTCGATTGCACGCGCAATTGGATAGGTGTATGGTGTTAGGCTGGTGACAGATGAAGCCACATGACCTGAATTCCAATACAACAAAATTGGTAGGATCCAATCTGTTGGGAAGGTAAATTTGAACTCTGAAACTTTGTCCTTCTTTTCTTGTTCAGATCAAAGCCACTCTGATTTTCAGCTGTGTTATTGCTGCTTCTCCTGTTGAGTGACAATTGACAATTGATGCTAATACCAGGCACCTTTCTTCTTCTTCTTTTTTTTTTTTTCCACCTTTTTATTAAACAAAAATATCGTTACGCTTACAATCCACCCCTTTTATGAAAAGTTTTAACTAATATAAAAAAATAAAGGCATTTTTATCTTATCACATAAGTTAATAAATCAATTTGTTGTCATTAGCAAATAAAGCAGTAGTGTTATTAACATTTTATAAAAATATATTCCACACTTAAATTTAATGGATTGACATTTAATATGTTCAGATACGTTTAATAACAAAAAAATAGAATAAGTTCTAAATTATTTAGGCAAAACTTTCTCCAAAAAAATAAATAATAAACTGTACACTTATTACTTAATATAAAAAAATGCTCAAATATTAATGTTTCAGAACTAAACAATTTAGTAACTTAACAAATTTAAATTTTATCAAACTCACCCTTAATCAAGTGAGTAAAAAAAATCTTGAATTCAAACCTCCCTTTCTCCTTTAAATATTGCTTCTTAAATCCCACTTTTTTCTATTAAAAAAAATACATAAGTAACTCACAGTAGTGATTGTTAAATTTTTAGTTGGTGTACATTGTAATATACAGTAAATTCCATTCTCACCTTCTAGAAAAAGAAATTGCTTCATATTTGTCTAACTGACAACCGCCCAGCCCTGCCTGGTATTCTAGCAAGACTCTTGACCTCTTTTTCTAATCTATGGACTACTAGTCTACTACTGATTACTTCCTTGGCCGCCAAGATAGAATGGAATGCATTAAGTGGTTTCCCGTGAACTTCGCCCCGCCTTCTTTCCTTTTTGACCGCCGGACCGATGCTCTGATAATAGAGATAAATAACCAGCCTGTTCCCTGGGGAATCCCCCGCCCTTGACTTCTTCTTCCACATAATAGTCAAATCATTATTCTAGGAATCCGTTTGGAATTATAGGAGTACTAAAAATGAAAAAATCGTTTCAAATAAGGCTCTGTTTGAATCTCCTGTTTTTGGAGTGTTTTTCAAAAATTAATTTTTCAAATACAATAAAAGTTACAATAAAATACTCTAAAAGATAATCTAAAAATTAGTTTAAATTTTTTTAAAATTTTACCAAATATCTCATAATAAAGTGTCAATAAAAAATATTTCAAAATATACTCTAAAAACTCTGTTACAATAAAGTTTTTCAAAAACACTCCCAAAAACAGCTAATCCAAACTGTTTCAAGTCATACAAATATGTTGTCTTGTATACTAGTACTAATCTTGGCTACTTTTTCTGAAACAATACAAATATGTTATCATACGTGTGTTTTGCTTTATGGGAAACCAACAAGAAATTGCCAAGTAACATTTAATAGACTAAATAATAGTAGTATAATGTGAACAACACAGGTATGAAAGGATGATAACTTCAACTTGTTTGCTTCGGTAATGGCGGTTTAAACGAAGGAGACAAAAGGGGGCAGTTTGTTTGTCTTCGAAAGATAACAGTAACAGCGGCGGCAAAATGCGAGCAACCTCGGACTGTATCGAAACTTGCTGCCTAAGAAACAAGCAGCCCTTCACTTCACGGTTCACACGTGAAGGGCTATGGCGACCAAATGACAGAGCATGTCGACACTATTACTTATTAATTCCTCCATAAGTCTTTTCTGTTAAGCTTCGACTTGGGCCAGGACAGGAGGAATAATGCTGTACTACTAGTAGTGCCCTTTATTGGGTGTTCTCGTTTGATTATTTTATATGATTTTAGATCTGAATTTAAAACCCTCAAAATAAAAGGGGGTTTGTGATGTTGGTGTGTTGTTCTAGACCTAATTTTAGTTTTTTTTTTTTTGAAAATAGATATAAATATAAAAATTTTAGATACACCAAAAAAAAAAGAAGGGCGTGAGAGTCGAATCAAGACATAATCAGTACTACTACGAGTATAAATAAAGAATGATGTGCACAGTCAAAGGATAAAAAAGTATTATATTGTGCATTAACTATGACGGGTACCTAACACATACGCTTATTTTATTTTATAAATGGTTCTACGACACACAGTTGGCAGTAAAACTATGTCAAATTAACAATAGAGTAGTTAAATGAAGATGGAATCCTATGAACTAATTAAGTATTGATTATTCAAGATTCCCCTGTATGGTGGATGAGTTAATGGAACTGCGAACTAATTAAGTATTGATTATTGAAGATTCCCCCGTAAAGTCGATCTAATGGAACTGTTATTAGCATCTCCAAAGAGCCTAATCAACAAGAGGTATCTGCTCGAAATGGTATCATCTATTGAAGTCGTTTTGCAAATAAATATTACTTCGTCAATTATTTTATCGAGAGAGGTTATAACGGCACAAACTAGCTCACGTTAAATTATTGAACAATAATGTTGAGAGAGTTTAATCAATTAAGTATTGATTATTCAAGATTCCCCAATACCTCCAACGGTTTGAACTTTGCCCTTTTGAACATTTGTTAAATGCTTAGAAGTCACCCTTTTTATTACTTTTTTTTTTTTTTCACAAAGATGATCAACGGTGGTTTTTTACTTTACTTGCTTCCTTGATGACTCGTAAACGTCTTATCAAATAGTCTGCACTTTGTTGTCTAATTAAGAAGTCACTTCTCTAAGGTACTCCTTTGAACATTTCTAGCCGAAATATTAACTTTATTCTTCATATAAATAACTATGAGTAACTCATAATGGTCAAAAAAATAAATGGTTTAATGATATTCCAATTTATAACTCACAAATAATGGATTGAAGATTGAAATCTAATATAGATTTACTTAAATTCAGAATCTCTAACTCATAGATTCTCAACCTCGTCGACAACTAGGTTAAAACTTTATAATATAATATAATCTCACACATTTAATTATATGCAAAATTTATGATATATAAAATCTAATTAAGTTGAGTTGTCTAAAGAGGCAATTGAAAATATCTCAACTGAGGGGTGAGGGGTGTGTTTCCTTTGCTCAATGATGATGCAGGGCATAATGCAATGCATATAATTCGATGATGTTGATCAAGAATATGAATCAAAGGTACCTTATTCAATAACCTTAGGTCCTCAACGAACAGAATGCCTTTGTTGATTCCACATTTGATTGGTAAAACGTGCCCTGTGTCGTGTTAATTATTAAGAGACCATGTGATAAAAGATGGCACGAAATTCTTGGCACTGAACGAGGACTCTTACCATCACAACGCAAGTGAATCTATCATCTATACTTGACACATATTCTCCACTATTATTAAATGAATACAAGCTCCTCGCGACAAGGATTGATGAATCCTAGGGCTTTACATTCACATTACTGTGTTAATCAATTAGTTTAGTTTAATAAAAAGTGTGTTTGGATAGCAGATTATTTTTTGAAATAAATTTTTTTTAAAAATACTATATCACTTTTTTTTTATATGATATGCGTGAAATAAAAATGTGATTGAAAAATATACTGATAACGTAAACAAATAAAATTGTGCAAAAAACTCACTATCCAAATAAGCCCTCACATTACTAGAAGCGCTCCTGAATTTTAATTAAGTGATCAGATCACTACAAAAAAATAATAATAATAAAAGGAAGAAGACAAAAGTGAATCAACCAAATAATAATAAAAGGAAGAAGTTTTTAATTCGATTCTCAATTTCTTTGTTTAAAATTTTTTTTTTTTTTTACGTACCCAAAAGAAAAACGAAGAATTAGCAAAATTCTCCTAACTAGGGAATAACTTTGAGCCAATCCTCGTATTATTGGATCATCATCGATCTCCGATTTGAATGTGGCTTCAATCAGTTTACTAATGTAGATACCTAACCTAGACGAACATTAGAGGGTTTAGCCATATTCTTCCTAGAATTCCTTGAGTTATCCCGCAAAAAAAAAAAAAAAAAAAAAAAAAAGAATTCCTTGAGTTAAGCATTGATTTGGTCGGTAATAATCAAGTGAATCAACCGACTAATTAAAAAGTGAGTGATCAGTTTTGAGTCGGTTAGCAGGAACATGTGGCATATCAAGGACCGGCATAGCCCCCTTCCTAGTCATTCCAGACATGCCCCGTGTAGGCCGTGTTCGATCGTTTAACCTTTGCAGGACAAAAGTCACACGTGTGATGTCGGGCATCTGAACAATAAGCAAAGTGCAGCTATCAGTGCCGACTGCGGTACCAAATTTCATAAACAGTTCTTCTAAAGACGCTCTATTACTTTGTATCACATCAAGAAGAAGAAAACGAAAGTTTTCTTTCTTTTTTTTCTTCTTCTTCTTCTTCTTCTTTTTAAATTTGAGATTTCTTTGTCATTACTCTTATTTTTACTGTTGTTAGAAAATCTTCAATTACGTACACCACCAATACTGTAATTTTGAAAGTTACATAAATATATACAATTTTCTTATTTTATGTCATTTAGAATTTTAAAGGTCCGTCAAAATGTCCAAAAGTTAGGGGTAAAATACTTAAACGGTTTGTCTAAAGGGCACCCGTTAAAATATATTTAAGGTTTTATATTTTTGACAATATAAGATTAATTAGATAAAGTAAATGAATATAAGAGAGGATAGACAATATTAAATAGAAAAAGTATATGAATGCAAGAAAAAATAATTATTATTAATATGTGTATATATACATATATATATATATATATATATGATAAGTTAACTGAATACTAGATATGTTAACGAGGCACCCGTTAGAAAAAACCCATACTTAAAATATAAATATAACAAAGTAATATGAGCAATATATAACATTACAGCACATTCTGTCCCTTAACTGAAAGGTGTTACTTTGTCCTAAAATGATGTTTACTTTTTTCGAATGACAAATTTTAGTGCTAAATAGAAGATTCGTTCTCTCTCAAATGCCTTGTTTCTGAGTTTGTTGTAATATCACTATCGTGACATTCCCTTCAAACCATTCCATGTTTTAAGTCTCTTCCAATATTTTTTGCCAATTAATTTAAATTCAGGCATCTAATTTAGAAAGAAGGTAGCATAAGATCAATCATCATTTGTTTTTATTAGACTACGTAATTTAAGCATCTTTTCTGAAGTCTCCAAGAAGATTCTTGCGTTATTTTCGAATTGTTTCAGGGCTGTTATTTTCATTCCTTTCTTCTTCATTATTCCGTTCCTGACAAATGTACATGCCTTCGGTGCATGCGAGTTGGAGAATCGGAATTAATTGCATTTGACATTTGCCAAGTTTGTGAATGAGGACGTATTGGCAATTCCTAACGTCGTCGTAGACTTCATTATCGTGGTTTTGTTCCCCTGGTCAAGCACTTTGAATGTTTTGAAGAAGCAAAATGATCAGCTCAAATTAACTGATTGCTTCCTCTCTCTCTCTCTCTCTCTCTATATATATACATGAAAAAAAATGGTCCTTCGGATGGCCAATAATCGTGTATGAATTCAAATTTCACGTAGTCGAGAATCAAGTACTAATAAGAAATCGATGGATTAAATTACGAGTTCAAGTTATTAAGAGGTAATGAAGAACTATTGTTGATCCTCTTCAATAAACGAAAAAAAAAAACGTACATAGTCAAAAATTTGATTAAGTCACAAGGGTTTTGGCTACAAGCCATAAATATCCCTCCCTGACTGAAATGGTTTTTTGTAACGGAACATATTTTCTCTGAACCTTATAATTTTTTATGCTTAATTCACTATTTTGAAAGTCATAAAGCTGAAGAATACTACTCAATATCCCTTCCCCAGTCCCCATCTTCCTCCAAAAGCAAAAAAAGAAACAGTTAGAGAAAACGTAGAAAAAGCAGAAAATATAATATTGAAACCCAAAAAGAAAAAAAAACAAATCAATAGTATCATCTTTTGGGGGGTCGGAAATCTGAAAGAAAGCATGACCAGGAATATACCTAATTAATCCTCATTAAAAGTCTAATTATGAGCCATCCATGATCGATTCTCTGGTTGGCTCACTATGAGGGGTGTAACTAATTGGAAGCTTCAGGATCGAACATTTTTGCCTTTACTTAAATTTCTTGTGATCCTCTTGTGACTCTAAAGACATCATTTCTCCATTAAAAATGCATCTCCATTTTTTTCTTTTTTCCTTATTCAATTGGTTGTGGATTCTTATTGACGAATCAGCTGCAAGAAGAATCAGATGTGAGATCGGACAGATGACGTTGGACAATCTTCATTTCTTTTAATTCATAATTATATATTTTACACTTGAAGCCATGTCAATCTTAATCCTTCCCATACACGTACACAAACCCGAGGTATAGATTGTCAGAATTAAAAATTGAGGTTTGGACATTCAACTTACTTTAATCTTAAAAAACACACACAAATCATATAAAAAAATGGGATGCAACAATAATTGGAGATCATTCATTAATTTTGATACTTCTCCACAAATTTATCAACACTCATTTACATGGGGAGTAAATCCACAATGTTCTTTAAAAACTAGGTGAATGGTGAAATCTAAAGGTGGTTATTAAAAGCATATGGTTTTCTCATCGTTGTCCAACAGATAAGTGTTGTTTACTACACCTAATTTAGCATATAAATGCATATATTAAAACTTTTTTTTTCGTTCTTTTTTGTTGTTTTTAAAATCTATTTTGCTAGAAAAACAAATACCTAAATTCCTCTTAAATCATGCCACTAGCCATTCGTTAAAAAACCCAAGTAGAGAACGGATAAATATATGTTTAGTGGATTGAGGATGTTATAGAGTATCTTTAACCAACTTAGCTGATAGGAACATTAGTCGGGTGATTGTGAGGTTTCTGATTTGATTATGTTTTCTCTTAATAATAAATAAAAAATAATATAGGACCGATGCTTTAATGAATATATGCAAGTTTTGTGTTTGGATAACTCAAGTTTGCCAAATAATATTTCAGTACTTGCATCATAAATGTTTTTTTCAATTCATCTTTTTATATTTTCAATCACTTTTTTTTTATCTGACATCATCACATCACAAAAAACGTTAAAGTAATTATTTCAAATTTCATAGTCATTATATGTTTATAACTTTTATCACACTTATATATAGTAAGTGAATTTTTTTTAGTTCAAGGGCTCCAAATAATGTACACAACACGGAAGCAGCCAGAGATAATTTATGTCTTAACACCGGTAATTTAGGCGAAGAAGATGGGATCACTTTTTGATTAATAAAGGGTTTCTTTATGCTTTAGTTCTGCTTACTCTTTCGGTCCTTTCTCTGCAAGACATGGAACCAAAAAAGCCAGTAGTTTTCCTGGCAATTGCAGTCGGTTTGACCATCAAAGTACAAATCAAGATCTCAGGTCTCACAAAAAGTGTCGTAATCTATATAATAAAATAGGGAGATAGTTACAGAAAAAATTTCTAGTTACGTAAATGCAGACTCATGGCGATGAATTCCGAGCATGAAGACTATTCTATGCAAGAATCTCATACTTTTATTTTGTGTAGAAAATTGTGCAGGGATTCAACAATAATCTCTTTAAAGGTTCTGTTTTGATTATTCTCCTAATTTATTCTTCCACTGTTACCTTCAAGAATCAAGAGGAGTCCTCCTCCTGTTCACACCTATAATTATAGTAACTAAACATCATTAATTAATTATGTTCAATAATTGAGCCATCCATCATGTTTAATCATCCTGCCAATCACCTAGCTTGTGCTCTACGGTTCTTTCGTCTGCTGCTCTAATGCTCATAAGCCTAGTGCATGTTAGACTGCAACTGATTCAAAGCAGGGGTGAATGTCAAGTACTAAAAATGCCAAGAGGCATCAGAAAAGTGACATAAAATGAACACTGCAGGAAGGTCATCTCACCAGGGAGGCAGTATAGAAGAACTTTATTATGGTGTGGAAAGCACTACTAGTCTACTGCTTCAATCTAGAAATTCATCAATAGTACGTATGAATTTGACCGGAATATTCATCTATTTGTCCTAAAACACAATACTCAATTGGTCTTTGTTATTATCTCAATTCCAAGTTTGTTACATGAGCATATATATATATATATATGGAGCAGTGTAAAGGTGTTGGAATAAAAAACAAGTTGGGATACAATAAAAACAAATTGAATTTTTTTTTTTTACAAAATTAGACTCTAAAAAGCAGGTGAAACAATCGAACTAGAACTCTCCTTAAAAAAATACACGACTTTTGGCCATATTCTTGTAGTATTATTTCTCTTGGTGTATGCGTAAGTGTACCAATGAATACGTAACAGAGTAGAATGGGACAGAACAAAGGAGGTGGAAATGGAATTGGGGGCATGAATTATGACTTCCGTGTCGATTTTTGTAGTTAGTCCAGTCAATAGTGAACGCATTCAAGACTAGATGCAGAGAAGAGAAGTGAACAAAGGGCATAAGGACGATTTTGTACTGTCTCATGAAACCCCATCCACTTCCATCTGACTCTTTCTTTCCATCTATCTTTCTCTCTGTCTTGCATTTTGACTGACAAAGCAATTACATAACACAATGCATAACAATTTGTATTTTGGATTTACGTGGATTGCTGTCTCAGTTTCAACCTGCTTTTTGTCTAGCCACCAATTTATGATTATTAATTTCCAGGAACAAAACTAAAGAACAAGACAATCTAGCTACTGCCTGCGTGCTAACACTGGTACCAAGTGTTTTGGAAGCCAGGTGGCTCGAGAACAAACCCTTTAGGCTTTAGTATTATTGCTTTCGGTTGCTATACAAACCTATGACACGTATTCCAAATTTTTTTCCTTTTTCACTTTTTCTTGTATTACGTATAGACTGCCTTATTTTAACCACTCACAACCTTAGATATGACTAAAAAGAGGAAGTAGGTTATTGGATATTTGAATCAAGATTTATTCGGTAAAAACTCATTCAAACTTAGTTCGCAAACGGATCAAATTAAAAATAAATAATGTTTTGTGTTCACTATAATTTTTTAATACAGTTTAAATTTAGCCCAAGTAACGTAAAGTTTTAAATTTATGCATAAAAAAAATTCAAATTATTCGAGCTCGATTTGATAAAATGTTCGTTTATGTTTGATTCGATAAATAAACAAGTCAAATTTAACCTCATTAAAAATATTAAACAAATTTAGACACTAAGGTACTCCACAAATTTAAATACTAAGTTGCTCGACTTGATTTCCAGCAACGATCAATCGTACTGGACGATTTCCAACAATCCGTTAATGAAATATGTTTTGTTATTAAAAAAAAAAGTTGCTCGACTTGATTAGTCTCGTCTCCACCCTTAATTTTAATACCTTCTGTTGTTTACGTTGTCTCGTGCAATTAATAATCGTTAAGATCCAATGCCTAGGGTAAGGGATGGGTTGGATGGTATGAAGAAGGGAGTGTAAGTGAGAAACCTCTCACTTACACGAAAAAAAAGGGTCCCATACCCGTCATATTGTGTTGGGTTTACTTTCCTTGTTCTGTGTTTTTTTTTTCTATAATTGATATAGACATATTTATTCTAATTGCTAAGATTAAAATATCAGGAATTAAAATTCTGAGTTCTCGTTTCTCTGCCTCCTTTCCACTTCTAAAATACCACCCTCCCTTACTAGCAAAAGTGATAAAGAAAAGATATAGACTTGCATATGTTAGAAATAAAGCTTAGGATCATTCATTGAATATATAACTAAGAGAACTTGTGGTAATTAGGGCTCGAAACTTTGCAATGATGTTAACAGGCAACAAGTTGCATTCAAGTAGATATTGTATTATTTCTTGATGGACAATTTACTATTTTCAACACTTTTTGAGTAGGAGTACCATTAACGAAGAAAAGCCAGATTTATTAGGTAGACTTGTGTTGGTCCAAAAATGCTTATTTGGATTATTGGATTTCTCCTTGGCAATATATAGTTTGTCATGCCAGTGCAGGGATAAAAAGGGTAAGGATCGCAATTTGTATGCCCCTGCCTCAAGTTAACATCCGCTGGATTATTTAAGCAGTTACCCGATGGGTTTGAGGAAATCCATGTTGTCAAGTTTCAAGTGCATGGGCTTGGAAGCCAGAAATGTCAAATGAGCAAGACTTTCTTTTTTTCCCTACAAAAATATTAGATGACCCTTAAGTAGTTATTGTTCGATTATTCGGTCAGCTAATTAAATTAGTTGGTTTGATGCTTAATTTATTTCTTGTTGATCCCAGCAGCCAGAGAAAGTGAAAAAAGTAAGATATACTAATTGACTTATAGGTTCTAGGACTGTGGAAAAACTACTCAGCCTCTGATAGAGGAATAATTTTCAGATAGAGTATTATTTGTTAGGACGAGAATAATTTTGTTAGGCTATATGATGTATGTGAGATAAAAAGTGGTTGGGAATACAAAAAGGTGAATTGGGAAATATGTTTATGATACAAGCGAAATATTATTTGGAATAATTTGGCAATCCAAACACCGAGAACGTTTTCTTAACTTGGCCAGCCAAAAAACAAAATTTCAGGTATACCTAATTTAATGACCTTTCCGGGTTCTTTAACTTGTGTATTTACTTGTGCACCGGCCTACTCAATTCATCTAAATGTCCAAACAAGCATGACTAGATCTACACACACACACAAAAAGATTTTATTGAACACCAATGAATAATATATCTCTCTTTTCTTTTATTAAATGATGTTTTGTTTCAAAAAATGAATATGTGTCTTTTTTCTTTTTCTTTTTTTTATATCTACTTTCAATCAGAGACTATCACCGATTCAAAATAATACTTCCCGTGACTATTTTTTGAAGCACATGAATAATATGCAAGGTTCATCTTTTCTCTTTTATTCCTGATTTCTATGATGGCATTGATTGGAAAACTGCTGGCATGCATGACGCATCAATATTGAGGAAAAGTAGCTCTTACAAGAGGTAAGAGAATATGATGCTACTAGGGCACCCTTTCTCCACAAATTCCCAATTTTCATAGCCAATCTCACTACCCATTTTAAGTATGACAGAAAAATACGTGCAAGTAATCCCCATACCATGCACTGTTCACTTTCTTTTTTGATGTAAAATTCTAGAAGAATATTAGGCATGTGTTATTTCACAGGGTTTTTTTTTTTATTCTTGTTATCATTTTCCACAAGTCTTAATTAGTGCCCCAATGCTTTTGTTAACCGACTCTATTAATTAGTGCCATAGAATTGGAAAATAACGTCTGAATGGCATCAATTTAGGTTGGAAGAAGTATAAAGTAATCACCAAACACCACTCTCCACCATACTCCCCTTCCCTCTTGTTGCTTCAATGGGGTCAGAATCATTGGTGCCAGGAAAAAAAAAAATAAAATTAAAGCCTATTCATGTGCCAAGCAAACGAAGCGAACCATAAAGTAACACAAGGATATATGAAAAGCTTTCCCAACTACAATTGTCTAATATTTTTCCACCTAAAAGCAGTAAAAATAAAGAAAACAGAGACAAGGAGCTGCTGGTTTTGCAAAACTAATTATTAAGTAGGTTTTGAGCTGCTTGTTTTGCCGAACTTAAAAATAAAAAAAGGGGGCTGGCCATTAAAGTCCCTACAAATTTAGGGACCATTATCTACTCAAGGAAAGTTCGCAACCTTTATACTTCATTTTCTTATTTAAAGAAGAACGTTTTTGGCTACATCCATGGAAATCAACTCCAAAAATCCGTGGGTATGACTATGATACTCCACTAGAAAAGTATCAGACGCTCAATCTGAGCAACTATGCGGTAATTTTTCTAATACCAATAATTTATTACATTCAATAGTAAGTAATAGGGTATACCTTGCAAGTTGTAGTTGATCAACTATTTCTTGTCTGTTGAAACAGGGCCATCAACCATTGTCATAGGCAACTGTTTCACAAGATTCATGGTCATAATTGACTAAATTTTAAAATTTTAAATTCCAATATATATATATATAGACACACAGATATGCATATTGATTTTTATATTACGTGTGTGAGGAGTGTAACAAGTGTTTCATGTTTACATGGTACACAACTCCATTTGAATTTGTCTGTTTTTCAAATACAAGTTTTCAAATATAATACTGCAGTATCACTATAGTAATACACAGACATATACACCTCAAAAAAATTTAAAAAATAACTCCGTTTGGATTAGTTTTTTTGGAGTATTTTTAAAAAGAATTACTATAGCAGTATATATGAAAAATTTTTATTATAAATTTTTTTTGAAATATTTGATATATTGTATGAATGAGATGTTTTTTGAATTATTGTGTATTAATATAGTATTGTATTTGAAAAACTTATTTTTTTAAAAAATAGCCAATTCAAATGGGGTTATGTTACATTTTCGTATATATTATTATAGTAAATTTTTTCAAAAACAGACCAAAAAACAACTAATCCAAACAGAACGGCCTGAACAAACAACTTACAATTTGTTCAAATCAACTAATCAGTGATCATCGACGTCAAATATACTACGTTATATATATGACGTGGTGCACATGAGTATGCAATACCTTCTCGACCTCACCCGCACCATACCAGTAAACCCCCACTCTAACTGGCCACATGCCACGTTGGCCAATCCTCCCCCATACTTCCTCATCCACGTGGCACATGTTCCAGCTGGCAATAGAGGGCTGTTGTGGTGACGGCGAAGACGGCGGTTAAGGAAGGTGTTGTGATTAGTGATTAGCAAATTGGGAATACGGTGTGGGTATGGGGACCACGTGGGAGGAAGTGGAACCCTCCACAGGATATTGAATGTGGGGTCCAATTCTTCTTTACATTTAAATTTTTTTTTGGGTTAATTCCACTTTGTCCCCCCAAACTTTGGACGATTATCCACTTAAGTCCCTAAACTTCAAAATGGGACACTTAAGTCCCTAAACTTATAAATACCTCCCACTTAAGTCCCTGAACTTATAAAATGGGACACTTAAATCCCTAAACCCTCATAAAATGGGACACTTCAACCACCAACGGCATTCAGGATTTGTTAACAATTTTCCTTAAGTGGGAGGTATTTATAAGTTTAGGGACTTAAGTGTCCCATTTTGAAGTTTAGGGACTTAAGTGGATAATCGTCCAAAGTTTGGGGGGACAAAGTGGAATTAACCCTTTTTTTTTTGGTATATACAAAAGACGTGGGTTCTACCTAAGGACTTAGGGGGGGCCTGGTTTTCGTCCGTTAGTGTCTGGTTGTAAGTATAAAACAACCAAGCTGCCTCCAAATTTTCTCGCAGTCACGCACTGAAAACTCTTCTTCCTTTTCTTGTTTTCTTTACTCTCTTCCTCTCATCTCTCCTCCTCTCTCCTCACAAATCTCTGTCATTCTTCTGTCCCATTTCGTTCTTTCTTTCTTTCTCTCCTCCCTCCCTTGCATTCTCACAAGAAGAAAAAAAAAAAAAGAAAACAGGGCACTCTGTTTTCCTCCATCTCTGTTTCTTGAACTTCAGGTGATTGATTAATGCTATATATTACTGATTCTTGATCAATTTCATGACACGGGCTTCTCTTAAATTGGATTTTCTTTTGACAATGTATGGTTTGGAAACTTCCTTGCAGGCAAGAAAACAGCTACAATGACTAAACCGAATGTGGTAGTATCTGATACAAAATCAGGTATCAGCATGGCAATAACTGTTGCGGTGAGAAACTCAGCACTTTTCACCACTGCATCCCAGAAGCCTCCAGCTGTTCCGGGAACTTACATCACTATTTCTAAGAAGAAGCTGCTTCAGAACCTTGAAATCAATACTGGGGCCAAAATCAACTCTTGGGTTGACTCAATGAGAGCTTCTTCCCCTACTCATCTCAAGTCCACCCCACCTCTCTCTTCTGACGACCAATCCTCCTCGACGGTAAGTTTTTGCTTGCCAGTCGCCATCTTTCCTTTCTTTCTTGCTGTCAGGTTAAGGGTCCGGTTCATATAGAAAATTTTACAAAGGAAGAAAAAAAATAGTGCGTGTTTTTATTTCCTTGTGCAGTCACATCTGCAACTTGGCTAGTAAATTGCATGGAAGATACAAGTGAAATGTGGAGGTGGATGGGATTGTTTTTTTTGTTTTTTTCCTTTTGATTTATTAGTCGGTTTCTTGCAAGAACGATGACGTAGGTGATGACATTAGGATTGACATGGAAAATTTATTTTGGATTTTGATCAAACAGCTGCACCATCCATCGGCTCTGGACATGTTTGAGCAAATAACTAATGCTTCCAAAGGAAAGCAAATAGTGATGTTTCTCGACTACGACGGCACGCTTTCGCCTATAGTGGAGGACCCTGATCGCGCTTTCATGTCGGACGCGGTTAGTTAGTTAGTTAGTTATTTCGTACTTTGCGAGTATTATTGGTGTTATGCTCCTACGATTATCAAAGAAGGAAGAAAAAAAAATCCCATTTGTTCATACTTCTGAACAGTAGCAGCATTTGTGTGACAGATGAGGGCAGCCGTGAGAAAACTTGCTAGGTATTTTCCCACAGCGATTGTCAGTGGAAGGTGCAGGGACAAGGTACATTTTTTTCTTGAAAATGTTTTGCCTTTTGGCTTTGGTTTTTGAGTAGTAGTAGTACTAGCAGGTATCTATGTAGTGGTTGGTACTATGAGATATGGAGATTTGGTTATATTCTTAATTTGGATTGCTGGGGAGGATGGTTTAAGTTTGGACTAATTGTTGTTTGGTTCTTTAATTTTAGGTATATAGTTTTGTACGACTGGCAGAATTGTACTATGCTGGAAGCCATGGAATGGACATAAAAGGGCCATCAAAAGGTTACAAACACAAGAAAGTAAGTAGCAAAAGCTTCCGTTTTGGTAGTGAATCAAGAAACTTCTTGGGCAGCTTATATCTCACTACTTTAGTCCACCCAAAAGAAAAGAAAAACAAAAGGGACCCCCCTCCCCCCCCCCCCCCTCTCTAATCAAAAGTTTTGTCATTAATCAGACTCTTTTTTTTTGTTTTGCCCCCCCTAATCTCAGGGAGCTCAAGCTGTGCTTTTTCAACCAGATGCAGCTAATGAATTTCTTCCTATGATAGATGAGGTTAGTATTTTAGCTAATGAACGTACGCTTGGTATTATTATTTTGCAAATCTGATTTATGTTGATTAATTCCCACTAATCAGGTTTATGAAGCACTACTAGAGAAAACTAAATCAACGGAAGGGGCAAAAGTGGAGAATAATAAATTTTGTGTGTCTGTACACTTCCGCTGTGTTGATGAAAAGGTATATTCTACTAACTCCAAAGTACTAGTAACTTTTTTCCTCTTTATGTCTTGTCTATCATGCAACTAGTTTTTACTAGTAATTATATCACTAATCATGATTATTAGCGTGATTTTATTTTATTTTTTTTTAAAAAAAACTACTTTATCTGATAGATACATGGATGGGCCTTTGATTACTTTTGTGGGCACGACCAATCATGGTTAAAGGTTTAAAGTAATGGGTTCTGAATTTTCTATTGTGATATCACAGAAATGGGTTGAACTGGCACAGCAAGTCAAATCAGTCTTGAAGGACTACCCAAAGCTTCGATTAACCCAAGGAAGAAAGGTATATATGTGTATGACGTCATGATTAAGTCATTTCCTCAACAAAATTAATCATCTTTAATCTATTTTTTTTTTCAACAGCCTGAATCAGACTTTTGTTGTTTTATAAACCTAATCCCAGAATTAACCTCAAAAGCCGGCAACTCTTGAGGCAATCCCAGGGACTTATATCCCAACCCAAACCCAACCCCAACCCCGATGTGGGACAAATGTACCTATAGGGGGGACCTGCTGCTAAGTGGGATACTACCACCCAATACCCTTTCAACCCTGAGGCAATTTGTCTTTTTTCAACAGCCTGAATCAGACTTTTGTTGTTTTATAAATCTAATCCCAGAATTAAACCTAATCATCTTTAATCTATTAGTAGTATGATTTCTTGGCTAATTTTGGGTTTCGTACGAGATTTTATTTCAATTAATTAAGTGATCATGAAAGAGTGTCTCACTATCAGAGTGTCATTTTCATTTGTAACAGGTATTAGAAATCCGTCCTACTATTAAATGGGACAAGGGGAAGGCCCTCGAATTTTTGTTAGAATCACTTGGTAGGTTTTTTTTTTTTTTTTTTTTCTTTTCTAATGAAAATTTTATTTTTTTTATACTCATATATATATATATATTATAATTATGTTTTAGTACTTTGGATACTACGGAGCACATGATTATAAAAAATGACTGACTGAAGTGATGAAATGAGTTGTAGTTGCAGCCACTTTTTTTTGTAGTTTCGATTTAATTAATCTAGAGTTTTGTTCCAACATGTGATAGTTAAAAGTTGCTTAAACATAATATAATTTAATCACTCTAATTAACTGTCATAATTAACAAATCCAATCCCTTTCTACATTACAGGTTACGCCAATCGTAAAGATGTATTTCCTGTTTATATTGGGGACGATCGAACCGATGAAGATGCTTTCAAGGTATCCAATGCTCCCAATCAAGATATACATACATATATATATATATATATATATATATATATATCTTTTTATGTTAAGTAGTAATAATCAAGGTTAATTGCAATAATTAGGTGTTGAAAGAGAGAAGACAAGGTTTTGGAATTCTTGTTTCAAAAACTCCAAAAGAAACCAGTGCTTCTTATTCACTAAAAGAACCATCAGAGGTAATTTGACACATGTTTACCTATCTCTATAATCACTTATTTTTGTTTTTTAACAAAAAAATTATTCTAGTACTCATCAAATTTTTAAGAATTTTTTCAATGACTTATGAGTAGTTTCTTTTAATTGGTTTCTTTAGGTGAAGGACTTTCTCCAACGCCTAGTGCAGTGGAAAAGGCTGTGCTTAGGACGACAGTCCAGAGTTCGAAGGCAGCTTGAAGACATAAATGCAATCTCTGGCTAATAAATTAGAGAAATTCTATAGTAAAGATATAAATATATGTATTGTTGTAGCCGGAAAAAGAAAAAAAAAGTAAATTCAGAGAAAAGCATGAAAAAAGAAATTTGCTTTTCTCTGGGCTTTTTGGCCTTGTACATCTTTGTATTATTTAACCATGTACAAGGGAAATTCCGCTGCACTAATTTTGTAAGGTCGTTTTCTTTTTTGCTATCAATGAAAAATAACTAGCTTTTAGCTTTTCAATGGTATCCCTCTACTCTTTTTTTTTTTTTTTTAATCTTTTATCATATAATTTTGTTTAATAATTCATTTGTTGAGTGTGCTTTGGGGCTCACCTGTAATGGAGATAAATTAGATTGCAGACGGTTATGAGGCCCATGGATGCCATCGCACTTTAACGGGCCAATTAATTTTCTTGTACAAAATTCTATATGACACTCATGGCAGCCCGAAAATTCGTTGTTCATCAAACGTTAACTGGATGGGAAGTAAATTAACTATGAGTACGATTACCGAGATTTTTATTATTTTTTTTTTCAAATAGAGATGCTCAACAGTGACTTTTTAATTATCACATTGACGATTCGAATCCATGATCTATTAGTTACGTGCGAAACGTCTTACCAACTACTACTACTACCTATCGTTGTCACCACGATTACCAAGAATTTGGCATGTAGAAATTAATTATTAATCCAAAATGTAGGAACTCAATTAGTACATCTGAAGAGGTCTGACAAGCAGTCAACTTCTTCACTTTTCAAAATATCAGTACGAGTTAAGTAGATAGCTCCAATTTTCAGTCTCTCTTATTTTTTTTGGTCCCAAGGTTTACTTGTTTGTACACAAAAAGCAACTATAAAAAAAAAGAAAAGTTTGAAGTTTTAACCAATGCGGACAACTGCCGCTGGTTTAAATTGGCTCCACATGCATTGACAAGTCCCTCAAAATTGACCAATGCACACATACGTACGAGCACAAAAATGCTTGCTCATGACTCTCCTAGTAACTACCATCATTTTGTTTTACATGTCAAGTGTGTGGCAAGACTTTCCCATTTGATTGTAAACTTGAGAGAATTTGTGGCAAGACTAGTGAGGGCGAATACAAGTATAATTTATGGAAGAGTATAATATTAGAAGTCCTCATGAATCAAGCAGAAGCTTTGAATTCATACAATTTTTTTTTCCTTTACGTATCCTTAAGTCCTATCTACGTGCTTCCGTTTGTACATCATTCATCCGTAGAAGCCACAGAGGTGCTGCATTAGGTTTCACACTACAACGCAGGTTCTTGACCGATGATACAAAATCCAAGAAGAATACTAAACTTACTACTTTCGCTTGACTGGCCGATCGGTTTGCTACAAATGAAATGAACTGGAGCAACCGCCCAAGTGCAGAAAAATGTATCCTACGTAAACAGATAAGTAGGCTCCTCTTGGCCCCCCCCCTCTTTTCCTACCCTATTCTAGATGGCCGTACAAAAACAAATTTAATAGCTATCCACCAGTTTCTCCCCGTGTAATAATCTCCAGCATATACGTACGTGCATGCGACCTCTTGGACCTTCGAGCTCTGCGTTTAATCACATACCGAAACTGAGTTTACTAATTTAAGGAAGAAGCCTCTCATGTGGGATCCAGCAAGGCTTCTTAAGCTTGTAGCAGTTCTGAATTACTTGGACTTGCACTAGGAAAAACGTACATGTTACGTAATACCTCCTTATGTCTCGAGGTATGTAAATATCTTTTGTCACTTTAATACACGGGCCAACACAATACTTGCACGTCTGTTTTCTCATAATTATGTAGTCGCAAAGCATAAGACCTACGTTACTTGGACAATTATTTCTTGCATTTTTAGTGTACATTATACTACACTTCAAATCAAGTGAACAACAATGATTTATGTGCCAATTTTCAAGGAGATGACAAAGGTCTAAGTGAACTTTGAAGCAGATGTTTTTTAATTGAAAGAAATGTTGCATTCTTCAACCGACAACAATTGCTATAGGCCGGCCCTTTCCGTGGCACGACGGTTGAGAATTGAGTCTCTTCATCCTAAGTACATTATTGGCAAAAGACATCTGCAGCTTGAAGAATTTCAAAATCTTCCCTTTCTTTTCTGGAGATAAGATCATTAAAAACATATATGATTTGTCATGTGGGATTCAGGTAAAACATGGACCCCGATACAAAGAATGGGAGTTATCCATCCTTGTCTCTCTCTCTCTCTCTCCAGCGTCGTCCCATGCTGAGTCAAAAGGGATAGCTTATGACTTAGATATTCAAGTATTGAATAGATGGTTCATTTATTTTACGGCAATTGATGTTCTTCTTTTTTCCATTTCATGCATCAACTGTGGATACATTTGATCTATTAGTTGATTTGACTTGTGAAAATCAGAGATATAAAGCGCTAAAAATTCATTGATCGTGGCATGGAAAAATGGACAGTACAGCAATCTGAGTTCTGAAGCAAAAGCATAATGCCCATTGCCCCCTCCATCTGAGTTACTCTGCCAATTATTGGTGAACCAAAGCTGTTGTCGTCTTTGTTTTCTTGGGTTCTATACTACCAATTATTTGGGCAGCATTGATGGCCGATTTGAGGACAGATAAAATTTTCAAGTACTGTCATCACGAGAGTTAAGGAAGATATATTGATACAGCTTAAGTTTGAACCAAAGCTTAAGATTGATAAATATTGTAAAAAGAAGAACACGAGATAGTTAAGTTGAGCTCTCCATCATTGTCTCCTTTTCACTAAATCAACCCACTAATTTTTTTAAAAGATTCTAGAATAGCACAAAAGTCTACAAATGTGATTAATTGTATCTCCACAATGCCACTAATCAATGGAAACTTTACTAGGAATCTACTGAATGCTGCCGGAACAATGAAAAAGAAAAGGACTTTTCTTTTTCTTCGCATTTTGTACTGGTGAAATGTGACTAGGTCTTTTGTTGCTTTGCGAGGACTAGTTTAGAGTTTTGAAAAAACAAGAACATTCATTTACATTTGACTAATTATAAAACGGAGTTTAATTAATTTGATAGCCAAAAAAAAAAAAAAAAACAAAGAATAGACTCTAGGCAAACAAGAGTTCAGTTACATATTATATTACTTAGATGTTCTTTCATTTATCCACAAATAATTTGATTGTGTCTGTTCTTTGTAGATGGCTGCCTCCTTGCGTCGCATGTCCTAGGCCTACCTACATAGACGGATACACCACTTTCTCGGACAACAAAAAAGGCAATTTCTTGTAATCTTCAGGAAAAAATTTTCTAAAGAAAAGGATCGAGTGGACGCCAGAATTTAACCATCGTGATTAATTAATACTAAAATACAATCCGAGGACGAAACCATATCATAGACCAGATATTTTATACGTCCCAAGAATTCTATTCCATGTTTCTGGAACAAGAAACATAGAAATAATGGACGGCTGGTAGCCATTGTCTCCTCAAGAAAATATGTATAGGCCAGCCCATTGGGC
The DNA here is from genome assembly GCF_036785885.1 of Coffea arabica. Taxonomy (NCBI): domain Eukaryota; kingdom Viridiplantae; phylum Streptophyta; class Magnoliopsida; order Gentianales; family Rubiaceae; genus Coffea; species Coffea arabica. The sequence goes on along the minus strand of NC_092323.1, from coordinate 13,669,714 downwards.
AGCTAGATTTAAAGGATCCCACCTTAAAGTTGGATGCAATGTCCTCTACAAAATTTCTAGCTTTTTTATTTTAATTTCCTTTTTCTTTTTTTTTTTCTTTTTTTTTTGGGGAAATACGAATGTATGTGCTGGGGGATTGATGGAATGGGGAAAAGAATAAAAACCCTTTAATTTTATTTATGTGTTTTGTTTGTTTCGATTAGGTTGTGAAAGGGAAACCCACCCACCGAGAGGGCCTTTAGGAATCTACATGGTTGAATGAGGAGTTGGAATCCACTCAAAAGAGGGAGTAGTGTTTTGATGTGAAGAAAACGAAACACATGGATTTTGGAATGAAAACACTAACATGCTTCCAAGTTATATTTTGACAACCTCGGCTCTTTCGGACGTGGAAAGAACGAGTCCACTAGATCGAATCCACCCCATCATTCTTGCCTTAACTACAAATAAACAAGAACGTGTCTTTCCAAGCTTCAATAATTGGTGCAAAAGCAAAAAAAAAAAAAACAGAGAAGAAGGGGATGTTGCATATGATGGTAGGGTTTTGAGAGGAGGGTGTATCTTCCTCCCCTTCAAGCTAGGCAACAACCGTGCCTAATCCTACCCAAAAGCTGTCCTCCTTTTACTTTTTCTATAACTATGCCTCCATAACTTTGCCTTCGAAAAAGGATAAATCCCATTTCAATCTCTCATCAATTTCCAATCCATTAACCACGTTCTACAATGCCTTAATCCCATAAAAATTAAATTTCTTTTTTTTTTCAAATGAATGAATGCGGATAGATCCCAATTTGTGGCACGGATGAACAAACTCAAAATCTCCATGCATGAGCCCCCCCCCCCCCCCCCCCCCCCCGCACCACCCCCAACCACAAAAAAAAAAAAAAACAAAAGACATCCACTGGGATTTAATCAAACCAAACGAGTTAAATACATAAACCATGCATAGCATGCACCATATTTGTTTTGCATACAAAAACAGAAATGGAGGACCATCATTTCTTTTCTTCTCTTTAAGGAAAATGTTGGTGTGAGGGGCTGGTAGCTGTTGATGCCACGGGCTGGAGGGAGGGAGGGAGGGAGGAGCCCATTCGCCATGGTCCTCTGAAAAATACGTGTCTACAACAGGAGGATACATGCAGGAGGGATTAGGAACACGTGTGCCCCTCTAGGGAATCGGTCCCCGCATTGAGGGTCGAGCCATGGAGGAGAGGGGGGAGGAGGGGCTACCATAAATGTAGATACAGAGACTCTAACGGGATGGTTGCTGAGACTTGGTCGGATGTGCTTAAGTATAGGTCACATGGTGATCCATGTGCCCCAGATGCCATCGTTGCGGGGAACAGATTAATGCAGCTTTGGTGGTGTTGGTCATTGGTAGGATCCATTCGGAATTAATGGCATATACCAGCTCAAATTGGTCGATGCATAGAACAAGGATCCAAAACATGTAGGAATGAATACAATTGCCTGCGCGGTGATCCATGGGGAGTGCAACCGTTACTAAACTGTGTAGTACCTGTTGATAACAGTGAAGTTATATTCAGTTAATGTTTATATGGGCTGTGTGCATGTTGTTAATTACAATATTATAATTACGTGGTTTTTTGTTCAAAATTTATTGATTGATATAAAAAGATTGAGTGTTTTGCCTCGAAATTTTTTTGGTTTTCTTTGGAAAATTTCAATGGCAGTCTTACTATCTTATTTTTCATAACAAGAAATTATACGACAATTAAGATAGTAAGAGTGTCATTTTATAAACATAAGAGTGTCACAGACATTTGGCTTTGCTTTCTTTGTCTAATTTAAGAAAACCCCTCGCAATCTTTTTCTAAAAGATGAAGTATAAAACCAATAGCCATTGAAACTGTTCGCCAAGGACTTAATGTCTTGTCTGACAGATTAGAATTCAAACTTGACTGCAAAGTTTGGAGTAGGAAGGGAACAAAGGAGGGTGGAAAGGTTTAAAAATAAAAGAAGAAGAAGAAAAAGTATAATAATGATAGGTTTATTTTCTCTTGGATGAACCTTTTTTGACCCCATTTTGATCCGTATACGCAATCACCATTCTATGGTAGATCAAAATGTGCCCTTAGCAATGTTTTCAGAACCGGACCGGACCGGCCGGTTCGACCGGTTGGACCGCGAACCGGCCATGTCACCGGTCCGGTCTAATGCTAAAGCCGGAAGTTCATGGAGAACCGTTGAAACCCGGCCGAACCGGACGAACCGTGCGAACCGTTAAGAACCGTGAACCGGCGGTTTTTTAAATTCTTCAACAAAATATCAAGAATGGTGTAGCTAAGATTCGAACCTGGGTCTTCAAGTTTGGATATGACAATTTCACCGCTAGACTGTAGTTAAGTTTGTTGAGAATTCTACTTGACTAAAAAATATATTAAAACATCAAGTTCTTCTCTTATTTTTTTTTCAATTTTTTCTTCTTAACCATTTTTAACCCAAATATCCACAACAAGATTTTCTCAAGTCTTCACCATTATTATCAGGTTATTATCTTTAGCAAATTGTAAACAAGTTGAAAATTTCAACTTTTCTTGTTTTCCAACATCTTAGTAAGTTTAATTTTTTTCTTTTCAAGGTTTTTTTTCTATATTATTATCTTTAGTTGATTTTTTGCATTTTCTTCTTTTTCCCCTCAATTTTCATATGTTTCCCTCATTTTTGTTTTATTTTTATTCGATTAATTAAGGATGAAATTTTTGCAAAAGTAGTGCACATCCGTGTAGGAATTGGGTAGGAATTACAAATAATAACATTGGGCTGGTCAAAAATATGGTAGTTGGCACATAATCGAAGCTATTGATAATTGAATTTAAAATAATTAATTGTATAGGATCATTGAATTTAATATAACATGTTAATTAGTAATGTTTAGTAGCAATTAATTTTTTATGTGTTTAATTGTATATTTGTTTTTCAAAAATTTTTAGTTTTTTTTAGTTTAAGCAATTAGATTTATATTTTTATAATAAAATTTTACTTTTTCAGCTTAAGTTGATGAAATTGTGAAGGTGGTGTGGTTGCTTATCATGCCACTGATAAAAGTTTTCTATTCAAATAGTTTGTTTTAACTTGAACTCTTTTATGGATTTTTTTAAGGGTTGTAAAAGAATTTTAATATTTTATTTATTTATTTTTTGTGTTTTTATTTGTGATAATTGGCGCACATTTGGATTGTATCTATTTATGTTTATAATGAATTTATGAAAACTTATGGTGAATTATGATATTTTAATTATATTTATCATTCCATGTTTTATGTATAACTTTTAGAAAATTTATTATTATCATAACTTAAATTAAGTTATGTTGGTAAAGTTCAAGTATAGAATGAAACATGCTTAGTACTTAACACTTAAAAAAAACAGTGAACCTTTGAACCGGCCGGTTGGACCGGTCGGACCGGTCGAACCGCGAACCGGCCACCTCTCCGGTTCACTGACCGGTCCGAGTTTAAAAACATTGGCCCTTAGTGCTTTGATAGCTCTACATAATTGTTGAATCACCAAGAAGAGCCTTTTGCTTGTAGTTTTTATCAGATACGGGCATGCATGCCACGATTCGCCTTTATACCATGCGTGGTACCTTGGACTCTTTATTCAACATTATTATACATCTAAAACATGTACTTTTTACAATTATATTCTATCTTTATTTGCCTAATACAATGAATGGTATCTTGAACTCTTTTTAAGATTATTCAACGTTATTGTACACCTAAAAATAGGTACTTGTTACAATAATATCCTACCCATTTTAAGTATATATATATGCTCCCAATTTTCAATAATGTAATTCTCATGAATAAAAATTATAGATGGTGAAAACGTGATGCACGTACCTAGTTTCTTTAAAGAACTTTGCACCGGTATCCTCGCACGAAAGGTTGAACAGAGAGTGGCTCAAGAACAAGGCTAACTTGCAACATGCAGCTAATTACCAAGTCTATTAGTCTAAACTTTTTGAAGTTTCGTGCACTTTGTTGATATCTTTTGCTGAAAAGTCATTGAACATCTCAAAAAAAAGCAGATGTAAACTCCACTAGTAAATAGACCGACGACTTTGCAGTTGTTAGTCACGCTTAAGGCGGATTAACGAGGAAGAAAGGTTTGTGGAAGTACATTAAAAGAAGCGTCTTCAATGACTAATTATACATTTGAGTTTAACTTTTCAACTACTTTCGCAGTGATCAACTTTATAAACCATCTTGAACTATGGTGTTAACCTGTTCAAAAGCAGCCACGGATTAAATTATTACAAGTAATCATGACTTTGATTTGCTTCCTTTAATCCAACACTTGAGACTTAAGCAACTGGGCATTTGTTTAATAAATAATTGGAGATCTTCAAGTGCAACTTGTCTTCGACTTGGCATTTGTGTATTTATATTTGCTAAACTAGTTGTTTAGTAAATGTGTGGACCTCGAGTTTGATTAATTAGTAGGACTTGTTAATTCCAAAATGACAACAAAACCCACTAATGCTTCCCACTTGTAGCTCTTAAATGGACTCAAAAGTGAAAAAGAATAAATCGAAAAAAAAAAAGAGAAAAGAAAGCAAGGTATTTTTATTATTGAGCCATTTGCAGCAACTATTCTCACACCATTTGATATACCAAAAATAAATAATAAATGTGAACAAGAAACTTCATTATTAAGCTGTATAAATTATTTTCTGAGGAATATTCGCATTCCTCGGTTATTGTCAAGAAAAATCATCTTTTTTTATATGCATAATGAAGTCTTTTAGTGTGTATACACACACACATATACATGCATGCAAACTTACATCGCACTCACCAAATTTGCAGTGAAAATTTTGTTTTATAATTGAAAAAGATAATTTCTTTAATTTGTAAAAACCAAATTTGTTTAATTGTTTTGTCAAACTGTTCCCTTCCTGCAGACTTGACTGAGATTTGGAATAACAATGCGGTGCGGACTATGAATAAACCATTTTCTAACTTGACTTTTCTTTTTAGAAGAATCATCGTTCCACTTTGATGATAGGATTGATCGAATAACGAAAGCAGGAAAAAGAAATCTACCACTGGATTAGTGCTCCAAGCCCACATAGCTTTCTGTCTTTCATTCTGGGCCTCTCTTTTTCTCTTTGGAGTGTGGGGCTTGTTCTTTGTCGTTCGAATTGGTTTAAGCTTAAAGATTAAAAAAGAGAATTAAGGATCTACTTTTAATAATAAATCTTCTGATTCCCATTGTAAAGCTAATTCATTTTGGACTCAACATGGCCTTGTCCCAAATTAGTTGTCAAGGCCACTTGATGAAGCTTGATTTGGGCTATTGTTTTTCTGCAAGCCGTATGGAGCCCGTAATCAAATGTGGAATGTTTGAATTTTCGGGTTCATGGAAAGTTCTTGCCCTATAAAAAAGGAAAAAAGAAGAAAAATATTTGAGAGTCTAACTAATAATTTTGATGTTTGATGGCTTGGGGACGAGGATAGGTCAATTTTGGTTTTAATAAGCATGCAATGAACTTAGCGGCTTAGTTTTGGACCCTTTGGCAGGGCCTCTAAGTGGGCTAGGCTCTTGGTGGTCCAACACATTTTCAATTAATTATATAGATCTTTCCCATTATCTGTTGGGATGGGTAGGAGATCATTTCTGGCCGTCTTTTGGCAATATTCGTGTTTTCCCGTTTTTTTTTTTGCTACGATTGTTTTGATTTTGAAGTAAAATAGAACCAAAAGTAAAAACCAAGAGAAAATATAGGTATGTTTGGTTGAACAGCATCATTTGTTGTATAAGAAAAATGATTAATGGGATTTCAAGTTAGTGCATGACAAACAATGTGTTGGGCTTGATCAAGTTAGGTTCAACTTGAATTAGGCTCGACTTGAATAATAGTGTCAAAATCAAATAATTCATATATTTAATACTTATCCATGTACAAAATTAACCAAATTTTATGAATTTATGACAAGTATCGAGCCTGTGTAATAATAAATTTCTACTCACAAAAATATATAAGTATAATGGTAAATAAGGTCATCTCCACAGGGATTGGGAGAAATTAGATTCCTTCCAAGTAAGAATTAATTGGGGGTTTGAGAAATTAAAATTAAAATAAATAAATAAATCAATACACGTAAAAGCAATCAAACAAGAGAGAATTTAAATTAATTCAATAATAAACAAGTTCTCGCCAAGGAGAAAACTCTGGAAGTGGTTCATACAACTGCTCATTGATGCAATAATTATTTCATCCATTCGCTAACAAACGGGTTATAATTGCTAAACAAGTGATGACAATCATCTTTTCATTACTGTATCGAATTCAAACAAGAAATAACCCTAACTATTCCTTACTGTATAATGCTTATCTTGAAAATGATTCTCTTTTTTGTCAAATACAAACAATTTTATTTAACATTTTTTGGGTAAATTTTACAAACAATATAAAAAAAATGATATATATATATTCTTTTTTTTTGGGGTAGGAGATCAGTAATGTTGGAACAAGCGATTACTGTGTTCTCACTCTCGTAAAAAAGGGAGAAAATCAAATGTTTAATAAATGTCTTAGGGTGCATTTGATGAAACTGAAATCTGAAAACTGAAGTCTGAAATCTGAAATCTGAAATCTGAATCCATTAAATTATTGAATTGTTAAGTATTAAATCTAATACATTTGAGTTCATATCACATTCAATGATAAGTGAATAACTTATCACTTAATTTTGGGAGCAAGTTTTGTCCAAAAAATTCAGTGCAATTTAATTAATTTAGATGTTCAATTTTTTATTATCAAACGGTTTGAATATGTTAAGATCTGAATCCATTAAGTTTAAGTACTGAATTGAGTTATCAAGCAGGACCTTAGTCTAAAGAGTAATGAATTTATTAGATAAGTTAAATTTTCCCGATCACTTGATCTTGATAAGGTGAGGAAGTGAGAAGTGATGAAACTAATATGATCTAACCCTAGTCGTAAGTGCCATTTAGCCGTAATCTTGAAGTAGTTACCCTTCTTTCTTTCAACGCTGAGCTTTTATGGACTCGAAGACCTCTAAATTGGGCCTTAGTCAGTTCACCCCATTAAACGAAAGTGAAATTTTCTCGCATGTCATCTCTTCAATGAGTGAAACTTCCTGAAATTGTCAAGCAATTGAGAAATTTTATATGATTTTATTTCTCTAAGCATAACGGGTGCTTCCAGCTTGCCTCTTTTCTTCGTGTTTCCCAGCATCATATATATTAAAGAAAGTAGAAACAATGATCATAACACTTGAACAGAAGTATAGTTAAGCAATCCAAGGTCTAAATTTTTGCAAGTAGGAAGCCTTAATTATCAAGGTTGGACATGTCTAAGGCCAGAAATGGTAACAAGCTTGAGCAAATTCCTCACCACCACATTAGTTTAGCATCAGCTAAAAATCTGTTCCACAATTTTGAGATAAAATTTTTGCACCTTCGCCTAAGGTATTTACCTGCAGATCACATCCAACAATGAGTTCTTTCTTCAAATCCTTCCCCCATGTTTCAATTTCAATAGGCACATCAATATTCAAAATCAGGGACTTGGGACTTGTGCCATTCATGCTTCTTGCAACCCAACCAGGTAATGCTTCCTTTCTACCATACAGGGTTTCATCAACCTTAATAGGCTTCCCTGCTTCTTGTTGAAGCAATGGATATCCACCACTAGCAATCTTGTGGCCCTTAAAACTAAGGGTCACATTTCCAACTCCATAATGGACTTCCATGTTCTGATTTGGATTGTCAACTTGTAACAAGATTTCATATTCAGGAACACTGGAATGATGATTTGAGGCTTTCAAATTCTTTTTATGGAAATGAATTACGGAAAATTCAGGGGATTTAGGCTTCGCTAAAATGTGAATGGTGACAAAGATGCCAAATCCAACTAGCATGATGGCAAGAAATATTAAAGTCCAACGTCCACCACATCTGTTTTTGTTATCACGAGAAGGGCTTTGGTAATTGTCGGAAATGTGGGAGTTTTCAGGTGGTGGTACGCGGTAAACTTGATCCCTAGGGATTTGGACAACGTAGGTTTCAGATGGCTTCTCCGGCGAGCTAGGACGCGGATGTTTTGGCGAGGGATGCAAGGGAGGGTCATCGTTCCCGTCCCCTACCGGTGGCACCAGCTCCCCCATGAGGAGGTGAGGAGCAGTTCAGGTTAAAGGGAAGCAAAATCTTACCGAAATGAATGGAAAAATGGAAATTAATTTGCATGAGAATAGGAGTTAGACAAAGGTTGATTTGGAAATCTTGGATGTCCTTGGTGTAGACAGATACAAAATTTTCAATATGGTAATGTACGATGTGGAATATTTTGTTACGTACTACAAATTTTTTTTTTTTTGAAGTTTGTGTATTTATGCTTTCCATCCTTTGCAATGCAAAATATTTGACACACTGGAAACCTTTTTCCGTCTTTTACTTCTTTTTTTTTTTTTTTGAGAAATAAGAAGTGTGTTTAACAATATTTTTGATTAATATTTTTTTCCTTGAATTACCCGAAAAGTCTTATAATTGCACCTTACTACAAATTTTTGGAACCAGGAATTTGTTTGATATCACAATAGGAGAATTTTTGAAGAATTTAAGAACGAAATCAATAAATTTTTTACAATCCCTTAATTTTGTATAGAAAATCTATGCCACACCATTCGGTTTGACATTCAAGATACTGTGGAATTAAAAAAAAAATCATTTTTTCTTTTATGTCATCACAAATTATAACTTAATAAGGATTGTTATGACCTAACTGGTACTAAAGGTGCAAGGCTGCAAGTCTCAAAACGTTGTTTAGTTCGCTAAGAATTTTTATTTTGTTTCAACAGAGAGACGAGATGAAACGAGTAGACTTTCAACCAAAACTTGGGAAAGTGATATTTGCATTCTCAAATTAGTCTCTTGCACCCTTTGAAGGTACGTTATTTAGCGAGCGAATTGAACTACAAGAGGTTAAAATGAAAGTGCGAATATCAATTCTCAAAACTTACAGTACAGAAAGAACAGCAAAATTCTCAACTTTTTTTTATTTGCATTGTACCCAAAATTAGCGTTTAGAGTTGGATAGAGGATTCGATGCGAACCACACTGCGTTCAAAACATGCCGGGCAGTCCACAACAATCAAGAAATTTATGTGAAGTGTATAGAATTTTTTGCTGCTACTAAGACTAGTAACATTTCTTGCAAGCTTTGAGCAGGAAGAGAATTTTGAGACTAGATTTATTTAAAGTCACAAGAATGATACTAACCCTCGTCTAAATACACAGTTTTGTCTCACTAATCTCCTCCTCCTGGATAGCTTGGATTTCTTCATTGACCAAACTTACCAAAACTCAGAAGTGGGCATATAAATCCACAATAAAAAAACAATCAAACCACATGAGTTGGACAAGTAACATAGTATGAGCTACCGACTACCATGGGTCAGTACTTGGGAACATTTATTTGCATCCAAATCCATATTGAATTGTTTATCAACCAAAAAAAGGGAAAAGAAAAAAAATAAAATCAGGCCAAGTGTAGGATTTAGACTCTTTGTTCTTTCCGATCAAGCCTATGATGGAAAAGTTTATTGAATTGTTGAAAAATATTGAAGGGAAGAACCGCAAAGCCTTGGCTTACTCAGTTCATTGGTCCAACGAGGCAACAAGAAAGTTGATAGCTTTGTCATTAATTATCCATCTGCCCCTCTGATAACATTGGTTAAGAGTTCCTGTCCTTGTCTCCCTCAAAATAAAATAAAAAAATGAAAATGAAAATGAAAATAAAGAATAAAAAGTCTTCGTCCTGGACAGTGAAGATGGCAGTTTGGTCATTCCACGAACTATTGAGAGCCGAGCGAGATATCTATGATACCAATAGAAACATGCCAAGCAAACAAAAAAATTACCAAATCCGGGTAGACCAGCAAATTTTCTTTTTCTTTTTTTATATACCTATCCGGAGGAGGATTCAACTGGATAAGAAGAATTTAGAAGGAGTAATTCCACCTCTAAATTAAAAGGCTGTACTACTGTGCATTTTTTAGATTCTACTGTCGATACAGAATTGGGAATCACTCCCTCTAAACTCTTTAAAAAAAAAAAAATTCGCTAATTGTCGACTCTTAACTGGATCGAGAGATTAGAGAGTGTGATTCCCACCTCTAAGTTGATGGGATGCACTACCACTGCACACTCTTTAGATTTTGCCGTGAGTACAAAAGTTTGAACCCTAATTTGTAACCAGGTCTTTACCTTACATTTTACTAGTGACCAACTTAATAAGGTGAGTTGGTTCCAACAAATTTTTCCATTCATGAATAGATTTGTATATGACTCGTGCTAAGTTTTACACTGAAAATTTATGGATAAAATTTGTAATATTTGTACGGTAAAAAGGGTTACTATTAGTTCCTCTACATTTAATAAGGTTTGTTCACGTTCTAAAATTCTGTACTGCATGTCCGATGAGAAAATTTAACGAAAGTGTTGCACACTTAGCTCATTTTCGTTTCGCAAAGAAATTGCAGGCAATTTTCTGTTCTATCCTTGTCAATCTTTCCTTTGTCGATAAATTGTCCAAACTAGTCATGTGGTTTATATAGGTCCACCTCTGTAGCTCCACATTTAATTCCCTCCTACCTATATTTTCCTCTCTACCTCCTCCTGGCTCCTCTAAATCAGTCATATACAGATCAAGAAGGCCAGAGGCCTCAGAAAAATATACATATATATATATATAAAAACAAAAACAAACTCAACAAGTAGGAGACATGACTGTATTGGGAAAAGGTTTCAAAGACATATCAAACATCTCATGGCTTCAATTCTTAATCCTCACCTCCGTTTTCACCATTTCTCAATGCGATGTAAGTTACTTTTTATGCATTCGCTTTGTTGCTGTTTATTTATTATTGTTTTCAATGGAAGCAAAATAAGTACCAATATACAATTCCATGCAGGATCCAGATTGCGTATATACTGCTTATATAAGAACCGGGTCGATCATTAAAGGTGGGACAGATTCAATCATAAGCTTGACCCTTTTTGATGCAGCCGGATATGGGATCCTAATCAAGAACATTGAGACTTGGGGAGGACTAATGGGTGAAGGGTACGATTATTTTGAGCGAGGCAACTTGGACATCTTCAGTGGGAGAGGTCCATGCTTGGGGGGTCCGGTATGTGCTATGAACTTGACATCAGACGGATCGGGTCCTCACCATGGATGGTACTGTAACTACGTGGAAGTCACCACCACTGGCGTCCACCAGGCCTGTGCCCAGCAGCAGTTCACGGTGGAGCAATGGTTGGCCACCGACAGGTCGCCCCATACTCTTACTGCAATCAGGGACTACTGTGATTATGATGGTATTTACAAGTCATCTTCCCCTCTTGTTGCTGAGATGTAAGGCTTGTTTGCCATATGGTGTAATACTACTGATTTTGTTCTTTAGTTTCCACTCTCGAGTGGTCTGTATTGGGATTTGGAGATGTTTGATATTTAGTGGGATTATTTTTAGTATGGGAATTCTATTTTTGTTCAATGTTAAAATATGGAAAGTGGAAGTTGAAATTGAGACTAAAGTAAGTCAAAATTGAATTCTGATTTTAAGACGGGGGACAAAAACTTGTATTCGAATTTTGATTTCTATTTTTTTTTACCGCAATAATAATATTTCTAAAACCTAATTTATCATATTCTATAAAGAGGTACAAAGAGGAGAACCTATAGGTAACAGATTTACAAATTTAACTAGATTAAAGGTGTGTTTTAACAATTTTTCAGATTTTTTTTTACTGTAAATAGGGTTTGAACCCATGAGTTATAGCCAATCTCTTTTTGATGGCTATTGAGTGCAAGTTGGATGGTTTATTGGGATCTTGATTTCACATTTGGACAAATGATATGCAACCAAAATCTCTTGCGCAGACAAATGACTTGCAGCCAACATAGGAAACTTACTCATTTCTCTTTGGTTTCATAACTTCGTTCTCACCTCCATCTTTTACAATTTCTGAGTCTACTTTAGGTTACGTTTCATATGGTGTTTTGTTCTTTTTGATTAAGAAAAAGAGAAAGTTTAAGAGCCGATCTAAATGAAAATTTGAAATATCTCAAGTTACTGAACTGACATCCCAACTAATAAACTTAGATTTGGTAGAAACTTTCACAAACCTTTCTTTCAGATTTTTGTAAGTTTATCTCTTTCGGGTTTTTTCTTAAAGCTGTTGGTGACTGTGTGTAAAGCATAAATCCATACAAGATTCAGATTTTGTGCACATTATTTAATTAAGGTCTTAGGTCAATCATTAGAGGCAAGACTGGACCAAATGTACGTTCAACCCATTATGATTCATCCGAAATATGAAAATCCGAATCAACAATTTGGAAAAGAGAGGAAATGATGTGATGGAATCCTTCTTCCGCAATGAGCAACTACAACCTTCTCAACTGGAATTGTAAAGAAATTTTTTGTTTTGGCTCTTCTCCAATATGGTCTGAAGGTATTTCCCCTAAGGAATAGTTTTTGAAACCTCCCTTGAGGTTAGGCCTAATCTCACCTAGCACCCCTATGGTTTCAAAATTAGCACTTAGCTCCCTTTGATTGACATTTTGTGTAAATTTGTTAGCCCTTGAGATATAATTTACCAATAAATAATTCAATTTACATGAGAGAGAAGAATTTACTTTCATATGTACCCTTATGATGTCCCTTATATGAAAAAAATTATCACAATTAATAGAAAACACTAAGAATAATTCGGTATTGATGGAGGGAAAATATTGGTAGAATACACAAAGAATAAAATGAGGCCTAATATTTTTTCCATTATTCCAATTCATTTTATCATGATAGTTTGCAGGGTAATTTCGTCATTTAACTCTGATTGATGGAGACATTTTGTCCCCTCGATTTGATAAGGTAGCTAAGTGCTAATTTTGAAACCACAGGGGAGCTAGGTGAGATAAAGCCTAACCTCAAGGGAGGTTTCTGAAATTATCCCTTCCCCTAATAAACCTAAACACCTGCCATGTGTAGGAGTTACAATACCAAAGGCCCCTGCTCCCTAGATAAAGTCTGAAAGGACACCAGCAATCTGGCAATTTCAAAGGGATATCATATCCATCCAGGCTCCTTCTGACTTTTCCTTTGTTCGTATTCAACAGGTGTCAGCTTAGCACAGTGTAAAGGGGCTTTAATTATTCTAATTACGTGGTTTGAGATACTGCTAGATTTTTATGCAGCCTTTGGACAAATGACATGCAGCCACATGCTTAATCAAATTATAGCCAAATATTAAGGGGATAATGCCAACATTTCAACCTAACAATTGTGATGAATATCAAGAAATGTGACCCTTTGACCTCTGCTAAAACTAGAGGATTATTTACATAGAGACAAGCCTTATCTTAGTATAGACAGCTAGTTTGATGTCGAAAGAAGAATTTTCAATATAGTTTATGATTACATATATCAGTCAGTTCAACATATGGTATAGTTTTTAACATGTAACATTAATGGTTGCATTTTGTTCAAGAAAAGTAACTTGTGGCTTGTTTCATACAATATAATGACAGAGATTGGTTATTTGATTATTCATGATTCAGGCATCTAATGAAATAAAATCTCAAATTGGCTAATTTTGATGTTCTTGCTCTGTAAAAGGTGTAATATGTTTATGTATTTGTGTCCCATTGCCGTTATAGACTACAGAAAACCAAACATGGATTGCTAGAGAAAAATAGTAAAAACTACATGGTGGGTACTTCCGCCTTCTCAGCCTAGAGGATACCTCAGCCAGTTTGGTCTTTACAAAAACTCGCTTTGGCATGGCTTGCTCATCCGAGATCAACAGAAACCTCGGTTAACTATCATGTTCTAATTAGTGATTAATATGATTGATGTGACAATCAATCAATCACCCTGTCGTTTAACATTATCACTAACACCATCGTCACCTTTTATTCTATAAGATCACTATCAATAGATCTCATCATTCCGTTCTTTAGCTCTTTTATTATAAATATCAGTCTTTTACCAACTTCAGAGGTATGTATTCTAGTCATCCGATATAACTCTCCATAGCTACTCACTTAAACATTGAAGTGAGTCCAGAGGATATGGTCCCGTTAGTGTATTATTTGAAATATTATTTGGAATAATACTGTAGCACTTTTTGTGATGTGATGTATGTGAGATAAAAAGGTGGTTGGAAATATAAAAAGGTGGGTTGAAAAATGTGTCTATGATGCAAGCGAAATATTATTTGAGATAATTGGGATATCCAAACACTTCCCTTATTATTTTGCAGGTGAGTTCACATTGCATTTAACCTCGATTCGACTAGCTAGACCTCGCATGAACGTATGTCAAACATAACAAGGTGCGCGATCCAAGAACCAACAAAAGATTATAGTAAAATTTTACCAGACCATGTGCTTTTACTTCCTGTTGTATGCTTAAAGGGTTGTTAAGTTACCGTTAGTAAAAACAGAAGTTACAGAACCAATCCTTGTGGTAGACATCATGTGATTATTTCTCATATCTAATATATTTTAGGAATTTCACATCTGCTTTCCAACTGCTTACTCTCTTCTTTTTTTTTTTTCAACCACTCCATTAACGTAAACTTAAACTAAAGAAAAGGGCATATTAAAGAATCATGATGGGATACACTAGAAAATTACTATAGTGCTACAATGATTTTAGCATACACAAGACAAAAGGAAACAGTTATTACTAGGAATATTTGTGTTTGAATAGAGTATTATTTGAAATAATTATCTAACATTTTTTGTGATGTTATGTTTGCGAGATAAAAAGATTGTTGATAATATAAAAAAATGAGTTAAAAAATGTATTTATAATGTTAGTGAAATATTATATGCAATAATTTAGCTGTCCAAACACTCATATATTACTTCAGAGTTCTTGTTTTATCAAATCTTCACAAAATGTCCAATCATAATAGTCATCCAAGTTTTGGGAAGCATTTCATCTCAAATTAATTATCAGGCTTTAATTATTCAAAGCAATAGATAATTACTATAGCACTTTAAAATATTATTAATGTGTTTGGATAGGAAATTATTTGAAATAATTAATGTAATATTTTTTGTCATTAAATGAATATGAAATAAAAAGATGATTGAGAAAATAAAAAAGATATGTTAAAAAATATTATGACCGTGTAAGCAAAATATTTTTTTTGATAAATAATTCTTATCCAAACACACATCTTATTTTAAAAAAAAAAGAAAAAGAAATGGAGATTGGCCCTTTTTCCGCCCTTTTCTTTTGTTTTTCTTCGAGTACATTCAGCTCACTAAGGTCCATCTACACCGTCCACTTCTATTTATACAGACCAATCAGATATAGCTTAAAAAACACTAGAAAAACAAGAATCTGAGAGGAAGAAGAAGAAGAAGAAGACGAAGAAGCCATGGCCATTAATGAAGTCAACCGCCTCTGGTTCCCTCTCTTCATCCTCCTCTCCATCTTCACCATTTCCCGATCTGACGTAAGTCTTCTTTCCCATATCCCATTTCACAGTTTTCCTTTCCAATTCCATAACCCTTATTTTTGGTGCAGGATCCAGATTGTGTTTACAGTGTATATATAAGAACCGGGTCGATCCTGAAAGCCGGGACGGACTCAATCATAACCCTGACCCTTTACGATGCAAACGGGTACGGCATCAGGATCAACAACCTGGAAGCTTGGGGCGGGCTAATGGGTCCGGGTTACAACTACTTCGAGAGGGGAAACTTGGACATCTTCAGTGGGAAGGGTCCATGCTTGGAGGGTCCGGTTTGTGCTATGAACTTGACATCAGACGGGTCGGGCCGTCACCACGGATGGTACGTTAACTATGTGGAGGTCACCACCACTGGGGTCCACAAGGCTTGTTTCCAGCAGCAGTTCACGGTGGAGCAATGGCTGGCCACTGATACGTCGCCGTATGAGCTCACTGCTATTAGGAACTATTGTGGTGGTGAGAATCATGTGGTGATTGGAGAGAAGTCAAAGTCAAAGGGCTCTTCTTCTGTTGTTGCCGAGATTTAAGGACTTGTTTGTCTTGGTTTAATGTTTGTATTTCGGTTTTCATTTTCCGCGGGGGTCTTGAGTGATCTGTGTATTGGGGAATAAATTTTCATGGAATAAGATTTGCTTTGTTGCACAATTTTATTGTAGAGATGGGTCATTTGGCTAATGTTGGTAGTTTATGTAATTGTTTTGGATTGCTTAAGGAAACTATTAACCCACACTTCCCTATACTAAACAGTAATTTAACACAACACAGTGCAAATTTCAATACTAAATTAATAAGTGTTTTGAGAAACCAGTGCATCGAAAGTGTAGATATAAAATGGAAGGGTGTCAATATTGTCCATTCCTTGCTTTGATTATTTAACAGATTAAGAGTAATAATCGATGAAATTGTCATGAATGTGTTAATTAGTTAATTTAGTAATTAGTTTATAATGAAAAATTGTTTGCTAGTCAAACAAAAGTTGATGCAGGCCATAATTTAATAACCACATAGATTTTTTTTCCCCCTTCATGTTATTATCAGCCTCATTTTGTTAAGATAAGCTTCCAATCTTTTCAGTTTCTTTTATTTCTTTCCAATTTGCTTACGGTTGTGATGAAAACGCATAAACAGGTGTAGTGCTGTTTCTTTTGACCGGTTTCTTAATTTGAGGCAAAAGATTTTATATTTTTTGTGAACGTATTTTTTTAATTATTTTTTATTTTATATATTTTTATCAAACATACATTAAACATCTGGAGGAAATAGAAACAAATAAAATCGAGAATCCATGGCCATATGTGGAGACAACCATTTCTGGTCCCACCTCTTCATCTCCATCTTCACCATTTCTCAATCCTCCGTAAGTAAACTTCTTCAACCAATAATGATAAAAAAAAAATCCCATCTCATAAAATTACCATTAGATGGGATTTTTGAAAAAGCAAGAGCATGTAGGTTAAGTAGCTCACTGTAAGAACACTAGATGATCCATCCAATAGCAATAGTTTTGTTATCATTCTGACTGTTCAAAGCAAGAACTAACTGCATTTTTTATTTTACTAATGGCATCAATATATTTATATGTGAAATTTATTATTTTAATTACCTATACTCTTTCTCTGAGATGGCATGTCTAATTGAAAAAAATTAACAAGTTATTTGGATACTTGGGTTTAATTCTTTTATCATTAGTTTTCTTATAGTTTCTTTCTAGGGATAATTTCAGAAACATCCCCTGAGGCTTCCAACAATTTCATTGACCTCCCCTAAGGTTTGAAAAATGACATAAACCTCCCCTGAACTTATAGTTGTAGTAACATGATCAGCCCATGTCAGGAAAATGAGCATTAAAAAAATATTTTGAGGAGTGAGATGATATTTGTGTTCCACATATGCCCTTTTTGCTTATCCACAACTTGTATTTGTAAATAATGAAAACTATTAAAAGACATACATAATTAGTAAATTCTAGTAGGTGTAATAGCAATTAGGAAAAGTGCAGTAACAACAACTTGAAGCTTCAGTCTGCACAAATGGCTAGTGCAATGGCCATATTTTAAGTTTCTTTCAAAAGCATATAAACGGCTCAAGCAACTCAAGAAATAATTTATTTTTAGTGTGATTACCTAATTTTGAGGTAATAAAAAGTGGCAAGGCTAGACCAACCAAAGGCCATAGTTAACATGATACTCATCATAAATATCATACTAGGTGTTGTATCTATATTCATCCAAAATATAAAATCAATTGGATAAACTCTCGTAACAAATATAAAAGTGTCACGACATTGTACCAACCATTTTAAATCTTTTCTGATTATGTAAGAAGTAAACCAATAGTACTTGTCAGTTGGATTGTATTTGGAAGAAATGTACGACTATTGTTGGATGACTACTACTGTAACTTTAATAAGAGATAATAAGCAACAACTTATTAGTTGAACTAGTTAGTAAGGCAACATAAGTCACTTGACATTAGTTCAAAATTGCTATAATTGTAGCAGTTATAGTATTACATAACTGTCGATGCAATCCAAGATAGTTTCAAACACCACCTGCCCCCCAGATGAATGAGGCAGATGGTGAGGATTGCATAGCCAAATTTCATGACCATTGATTGTTTGTCACTAATGCCAACCATATACAAAAGCATGAGTGGGTAGCATGTCAATAATCTTAATGCAAATAAGCATATTTTAACCTGAGAGGAGCTATGCTTTTTTCCTTCTTTTCCCTCCATTTTTCCATCTTCGCCAATTTTTTGTATAATACTATCCTTGTGTTGCTCTCTAAAGTCATGTCCAATCACAAAAAATGGCTCCATATTGGTGCATCAATTAGTGTCATTTCTTAAGTGTAGTTACATTGGCTTCTTAGAGATAGAACTACAGTTAATATCATTTTATTAGTTCATTTATTTAATGACCAAATTATATTTTTCCAGAAATTGGTTTCTCATCACCCTTTTATGCATAAGGGCAAAGTAGCAAATTCATTCTAGGTTACATCAGCAATGGGTCCCAAAATCAGTTGAGGGGAGGTCAATGTTATTTTCGAAACCTCAAGGGAGGTCAATGAAATTATCAAAAACCTCAAGGGAGGTTTCTGAAATTATCCCTTCTTTCTATTCTAACAACTTTTATCTTTTTAATACATTTAAACTCTTTGTGGGTGCGTGTAAGATCCTAATGGAATTATGGAAGAAACTAGAGGTGTCAAAATGGGTGACTTGGGCGGGTTTGAGTTGAGTAAAATGGGTAATGGGTATAAGCGAGTCAATCCATTTATATCCATTTAATTAGATGGGTATAAATGGGTAAGTCAAAAAATGAATTGGGTAACCCAATTACCCATTTATAACCCATTTATTTTAACTTTTTGTAAACTCATTTAAATTCATTTTTGCAAACTAAGTTATCAATTTATACCGCTCTTTGTACCCATCATTAGTTTTAAATATTTACTTATAATACTCAATAAGCTTAATTACCAAATTTTTTTCCATTTATACTCTATGTCGTAAAATTACATATTATTTAATAATTGAATAATAAGAATATAAAAATTTGAACTAAGTACTATAAAAGTTAATATAAAAACTTAATCCAAAAATTTTAAACCCCTAACATTTTTTTCATATGTAAATTTAAAATTCCATTTTAGAAAGATAAGAAAGAGGCTAAAACTTATCATAAATTGGTAGTGCTGAAAAATGAGCAAATTAACAAACTAAGAGAAAATAAAATAATAAGATAAAACCAGCAAATAATAATAATAATGAAACAAAAGTAGTTAACATCATGACAAAATGAAAAATCTGAAAAAAAATGGGTGGGGGAAAAGAATTCTAAATGGGTTAATTGGATTTGATGGGTTCTCCAACCCATTTATACCTATATACAAAAATTAAGATACCCATACCCATCTATTCATGGACGGATATGGGTAAATTTAGTTAAGTGGATTGGTTTGCCACCTATAGAAGAAACTAGAATGATATAGCAGAAAAAATGCCAGAACAAGAAGAGCTATGTCAAGAACACGAGAAGCAGGATCTAATAAACCTGAGAGTGTCAACAAGAAGTCAACAGAGGCCAGCACTACTTGGAGTTGGAGTTACAATCAGATGCCAAACGGAGACACAGTTTTTTGGGCAATTAAGGAAAGAAGCTCTGGAAACAAGAACATAGATGATGCCTTGGCAATCAAACTGGTCTTGTGCAAAGCATTGGAAAGACAGTGGAGCAAAATCCAAATCCAAAATAAGGAACTCTTGAGGCAGCTTAAAAAAGGAAGGAATGCTGACTGCAGATTGACAACACTTCTTGAGGACATTTTAAGTCTAAAGTCTTTGTTTCGAACGTGTTTCTTTTGTTTAGTTAGTAATGATGATAATGATATTAGTGAAAATGTTAGTTCATATGCTCTAGGCATTTTTTTGAATGAGGAAGGCATCGTTTTTCCATGTCATTGAACACGACATGTATAGATTATCGAGTCTTTGCTCGAATTGTAAAGCTCTATTTAAAAGATTAATGAAAGTATTCCAACGTTTCGAAAAAAAAGAAAAGAAATGATGCTTGTAGTGGCAAAAAAGACAAGAACCCTTCACTGAGAAAAAGAATGAACAAGGTTTCATTATTTAATAGCCTTTTGATGCCTTGAAATTTTTTGATATTCTATTTTGACCTTAGTTGTTTCAATAAATTATAATTGGACGTTAAATATTTTCAAATTATATTTCTAGGCTCAATTTGCATAAATTGTTTCTATTAGTTATAAGGTCACCAAAATGCCAAGTTAAAGTATTATATCATTTGGTTGGACCCTGATTCAACTAGTGGAATTTATTGACTCGTGATCCCTAAATTCAGTTGAGTCAT
This sequence comes from Coffea arabica, assembly GCF_036785885.1. Taxonomy (NCBI): domain Eukaryota; kingdom Viridiplantae; phylum Streptophyta; class Magnoliopsida; order Gentianales; family Rubiaceae; genus Coffea; species Coffea arabica. The sequence continues at coordinate 13,649,287 of NC_092323.1, read as the reverse complement.
TGTTCCGCCTGAATTTAACAACATAATGGTCAACGTTGTTGGAACCTCCAAGAAGTCCATAGGCAAGGAGAGAGCTTGTTTTCTTGGTATCTTACAAAGCAATTAATTTTTTTAAATGTTATTTATATTTCCATTTTTGTTAATTATACTTCCATTATTATTTTTTATATATATTTTTCATCTATTAGTTTATATGATAAAATAAATGATGTGGGTGTAAATAATAAAATATCAAATGCAAATGACATTTTCATTTTATTTTAAGTGGATTACTATTTTTAATTTCATAGAATTACGCAATCCTTTTTTTTCAAGTGGATTATTTTTTTAAATTTCTTAGAATTACGCAATTTTGTGATATATATCCACAGCAAGCGCTTCTCTCTTATGCGTTTATTTTTTTAAAATAAAAAACTATTTCCTCCTCTCCTTTATGGATAGATTGGGATTTTGTATGCATTTTTGAAGATTACATACTTTTGTGAACCATGAGGAGGATGAAGAGAGGGAACCAGAGGTGGTTGAATTCATTAATGGCCATGGCTTGTTCTTCTTCTTCTTCTTTTGACTAGTCTATATATAGAAGTGGACAGCATTTCTATGCCGTTTAAAACTTTAAGCGCTGTTTGACAAATAAGTTTTTTGGATGGATTAGTTGAAGTAATGAGCCTCCCAATATACTGTAAAAGTTGTAAGAAAAATTTTTGAAGTGGGTAAATTTTTGAATATCTTGAAGTGTAATAAAATATGAAATGCAAATGATATTTTCATTTTATTTTAAGTGGATTACTATTTTTAATTTCATAGAATTACGCAATCTTTTTTTTTCAAGTGGATTATTTTTTTTAAATTTCTTAGAATTACACAATTTTGTGATCTATATCCACAGCATACGCTTCTCTCTTATGCGTTTATTTAACAAAAAAAACTATTTCCTCCTCTCCTTTATGGATAGATTGGGATTTTGTATGCATTTTTGAAGATTACATACTTTTGTGAATCATGAGAAGGATAAGGAGAGGGAACCAAAAGTGGTTGAATTCATTAATGGCCATGGCTTGTTCTTCTTTTTCTTTTGAGTTTCTTGTTTTTCTCGTGTTTTCTAACCATCTGACTAGTCTATATATAGAAGTGGACAGCATTTATATGTAGTTTAAAACTTTAAGCGCCGTTTGAATTGTTGGCGCTGTTTGACAAATGAGTTTTTTGAATGTTTGTCTAAAATTTTATTGTAACATATTGTAAAAGTTGTAAGAAAATTTTTTGAAGTGGATAAATTTTTGAATATTTTGAAGTGTAATAAAATATGAAATGCAAATGATAGTTTCATTTTATTTTAAGTGGATTACTATTTTTAATTTCATAGAATTACGTAATCTTTTTTTTCAAGTGGATTTTTTTTTAAATTTCTTAGAATTATGCAATTTTGTGATTTATATCCACAGCACATGCTTCTCTCTTATGCGTTTATTTTTTTTTAAAAAAAACTATTTCCTCCTCTCCTTTATGGATAGATTGGGATTTTGTATGCATTTTTGAAGATTACATACTTTTGTGAATCATGAGGAGGATGAAGAAAGGGAACCAGAGGTGGTTGAATTCATTAATGGCCATGACTTGTTCTTCTTCTTCTTTTGAGTTTCTTGTTTTTCTCGTGTTTTCTAACCATCTGACTAGTCTATATATAGAAGTGGACAGCATTTATATGCAGTTTAAAACTTTAAGCGCCGTTTGAATTGTTGGCACCGTTTAATAAATGAGTTTTTTTGGATATTTATCTAAAACTTTACTATAACATACTATAAAAGTTGTAAGAAAAATTTTTGAAGTGGGTAAATTTTTGAATATTTTGAAGTGTAATAAAATATGAAATGCAAATGACATTTTCATTTTATTTTAAGTGGATTACTATTTTTAATTTCATTGAATTACGCAATCTTTTTTTGTCAAGTGGATTATTTTTTAAAATTTCTTAGAATTACACAATTTTGTGATTTATATCCACAGCACACGCTTCTCTCTTATGCGTTTATTTTTTTTAAAAAAAAAAACTATTTCCTCCTCTCCTTTATGGATAGATTGGGATTTTGTATGCATTTTTTAAGATTACATACTTTTGTGAATCATGGAATCGGGCCAAACAATCGATGTTATTCAATGTTCGAGAGAAATAAAGATAATTTATGTTGTATTTGCCTCTTCAGGAATCTAACTCAACTCTAAGACTAAAGTCTCGCGTGAAAACCTTAAAAATGGGGACATGTGGTAGAAATTTGTTAATGAGGCACCATGTGAGAACCCGGTTTTTTCCCATTTTCTAGGTTTTATGATTTTTCATAGCTTGTTTTCTGCAATTTCAGGATTAGAAACATTTTTTAGATAATTTTAAGGAGCCGATATAATTTTTAGATGATTTTTCTAGTATCAAATAGTTTTTGAGAAATTAAGAGCGTATACCGGACGTAGGACCCACTAGTGCGAAAAGTTCGGAAAAATTCGGCCAACTAGGTTAAGTTTTGGATACTGGAATTAAATTATCGGGTGTTAAGAGATAATTAGAGGATGCTAAGTGGATTGGTATAAGAGAGACAAATTAGGTAAGCATTTAATAAAAGGTGACAAGTGTCACCATGGGATTGCTTCTTACAATAAGACCACTATTCACCTTTTTTTTTATTTGACCAAATAAAGCACAAAATTAACCAAAATTTCTCCATTTTCTCTCCTCTAGTGGCCGGCCCTCTCTCTCAAAAAGAAAGAAAGAAACTCTTTAAGTTTTGCTTCCATTTAGCTCAAAATCATCCAACCAACCATTGAAACTTGAAATTTCTCCATAGAACCTCTTCAATTAGTGTTAGTGAGTTGATTTGTGGAGTTATTTGGAAAGCTAAGAGGACCTATTGCTCCCTCTCTCTTGTTTCTAAGGTGAGTTGAGAAGAACCATTCTCCTCCTCTAATGATGTTTAATTTGTGATTAGTGGTAGTATAAGGTGCAATATTATGGATTACATCTTGATTTATGGTTGAATTAGTGAAGTTTTCTATTTATTGGTGATTTTTCTGTTTTAATATGAACATGACTGTGTGGCTATCTATGATGATTGGAAATGGTATATAATAACTCTAGGAGGTGGAAAAAGTGGGTAATTACAACCAATTTCTGTTTGGAAGAAAAATTGACAAGTTAGGGTTTTTATGAATAACATTCTGCCCGGTTTTATAGCTCCTAGTTAGAGGCCGAATTGGCCTTGGCTTAAAACATGAAAGTTTTAGGGAATGACATTTTAGAGGTGCCTACAATATTTCAGATCAATCGGAGTAGCGTAGAATGAGAAAAGTCGAAATTACCCTTGCTGTCCTGGTTTTACCCGAATGTAAGAATTGCGCCTGTAATTGGGTGTTTTGGCTGGAATTGCTTCGGAATTTGTTGTTGAGGCCTTCTGATGAAATGTAGCCCTGTTTCTTAGCTTTCAGCTGGTTTTGGAATTTCAGGATTTGGACTTGGATAGCATGATTTATGATGTTTCCGCTAGAATGCGTTCTGTGAATCTATTTTACAGTTTTGGTGTAGTATCTTGCATTTTTGACATGGTTGCACTCAAAACTGGGTTGAGTGACCTTCTGTAATGTTGTAGCCCTGTCTTTTAGCTTCGAAACGGTGTATCGTACACCTTTATCCGGTAATTGTAGTGCCTTTGGTGCCATTACCGTAAAAAGAGGTCAAAAACTGTTTTTTCAGGGCCAAAACTCATTGCATTTCCGCATTTTCTGGTTTCCTCTAACGCTTGTATATGCTTATGGAACCCTATTGGGGTTGTATTTGGCATTGGGTTATGACTCGTTATCGAGTCTCATTGTACTTGTTTACATGTTCTAGGGCGTGACGGTGGTGCACGACGTTCTTTTGACGGAAGTGCATGAAACCTCATTTGCAAGCTTGGTGAGTGTACTACTCACTTGTGTGTGTTAATATATGGTTTTGATACTTGAACTTGGTGCTTGAAATGTTAATTGCTTGAAGTGAAAGTGTACTTTATCACTCTCACTTATATGCCTTATATCATTGTTATCATGTGATTGGAATGTTACACGAAGTGTTACTTGAAATGAAAGTACATGGCTTGGTGTCGTTTGGACGAGTATCCAACGACTACAATTGTTATTTTTGAGCTCAACCCCATTGGTAGTTGATTGAATCGAGCCGGCGAGGGTTTGGTCGTGCCAATTAATAATCCTTGGGGAAATGTTATATGGAATCTTGTAGTATGCGAGACTCTCGATTCCGGTTTATTTGAGTAATACCAAAGTGCAAGTGTTTGGAGTTCGGGCCCGGTAGGGGAATGTTAGGTGGAAGGAATGGAAGTAAAGTGGAGTCTACGGTTGGTTACTTTCGAATTGACGGAGAGTCAATGAAGTTTGATCAAGAAATGCAAACGAGGGAAAAGGGCTCTTGAGAGCCGCCCGTATCCTTTTATCACCACTATTATTGTGTGCCTTTGTTCACTTTTGACGAATTGAAATGAAATCTTTATGCTTACATGAACTTGGTTGATTGAGTGATAGTCTCTCACTGGGCAAATAGCTCACCCCGTTGCTTTTGTTTTCCTTACAGGAATCTGACTGCTTTTGGAATGACTTTTGAATTGGTTGCCAAATGAACTAGATGAATATAGCTTTTGAAATGTATTGCTTATGAATTGAAACCTTAAATGTGCCTTTGAGGCCGTTTTCACTTTTCATTTGGCAATCGTACATGTATTAACTTTTGAGTGACTTTCCTATGCCATTTTGGCTTGTAAACGCTAAATGTTACATTGTATATGTATTTTTGATGTTTGGTTGGGTTGCGGACAGGTTCGGTTTCCAAACGGCAAAAGAAAAAAATTTTGGCGAGGACTGCCTAGCCTGAATCCAGTCAGGAATCCGGCCGGATTGTCGGCCGGATTGTCTGGGGAAATTTTGAATCCGGGCTGTTAGCTACTGGACAGTATCCGGCCAAGAATCCGGCCGGATTCCACTGTTCCAGGCACTATTCATCGTTTTCATTTTTTTTTATTTTTTTTTATTTTTTTTATTTTGGTACTTGTGGCTGGTCCGAGCACGCTTTTACTTTCCCGAAACGTTTTAGATCGCGTGTAACTGCCCGTTAGTCCTGGCGAGAGTTGGGCAGGTAGTCCGCTAACCCCTTTGGTTCGTTTTAGGGGAAGATGGGGCTGTCACACACCATGGGTGGTTGGGGAACAGGGCCAAAGACTTGTTTGCACTGAAAATCTTTTTTAAAAAAAATTATATTTTTTATAAACATATTTTCTAATTATTTTTTTACTTTATGTACGTCAAGTTATTACAGTATATTATTTTATAAAAACTTTTAAAAATAAGGGCCTGTTTAACAAACAAATTTTTGACCAAATTTGTCTGCTATAAGCTTTTTAATAACTTTAGTTATAGTAATCTCAAAATTTTTTTTAAAATTTTTAAACTATACACTTCAAAATATTCAAAAATTCACCCACTTCAAACATTTTTCCTATAATTGTTACAATATATTACAGTAAAATTTTAGACAAATACCTAAAAAAAATTTCATTGTCAAACCGCGCCAACGATTCAAACGGCGCTTAAAGTTTTAAACTACATATAAATGCTGTCCACTTCTATATATAGACCAGTCAGATGGTTAGAAAACACCAGAAAAATAAGAAACTCAAAAGAAGAAGAACAGCAAGCCATGGCCATTAATGAATTCAAGCACCTCCGGATCCCTCTCTTCATCCTCCTCTCCATCATCACTATTTCCCGTTCTGCCGTAAGCCTTCTTTCCCACATCCCATTTCACAATTTCACTTTTCATCTCCATAACTTTTATCTTCTTTTTATTTTCATCTTCTTCTTTTTTTTGTGCAGGATCCAGACTGTGTTTACACTCTTTATATAAGAACAGGGTCGGTTTTTAGAGCCGGGACGGATTCAAGCATATCCCTGACTCTTTACGATGCAAACGGGTACGGCATGCAGATCGATAACCTGGTAACATGGGGCGGGCTAATGGGTCCGGATTACGACTATTTCGAGAGAAGAAACTTGGATATCTTCAGTGGAAGAGGCCGGTGCTTGGTCGGTCCGGTTTGCTCAATGAACTTGACATCTGACGGGTCGGGTTTCAATCCTGGATGGTACGTTAACTATGTGGAAGTCACCACCACTGGTGTCCACACAGCTTGTTTTCAGGAGCAGTTCACAGTGGAGCAGTGGCTGGCTACTGATGTTCTGCCGTTTCAGCTCACTGCTCTTGTTAACTACTGTTATGGTGAGAATCATGCGGTGGCTGGTAAGGAGTCAAAGGGTTCTTCTTCTGTTGTTGCAGAGATTTGAGGGCCTCTTTCTGCTTGGTGTGTTGTTTGTTCTTCTTTTTTTTGGCTCCACGGGAGTACGTGTGTATGTGTATGGCAAATAAAGTTTGATGGAATAACTTTTTATCTTGCACAATTATTATGGAGATGGGTGATTTGGCTGAATGTCAACATACATAAGTTGGCTCAACGGCTAAGAATGGACTATTCTCGTGTATTTGAATTTTGCTATCAATGTAGAATAAATTATTTATAAAAATTTATGTCAGAGACCTGTGCTCCTGAAAGTGTGATGATGATTAGAGACGAAATTATTCAAACTTTTCTTATCACAAAAAGGCGTGTTTAGTGATTTAAACTCGATATGAGTTCATATTTGACTAGACTTTACATCATGTTTTCTAAAAAAAAAAAAAAACTCTTATCCATTTAGCGGGATATAGTTTTTTTATATAAAAAGAGAATATTTATCAAACTTCATAAGTTTCAACTACTTTAAGCAATATTAATGTCTCACAAATTATTAGCATAAGATACTAAATTGCTTCAATTAACAATCTAGGATGCGAATTTACATTATTGATAGTTCAGCAATGCATATTAATTAACACCTTCAAGTAATAGCCGTCATGTTATTATTAACCTCCCAATGCATTATATAGGTTATAAGTTCCCCCATCTTTTTGGCAACTCACAATCTTTTCAGTTTCTTTTTTACTTCTTTTCAATTTTGTTTTTTGGTTATCAAAAATTGCGTCCACATATAGACTCAGACTCTTTTGAAAAATTGCATACACACCTAGACTCTGATTCTTTTGACCATTTCTTTAATTTGTGGCAAAAGATTAGAAAGTTATAATATTTCTTTAATTTTAAATTCTCCCAATACGTTTTAAAAAGATTTTTCCCTTTAAAAATTTACTAAAGCAAGTAACACCTTTCCCTTTCTTTAATTTTTTTCCCCTTATTATTGCTTTCTCCAAGTTAACTTGTAGCTCAAAACCCCTATACCTAATTCTTCTTCCTCATATTTATCACTATCACAATTGATCAGTTATCTTAGAGAAAACGAATATTATTTCACTTGTCCAAATTTCACAAATAATACGAAAGGAACCTTACACATCATACCAATAAGCATTTTTTAATTAGTTGACTATCGAGCAATGCCATCAAATTTTCCTGCTAATCCTTCCCAAAACCTCACTTATATAAAGATTAAACAAACTTTAAACATCTCGAGTAAACAGAAACAAACAAAAAGCAAGAATCCATGGCCATCTCGGGAGTCGGGAGTCAACCATTTCTGGTTCCATCTCTTCATCATCATCTCCATCTTCACCATTTCTCAATCCTCCGTAAGTAAAATTTCTTCACTCAACACTAATTAAAAAAAAATCCCATTTCAGAAAAATATACATTTTTACGGGTTTTCATAATAACATATAGTTATATGCATGTTCATGCAGGATCCGGATTGTGTGCACACGGTTTACATAAGAACCGGGTCGGTATGGAAAGGCGGAACAGACTCCATCATAAGCTTAACCGTGTACGATGCAGCTGGGTATGGAGTCCGGATCAACAACTTGGAAGCTTGGGGGGACTAATGGATCCGGGCCACGACTATTATGAAAGGGGCAACTTGGATATCTTCAGTGGCAGAGGTCCATGTTTGACGGGTCCATTTTTGTCAAATGAACTTGACTTCTGACGGGTCGGGTCCTCACCATGGATGGTACTGTAACTATGTTGAAGTAACCAGCACTGGGGTGCACAAGACTTGTGCTCAGCAGAAGTTCGCGGTGGAGCAGTGGTTGGCCACCGATGCGCCGCCGTATAAGCTCACTGCTATTAGAGACTACTGTGGGAATCAAGTGGTGGTTGGTGGTGATGAGTCCGAGTCTTCCTCTCTTGTGGCTGAGACGCAAGGGTTTGTTTGGCATGGTGGAAGTGGTGAAAGATATTGTTGATTGTCATGCTTGTTTTTATTTTTGGTTTTTCCACTTGAGTGTGAGTGATTTGTGTTGGAATTAAACTTGGCTCTATTTCTTTTGCTTTTTTCTGAAAAGGGTTTTTGATTCTTTTGTAATATGTTATCATTTTACATGCAGTCTTCACAATAGATTAGTGTTGTGACGTTTTTCAAAATAATTTTACGAATAATTGTAATGTGGACGGAGTAAATTTGGTGGAATCATATGCTTGGATGGTTATTTTTAGTTTTTTTTTTAAGTTTCTGCTTTTGTAACCACTTTACTGAAAATAGTGTATGTTAGACAAAAAGATTATTGAAAAATACATAAAAAGTTATTAGAACCAATCTGCCCATCCAATCTGCTCTAGATCTTCATTATACAATGTGAGAAAATTTGCTTAACTTGTTGTTTGTTGGCACGTAGGTTTCTTTAATTTTTTTTATTTAAATTCATCATTCAATGGTTGTATTTGTAAATGTTGGCTCTCTAAAAGAAATGTCTCATAAGAAGTAAGCATAAGAATATTCGAAAGGGTTGAAATAATATCTTGTTTATATTGGAATAATATCATATATTCGAAAGGATGAGGGAACCATAATGCTTTAATATTATTTTTTTTTTGGCTTATGTTTTGGCAAGTGACAAAGTACTTAAAGTTTTAACATGTGCCAAACTGTTCATTATACCCTTGAATGCTTTATTGGCTCATACATAGCAAAAGAAAATAAATATAATAAATTGCTAGGATTATATGATGACAAAAAAGGTTTTTTGAGAACTTAAATACAAAAGCATGAATATGAGGATACATGAAATTGTTTTTCTTTGACATTTTGTTCAAGCAAAAGCAAGAATATCTATTATATTTTCCACTACGAAGAATCATTTGCAGACCCCTAAACATCTTGCGTCAAAAATGAACGGAACATATATAGCAAAAAAAAAAAAAGGAAGGAGAAAAATATTTACAAGCTTTGTGGACAATAGTGGTTTTTAAGTACCTTTCAGAAATAATTAACTGAACCTTCTCTTTCTCCTTTACATTGAATTTACTTTCACATAAGAAGCATCCATGTTTCTTTTCTGTTCCATTTTTCCCTTTCACTCAAACAAACCAAGCATGCAAAGAAAAAGAAAAAATTGCCTTTCACTTTTCAGTGCTTCCTCAACTTCCCTCAGGATAAATCTTGTGTGCTTTGCTTAATGAGGTAGTTCCAATAAGACACATGACTGCATGCGAATTAAGGGTTAAGAAAATGAATCTTATAGACAGCTTTAGATCTGAATTATATACAAATTGTTAACTTATGTGGCAATTAAAAGCATCAACTAATTGATCAATTATTTTCATCCAACTCAAAGGAAAGAAAAAAGATGATGGTTTTGTTAACAACAAATTGGAAAGATCGGACTCGCATCCTTTTATCCTAAATCCAATCGTTCTCAATTCTGCTAATCTTACGGGTTCTTTGAACTACAAGCCAAGAATTTAAATCAAGACTCCAGAATGTAAATATAGCTATTCATTTGAAATATCAGATGATCATTTACGCACTTTCTTGGACGTTTAATTTTCCAGTCAAAAGCACAATTATGCCCGCTAGCAAAGCAGCCCCACATTGCAAAAGAATTCTACGACGAGTGGGTAGTACAATCAATTCAATCCAATCAAGAAACACGTTTTTTTGTTAGACTGATTTGTTTTCAAATGAATGGATATTTTGAATGAGGAAAACGTTTTTCTTCTTTGTTTCTCAAACAACAAAGGGGGTAAAGAAAAAGAAAAAGAAAAACATGTGTCCTCATTTATATCTATTTCCATCGTTCATTCCTTGATCAAGATGTAATGTTAGGTCCAGCTGTCTAGGGCAGTTGAGAATGCTTTATGGTGTAAGCTTGATTTACCTTTCAATACGAAGGAAGAGTGTGACGCCATTCTATAAACATATGTCATAAGGTCGAAACTGCGTTTTGGATTATTGGAGTTAGGTCATTAGGTAAGATGCTCCGTCATTCCCATTGAAATTATCATTTTATCTATTTTAAAATGTTTCAAAATATTTATTATATTATCAAAGTTAAAGTTACTTTTGATCCTTTTTTAATGTTATCCTCACTTTTATTTATATTTCGTACTAAATTCAAATTTAAAATTTGAATTATCAAGGGTAACTTTAGAAACAAATTCTCTAACATCACTATCGATCCACTATTTTTAAAAGGTTGAAATTCCAAAATGCAACAAACAATTTGAGACGGAGGAAGCATATTGCAACCAGTTGCAAAGGGACAATTGACTAGATCCAAAGATTCAAGAAATGTTGTTGGTAATAAAGTTTATGGAACTAAAAGAAACGTTGTAGGATTTATGGGGTTTATCTCTTGTTTTGTCTAAATTGCTATTAAGCCCATATTGAAGTTTGAACATTGGATCCAATCGCTAGAATGGATTCCTAAATGTGTTAGTTTTACCAAAGAACTAGTTACATAATTAAGGGGAAAAACAGAAAGAGAGAGAGATAATGTTTTAAAGAAATCAAAATAGACGGAGGCAAAGATACAAAGCACAATGAAAAGATGGAGAGCAATTTATAGTTAATTTTGAAATCTAAGGAATTTCGTATTATAATTTAGAACTACAATCTTTTAAATATTTTCATAGTGTTATAGAAACTGTCATATCGAAAGAGAGAGAGATAATGTTTTAAAGAAATCAAAATAGACGGAGGCAAAGATACAAAGCACAATGAAAAGATGGAGAGCAATTTATAGTTAATTTTGAAATCTAAGGAATTTCGTATTATAATTTAGAACTACAATCTTTTAAATATTTTCATAGTGTTATAGAAACTGTCATATCGAAAGTCACAAACTTATAAAAACATAAATGTTAATTTTATTGGATGAGATTTTAGGTGAAGAGTGAATATCTTAATAGATTGGGGTGAAAGAATAAAAAAAAATTAAAAAAAAATTGGGGTTTATGTGCCTAATTTGGGGACGGGGTAGTTTAGTTGAATTTTAAACACTGATGGACCGTGAGCAAAGAAGTTGAAGAATCATCCTCGCAACGGGCTTGTGCTCATAGAAAATTGGGCCTTAAACGGGGGACATTTCCCATTTGGGCTAAAGTCCACCATTAACAAACTGGCATTATTTTTTTTTCTTTTTTTAGTGTTAGTAGAACTTGTCGAACTCAAGATCTCTCATTTGCACTCTTTGCCTCAACCATCCAATCCATTTCTCTCCCAACAAACTGGCATTATTTTTCCAACTAATATGTGCAATTATTATTGCAACTCAAACCCATCCAATCCATCTCTCTCCCAACAAACTGACATTATTTTTCCAACTAACATGTGCAATTACTATTGCAACTCAAACTCTCAGCTACGTAATACGATCATTATCACCAATAGTATACAAATTCTTGTACTCACATAAAACTGGGCCCTAAACCGGCCTTGATTGCCATGATTGCTGGAATAGTAGCATTCCCTATTTGGGCTTAAGTCCACAATTCACAATCTGGCATTGGGTCGCCCTGGTTAGCTTGGCTTTATATATATATATATATATATATTGGGAGGTTTCGAACCCAAAACTCGAAATTTTTTACTTACGCTCCGTTCTTCTATATTATATAACCCATCCCTTCTCCGTTTCCAATGGTTAGCTTGATTTGCCAAAAAGAAAAAAAAATAATAAATAAATATTATTCAGTTTACACTATAAACATAATTTTTAATTATTTTTTATTTCAAATATATCACATCATATAAAAGTACTTCAGTGTTATTTCAATAATTTTTTCCAAATTACTTTTCAACTAACATGTGCAACTACTGTTGCAACTCAAACTCTCAGCTACATAATAGGATCACTGTCTCCAATAGTAGACAAATTCTTGCAGGCAGGGTCAAGTTTCAAAAGTCATACACAGCCAATCATTTTGTGCAAAAAATATATATATATTTTTACCGTTAATGCTAATAATCCATTAGGACAGCTACTTACAAGGTCCGACAGTATTATTGCACGGAACTTTGCTGTGTATAATGACAGGCTACTCATTCAAAATCACAAATTTATGAACTTGAACAGTTGAATTTTAACTCTTTATAGGAACAAAGAGAAAGATATCATTACTTCTGTAGTTGATTCTGCAAAGATTGCAGTTTCTTTTGCCTTCTTTAATTTTGAGTAGTTTGTTAAACGGGTGAAAATATTTCATGATGCCAACCCACTTGAATGAGCCAGGCCTGCCAGCTTCATTTGCTTCAATTGCTTTGTGCCTTTTATGTTTTAATTTGGGACCAGGAATTCAATCTCATGATTCTTGCATTCAAAGTTCTGACGCCATTTTCTTCCTATTCATCGATGTTTCCACTTCCAAATTAGCTTTTTTCCACTTTTTAGATATTATTTAGGAAGCGAATTGGAGTGCAAGAAATTAAAATGAGAGTATGAATACCAATTTCCCCAAAAAATTGGAGTGGTCGAGAACAATCACTAGTATAGAAAATGTTTCATGCACCAAGAAACAGTGGGTCTGTTTGGATTAAGAGGTTTTCAAAAAAAAAAAAAAATTCAGATTTTGTTTTGATTGTATTATACACATAATTTCCAACCATCTGTTTATCTCACATACATCACATCACAAAAAGTGCTACAGTATATATCTCAAATAAATATTTCAAATAACCTTCAAAGTCATGTATTATGAGTATACAACTTGAAACCAAATGTTTGGCCATAGCCCCCTCAAACGTTGGCTTGAACCCCAAAGTCCCTAAAAATGACGTGCTACTTCGGTCCTAATATTAGAGTCACTTTTGAGGAATTTAATTTCTTATGGAAAGATATAAACATTCTGTCTCTATAAGGTCCGATTGGAGAAATATACATATGTAATCTTTGAAATCAAAATACATGTGCATTGGATTTGCAGAGATTGTTTCTCAAATGACATAATCAGAAAGCAACTAATATTTTTTTCATTGCTTTTAATATGGTGACTCTAATTTGATATCAAAAAAGTGAAATTTAGAAATATCGCATTAGCAATTGAACAAATAGAATACTACTATATCTTTTCTCTTACCTCAAGAGTGATGATACAAAATTTATTACTAGTAGTTATTTTTATGTACATTCAAGGTTGGTTTGCCTAGGAAGTTTTGATTTGGTGATTAAAGTTTGATCTTAGAGTATAGAGATTCTGGATTTTAATTTTTTTGCCTGCTTCCGTTTACTTAAAACTCCACCCTTCCCTTACTAAAAAATTTTTTTTTGAAAAAAAAGGGTTGGTTTGGGCATTAAGCTGGATAGACTTTGTACAGGTTAGATGTGGATTTGTAAGATGACAAAAGACTTAGTCGCCATAAGCATTTTCAAGAGTTGTTGCCCCAACTAATCGACTTAACAAACTATTAGACTTTGGTGCAATAATGAGGAAGAACCTCTTTAAAGCTCTCCCGCATACACTAGGTTGAGAGTTTAAACTTCACCTAGCATTTTAAAAAAATTCTGAGAGTGTAATAATGCATTTATTTAATCTGGTGGTTTACCTTTCAACTCGTCTTTAGATTTCCCTTCCTCCATAGTGTAGATTAGTGTAAAAATACAGTAGATTGTTGCCGTCGCCGAAAAAAAATTACGAGACTTAATAATACTAGGTGGATAACTGTTGAAATTCTAGTCGCACCGGCAAAATAAGTTGCTGGACTTGGTCTGCTATTTTATTTTCACCAAAAAATAGCGTAGTCTCACGTCTTTCAAGCTTTTTTGTTTGGTAATGAACGTGACATCTTTTAACAAAAGTTGCTTTCAGTATTTTCGGCTTGTCTAGTACAAAAGAGAAGATTTTCAAAATGTTGATCCAGCAAGTTTCCATCCATGACAATGTATTTAGACATGCACAAAAGTTAACCAATCATTCTTTGCTGGTTAGTCGAATGAAATATCTAATCAAGAACCAGTCATAGTTGTTTTTTTTGGCTAGGATTCGTAGGCATGTAAAACTTCAGATAAAAATTTTACCGCTGTACCAGATGATGATGTCAGAGGATTAACAACACAGTAACTAAGATTGAATAGGCTTGATTTAAAAAAATTTAAGAATTTTTCTAATGAGTGCTCTAACACGCCTAATATTCATTTAATCTACCATATACGTACACCTATTAATAATTAGTCTTTCCTTGCATTGATATACTTTCCCTATTTAATCTCACTTACTTTTATTTGTATTTATTTACGTCTCCTAATTAATCTTATATTTTAAAAAATATAACACCTGAAATATTTTTAACGAGTGCTCGTACACACCCGTTAGACAGACCGAAGAATTAAATACCCCGTCCCTTTATTTCAATCTTGGATTTGTTTCATGGACAAAGCAAATCCAAAGGAAATTGCGAAATTACTTGCTTAGAATAGGAAATCAGAGTACAGGGTTTTCCGACAAATTGAAATCAAAGCACTATTTCTCACCTTATACTTTTCTCGAGTTTAATGTTGGGACAACACTATCTTAGCTGTATAGCACCATTAACACCAGCAAATGTAATTAATTGGCTGTAGGACCCTGAGTTCATCCTCTGATGAGGGATGAATCTGATGATTGCTTAACTCTAGCAAATAACTTTTTATTTTAACCCCAAGACCACAAATTTACTGCACCTCTCTCTCATAAATATTCTTACAATTTTCTTTCTTAGATTAAAATTTGTTGGTTTTCTTCCCCCCTTTTCTTTTGGAATTCATGTTTCGAGTCAGTTTTAAAAATTTAGGAACAATGCAGTGAATAATATTGAAGTTCTTAGAGAAAATTATCGTGTTGAAACTTGAAATTTACTAAACAAACAAAAAATAAAAAAAGATATCCTATCACAAAAAGTCAGCTGCAATTTCATAAGTTTAACATATGCATCACGCCATAAGGACAGAAATGAAGAAAATAAAAATAAAAAGGATTGACTTCATAAATCAACAAACAAAACCAAACATCTGAGCAATCTGAAACCTCAATTTTACATTAGGGTCTTTACACAAAAAATGAAAAGTTTGGTTATTCACCATGTTAATAAAATGTCTTATAGTACAATCCAATCCTCAATTTTCCAACATGAACCCATTTTTCCCTTGGTGCTAAAAGAGCCATGCCAACATAGGCCAAGGCTAATGAATTGAATCCTAATCCCTAGTAAGCCTCCAAATTTTATAGTATCTTTTTTCTCTTTTAATTCTTTTCTCTTCCCTAACAAAGAGTTTTGATCCCTTTTTTTTTTGGCTCTCTACAGCTGCTTCAAAATTTTTAAGCTGCAGGATGTTAGCTGATGTACAGTCTGATTGTGCTCTCTAATAAATCATGGTTGTTGCCTGAAATTTCCCTGGTTTTTGAACCACTTTTGTAAATCTTGAAGGCCGGCAATGCATTTACACCTTCAGATTTTGCCAAGGAAGGTTGATCCTCAACTTCAACCTACGTAAATTAAACAATAAAAAGCTACCACCAAAGAAATAATAAAATGTCTAATACTAGTGAGGATTAGAGAATTGATATGTACCTGCTTAAGTCTAAAATAGAATATTGTTATAGGAAATCTTTTTAAAAAAAAAAAAAATTCTTTAGTTCTTCTAATCGTCTCTAATCACCCCAACTGGTCAAAAAGAGTAAATTCTTAATCTATTGTGCCAAAGAAACCTGTAGGAAACTTATGGCATTTTATGATGGGATTCTTGATCATTCCACCAGTAAAAAAAAAAAAATTAAAGAATTCCAAACCTTGAGGAAATTGACAGAGGGGTATCTCTTTTGCAGCTGCTCCATATAGTGAATTGTTGGCTTGTCACCTGGCTTATTACAGAATAGGACAACAGACACACCTGCATTATGAAAAAGAGAGCACACAATTTCCTATCAAAGTCGAATCAAGAATCCTAAACACATCAATTAACCTCATTTTCACTTGGACTTTACATTAACTAAAACACATAAAGATTCCTAAACACAAACTACCACCCGTGGATATACATATTTGTGAACGTGTGGAGTGGGATTTGATTTTGATCCAAATGTACGTATGTGCCAAAACAAGAATCCAACATAATATATAGTACCATTTCGTTTGGTAGCTAATCAAGATAAAATTTTAAAGAAAAACATTTCGGTTGGCAAAGATTCTGATCAGTTACTATTATTATTACCAGGAGAGGTTACATAGTCCCTGAAACGTTCGTTGCTTGACACGACAATTATGTCACTACTAGAACGGGCATCATTTCCAATTCCACCATTGTGGTTGATGGTTTTCACGTCTTGGCCTCCTCCTCGCTGTGTTCTTAGCTGTGCTTGGGCCTCCTTCAGCATCTGCCCCACCTCCTCGTCCTCTGGTGAATCTCTGAGTAGCGCCTCACAATCCTGTATACATGCCTCCCATTTTTGCAACTATCACCCCCCCCCCCCACCACCAATTAAAGCACATTAGTACTCTTATAACCAAAACAATATACATATTTAGCCTTCTCTATAAGGCATTTTTCGAGTTTTTACTGTTTCTGTTATAGATGAAGTCCCTTAGTACTATACCATCTTCTTCCTTTTTTTTTTTTTTTTTTATTGAACGTTTCAAAAAATTTATTGACAAGAAATATATATATATATATATATATATAGTTAACAAAAATTTTGAGTCGTATTATGGGAGTTTGGAAATAGTTACCTTGGCAAAGCAATCACTTCTTCTAAGTCTGGCCTTGCTATATGAAGGGCGTACATGGAGGGCGGCATTACAATCTTCCAATGCCTTTTCATGTTGACCAAGTTTGGTTCGACAGGCAGCTCGATTGCACAACAAGACAGCATTGTAAGGATCATGGTTTAGTCCTTCTCCATATGCAACGCATGCTTCGGAGTATTTTCCTAACTTGAAGAGGTCATTTCCATTTGATCTGGCTGTTGCCACAGCTCTAGTTCTCCTCACCAGCATGCTTGCTTCTTTATTATTTGCATCAAGCCTAGCAGCAAGTTGAGCTGCCGCCACAGCATCATCAAACCTTCAATCATTTTTTTGTATTAGTTCTTATTACCATACAAGGAAATTAAATTCAAGTTTTTTATTTTTTATTGAATAGGAGTAGCAATTAATTGACCAGTTGGGAGAGTATGAAAAAAAATAACAATTGACCAGTTCTTCTGTATTATCCTAAGTTTTTCATTATTTTGGTGTTTGCCATGATAACTTAATTCGAATTGAATGTCAATTTGCAACAACCGTTGAACAGGAAATTTTAAATGAGAAGATAAACCGTGTTGAACAGGAAAAATTCAATCTAAACTTAGGTAGGTAGCCATAGGAAGCATAGGAATATTTGCACCAACACCAAAATTGAGGCATCTTTTGGTTTCTCTTTTCTCTAACATGTTTTATCTTTTGAGTTGTTGAACCAATCATGATTAGGTTCATTAATCATAAATAACTGGTAAACATGCACCTTTTTTTAACCTCTTTCTACGCAGACTGCAGTAAAAAGAGTCTCTCTTTTTTACAAGTTGAATTAAAGACATCTATCTTTAGGTGACTCAATTAGCTAGGAGCAAAAGTACAAAACTTTGAAAAAAAATTATACTCCATGCTTTCTTTATCAAAGAAAAAAGGTTCTATCAAAAACCACTGTGATGATGAGTTGATATTTCTTGATCAAATGAAGTACTACTAACCTGCCAGCAACCATGTCAACTTGAGCCCGTATGACTAACAGGGTTGCATTACCAATAGGGCCAAAGAATTTTGTACACTCATCATCTTCAAATTTTGGACCATTTTTCATAATCTCATCTGCTTCTTGGTGTCTTTGGAGCTTTAATAAGGCTTCCGATTTCAATGCAAATATCTATGTCAATGACATTCAAGCAAGAACTGACGTCAAACATTGATTTTCAAGAAAAATTTACAATTTTTGTGTGAGTAAAGAAAATAAAATTGATGGCATAGGCTAACCTGTGGAGCAGAATCAGCTCCAGCTGCTACAGCAAGGCCTGTTTCTCTTAAGAGAGTATTCCAATCTCTTTGCATTTTGGCCTCAGTGCACTTGTTCAGATGAACCTGAAGCTTTTTAACTTTTGTAAGAACATCAGGATCAGCTTCAGCACCGGCATGTTTGTAATGATACATGGCCTTTTCTGCTTCCCCCAATCTGCCAACCCCCGCCAAAAAAAAAAAAAAAATTCATGAATTGATTAACATACTTTTCCTAAATTAAAGTGGAAGGAAATGAATTCTATTACCTGACATATAAGGTTGCCAAACGATTATGAGCTCTTTGGTAACTAGGTTCAATTCGAATTGCTTCTCTGCACTCGAAAACTGCCTCAAGAAGCCTCCCAAGAGCTGTCAGAGCTGCAGATTTGTTGCTTCGATAAGAAGCTTTATTAGGATCAATAGAAATTGCAGCATCATACAAAGCCAAGGCTTCTGCAAACCTTCCATTCTTGTAATCTTCATTACCCAAGATTTTCAATTGCTCAGGATCCATTCGAGTCGAAATAGCCCTGCAAAGGGAAGTTGGTTTTTCAGTTGATGACTCCTGATCATTCTGTTTTTTCACCACATTTCCCATGACACTAGTTGGATATTTCCCATTTGGTACTGATGATTCTTCTCTTGTAGCTCTAGGAAGATGATCAAGAATATTGCTCGTATTCAAATTACTATTTCCTCCTCCTCCTTGTCTTAAATTTCCCAAATTTCCAAACAACATCACATTGCTGGATGAAGCTCGGACTAATGTACTAGCACCACTTGATCTTTGATGATCAGCAATCATGCTATCGAGCTCGCCTGACAGGCCAACTGCTCCTTGTGGAATCTTCCTTCCCGCCCCTTGGCTGGGGGGTGCATCTCTCCTGCCCTGATTTTGCTTCTGATTACACACGGGAGGAGCTTGGCGATATTGATGAGCATTTCCAGGTGGAGTCTTTCCATGATTGGGCGCTGGCCTTTCAATAACCCTATCAACTTGTTTTTCTGCAGTAGGTTTTGCTTCTTCCTCCAGGAAAGAAGCCTCATCTGAGCCACCCCTTCGCCTTTTTGAATTAGGGGTGCTTGGAATTCTTGGGAAATGATTGGGATTTGAATTTGGTCCCGGAAGTGAACCTGTTGAAGTCGTTCTTCTAGGCCAACTCCTCCTTCCAAAAACAGCATTCAACAGCCCACAACCTGATTTTTTCTGCTCAGGAGAAACGTCTCCCATTTTCAGGTTATCAAGCCTCCTCTATGCCCAAAAAATTGAAGCTCAGAACTTTATATACAAAGAAGCCCGCAGCTTGTGATGGAAGACAAACAATGGAATTTGTTGTAATGATGTACAAGGAATGAATGTCAAAATAGTATGCATGGGAATTTTCTTAGAAAAAGTCTGGTTTTGGTTAGGACATATTTTATAGTAAAAATGCAACAAAAAATTATTCAAATTCAACCACTTGTGGGCCAAGGAAATTAAAGAAAAAGACAATTTACGGATACAATAATGTTGTTTGTTGTCACCAAGTATAGAGAGGACCCTTGTTATGAAAAGAGAATTTTAAGAATATGGTGGTGGAGAACTGGAGATAGATAGAGATATTCATACAAAGGTTGGTTGTAATAATTGTGTCAAAAAAAATGTGGGGCAGTATGGCTGCACCCCAGGAGATTTGTTCATCTTTTCTGTATTAAAAATTGATAATCTCACACAGCCTCCTGGAGAGGCTACACCCAACAGAAAACAAACTCACTCTTACTTATGAAAGATAAAGAAAAGATGACAGCATGAGAGAAAAGACAAAGAAACAGAATTTGGAGAAAAAGAGAAAAGTTTTTTTCTTTTGAGGATTGATTTTAATGGGAATGTGAATTTTGGGGGTTCTACTTTTTTTCCTTAATTTTTTCTTTGTTTTGCCTTTTTGTGTGGTGGGAAAATGGAAACCAAAAAACTCGGTCATTAAAGGAAGGAGGATCTCTAGAATTTTTAAGAAGAGAAAATCATAATAAAGGTGTGAGAAATGTACCTTTATTATTTGTTAATTCATCTATTAGTTTTTTTTGGTGTTGCAAAAACCTCAATTGGGGTAGGCGATTTCGTATTCTAAATTTGTTTTCCAGCCAAGTAACAGACAGGATAGACCCCAAAAAAAGCCCTTAGGAGGGGAGTTCACGTATCTTCCTTCTAGCAGCCCATGTATGCTTCCCCTCCAGCTGTATTACTATAGAAGTGGACCTACCTTCCTCTTGCCGAATGGGGTTCCCTAATGCATTGCTATTACATTCCTTTAGCATTTCCTGTAGTTTTACTCTCTTTGTGATTTTGACTATTACATTCTCTATTTTTTTTTTGAGATTTAATGCTCAAACTTTTTTCTTTGGCCAAAGAACCTCACCGACCATTAAACTATTGCTCGCATTGACTTTGGATCATTAAATAATTTTTCGTTATAAATTGGTCACTAAACTAATTAATTAATATAACCATGGCCATCTCGTAGATTTTGGCTCTTAATCTACAAAATAATTAGAACATCCAAGGGTTTTTTGTCCGCTATTAACTCGACCCTATACTCTTGCTCCATTAAGTTTTAGCAAAATAGCTCCAATATTAAACGTTTCATAGCCTATTTCTTGCGGTTCTTCAAGATCATCGCGGGTGGTATTTTCACCAACTTCAGAATTCATCCAATATAACTAACACTTGGTGACAAACATTCTGATTATTTTGTAGATTAAGAGCCAAAATCCACGAAATGGTCACGGTTGTATTGATTAGTTAGTTTAATGGTCATTTTGTGATGAAAAATTATTTGATGACCAAAAGTTGACATGAGCAATAGTTTAATGACCATTGAGATTTT
Organism: Coffea arabica; assembly: GCF_036785885.1. Lineage (NCBI taxonomy): Eukaryota > Viridiplantae > Streptophyta > Magnoliopsida > Gentianales > Rubiaceae > Coffea > Coffea arabica. The sequence goes on along the minus strand of NC_092323.1, from coordinate 13,628,066 downwards.
TTGCCCTTTTTCTTTTGTTTTTGTAATTTTGGCCAATTTGATCAGTAGTTGAATGTTAATTTTGGACTGGAGAAACCAGTAATCATTATTAACTACGAACTGAATTAATATCATTATCTGTACCGTCCTGTTTAAGTGCATGATTTGTTTCAAATAATGTCAAAGTAGCGAGGGAGTAATATACAGTGCATTGGCCTTTTACAATAGCCCACATGGAACTATACAAAATGCCAAAGCTTCAAGAATTCTAGAATGTAAAGTGACACTATATGGAATGAGAACCTAGAGATGAACTCGGATATGTTAGGTGGATTCTGCTCGAGATTGAAGAGTTTTTGTTTCTTTCTAGAATACGAGGATGTATACATGCTTATAAGTCATAACAAAGAGGATCAGATGACGCATGAGTAGTTGATGTTCAAGTCTTCTATCTATCCACTTTGACACCATCTTCATACGAAAAAGTCAAAGCCTCAATACTTTCTAGAGTGTGAAGTGACACTAGCCCCTATGGAAATTGGAAATTTGTGTACTTGGATACATAGATAAAATATACTTGAAGTTAATTGATGAGCTTGGACCAGATGGTAGGTGTGTTGCTAATATTAATGCTAATGAGAGGTCGCAATATCGGCTAACCCTTATATGTGGTACCTTAAAAAGTTTTGGATCAAATCTTCATTCTTGAATAAGAATCAGACTCTGCAGATACTCTCGGGTCGAATGTGGATTAGTTTCACTGAAAGTGGGGATACCGGATGTTCAAAGTTAAAAAAAAAAAAAAAAAAACTTAAGGTTGAAGGTATTTTTTTTCCTTTTCCAGAATATAAGAAGATTTATTGATACTTGTGATCAAAAGAGAATGAGAGGATGTGTAGGTACTTGATGTTGAAGCCTTCTTGTTTATATCTACCTTGATACCATCTTCTTGATTCTGCCTAGAATTAAGAGGATGCATACAAAGGGGAAATGTTTCATCGTTTCTGCTCACCCAATGACGGAGCCAAGGGGGGCAGAGGGGGGCCATGGCCCCCCCTAAGTTTTGAGAATTTTAATTCATAATATGTAAATATGTGTGTAAAATAAAATTGGCCCCCCCTAAATTTTTTCAATTTTAGTTTATATTATGAGAGTTGATATATATATATATATATATATATATATATATATATATATATATATATATATGAATTAGTCATCTTTGAATGGAATTTCAATTTTGGCCCCCCCAAAAAAAAAATCCTGGCTCCGTCACTGTGCTCACCTATTTCTTAATCCTATTCTAACACAAAAGGCAAGATATCTTCTTTCTATTTGTGCATTTTCCTTATTAAAGTTCTTTTTCTTTTCTTGTTTTGACATATGGATTTAGCATCAAATTTATCGGTAACCGAACTTAGCAACGACCTTGAGATTCTTGTTTCCTCGTAGTCTGAATATGCTTGAAACTCAAAATTCAGCATTGTGATCATAAACTTCAAGGATTTAGGAATTTTTTTTCATGCAGCAACAATTGATAGATTGCAAAATCTAGAAGCTTGAGTGATAGAGCTGATATCTGACCTAAAAATTTTGTTGGCTAGTCGAATTTCAAAAACCTTGAAATTTTCCGTCTCAATAGTCCTCTTCTAGCTGATAGCGTAAATTAATCTCTAATGTGGGCTATCAAGTAAATAGCAAATTGTAAGTACGTTTATAACTCTAAAGTTTTTAGACTAATAAAAGGAATACACACACACACACACACAAAAAGGCAACTTAAATGAAAAACAAAATCACCATGAAGTTGGTTGGAGCTACCTACTTTGGCTCGAGGAATAGGAACAATACCAACTCCGCTTATACGTTACTTTCAATTAACACCAAAAACTGGGGCTTTTACATTTCGTAATCGGGAGATAAACCTCCATTTGCCAAGATTTAGTCCTTTATGCCACTCTAAATCTCAATTAACAGTTGAAAGTTAATCACTATTGGGCTAAAATCCTAAAATTGCAAGATTTAAGTGAACTTTTTAAAGTCACTAAGATAGTAATGTGCAAAGGTCCAGGTTTAGTGTGCTGTGTGGAAACTAGGGCTGCAAATGAGTCGAGCTCGAGCCGGCTCGAGTCGAACTCGAGCTCAGAATATTAAGCTCGTTAGCTCGCGAGCCGGCTCGCGAGCTTGAGTATATATATTTATTTTTTATTTTTATTTTTATTTAATAATAAAATTACGTATATTATATATTTTTATTTTTTATTTTTTATTTTCATAGTAAAATTACGTATATATCCTTAATATTTTATTATTTATTAAGAAAAAAATATTATTTTATTTATTTTTTAAAAAAATAAAATAATTATTTTTTATTTTTTTCGAGGCTTGGCTTGATTCGAGTCGAGCTCGAGCTTGGTAAAATTTAGTCGAGGCTCGGCTCGATTAGCTCAAAACTCGACTCGACTCGGCTCGTTTGCAGTCCTAGTGGAAACTGAATATAGCTATCTATTGCTACAGAGTAACAAGTAACAAAAATTCATTTGAAATAGGAATAATTTTATACTAAATATTGTTCTACATTAAGTGACGTACGACTTAAATAATAAGTGATAAACATGGATTTGCCCGTCTTCCTTGTTCTTTATAGGGTAGACTCTCTGAAATACATGGCAAATTCATAACAGACCCCTCCTTCCTGAGTGTAGAAGGGCACAGACCATGATGTTAGACAAGTACTAGTATCCAACATTCAATTCAATCAAATTAAATTCTTGATGTGCAATCAATTCAACCAATCAATCAATCTAACCAAACAGCTGTTCAACTGTTCATCATGTGACTGCAGAAAATTTTAACAAGTTACATGCTCAAGCATGTACTTGACTCATCCCTAAACATAAAGGAAGGCAACCAAATAATTTCTATGCAGAAAGTGTTCTTGGCATTCTGCTTTTTTTCTTCTCTTTTATCTGAGCCACCTTTATTTGGGGTGTAGACAGGAAATCCTTTTTCACCAGGTGGGACAATGGACACTAAGCTCTCTGCAAAATTGCCAACTAGAAAATATTTGTACCATATTTTATCCCTCCATTTGTCAGATTTTCGAGCCTTCCAGTTCAAGTTTTCGAATGATACAGAACAGAACGTCTGAGTGGTGTACCTCTCTCAGTTGCTCCACCAGGCTCCGACGCAATAGTCGCCAGAATTTTTTTGGTATGGCATTACATCGGCTGTACTAAGGATAGGCTGAATATCCAAAGTATCTTTAGTTATGGCAAATAGTTTTACCCAGGAACAGAGATTGTTGCCTCACCCAAAGTTCACACACACTTGGACTAGTAAAATCCAGATATAGAAAGGTATCCTTGGAATAGCCTAAGCCTATGGTAAGTTTGAATAGGAACATGATCAGGAATGAACGAAAATAGTTTCAAGTATTTCTCGATTTATGTCAAATGCGTTCACCTAAACTGCACCCCTGCATATATCCATTGAATCCAGTAGAACTACACCCCCTGCTATAATTTAGTAAAGAAATCCATCAAGGATCAGTCCCATTGAATCCCACAATGGCATTATTCTGGGCGTAGGATTAGCACCATAGCTGATTATTTTTTGTTTTCCAAGAATGGTTCATAAGACTATATATCCCAACCTTGTACCTTTCATAGACCATTTCAGGTGGTGGTGTCATATCAACACCACATGTTGGAACAACAACAAAGAGAATACTATAAAATGGTTGCAAAATTAACAAGAAAAAAGTTTCAAATCTTGATTACAAATCACTTTCCTTAAGGTTTTATTCGTCTCCTATAATGTGCAAAAGACTAAAGACGAATATCCTCTAGAATAATATGAAGTTTGGATGCAAAAACTCTACACTAAGTTGTTACAACTCCCAAAGAACAAAGAAAAGAAGAGCAAAACTTTCTCTAGAATTTGTAGATATTTTTGTGTGCAACCAAAAGACCACAAATTGATCCATATAAATAAGATTTCATGTCGCCTAAATAGTTATTAACCGTTAGAAACATGTGTGAAGTTGTATCTCTTCAAATGACGATTGAAACCTGAAAAGTTGCGAATGAAACACAGAAATCTACTTGTAGAATTCTGTCTAGATTTTCAATATTTAAAAATATTTCAACAATCCCCCGCCATTTTCAATATATTGAAATTTCTTTATGGATCATTAAAAAATTCTGATAATCCATGCATAAATAATGGTATCTTTCGATTGAACCATTATGTTCATGTTAATTGATTATAACTTGTTAATATTATTTGGTAAACAAATTTTGAACCAAAAGTATATGCAACAAGTCACATAATTTATGTGTGTGTTAATTTATGTGGATTATTGCTTATACTCTTAGTTTAAAACTTGTCTACCAAGTAGTATTAATAAGTTATAATCAATTAACACTAAGATAGTGGTTCAATCAAAAGATACCATTGTTTATGCATACAAATTATCAGAATTTTTCAGTGATCCATAAAGAAATTTTCAATATATTGAAAAAGGCAGGGGATTGTTGAAGAAATTTTCAATTTCAAAAGTCACACCTAACAACTTTCTACAATTGTGCTTGCAACCTTTTGAGTTTCAAATGATTCAACCGCCATTTGAAGGGATGCATCTCCAAACAATTTCAAACATTCAATAATCATTTGAGGGATATGAAATTCTATATATGGATCAGTTTGAGACCTTTTTGCGGCAGAATCAAGGTCTACAAATCTCGAAAATTTTCTACTCTTCTCTTCTTAGTTCTTTGGGGATTGTAACAACTTAGTGCAGAGTTATTACAATTAAATTTCATTTTATCTTAGAGGATATTCGTCCTTGGTCTTTTGCACATTATAATGGACGAATGAAGCTTTAAGGAAAGTGATTTGTAATCACGATTTGAAACCTTTTCTAGTTAGTTTTGCAACCATTTCATAGTGTTTCCAACACCACATACTATGACGATTTTGTTGTCTTCACTCTTCAGTCACGGGATCAAAATCAAAGCCAACAGCAAGAATCCAGTGATCTCTACTAGTGGTTCTTGGTGATTATAACAATCTGCATTGCCGTAAAGCGCACTGGGTTCCATAGAAATAATCTCTGGAGACCACATCCACACCCCTCCTCAAAGCACAACAGCCCTCGAGAGCTACCTAAGAGATACACTTTCCGGCTAAGGTAGAGTAAATCATTGTGGAGGATTGTGTAGTTATGATCGGCATTTGCGATTCTCTGGGCATGCATTTTAGGGATACGTTCGCAGGAGCAGTATTCTGGTTCGATCCAACCGTGCAGCAACAATGTCCGGGGTGCCTGAGTGTTGATCAAACTTTGGTCAGAGGTCATAAGGTTTTGCCATGACTTGCATGCGTAGCAAAATAAATCTGACTAGGGTCTTAGCAGGTAAACGATAAAAGATTTGGAAAATTATGTCGGTGTAATTTGAAGATTCTTCCTCCATGTTCAATCCCAGAAAAGCTCCGATTTTATTTTTCGACCATAATAGGATGGTCATGGTACCAGTAATTGTGTAGGGGCTGCTCCGGCCGGATTTATGTAGCATAACCTAAACTAACAAATAAGAGTCCAGACTGGAAGAGAAGACAAAAGAGGATGAGGACGAATGTAACTCAAAAAGAGGATATTTCGTACCAATCAACAACTTCTGTTGTTGGTTCCTTAGGCCTAATGCATTGTGGATACGCTCGGCTAGATTTCCACGTTTGTATTTAAAGAGATAAGTTGCATGGCAGAAAAGAAAGAAAACGAAAGGTTATTAGTTAATCAAATTGTTTAAAAAACTTTCTTGTTTCACGTATAAAGAACTGAACGTATATCATCTCTCACGTCTAGACTCCAGCTAAAACCAATTGGTTCTTTATGTTATTTTCACACTTTATCCCAAGACAACAAAGGAAGGCTTTCTCATCGGGAAAACCCAAATTATCGATTAAAAAATAACTCCCTTGTCAAATATCTAGGTGTGTATGTGTGTGTGAAAACGATTGAAAATCAAGATAATTCATTCCAATATTTTTAAACGATAGATACAAATATGAGAATTGCTAAAATCAAATAGGTGGATTATCATTTAGTTTGTATCTGTATGAGTTGGACCGTGGTTTAGAATAGGATTTTCCGACGTAATTAAATTCATAATTACACAAACAAGTTACACTTTCTGATAGATGCTAAACAACTCAGCTTATACTAATTCTGTGACTGAGAACTCTCCAAATCTCGCGAGGGGGATGCAATGGCAAACCGCAGTGCATTACTCATTGGAGTAGTAAATGGCATTTCTGACTGCAATGTCTGGAGATCCGGATGATTGCTAAAGGCAAAGGTCATTTGTTTTCTCAAAATCTGTCAACAAAGCTTTGGCGTAGCATACCAACCCTACATCCTCCTTGAAGCTGGGGAAGGCATGCTTTCCACACTCCACATATTCATCGTAGCAATTATTAGCATAACCACAACAAAAAGATATATACATACAAATTGTAGTTCTTGATGCCAATTTGATTTGCCAACTACATGAAATTTTTGGTACGATCCCAGATGCTGCCATAACGAGGATGGATGTATGACTGTAGGGGCTTACGGATGTTCCAGACTGCAAAGATTGAGCTACTTGTTTAACATTAATTATCCACTTTCGCACCCAAAAAATAATACCAACAATAACAATGCAAACACAACCAAGGGAGAGCAGAGATCTGACCAAAAACACTCTTTCCGCTAATAAAATTGCACAAATAAACTTTCCATCTCAGATCATTTCTTTCTGTGCCAGTTGAAGTGTAACCTCATAAAAAAAAACTTAAGGGAATGGTTAGTAAATGATTCGCTAGTACTCTTGTATATGGAGCTCTGTTTGAGACATCCATCATTTCTAATGCCAATACAATGGAACTTGGGAAGAGTAAACAGCCTTTCAACTGAGCAAGAGAAGACAAGTAGATTGCTATCCAAGTCAGATGTTCCTCCTACGCAAAAAGAATGCATCAGAATGACTATGTTATAGTTTTCTTCAGCTCCTTGAATATGGCTTCTGACAATTCCTCTGCATTGTATTCCACTCCAAAGCATTTTACTACTTGCATTTTTGGATTCAACAAGTACCTGTTTGAGGTTTATTGATGTTAACTTTGTCGAACTTTTGGACTCATTAAGAACGTCATAAAGACTGAAAAGAAAACAATAGACAAACAACACAGATGGTCAGGAAAGAGGAAGGAAACCCCGATGCATACATGTTGTGGGAAGACTCAACAAGATAATCGTCTGCTTCTTCATCAACTTTCCTGAAATACACTCTGTATTCTTGTGCCATCTGCCTAATAGCTGCAACTGGTCCCGTCAGTCCCACAATTCTTTGGTCAAACTCTGCAATTGAGTTTTAACACAAGTAGAATACATGGAGCTTAATCATTAACAGCACATTAATAGACCTTCATGGCAGAATACAAACAACTTTATCAAGCTCAAGGAATGGAATATAGCAACAGCAAAAAAAAAATACAAACAGGAAAAACTCACCTCTAAGATAAGCATGCAGTTGGGAAGGGGTATCACGTTGAGGATCCAGTGTAACAAATATGGGTAGAACCCTGAGATTCTGTTTAGAATCTTGTAACAACAAGAATACAAAAGTTTAGCGGTTAACGTCTTTCAAAATATAATAATTCAATAAAAGTACAAGTAAAAGAATACAACCTAGAATGTCAATAGCCTTGGCCATCTTTTGAACTTCCGCTGGCCCAACATCAGGAGAAGAAGTATAATCGAAGTAGAGAAGAACCCAGTTACCCAGAAGCTTCTTTTCTGTGACCACCTGACCTTCAGTATCAATTAGACTGAAAGGACCACCAATTATTGGCCCTTCAATGGAACTTCTTTCAAACTTTTCACCCTGGCCTGATTCAAACAAACGGAAAGACGATTTTGATAAATATCTGCATCAACTGCTTATGCACAAGGATCTGATGTTTATCTACATAACCTGGAAATATGTGCTCAAACTGATATAATACCACAATATGTGATTTATAAGTTAGATCCCCAGCAACCAAAGTTTCTCATGAATGGGAGACAAATTCTAAACTCCAACTGATATGTGAACAGATAGTATAAATAACGGTAAGAAGCATTATGAGCCTATTCTGAGCTAGTTTACCATCCCATCTATGGGTCAAGATTGATTTCCAACCAATTTGTTTACTTGATAATTTCGTTTCCAACTTACTCGGTTCCATCAAAAGTTCAGAATAATGAAATTGTATGATGATCTTATGGTCCATGAAACTTTATAATAACAGCAAGGCCAATGCATTTGAAATATTGAGGGAGCAAATTGAAATTTCAGAAAAAAATTACAGGTGCAAAAGTCAGATCAGTCCCAATCTCCAGATCACCTATTGTTAAAACAGATTGCAACATACCTAAAGCCTCCCTTCAGAAAAGCCAACAGATACCGGCCAAATCATCACTTGTCCCAGTTGCAGGTCATCATCAACAAACTTCCCAAAAATTCCCCATAACCATAACTCATCACTAAACTAGCTTACAACCTAAATAACAAATAGAAATTTGACACGTTCATCACAGCCCTCAGAGTTCAACTATGCAAATAGAAGAGATAAACTATGAGAGAGAGAGAGAGAGAGAGAGTTTGTGAATGTGTTGTACACCGTGCAAAGATGGGTAAACAACCAATAGAGAGAGAGAGAGAGAAAGAGCGAGCATACACAATCTGTCCCTCTCTCTCTCTCTCACACACACTCTCTCACGCACACACACAAACAAATGTATACCTTTTTTGGTCAACAGTTACAACTGCAATACTAACACCTAGCGAGCTATACAAATCCTTTGGCAAGTATTTCATAAAATGCACGAGAAGAACTTCAGTTTCTGACTTCTAAGTGATTACAATGTGGAAGTAATATAACCTTTAGGGATGGCCCTCCTCTCGTCATTGTAGTGAAGAAAAAATGCCAGACCACCAACTCCAGCCAAAACAGCACCAGGCTGCAAAAGACAAACTAAGACTAAGTGAATAAAATGGCAGGGAAGAAACAAACTAATAAAAAGATGTGTGAGCTGGAGAATTAAAAGAAAGCAAGAAAGTTCAGTCATAAAAGGTTTTCAAAGCAAAGAGCAAGTTAATTAGCATACAACTATATAAGGTCTCCAGGAATGAGAGGTCGTGGTTTTTGGAGGCAATAAAGGAGGAGAGTTTGCGCTCTTTGCTGATTGCAAACATCTGCCAGAGTGGAAACTCTTACAGGGAATAAACCTGCAGCAGTATAAAAAGAAACAATATCATTAGCTTTAATGTGCCAAGGAGGTTCAGGGTTGGTCAGACTGTGTGTGCAAAATGGCAAGTGTGTCTGTATGTGTGTGTGTGTGAGAGAGAGAGAGAGGGAGAGATCCCAGGAAGGAAAAGAAGAATTGCAAGCTTAGATGAGGATTTATGTTTTACAACTTCATTCTGCCACAACATTTTGTCTCATTTGAATAACTCTAACAAACATCCTCAAGATTAGACTATTTCACTTTTCTTGCACATACTGAGCCCCAACTGTATAAACAAAAGTCAATTGAACTCAATTTGAATATATGCATGAACATGCATCAACAAATTGACACGCCATCAATGTCAGAAGCAAGATTGTACAGTGAAAAAGTAGTCACGTACATACACAAAAAACAATGCATAGGTTCCTCATTAAAACCAAAAGCCTCAAGTCCAAGTCTTAAAACATTCAAGCTTTATATATAGATGAAAATTTGTGCGTACTAAATCACGAGAACAGGAATAATGGTGAATCAGAGGGACATCTCTACCCAGAGAGTTGTATTCTCTCTTCAATATCCTGCAGAAGTCTCCCATAGTAGTTCAACGTGTTTTGAAATGTTCCGATTGAACCATAAGAAACTTGCTCATCCAGGTCATGCAAAAATTTAGTAAAATTACTGGCAAAATGAAATTTCTGATGATATCCCAGAAAAACCAAGTAAGTTGGTCTCTGCCTCCACAAAGAACCTTCATCAGCAACTTAAACAGGAAATGGCAATTTCTAGCCATCCATCTGACATCCTTCAGCACGATAGCTTTTAAAGCTGACAACCTGACCAGTAATAAAATACTCCATTTCTTATTCAAGTCCACTAACACTAAATTCATCATCAGTTTATTTCTACATATCTTGACAATAATCCACCTCCTCTGTGATATATCACCAGAGAGATAATAATAAAAAAAAAAAATCACTGCCAAAATGCCTAACATGATAAGTACTGGATATCCTCCTTAAACGCATTCATTATCATTGAAATGAAATATGCTTTCATGTCTCTCAATCTTACCGCACAGACCATAAAACTTTGATATCTATAATCTACACAGAGAGAATAAGGGTAATGAATATTTTTACATAATCGATTGTAAATCTCTTATGTTGATTCGATCAGTAAATATAGCAAACGTTCAAGGATTGGCAGAACAATGAAGTCATGCAGAATAATCACATTGCCCAACAAGTCATGCAGAATACTGCTTTGGAATCTCATACTCTTCTAAATCAAACGAACAAACCTCATAATATACATGCTATTTAGTATGTTCTAAGCCTCCATTATTTCAGATTTACCATTTCACATTTTCAACAGCTCAAGCTAAGAAAAATCGACTAAAAATCTAAATGAGCCCATCTCCAACGAGACTTTGCAAACTCCTCCTTGGCCATAATGCATTAAGGAAATTTCAGAAAAGCTTGAAAATTAAACTCAACCCAGAAGAAAACTAAAGAGTTGAATTGCAGAGTAATCAAACAAACAAAAATAATCACCTGAAATAAATTACTAAACAAAGCCCACATGCTTAAACATGAAAATAAACTATGCCCACAAAAAAAAATCTATCCAAATATGCCAAAAAACAACATAGATACGTGATGGTTATACCTTTTCAGAGTATTAAAGGATGCTGCAGAGCGATTTCTTAAGGAGGGGAAGATAACCCTTGACATTGACATTGACCTTTTTCCTCTCAATTTTCTACTTTCTTTTACAAATTTGGCACATGGGTAAGTGGCGTTTTCTTTATTTTGCAGTAAATTTTGTGAGAAAGAGAAATGAATTTGAAGTGGGTTTTATGAGTGAAAAGACGGGGTTCATGGGCATGTGAAGAAGGTACCGCTCCTTGACGACGTCGTTTTAGTTTCTTTTTGTCCAAGCTCTTTTCCCTCTCTGAGCCTGGTAGTATTTGGTAAGACCAGGAAGTAGGCCGGGTTATGCTTGCGGGTTGAAAGAGAGTAGTATATTCGTTTCCACGTCAATTTTATTAGAAGAGTACATTGTGGATAATCCTCTAGTAGAAAATGTGCCCTGATTTTTAGGTTAAGAAAAATATCAGTAGTTTGTTAAGGACAAAAAGATTTAGAAACTTCGATGAAATTTAGATAGATAGTTATTATCTTCAAGAGGAGGTGATGCCTATTTATTATTTTAGGTCCTAGAATATTTGCCTAATACAGTAGTTGAATGATGTGCAATGTCAATAGCAAAGTTTTTAGCTTCTAATTTCATGCACTTCCTCAAAAGAATGGCACCAATGAGGATGCGAATCTATCAATATCTAAATTAGCATCATTTTTAGAGTTAATTTTATGTATGCTGACAATTTATATACAGTTTATACTATTATCGTTGGATGACAACTAATTTCACATATAAATTTTACATGTATTCATGCATCCAACTTTAAGAGCGTGTAGTAGATTTATCATTATTTTTGGTTATGTGGAAAAATATTAACGAGAAAAAAAGAAAACTTGTTTTGCATTATCCCTTCCATGACAATGTAAATGGGAATATTGAGAACCCATAATTCAGTATTACATAGAAAGACCCTTAGCGTTCATTGTTGGACTTTATGAGTTATTTTGATGATTCCCATTCGACTAAATTGATTGATTTTTCTTTCTTGTTTTTCGGTTAGTCTTTTTGGTATTTGGCTGACAGAGGTCAAACTCAAACTCGCCTTCACATGCATGTTCAATGGGACAGAAGTCAATTAAGTCAAAGCTTATTCCAACCCAACTATTTCCAGAACTAGATCATCAAGTGTAGACTGATACCACCTACTTTGTAGTTGATTAGCATAACACATATTTTTCATCTGAGCTTCAATGGTTGAGAAGACGCATGATAAGGCCTGTAGAATAGGAGAAGGCTGAGGTTTATCTTCACCTTCTTCAACTGGTATATCTTCCAGATGTCTGGTCTTCATCTTGTTAATGGCATTTGCTGGATTCAGACTTTTAGGACACGTCGGTTGCTGTGCAGTTCTTAATAGTCCTGCATCGGTGTATAAACGCTTGTCATTCTCTGTCAATGCCTGCAGCCTCTCATCTGCATAGTCTGTCTTGACTGCGAGAGGCAAGAACACAATTCAGCATTGCGCTAGAATTGACAACGAAACATGCCTAGTTAATAGAACACTTCACCTGTAACAGATTGACTGGTAACAGGTTCAAGTCATGAAGAGAAATAAGTGGGGAATCACTGTAGATCATTTTTTTTAGAAAAAAAAAAATATATATATATATATATTGTGTTAGAATTTTAAGAACAATCATTTATCTCAAGAGTTCATGCAAAAATGCCATACAAAAATTTATAATTAAGATGCCAAAAAAAAGGTTATACATACAACAATTGAGGTCATAATTGTTACAGGACATACATATTTTGATGTCCTTTGATTTATACAAACAATCAATCATGAATTCACGACAGATCAAATCTCTGATCTAAATGATGTCAAAACAGGCGATGCCATAAATTTCCATCGCATAAATTCGGTCACAGGTGTCACATTGTATACTACATCATTTTTTTATCTAATTATAACTCCTTATATAGGTCTCTGGCACATTTGTATTTAATAAATTTCTGTATACAACCTGTCACAAATCCATCTATAAGCATGGAGCAATGAAGCTGGTCCAAGAGACTCTTCAGGGTTCCACCAATAAGAAGGACGTGATGCACTGCTGCAAGCGCAGAGAATGCACTCATACAATCCATCCTATAACTCAAACTTGGATCCTCTTCAGTTTCTATCTTCTGCAATGCATCCAAAACCTGCACAGAAATGTCAATCAGTAGTATTTTAATGTAAACTAGGTGCGTTACTGTAACTATCCATACTGAGTAACCCAAAAAAAAAAAAAAAGATCTTAGGGTAATTATTCATAGTTGCAAAAAATTCAAGAAAAAATTGCATTCAACCCCCTCAAGTCCGTCAATATTAACGAAAATTTTTTTGTTGTATGTGGAGAAATATAATTATATCTCTTTCTAACTTTTCCAAGAAAAAAGGCTATCCTTAATTGGTTGTCAATGTAATTTTTTTATAGTACCCGATTCCACAGATCCCATTGTAAACCTTTTTGGCTCTCTGTATTCTATACACTAAGCATGTCTTAAAATTGTTCATCTTCCAAACATAATAACTACTATTACTTTGTTAACATTTCTCATACATATACATATACGCAAAAGAGCATTGCTACACAACACGAAGGTTTTCATCCAACATGACAAACAAAGCAGGGAAGAGAAAAGCATTTTTCTATACAAGATTCATAAAGTCAATTTCAACATCACAAAAAGAGAACACAGAGCTTTGACATAATGAGCAAAATCATATCGAAATGCAATCTTACAAGTGCAGCAGTTTAGCTAATCTAAGAAATAAATAAAAGGGGAATGCAAATTTCAGTTTGCATATATAGGCTGACCATTTGGCCACAGGTGGATAGATCGAAAAAAAAAAAGATTGGAGAAATGGCTTCTTGGTGGGATCATCTTGAACTCCTTCATTACAGCTTTGGTATTTTCCCTGAGTTTGGCATGGGATTCCACAGCTTCCTCTGCATGTTTTTGTGCAGTCTGATGATCTTCTAATGTAGGAAAAATATTCCTCCTTTGCTCCATTTTACTAAACAAGCGACCTATCTTTTTTCAATCTATCTTTTAACGAACCTTTTCCCATCTTTCTTTGTCTTCTTTAATTTCACTTGATAAATGTTCTCTTGAATCAGCTTAATTAGTCTACGCAATAAACAAAATTTTGCAGTTGAAGATTGGAATTTTATTCCAAATCGATAAATAAATTTGAGAAGGAAAAAATGAAATTCGTTGGCAATTTGCATGGCTCAAACGCGTTCAAGTGACGTGTCGAGAGTCCGAAATCGGCAAAGCTCTTTTCCAGAAGGGCCTTTTGTGGTCCAAATCCTTTTGAGCCCAGTTTTGATTCACAGTTTGTAAATAATTCCCCTATACCATGACAACACCTCAGAGCCTGATAGCCAGTTGGTTCCAGTATAGCACTAATGTCAATGGACAAATCCACATCGGCGAGACATCGGGCTCACAATACATGGGCCCATAGTTGTTTTCATATTAATATGTTGTTTGTGTTTTTCTTTTTTCTTAAAATCAACTAATTTATGATATTCAAAGTGTCTAATTGAACATGAAGAAGAAGAAATAAATAAATACCTTCTTCAGGAGTACTACGAACACCAATGCATAAGTTTAAGAGAACAAATGCATCACACGATTCAGACTCCGTAATGCAGGTAAAAACTTGGGTAGACCTGATTTTGTAAATCATGTAGTCCAAATATTGCCACATCCTCAATTATTGGATAAGTGAGATGGTATGACAAAATTTGAGTCACATAATCGATATAGATCAGGTCTACCCAAGTGTTTGCTAATAATGCTTTATTTACACTATGTATCAATCACAAATCCCCATCTTGCTAATCCTTCTTTTGATAATCTATTTCATATGTGTTTCTTTTTGTCTATATAATATGAACAATATGAATTTATGGATAAATCTTAGGCATTATGCATTAACTATAGTTTGTGATGAGAAGAGAATCATTCCTATCTTCTAGTGTAGAAGCACTCTATCTAGGAAAGCTGGGCTTTTGTCCAAATATTATAAAGTTACAGTTGATTAATAAAATCTTTTAACGTTTTGAGGCGGAAAAATAAAAAAATAAAAAATAATAAAACACATCTTTTGTGCTCAATCTATGCCTACATAACATTTGAAGAAGCAATTGAATGCCTAGGAATACATACAAAAGAAAGCCAATCCACGATTCAACTACAGACTTGACAAAATATGCAACTAACCATTTGGCTGCTGAATCATCAATATTAAGTAGTAGTATCTAGATGCTCTTCAGCTGGAAGCTCTTTTAGAATTTTCTTCAAGAATCGTTAATGACTGGAGCAAATCTACCATGTAATTGACTCCCAATTTGATTTACAACATTAGCACCATAAAATTGCAGTAATTAAGGGTCCCCTAGGTGCCATTTATCATATTAGAGAGACTTGAGCAGCCCATAACCAATTACTAGTATAATAGTACAAGGATGAGCCACTGGACAAGGGTCTTAACTTCAAAAGCATGGACTATAAATGGGCTGGTCATGAAAAAGACTATTCTATGCTTTGAGGTTTATCTAACTTTATGGACATAGACTTGTTAAAGAGCATCACATGTCTCGTTCGATGTAGTTCTTTGATAGGTCCACATCTAGACCCAATCCAAATAGAGCACATACTTACATGTTTTGTAAATTGACATTTTCTTGATTTATGCTATGATTAAAGTATATGCAATTGTTATACTAGAAAAAAAAAACTAATAATTTTGACGTGAGAAAATGTATAGGATTTTTTAGAGAGCATTGAATTAAATCTCTCCGTAACATCTTGTCGAATGCATAATCGTTGAAATTATCAGCATTGATCTTGGCTCATGTCTTTATTCAGAATTGTGATAGTATATTTCTTCTATTGAACAAGAAGTTTGTATCATGTTTTATGTGGCTTGTGTCTTCTTTTGCAATTTCCAGGTATGTAAAACTGGTGGTAAAATCCATCCATCAGTACTGCAGGTCTGGCCACTGGCCATTTGGTCCAGTGTTCATCCCCTTCTTTGGGATGCTGGAGGTCAGGGTTCAACCCCTGCCTCCCACAACTTGCCACTCTACGTGGCTGGTCTTTGCCTCCACGGGATAGCTCGAGCGGTCCGCTTCCCCTCCTTAGGGTATGATGACATTCCTGGCTCGTCCAGTGTTCGAGTCCCGCTGTTAACGTGTTCGGTGTGGAGTGGGGCCTCCTCTCCCGGGCCGTAGGGGATTAGTCGGACCCCGTAAGAATTGACCCGAACACCCCTGTGTCGACAAAAAAAAAAAAAAAAAGAGTACTGCAGGTCTGGATTTGGATATTTTCTTTTATGACATGCCTATGCACAACCTTTTGAGGATCAAGAAATAGATCATCTAGAAGGACTTTATATTTAGTTCCCCAAAATGACTTTTCATCTGCCTCCAAGATCCAACCACAGTCATCGCAGTGGTTAGTTTCAAGGCCGTGACCTGAGAAGCTGTATTAGTCAACCCTCCAAAAGTCTAACTACAGGTGGATGTATGAAGATCAATGGACACTGAGAGACAGAGAGCTTAGGATCCGGTTTGGTTGTAAGGGTATATTCCAACCTAGTCAACCTTCACGGTCAATAGTTTCATAAATTGTTCTGCATGCATTTTGGCTAATAATTATAAGCATCCAAGGTTTGATTATCCCATGGACAACGGCAATTGTTTGACCATCCCAATCTCTGCAAGAGTGCCAGAAACTTTGACAAAATCCTCTTGTTGTTTTCTTGATGTCAGGCGTAATTTGACTTTTATACCTTTTTTTTTTTCTAATTTTATATGTTAGCCTTTTAAGTAGAACACAATATTGGCAGGTATCATATTGTCAAAATTTTTTTAAAAAAAAAGAATTAGAGCAAATTTTAATTTAATGGACAATTGTAGAGAAAATTCCACACTTCATCCCCAAACTTCGGACTAGGGACACATTTCGTTTTCCAACTTTGTGGTGTAACACATTTAGTACATGAATTATCAATTTCTAGATATATTTAGTCCAAAAATGGCAAATTGATCAATTTAGATAGAAAAGGGTAACGTGACCAGCACACGATCATGATTGGCTTGTTAATATAGTTCTTTACCTTCACAGTGCCTTTTGTGACTAATTGAGCTGCCCCTTTGTATACACAAGTAAATTACCAAACTAAGACATTTTCATTACCAAATTTTGCAGTAGTAGGGTTGATTTTTTGATAAAATAGAGGAAAGTCATAAATAGTTAGTATTTTTTGTTTCTTTATCTTGTACAAAAACTATCACCTATTTATTGCTTTTCTTCTATTTTGTCCAAGATTACTACCTCTTTATAGTTTCTTTTTTATGTTCTCCAAGAACGGAAAAAATACCAGTTGTGCATGGGATTCTTTGTGGGTTTCTTTCATTTTCCATAAACTACCAGTAGTTTAGTTTATGGCTTTTCTCCATGTATAGGTAAAATTTATTTTTGTAATTTTTTTAATATGCTCATGAAAGAAAATTTTTGTAATTTTTTAACATAAATTTAATATAGGCAAAAAATATTTTTTGTAATATTTTTCTAATTAAGCCAATAAAAGTCGGTAGTTTTTTTTTTAGGATTTTTTTCCTTAACGGCTGCGTGTTGGTCATGTGATCCTTTCTTGTTTAAATAGATTAAAGACTAAATGTGTTCAGAAATTGACAATTCATGTACTAAATATGTTGCACTACAAAGTTTGGGGACAAAATGTGTCTTTAATCTAAAGTTTGAGAATGAAAAGTGGAATTTCCCCACAATTTTAATCCCAAAAACTTAGTGAAAATAATATTGATAGAGGGTTAATGTTGTCTATTAAGTCAAAATGTGCTCCATTTTTTTTTTTTTTGCTCTTACAAACTATTTGGGACTCTCTATCTTTAATTAATGCATATAAGTAACACTATACTTCACTAATGAGCGACCAGTTTAGCACAAAGAAAGGATTTCTTTTCCATAAAATGGCTTGTCGTGTGATAGAATGTTTTTGGGAAAAATCCATATTTCGTCCCCACACTTTGAGTTAAGGATACATTTCATCCCCAAACTTTTAGATGCACCACATTTAGTACATGAATTAATTATTTTTTGCCATATTTAGTCCAAAAACGGTAAATTGCTTAATTTGAATGGAGAAAGTCATGTGTTTGGCATGTGGCCGTTAAGTAAAAACAATTTCTCAGTCAAAATCAACGGCTACGTCAGCCTTCTCCATCCAAACTCGATATTTTACCGTTTTTAGACTAAATGTAGCCCAAAATAATTAATTCATGTACTAAATGTGATGTATCCAAAAGTTTGGGGACGAAATGTGTCCTGAGGTCAAAGTTTAAGGACGAAAAGTGAATTTTTCCCAAATGTTTTTACAAAGATTCAAGTAGTAAATCTCCTACATGATTGTTTTGCCAAGGTTCTTTTTTTTTTTTTTTTTTTTTTGCAAGATTTGATTAGATCGTTATTGATTCAGATGTTCTCCATGTGAATAATTCAACGACCACCAAATTTTATTCGAAATCTTGATTATGCTATTATCGAATTACTTCATTTTTCTTTTCTGAACAATTTGATCATTACTGTTTCCAAAGCTTTTTGATTCCATGTAGGTCCAATACGATATTTTATAGTACTTAATTATGAGTACTTTAGGCTTCACTTTTTCGTGGTTTTCAGGAAAATTGGAACAGGACTTCATTTCTTCACAAGTAAAAGTCTCCATTTCCTACCAAAAAAGGAAAAAAAAATGGCCTGGTATGTTGTAGTGTAGCAAGTTGATATCATTGGGTTCTTGACTGTTGAATAGGGTACTAATTATTTCTTTATTTTTTTTCTAAACAAAAGAACAAATTTGAATCCGTCTGTAATTGAAGCATATCCAGCCAAAATGGGAAATTACATCGTGTGAAGTTCAACTCAGTTGAAGTATTACATTGCTTGTTGCAATTATCACAACCACGTAATACCATGTATCCACTTTCTAGATGGATATGCTCAAGAATGTGAATTTCACATTCTTTTACCTTTAGGGAGTCCAGCATAACGATACAAGGGTTATTTTGTTGCATGTCTAAAAGTTGGTTAAGTGCCGGTACAAGTTATGGACAAATTATTTTTTCATAAAATATCGTGTGTATAAATTTCGCTATCCATACGAGAAATGTGTTGGTAGGCAATCTATAAGAAATCTTAAAAGTGACTTATGATTTCAAATACATATCTGCCTTATGGACCATAATGATGATTAAAATCGAATCCACCTAAACATTTAAAAAAAATAAAAGTTGGTCAAGTATCACTTTTTCAAACAAGAATAGATGGTATGTTGTGAAACCGTGGCCATTCGGAGGTGAATGATAACTTCAAAATTAATGAATTCACGTATCCTATCCTGTACCAAATAGAGAAACCAATTAAGTTATGTAATACTTATGCAATCAATGACACATTTCATCAAGGAGACGACTTTTAGGTTGTAGCCTTCGAAAGAATTTATCATCACTTCAATTTGGACGGAAATCGTATGAGCTCTAACTACTACAGTTCTTACTTTTCAAAAAAAAAAAAAAACGTGGAAATGTAAAATACGTCTTTGAATTGAATTGGACCGCTTGGCTTGCCGCATAATCCCAAACAGAAGGTTCTGTAGACAAGTAAGAGCAATGAGCTTAGCTTTTTATGAAAAAAAGATTTTGATTTTTTTTTTCATTAATTGTTTGTTGGCGGTGCTATTATTTATTTCCAGGAGCAGAAATTACAATCTATCTCTATTAAAGTTTGTTCCAAACATTAAAACAATGTCTAAAGGGAATGAAAAGTAATTTTCATACTTGCAGATGAATTTTTTTTTTTTTATCGACATCATTATCTTCTTTCACGGGAATAACAAAAGAATGTGATTTGTCTCGTTTGAATGGATCAAGGAAAGAGCATTACATGCTCTCATGTCAATTTGACTCGTTACCTAGTTGGATTTCTTTTATTAATTAATCTTTTACCAAACAACCCGTGAATATTATATCCTATTCCCGTTGACTTTTAATCGTAATAATAACATATATGCAGAAAAATTTTGGGGCAAATGTCTATGTAGAGTCAAAAGTAAGGAAAAATGAAAACGATAAAAAGCTAATTAGTGGTGTCCAATCAATCCTCTAAAAGATGTAGTAAAATTTAAATTGGCTTATTGGGGTTAGGTAAATGCTTGATCAAGAAAACCATCTTGACGTGTTCTAGATTTGGACACAAGAAGAGAAAATCCCTTCAAATCCCATCAATTCAAACAAACCTTTTCTTTTCCTATTATAAGTTGCAGCAAGGAAATATGCCAGAAGTTTCATAGTCTCAATCATTTTTAGCTTTTTATGGTTGCGTGTGTCTGCAATCAATTCTAACTTATTGGCTGGGAGCGGTAGTTTAATTTATTGGCAGCTGTATGATTTAAACTAGAGGACTGGATTCAATTGGGAACCTTTTTCTTTTTGAAGTTTTGTCTAGCTAGCACTACTAAAATGAAAGAATTGTCCTTTTGCTGGAGCTTACTTCTAGTTCAATAAAAAAAAAAAAAAATTCTAAGAACGTGCTTTTTAGTAAATATTGCTGACTAAATTTTTTGTTAATTTTATCAATTATGAGAAAAAGATTATAGCTGTTACGGTTAATTTCTGTTAATTTTAAGGTCTAAAAGATTAGAAGTTCTAGGATTAACCGTATGTTAATTTATATTCATCCCTCTGTTTGTGACTTAATTTGTATTAATATTATTGAATTGTAATTCCTATGTGATACTCAACTATAAAAGAAAAGTGTGTTTTTATTTTCTTATATTTTTTACAATTTATTTTTCCTTTAGTGCTTGATTTGCCCCATGTTTGGCTGGCATGGAATATGACACCAGAGGGGAAACCACCAGAAAAGGTGGGAAAAGAAAAAGACGAAGTACAGTGAAAATATTCCTTATCGTGGTTTTTCTTCGAGAAATTCTGATATGGAGAATATTTTTATTGGAACATGAGAATTTCTTTTTGGGCTGGTTGTCACCCCACATTCATTTTTTTTTCTTTTTTCTGAAAAACAAGACATAGTATCCACAAATGATTGCTGCTTTGTAATTATACCATCATAAGCATTTTAACCACATGCTTATGCTTTGTGCTTCAAAACTGGTTAGCTTATTATGTCCAAACACGTCTTCAGACTCTTGAATAGTTAAAATATATTCCAAAATCGACGTTTGCTAAATGATGGATTTTTAGATGACATGATTCATAGAATTGCATTATTCTCGGTGGATTTGTCTCAGAGTATGGGATGGATTCATTTAACCATGTTTAGTAATGAAAATACGTGTTATGCACTATTAACGTAAAAAGTTGATGACTAGATAGATAGCAAAGAAAAGTATAGTTGAAAAATGATATTGGATCCGTTCTCAGCTGATTTTTTTAATTGATTATAAATTCTGATTTTGGATAATTAGTTTTTGCAATGTTCCTGATTGCTTGTATATTCTGATTATAAATTTTTTAATAACAAAAAAAGTTAAAATCTATAATCATCCAAAGAGTAACGTTCGTTGATTCTGATTATTCTCTATAATCAGATTTTACAAAATCTAAAACACCCGAAAATAAGGTCATTATCATCTTTTGCCTTTTTTCGTTCGTTGATATAGCTCAAAATGACTGAACTATAGGACAGAAGTATAAGACATTCTTCACCGTGGTATTTTTGAGCAAAATGAAACCAATAATTAAACTAAATTGTTTAGATACGGCAAAGGATTTACTGATGATACGTGGCAGAAGGTTCTTTTCAAACGATTAAATTTATCTATTTCTCATAATAATGACCCGTTGTTTAGTCAAACCCTAATAATACAACATCCAAATTTTTTCAATGGCAAAAGCTTGGACAAGAAATTGAAGCTAAACAAATAGTTAAATTCAAACAACCATCACGCAGAGGTTCTTATCCGTCAGTGCATTTCGTTCAAAGCACACCATTGTATTAGATCATGACCTTTTATACTTAGTCTGAATCTGAATACAAAAAAGATTTCACTCAAGAAAAAGCTTTGAGTTAGAAATTTTTATCTTCTTGGTGACTTGTTCACCTACTACATCACAATACCCTTACTGCTTCCTGTTCCATTAATATATATGATGAGACTATACATATAACTCTCTACTTAACAAAACCACATCTACACACATTTGATAAAATTGACATCTGAAATCTAAATCTGTTAAATTACTCAATTGTTAAGTATTAAAATCTTAACATTTAAGCATGTTTTTCATTAAGCGATAAGTAACAAAGCTTATCACTTATTTTTTTAGAGTAAGTTTTGGCTAACCAATCCAAAACCACTTAATTAATTAAGAATTTCTTTTTTTTTTTTGGTTATCAAACACGTTTGAACACATTAATAGAAAATATTAAATTTAAGTGCTGAATTGCATTACCAAACAGGGCCCTAATATTTTCTTTTGGAAATAACAAAAAATAGCATATGTAATAGTAACAAAAAAAAAAGATGCAAGAAGATATTGGATATATGTCGGACATATCAAATTTTAAGTCTCAACCGTAAAATTCAGTAGAAATTTCCATTTCATCGTAAAATCTTTGAGTATCTCACACGAATTAGCCAATGGTTTGCCCAAATGAGATGTGCATCCTCGTTCTCTATTTGTCTGTTCACTACATATTCGTGGGAAAGTTTTATCTATAGCATATTCTTACTTTTTCATGATTTTTTACTCTATACATAACCATAAGCACACCAAAAAAACACACTACAAAGTTCTAAAGTTATAACTAATCTCCTGAATGGCCTAGACTTTAGTTATAAAAATTTAAACTCTCACAAAAAAATAACATCGAGCCCACCTTTTATTTTGCGTCTCAAAAAAGAAGAACCTTTGTTTGATAGCCAGGGAAAAGTTCTGAAGAATTGCTTCTTGTTCAAGAATTAGAAATAATGCAACTCTATTGACCGTATTGGCTGCAATTCAATTGCTTCACAATTTAAAGGTTTTGAATTCTAATCCCTTTTTTAAAATAAAGGGGGGGGGGGGCTGGAATTCAATTGCATTAAACATGGAAACCAAATGCCACTTGAAAGCGGCATCTGCTCTTGTTGAATGTGAGCGGGTTATGATAATAAACAACAATAATGTTTGAGATCATCTCATGCTGGTCTGATAGAGGTATTATTTCATTCTGGAGTTGTGAGCTGAATTAATGGAATTGGAGCATGTTAAGGGTCTTATTTGGGGTCTTTCTTTAGAATTTTTTTTTTTTTGGCTCTATACTATGATACAAGTTAACGTACTCAACATAAGATGATTTTAATTTGCAAACTGATAACAAAAATTTACAGAAATGTTACACGAGAACTACTCACAACAGAGAAATTTCAACTTAGGGCAATATACCTTTTGAATTTTCAACTTTGGTCCCCAATCATTTTAGCTGTTTCTGAATCCTACATTTTGTCATGGCACGTTTATGAGAGATTATTTTTCCATCAGCGTGGCAGCTCGGTCGGAATATCATTACACCAATATCCAGAATTCCTGATCGAACAAATCGGGCCCGCCAACAAATGCAGACCATTGACAATTTGCTTCGACAACTGCAAAATACGCATTGCACCTGCCAACTACGGCCATACAAGAACCCCGAGGAACAAACACCTTCTCTTCTTCGTTCTGCAACAACAAGATCTCGTGTATAGAAGATAGAAGCATTCCCGCTTAGATTGCTATTTTATAAATTTTTGTAGAAAAATATACTGTAACGATTTGATATATGTGAGATAAAAAATGGATTAAAAAATATGTTGGCGAAAGGTTTAAAGATTTTCAAATGTTAATCCAGCGATTATGAGAATTATGGTTTCGACTCTTAAGTATCTTTTCTTGTTTCCTCTTGTAAAAGTTACTATACTGTGTTTTTAAAAAAGTTTTTAAGCAAAAAATTATGTAATATTTTTTGTGATATGATATATGGAAACTAGAAAGATGGTTGTGGGTACATGTCAAGAGAATCAACCCAAGACATTCGCTGAATCTTTTTTTTATTTTTTTGGGTAAGTACATTAGCTGAATCTTTTCCTAAAACTGGTAATCCAAACAAGCAACAGCTTGCTTCGAGCCAAAAAAACATAAAAAAGAAGGGAAAAAAAACCTTGAAAACCAGCTATTTGTTTTCTTTCTCTACCTACCTTTTCTCCTCCTCGTCGATTCACATTACTTTTCTGATCTTATGCTGGAGAAGCATATCTTTATGTTAGTATAAACTATATACAAATTGTGCGTGGTAATTGCAGAATAAAAATTCTATTCTTGCGCCACTACTTTCTTTGATAACTGCTTTCCACTCCAAGAATTCCTAGCTTTCGTTCACAAAATACTTGTGAAAATATATATATATATATATATATATCATAATCAATACGTGGTGCCCGCAAAAACCAAGAATATTGGTATCATATGAAAGACATAGAACATGCATGGTATTAATAGCCAATAAAGGAAAGTGAAAGGGATGTCTCATGCATATGTCTAAAGTAATTTCATCCATTGAGAACGTTTTGGCAATTTATAAGTATTTTTGTGGTTGGGACTTGGGAGCCTAATGAAAAACTTCTTGACTGACCATCTAGAACGGGGAAAATTTTTTTCTTTTGAACACATTTTGTTTGATTATCTTTATATCTCGTACAAGTCAAAGAAAAATACGGTAACACATTGCAAAAAAAATTCAAAATCATAATTAATCCAATGGACAATTGGTTGGATAACACCGACCAAGAAAATGAGTAGCCTATCATTTTGTTCTTCAATCGTTTTAAATTGTTATTATCATTTGAAAATGATGTTACACATCTTTCTTGTTTGAAAATTCGAATAAGCACATTTAAATTTAGAAAAAAGTGAAAATTATTGAGTAGGGAAAACTTAGGTCATGTTTGATAACTCAATTCAATACTTAAACTTAATGGATCAGATTTTAATATATTCAGACCGTTTGATAAGCAAAAATTGAACATTTGAATTAAGTAAGTGGCACTGAATTTTCTAGACGAAACTTGCTCCCAAAATTATGTGATAAGCTATTCATTTATCACTGAATGTGATATGCATTCAAATGTATTAGATTTAATACTTAATAATTCAACAACTTAACGGATTCAAATTTCAGTTTTATCAAGCACATTCTTGCATTAATTGCATCTCCTAAGTAATGCATTGATCAGATGAAATTTTGTACGAAGGTCTGCTAATCTGTTTTAAGGCAGAAATCCAAAAGCAATATATATATATATATATGAGACTGAACTGATTTATTTTATTAAGTTTATCATGCGTTATCCACTTCGTCATCATTATAATTTTGAGAATTCTTTTGGCTTCCATGTTCCTTTATTCTCGTATAGACTGTGTAGACTGCTACAATAACTATCACGGCTTCAATTTTCAAAGAGTACTTGAAAAGGGAGAATATCTATGAGCTGGTATTATGGCCTGCAACTCATCAAAAGGGGTGGTATGGAATCCCATCAATCGAACGATCAAGATCAAAACGTGCATGCTCTAATTATGTGCATGTAAGGTACAGAATCATTGAAAACGATGGAGGTCCAATCAATCCACACTTACCTACATGCACTGTTGTATACGTATACGTGGAAAATTCTGTGATCCCTACATATCTAACCTCAGATATTTCAATGAGAAATAAACTAGCAATTTTGATCAGGACAGGTTTTTCAGTCTGTTTGGATTGGAAATTATACGGAGAAATGCTTTAAAATAGATTGTATCGTAGCACTTTCTATAATGTGATATATATATATGAGATAAAATATAAAATTTAATTAAAAATTATATTTACGATATAATGAAAAAAATTCTCTCAATTATGAATGAATATAATGCCCGCATACATAAAAAAAAAATATCACCGTGAATGTGGTGACAGTATATAATTAATTTATACACCTCTGGAGTAGTTTCAGAGCAGCAAGCAACATAAACTCGAGGCATGTTTCGTTAATTTTGGATTCTTTTCCTGCAGAAAAGAATTCTAAAGTATCTGTACAAATATAGGTCGTGATGGAGATATAGCACAGCTCAAGAAAGACGCAGATATGCGGGTTTTTGTGCATTTGCAGTCCCTGTGTGTAACCATCAAGAACTGTAAATTCCTTGAATTTGGAGGGTTAGGAATGTAGGGTTCAGCAGCTTGCCACCTCCCAATGGGCAACATTTACGTGTAGTCATGGTAGACCTGAATTATGGCAGCATATGGGATTAGATTTGTCTATTTTGTGAGGCTGTGTAGGATTAGGGTTTTGTGGTTTGGTATTGGTAGGCTGAATACAAACAAAAACCAGCAAAATCTTTAATTAAGTACGTAAAATATATGTAGTACAAAGAAAGATTGCTAGTAAAATCATATTAAAACGAAGCAGGAATGATGAAGATTGAAGAAGTCTGTTCTACCCGATTCTATATAATACAAGCAACTTGTGAGTAATTAAAGTGTCATTAAATAACATTTAATGCTACCTAAAGGCTAAGATATAATAATACACAGAAAACTTTAACAATGACCTTTTTTAGTTCTGATAGTTGCAGCGAACTTTAGGTGTTTTTGTTGAACTGATCCATCCATAATTTATGAGCTTTCCATTTCTTTTAGTATAGAAGAAGAAAAGTGTGTTACGAATGAGATGGAACAGAAGCAAGATAGATGAATGCTGTAGTAGTAGCGGAGTACTTCGTATAAAAAGTTATAGGAAAAGGAAATAGAGAATTAATAATGCAAGGTAATTCCAAGAGATGCATAATCATTTTCTCCACCTACAAATCAGTGGAGGAGGACGACTGCATGAGATTCTCTGAATTCCCTGTAGGTTCTCAATAATAATAACACTAGAGTTTATTCTTTCTTTTTTCTGAAGTTTTTATCAAGTTTTCTCTGACTTGGTCAAAGCTTGTTAAGTTGTTTTCACTTGCTTCTGCAACTTCTTGTTATTAATGAAAGCTACAGTAAAGTAAAGATTCTCGTAGTTTTTTGCTGGACGTACTCAATAATAATTATATCCTCACTTATATTAACTAGACTAGAGGGGAATAGTAAATGAGAATAAGAGGATCAAAATATTGAATTAACTGTTTTTGAAATATTTTACTGTAACAGTGCGTGTGAAAAAATTTTACTGTAAATTTCTTTGAAATATTTAATATATTGTATAGATGAGATTTTTTTTAGTTATTTTTATTTGTGTATTATTGAACTGAAATATTATTATTATAAACAATAAAAATTACAAAGTGCTGTAAAATGCTACAAATCTACGTAGGTTCCAATTGCATTAGAGTAGTACTTTAATAAATAAAGAAATTAGTATCTAGTAGTAGTATTTGAAATGAAGTATCAAAAAAGAAAAAGAAAAAAAAAGTAGCCCTTTTAATTTAAGAAAACAATGAATTAAGTTTGAAGTAAAGCATAATGATATACATTATTGACTTGTCCGTTTCATATCGCTTTTATACACACGTACAAATTTTTTAGGCATTAACTGGGGCTTTTTGAAAAGTGGTCATATCATAGCTAGTGACGGTGCCTCTGTTTGTACTGTTTCACCTCATACCTTTCAACAACCATCTTCTTTAAAGTTTGGCTTCTTGCCCACCTCATTATTCGTACAAGTAAATTTATTTTGTGAATTTAGTACTAGTATCATAATAGTATGATATTTTTTTACATCATCAATGGAGTATTATTATATATTTTCTCAAATCTTTAATACCACTATCCCCTTAGATTTTTTTTCCAACGTTTCACATTAATCCTAAATCTTAACCACAAAAATCTCAAATTTTGACCGCTATCCATCCACAATACTAACTTTTTCCCCCCTTTTCTCACTCACTCACTCCCTCTATCTCTTTCTCTTCTCTCAAAACTCAGCAGTCCCTCTCCCATGGCTACCCCACGCTGATCTTTTTAGTGGAAACGTGAGCTGAAGCCGCCTCTCTTTTAGAGATGCATCGATAAAGAGACCAACCCTTTTCTCTCCTCCCTCCTTTCTCCCTTCCCTTTTCTTCCTTTGCTCTCTCTCTCTCTCTCTCTCCAACTCTCTAACCCTAATTCTACCGCCAATACATGACGGGTTGAAGGTTCAAAGTTGAGCAGAGATCTTTTCTTTTTCGTCAGCAACAGTTAATTTCTTGATTTATGGTTGGTTCTTGGTTCAAAGACAAGAGAAAAAGAAAAGTATGTTCAAAAGGCCTGGCTCGTGTGCTGCAGATCAGAGCTTTAAAGACATGGTTGGTACTTTCTGAACTAAATATCTCTCTTCGACAAAGAAATCTTGATCTCTTTATTTCATCCTTGCTGCAGCAGCTATAGCTACTCTTAAATATGAGTTGGTTGTAACTTGTAGTATAACTTGTAAGGAAGTTATAAGTCTGCCCAAAAAAATCTCTCTCCATATCTCTGTCCCTGTCTCCCCCCACCCCCTACGTTAGATTATTTTTTGGTTTGTTCATTGTTTCGTTGCTTCTTCTCCTTTTCCTCTCCTTTCCTTTTTTTGGTTCTTGTTTCTAGAATTCAGAACTCTCTCTGCAGAGAGACAAAATGGATTCTGGAAACAGTGGAAGTCTTCAGTCATCAAGTGGTGATGAAGAGTACGATTCACGCGCCGATTCCATCTCGGCAGCTCTCATGACTTCCCACCACCACAACCACCCTACTCCGCCACCAGCGGCACCACCACTGAACCCAACAAACACTTCCTCCATCTTTGACTCTCTGTCTAACTATTTCGACCCCATTTCACGGCCACCACAGAATCCTGACTCATCCCTCCTCAATCTGGAGATGTCCTGGTCTACAGCCCTAAGATCCAACCCAAATTTGTCTGATATCAATCCCAACATGGTTTCTGCATCTTCAATCCAATCCCTTTTTGGCTCAAACCAACAGCAACAAGGTTCTTTCGCCACTACTACCCCATCTGTGTCAATCCCTTCATCCGTGCAAGAGAATACCAGTGCTACAAATACACCTAGACAACAAGCAGCACCAGAGCAAAATAATCAAGCCCAAGTGGCACGTAATCCAAAGAAGCGATCAAGAGCATCGAGGCGGGCGCCAACAACTGTACTCACCACTGATACCACCAACTTCAGAGCCATGGTCCAAGAATTTACAGGCATCCCAACTCCACCCTTTACATCTTCTTCACCGTTTCAAAGACCAAGACTTGATCTTTATGGTACCAGTCCTTCTAGCATGAGATCTAATAACCTTATAGACTCATCACAACTACAGCCACCTTATCTTCGTAGGCCTTTTCCTCAAAAAGTTCAACTGCCTCCACCTTTTCTGGCTTCATCGGCTTCATCATGTTCTTCTCTGTTGAATTCATCCTTAGTTGATCATGCTGCAATAGCTTCACCAAATAGTACTAGTACTAACAACAACAACACTTCTGGATTAAACATTAGTACTTCCACTAATCCTACTTTCCAACTCCCTCTCCAAAGTGCAAATCTTTTCAACTTGCCAACCCCAATTCTCACTTCACTTCTTCAATCTAACCATGTCAAGTATCAGCCTTCCAATTGCCCCGTTATCGGATCAAAAACAGCCCAAAGTTTAGATGAATTTGGCTTAGGCCAGGGTCATGTCAACACAAGTTCTTTAAGTGGGCTTCCGGGGCTCATTTCTTCCGATCAAACGACGTCGAGGAATGGTAACAATCCGGTTAACTGGGGAAGTTCGAGTGCTGGGGTCGGTTCGAACGATGGAGGAGGTGATCAAGGTCATCAGAGCAGGTCTGGAAATGGAAACTTTAGTTTGTCAAGAAGTGTTAACGGTGCTGGAAATGGGAAGCTGAGTTACTCCGGTTCTTCCTCCGGTTTTCACGGGGAGAAAGGGTCGTCGGAAAATGTAGCTGTGGCGGTTGCACCACCACCAGCAAGAGGGGAAGGTATGATGGAATCTTGGATATGTTCTTCAGACTAGAAATGATTACAGTGTTAGAAAGTTTGGAGATAATGATGGTGATTAGTTTGATGATGACCATTACTATGATGATAAGGAGGAAAAAAAAAAAAGAGACAAGACATGGGAAAAGATATTAATTAGTACTACTACTAGTGTTGTCTTCAATGATCTTAACCATGACTTTCACCAAAGCTTAGAGCAGTGTAGTTTGGTCTAAATTATGTGTAAATAATAGTTTTCCTTTTTCGGTCCTTGATGATGGTATATAGTATATATCAATCACTGACCATACATTATACATAAATAGTAGTAGGGATAGGTAGAGCTGATGATGATGTTGATTATGATCTTGATCATGGACCTTTATTTTGTTTGTATTCTTGTTAATGTCGGTTGATTTTTAATTTCTTCCCATAGTAAAATCCTCTACTCCTCCTACTAAACTATTGTTCTGGATTGGGTTTGACTGCTTCAATGGGAAATGTGTGAATACGTGCTACATCAAGTGAGGAAAGAAAATAATCAAACCCCATTGAACTGTGTGAATATGTGCCATAAATTTCTTCCTCGTACCTTCTATTCTCTTATCGTGTTTATATACACTTTTTCTATCTTCCACATTATGTACATGGACCTTGGAGATGTAAAATTGGCTACAAATTACTGCTATATGTTGAGAATGAGGCAAGTGGCCTCTTGAGTTTTTTTTTTGTCTGGCATGTTTCTTGTACTAGCTTGACGTATTCTTTGAAAAGAGATTACTATTACTTTTATCCGGTTTTTGTTTTCTTATGGACCTAAAAAATATGTTGGGAGATACGTAGGAGTGATTGATGGCGAGATTTGGGGAATCGTTAGGCGCCGCCATCTCATGTTTGAAACTTATAGTAGAATTTATTAATTTTCCATAGATAAAAGCACTAATTTTGTAAATTATTAAAGCATGATTATTAATTCCAGCGTCGTGTCTTTGGCCTTGTCCTTTTTCTTTCTTTCTTTTTGTTTTTTGTTTTTTGTTTGTTCAGGTTGTAGGTATCAAGACTTTTAAAGATGGACCATTGACCACGCAACTGGACAATTAATTCCTAATCCCAATGTTATTACACTATTACATGCTAGTACGAAGTGAGCCAAATTTATTAATGGATGAATGAATATAGTAGCTTAGGACAACTGTTGATTAGTGAACAGAAGATTTCCTGATCAGGAAAGAAGATCACTTTTAGACCATAAGTATTACTATTATTATTCATCTGCTCCAAAAGACGTTGGCCTTTGTCATTAAGAAAAAGAATCTTCACCCATGGTTCAAAAAATTACAAAGTTGCCTAAATAACTACTATACACGAGTAGTCGCCTTTTTTGACCTTAAATACGAGTTAAGGCTTCGTTTGGTTCATCCAAGTTAGGACGGGTGCTTTTACGTAAATTTTTACTGTAGCACTTTTCGAGTAAAAGACTAAAAGATAAATAGAAAACGTGTTTAGAAAAAAAAATTTTGTTTTCTTTTGAAGAAAAAGCATGGGTTTGGTTTTAAAGAACTCCACCGTACAACTTGCATCACAATTAACTGCTTCTTGCTTGGTGGTGCTCTTTAGTTCTCTTTGAAAAGCAAAAGGTGGAAGAAGAAGGAAGGCTGTGGGAATTATAGTGGATCTGATTAACATGCTGGAAACCATTGTTTGAGGATGACAGAAATTTGCTTTGAAGTGGGGTGTAAGTCTTTTTAAGTTGACTTCTGAAAGTAGGGTTATCGCTCATCCCTTCAAGCTTTCAAGTTTCATGCTAGATATATACCTTTTCTTGATTATGTTTGGCTGTAAAAAAAAAAAAAAATTTACTTGGTTTAGTTGTTTATGACATGAAAACTATTGATCATGATTAGGGATCAAATAAATTTATGGCTTGAGAGCAAAACATATAATAATAAATGTACAGGATTAATTGCGCATACCTCGTTAGAGGAAGGAGAAAAAAAGAAGAAGAAGAAGAGGTTCTTATGGAGAGATATTGTGATCCTTCTGTCGAAGCTTTGGCTTTGGTTGATCCTCTCAACTGGCAGTTGTACGAATGTTGTATTCTTCGTTCATCCATCTCTCCTTATTTCTACCTTTTCGGCTTTCCCGACAACATATTAAGGTTTAAGGTTGCGTTGGGATGGCGCAGAACAAATATTGTGAGATCAGAAATGTGGCAAGTACTACTATTTGTTTTTTTTTTTTTCTTTTTCTCTTTTTGTTTGGTTTGAAAGTACTACTACTAGTGTATTGTTATTATTATTATTTTTTCCTGCTACAAAAAAGGTACTACGACTACCATTATGGATCCATGTATCAATACAGATGGATGGATGTATCCATCATCATCATCATCATCCACAGCCATACCATAACTAGTTATTATATATGGTGGTGATCTGATCAGTTCAGTTTCTGCATGGTTGCAAAAATCAACATAGAACATTGAAAAGTCCAAAAATGATAGTACAATTTTGGGGGATGGCTACGCAAGTTACACAATATTAGCAAGTTACAAGTCGGCATCTTAGTCAAGATAACAAAGTTGGCGTCTCCTATTTTGCTTGCAATGTGGGCATGGGCAAGAGAACATTTCTCTTTTTTCTAGGCACACTTTCGGACCCCATTCCCTTCCTTCTTGGCCCCTAACTGAGATTTCTGGTGTAACTTGTCTGTGTGGCAATGGAGCCAGATGCATGCATGGTAAGCCACCAATTTCTGGTTTTCCTCTTTTTTGCTTTTCATTTTCTTGGTGTCAGACAGGATTGAAGGGGGTGATGTTGCATGTTGGAGTGAGGATGCCATACCACGTTTCATTTTTTTTTTCACAGCAAAGTGGAAATGATTAGTCAAAAAGAGGGGTAATTGATGAGGATTAAATTTTGATTTAATTCTGCTTTAAATGAATTGGATATACACCGCCTAGTGGAGTGGAGGGCATATTTTAGAAACTGAAAATGCTCTATTTATCCGAGTAGTTAAAAGTTATTTCTATTTAAGTACCACCATACCCTAATAATACTCAAAAAACTCTTTAAGAGATTATTGTCAATGCTCCCAAAAAAATTTTCTAAACAAAAAGAAAAGAAGGTAAGATTAAATTTTAATCTATTCTTAGAGTTATCACACTGATTAAGAACGGTTGGATTACAGCAGTGTTTACCCATCTCCTGAATGTATGATGCAGAACCGTCAAGCCATTTCTACAGGAAAATATGGGCTTCGAATCTTCTGTCCTCAAATTAGTCTCTATCCCCTTTGTCCCTTTTTTGTACAATTGCCACATGTCTCTTAACTTTTTGATAACCCAAATTCAAACAAACTGATAATAATTGATTGACAAGTTTACTCAAAACTAATTAAAACATATAACTCAAATTAAAGTACTTGTTAGGATTTAAGAAAAAAATGATTTGGGATAAAAAATAAAGAAGGGTTTTAGTTGATTTCTACGTTTATGACCAACAAGACTATTTTTTGTTAAAATAAAAAAAAAAATTGAGTTATCTGTTTTAATTGATTTTGAGTAAACTTGTCAATTAATTATTATCGATTTGTTTGACTTTGAATTATCAAAAAGTTAGAGACACATGACAGCTGTATAAAGAAGGGACAGAGAGGATAGAGACTAATTTAGGGACAGAAGATTCGAAGCCAAAAATATGACTTCGTACTGCAAAAGACAATAATTGGTTTGAATCTCTTGGATGAATTCGCAAGCAAAAACGAAGAATCTTCTTTATTAGGGTTGATGTGGTTGCGTCTCTTGCAAAATCACGGATCAATTCAAAAGAGATTAAAGATCAAATCACAATGTTGCATCACATGTATCATTTCTGCCATAAGCTATGAATATTTACACCATACATTAGCACTAAAAAGCTTGTGCTTGAAATCAAGCAAAACAAACACCACTAAGCTAATCCAAAATATTTCAAGGCGAGCAAGAGTGAGGGCAAAAATAAATCAGAACAACGTAGTAA
Organism: Coffea arabica; assembly: GCF_036785885.1. NCBI lineage: Eukaryota > Viridiplantae > Streptophyta > Magnoliopsida > Gentianales > Rubiaceae > Coffea > Coffea arabica. Next base: position 13,594,002 of record NC_092323.1, on the reverse strand, counting down.
TTTTCGGGGACGAACCTGTTTGGATTGTTATTTTTAAGAGTTCTTGTTCAAAAATGTACTACTATATCGATTTGATGTACGCGAAGTAAAAAGGTAATTGAGAAATATATTCTCGAAAAACATTAAAAAAAAATTCTATAGAAAAATATACTATAACGCTCTGTAACAAGGGTTTTTGTACAGCTTTGAATTGTCGCTCGCATGCATGCATGTAGTGAAACTATTCATCTAACATGTCAATTAGGCCAGCCAGCCCTAGAAAAAAAGAAAAAGGGGGGACGACAAAAGTTATATAAACAAAAGGCGGGAAAGATCAATTAAGAAGTGCGCAATCTAACTTTGCATCATTGTCATTTTTATCTCAAAGGCGGTAATCTTTTCGGTATCATTGATTGATTGATATATCATCAACTTTTTTGGTTTTTAGCTGTTAGAGATCTCAGATCCCCCCTCCATCCCTTTTTGTTTAAAATTTGAAATTATCAAAAAGAGAGAAAGACACACTTACTAGCTAGTAGTATCATCTCAAATTTAATTTGAATCATTTGAATGATGATGGGGACCTATGATTCCATTGGATTTGGGGAATAGCTTTCAGAAAAAAGGGCTTTCAAGTTTCGACGAAAGCCAGAAAAAGCATCATATTTTTTCATTTCTTTGTAAATAAGTTCTTTCTACGTGATTTTTATTTACTATTTTTCTTGTCTCTTTTCACTTGGATTGCATTTGCATTTTAGGGCCAGGAGGCCTTTCGTGAAAAGGCTTTGCTGCATGTGACACATTTTGGATCTGGAATCATTGTGGCCCATGATGGTTAATAACGCGTGGGCCTAGAGTAATGATGGCCGCATTTCCTCTGTCCTTAATTCTTTTTATTTATCTTTTGATGTAGTCCTCTAGCACCTAGTATTTCCATTCATAAATTACTATTTACTCTGCATTCAATCTCTCAATTACAGCTCCCCAAAAAAAAAAAAAAAGTCTCTCATTTACAGTAAAAGAGAGAAAAGTATGTTTGGTAATATCAAAACCTTGAACACATTTGGTCAATTTGGAAAAAAAAAAAAAAACAGAGGTTGAGATTTGGGAAGCAAAACTATAGTAAAGATACATACTAAGTGGACACCCTCACATTTTGGTCAAAAGCTTGGGACTTGGGAGGCAAAGCCTATAGCTTATAACGACATAAATGATAATTTTTAACATTTTAAGGGGATATAAAAGCATTTCTAAAATCTTGGGATGCAAACTCTAATTTCTACAATATATATAATTAAAAACATTTATTTTTTTAAAGAGATATAGAAGGTTATTTAGAATCTTGGCTGTGGTCGCCCCTACACATCCCCCAAATAATTTTAGGCATTAGAAAGAGATATTTGTTGAACAGAATATGAAAAAAAATCAAGCTTGGCCACTGAGCTAGGCAAAAAGCTGGCCATAATGATTAAAATGAACTTACTATTTAAGGCATGAAAGCCCACTAATGCAATAATTTTTTTGTTTTTTTTTTATAAGAGTACATTATTAGAATCAAAACGCATAACAATGAGATAATTGAACACAAACGAATTATATACGAGCAATTGAACAATAATTCACACAACATCCCACTAGCCATGAGTTACAAAAACAGAAAAAGCATTAGAATTCTCCAAGAGCAAGTGAATCTTATTGTTTTTTTTCTAAAAATGAACACTTCACCAGAAATTTTGCGTATGATGGTATAAACCTTTCACTACTATTCTTCACGTCAATCAACATGAGGACGAGTTATTTAAAATTCAGGACGGGTACTTAGGCACTCGCCGCTTACTATGACGTAAAACAAATGAGTAAAAGTTCATGTCACTATGATGTAAAACAAATGAGTAAGTTCAATCAACAAAAGACGAGTTAAGATTCAAAATGTTCCTCCATCAGCAAGTCCATGGTCAAATTCATTCCCCCTTCGCCAGCCGAAAGGTGCATTTCAAGTACGTACGTAATTTGTACACGAGAATGCTACTTCACTGTTTGCTTGCCTCAAATTTTCCTTGTTCTCGGTGATGACAAGAAGATTATTTCTGCCCTATAGGTGCAGTGGCGGAGCCAGAAAAAATTTTTAGTGGAGGCAAAAGTAACTCTAAAATTTTTTACTTACTGTTTTTCTAGTTTTTTAAGGAAAAAAAATATTAACCAACAAATACAAATGATGCATATATTTCATGAAAAACGTAAAAAGACAAACTCAAAATTATTAATGTAATAATAATTTTATTTCAAAAAACAAACTAAACCATTTACAATTGCTCAAGACGAGTTTTCATATTTTGATAACGGTTTACAACTTTTTCATTTTGAACTTCACGAAATATATTTTTCTCAATATAATTAACTAAACAATTATTCTTCCAAGTGTCTTCCATTTTATTTTGTAATTGATTCTTCACTACATTCATAATTGAAAAAACCCTTTCTACAGTAGCTGTAACAATAGGTAAAATCAAAAGCAACTTTAAAAGCATATAAACCAATAGATACACAAAACTTCAAGGGGCACACTTAAAATTATATCAAATTTTTATAGGTATTATAGAAATTCCAGTGCCCCAGTGTAAATCCGCCACTGCCTAGGTGTGTAGAACTGTAACTTTGAACATCTTTTCTACTCCATTAGCTAGTAATATACATTGGTAAAATAGGACAAAAAAGTTAATTCTGCTAAAATTGGAAAAGAAATGAATGAACACAGTACTGTAGGAGTAGTTGGTTGGGTTGTAAAGTGGAAGGAGCAATTGATTAGTTGATTAGGTTTCTTGCCTCCCTGCCCCCAAACAACAGTTTTGTGAGCTGTGACTTGTGAATGGGAACCCTTTTGACAATGTAAATAAAATGCTTCTGTCAAAACGAGACAGATATGGTAGGGAGAGCAGATTTTGCCCAACAGCCCAATGGGGAAGAGAACTAGATAAGGGGAGTTGGTGAAGGTGTTGTGGGTGTGGGGGGGGGGGTGTTGTGTTTGATATTGCAAGTCCATCGCATGCATGGGACCTCACTATCAAAGCAGAGAGGCCATCCTTGTCTCTCATCATCATCTCATGGATGGTTGTTGGTATCTGGTTATAGCAGCTCCACTAAACTACTGTTGACATCATGGCACCATGGGAGTCCTGCACTCTCTGGATAATTTTGGGAACTCCATTTCGACAGCTCCTTGTTTCTTTCTTTCTTTCTTTCTTTTTCTTTTTTTTTTTTCCTTTTCATTTATCTTGCAAATTTTGGTTGATCGTGGTGGACTATCTATATGTACAACGTTTGACATATGCATGCAGTGGAACAAAACGATTGATATGTCCACGCCCTAAAGCCAGTACGTAAGTAAGAATGTGGAAGAATTGAAAGTAAAGCCAAGAGTTGAGCATGTCCCTGGTAAAATATGCACTTCTAGAAATTAACGTGAAGCCTATTAAATTGACAATTTGAGGAATGCATCTTATAATTCAGTAGTGTGTTTAAGAAAAGAATAAAATAAAAAAAGGAAAAATCTACTATTATTCGTATATACTAGAATGATGAGGGCATATATCGCAATCACATTACATTTACAAAATCAAATACAAATAAATTAGAAATTTTTTTTAAAAAAAGAGAAAAATGAAAAGGTGTACCAGTTGTTATGTTACTATTGGTACAATATAAAGTTAAAGAAATTGGGATTAATTTTCTATGTACTAACAATGTATACACTTTCATTGTTGGATGCTTGACAAATAATCTGAATTTGAATTTCAAAACCAAATTTTAGACATGTATCATATATCCAATCATGAAAATATATACAACATCAGTGTATATATATTTCATCGTTGGATGCTTGACAAATAATCTGAATTTGAATTTCAAAACCAAATTTTAAATATGTATCATATATCCAATCATGAAAATATATACAACATCTGTGCATATATATATATATATATATATATATATATATATATATATATATATATATATATATATATGATTAACTCAAAGCTTTGTTTGGATTCAAGAGTTTTTCAAAAATTAATTTTTCAAATACTATTAAAATTTTTAAAAAGTAGTCTAAATTTTTTTAAATCTTTAAAAAATATCCCAAAATATATTCTAAAAACTCTTTTACTCTTAAATATCCCAAAATATTTTCTAAAATATATTATAAAAACTCTTACTCCAAGAACATGTAGTATTTGTTTACATCTTGTGTCATACCACCTCATGCTTACATGAGCATTGAGATCACTCAATCCAATTGAGCGTATTAAAAGCCAGCCGAGTCTGAAGGCGGGAAAGTACCCCATGGATTGGTCCTCGTGGGCCATGACATGGACGATTGACGTGTCATCATTACACAGATTTGTCTCCATCACTTGTGGCTCCCACAGTGTCGTCAATGGGCCCGATGGCCCATTCACCGGCCTACCTCATATGTACGGATGTAATCACGACAAGCACCGACTTGGGCGGGCCTATGATGGTACTCACTACTCGCTAGTCACTGCTCTGTGGGCTCCACCCAAGTTTCCCAGCCCAGTGGCAAGTGGCAACTTGGGGTGAGAAATTTGAAATCTCTAAACTTCGATTAATTGGGTAATAATTGTGTTAATCAGCATGTATTGTCTTAAACCAGATGAATAGGCTCTGAAAGTGAAATGGTTATTGAAACTCCCTTACTTGTAAATAAATAGCAGCTTTTGAGTTTTTTCACCATCTCAATTAGACAAACAATCTTGTCAATCATTCATTGACAAACCATTCCTGTGTTGTTAAATTGTAATTAAAATAAAATAGAAGAAATTTTCATAAAATTGAGTAGAAATTCAACGGCACTATCATTTGTAATCATTAAAGTTCCAATAACAATTTCCTTTGATTTTTTGGATAATCGAATTTACAGGATATATGAGAAAACCAAAAAAAAAATTACTATTTTGGAGTATTATACACGAAACATATCAATAACAGAAATTACATCAAAAATATACTGATATGACACGTATAAAGTACAACAGATCCTATATATCTAAAAAGTTATTAATACTTAAACTGTGAAGCTCCAAACATAGCAAAAGGTTAGATGAAATATTGAAGTTCCAATAACATCTGTGCATGTTTCTAACTACCAGATTTGCTAATTAGCTCCCGATCTCTATGATTTTATTTGTCAGAACTGATTTATTAGATAACTCTTCCTCCCCCATCAGGATAGGAAGCTATTCCTGTAATCAAGGATGAACTTGGAGGAGGCCCATAAACAAACATCAACCTAAGATAATGCAAAACTTGAGCAGCCCATTCTTCCTCCAGGCGGAAAAGAACCATGTAGGCCTATTTCCAAGTGGAAGGCAATGTAAAACTTAAGAAGCCCAATTCTCAAAATAACTCATCGTGGTACAGCATGAAGCCCAATTCCGGGTTCGGAGCTCGTCAGTCATGCAGTCTTTTTCCCTTCATTAACCATCCTCGGTTTCTATCCCTCATCGGCTTTGGGGGGTTGGAAATTTGGGTAGTTAAGTCCCTGGGAGGCTCCAAAAGATACTGACTTTTGGAGTTCTTCTGAGATTAGGTTTATCTGTCAAAATTTTCGTTTCTCAGAAGAAAAAAAAAAAACCATCCTCGGTTTCCATTTGAAAGCCTGTTTAGATTGGCCATTCTCTGAAAATTTTTATGGAAACATGCTCTAATTACATCTGAAACTACTTTTCTATCTTGTGCGGACACGGAACCTTTTTCGAGATGTTGCAAGCAAGTTATGTAAAATTCGGATCCTATGTAGGATCGATTTTAGTTTCACAGAATCGGATCGTAGAATCGGATCATACGACCGTAAGATCCCACCAAAAACTCCCAAATTAACTAAATTAATTAATTTAAAGTTCATATACAGTTTTGTACAACTTAAAAAAAATCAAATAAGTAAATTATTTATAAACATATAGTATTTTTTACCTATAGTTTGACAAGAAATAAAACAACAGAGCCCCAAAATGAGAAGAAAAGGTCCGAGCGCCTTGTCTAATTAGAAATAAGAATACAACTCATCTTAACACTTGATAGTAAATGCATTTAGTACACATATATAGCTGATAGGTCTAATTAAAAGAAACAATCAAATTAGGGGTTATAGGTAATCGCGGTTGTTTTCGTTGAGCGACTTCTTTTGCTGAAAATTCCTTGAGCATTGACAAGGATACAAAGACAATAGAGAATTAGAAATGGGAGATTGGCAAAATTTTGTGAAATTTTATTGAAATCTAAATGGGGAAAAATTTGGAATGGAGATTGGGAATAACCAAAGAAGATTTCTCTCTCATCGTCCTTTGTGATTTTGTCTCTTTTTGTTGCATTCATTTGTTCCCAAATCCTTTTTTGTTGTTCCTTTTGTTTTTGAGACAAAAATTGTTGCAAATTTATAATTAAAGAATCTAATTCTTTGATAAGTTACAAACCTATTCAAAATGTTCCATTTAGTTTCAAAATTTAGCCTCACATTTACAAAATTCTCAAAAATTCGTAGGATCACAATGGGATCGTATGATCCTACATACGATCTCACGGTCCCATGAACGATTCTAACGATCCTATGTATATTAAGGCAATTTTCGATTCTATACACAATCCGGATCGATTTTGCTGATCTGAATCGTAAGATTGTACAATCCTACAATCCGGATTGCAATGTTAACAACCATGGTTGCAAGCACCTCGGCAAGCTATCCTGCCAGCAACAAAGAACAAGGTTACAATCCAGAGATGTACCCCGTTGTAACTCTGATAATTAAATTAGTAACTAGAGCCAAAGAAGAATTTGAGAATGAGTAAGTAGGAGGTTATGGAGCAATTTGTCTTACCTTCAAAAGAGAGAATGGAGGGGTATTTATAGGAGGGGAAACGGTATGACCTGTTGTTGTTGTCCTAAACCACTATGTGAGTCGATCAATCCCCGAGGGGTAGTTAGTGTTGGAAATGGCAGTTGACGGCCATGATTTGGTCAAAAAATTTGTGCGGCTCAGATCACATCTTATAACTCGATTTTCACGCCGTGTATGGGACCCACAAAAATTTTTTCTAAAGTTACGTCGTGTGCAAAGAAAGTTATACCGTATGCAACCAAAGTTACGCACAGTAAAAAATGCACACAACCCCTTGTCCGTTAGTGTCATATAGGCAGGTAAAAAAATCATATCAAACAACTTTTGTCCCATCAATTTTGTCATGTCATATCTCGACTGTTGAGAGTTTGAACTTTCCGAACTTCAAGAGAGAGAGAGAGAGCCATAGGAAAAACTCTTTGACAACATGGAGTTGAGGAGAGTTTTTTGAAATCCCATATATTTCACATACAACAAATCTTAGAAAATGCTACATTATTATATTGTTAATTATCTATTTTCAACACATAATTCAAACAAATGTAAGAGACTTATGGTTCATAACACCAAAAATTTCCGTTGCACTTGGCCCTTAATGCACTCACCTAAAATTTCGATCAAAATAAAACCTCAGTGTATTAACCATCCCCCCCCCCACCTCCCCTTTCCCAAATCCTCTACTAACCCCAATCCGCTATAAAACCCCTCCCCTACTATTGACTCTTCTTCTCCAAATACCAATAGTAAAGTTAGCAATCCTTTTGCATTCAACTCGTGCTGTGCTTCACCAATCTAGCTAAATCCTTTAGCGATTTAATTTTAATTTTTTTAAAAAACTAACACTTCATTTTAGAAAAAAGGAAATAGAAAGATTCGAGATTCATGAAAAAGGTCTAAATTTTGAGAAATCTATAAACGAGGTATAGATTACTCTTCACAAATTATAATAATTAGTAAATATTACATGACAAAATAACCTTATTACGAATGTAAGATTTATCAAATGGAAATGCGCATTTGATGAATATAATTGTACACATTGATTAATATAAATGTACTTTCGAACGTGTACACTTAAATTGACATATGTACACATGTGTACACTTGAATGTTTGAGTGCACACTTATGATGTACGTACACTAATGATGTATGCACATAGAAACCTAAAGATAATTTCATGATTTTGCTTACAACACAAATATATATACACAAATACAAAACTAGAATGTTTAAATTAAAAAATATTTAATTAACAAAAAATATATAATTGTGTGCAATTATATATATATGGGTTAAAATCTATTTTTTAATAATTAACAAATAGTACCCAATCCACCATTCACAAATTTCTTCAAAACTTACCTCCTTCTTATGAATTTGTAATGTTTTGACATCCTTTTTCCAAAATTTCCCTTTAATTTAGCCGCCGCTCTTCCCACTGGCGGGACCCGAAAGTACTGGGATCAAAGGAAAGTGGGCAAATTGATCTAATAATTAGGACCAGAATGTGCCTCTAGCCCCACAGCCTCTTCATTCAATTCGGATAGTCCTAAAATCGTGGCAGCGACAGCAAATTCTGATTCGTCTAAACTCTTAGGCAACGTTTGGATCCAAGGAAAGGAAGGGAAAGGAATGGATACTAAAAAACAAAAACCAAAAAAAAAAGATAGGAAAGGAGAGTAGAGGAATGTGGATTACATCCATCTTTTTTCGATTAAGTCTGGAAGAAAAACAAAGAAAATACTGAATTTTAGTTTGAATTGAAGAAGAAAAAAAGGAAAAGAAAAGATCACATGTTAATTTACTGAAAAAGATGGGAAAATGATCTTTTTAAAAAATTTAAAATTATTTCAATTAATTTAGTTTTGTTTTCCTCCATTTTTGCTCACCTTTAATGCCTAGTTAGGGAGTTCAGGTTTCAAAGGAATAGAAAAGAAAGGAAGGAAAATGTGACCTTTTCTCCGTTTGGAACATTTAAGTGAGACGGAAAAGAAAAGAAATGAACGGATCTTGAACTTGAAGGGAAGCCAAGCTAACAGTGCAAAATTTTTTCTGACCAAAACGGGCGGAAAGCGAAGGAAAAGTGATGGAAGCTTACAAATTTTTTTCAAATTGCCCATTTTATCCTCTCAAAGGTATTGAATAAAATTTTATTGACATATATATCCAAAATCAATTCATTTCTTTCTAGAACTCTCAAACAACATTAAAATTTCTTTTCTTCTTTTCTTATCCTTTCTTTTCTCTTGTAACTTAACCTTTCTTTTCTTTTCTTTTCTTTTCTATCCTCAACTCACAAACTAGCTATTAAGCAAAAACAATAATTCAATAAAACTCCCTTTCTCTTCCTATCCTTTTCTTTCCCTCATTAAAAATCAATCCAAACAATAAAAAATCAAATTCCTCAAATTGCTCTCTTTTCCTTTCCCTCGCATTGACTCAGTCCAAATGGTGCCTTACTTTGGGAGTAGATTTCTAATCCTAGTCATCATCCTGTGGGACCCACTCCTCCCCTAAGGCCATACAAATCTCCCCAACTGTTAGCATCTTCCGACAAAACCCCCATGCTCAAGTCTAACAAACGTAAGACTAGCTTTCAAGAATCCTCAGATCTCCTCCGTCCGAGTCAACGCCCCGTACCATCCCGACTTCTTGGAAATCAATCAAACCATGACGATGGGGTTGTTCAAAAGAGTAAAAGGCATAAAATCAGAAACATTCACACTTATTCTAGTGAATCTTGCAGGAATAATGGAAAGAGCTGATGAATCTTTACTCCCAGGAGTATATAACGAAGTTGGGGCTGCTTTGCATACTGACCCAACTGGACTGGGATCATTAACGCTCTTTAGATCCATTGTTCAGTCTGCTTGCTACCCGCTTGCCACCTACTTGGCCGTCCGCCATAACCGAACCCACGTCATTGCTCTCGGGGCTTTTCTCTGGGCTGCCGCCACTTTTCTAGTTGGCTGCTCTTCCACATTTGTTCAGGTGGCTACTAAACTCTTGAGTGTTGTGATTTATGTGTATTTGGTTGTTTGATGATGGTTCTGTGTGTTTTTAGTGTTATTAGTTTGTGGGTCGTGGTTAATTTCTTCCAAGTGAATCATAATATTATATTCAAAGCAAAAAATGTCTCTCATGGAGAGGCCAGAATATAATGAGTTCAGAGGTAAACTGAAAAGGGTCCTGTAGAATGGCCTTGATTTTGCTCTTTTTTTTTTTTATCACAGATGAACTGTGTATTAGAGGAAATGAATTGATACGGGTATTGCTTGATTTGAACTACCTGTGTTCTTTCATTAGTTGTATTGTGATAGTTGCATAAGTTTAATTAATAAGTGCAACCCAAGATTGCGAGGAAAAATAGGCCTTGTTTCGAAAAGTTCATTGGTGCAAGCACCATCAACTTCGGTGGAAAAAATGAATCCAAACAAATTCTGACAAATCATCTATAGTGGGACATAGTGTTTCACAACAGAGGGTACGACAAATGATTCATAAGAAGGGTGAATTGTCAGAATATGATTGAATTGTATCTCTTGACTGACATGTCACATTATTAAGGTATTTGCGTCATAAATCTCCTGGTTGAAATGCATCTACTTTGCTTGCTTGCTAATTGATGAAGTTCATATTACAACAGTGGAAGGTAAAAATGTGTATAAAATAACCGTGTTTGATTTACCAGAGTTAGTGGTAAAAGCAAGGTGTAGGAATAAAAAGTAAAGCTTGGGGGTGTAAGCATCACCAATGTGTGAGCTTTTCTTTAGAACCAACTGGAGTTAGTGTTTCAAGTTCTGTTATATCAAGGTTCTGTTATATTAAGTCCTGGAGCTACTCGTTTAAGTTTAAAGAAACTAGACATCTCCACTCACAGCTGATCAATATTATCTATCGCACATTCAAGTGTTTTGTGATAATGTATATCATTTCAATGCCAGTTGTATTAACACCACCTGTGAATGTTCCTGGAAAAAAAAATTAAACGCTTGAGTATGAACCATAAATTTTAGAGACAAACTAACACCAGTAAAGAATTCATAAAAGACAAATAGGAAAGAGTTATCAAACTTTTGCGGTTAGTCCTAGTTTTAATGATGCCAATCAGGAGTCATGCATGCTCTTGCAACCTAGGTTTATATGTGTAAATTTTTATCATTTTGCAGAACTTAACTACTGACTTTTTGTGCCGAAAATAGCGTTCTCTTTTGTGCAATACGCCATACTTAATACTTTATCATCTCATCTTTGTTAGCTTGCAGTTTCAAGAGGTCTGAATGGCATAGGACTTGCCATAGTTTTACCTGCTATTCAGTCCCTTGTTGCTGACTCAACTGATGAAACCAACCGCGGTACAGCTTTTGGCTGGTTACAACTGACTGGAAACTTTGGCTCCATCATTGGTGGACTTCTATCAGTGCTGATGGCCTCTACATCATTCATGGGAATCCCTGGCTGGAGAATAGCTTTTTATCTAGTTGGATTGCTGAGTATTGTAGTTGGTATTTTAGTTGGCCTCTTTGCCAAAGATCCCCACTATTTTGACTGCAATGGGAATGCAAAAGAACAAGCCCCTCATAAACCCTTTCGCTCTGAGATTAAGGACCTCATTAAAGAAGCAAAAGCTGTCATAAGTATACCATCCTTCCAAATATTGATCGCTCAGGGCGTCTCTGGTTCATTTCCTTGGTCGAGTCTTTCATTTGCCCCAATGTGGTTAGAGCTTATTGGCTTTTCCCACAAGACAACAGCATTCCTTTGGACACTGTTCTCTGTGGCTGGATCATTGGGGGCATTATTTGGTGGAAAGATGGGGGATGTACTCGCCCAACGGTTACCCAATACTGGGAGAATTATGCTTTCACAAATAAGTGCTGGTTCAGGTATTCCTTTAGCAGCAATTTTGCTTCTGGCATTGCCAGATGATCCTTCTTCAGCACTATCACACGGCCTCGTTTTGTTCATCATGGGATTAATGATGAGTTGGAATGCTCCAGCAACAAACAAGTATGTTCTTAGGAGATCTCTCAGTATTTTACTTGAGAATGATTACATGTTGTCCTTTTTCTTTTAAGCTTTAAAATGGCATAAGATTGAGCCCCCTACTTGGCACCATCTTTTGGTGGATGGGACTGTATAAGAGTCAGGCATCTCCTACATTAAGTAAAGAAAGTTTAAATCTGTAAAATTTTCCTCTAAAGAATTTAAGACAATTATAACTTGTTTGCCAGAAAACATATCAGAGTGTGACCATAGTCATCTGATAGGGCGACAGGAAAATTAAATCTAACCGAATTGTGACTCTGTTGGACAGTGAGAGCTTATGCTTTAGATATAAGAATTGATTGTCTATAGGAAATGTGTAAGAAAAACATATTATTATTTCACTAGTTAATTGGAGATACTGCACACTGAAGTTCCTTTGGGCATTAAAGTCCTTGTCTTGGGTTACTATCCCAGACCTATTCCTTAATTCTGTTGCAAGGAGAAGGTAAGTTAGGTTTCTTAATAGTGTGATAGTGTCCAATTAGATATCTTCTGAAAATCCAGTCAACTACATTTAATATCTTTTGTAAGAGTCTTTATTTGATAATTCTCCTTGAGGTTTGATTTTGCTCGCTTATATATGCACACATGCAATTATGTCCTCACCAAAGAAGGAATGCCAGAAAAGAGAAGGTTCAGTGAATTGAAGATGCTTCAAACTAGCTTATACAATATGTTCTGCTTCCTGTACGGGGAATAACAAGCTGGTAGTGAATGCATTTAGTTACTTCTGGATGTATGATTGTTTCAAGGGTGTGTGATGCACTTTGTTAATAGTTTCCCTATTTCATCTGCTACAAAAGTTCACTCTTGAATTGTGTGCAGTCCTATATTTGCTGAGATAGTCCCTGAGAGAGCTCGAACTAGCATCTATGCATTAGATCGATCATTTGAGTCCATTCTAGCATCATTTGCTCCTCCTATTGTTGGGATTTTGGCTCAGCATGTTTATGGTTACAAGCCATTTCCAAAGGGATCAACAAATTCCGAAGAAATTGAAACGGATAGAGAGAATGCTGCAGCACTTGCGAAGGCCCTTTACACAGCGATAGGGATTCCAATGGCAATCTGTAGTTCTATCTATTCCTTTCTCTATTGTACATATCCAAGAGACAGGGACAGAGCAAGAATGCAAGCACTGATTGAAGCAGAGATGCAACAGATAGATACAGATACACACCCTCAGGAAGAAGAATACAGTCAACCTTTTGTTTTGCAGTCTGATGAACTCCAGGCAAAGAAAAGCAGTGTAATTGACATAGATCATGAATCCTATGAAGGCCTCGAGTTTGATGAGAATGATGAGAAGAGGCTTCTTTCACATCAGGCTTTCTCTAATAAGAGCAAATCATAGGAGTCACAGATTTTTGCTAATTTTCTTCCATTTTACTGAGGCAGCTCTGGATGGAATTCATCAAAATACACACTCCTTCTCAATAGTAAATCAGTCTCGACAAAAAGAGGAGCTTGGTAATCATCATGTCATGCTTTTAATTTTTCTCATAAAACTTTGATTTTACTGTCAGAGGTGCATTGCAACCAAAAAAAAAACACTTTAATTTAACTCATGTAAGTGCGAATATTGAACATTTAGTTTATTTTAATGTAGAAAATTAGCATATCAAGACATTTTTTTGCTTGACAATGTCAGTAATGTTTATATAACATGTCTTAGGTTGGTTTATTTCCTGAAAAAATGACTGAATATACTTGCAAGAAAGTTCAAATTGTTCACTATATATGGCACATATATGACGGTTACTATGATTATCTTCACCGTATAGAATTGACTTGTACCACATGAAGAGAATGCCTGCTTTATGCAATTTTCAGACATGTAGATCAAGATTGTACCTTGTTACTTTCTATAACTAGTTGATCATGGCTTAAGCTGAAAACTATTTCTAGCTACTCATTTTTGCTTCTAACATCCGTCTTTTTAGTCCATTTGAACTGAAAAAGATTGATTATGACAAGCAATGCTAAGGCATTTTTGAGCTACTTCTAACTTTTTAAAAATTGTAAAGGAACAAACTTTCAGTTTCTGAACAGCTCTCCTAATAATAAATTTTTAAGATCAACTTAGAGAAAATAAAACAACATCAGAAGAATCCCTGCAGATTCTAGTTGGTTTATGGACATGGGATCAGTTGAGTCAATTTTTTCCTAACCATGCCAGGATGTTTTATGCACTTCTTTTTTTTTTTTTTTGGTCTAAACTTTGCACTTACAAGCCCTTCATCATTGAGTCTAAATCCTCTTTGTACCTACAAAGAGGAGTCCTTTACTTTGCTGCAATTGCAGCCTTATTAGCTGATCCTAATACACGTAATTGTTAGAGAAGGGAAAATTTGTAGATCCAACAATTATCAATTATGCATGGCTTTGATAAAGGCCTCTGTAAAGCTTGTCACCCTATTCCTTTCTCCATCTTCAGTCTTTCCAGATTGTTTCATGTGCACATCTTTGTGATACACAAATGCATTCACAAGACAGGGCAAAATAGCCCCACCCATTCAACTTTGTGGCTTTAGGAAGGTGTTTTGGTCGGTTTATTCTTGTGGTGTTTATATGGGCTCACACTAACAAATTAATACTACACATCAATCTTTTTTTTTTTTTTATAACATCTCTCAATGACTGTTTCTTGTATTGTCCTCTCAAGAACTATCTATAATTTGCATGCATATGATCGTTAGTCTTTCATTTCCTGATTAAGTTAATGAAACTCAAAAGAGAAAAAGAAAATTTTCCACACTTGGTGAATTAATAATGGGAAGCGAGATCTAGGATTATGGCAGCCTTGAAGCTCCATGTGATATGCTGGCCAAAGTGTATAAAATGCAAGGTCAAACATCAGTCTGTGACTGGGGAGGTAATGTTTCACATTTGGATCATGAATTGGATTTTTTTTTTCTTCTTCATTTATTTATGTATATGTCACATTTCGTCTTCACATGGATGAAGAACAAAACAGAAGCTACAAGTTTCTGAAATAGCTAATCAAAGCTTCAAGGAAAGAAAATATTCAAAAGAGAGCATCCTTGAAGAAAGATAACATGAGGCATGATCATGTGCATGGGGATTCAAGTTTGTTAGGACTTATTATTGAATTTAATTATTCAGAAAATGGACAATTATTAACTAGATGACTTGTCAATGTAATTAATTTTGGCTTTCTTTCATGTGTCCCAAAATGTAAAAGAATAGGTCTTTTTCAAAGTTTTAGTAAGTTGTAATGCTTGCACTGCCTATAAAATATTATAAAAATAAATTGTTGGCATCACTATATATTGTTCACACTGCTGAACCTAGACCACAATATCTTGCCATTTTGCTTTTCCTCCACACAGTTGGGGAGTTGGGTGTTAAGCAAATATGTGTGTATGTGTGTGTGTCTATATATATATATATATATATATATATATATATATAATCCCAATAAAAAGGAAAAAAAGATTGTATTAAATACCAGCAGCCGTCAAATTTTACATCATGCTTCCCTTGACCATCCTCCTGTGTCCATCCCCATGCCATCACCTACACTCACATTCGACAGAACAATGAAGGAAAATTTGCATACATATGTAGTTAAGGTAGATTGTTGTGTTCCAGTTTTGATGTAGGTTCATTCAAAGGTTTTACCAATTATAAAAATTAAAAATAAAAATAGAAAAATTTCCGCATTCACTTTTACCAATTATGCTCCAATAATGAAAATTCTGAACCTAGGTGTTGTCGAGGAAAAAGTTTTTCACATGGCTTTTACTAGGAACTGAACTAAAAGTTTCCATATTCCTATATGCTTCACATAAGATATGCTAGCATCTTGGCAAAATCCAACAATCGGAAGATGATTTCAAACATTTTCTAGTTCTCAGTGGGACTAGCTCATAATTTGATGGGGCTCCAAATTGTCGGTTATAATGGGTGGAAGGTCTTAAAATCACACACCCCCCACCCTTTCTCTCTCAAATTATGACAAAATCAGTGAACTTCATTCACTAATTGGATACTCCAAAATTTCCACATTATCCAACATCAAAACCCCATATTAAAATCACATAAATGAGGGATCCAATCTGCCAAGAAAATAAATAAATAAAAAGGATCCAATGAAGCACGTGGGGTCCAATTTGGCAACATGTCTTATATCCTAAATGCTTCAGCAATTTTCTACTCCACAGTAGCCATTTTTTTCTTCATTTAATTAAGATACAATTTTGGACTTCTGTTGTGTATGGAATTAACGTGCCTTGGCTTCTTCTGGGGCATGGATTCAGGACCCAGCATTTAAGATTCCAGTTGATAAGGGTCTTCAAAACTATCAAGAATCATGTATTTTGGATAGATTTCCTTCGGCTAATAATCAAATTTTCAGGGAAAACCTACAAGTACCTTGTTGTCAACTAGTTTTATTAGATTAGTCACTTAAGTGCTGGACATCTTTCAATTTTATGCCTCATGTTTTGGTTTAGCTCAATTTTTTTTTCACTGAGGAGTATTCCAGTCTTTCGATCAGACTAATCCCCTAAAACTGTTTAACTCAATTGATTCTTGGTATTTCTAAATGACAGAACTGGATAAAGCACCTAATGTAGCATATTGATTGAAACAAATATGGACAAAATATGCAAAATATAGAAAAGCCACAGTATGTAAAAATCATAAAAAAAAAAAAAAAAAAAGCTGTGAAGGACTCAAATGGAATTGAGTCCAAAACATCATTGACCAAAAATGTCAAATTTGAAACATTATCAGCCCAAACATATAAAGGTGAACGAGTTGCAATTTGTCCATTATAATTAGGCAGATAATTCGTTTATTACTAGACATTTCGTTCGATTGTACGTTCATCTCGTTTACAAATTCATTTTGCATACTAGGGTTACATGCCGAGTAAAACTTTTATGTCTCGAATAATTGAAGAAGTATTTTGGGATATTGCTTCCAACAAAATTTTCTTGATTTATTATCGATAGGCTAACAAAATTTCACAAAGGTTATTTGTTTAATAATCACTAACGAGAACAGTCATTAATCAAACGCAGAATTAAATATTTATTCTACTACTATACACACCATTTTCATGTACCTTAAGGTTCTAGGTGTTAAAATTTTTTTTTTTTAAAAAAATAAAATTGAAAAAAGCGTCCATATACGAGGGAACACAAATGTTGGTATTGAACTATAGATTAAAGTGTTGTGTTTTTTAACTAGTGATTCAATGGCTCGTTAGAAAAATCTTTTCTTACTTCATTTTAATTGATTCGAAAATTGTCTGAACAAAAGCTAGGTTACCATCCAAATTGCTGGTCCAAATCTGGAATTTGACTATTACTTAACTGTCAAATAGCTAACCACATAAGCCAGCAATGTTAAGGCCCCAAAACCAGTTGGGCATGTTCTCAAAGTAGAAAAAAAGGAAAATGAAGAATATTTACAGAAAAATCCACTCAAGGTTGATCCAGATCAAATTGGCAAGCAGGAATGTCAAAAAAGTACGACTTGGTTGCAAGGAAGTCAACTATTTCAATTTCCAACTATTTGTCTCCTGCAAGAGCTAGCATGATTTCAATAGTGAGAATGTTTACTATTTCAGTATGTAGTTATTCTAAAGATTTTCCTATATATTGCGCTGTTTTATGATACAATCTCTCCTTTTCTATTTCTTCAATTCTTCCTCTTTTTCTCATTTTGGTTACTAAATATTATTGACTTGATAAAGATTTTTGTTCTTCAAAACTTTTTTTAAAACCAAAAGGGCAGACGAAAGGGATTTGTCTTTTATGATCATTTCTATAGCTACCTAATATTATTGTTTGGATTGACCATTATTTCCCTAATTTTATTTGTTTACATTATCGTTACAATTTCCCATACAACTTTTTATCTTTCCAATTACCTTATCTCACATACATCACATCACAAAAAGTGCTACAGTAAAAATATCCCAAATAACTTACAATCCAAACAAACTTAAGTTAGACCGAAACGAGGAGGAGAAAGGTTGAAGCCTTCCCTAAATTCCGTGGTTGCATTAAAACATGACAGCATTTAGTCAAATGCAGTATGAAGTTGTTGCTGGAATTTAAGTAGTATAAAACATATCCCTGCACGACATTCCATGGCCTCGAAGTCAAATAAAATTTGCCAACTCGAGTCAAAGTTTCATAATTTCCGGGTAGCATTGAAAATTATATACTGCAGTTTATACTTTACAAGTTCTTGAATTCTATAATTTAGTTGGCACATTGCTTGGAAAGAATGCGAATCTCTTTAACGTTCCAACTTGGCAGGATGAGTGAAACTTCTTCCCTTATTTCCCTGCATCTTTTCTTGCTAGGATGGTTTCCGTTGCATTTTCAGTATGAGTATAGCTTTGGTTTGGTCCAACAAATGTGTACATGATTGGAACAATGTAGCATATGCTCGGCTGATATGACACCGTTTGGATTGCTATTTTCAGAAGTTTAGAAAGAAAAATATATTGTAGGGATTTAATCTATGTAATGTAAAAAATATGATTGACAAATATGTTCACAGAAATTGTAAAAATTTTTCAGTGTTGCAGAGTATCCGTGTAACTGTTAGATTCAGCATTATACACACTCAAATTATGATTTTATTGTGATGTACTCCAATTAATTCACCCGAGTCCCTGAATTTAGTTAGTTTACAGAGAGAGAGAAAGAGAGAGGCGTTTTGAGTTTATACGAGAAAAAGAAAGAAACCCTTGATGTACTTATATTAGTTAGTTGTAAAGGGAGAACAGCATTTTAACTACTTAACTAAATCCAGGAACATTAATGACGTTTTATCCAGTGCATTTTAGGTTGACTCAAGTACATCGCAGGAAATTAATAATAGTTCGAGAATGTATAACACTGGAAATTGATTGTTTGGGAGCTTTTTGCAACCTAAAAAATTTCAAGGGGCATTTGCAATTAACCGCAATTTTAATGGCAATTCATGATCCGGACTACCAATAATAGATCAATCAAAAGCAGTGTATTGCACTCTTGGAAAAAGTGGAATACACAGCTGGCAAAGCCTAAAATTGACTAGTTGGATAAATTGCTGAATTTATTGGACTCTGATGTTTACTGGTTCATTTTCTCTTTTATTTTGACCTATGGCAGATATCATAGGTTGGATTCCAATTCCATTCATTCTTAGGAAAGTCAGTACCAATAATTTAAAGGAGAATTAAATGAATTTCCTCCATCAAATTCTTGAAATCAAATTATGGTTTTGCTCTCATCATTATCACTGATGACCATGAGGTCATTTTCAAGCACTGGATCTTGATTGCGAAACATCCCAGATTTTTTTTACACAAAACTAATCATTCAATACTCGCATTCATCACCCTCACCACTTCAAAATTCCAACTAGTTTACTCAGCAGCAGTAGACCTTGCTTACCTCCCATCCAACCGATTCATTACTCGAATAGTTAATACTCCACTACTAGTAGTAATGTGTCAAATTGCTCCAAGACCAGACCACCGTCAGTCAGTGTGTGCTGTATGTGTTTTTATTAGGCTGAGAATTGAGGTAAAACCGCGTAGGAACACAATAGCCTGTCTTCTTGTGGCACCATGTGACTGATCTGAGACCATCTGATCTCATTCTCATCTCCTCTTCTTCTTGTAGTTTCGCATTAAAGTCTTCCCCTTTTCTTCAGTTCATCAGAGTCATCACTCCTTTTCACACTCTTGCAACTTCACTAGTCACAACTATAAATCCCCACATTATTAATGTTTCTCACCCTTCTCTCTTCCTCCTTTAACTCTCTCCCATCTCCATAAAAATCTTGATTTTTCTGAGGCTTCAAAATCTTGAGAAGCCTGATTGGGTTGGAAAGATCTTTTGGTAAACAGCAGGGCAGGCACATAGATTTCAGTACTACTGCTATACACATGGCTCCACTACAAGATTCCAGTCCCAAAAAGGTACTTGTACTTTGTCTTGCCTTGGTTTTTGTGAGTTCAGTATCCATTTGTGCCTATAGTACTGAAGTACAAGCAGAGAAAAATGAGTTGTTCTTTGGGAGGAGAAGAATGCTTGAGCTACAAGATGAAGATGAGCAGCCAATTATCAAGAAGAAAAGCTCTGCAACAACAGCAACTACTACTACTCTGTTGTCCACCAAAGGTAAAAACCAGACCAAATTAGCCAAGGCTACCACAAGCAGCTCATCCAAGAACCAAACCAAGCTCATCAAAACTGGCTCTGTTGCTGCCAAAAACCAGACCAAGCTCCTTGAATTCCCATCTGAATCAACCAAGAAGAGCAACAAGACCATGCTCATCAAGCCTGTATCAGATTCTTCTACTCTTGGAGAAAAAAATCCCACCATCAAAATCCCAGTCAAGAAGCTCAACTCCACTTCTTCAAAATCCTCAAATTCAACCAAAACCAGCACATTTTTTTCCAAGAAATCCTCAGATCTAACCACGACAAGCTCATCCAAGAATAAAACAGCTAAAGCCACAACTACTACCTCAAAAGATTCCAAAACCCTCTTGGATAAGAATCTCAGGAATGAGCCCAAGTCCAAATCCAAGACCACCACCACTTCAGATACAGAAAAGCCTTCAGGCACAAAACCCAAGTCAGAAAAGTCACCAAAACAAACCTTACCAAGGTGGATTGATCAAGATGATGATGATGACTTGGTTTCTGGATTCAGAGATTTACCATCCAAATTTCAGGAAACATTGATACCAGATTTGGAGAGGATATCCAAAACCTCCAAAGTTTACTTGAACAAAGCCAATAAAGAAATCACTAGAGGGTTCAAACCAATAGTTGGTAACAAATATGCGCCAACTATAGCTTCATTTACCTCATTTGCCTTCCTTCTGATCCCTCTAATTCTTGTCTCTCTCATTTTCAACAAATTCAAAGCCTATTTTTCTCTTCAAAAAATTTTAATTTTCATCCAAATTTATATGTCCATATACTTCTCAATTTTGTGCCTCTCTTCATTGGTCACTGGCCTTGAACCGTTGAGGTTTTTCTATGCCACTTCCCAGTCCACCTATGTGTGTTTACAGGTGCTTCAAACACTTGGTTATGTGTTGTACCTGCTGCTGCTTTTGATGTACTTGATCTTAGTTTTCTCTACTGAGACTGGGCTGGCTACAAAGCTGTTGGGCTTGGGTCAAACTTTCGTTGGCTTTGCCATTGGGCTGCATTATTACATGATGGTGTTTCACAGGGCTGTGCTGCATCAGCCGCCCAAGACTACTTGGAAGGTCCATGCAGTTTACGCCACGTGTTTTCTCCTGATTTGTCTGTTAACTAGGGCTGATCGGAGGAAGAAAGCTTACTTAGAAGGTGGGGCAGAGGGAAAGTTGAGTTAATACATTTTCTTAATCGTGTCCTATCGTCCAGATGAGAACTGTATTTTGGGTAATCTGTAAGAATTCGTAAAAGTGATCCCGTGGTTCCGAAGTCATATCTTGACCTATGGAGATGATCGGAATCAAATTCAGTTGAATTTTATAATTCAACAAAAAAATACATTTTCTTAGTTAAATTTTTAGTTTCACTTTTTTATTTTTTTCTTATGCCTATAAGTGTACTTAAGAAAGAAGCGAAGAAAAAGAATTCGCTTTTTTTTCACAATTGTAATTTATTAAGATTTGTCAATAAAGAGTTGCAATTACCATTTTCTTTTCCTTTATGTATGCTCCTTAACTCTTAATTGCTCTATTATACATTTATTGTCCTTGTCTATATATATATATATTTTTTGCGGATGAAGCATATTTGGCTTCTTGTTATTCAATAATCGGGTCTACGAGGATTTTAGTATTAGGAAATCCTAGCGACTCCTTTCTGTTTTTCTTGGTAGTAAAATCCTAGGGGGCGTTTGGTAAAGGGTATCGAATTAAAGTAACGGAATAAACTCCATAGTTGGTGTTTGGTTCACCTGTATGGGAATTGAAATTTTGGAATGATTTCTAAAAATTTGGCATTCCTCCATTCTTTAGTAAAAGGGTAGGTTGTGTCCAAAATCCAAGTGTGATTCCAAAATCTTATAATTACATAATATTTAGTATAATTAATATTTATATATATTATATATTTATATTTATATTTATATTATATATTTATATTATAATATATACATATATATAATATATTATAATTATAATATTTTATTATAATATTAGTATATTATATAAATATATTATAATTATTTAGTTAAATATAATTATATTTATATAATATATATTATAAATTTATAAATTTATTAATATATTACAAATTTATTAATATTATATAATAATATATTTATAATATATATGTATATTTATAAATGTATATTATATGTGCATATAATTATAATATATACATGTATATAATATTAATAAATTATATAATTATATTTATATTTATTATTTTAAATATAATAATAACTATATCTAATATTAATATGCATTATATTTATATAAAATATTAGTACAATTAATATTTATATATTATATAATTATAATTATATATTTATATTATAACATTTGTATAATTATAATTAATTATAATTATAATATTTAATTTAATTAGTTACAAACTTATAATAATGATATTATTATATTATATAATTATATATTATAATTATTTAGTTAAATATAATTATACCTATATAATATATATTATAAATTTATGAATGTTATATAATAATATATTTATAATATATATGTATATTTATAAATGTATATTATATGTGCATATAATTATAATATATACATGTATGTAATATTAATAAGTTATATAATTATAATTATTATTATTATTTTAAATATAATAATAACTATATTTAATATGTAATATATATTATATTTATATAAAATATTATTATAATTAATATTTGTATATATTATATAATTATAATTATATATTTATATTATAACATTTGCATATTTATATTTAATTATATATATAATATTTAATTTAATTAGTTACAAACTTATAATAATAATATTATTAGTTATATGTATTATATAAAGTATATTAATTTATATAATATAATTAATATTATCAATTATACTAATAATTGTACATGTTTACTAATGGAAATTATTAATTAGTTAGACTAAATTTACTAATACATTTATACTAATATATTTAATTAGTGAAAATTTCTTATATCCCATTTACAAGAGCCAATAACTATCGTTTACGATGTGATTTATAATATATTTATTATATTCCATTTCGAAAGAGTCGACGAACCAAACATCAACTATAGTAATGATACACATTCCAAATACTTGAACCAAACAAATGTATTGGAATGAATGACCTCATTCCAAACTCAGGATATCCGATTTCGATTCCGATTCCGAGTCTGATGTGCGAACCAAACGCCACCCTAGTTACTTTAAAGTTTAAACCCTTTTGAGAGAAATCCATTTTGTTCTTTTGTCATTCCTTAGTGATGTAGCTAATTGTACATTAACTATGAATATGAAATGGTTTGTTTAAAGGTTGCTCAATAGGTCTCGTTAACATACTTATTTTACATCAAATTTACAATTTAAATGCATGCGCCCATAATTATTGTCCTCTTGTTTTTAAAAACTTCATACTTACTAATATTTTATCATCCCATTTGCATTTAAAGAATTGTATAATTTAATTTTACTTTCTTAAACAATAACACCTGAAACACATCTTTGTCCTTGTCCGATAAAGCCCCGTGAAATATAATACAACAAGTACTTAGTTCCAAACAGGTATGACAAGAATAAATTGAGTCTTCTCTAGTTTTGGTACTTTTAAAAATTGTAAAATATAGCTCATTGAAATGCATTGTGCTCTTTTTTTGCTTTCAAAGTTCAAACTTCGGATCAAGTGGATGGAACCAATTCTTATTGGTTCCTTTTTCATCAACCATGCAATATTATTCTTTTTTAAGAAGAGATTTTAGTAATAAACATGTCGAAATCGTCCAGCACCAATTGACATACAATGAAATTTAAAAATGCATAAGATAATAGGATTGAAAAATAAATCAAATTAATCAATAGTCGAATCGAATTTAGATTTTAAGAGTTTGTTCGAATTTAGTTCATCAATTAGTCAAGTCAAATTTAAATAATATTTTATGTTTGGTAATTTTTAAATTCAATAAAAATTTCGTTCAAATTCAATTTGCCAAATAAATAAGTCAAACTCGAATAAAATTTCAAATTTATCTAAAATAATCAAACAAATTTGAACACTAGACTCATTTACACCTTTGTAACAAGAGTTAATATTTTGCTATTTCTAGTAGCAAACCAACAACACCCTGAGCTGGAGAACAACCAGTAGACGGCTAGACCATATATATATTTTTGTTAATACTACTTCCATTGAAGAAAAAAAAATCGCCCTATATAAAGGGAATTAATTTAGGAGCGCATTTTACTAGAAAAATTTTGTCGTCTGGCATTAAGGTATCCGAGGTTAATTTTAATACGCTAAAAATTTAAGGCTACCGACAACTCTGTTGAGGTGTCGGTGGGATATATTGGGAAAAGGCCTTAGGAAAACGCGACTCTCACTATACCGCTGAACGGGTTTTCATATCAACCGACACATGTTTTGCTATTAACGGAAACACGGATTTGTTTGAATAGTGAAATTATCCCAAATAATATATATTTTCTCAACTTATTTTTTTATCTCACATACATCACATCACAAAAAGTATTACAGTAATTATTCCAAATAATATTTCAAATAATACTCTATCCAAACAAATCCACTGGCTTTGTTTGAATATCAAATTTTTTCAAATAATATTTCGCTTGCATTATAAACACATTTTCTAATCCATCTTTTTATATTTCTAATCACCTTTTTATCTCACATATATCACATCATTAAAAGTGTTACAATAATTATTCTAAATAATATTTCAAATAATACTCTATCCAAACAAACCCACTACTATTGTCTATTCACGCAAAAAATGAAAAAGAAAAAGAAAACATAATTGAGATTTGTTTTGATTAAAAAAATATTTATTTACCCAAAACAATTGAAAAGAAATAAAAATGTTACTGGGACTTGAAAATAAAGTTTAATTTGTATGATCTACTGTTGATTGAATCTTGTTCGTTAGAAATGACAAGTAATCAAGCAATTTTGTTTTATATTGTTCCTAGTGTATAGTTACTTTCTTTTGTTTATTGATTTAATATCAAACAGCACAAAATGATCTTTTGCCCTTTTGGCATATCGGTGGTACAAGCAACAGTTTGAGATTGTGGCAATTGCTAGGCAACAATTGTTTCAGGAAAAAACAAGAAAGGAATTTTTTATTAAATGATTTAAAATAACGTAAAATGATAAATCGTAACCAAAATTATCAAAAAATGCAATTGTAATAGAAATCCTCAATTCTTCTTTTATTTTTCAATCCTTGCAAAATCCAAAATACAAATTAGACGTGATAATGAGGACAAAATTATAAAGGTGTAGAATTGTTAACTTAATTTTCAGCCAAAAAAATGAAGAAAGAAATTTAAAAAAAGGGGTACTCTAATCATTTGGTAGCAAAAATAACAACTCTACCACAAAAATGGTTATTCGCTGTTCAATCTAACATAGTTTAAGCTACAATTGTTGCTTCTACAATAACTGGTTTTTTATGGAACAAAATTTGTGGATTAAATAAGAAGTTTAACTTTCTTAATTGCTATAATCTCTTCATATAATCATACCAAATAAGAAGGGAAAAAATATAGATACTATAAAATTATAAAAAGGCTACTTCGCGATCCAATTTATCAGTTTTGGGCCTTAGGATTATCGCGTCCTTTCTTGGGCTCAACCGAAATACATATATATATATATATATTGTCCAGTCGCTTGAAACTGAAGTGCTGTCTTTCAATGGGCCAATGAAATGTGCTCATGCATTGTGTCACTGTCCAATCCAATATCATGACAAAACAGCTTCAGAAGTTGACGAGAAATTTTCATTGGACTTTTTTTTTTTTTTTTTGAGAATCCAAATAAGAGGAATGATTAGCATGCATGAATAAAGGGCTTGAAGCCTTGAATAGTCAGGGGAATGGTTTCGAGAGCCAGTGTCTTAACACCATGCTTATTAACCATATAGACTAAGGGCGGAGCCACGGGATCCACGTCGGACGTGGTCGTCCTCCGCGTGGCGAGAGGGCATTGGCTTCTTGATGACGTGGAACGACGTGATTGGTGCTAACTTTTTCCCCTTAGCCTTTCCTTCCGTTTGTTGATGTGGTGGCCCGGTTCCTGGTCAAACAGTCACGCGGTTGTTTTGTAAATCGTAATGTCTTGTCTTCTTCTCTTTGTTGGGCTGGGAGGTTTGTTGATATTACGGTTTTAGCCCTTAGGTCTGCAGCTATTTACATCCCGACCTTTTATTGTATTTTTGAGTTCCTTTGTTCTTTGAGGGGTGTGTTAGTAATGTAATGTTTTGTCACATCCAGTCTGCTTAGCCAGGAGTTCAGCCTCTGCAGTTCTGCTGAAACGAGCAACTCCTCCACCAAGTCTACCCATTTCAGTTCCAGACGTCCTCACTGGGAGATTGGTGGCGCGTTTGGTCGCCTTCACTTCATCTTCAATTCTTCTCTTCTATTCCCCTTCGTTTCTTGCTTCTTCCTCTGTTGTCAGAGAGCAGGTGAGCTGAGGAGAGTGGTTGTACCTTTGCGGAGCACCGATTGGGATTGGTGGCGAGTTTGGCTTCGTTGCACATAATTTTTTTTCCCCTCGCCTTTTCTTCCGTTTGTTTGGTGCTGTTTTGCTGGCGAGCTTTTCACTGGAGGTCAGCAAACTGCTCCACCAAATCCACCCACTCCAGACGTCCGTCTCTTTTCCGGGGTCAGCCTGATTGTACTCATCAAAGCGGTTGCTTCTCCGACCTCATTTCTTCCTAATTCATGTGTCAGTGGTTACTTTTTTTCGGTGCCTTTTTCTCCTCCTTTCTTGCCATTTGCCTTTCATGTGGTTGCCCGATTGTCGTACACTTTTGTATTCCCATCTACTCTCTCTGTCTCAGTCTCCCTCCAACTTCAAACGACACTCTTCCTCTCTCGCTGTCCCTCTCTCAAACGATGACTAGATCTATCATTTCACCAACATGTTTTTCTTTCTTTTTTTTTCTTTGTTAATCAACAAAAAGAAGAAAACAAAGAAGCCATTTTGATTTTTTTTTGTTTAATTTTTGCTTCTTTCTTTGTTTTCTTGAATTTGCAGTTACTCACAATCACATTTTGCTTCTCATAGATTGAGGACAATGGACTGAAAGTCGACGAGAAGGAGAAAAAGAATCAACTTTCCAGGTTGTGCTATTTTCTTTAATTTATTTTTCAGTCTTTTTCCCAATTTTATCTAGATAGGGCCTTCAAATTTTTGTAAGAAAAGTTTTTGATTTCTGATCTCTTGTTTAGTACTTTAGTTTTGCTACTATTAACGATCTCATTTCTACTATATATTGGATAGATAGGGATCTCGTTTTTCTTCTAATAAATTGAGGGAAAAATGGAAGAAAAGTCGACGGGAAGAAGAAAAAAATATTTAACTTTTCAAGGTTTGAATTTTTCTGTAGTTTATTTTCCAACCATTTTTCTAATTTTACGCTATACTGGACCTTCAAGTTTCTGCTTCCTTCTTTTTTTTTTTGGCTTTTTTATTGAAGATTAAAGGTTTTAATTTCTTGTTTAGTTATTTAGTTTTGTTGCTGCTAATAGTCTTATCTTGTTTTTATGTCATATTTTGATTTCTATTTAGTAGATTGAGGAAAAACGCAAGGAAAATTCACAAGAAGAGATAGATTTAGCTTTTTAGATTGTGACCCTTTTTCCCCCCCAATAATCTTTGCAGATCACCTAAAATTCAGCTTTCAAGTTATATTCTATTCTTTGGTTTCCACAAAGTAGCTACAGGTATTATTTCTTCGTTTTGCCTTTTATCTTTACTACTGCCTTCTTAACACAGATGGTTATGCATATGAGTTATTCGTGGTACTGGGAGATCCAGTTTGAACTGTGCTTGGAATAGATGTCTTTTGTCATTACTTTTCCATTGCAGTAGTGGTGACTCTGCTATTACGTATTTCGAATTATTTTTTAAAATTTCCGACCAAGTTGTGGATTTGGACTATTTTGTGATTATTGTGGTTGATTTTATAAGTGGCATTTTTCAGGGTAGCTGAGTTGAAGGCTGAAAGATTTAGGATTGCTGTTACAGCTGAAGCTCAGAGCATTTTTTATGCTCTGTCCAAAACGTAAGTTTTTATGTTTGTCATTTCTTTATTGTTGTTTCTTGATCTTTTATTACCGGTTTGACTTTCTCAATATGATTTTTCAATATATTTTATGAATTTTTTCCTTTCCTCTTGTATTGGTTGAAAATATTAGTTCTTTGCAGTCTTGACTTATTATTTCTATTTTGTGATAAACAAGTTCTGGTAATGCTAGCGTTGTTATGACATCCAATTGTTGGCAAAAAGCAGATTTTTGCATGAACTAGATGGTATGTTATTTTAAGAATTAACTATGGTTATACACTTTCTGGTGTCTATCGTCATAAAGAAATCTTTACTAATCAAAATAATTGTTTCCAGTAAAAGATCATAGATGTTGAGTAGATAGTATTGCTTCCATTTAAAGGTACTATCAGGTTTGAGATTCTTAATTTCATAAAGTTCATTGGGCTATTCGAATAGCTTAGCCTTGAGCATCAGATGCATCAAACAACTCCATTTCAGAAGTAGTGTTAGATGTAGAATTGGAGAGCAAAATTGCTAAACAATCTTATTCTTGTGCGGAATCTCCTTTTTAATTCTTCAAGTGCCATTGTGCACTATATGAATGTTGTACGCAAAACAAATCCATCCATGTTGTCTAAATTCATGAGAAGACTTGACATATTTCTTCTTGCTGCCTTCTTGCCAACACCACTAAGGGAGACGTTAGAAGATAGTTAAGGCCTTTTTTAGTGAAGCTAAAAGAAAAGAGTCAAAAATATATACTAATATAATAGCTGTTACATGATTCTAGAAAATACAGCATTTAAACTAAGATCATGTGTACGAAATATTATCAGTTTATTTTGCCATGGGAGATTATTATATTGGGGAACATAGCAACCTTACTGACAAAACAAGGGAGAGTTGTTACCTATGAGAGTTCTGAGGTTGATTACGCATTGATTCCATTTTCACACGTGAGCTGGAGCTATGAATCACCAGCAGGAGAAGTTTGTTAGGTTGGTTGAGCCTTATCTCATTTACTTCTAGTTCTATGATTTTTCTTATTTCTCCAGGTAGCAGTTTTCGTACTGGTTGGTTTCTTCTTGGTTATGACTTCTCAAAGAGGTAAAGAATCAATAGGAGGCAGGAGAGCGTTAGAAGAAGTCGTCTGCTGCAGTCAGGCTATCTCGAGCTACTGTGTTCAGCATTATAACTTCATACTTTTTGGATGATCTTTTAAGCGTTCATCAACTGAACTTCCACAACTTAAACATTCAAGATGAAAACTAAACTTGTTTACATTTCATATTTACAATGCTTGTATAATTACAGCTTCTTTCATGTACTACTAATTTTTCCCTCAAATTCCTGTATAATATAGCTCCATTTTATGATGCTAATTTTCATTCTCGCCAATATTACTAACTAAACATTAACTGGGCATATATACCACCGCGCAAAGCTTTGCGCGGTGTTGCCACCTAGTTGGATCATGAGTCATTATCCTCAGGTGGTTGAATATTTTTTAAGGTTTCTAGTGCATCATGTGAATAGAGATAAATAGTGGTCCATTATTGGATCTGGTCAATTCTCTAAGGCATTATTAGGGCCTCTTATCTGTATTTAGGAGATGACTATAAATGAACTGTAGTTCCTCTTAGATGTAATTAAGTCAAATAGGACTCTTGTTCAAACTGTTTGTCAAACTTAATTTATTGGAAAAATATTCAAAACGTTCATCACATTTTCTCAAATGAAATTTTTCATCCTTCACTTTTAAAATATTAATGTCATATCTCTTACAAATTCAAGTGATTAAATTTTGGCCCAAATCTAAGTTTTTAACTACATTTTAATATGAAATCACCACATATAGTCATCTTTTATATACAAAAGATTATATCCCACTTTTTTAGTAGCAAAAATGAATTTGAATTGGATCGAATCCCACTATTTTAGCAAAAAAAGAATGTGGTTCGAGTCACAACCTACTTTTTTTGAAGGACAAAATTAAATTTGAATCAGATGATTTGTTTAACTATAAATTGTATATAACCTTTTCGCCATTTAAAAAAAAGACTACGTTTAGTCACGTGATAGATTCATGGTAAAAAATTGTCGAAAACTTATGTTGGAATTATATTTTACCGACTTAATTTTGTAAGGGACATAAAATTATCATTTTAAAAGTGAAAAATGAAAAGGTTTATTTGATGAAATTTGAGGAGGGTTTTGAATGATTTTCCTTATTTATTTACTAGTCAAGCATAACAAAAAAGAAAATATTGAGTTCGAATAATATGATTTACGATTTCCTTTGTCCGGCGATGTGTCATCTATGTACATTGGTAGAGGGAAAAATCACATCACAAAAGATAGGATTGCTAGTGATCCAAGTTAGTAGTAAGAAATTAAGTACTAGGCAGGCAAAAAATTCAATCCAATTTGACGCAGAAGGAAATTGCATCTAAATTTCTATGATGAAATATCTTTATTCTAACTCAATTTGCTCGGTTAGTTGATCTTCTCCCTCTTATTCTCCCCACCACTAATAACGGCTTCTTTCTTCTGGATCGGCTCATCTCAGTTCTCAAGTTAGCATTATTGGAATACCACATGGTCAAGGATCAAAATTGAATTTCAAAGTTTTGCTGGGACACAAACTCTGCCCTCGAACAAAAGACAATGGTGGAATTGGGGTCGAACTCGAGATATTTAAGTCACCAGCTGTTCCTTTTAGAGAGAAATAGTGAGAACATGATGGAGAGAATTTTTGCAATCGCCCTTGTTTGCATTTTTCTATAGAAAACTTTTACATTTTTCATAAACATATTTTTTAATTAATTTTTTACTTTACATACATTAAATTGCAATAGTATAAATTTTCATGTAAACTCTTAAAAACAGTGATCCAAATGTAATAAGGCGGCAAGTGATAGAAAAATATATTATTAAATGTGTACCATTACCACACCTATTGATGATCATAAGCTGTCCTAGGCACTTCATTAATATTTGTGCATGTTCGATCAAATCTCTACGTTGCATGTAAGTTTCTTGCATGTTTTTTTTTAGGAGCTAAAAATTCTTTCCATCACTTGTAAAACTACACATTATGCAGCCCCAAATTTGTTGACATTAATGAGCATGTTGCGCAGAGGATATCAACTATCAGCAGTTGACAGACATTTTGTCTAGATGATTTCATGACGTATTTAACAGTACTATCACATCACCCTCCTTCCTGTGCAGAATCGTCCTGTATGCCTGGTTGTAGAAAACCCACTGACCTGAATCTCAACAGATGAAAGAACTAGACAGGAAGAGTAATAGAGATTTAGAGCATGGAGGGTTCTTGTTGTTTTGTCTACTTGTTAGTGAAGACAGGGTCCCCCAAACCCACTTTTTATTTGCATTATTGGAGGACAACAATTTTCTGTTCTTGATACAGTTTTGTGCATGCGTTTGTATTTAAAGTTTCAGCATCCAAGGATCTTATAGATCTTTTGAACAGTAAGACAAAATTCAACATGTCCATTCGAGTATTTACCAAATCATTGAGTTCAAATACTAAAATTCTTTCTCATCAATTTTTTTTTAATATATTTTCAACTATCTTTTTATTTCACATATATTATATCTCAAAAAGTGCTTTAGTATCATTCTAAAAAATCTTGTATCACTAGTTAACCAAAATTAGTTAAGGTAATTTAATAAAAAAATGTTGCTAATGCATTTAATCCTATTATCTGCATTAGCTTTTCCATCATCAATTTGAGGCAGAACTTTTTTCCTTGTGTAAAAGAAAAAAATCGAAGATTAAGATTATAGAACAAAATCTTTTTTCGTGAAAAGTTGCCAAAAAAAAAAACAGAGATTAAGAGTAATCATTGCTTTACCACGACTAAAGAAATGGACTCAAAGTCTTTGGACGTGCAAGTGAAAATCATTAGATTGAGTAAATTTGGATATAAACGTAATTATGGGAAAGTAAAAGCAGGCGGATGCATGCATCCGGATGCACGTATCAAGTAAGATTCCATGAACACCAAAGGAGAAGAAAACGAAATTCTGAGCTGGAGATGTGATGGCTTCAAATAACCCAAACGTTTGTTGTTTGTAATCAAAGCGAGTTTAATGAAATATTTTTGGTCGATTTTTTTTTTTTTGGTAGATTTATCTTTTGCAAAGATGAAATTCTTAGTAGTATGAAATTTTCTTGTGCAATGTAAACCTACTATATTAGCCATTACTTTTTACAATTCAAAGTACACTAGATAACTCTGATATATGCACATGCTGAAGCCTCGTTTAGATTGCAAGTTTTTGAATTTTTGATGAAAAATATATTATAGATCTGATATATATGGGGTAAAAAAATGATTAAAAATATGTCAAATTTTATTTTTTGCAAAAATTTACAATTTAAATGGGGCTAAAAAAGAATATTATGGCTATTACAAAGCCCAATAATTATTGCATAATTTAGGAACGATTGCATAGTCATTTCCCTATTTATGGCAACGGTAGCATTAAAGTCTTTTTTTTTTTTTTTTTAATTCAATGCCAAATTGAAGGGGCCATGAATGGCTTTTAAGAAAATGGACAAAATTGAGTAGAACTGTAAATCGAACCAAGCAGTTTTGGTATTTGACTTGAACTCAATTCAAATCATGTTCGTTCAACCTTATTTGCTCAAGTATCAATTCAAGTTTGAAAGTGATTTCAAATTTGAAAATATTAACAAATTAATTAAGATCTTCGACTTGATAGGTTCAAGAACATATAAAGTGAGTAAATTTCATAGTTTCCTTTTTTAACTCCACTAATTTCCTTTTCGTATATTGTTTATCTTATAAAATAGCAAGCGTATAATACTCTCGTCTTTTGAATAGGTATAATTGATTTTAACCACATTCCTAATTCATCGTTAATAGATTTCTTGAATATCATAGAGCAAAAATTAAGGGAAAAAAATAACTAATTAGAATGAAAATCTCTATATAATACAACATGAAATTTCAAGCCGAACCAAACTTTGATTGTATATATTTGAACTCGATATTTTGAGAAGTCAAGTTAAACTTTTTGTGAATATACATATGAAATTTCAAACTAACTCGATATGTCTTTCAAAAAATTATTAAACACAAACCAAATTCAAACATTACTTTTAATTGAGAAATAAAATCGGAAGGAAAATCAAATAATTGTTGATGGCCACGGATTGAGTAGTACGTGGGTTCTAATAATGGAGACTTAGTGCGTGGCCCCACTCTCCAGCCCAGCTTCGGCTCTAAAGCCTCAAATTCCTCAAACTGACGTTCCTCCACGCGCCGCTCTTCGACTTCATTTCGCATTGTATTGTCATGGTTAGTACTTAGTACAACCGTACAAGGACAATTATTGTGTTCGAAATTATTTGTGGCCAAAACCAAAACCGGCCTTTTCGTTTTCAATTTCTCCCAATCCTAATGCCTTTATTAATTTATTTAGGAGTTTCTTCAAGACATAGTCCGAGATTAATTGTCCCTTTTTTTTTTAACTTAAATAGTCCTTCTTAGTCATTGGACTTTAAGTGAATGAAACTCAGTACTAACCATGAATAGAAAATAATTGAATACACTTTATTCATGTTAACCATGTCTTTGTTATTTTTCAATTATTACTTTTCTTAAATGTGTTTATTGCGTTCTTTTAATTTTTTTTAAAAATGTGATGTGCTGAAATTCTTTACAAATAGAGCATAGAACAATTAAGCAATAAAAAAAGGGAAATTTTTCAAATTGGTCCTTAACATTTGCACAAAAAACTTTTTTAGTCCTTAACATTTAAAATCAGCCAGAATAGTTCGTAACATATAAATTATGAGCCAATTTGATCCTAATGCTCATATCTGCTTTTTTTTCCGACTAAAAATAGCACACCGGCATAATTTCAAGGGCAAAATTGGAAACATTCGTTAATCCCTAATCTTCCACCATTCTCTTTCTTTCTCATGGCAGATCCCATTTTACTACTACTATTCTATTTGCCCTAGGGACGCAATCTCTCATCAAAATTGTTGAGACAGCTATAGTATGGGTTTTTTTGCTAGTAGTAGAGTGGATGGTGGTTGGGTTGGGGGTAGATTGTTATAGTGATAGTCCCTAGTAGAGGCCAGACGAAGGAGAGATGATATTGATGGGTGAGGCGCTAACCGCTTACTCATGGCGTCGTTTAGTTGATTTTGTTTGTTAGCTAAGTTCTTCATTTCCTTTCCTGCAAGATACGTATCGCCCCGCGGTGGAGGATTGGTTACCTACTGTTGCTGCAATGGAGGTTTGGTCTTGATTCTTGAATGGAATGCTGTCTCATCTCTTCCCTCCCTAACTCCTCTGTCGACTCAATAATTGATTGATTCCCCAAAAAAAACAAGAAACAACAAAATCTTAGTTTTTCTTAGCTCCAACATCACACGCACTGCCTCTCTCTCTCTCTCTCTCCCCCCAGCAGCTAAACATTTCTGTGATTTCAGACACATTAATAATAGAAACTCTATCCTCTGTGATTTCTGTGATTTCTTATGGCAATGGCGATTTCAGACACATTAATAATAGAAACTTCATCCTTTCTGCGATTTCTGATTTGTAATCTCTTTTTCCTTACTCAAGCCTACACACACACACACACACTTGTAAGAGAGGGCCAAAGTTCGGAGCTTTGCCAAATTCCCAATCAGTGGAGGGATCTGCCATGAGAAGGAAAGAGAATGGTGGAAAATTCGGGATTAACGAATGTTTCTAATTTTGCCTTTGAAATTATGCCGGTGTGCTATTTTTAGCCGGAAAAAAGAGTAAATACGAGCATTAGAACCAAATTGGCTCATAATTTATATGTTATAAACTATTCTAGCTGATTTTAAATGTTAGAGACTAAAAAAATTTTTTGTGCAAATGTTAGGGACCAATTTGGCAAATATTCCATAAAAAAAGATAATACGTTGTATTTGTTTTGCACAAGATTGTGGAAGAATTGGATTAAACAAGATAATATGTTAACCATGTTTTTATTCTTTTAGTTATAAATGATTGAATGTTTAAAATCTTGTTGAGCACCTTCTTTCAACCAATGGCCTTCCAGTGAAACAAGATTGGAAAGCATTACAATTTCTTCCCGTCAAGATCTGGCCAGTTATATTGAACCAAAAAATTATTAACTCATCATAAATTCTTTTTCAAATCTTATTTTTCACAGATGAGATATAATACACTTAAAAAAAGGTGGAAATACAAAATGTAACATAGTATAATGTTGTGAATTTTGTGTCGTACAATCAAATTAGAAACTACAAGTATCCTACTACTTATTAAGACCTTCTTCTAATATTTTACTTTCTTACTAACTTAAAAACCAATTACGTATTTTAAATACGAACGTGTACAAACCAAAAGTACCAATGTATACAGATCCCTCTGCACGTTAATAACACTTTATTCTCTTCCCCTAAGATTTGTGGTAGTTATCCTAAAAATGTACACTTCATCATGTC
Organism: Coffea arabica; assembly: GCF_036785885.1. Taxonomy (NCBI): domain Eukaryota; kingdom Viridiplantae; phylum Streptophyta; class Magnoliopsida; order Gentianales; family Rubiaceae; genus Coffea; species Coffea arabica. Next base: position 13,558,286 of record NC_092323.1, on the reverse strand, counting down.
AAGTTAACATCGCTACTAGTGCTTTTTAACTCGTGTCATTCCACTTGACCATTTCCCTTTTGAAATTATTCTTAACCTCTTATAGTCTAATGCTCAAAATTCTGATCGTTGCATTAATATATTCATCAGAAGGTGTGATACAAAATAAAAGTCAGGCCAAATTTTTTAACACTTTTTAACTTCAGTAATGAACCCAAACTGTAAAATTTCAACGGTCTAACTTCAACGAATGAATCATAACAATTGCTCCATAAGTAGCTTAATACTTAACATGAACACTTTGATGATTCTTAAATTGCCTAATTTGCCATTTTCATCGACCAATTGAACTGTTTAATCAAGTGAAAACAAAGTGGATTTAAGAAGATTTGGTAAAATTTTCTAGTTTCTCTCAAAAGGCTTTAGGGCATTTTTAGGTGGTTTTGCCCTACTTACTATTGACTGTCCATTTTCCACTTAGCAATAGCCATTTTTTCCCCTAAATCATATGTGTGGCATGCCTTATTTTTAACTTTGGAAGTATTGTATACTAAAGAACTTTATATATAAAGTGGGAATTGTGACGACTCCACTCCCCCCTAAGGCGAACCAGAGGGTTGGCGGGCCGTCTGCCTAGCTCTCGCCAGAACTCACGCAAGCACACTAACCCAAATTCTTCCGGAGATTAACCTAAGCTATTACAATAGAGATTCTTCCAAAATAAATCAATTACTAACGCCACATTAACTTCAAAGATAACAGCATCCGAAGTTAGCCAATCGACGGCTCTTAAACATTTCACGCGCTACTTACAAGGACTAAAGCCATACCCCACAAATACATACCTTCAAGTCACATATCAGAGTTAGGGTTTACACTTTTCCAGTTTCAAGTGGCAATCAAAAATGAAAGACAAAATGCTTAACTTGGAATTCATTACAAACCGAAATTTAAACTCAAGTTGTTCAATTACATTCATAGGAAATATGAGCAGTTCAAATTCTTTCAAACTTCACAACCTGTAAGGAAAACAAATGAACGTGGGGTGAGTTAAAACTCAGTGGTGCCCCAAAACATGCAATCACATAAGGCAAGTAACGAGTATTTAAATTTCACACTTAATAAAAGCAGATAACAGCACAAGGTATGATACAGGGGCTCTCAGGAGTCATTTTCCTCGCTTGATCACCATTCATCGTAGTTGACCCTCCGTCAACTCTCACTACTTATAGTCCATGTAGATCCTCTCATTTTTACTCCTAACCCGTCACCGTTTTTACCCCTGTCCCGGGCCCGAACGCCAACTAAGGAAGCAGTATACTCGAGATATACCCTTAGAAAAATTGGGAGCAGTATACTCGCGTATACCCTCAGGAAATTGATCGAGGGATTCACCCAACGACGTTATGTCCAACACGTGGTTACCAGGTCAGGATAAGAGGCCCTCCCACCCTTAAGGTGTGGTACATTCCCCTGCCTGGTGATTTAGTACTTGAGATAGGATAAGAGACCCTCCCACCCTCAGGTGTGGTACATTCCCCTACTCAGTACTTAGCAAGCGCAAGCAAGATATTTACGAAAAACACTTCACACAAGTCACCACTCGAACGGCTAGTGTGATAAAGTACACACTGCTCACTTCGATGGATCAGAAATCATTTTTCCAAATTATCACATATCGAGTCAAGAAAGCACTTTAACCAAATAAGCATAGAACAAGCAGGGACACTCACCAAGAGTGAAGTTTAGATGTCAAGTTGAGAATCAAATTCCGCGTCCTCGCAATATCCTAGAAATACCAAGTTTTGAAACTATAAGGTGGCTATACTAGTTCTAGGATTACGTAGGAAAAATTATTCGTAGTATAGCTAGTTTATTTTCTTGAAATAATTCAACCAACCATGTAGTATTAAAACTAATAAAATATCTTGTAAAGTTTCTTTAATATTACTTTTCTTGTAAAAGTGTTACTAAAACTAATTTTACGTGAAATAATGTTTCTTGCTGAACAAGTTTTCTGAACGTTTAGTTAAAATCGCTAAAATCTCGTATTTTGAAAACTAGCAAGGTACAGGTCTTAAAGAAAAAAAAGAAATGACACAAAACTTAGGGTTTTAAGAGCTAGAAAAAGTATTTTCTATAACTATCAAGGCTAGTTTAAGCTAAAGGAAAATTGTCGGTTGGCAAAATTTAGGCAAAATACTAATTACTGAATTTTATCGTTTGCTACTAGCGAAAAAAAAAATTATTTTTGATTAGCTTGATCAAAATTGCTCGAGTTCACAGGGTCGAAACGACTTTCACAATTTCGATCCCATTTCGAAATCCCATTATGGTTCAAATTTGCCAGCAAATCAAAATCACATTTTAATAGAAAATCCCTAGGGTTTCGTCAATCATTAGCCCTGGGTTTTCAATAGATTCACTTCTGATCAAAATGGAATAAATGACCAAGGTTTCGTCAATCATTAGCTCTTGGTTTTGGCAAGTTCATATCACCTCACAGTTGAAGCAAAATAAATATAAAGGCTTCAAGTAATTCTAGCAATTAATTTCATCACACTTTAACACTTGTATAAAATCATTCAAATGGCCAAGGATTTCATCAATCATTAGCCCTTAACATCCAACAATTAGTTCTTATAGCAATAAAGCTAACATTTCAAATGTTTGAAATTACTAATAGGTATATGAACCTAAGGCAAGATTGGTAACAATATTTTGTCCAAAATCTCAACAAAATCTCATTACACATAATCAAATGCAGATTAAACGTTTCACCATAGTTATATTCCAAAATTATCCATTCCAATATCGATAACTTCATCACCATATTACGGTCATAATAAAATCAAATTGTCACTCCAAAATGCACAGGTAAGACCCTCTTAATATAGTTTAAAGTGAAATCAATGAACATAAGATATTTTACAGCTCAAAACAGCATTTTTAGAACTAAAATTCGCCACAAGAAATCTGAAAAATTCCTTTACTACTTCTATCAACTCGCTTGAAAATTTTTCAGGTCTATACTTCAACATTTTTGGTCAATTCAACCCACAATTCAAGTATTTCACATCTACATATCTTATAGAACTTTAAAACAGCATATTCCAGGCATTTCCAACCATTATGCTTCAAAGAAAAATTTCAAAACCAAGCTGAGATTCCAACTCAACCTTCGGCTTTCCACGAAGAAAATTTCCAGCAATTATATTCCAACAATATATCGAGTATTTCATCGCTAAGCAACTTACACAGCTTAAAATACACATCTCATATGTATTTCTAAAACCTTACATTCCAAGGAAAAATAAAATGAAAATCCAGAAACCAATTAAAATTTCCAAACACGAACCTCTCGGCTATCAAAATTTTTCCAGTACTTAGAGGTTTATAAGTGCAGCTTTTCCTTGGCTAAAACAAAGTGTTAAGGGCTCAAATTCAACATGTCATCACTTAACTAGTTAATTAACATATCTAGCACAGAAATTAAGTTCGATTAACGACAAAAGTCCTCCAAAATTTCCAGAAATTTCTGGCTAGTCTCGGTTGCAACTGCATGAAAACTGATTGCATTTTGTTTTTATTTTCTGTACTAACTCAACTAATTAACTTCATGCAAAGCTCCATTATCTTGTTATTAACTAGTTAGTTATGGTTATAAGCTCAAAGCAACAAAATTAAACCAAATGAAGCTGCATAATTCAAGACAAGCTCTCGGCAGGAACATTTCATCAAAACAGAGTTTCTTGTGCTCCTTAATTCATCATCCGAATGCACAAAGTTATCATGCAAGGCTTTAAATAAGTTAATTAGTTAGTGATTAGTTACTTAATCGACATTGCAAGTTCAGATTATCAAGGATTATACAGATTAGTTTAGCATTAATCCAAAATAGTCTCGGCAAGTTCAAGATTTCAGCGCATGTCAGTAAATTTTTTTTTCTTCATCCGATGGTTTAAAATCAACATGCAAAGCTGGAACTAACTTATTCATCTTGTCTTAAGTTAGGGAAACACATCTTTAAGTTCAGATTGCCACAGGGAAAGAAAATGAAGCAGCATTTTCACCTCAGCTCCTCGGCTGAAACATTTCATCTAAACAGAATTTTTCTAGTGTCTTGATTTCATCAACCGACTGCACAAGCAACACATGCAAGCTCTGATATGACTTCATCTACTAGTACTTAACTTAATTTAGCCCAGAAATTACCTCAGATACAAGCTAAGCCTACGCACAAGAAATCTGAAATTTCTTTCTTCCTCTCGGCTCTCACGCACAGCTTGAAGTGTTGGTTCCAGTTGCAGTAGTTGCGGCTGGGAAACTGGATGCAGCTGGTGGAAATGGAAGTGCAGAATGGTGAAGCTTACTCACGGTTTCTCCCTAGTTTCACTCCAGCTCACGGACAGAACCAGAAAAATTTCGGCAGCTCGCGGTTCTCTCCCCCCTTGCTCTCGGATGCAGCTCACTCTCTCTTCTCAATCGATACTCACGATGAAGGTGGAGTGCAGTGGTGGTTTGTGATATAGGAATGAAAAGAAAGAGAGATGGTGCCGCTGTTTTGAGGAGAAGGTTGAGTGTAGGAAGAGGTTGAGTGTTTAGATGGTAAAAAATTCTATTGGCCGGATAGTGCGGTGCTTATGATGCTGTCCGAGGGATTGTTTGGTTTTTGCATGGAAATGTTGTGGTTGTATGGGGCATTTTAGTCTTTTCACTCTCTTCCTAACCTCTACTTAAATTCTCAATTCCAAAAATTATCCTCAAGTGTGATTTGAACGCCTAATTATATACCAATCTTGCAGGACTTCATCTATCGTAATGGAAACTAAAAACTTTAACATTTTATGTTAAGGCGATAAAATTATTCTAACTCCAAAGGTATTAATTTAGTCAAGCAAAACCAATAAATTTCATAACTTAAAAAAATTATATTATTTCTCACATAAAATTATTTTTACGTACTTATTTGTAAACAAGTAAAAGTAATGCTAGAAATTATTAAGAAATAAAAGAAATGCAAATGAAATATGCACTGGCTTATATATATTTTCAGGGTTCTCACAGGAATGGTACTTAAATTGCTTGCTGGTCTTTCGTCCTCCTCATGCGGAAATCACGTGGGGCTGTGTGTTGGAAATGACATCTTAAGTGGGTTGCTGCCTTTTGCTCCATCGTCATTATCATACCCCTGCACCGCCCATCTTCTAATATTTCCCTCCTCTCAATTTAGATTGGTCACTATCCACTATTTGCTTCTTTCATCATCATCATCAAGCTATACAAAATATAAGCAGACGCATTGCCCATTCTTTCTGTTGGTCGGTGGATTCACCTCTCACCCTACACAATCTGCAATTCATTAAATGTTGGCGTCTCCATGCGAGATGGCGTCTCCATGCCAGATTTGCACATCTTTAAACATGCTATCCCGGGTTTTCATGCGCCGAATAGAAGCCAGGTAATCATGTAAATTTCTTTCCCTTGCATTTCAGCTTGCTTTTCTTCTTTTGCTTCGTTTTATGTATTGCTTCCACTTCTTCTTCCTTGAGCTTTTCCTCCCCTCTGTTTCGTTGTGCATCTTTCTTCAATCACTGTTATTGGTGCTTTCTACTGTCTGCTATTACATCTACAGTAAGTGATGCTCTATTTTCCCTCCCCATATTCTTGTAATAGTTTTTATATTTTTCCCCCTTGCGATTACTTTTTTTTTCATATTCTTCTTCTACTTCCCATGCTTACTGCTTTTTTTCTACCTATCACTATTATTAATATTCCTTTTGCAATTTTTTTGTTTTATGATTCTCTTTGTTCTATCATTTTCCATTTTCATTGCATTGTTGTCTCTTATTGTTTGAAGTTCGATTTTTTACTATTCCTTTTGCCCGAATCTTTTGTTGCCTCTGTTGTTTTTTATCAGCTTTCCTGCTGACACATTGCTTTTGCTTTTGTTAGAGACTCTTTTCTCCCGTTTTTTCTCCCGCATTTGTATGCTTCATGTGCTTTCTTGGTCATATTCATTATTTAATACTGTTGTTTCTACGCTTTGCAGTTTAGTGACATTTATTGCTATTCCTTTTTTATTTTTATTCCTATCTGAAAATGACATTTTCCTATTATCCATTTTTGCATGGCCCTCTTAATTTCTCCCAGGTTTTGTTGGCTACGAGTTGCGCCTTATTTTTTTTGCTGCGAGAAAAGGTACTTGCTTTTCTTATTGGAATTGAAGCATTATCTTTAATAGTTCATTCATCTCTGTTCTTCTCCTTTGATCAAACAATTATTAGCTACTTTGTTCTCCATTTTATGTATATACCCTTTGAAGTTTAGTGCCATTTATTGCTTTTCTTTTTTTTATATTCCTATCTGAAAATGACATTTTCCTATTATCCATTTTTGCATGGCCCTCTTAATTTCCTCCAGGTTTTGCTTGCTACGGGCTTCTGCTTATTTTTTTCTTGCTGCAGCAAAAGGTACTTAATTTTTTTATTTAAATTGAAACATAATCTTTAATAGTTCATTCATCTGTTCTTTTCCTTTGATCAAACAATTATTAGCCACTTTGTTCTCCATTTTATGTATGTGACGCGTTATCTTCTTCTGTTTTTACTTCCTATCTAATGTGCCTACTTTGCAGTTGAAAACATCTGTGAGCCATTTATGTAGTTCTCTCGCAAGTCTTGTGTCATATCATACCATGGATAAAAATGCGAAACTTTTGCAATGACAATTTCCAGTTCCCTTCATCAAAACACAACTTCCAGTTCGCCTTTGTTTTGCAATGATGATTAACAAGGCTTAGGGCCAAACTCTTGACTATGTTGGTGTATATCTAAAAGAACCGATTTTTTCTCATGGACAATTATACGCTGCACTCTCTAGAGCAAAAACTGCTGCTACAGTTAAAGTTCTCATACTTCCAGGAACTTATGTTAAAGTTAAAATTGACTGCAAAACAAGAAATATTGTGTTTGATGAAATATTGCAGTTGTCTAATTGATCATTTGCACTCTTCATAGGTATCTTGTCATTTAAATGTTGTTATATCTTGTTTTCAAAGTTTATGCCTTTCTTTTGCCTTGCAAACAGAAATTTCTTGCTTATATAGTTTTATTATTGCTAATGAGTATAGGATGGCCACTATATTGCCTATCAATGATGTTGAGGTTGGAATGGAGAAGTGGACAACAAAAGTCACTGTCCAAGAAAAATAGCAAGTTACCTCATCAATTAGCACACCAACTAAGAAACAAAAATTTATCTTCATTGATTCTAAGGTGTTTATTGCAATTCAACTTTTTTATATTCAAAATGCTATCTGCTAAACTTAGAAGTATATATAGTACTCATTTGTCCACTGGTATGATAATTATTTTCCGGGGCTTAAAGGTTGAAGGAATCGTCTTCAATGCCGATATTCCTATAATGAGCCCCAAAATAGAGGTTTACAAAAAGTACCTCATCTCTAATGCTCAGGTGAAAAAGACCCCTGATGACTTTAGAACCACTGAGATTGCAAAGCAATGGATAATCACTAGTCGAACAATTATTGAAGAGATTGTAGACGAAGAGGATGTTATAGCTGCAAAGTTTACGTATACCAAGTTTAAGGACTTGACACAGTACACGGATCGAAAGGAGATTTCTGTTGGTAACTATCTTTCTTTTCAACCATAACTGATTTACATTGTTATTATATGCTATTATGCTTATATTTAAAGTTCCTCTCACTAGATATTATGGGAATTGTTATTGCTGCGTTGGATGAAAAAATTGTTACGAAAAATTCAAAGGAATCATGAGTCCAGAAGCTTGTCATTGTTAATGAAGTGTAAGAAGCCTTAATTTTTGCTTACTGTGACTATATGCTATTACAAATTAAAGCCTTTTTGCAAAAAATTATAAATAGTAGAATTGTTTCAAATATGTCAGATTGCAGACACTTATGCTGTCCATGTGGAATGCTTTTATTGATAATGAAGGCTCCAAGATTATTTCAGACATTCAGAACTATCCTGTTCTTATTGGAAGAAGGCTAAAGGTTCAAAATTACAATGATAAGTATAACAGTTGACACTTATATGTTTTGAACATCTAACCATTTCTATTTGTGCCTTTTACAAACCACACATTGCTTCCCCTCTTCTTTTGCATAGGAATAGCTCTTTTTATCTGGTTTGATTCAGCAATCCTTGTAAATCTACCTGTCCAAGAAGCAAAAGAACTCAAGAACTGGTTCTGTTCTTATAATTTTCAATATTTGTTACTTATAAAGCTTATACTTTATCTATTTGTTTGACAACCAAAGAGACTTAAGAACTGGTTTCACTCTTATAATTTTCAGTCTTAATTGCATATAAAACTGATATTTTAATTGGTTTGGCTGACTATTTTGGTATCCTATATACTGGGCATATTATCCTAAAAAGTTTGTTTTCTCATGCTTAAACACTTCAAAAACTTTTGCTTGTTTTATTTCTCACCTTCATACACTTAACTTTGTTCTGATGAAATACAAAAGAAAGAATGCTATGCCAGAAAGTAGCATCCGCAATGAAATCGAATTTCATTCAGGACATCTCTGAGGGGCTATCATTCTATGGGATCTTCACTCAGCAAAGCCAGCATAATTTTGTGAGCTCTGGCTATATCCTGTTTTATTTTATCAGTCATTACTTTCTTTCCCACTAATAATTTTTTTGTCGATGAACAACAGAAAGTGCCCAAGTTTGTATCCTTCTTCATGCATGGTGACAAAACTTCTCTGATCACCCTGAGAATTGGAAACAAAACAGTCACTCTTGGAATGCGTCAGAGACAGTTTACAAATAATTGGAACAAGTTTAAGTTTGAGCATCAACTACAATTTGGTGACGCTTTAGTATTTATCCCTGAATCAAAATCCTGCTATACTGTCCTAATCTTCAACAAACATGGAGTCGAAAAACTATTCCCTTGGTACTATAAGTTCTACATCTTCTCTGATACACTAACCGGTAGAACATAGACCTTTCTTTTAAATTTATTCTTCAAGAAACGTTGTTCTTCTTATATGTTCAATAAACATATGAATGCCAGCTTTTATTGTCCATTCTTTTTCCATATCAATTAAACTTAGCAATTTATCGACAACGTGCTGCAGAATTATTTTCAACCATTCAGGACCGTGCTTGATTTTTGTAAAAAGCTTTGAATAAATCTACAACTTCAACTCTCAATTCTTCATTATTCTCATATAATATGCAACTTTATGAGCCTTCTTAAAAAAACCAAAATAACATCTTATCTTTAAACTTATGCCTTTTATTAAGAACGGTATACTTAATATGACTATGATACAATTCAAATATATTGTAGCATAAACCAAGAAAGCTATCAAACAAAAAAATGTGTTAATAAAAAAATTAAGTTAAGCTGTTCCAATAGATGCTCTCAATTACATGACACACACCAAAACATGAAATACATTAAAATCAACAAGCATCAAAAAGATCCTCAAGTTTGATAGTCATTCCATGGCAGGACTATTTTTGTCAATTAACCTATTTTGTTTAATTTCATTTCATGGTTTCTCTATCAAGCAGTAAATAACGGGTTGACATAACTTTCGTGCATTTCCATACATGTTGACCAAATTGGTAACTGATAGTGTGAGGAGTCGAGCCTATGCAATTTCGTGACTTTGAAACGTGACCTTTATTACTATGAAATCATATCCAAATTCAAAAAAGTTCTCACCTGTAGAAAGCCAAATAATGTGTAAATATATTAATTGTAATAAATGTTCTTTAATTCTATTAATTACACCAAATTATTTTGCCTGCAAATGTTCTCCAAATTATTTTGCAATCCGCTGGTTACCAAATTTCATGTTACATGGTAAAGAATTAGTTTTGACTGACCTTTGGATTCTTGATTCGGATGGTGGTGTCATTTGAGATGATGGTTAGTTTATCATTTTTCTCATCTTTATAATTATCTCCCCTACACCACATGATTTATACACATCATACTGCAAATATCAATTATAGTACTTCAATGCTCATTGTGGGCATTACATAAATTCTTCACCGTGCGCAAGCACAGTATATTTCTGCTAGTTTTCCCTCTAACGGAAGAGTAGAACTGTACCTTCACCAACAAATCAAGGATATTTAAGTCTCTTCAATACGTTGGTGTTTAAGTTTTTAAAATTTTGACTCTGCCAAGAGAGGGGTAAAATGTAATATTTTTAAAGGTGTAGGTGGTAAAGTGTGAATACTCCATACTTTCGTAATTTCGGGGGCGTGATTAACCCCTTCTATTGCAAACCTCTGGGTTTGTTTGGATTCATTGTTTTTGGGTCTGTTTTTGAAAAACTGTTTTTCACGTTCCAAATGCTACAGTGATGTGTATTTCAAAAACAACTCCAAAAACACTATATCCAAACAATATATCAAAAACAACTCCAAATACATATTTAATATGTTTATTTCAATTTGTATATTTCAATTATGTATAGGATATATATATTATATTAATTTATATTTTATTTTATATAAAATATATTTTTATATTTCTATAATATATTTATACAAATATTATGTATTATATAAATTACATATAATATAAATATGTAATTATACAAATTTATGAATATTAAATATTAAAAATTATATATTTAATATATACATAATATATATGTTTATGTATATTTATAATATACATTTATATTATGTATTATATATAATATTATACATTTATACATTTATATTAATTTACATAATATTAATTATACATTTATACATGATATTAATACCTTTATACATTTATATTTATTATATTAATACACCTATACATAATATTAATATATATTTATAATATATTAATTTATACATTTATAATTTATACACATTTATAATAACATAAATTTATACATTTATAAATACATTTATATTATGTATTATATATAATATAAATGCATTTATAAATACATAAATGCATTTATTTATAAATATATATAAATGTATTATAAATACATAAATGTATATAAATATATAAATATAAAAATTATAATTTATACATTTATACATTTATATAATATTCACTTATAATTTATATATTTATAATAATATACATTTATATATTTATTTATAAATATATATAAATATTTATTTATAAATATATGTAAATATTTATTTATAAATATATGTAAATATTCATTTATAAATATATATAAATATTTATTTATAAATATATATAAATATTCATTTATAAATATTTATAAAGGTATTTACAAAAATATATAAATATATTTATAAATAAATATAAAAATTTAAAATTTAAAATTTATACATTTATATAATATTCATTTACACATTTATAAAAATATTTATATTATGTATTATATATAATATAATACATTTACTTATATTTATATAAATATATAAATATATTTATTTATAAATGTATTATAAATGCATAAATGTATATAAATATAAAAATATAAAAATTATAATTTATAATTTATACATTTATATGATATTCATTTATAATTTATATATTTATAAATGTATTTATATTATGTATTATACATAATATAATACATTTTTATTTATTTATAAATATGTAAATTTATTTATTTATAAATATTTATAAATGTATTATAAATGCATAAATGTATATAAATATAATAATATAAAAATTGGAAATTATAATTTATACATTTATACATTTATATGATATTCATTTATAATTTATACATTTATAATTTATATATTTTTATATAAATATATTTATTTATAAATATTTATAAATGTATTATAAATGCATAAATATATATTGTTATAAAAATATAAAAATTATAAATTATAAAAATACTTGAAAATATGTTTTAAAAATACATCTACAAATAATCCATAAAACATCTACAGTAAAAGTTTTTCATATAGTTTTTGAAAAACAACCTCAAAAATAACTAATCCAAACGGACTTGTATTTGAAAAACGAAATGCTACAGTGCTGTTTTTGAAAAACAACCCCAAAAACAGCTAATCCAAACGGACCCACAGCTTAGTGTCATACAGCGCGTGCAAGCAAAGTGTAAGTGAGGTAGCTTGATATTAGCCATCAAAATCAAATTTCAATACTGTCCGGTGCAAGTGTACCTTCCCAAAAAACGGCAAAAAATTTTAAATACACCTAAATTCTTTCCCATTACTACAGATTTTCGTTGCTGTCTGAATCCTCCGGTGGGTCCAGTCCCTAGTCTAATTAAAATAAAATAAAAAAATATGCCTTCTGCCTACAGTAGTTTTTACTCAGTTATCATTCTTTTCAAACTTCTCAAAAAGCCTCGAATGCTATTGCAAATCAGCCCACTTTAGACTCTTACCAAAAGAGGTTTCTTTACTTTCTGCAACCAGAAAAGAAAAGAAAAAGAAACCATTCTTTCTTTTGTTGTGTTTTAGACCAGCCTCTCAAAATCTTTGAATTCAACCCCCATCAGTCTTAGCTTATTCAAGGTATCTTGCTCCACTCTTCTTTTTCTTCTGTTTTATTCCATATTTTTGGCTTAAAGTTTGTTTTTTTTGGTCTGATTTCTTGGTCGAATTTCAGTTTTGTGTGCGAAGAAAAATGTGGGTTCAGGGCTATTTCCAAGTTTGAATCTTTTTCTTCATTTGATCATGGGGTCAAGTTGGATTGCTGTATCTACTCTTCTCTTTGCTTGTTTTGGTTTGGGTTCTTTCGGTCTCTGGACATTTTGGTCAGAACCTAGTAGCTTGTCAATTTTAGCTGGAGTTGCCTTAGAGTTTATCTAGATCTATTGGGAGTTTGAAATGTGTCTGCTTAATGTGAAAATGATTACAGATTTGTCTTTGGGTGGGATGATGGTCTGCTTTATGCTTTGATTTTGCTGTTTGTTTTGGGTTAGACTTATTTGCTTCTTGTCTTTTATAGTGATGAAGTTATTCATAATTACTAGTTCTACAGGTTTAATTTGCTCGTTTAGTCTGTCATCATCTTCTTGTGCTTGTACTTGAACTCATAGGAAGAGCCTAAGCACGATTTACAAAGTATGTATGTTACAAGGCGAAAAAAAGTTTTTTAAACTTACAGTTAGTCAGCGTTTTTTTTTTTTTTTTCAATCTGAAATTAGTTCTTCGATTTCACATTTTACTTGACAAAAAACAGATTGTTTTCGATGCTTTTGTTGTTGCTGAGTGTTCCCCTGGGGGTTTGTTTGCTAATTAGGCATGTGGTTATCTGTGCTTGCAATTTCATTTTATGTTCATGAAGTCAATATGATTCATTGGATGGATGTCATAATATGCAATTCTTTTTCTCCTTATGGTCATCACATCTTGTTAACCAGTATTTTAGTTAATTGCCTGAGTATTTAACTGTGTGAAGATATTCTGGTTCAGTTATAAGATGTCATTGTGCACTTGCTTACTATGAATTCCTAGCTTCTATAAGTTTGTGCCCTAAGGTAGTTAAAGCTGAGAATTTGACATAGGATGAGAATGAATCAGTGATTGGTTAATGATGAGGTTGAGTTGATGAAGGACGTATATGCATGAGGTGCTGTTACATCAAATTGTTCTTGCTGTTGGACCCTTTGATGCTTAGCTTCGCATTGAATAGAAGTTAAGCATGTAGTGCCATGCTCCCCACCGCTGTGGGGAAAAAAACTATCACAAGGTGTATTTCCCTAAGAAAAGCAACAGAAAAAAGAAGAAGAAGTTAAGCATTTAGAATGCCCCATATTTGGACCTTGTGTATCTTGGGTAATGTAGGATGAGGAGCAGCTGGTTGACTGGTGTCTTTATTGCCATAGGATTCCGGTGGAGAGGTTTGGCCTGGTTGACTCCCTTTTTACCTGTTCTGTGGTGACTTTGACATGACCTGTAACATAATCTTATTAGTGCTTTAAGTAAAAAACTCAGTTGGAATGTAATATAACCTCCAGTGTTCATTGAGTGTTTGGTGTCTGGTGCCTTAATGAAGTAACATATTGCCTGCTTTTACCTATGTCTAAATTGCACTTTGGTAGTGATGAATTGAACCGAAGTGAAAGTGTCACCTTGGCTATGGTAAAGATTTATTAGTTGTCATTGCTAAACCAGATCATTTAGGAATGGTTCAATTTGCTAGCAAGGTCTTGAGATGTATCCGGAGAATTCCCACATCCCATGTTAGATATGTTGCAGGCCTTACAAAAGATAAAAGCTAAAAACTTTAAGAAGACAGCACATTATAAGCTGTCTTTGTTTAAGTTGTGGTCTTTTAAGGCTTCCATGATTGTTACCGGTGAGCAAATCATTGTGCCAACTAATGGCTGTCAGATCATGCAAAAACCAAGCCTAGATAAATTTCATATCTGCTGATGCTAAAATTTGAGCTGTTTTTTTTTTAGGGGGAAAGTGTGTACCAATTTGCTTTTTGCATGAGTAGTAATGGACATTATACTTTCTTTGATTTTGAATATGATGTTGAGAGCCTGATGAGAACTTAATTCCAGGATTGGTAAGCAAGTAAGCTTATGACATGGATAAAGTGTCCCCTGACTGCCCCTACCCAGGATGCTTTTTCTGTGTGATGAAGGAAGGGAACCCAAGCAAGCGTAGAGCAAGTATCTTAAAGTTCTTTCGGGAACTTCCCTCACAGGATGATGATGGTCAGGTTCTCCCTATTAGTGGCCTATGGAATACAGCTATGGCACACCCTAATGATCCTGAGTTCATTGAATTGGGGATATTTGAATGCATGGCAGCACTTATATGGAAGGGTTTAAAGAATCGTCGCTGGCTAACACATGATCAAAATATTTATATACCTTATTATGCAGCCCACATAATAGGATCCTACACCATGAATATGGAAGAATTTGCTGAAAGAGCTGTTCATGCTGGGGTTATTCTACCCTTGGTTGAACTTCTGAGAGGGAGGTTAACCTGGGTTGAACAGAGGGTGGCAGTACGAGCTCTAGGCCATTTGGCTACCTATGCCAGCACTTTTCCTGCAGTAGCAAGTCATGGTGAGATCCTTGAGCTTTCCATCCAACTAGCGATGAGTTCACTTGAAATCGTTTACTCTCATTTTTACCAGTATGTTGACAGAAGGCTCAGTTATCACTGTGATCTTCTTACTCGTGGCATGGGTGGTGTTGAAATGGAGTCCAGGAAGGCAGAGGAGTGGGCTAGTCAATTACAGTGCTGGTCTCTTCAACTAATTAATTGCTTTGCTTTTAAACCTGAGTTCCTGCCAACAATATGCAAACCAGAATTTCTCATAAAACTTCCAGGGATGTGGGGTGGGCTGGTAAATGAGAACTCTCCTGCTGGAATTGGCTTATTGCGGACGATCTGCCATCACAAGCATGGTAGGGGGCCTGTAGCTAGTTGCCCTGGTATTGTGGAGGCATTATGTAATATAGCCCGTTCATCGGATGACTGGCAGTATATGGCCATTGATTGTCTTCTATGGTTGCTTCAAGATCCAAGTACATCTCACAAGGTAAAGTGCTTGATAGACCACAGCCACCCTAACTGGGTCATGCATGTTTTCTTTTGGACAATTAGCTGGATAGATGGATCCAAGATTTTGGGAGGTACATGAACTTGTTTTCCTGCTGGAAATTTTTGCAACTACAAGACCATGCTAATGAGTCATTTCCATAGACTGAATTAGACATTCAATCCGATGTATACATCCATGCTTGTCTTACATGTTTTTGCTGGTTGTTAGCGTAATATCATCATCTGTAACATATGTAATGTTCTGTAGACAAGGAATTGAAAGTCAAACTTGATTAAAATTACCATTTAGGACAAACTAACTACACAATAATCTCGGTTGGCATGTCCAGCAAGGTTGCTGATACACCCCTTACCCAACAGAGGTTAGTTCTTAATGTGTTTTGAACCCATGATGTCTCCTTTAAATTGAAAAACAATTGTCCGTGGCTTACTCTTTTTCTGTGAGATTCTAAACCTCTGGCTTCAGGGAGGCCAAAAACAATATGATTAGTAGTGCATTGTTTGGTATGATAGGAAAAGGAGGAATAGTGGTAAAAGGTTCTCTTTCTTTTAGGCTTCCACTATGCTACAATGTGCTTCAATGTACTTTATATTCAAGAAATATTAATGAAGATAAAAGTCTAGGAAGATTACAAGAAAATTTTCTACCTATAAACTTGGGATGCAAGTTATGTCTGGGATTGTGTCTGCAGTTTCAGTCTTGTGGTCATCCATATGTACAAAAAGTGTGTTAATACATGCCCTTTTTCCAATTCAGGGAGATGCATACAACCTTTCTTGTTAATCTTCTGAGTGTCTTTTATGATCCAAAAAATTGTGCTTTTGTAGGTCATGGATAAGGCAGTACCTGCTTTGGTGGACCTTGCAGAGATATCAAGTCTTGGTGATCACAAAAAACTAGGAGAATCCATTGTCAATGCTCTTCAGGAGTGTGTTCAGTCACAAGGAACAGGACGGAATTCTATTAGTAGTCGCATACAAGAAGAGGTTGAGGAACTACTCAGCTCCAGACAGAGATTAAAATGGGAAAAGAATATGCCAAAAGAGGATCTTCATATTAAACAGGCAGCAGCACTAGTTGTCAAACTTGAAGGAAATTCACTATTTTCTTCAGGAAATATTTCTGGGGCTGCATCTAAGTACTCGGAAGCATTGGCATTGTGCCCAATGAGATCCAAGAAAGAGAGAGTGGTACTTTACAGTAATCGAGCTCAGTGTCATCTTCTATTGCAACAACCCTTGGCAGCTATAAGTGATGCAACACGTGCACTCTGTCTACATAACCCTGTGAATCGTCATGCGAAAAGCCTTTGGAGGAGAGCACAAGCTTATGACATGCTCGGGTTAGCTAAGGAGAGTTTGTTAGATGCTATTCTGTTCATAAATGAGTGCTCTCAGTCAACGGATCCAGATCTATCATTGAGGCAAAACAAGGTTCCTGACTATGCTGAGCGATTAGTTAAGAAGCAGATGCGTGCTGCTTGGTTATTTAGGGAGGCTGCTAGTAAACATGGGGGTGTGCATTGTGAGGGTGCAGATGGAGAATTGTGTGGCCAAGAGTCTGATGATTCTGAGTGGGAGACAGCAAGTGAAAGTGAAATGGGAAATGATGGAAGGGATGAAATGGGTGAGGATGACTTTGAATGGAAGAATGATTTTGAGAGGAAAGACAAATATGATAAACCTCCAGTTAAAGGTACTATAATTTAGCACCAGCAATCATAATTTTAATAGCTAGAATTTCTACTTTTGTTAACCATGAGCTTTAATGGTTTTGTCTATTATAAAACGATAAAGTGTTGATTGATTATGTTTCGTTAACTACAAATCTTTACCAGTTCTAAATATAGCTTGCAAGTAGCAGATAGCAGTGTTACTAAATGCAACTTTTGTTCCACAAGCACTTGCATGTTTTCTGTCCTGAAGTTTAAAAACAGCCAGAACTTGTGTATAAGAATCCTCTTTTAGGTTATTTACTTACTCTCTCCTTTGTCTTGCATATTGACATGGTGACACTTACAACTTTCCTGGTGAAATGTAGTTGATTATAGCCCTTGTGCAAAAATTTGTTATGGTGATTTGCCGTTACGATATTTTTGTGAGATGTTGTCAAATAGAAATTGGGCCATTTATTTCATTCTCCTAACTTACTTGGTCCTTGGAACATACACAGACCTGCTCTTTATTTTCTCTCAATACTTGTTTAACATAATTTACCTGTAAACGCACGCAGACATGAAGCATGGGTACAATGTGCAGCTTACTGAAGATGAAGAGTAGTTCTACACTGTTGTCTGGCCTTCTCTGTAAAGCATATATCAATGTGGATACCAAAATGATCACCGCTCTTCAAGAATGAAACATATAGCATCAAATGCATCACCTTAAATTTCATCAGGAACTGGTGAAGAAGCATATTTTTGTAAGTTTTGTTTAGCAGTTAAACTTTGTCTTGTGTAGATTTTTGTTTGATTTGTCCTTTTTCCAATCCCAAATTATGAGCATGTAAAAGTTTGATCGTTATGATATTGGTTTCATTAATTGATTTGCACTGTAACTGCTATCGTTCAAGAAGCTTTTGTAAATGTAAGTTGTATCTTTTGGATTTTTTGATCAGACAATAACCTCTCTTAGTATTATTCATATTTTTATACTTGTTGATAATCACAAGTGCTTGTTGTAAATTCATCAGCAATTCCAATACTATTCTCTGCTCTGCATATTACTAATTCATGAATCTTTTTGCGTTGATGGTTTAAATGCAGGGGCAATTTTCAGTTTTCTGCAAGTAACCCTATTCCATATCAAGAAAAGTAGTCAAATACCAGTTTCAGTTTTTACCAATTTGTCTGTGCCGAATATAATTCCTAGCTTACAGCAGAGTACCTTAAAACTCTACCATTGTTTGTTAATTCACTAGCACATTACAAGCTTTTTATGGCATAATAATACCATTTTTTCTTTTATAAGGAAAAAAAAACTTATAAACAAGAGGTTAGAAATTTTCTTGTAGCAAGTCAAATCTTGTGGAAATACTCTTTTCTTGATTCCCTGAATACATAACCAAGACTTGCCAAAAAAAAAAAAAACCCCGAAAGACATCATAAGAAAATCACTTGCACGTGCAAGAAATGAAAGATGAGCAATGTCCCTTAGCTTTGTTGAAGTGATCTCATTCTTTCTCTTTTTAATGGAAGAAGCTGGAAGAACTGGGCAAAGACTTACATGTTGTTGCTATTTATTGAGTTGGAGGGGCTTTTGCTGATTGAATCCATGCATAAACCTAGACCAAGGTAAATCTTTTTAACCAGCACCGTGGACAAGATCAAAGACAACAAAGTATAATCCTGTAACCCCAGTCATTATACCAAACACTATTATTCCAAGTATCTCTATAAACTTGACATTGAATTTTTCACCTCCTCTTAGCTTCAAGTAGCAGCAGCAGGGGAACAATAATGATGTCAAAACCACAGAAAATGACCCCACGATCGCCATCAGAGACTCGAAATAAGGGAAAAAACAAGCAATCAGGGTTGTGATAATTAGGAGAATAAATCTTATGACAATACGAATTAACTGTTTCTTATATTGCTTTGGTAGTCCATCCTCGATAGCATCTGCAACAGGTGAAATCAACAAAGGATATCTAGACAGTGGTATGACTAATGAAGTATACAATGCTATTTTTGAACCAAGCTCTCGTTTTGGAAAATTCAGGGTGATTTGTGGGCAGGTTTCGCCTCCAAAGATGAGATAACCACCAACTGCAACTATGAGGTAGACTATGCTATTGCAGGAAAAGCTGAGCAGCAATACCTGCAATAGATAGATGTAATGGACAGTTTAGTTTGTGATTCAAATGAGAAATCAAGATGATAAGTTAAATTCTGAACTAAAATAAATCATGATAACTAATACAAGATAGCAGCAGGTGTTCACCTTAGTAAATTGTTGCTTATTTTTCATGGAGTTATACAGTGTGGGGAGGACTGAATGTCCTCCGAAGCAAGTTAGGAACAAACTGGTCGATATTGAGATACCTTTCCATGAAACAACTTTTGCTCGGTCTTGAAATCCATATCCACTAGTACCTCCAACCCAAAGCATAGCCAATATTATTACAAAAATCCCTAGTGTCCCCAAACCACTTATGAATGATAATTTTGTAACATTTGTTGAGAATAAAGTTGGAAGCATCACTAAAGCAGTGCAAACTGTGAACAACTTCTTTTCCCCAAGTTTTAGGTGTCCAAGGTAGAAGACTGTGTGGGGAAACAAATAATTTAGATTCTCAGACACCAACAGCAGTAGGCTGATGGAACTCAGATAGAGTTCTATGCTCCCTATTAGTGAGGCCACTATTCTCCCTGACCTTCCAAATGCTTTATAACCCATGTCACCATAGCTCTGAGCATCTGATTCATTACCGCGCATGCAACGCTCTAGCAGGAGAGCTGTCCGACAGCATACCATTGCAACCGCAATAAATAGTAATAAGCCAAGCCAACCAGCGATGGACAGTGCATATGGCAGTGTTAAAATGCCAACCCCTACAAAAAAGAGAACTTAGTACATACGTAAGATGTTGAAAAAATGAATTATGTTATGACCGAAAACAAACGACAACAAATAAATATAGCTGAGAGATGTCATTAACAAAATCAAACTGACTAAAGCAATATATAATTACCTAAAAATGCAGCAATCATGTTGTAACATGATTGCATGCAAGTGCTTTGTCCATCACCAGCAGTTACAGAAGCCATCTCCATTCCTCTATCAATAGTTGGTAACTTAGGTACTTCTTTTTTTATTTGGTAAGTTATTAAGTTGGTATGTATTTTAGGAATTTTGCCGACTCAAATCAGCTATTGCACACGAACACTACATGCATGAAAACTGCCAGGCCTGTCATAAAATTTCTGTACTCACCCTAAATTCTCTGACGTTACAACCCGCTATAATAATAAATATACAAGTCTGCTTATTAATCCGTGCTCCCCTTGAAATCTGATTTTAGAACCCGTTTAAGTTGTAATTCTTGTGGTCTAAGGCAGTTGAGAATCTCAAGTTCCTCCCTCAGGAATTGCAAGAATTGGAGAATGGAATCAGGAATTGCAAGAATTGAAGAACGCAATTCAAGAGAAGAGGATGAAGTTTTACCGCAGGAAGATCAAGAAAGTAGAGAGATGAAATGAAACTAATACGAAGGCCACAACTGTTGTGCTCTCTTCTCAGTTCTCTCCCTTTCTTTTATACCCGTTTCTCTCTTTCTTCCCTTTCGAGTACATCAGTATCTAAGTGCCTACCCTACTGACATGTAACTACTTTCCAGCTAACTGCTGAACCAGCTAAATGAAAAATTGCATCAGTTTACAAATTTATTGTTGCCCAAATCATGATACCTTTCTGCTATATATACGTTTCTTTCGTTCTTCCCCGTTTCCTACATCAGTAACTAAGTGCCTACCCTACTGACATGTAACTATCTTCCAGCTAACTGAATCACCTAAATGAAAGACAAATGTATCAGTTTGCAAATTTATTGTTGCCCGAATATGATGCCTGTGATTTTTCGAAAACTTTACTATTATGGCGTATGTTAAAAACTTTCTACCATTTTTAGGAAATCAAGTTTGCGAAAGATTTAAACACAATACAAGAAAAAACTAAGCTCGATATATTCTTGGAAATCAAGTTTAGTGAAAAAGGTTGTATACAAAAGTGAAAAAAATTAAAAATAAGCAGGAATTGAGATCAATTAAACATTTAAATTTTAAAAAAAAAGTAAACTAAACTTGATAACCTAAACAGAAAGATGGAGCTAAACTCGACTTATCGAATCTAGAGTGTGCATTGTGATACTGCAGATGGAGAATTATGTGGCCAAGAGTCAGATGATTTTAAGTGGGAGACAGCAAGTGCAAGTGACATGAGAAATGATGGAAGGGATGAAATGGATGAGGATTACTTTGAATGGAAGGATGATTTTGAGAGGACAGACAAGTATGATAAACCTCCAGGTCCTATAATTTAGCACCAGCAATCATATGCACATTTTAATAGCTAGACTGTCTATTTTTGTTAACCATGAGCTTTGATGGTTTTATCCATTATAAAACGATAAAATGTTGACTGATTATGTTTCGTTAACCACAAATCCTTACCATTTCTAAATACATAGCTTACAAAATGCAGTGTTACAAAATGCAACTTTTGTCCCCCAAGCACTTGCCTGTTTTCTGTCCTGAAGTTTAAACAGTCATGCCTTGTGTTAGCAAACGACTAGGCAATAATTAGGTTTCTAATTGCAGGGCAGTTTTCTACGATTAACCCTATTCCACATTAAGGAAAAACCAGATTCAGTTTGTTATACTGCTCGGGTCGTCCTAGTGATCAGGGGAGTATTTGGCACTTGGGATGGAAAGGATGTGGAGAGGGGTAGGAGGTTTTTTTTTTTTTTTTGGGCGGCCGGTGCCATACGTAATGACTAGTTTAGAATTCCATAAACTCTACCATTACTATTTCTAGTACCATTCTTTCTCTTTTCGAGGAAAGATCTATAAACAAGAGACTAGAGATTTTCTTGTAGCAAGTCAAGTCTTCTGGAAATACTTCACTTTGGATTCACTGTATTGAAAGACTTGCATACACAAAAAACGAAAAGACAGTAGTAGTTTTACAAAGAAAATGAAGATACAAAACAGAAGAAAAACACAGAGCTTGTTGTTTTAACTACTGCGGACAAGGTTAGAGATAATGAAGTATACAATCCAACTGTGACCCCAACTGGTATTCCAAGTATCCTCATAAACTTGACAGTGAATCTTTCACCTCCTCGCAGCTTCAAATGGC
The DNA here is from genome assembly GCF_036785885.1 of Coffea arabica. Classification (NCBI taxonomy): domain Eukaryota; kingdom Viridiplantae; phylum Streptophyta; class Magnoliopsida; order Gentianales; family Rubiaceae; genus Coffea; species Coffea arabica. Next base: position 13,535,928 of record NC_092323.1, on the reverse strand, counting down.
AACAGCAGCAGCAGGGGACTAATAATGATGTCAATAACACAATGAACGACCCTGCGATTGTCATCATAGATTGGAAACGAGAAGGGGAAAAAGGATAAAAATGCTACATAGAATAATTCTTATGGAAATGCGAATCAACCATTGGATTTCTTTAGTGGTCCATCTTCGACAGCTTCTGCAATTAGTGAAATTAACAAGGGATATCTGCACAGTGGAATGTATAATGAAGTATACAATGTTAAACAAAGTTTCTGTTTTGGAAAATTCTTGGCGATTTGTGAGTAATTTTGCCTCCAAAGATGAGATAACCGCCAATTGAGAATAAGAAGTTGATTACACTATTGAATGAGCGCCATGTGAGTTTTCTTGTTACTATTCTCGTTCTGCACCTACGTCCATTGGCGTGTGGATGGGGGGCATGCTTTTTAGTCAATAAACTGGCTAGAAATATGATTTGGGACCAAAATGGTACACTTTGAATGTGAGGGATCATTTTGTTTTATTTTGCATGTAAAGGACCAAAAAAGAGAGTTTTCAAAAATGTGAGAGACTATTTAGGTGATTTTTCCTTTGCAGGAAGTTTACCAACTTAATGGAAGTGATTTGAACTCGTTCCAACTGCACTGGCTCAGGCACATTTACAGCATTTAATCAGAGAACCAACAAAGGGCAATGACAAAATACAATATTCAAATTATCTCACTCTCAATGGAATGGAGCTCCCACTTGCCCTCTCTGTAGAAGGATAGATGAATGAGTACTTGACAGGAAAAGATGAAAATGCAGCTCAAACAAAAAAATTTAAGAAGAAGAAACGTCATATCCCAAATAAAGATGAACATACCAAAACTTATTAAAGAAATTCTGATTATCATTAGCTAGAGGTCTATTGTGCTGGCCTTGTTTAACTTAGTCCGTTCTGATTATCATTTCTTTTTCTTAGTCCGTTCCATCTGGGTATGTTTTTGGAAAGAATGGTCAAACCAGTAACTTCCCTACTTCACGATCAGAAACCATCAACCATGAGCATGCATCCCCAAATATTCAGTACTGGCGAGATGATGTATTCCTTATAAAGGATGGGGTGGTAACAAGAGGAGGCTACACCGCTAAAGAGCCAATTGTCTGATATTTGTTGAGTAAATCTATTAAAATCTCTCTACTGGTGTATAGTTTTTCTAGGGTAGCATTTTCTGGAGTTTGAGAATAACGTTCCTAATGTTGAACGATATTGGTGAATTTCTAGATTTACCTCTAAGGCTTGAAGAGGCTATTATATTTTGTGTTTCTAGTTCTTATTGACACTTGTGAAATCGCACTATCTTCTCTCTTCTAAAATCATTTATTTATTTGTGTTTTTAAATTGAGCTAACTTGTTACAAAATAAATGATTTTAGGAGAAATTCTTAATATTTTAAAAATTTTAGAAAAGGCCAGTCATCAGTGTAACTATTGATGAAAACCCTTTAAAAGGAGATTTCTGAAATTATCCCAAAAATTATTAGCTGTTTACTAAAAACATAATTACACAAATATTGGCAAGCCGATACCTATTCCTAACAAATTGCGCAAGAATTTGGGCATTTTTTACGCAGTTTGTTTTGATTAGCATGAGACAAAAAGAATCATAACTCTACAAGAGTGGTCAAGGAAAAGTTCAAATTTTCATTAAAAAAACCAAAGAAACGATGACATCTCACAAGTTCGGATTAGATGCTTTTCTTGATAGCTTTTTCACGTCTTTGACTCTGACTTAAAAATACAAGTCGAAAGTTGTATTGCTACGCCACCTTGTCGAGGCGGCTTACGGCATTTAAGGAGAGAGACTACTGACTACCCCCAAAAAAAATTTTAAAATTTTTTGTATTAACTACAAAGTATAAATGTGTATGAAGTTCGTCCCCTCAAATTACATATTTAGGTTCCATCATTGGAAGTGATACATTGATCTCGTAAAAAGCTTTAAGGCTTGAGATGGATAATTAGAATTCTTTATTTATCACAATTTATTATTGGTGTCATACTTATGTTTGATATATAGTCATTTTGAGAATTAAACACTTCGGGAAGAACCTTGTAATTTTTAACGCTAAAACCTTACCAGGAAAGGAATATGGAACCGTTACTGATGTAAGCAAGAGCGCTTTTTCTTTCTATACATAAATTATTCTTTTAATATCTATAAATTCACTCCTCATTCTACATTGACCCCTAAAAATAATTTTTTTTATTGATCACCTCCTCTAACAAACATTTTAGATATATTTCAAATTAAATATTTTTTAATTCCAAATTAAATAGTGATGAAATTTTAATAAAAAAAGGATTTAGCCTTTCAAATCGAAATACATATCGGCCTGTTTGAATTGCTATTTTTAGAAATTTTGTAGAATAACGTACTGTAGTGATTTGATTCATGTAAGGTAAAAAAGTGATTCCTTTAAATATTAGAAGAGATTCCCAATCTGTCATAATTTACCAAAGTTCTTCTTGCATTCGTATCAGTAAAAGATTAGGTTTTTTTTTTCTCATGTTTTCATTTTTTGGGTCTTTTTTTTCTCTTGTGAAAATAGTCTGCGTATTAAGTCCTAGTTAATATTTATGCTAAATCAAAGTTGTTCATACTGCTACTAGTCTAGTGATTCATATGTATCAAAAGAATGTTAATTGAGGATGGTCATTCCAGCTCGGCTTGATCCGGCCGAGCCCCATTTCCCGTCTGTCCATCTGATAATGGTCACCTCGGCTCCGTCTCACTGAGCCAAGGCCCACACCACTTGAGGACGTCTATCCGACCTGATCACCTCGAATACGCACCGCTTACAGATGACTGAGATGATCACCACACCCATTGTCTCGAAGTGGTGCTGTGTTTGACATGACAACTGAGATCCTATCCATTGTTCTGACACTTGCATAGTGGATACAGCCTCTGGTACACTCTGCACACTGCCCAGAGTTGTCTAGTCAGACTGATACGCTGTTTCAATCAGATTTTTAAGGACTCGGACCCCACCGTCCTTCCCCCCACATTGTCCTACTGCGCAGAGTTGTCTAGTCAGACTGATACGTTGTCTCAATCAGATTTCTAAGGACTCAAACCCCACCGTCCTTTCCCCCACATTGTCCCATATAAATATCAACATGTCCCACTAAGAAAGGGGGCGATTTGGTAAGAGCCTGAACATTATTTCACTTCCTATTATCTAAACTAACTCGATCATCGAAAAAAAACCTGGGGATTTAGCCCCGTCTCCGATAAATTGAGCAGGTGATATCCGCGCAGCCGCACCTCACCTAGGAGAGTACTCCAGTTACCCGGTGCAACTCTTCAAGCCATAAATCACCTCTTCATTAATTAAGTAGTAATTATATATTAGTTACTTTCATGCTATACAAAAACACTTTATAATTTCTACTAAGTTGTACTACAGTATCCACCTTATGAATTAAGATGCCAATTTTCCTCACGACGCTACTATTACTTGGCAGATTTCTGATCACTTAATAGTTCAATTGCGACAGGAATCTTTATCAGCATATTAGTTACTTACATTTCAATCTTTATCAGCAGATTACTTACTTGCACTTGAAGGCTGCAAGAACCTAAAGACATCTCAACAATTCTTTTTTTGCTGGAAAATAATGTTAAAGATTATATGACCGAAAGTTTGCAAAATGTTCATAGCCATATACCCTACAAAAAAGTTGCAAACTAGAAGGTACGAGGACCAAAGCTTTGGGAATATCTTCTCGAGCCTTTGGCTTCACGACTCCATCCAACTAACTACCGAAAAGGCAAAAACTTAAAGTCTCCTTAGCGAGACATGTATATCAGATTTTATGTACTGGAAATGCATTGCTCTTGGCCAATTTGGACTTTTACCATTCTTCTATTAAAAAATTCACCATTTCAACGAGTTTTACGACTCCGTCCAACAACCAAAGGCAAAAACTTAACCTTTAAGTCTCCTTCATCACACACGTGTGTGTGTGTATCAGGTTTTATGTATTGGAAATGCATTACTCCTGGCCAATTTAGATTTTTACCTTTCATCTATTCAAAAATTCACAATTTCAACAAGTTGTGTGACCAGTTGTGCAAACTCGTCAATACTTCAAAGGTGTGAATCAAATTAATGGATCAATAAAACTATGTTGACCAAAAAATATTTGGATAAGAGATTAATCAAAATAATTATATTAGCACTTTTTATGATGTGATATATGTAAGATAAAAATATTGATGAAAAAATACAAAATTAATTAATAATTATAATTTTGATTAAGTAAAATTATATTTGAAAAGAATATTAATGGTCCCGTTTGGCAAATGAGTTTTTTTTGTATTTGTCTAAAATTTTATTGTAACTTATTGTAGAATTTGTAGAAAAACTTTTTAAGATGTAAAACTTTTTTTCTTTTCTTTTCTTTTTCTTTCTTTCTTTTTCCTTTTCTTTTCTCTCCTCCTCTTCTCCCTCATCTCACCACTTGCTGGCCGAGGGCAATGGCAGCAGCTTAATTTTTTTTCCCTCTCTCCGCTCTCATCCCCTCTCCTTGCATACACGATCTGGTCGCGTGACTAAAGATCACGTAAGGGGAGGAGGGGAGGAGAAGGAAGGAGGAGAGGGGGACAGAGAGGGAGAAAAGAAAGGAAAAAAAAAAAGAGATGGCCGGCGGCGGGGGTGGTAGTGAGTTGAGGTGGAAGAGAAACAGGAAGAAGGGAAAAAAGGGAAATTTTTTTGTGTGTTTTTTGATATTTTGAAGTGTATGTTTTAAAATTTTTAAAATTTTTTTGATATTATTGTAGTTAAATTTATTAAAAAACTTGTAGGAGGAAAATTAGGCAAAAAATTGGTTTGGCACCAAACACACTCATACCAACTACTATACTAGCAAATGTCATAGCATTTCTAGATATATTTTTTGCAATTTTGTCGGGGAAAGAGTTCCTTTATTTTTTGTTAGAATGGAAGGGCAAAAGTTAATTGTCCAGATATAGTATTGATTAATGGTGGATCAATAGCTACAATAAACACTTTCTATAATTAGTTGAATATTTAGCTGCCATTAGTGCTATCTGCCTAATATAATCAAGCTTCTTTCTTATCATCTTCAGTAATCAAAAGACAGCATTAAAGGGGCCACCTGCCATTCCACCACCCATTGCGTACAATACATCTTTTGTTATTCAGATGTGGTAACTAACCGTTCAGACCTTTTTTGCCGTTTCACCCAATCATAAGCATCTGACGTCACTGACTTTATCGAATCGTCACGCTAAAGGAGTCAATCTGTCCACGTGTCAATTGATGACTCGGATACTTGTTTTGTTTCTATAGGTGGATGAACACTGTAGAATATCCGTAATGCCAAAACCGCTCAAAACCAAAACGAAAACGGCAGAACCGACTGTTCTTAATTCTTATTTGCTCCTATTGGTGGTTTTTCATTTTACTAAACAAATGTTTTGTTCCACAATTAAGTCCAGGCTAATGGCATATAATTCTTTCATAACAAATCATGAGAATTTAATTTATGTGTGTTTGAATAGAAGATTATTTGAAAATTTTGGAATAATTACTATAGTATTTTTGTAATATGATGTGCGTAAGAAATATGGATTGGGAAGATAAAACAAATTAAATAAAAGTATTCATAACGCAAAAGAATAGGTTTTTGAAAAAAATGACGACCAAGCCTAACAGATAGGATTTACGCCTGTTTGCCCTCAAAAGAATCAAATTACTCTTGATATAATTGTTGCTTTTAAAGCAATTTTGTTAGCATGCATAACAATAAAATGATATTGTATTTATTCAACAAAAAAAGATAATTCAATTATCTCTTGACAAGTAATTTCAAAGCAAAACTATATTTTACAAGATTTATGTGCATTGTAAGATACGTGGAGTAAGTAATCTATTACATCTTTCAAGTTTTACTATAAGTAGAATTTCTTTTGTGTGGTAATCCCTTGTAACCCTTGTCCATAGAAGTGTAGGTATGAAACTTTATAAAGCATTCATTGTTAGTGACATTAGGTGAGGTATTAGATGTTACATTATGAAACTTAACACAAAGTTAACGTGATATTTTTGGGTAAAATATAGGAATTTGATATGATAATGACATAATTTAAGAAATATTTTGTTATTAGCCTTTGTGGAATAAGCAATCAAGGTACTTATTATAACCATTGTTTTTGAGCGTGAGGGGAAGCCTAATCATGGAGGTCTTTGATGTAAATCGCCTATAATTTGTCAAAAATAATTAATCCAAATTCATCACATAACTCGTCAACTATCATGATATTTACACCGTAATTTGGAGTTGTTGAAAATATTAACAAAAGGGGTTGAAAAATCAACAATTTAGTTAAAATTTGGCAAACAAGTTTTTCCAATTATCAGTCACAAAAAGGACAGATATATGTCAAAATTAAAGGAGTACTTTGAAGTAGCAAAATTAAAATGACGGTCCTGCCTTTGCACCACTTTTCAATTTGGCATCTACATTTACAAAAATTAATCAATATCATCAAATAGTAACACAAATCTTTTATTTTGGTAGTGAAAAAACTAGCATTCATCACAAATGAACCTTATACTAGAAAAGAGAGATGACTTAAAATCTGTACATCTCATAAGTGTTCAATTTCTCCCTCATTCCATTATGCAAATATTTGACCTAATCAATCTTAATAGATTATAATAATTAAACATTTAGAACAAATCCAAAACATTCAGAATAAATCTTATTTTACCATTATCAATTAGAATAAGTGTACTAAATATTCAACGCAAAAAAAAAAATTACTCAGCATTAGCGTGGTTAAATCTTTATTATTACTATTAGTGTTTTATCATATTTTCAGAGTCTTCTCCACTATCAAATCCGGGATTCAAATCCTTTATCTGAGTGCCCGCCGAGTTTCGAGTAGGAAAGGTGCAGAGAGGAACGGAGAGTTTAAAGGTAAAAAAAAAAAAAATTTGCTGATTAAATTGAAATGACGAGGAAAATGCTAAATGTTTACTTTTCAAAGTTGAACTTTAAGAAAAGTCAAATCATAAGATGAACGAATATGACACGTGCTGCTAGTATATTGTCTAATCTCTCCCCCCAAGATTAATTAAATCTTTACTCAATTCGTCATTTCCTTCTTCTCATCAAATATCTGCACCGTCTTGATGAGTAGCCTAGCTGCCTTCATTCTCGACTTGCCCCACATTTTTCTTGGGAAGTTTGTTTATATTTTATTCCGGTACTCTTTCTTTCTTCCTTCTCTCCTTCTACCGGTTCAAATCACACGATTTTGATTCATGATTTTAATAAACAAACTAAAATAAAATATTCTTGCAGAGTCAATTATATTATTATCATTATTACTTAGAATTAACTATAGTATGAAGATTATGAAAACCGGAATATGAGATTCTAGGGCTCAACTGTTCCTCCTTGGACTCTAATTTTAACTCTTAGCAGATCTTCAATTCACTTTCTTGCCTGATTGGAATTTTTCCTGGCAGCTTATAAGATTATTGATTACTCTTCCTCAGCTGAAACGCAGTCGTTTCCAAGCTTCTTCATTGATCATCAGGTTAGCTGAATTTCTTGCTCCTTCATCTGTTTGTATGTGTTTATTTATGCCTCTAGTTAAATACAGTAATAATTGCTGCTTAGAAAACTCAAGAAATTTAAGAAAAGTGAGTTTTTTTTCCCTTTTCCTTGGTTGTGGATTTTTTTGTGGGTGATTTGTGTTTTTTTTTTTTTTGCTTGGTGAAAGACATTTATATACTGATTTACGGGAATAATTGAAGAGAAATCTGGGTTGGAGTTTAGTTAAATTTTGGATTAGGCGATTGAAATTTCAGGTTTTTAGTTTTGAAACGAGCTCTTTTAAGGTAGATAATATGAGGACAGGATCGTTATAGGATTACATGATGCATTTTTTGGATCCGTGAATTTGATTACTTTTGTCATTTATGAATAATTTATGCTTTTTTTGTGAATTTGATTAATTTGTTTTAATTGTTTGTTAGCTGAATTTCTTGCTCCTTCATCTGTTTGTATGTGTTTATTTATGCCTCTAGTTAAATACAGTAATAATTGCTGCTTAGAAAACTCAAGAAATTTAAGAAAAGTGAGTTTTTTTTCCCTTTTCCTTGGTTGTGGATTTTTTTGTGGGTGATTTGTGTTTTTTTTTTTTTTTGCTTGGTGAAAGACATTTATATACTGATTTACGGGAATAATTGAAGAGAAATCTGGGTTGGAGTTTAGTTAAATTTTGGATTAGGCGATTGAAATTTCAGGTTTTTAGTTTTGAAACGAGCTCTTTTAAGGTAGATAATATGAGGACAGGATCGTTATAGGATTACATGATGCATTTTTTGGATCCGTGAATTTGATTACTTTTGTCATTTATGAATAATTTATGCTTTTTTTGTGAATTTGATTAATTTGTTTTAATTGTTTGTAGCAAGGCATGGAAGTGGTTTGAGAAGCTTACTGGTTAATTCATTATTATTATTTTTGTTTACTTTCATTACTATTGGCCACATGGAATGGGAGGTTTAAGGAAAAATATGGGCCCAGCATAAATTATGATCACCACTCAAAATTCAGATAGAACTTGGCGAATAGGTACTTTATGTCACGAATTTTGTAGTAAAGTTCCCTTTTGTCGTGGCGTCCAGCGGCCTTCTGAGAATGGAGGAATTATTTATTATTAAGTTTCATTTTATTGAGGGGATGCATATTTATTGCGCCTCGTGGACTTTCTTGTTATGTTTTCCGACAGTTATGCCAAATGTTTTGTGCTTTCAAGAATTTAATACGTTAGAAGCTCGTGGGAATTGCAGGCAGTGTATCTTTGATTCCGTTTTTGTTTTTGCCTTTTGGGTTTTTGATTAGTCATCTTATCGACTGACGTGTATGTTCAAGATTCTAATACTTCTACAGTTGTTCTTCCCTTTTCCTAGTCAAGCATGGTGGTACTTTTCTGCCCTTTGTGATGCTAAAATAGGAGTACTTTTCACAGATGTATGGAATTATTTAGCAAGTGTAAATTAGGAATATTAACTTGGCAAACATAAATTGTGTCCATGGAAATTTTTAGGTCCAAGCAAGATGTGTTAACGTGTGAAGAAGGTTACACGTAGGTTCAGTTTCTGAGGCTTTCAATTGCCAGCGCCTTATCATGCATCTTGTTAGGTCTTCTTTTTCCTTGATATTTTCTTCTGGGTGAGATTACTCAAAGTTCTTGTTGTAGTGCCAATAAAAATGGTTATATCTCCTAAAAAATCCCGATAGAGTTTGTCTTGTCTATGAATTTTCGAGTATTCCTGTCCTTTCTGTTGTTTTCTTCTCCAACAGAAGAGTGTATGATTCAGTGGGTTTCTTCCTTTTTATCCGTTAGTTGCTCCTGGAACTGAATAGGTGGTAGTTGTTGTCAGATCATGTCGACTAGCAGTATAGCGTCCACCTAGCTTACCTGGTTATGAAGTATTGACATGACGCATCTAATTGTTATGGAGGTATGTACCTGCTAATCATGCTGTGTTCATCCCTGTATGTTGAGGTTCACTGTTCTATGCTTTTCAGCCTCTACCAAATACAGGGGTTCTTGTAGATTTCAGAATAAAAGTCAAATTTCGGGAGATACGAGCTTAGCCTGCAACTTGTGTTCTAGGGTAAATTAATCAGCTGGGATATGTAAATATCCTGCCTCATTTTTTGTCCGTTTCCCATTACCACTTTAATAAGAGAATCGGCTTAATCTTGCCTGCTGACTCTCTCAAATGGTGATTGAGGAATTCTGTTCTATTCTTGTCTCTCATGAGAAAGCTGAGCAGTTCTTGTGTCATAAACTCTAATTTTCAGAATTTGGTAGCACTAACTATCTAGGGCATATTTCAGGTTTCGATATGAAACCTAGGCATCTTTGGGATTCCAATATTGTATGTCTGGAGCCTGCCTCATCTCTATTGACCCTAATTTGTCAAGGCTCCTGGAAAGGAAAGAAAAAGATACTAGCACAAAAACAAAAAGGAAAGAGAAGTGAAAAAAGTAGTGTCTGTATATCTGTTTGGATTGGATATGGAAGGAAAAGAAAGGAAACCTAACTATGTTGTTTGGAAAAAGGACAGATAGGAAAGGAAAGGAATTAATACTATAGGCTAATCAGCAAAATGGTTACACATACCTTCATTTCTGTCCACTCTTGAACAGGAATGAAACTTGAGTAATGGTGTAATCTTATCCCTTGCTTTCACTCCTCAAAAATCATTCCAAGCACAAAAAGTTTATCCCTCTTTTTCCTTTCCATTCCTTTCCTCCTATTCTTTCAAAACAGATGGTGCCTAAATCTACAAATATTGTCTCGTGAAACATGTAAGATTATTGTAGAACATTGCATTGCCGATTAAACTTTTCTTGCAAGATATTCCTTCTTTCTTCTAAATGGTCGTGTATTGGGTGAAGAAGAAACCAGATGTTGAATTTAGTTTTGCTGCTTAGTTCGCCTGGCTCATTTTTTCAGATTTTAAATTCCAATTAACTGAATTGGTTGGGTGAGGTTTTTGTTGAACTTGTTTTCACAAATTAGCGTCACTTTGGATTTTCTGAGAGCAAATTAATCAGATAAACTTGGTGTACCATCTATATTCTGTTCCCTTGAAGTGTACGTTGGCATTGCTGTCAGTTCTCAGTTTCTCTTTTGATTTATGCCAGCTATCAAAATATTTCAAAATGATAATTAGAGAGTTCTAATGCTGTATTGCTTTTGCAGAGTTTATATTGAGGACAGCTTTTAGACATTTATGATAGAGGGTAGCCAGTTTAATGCTCGAAATTAAGAAGAATACACTTTAATCTCTAAAGCTGATGGAGCACAGCTAGCATCATTGGCCTCTGAAAGGTAGGTATTAGCACTATTATGCACGCACCATTTACTTGCAGAAGCTGTCATCTGGGAGTCCTGTTATTAGAGTATCAGCTGATGTATTTCTTTGCTGTCAGTATCGATTCTTTTGGCCAGTATGTTTGTTCCCTTGAGTTACTGACTTCAACTTTTGACATATTTTTATTGCTCTTTTTGCAGGTCCAGACTACTCACATGAGTTCGTATTGTGCAGATTTTGATCAATTTTGTTTGCTTTAATTCCTCAAGGCATCAACATATTGCTATTCCCTGCTGCTGAAATTTGTAGTTGAGGAACGTCTATTTCTAAATCATGCCATCTCTTCAGCTTTTACAGTTAACTGAGCATGGCAGAGGCCTATTGGCCTCAAGAAGGTATGGAATATGGTGCTATTCCATTTTTAGTGCACAGAACTCTTATTCAATGTTGACTGGTTGTGATCCTGGTAGCGAATGTGTGAATGAAGAGCTTTGCTTTGTTCTAAGTCTTCAAAAGTTGGTTCTGTATTCATCATTGTTCCTTTAATTTCCTGATTAGTACATCTTTTGGTAGACTTTGACTGATAGAGGTGTAAGCCTGGTACTGATTGGCATACCACTTGGTAATGTTACATGTTTATTTACAACTTTACTCTTGAGGCCCAAAATATAAGAATTTTATGTGTTTGTTTTTTGAGCTTTGGCTAAAACTAGTTTGACTGTGGTCGTGAGACATGAAGATCTGCGCATAATTTCTGTTTCTGCAGATTCAATCTGCCGCTGGTTAGCTTTGCTCCATAACTGCGTCATCAATTTAGTGAACAATCTGAAGTTAATTACTTGCGTATTCTGTTAATAGTTCATGTCATCTTCTGTGCTTTGATTGTAAACTAGCTACCCAAAAAAATCATTTAGTAAAAAGCACAGACCTAGAGTTTCAATTTCCATTTAAATCCTTATACATGGTTGTCTTGAAACTTGGCATGATGGGAGAGGATTACGGTTTGCCAGATGTAAATTTGCATCCAGGAATTGGTTATTCTAGAATCTGGCTACATGCATAATGAGCAAAGATGCATTAGGATATGCATGTTGTAGATAAGGTTGATTGTAGCTTGAGAATGTCAGAGACCTCTTCAAGAGGTACAAGAAATTGAGAAGTGAGAGGAGTAGTGGAATGAGGGTGCTAACGCTTCTTGTTGACAATCAAACGAGCAGATTGGGATGGTCCTTTGCAGTGATGGAGGAGTTTGCTCAAGTATAAGGTGCTATAGTTTTGAAATGAATATGTCATTTAAAATCCTGGATAATTTTACGAGTATACACTAAGTGCCTACTGATCATTTTTAAAAATATAAAAAGCTTGTGGATGTATAAGTTTTAAACTGCAGCCCACATTTCTTTCCCCTGGAGTAATGATTTATAAGCTGTATATTCAGATATTGGTCTGTTAAAGTTGAACTTGGGTATATTCACAGTTAAAAGACTGGCTCTGTATTGACAATTGACACTTTTTCCCAAGGTTTTGACCTTTATACTCGCCACTGGTAGCGCAATTTTTAGTGGGTCTTCTTTGAGTAGCTTTCTTTTAAAGAAAACTTGAACGGTGCGTCTTAACGATTGTCTAGTAGAACCATTGCTTGCTGCACCTTTGTTTAAGGTGAAATGTTTGAAAGTATATTCCTACCAAAGAGGGTTAAAGAATTAAAATGGGTCTTCCGGTACACAAGAAATTGGAAGATAACTCTCTTTCTGTCAATTGTGAATATGTTATCCTCCCTCTCCCATCTTACTGTAAAGGAAGAAGGTCTTGGCACTTGAGCAACCCTATATAAAAACAAAATTTAGTGCTTGAAAGGGCGCAAAAGCAACTTGATGGACACAACAGTTTGAAGATGCTTCCATGAGTAATTTTGCCCTCAAATGCTGCTAGTGCATATATCAGATGCAATGTCAAATTAAGTATTTAAAGGTCCGAAAGGGAAGTCTTTATTGTACCATTGACTACCTTCAGAGATGATTTTTACATATTTTAACTTGTACAATCCCTGAGTGTTGTGCAATGTCTCATAAAGATGATGGCCACATCTGGATTGAAGCTCTTTATAAAAATAATAAGCAATTCCTAGTTTAACTTTTCAGATTATAACTGGTGGTCACATACTTTTTTGACCAGTTTCTAGCAATTCTTTGTTATAATCAGATTCTTCTGTTGTTTTGAGGTTTCTACACCAGTCTATTGTTTCTGATTCTTTCCATGTGAGCCAAACTGCACCGTTTCTTCTGTACTTTTGTTGGTTGCATGCTTCATGGTTATTTTCTTAAGCAGTGGTGTGTTGGGTTCAGTGAGAATCCAATGTCGATTCTGGCTGTTGTTTCTGATGAACTAATTTTTCTTAATATTATTTATTAGTTTGTGAGAATTGGAAATGGGATCAGAATTATGACATATTGGTAAAACTTCTTAGATTTTAGGAACATGGTAAATGGTTAGCGTGGTTATTAACTTAAGCTGTGTACTGAGATGTTTCCTGGAGTTAACCTACTACAGACTTTGTAACTCCTAAGCAATACCTCTGTTGATGCAGTCTTCGCTTTACTGGTTTGCTCATTCATTTTGCAGATTTAACCTTTTTGGCTCTTCATAACTTTAACATTTTTGGCATCTTCTTACAGGAAATCTCTACTGGTTGCAGCTGGTATTGTTGCCGCTGGTGGGACTGCTGCCGCATACATGCACTTGCGAAGCACTACTAAACAGCATAGTTCTTTGGGTCATTATGATGTACTGACTAACAGTGAAGTTCAATCAGAGAAAAAGGATGGGAAATCTAGTGTTGTGAAAAAGAGTAGGCAAAAGAAAGGAGGATTGAGGTCACTCCATGTGCTAGCTAGAATCCTTTTATCCAGCATGGGACAAGCGGGTGCAAGGGATCTTTTTGCACTGGTGACCACAGTGGTGAGCTTTTCATTTTGACTATATCAATATATCATTATTTCACCACTGGGCATTTTGAATATATTTTTTCTTCCCAGCAATAAATTATTTTCTTCCTACTTTTGACCATGCTATTGTTATTGTTTCTGGGTGGATCACTGTTGGCATTTCTGGGAGTTGTTTTTCTACTGAGGGACAGTATATAACTATGTATAGTAATATGTTTTCCAAATACAAAACATAATATGTGTGTTTGTATAGGCATACAGACACATCTATGTGTTTGTCTGTCTGTGGTGTAATTGAGTTGCTTGTATATGTATTAGCAACATCCTGTTCCAGCAAATACACTCACATCTATGTATTTGTGGGGCTGTGTTGTAATTAGGTTGCATTTATTTACATTATCAACATCTGTTCCCTCTCTGATAGAAAAACTGTATATTGGAACTTTTATGAACTTTTAATTGGATCTTTAAGAACGTGTAACTTTTTACCCGAGTGAATATTTCCAATTTTTGCTGTTGGCTCTTTTAAGTTAGGGCTTCTAGAAGCAGAGATAAAGGTGCATGCGGTTTTAACATCAGTTATGCTTCGATTTATTTCAGGTCTTACGAACTGCTGCAAGCAACAGATTGGCGAGAGTGCAAGGATTCCTATTTCGTGCTGCTTTTCTTCGACGTGTACCAACATTTTTCCGTCTTATTTTTGAAAATGTCTTGCTATGTTTCCTTCAGTCAACTTTGCATTCTACCTCAAAGTACATAACAGGGACCTTAAGTTTGCGGTTCAGAAAGATACTGACAAAGCTCATCCATGATCAATATTTTCAGGTGGGCTTAGTTCTGTTGACAGATCATTTTAAAGTAACCACCCTCCATAAACTATCTGTCATCTGATGTTTTGTTTACTTCTCACCAAAAAAAAAAGAAAAAGTGTGCACTTTTGTCTTTCTTACATGGTCTGTTTAGATACTTGAGTGTCTTGTTGGAAAAAGTTGTTGATGCAGCCACATGTAGGATGGTAGGAGTATTTGCATATATTAAAGAATCAGGGAATCTACATTTTGCTTCTGCTTTATCTTTCTCTTTTTATTTGCTTGCAATCCCATCAGGTTCTATCTGAAACCTTCAAACCAGCTAAAGGAGATGGAGTTATATCTTTTACTGAATCAAGAAGACTGCAATGGAGCAGTTCTTCCCTGTTAATTTCTTAATCTCTACATTCCTGTTTATAAGTTTCTTAGGTTGATTTCTTTGCTGCTTACTGTGATTGTTGGTGGGTTTCAGAATATGGTATACTACAAGATATCCCATGTTGATGGTCGGATAAGTAACCCTGAACAAAGAATTGCTAGTGATGTTCCAAGGTTCTGCTCAGAGTTGAGTGACCTTGTACAGGAGGATCTCATTGCTGTTACTGATGGTCTACTTTATGCTTGGCGATTGTGCTCATATGCTAGCCCAAAATACATCTTCTGGATACTGGTAATTATCATGTTTAGACTCTTTTTGCTTGTATAATTTGATCATGCCTTTGCTGCTAAAGCCATTTCATAGCTCATCTGCTTGTGTTCTTTCACATCAGTCTCGTAGTTATCACCAAAGTGGAGAAGTTTACTGTTTCTGTGCTACTTTCCAGGCTTATGTCTTGGGTGCAGGAGCGATGATACGAAACTTTTCGCCTGCATTTGGGAAACTAATGTCCAAAGAACAACAATTGGAAGGGGAGTATAGGCAGCTGCATTCACGATTGAGGACACATGCCGAAAGCATTGCATTTTATGGTGGTGAAAATAGAGAAGATTCTCATATTCAACAGAAGTTTAAGAATCTGGTTCGCCATATGAGTGTGGTCCTTCATGATCATTGGTGGTTTGGCATGATTCAGGACTTCTTATTGAAGTATCTTGGTGCTACTGTTGCTGTTATCCTGATTATTGAGCCCTTCTTTTCGGGAAAACTAAGACCTGACTCTTCAACTTTAGGTCGTGCAGAGATGTTAAGTAATCTAAGATATCATACAAGTGTCATAATATCACTGTTCCAGTCCCTTGGCACTCTTTCCATAAGTTCAAGAAGGTTGAACCGTTTAAGGTATAAAATGAATTGTTTTTGATGTTTTGTTGAAATTTTGTAAGGTAGGCGTCATTTTCACAAAATTCAAAAAAGAGCCATGTTTTATAGGCCTACTGCTACGTTTGGGTGCACAGGACTGTAGATTGCATGGGGCCTAAGTTTTTTGCATTTTTGCTATGCTCAGTTGGGAATCTTTATAACTAAAATAGCTCTCAAATTTGCTTTTTGTATGAAAGTTCTTACATAATAAATTCAAGATGAGCTCATAGCCCTTCTATCCTTGACAGTGCCATTTGTTGACCTATGGTAGACTTGTAGTAATAGAAGAACAATCACTACATTAGTTGCAATAAAAGCAAAAAAAGAAACAAGGGGGAAATGGGGACAAAATGATGCTGCATTGGTTGCCATGCACCTGCAACATTTGTAATTGGAATTTGATGATGGTGTCGTAGTTATGTTGAAGAGCACAATAAGCTAGTTGTAATAGTACAATATTCTGCATTTTAGTCTAGAAGGGGAAACTGGGAGGAACTGAATGTGGTAGTGTTGTCATGGACATGAAACTTTTGCATTATTTGCTTGGTGTGGTTTTAGCTTGTGCTTTTGGTGTTTGGAAATCATGGAAAAAGAAATCATGTACTGAGTAGCTCCTCTAATTTTTGCAGTGGGTATGCAGATCGCATTTATGAACTGATGGCTATATCTAGAGAACTTGGTCCACGTGATGTATCTTCTTCACAAACAAATGGGACCAAGAATTATGTTAGTGAAGCAAATTATATTGAGTTTGACAATGTCAAGGTAATTTTGGTACATATATACTTTTTTTTGGGTGCTTCGGAATCATATTTTCTATGTCCTCAAGCATCGTAAAAACTTACAGGTTGTTACTCCAACGGGTAATGTGTTGGTGGAGGACTTGTCTCTAAGGGTTGAAACAGGATCTAATCTTTTGATAACAGGTACTTGTGATGAAACTGTTTTATTTTGTTTCAAGTGCCTGTTGCACTTCCTCTTATTGTGTTCTTTAAGCATAGTGTAGTTGGCTAATGTTTCAAATGGTACAAAGAATAGGACTCCTTGGCTTTAAATGTTTTATCTTTTTGTTGTCCCACTTCTAGATGGTAGAGGCAATATGCATTTGTTCTGTTAGAGTTTTGTTTAGGCATCACTGTTGCTTTTCGCTTCACTTATTTTACTAGATGTTAATCAGGTTTTATGTCTCCTTTGATCGTTGTAGTTCAATTTATTTTTAGGAGTAATTTAATGTTTTAAACTTGATATGTGATGTCTGCATTTGAATGCATATATAATTATCTATATTTCAGTCTGATTCAAGTTAAAATCTAGTCAATGCATGCTGATACATCCTTTTTGTTTCATATGAATTTATACTGAGGTCCTCCTTACACTTGGTATCAGAAAGCTTGGTTTAGGGCCCTTAAAATGTGCCTTCCTGCTGGGGTCCTAGAGAGCGTTGCTGAGGGCCAGCAAAGACTGCATTCTTGATTGTTCTTTTAATTTGTAGTGAAAGGTTGTTGGCTGCTTGATTACCCAGTACATCGCCTATCCATTGTAGTCTCAATCACTCTCCATAAACATTGAAAAACTGCTGGTTCAAAATCTATTCTTTCTGTAACAAGTATAATTAAAAGCAAGGTTAGGTATCTCTGTCTCCCAGTCAGAATGCTTGAATAGTCCTGGAATTTTCCGCCAATGAATTGGTCTTTTAGAGCTCGCTTGATAGTGGATTTTCTTTATTTGTATCACTCAAACGATAGCTTTTATATAATTTGTACATTCATATACTCGAAATCAGTTCAGCATTTGGAATTTTGGGCTAATGGTTTTCTATATGTTGATGAGTTACTAACTTATGTGGATCCCTTCTTGCTCTGCTACTTGGTCGTCATTTCATGCAACTTCTGAGAAGTTGCATTTCTGACTTCTGAATGTTACCCTTTAGAGTCTGCTTATATTTTGACTTTTACACACTGTTATTCTACATGAATGACCTCTCGAATTATATCTTTTCTATAGTTTGTACTTCTATACTTTCCGAATCAGTTAATAGGTGGATATTTGAGTTGATGATAATCTCTTTGGTAGCCGCTTTCTATGTTATATACGGATCCCTTCTTCCTCTGCTACTTAGTTGTGATATCATGCCTTCTTAGAAAATTTGCATTTTGGGATTCTTAATGTTACCATTTGGAGCTGCTTATGTTTGAAATTTATAACTCCTAATTGTTTTACATGAAGGACCAAATGGTAGTGGCAAGAGCTCACTTTTCCGAGTTTTAGGAGGCCTCTGGCCGCTAGTGTCAGGACATATTGTTAAACCTGGAGTTGGTTCTGATCTTAATAAAGAAATCTTCTATGTGCCACAACGACCATACACAGCTGTCGGAACTTTACGAGACCAGTTAATCTATCCTCTTACTGCAGACCAAGAGGTTGAAACTCTGACACGTGATGGAATGGTTGATCTACTGAAAAATGTAAGAGTTTGTTTAAACCATGCGTGAGGTGATCTTCTGTAAGGTTATTTAATCATCTGATAATTGTTGATTTGAAGAATTTTATTTGGGTTTTGATCAAGTGCAATCTTTCTTCATTCTTCAGGTTGATCTTGAATATCTGTTGGATAGATACCCGCCTGAGAAAGAGGTAAACTGGGGTGATGAATTATCTCTAGGGGAGCAACAAAGGTTGGGAATGGCTAGACTCTTTTACCATAAACCCAAATTTGCTATTCTTGATGAGTGTACCAGTGCTGTGACAACTGATATGGAAGAACGCTTCTGTGCTAAAGTTCAAGACATGGGAACGTCGTGTATAACAATATCACATCGTCCTGCACTGGTTGCATTCCATGATGTAGTCTTGTCTTTGGATGGTGAAGGAGGCTGGAGCGTTCACTATAAGAGGTAGCAAAGTTGACAAATATTTCTCCATGCAAGGTTTTGGTTTGTTTCTAGAATTTGGCTTATCGGTGTTAAATGAATTCTACAGGGCAGATTCTCCAGCTCTTGCTGAATCTGAGTTCAATAAGCAGAAGCACTCTGAAACAGACCGCCAAAGTGATGCAATGACAGTTCAACGTGCTTTTGCCAACAAAAGAAAGGTCTTTGAGTTTTAGCATCTTGTATGTTATTATTTACTGGTCTGAGTTTTAATTTATACCATGTTAACTTCCTTTTTTTCTTTTTAGGATTCAGCATTTTCGGATTCAAAGTCTCAATCATATTTTCCTGAGCTGTTAGCAGCATCTCCAATTGAAGATAAGTGCCCACTCCCTCTCTTTCCGCAACTGCAAATTGTTCCTACAGCATTGCCTCGTAGAGTAGCTGCTATGTCTAAAGTTCTGGTGAGTGAAGCTTCTTTGCCTGCCATGAAAAAGTATCATGTGCTACTTTGTTATTGGAATATGTCTTCACTTTTTATTTTTTCTTGTGATTCGGGGGAGGGGTGTGGTGAATTTGCTCTCTTGCAGTTTCTTAACGTGTTGAAATACCTATCGTTTTCATGGAAATGGACTGCATTTGGTTAGAAAAGTTTTGCTGTGATGATTGGTAGCCTGATATGCTTGCCTTGTATTAGTTACTACAGTTTGTTATTAGCCTGATATGTAGGCTTTAGATTAGTTGCTATAACTTACTTTAAACACATTTTCTATCCTAAAAGTGCGGGAGAGAGCGACATTTAGTTAGTTTCCAAAGGCGTTGACTTGGAGGTTTGGATTCTACAAGTGCTCTGCACATGTGGCATCAAAATTGGCTTCTAACACCATTTGACATGGATGAGCATGTTAATGTGGAAAAAACAATGATGTACTGAGAAGTTGTGTAACTGATAGCTATTGATTATTCCCGGCTCAGAGACATGAAAGAGCAGATTAGCGAGTTTGGTGGGATGTGGATGCCCATATTTTATGCTGTTAAAATATTAAATTTGCTGTGTGTATTCTTTTGAAAGAAGCTCTTGAAACTGCAAACATGATTTGAAATTGGTCAGGATTTATTTAATAGCTAAGCTGGAAAGCTTGCTTTAAAATGACTGAATCTCTGTGGCTTGTCATTTAATGACGGACTAGGATCCTAGCCCCTAAAAGACCTGTAAAATAAAAACAAAAACAAAAAATTTGAAAGTAAAATGTTTAAATTGGTTAGGTAATGCTCTACTATTCTAATTTCATATTTTCTGCTTTTGCAAGTGGTTCTTATGACCTCCTGATGGTTATAATGAACTTGCTGGAAAACATGGTAGCATGTTTTTCCCTGACATCAACGAGGAGTTTTTCTTTGCATTCACTCTTCCTATATGTATATTCATTGTTATCCTACAAATGAATATATTTTCTCTAATTGCTTTCGCTGACCAGCTTGTTTTTCATCTTTCTATAATTTTTCCCTGGTGTAGGTTCCCACGTTGCTTGATAAACAGGGGATACAGCTTCTTGCAGTTGCTGTGCTTGTGGTATCTAGAACTTGGATTTCTGATCGCATTGCCTCTTTGAATGGTTATTATTTCCTTTTTTGGTTCTATTTAGCTGCATCACATCTCCTGTTGCTACTTTGCTATGTTTGTTTCTGTGTCTTCTGTTTTTGTGTTATTGCACCAATAAAAGGGGAGACTAGGACATGTTACTTAACTTTCAGAAACCGTTATTTACAGGGACAACTGTTAAGTATGTGTTGGAGCAAGATAAGGCATCCTTCATTCGGTTGATTGGTGTCAGCATCCTCCAAAGTGCAGCATCTTCTTTTATTGCACCATCTCTAAGGTATCTTTACGTCCTTTATGGGCTTCTAATCACATCGTGCAATTGCTATTTTTCTTCTTAGTTAAGAAAAACTGGATAATTTCATGGTAAATTTTGAACTTACAGTCGGTGACAAGGCAATCTTGGATTTTTTTTTTTTGGGGGGTCAAATAAAACATAAAGAGGCTTGGTACTCTTGACTAGTTTTCTTTTGGTGGGCAGTAGTTCTACCTGCTTGTTTGGTGCTCGGTATAGGTTAATGTTGATACTATTGTTGCAATTCATGTTTGGTTTTCTCTTAATAGCTTGAGAGGGTGGGGGAGCTCTTTAATTTTTATTTTGAAGAAATCCTTCTGGAAATGCTTAGGATTAATGGACCCTTCTTTTAATAGGTATAAGAAAGGATATGCAGGCACTATTAACTTTCAGTCTTTAAATATGTTTCCCATTTTCTTTAATACTTTGTCATCTGTGCAAAATGGTTGTAAGAACCTATTTAGTTAAGCCACATAGTACAAACATTAGTACTGCTGCGGTAGAGGAAGAGATATACAAATGCCATGCTCAATAGTGTACTCTTCTAGTAAGTGGACTACTCTCTGAGTTCACATTTTGCATTAGGAGAAATCTGTATTTTTTTTTTAAATTATCAGAAGAGTCCACTGAATAATTTGATCTGGCAAGCCATCCTTTTTGCTGTTCACTTGGGACCCTTTGAAAGGCTAAATATTGCAGTGTCTAAACTTTTATGCTATATTTTTTTGGTCATTTTGTAAAGAGTTCTAGAAGATAACTATTTTATCAATAGCTTTAAAGAGGTAATGGCCTTCCTGAATTGTGTCTTTTGTCTATAGGCACTTGACGTCAATGCTGGCTCTTGGGTGGAGAATACGCTTGACCAAGCATTTGTTAAAGAATTACTTGAGGAAGAATGCATATTATAAGGTAACGAAGTTAACTTTATCAGTTTCATTTGAGCCAATCAACACTTAGAATTATCTAACATATTTCCAGCATCTACTGATGTCCTTTTGGGACTTGGAGGTTTTGTCCAACCATATTCTGTTCTTTCGCCATTAAACTTTCGGTAAATAGCCAAAACTTCAAGTTTCAGTGCTCAAAACTTTGAAGTTGCTGGCATTTTGATTCTGTCCCTTTCATCTGTTTGATTTGCCATTATGACATATCTCACAGATTTCCTTTGCTATCAAAATGATGTGTTCTTCGTTTAGTTGTATCTGAGTGAAGTTCGTACGGGGTGCTTCTTTTAATCGGTAACATGTTTACGGGATTGAGCCATCTTGAGTTTGAACACAACAACTCACTCATCAGTATGTGGCATAATGGTCTCATTTCTGCAAGTCTACTCAATCCTGTCTATCTCTATTTCTATAACTTTGAATGGGCCAGGGTGAGCAATTTTGACATCATGGCCTGTAATCATTGATGATATTTGACTTAGACATGATGGTTGGATGGCTTTTAGTTTGGTATCAACCTTTTTACCGCCTGCAATTATTCTGTTATGCTCAAGAAACAATATTTCATTTCAGTAGATCTTTTACAAAGTCAAGGTTTTATCTAGCTGTTGAAGGTTCTGATCTTCCTTTTCTCGTGTGGTTCTAGTCTCTACCCTGTCATGCATCATAGATCTTGGGATAATATAGCTTGCTTCTGTCTTATTGTTCAGAAGTTTGATGCTCCATAAGTGGGTGAAAATGACTCAAAAGAAACTTTGCAGGTGTTTCACATGTCCTGCAAGAACATTGATGCAGATCAAAGATTAACACAAGATCTAGAGAAATTAACGACTGACCTGTCTGGCTTAGTTACTGGCATGGTAAAGCCTACTGTCGACATTTTGTGGTAAGTACATGCAAGGCATTGTACTTTATTAATGAAATGTTCCTGCAAGAACTTGATGAATTAAAGAAATGTTTCAGGTTCACGTGGAGAATGAAGCTATTAACTGGTAGAAGAGGAGTTGCTATTCTATATGCTTATATGTTATTGGGTTTGGGTTTCCTAAGGATTGTGACTCCTGATTTTGGTGACCTGGCAAGTAAAGAGCAACAGTTGGAAGGAACCTTCAGGTCACTCGATGACTTATTTTCTGCTTTCACATACATGTCTCTCATAAATTAGCTTTAATTGTGAGTTGTATTATAATTTTGAATTTGTTCATTAGGTTCATGCATGAGAGACTTCGTACACATGCTGAATCTGTTGCTTTCTTTGGGGGTGGTGCTCGAGAAAAGGAGGTAATTGCTTTGTTTGATATTATATCAGACAAATTTTTCTGGAGTTCAGTGTGTGGTTTCAACGTAGTTAAATTATATGTAAATTCTCCTCTTACCAACTTATGTTTGGGTGAGAATATGGAATCCCTGATGCATGAGTTGCCTTTGCAAATTTAGCTGATCACTTAATTTTTCATTAATATGAATGCAGTTTCCTTCATTTATTCCTGTAAACGATCTGATGCTAAGAGGGAAGAACTGGTTAAAAGTTTAAATTTCCCTGGTGCCCTATGAGAGTTGGTCATTGTGTGATGTGAATCCTAGTATGATGAATATTGTGCTTGAAGGGTATCTAATTGAGAGAACTTTTTGTCTATATTACAGAGTGGTACCTGAAGACTTTCTCTTTCTTACACGGAACATTTCTTTTGTGATATCCTGTTTCTCTTGTAAACTGTTATCTTTCAAAACATCTTATCCATCTTGCTATTATAAACTTTAATTGTTAGCTTTTTTGACCTCTTTACCACCTTGTTTGGCCTCCTTCGACTTCTTTTTGTCAAAGTTTCATCCTTTGTGAAGCACCGTGGCTAGAGAAGCTATATGTAGGCTTGGAGATAGCTAGCGAATCTTATTGACTTGGGGTCCTTTAAGAAATACTCAAGTTGGTTTAAATATTTCAATTTTGCCTCCTATTATCATTTTTTTTGCTAATTTTCAAGGTACTTGCAAAGCTTTTTATCAGAGTTGTTTGTTGTTTGTTCCACAATGTGCTCCTGCCTGATGTGCTTGCTGCGTTCTTTCATGGACACAGTAGCCTAGCCTCTGCTGATC
This sequence comes from Coffea arabica, assembly GCF_036785885.1. NCBI lineage: Eukaryota > Viridiplantae > Streptophyta > Magnoliopsida > Gentianales > Rubiaceae > Coffea > Coffea arabica. The sequence continues at coordinate 13,512,170 of NC_092323.1, read as the reverse complement.
CTTAAATGTCCCTTGTCCTCCTCAGATGGTTGAATCGAGATTCAGGGAACTTCTTTACCATTCAGCATTGCTTCTTAGGAAGAAATGGCTGTTTGGTGTACTGGATGACTTTATTACAAAGCAACTTCCACATAATGTGACTTGGGGATTAAGCCTGTTGTACGCTCTGGAACACAAGGGTGACCGAGCCTTGACTGCGACCCAAGGTGATAATATTTTGGTGATACCCTTGAAATCCTATAATTAGATATATAGGAGGAATTTTGATATAATATCATATGTATTTTACAGGAGAGTTGGCACATGCATTGCGGTTCTTAGCGTCAGTTGTGTCTCAGAGCTTTTTAGCTTTTGGTGACATTCTTGAGCTTCATAGAAAGTTCCTTGAGCTTTCTGGTGGCATCAATCGAATATTTGAGCTGGAAAAGCTTTTAGATACTGCTCAAGACGGTGTGTGTTTATTCTTTTTGTCAGCTTTCATGATCTTGGCATCATCTTGCTCATAGTGCAGCAGTTGAAATAAGAACATGTGGTGCAAACTATTTGAAAATTTTTCATGATTGTTCTCAAATGTGTAGTGATTTTCATTTGTTCTATCTTGCTAGAGTTGTTCGTTTGTTTAATTTTGCCAGTTGATAATATTAAATGCCACCTAGCCTTTTTCTACCCTGAATAATATTTAAGCAAGTTAGTTACCTCAAAAAATGGAAAAAATCTTTTAGCTCTGAGTATGTAAATGACATATGAGTAGATGAATTATTTGGCATTACTTTGTTACATGCATGTCTTGAAAACAGATGTCCCTTGCTGTTTAAGTCTGAAACATCAGGCTATTATCCACTGAGGGACTTCCATGAGATGGCTGTTAGCATTTAGTGGCAGGTTTATGAGCCAGTTGTCAAATCCAAGTGCTTAGGATTGGTCGATTTTTGTATTATTCTATTTCTGCTGTCTCTGGGTTATGTAAAGGATTATCGATGTTTTATGACAAAGTCGGTCTTCATGCAGGGGAATCTTTTTCGAGCTCTTCATTGCCATCTCTAGAGACAGAACCTCTGTCAGATGATATCATTTCTTTCTCCGGGGTAGATATAATTACTCCAGCACAAAAAGTGATGGCTAGGCAGTTGAACTGTGACATTGTGGCGGGCAAAAGCCTTCTTGTTACTGGTTGGTGGATTGCTCTATTGTGATTGCATCTGGATGTATATACCAAGAAGCTTTTATTCACTTGCTGTCTCTTAAAATTTTTGAAGGTCCAAATGGAAGTGGGAAAAGTTCCGTCTTCAGAGTTCTTCGAGGTCTTTGGCCGGTTGTTAGTGGAAAGCTGGTTAAACCAACTCAACAGGTCAACTCTAGATCTGGTTGCAGTATCTTCTATGTTCCTCAGCGCCCATATACATGCTTGGGAACCCTAAGAGATCAAATCATATATCCTCTATCACAAGAGGAGGCAGAAAGAAGGGTTTTATACTCAATAGATAAAGGTGATTGAATGAGTTATTGAACTACACATTAGTAGCTTATCTTTTTGGCTTGTATTCTGTATGATTGGTAGTGATAGTTAACAGAGGTCACTATGCCATGCCTGCCACCCAACCTGCAATTTTAGGTTGGATTTCTTCTGCTTCTTTGGTGGTAAAAGTTTTCAGAAACCAGCTATACATTTGTAGTCTGACAGTCCTATCCAAATGTGATACTCAGAAATTAACTTTGGCTGTGGGGAACTAATTAGGAATGTGTCAAAGGTATTGTTATGGTATCATATATTTCATGATAGTAATTTCAATGTGTATAAAAGTGCTAGTTAAAGCTAGATTAGCAGAAAATAATTGGGGCCAGCTTTTGTAGAGGCTGTCATATCATTGAATTCTAACTGTTTTATCAAATAGTAAAAAATCCATACTTGTGAGGTGGGTTGAGAAAATTTTATTTGAAAGGATAAGTAGGAGGATAATTAGTGTTGCTTAGTCCTGATGCATTGTTATTTTACTGATTATGTTGGCTACTACAATCTTATTTTTGAGTATATTTTGTAAATTCTTAAACTAAGATCAGGAAGACCAATCTGTGGTTAGATATGGGGTTGGCATAACTAGTTAAATTTTAATTGATTAGGCTTGAGGTTTTTGTCAGAAGGAGACGGATGGGCTTCATTTAATATGCTTGTGGATACTCGAAATTAAGAGCTGATAGCATGCATACCTCCTTCCTGTAAATCCTTCCCAGATGTTGTATACTAAGTCTCAAGTCACTTCTATCCATCATTCTCCTAAAGTCATCAGCTTCATTCTTACGTGCTGCATTCTTGCTTCTTGATAACATAGTTATTTTGAATTCCAGGTCAAAAGCTTGTGGGAACTGCTAAAATTTTGGATGAACATTTAAAATCTATACTCGAAAACATTAAACTAGTCTATCTTCTGGAAAGGGAAGGTGGCTGGGATGCTAACCAGAATTGGGAAGACATCTTATCCCTCGGTGAACAGCAGAGATTGGGCATGGTGAGCTGAAACAGGGACTAATCCATAATTAATAACGTTCACTAAGCCCTCTTTTGATTCGCCTATCTGTGCTTGTTTTTGGGTTATTGCTTTGTTTTTGACATTGCTTTTTTCTGTTACAAGGCACGCTTATTTTTTCACAAGCCACGATTTGGAATACTTGACGAGTGCACCAAGTAAGCTGAAAGAATTTGTTATATTCTTTTCTTGTGACAAAGAAACTTGTGATCATCTCATAGTAATTTTCTGTGCAAATTACAGTGCTACAAGTGTTGACGTTGAAGAGCATCTTTATAGGCTTGCAAATGAAATGGGAATCACAGTTGTTACATCATCACAGGTGAGTAGTGGTTATTCTTTTCTTTTCCTCGCTCAATGAAGAGTGCATAAACAGAAAATCCCCAAGGATCTAAAGTTACCCAAATGGAACAGGCTAAGACTAAGAAATGGTATTAGCTTGTTGAAGAAGTTAAACTAGGGTTGCAGCATAAGCCTTTAACTATGATAATTAGAATTCCGCTTTAATAACTTTCATTGGAAATATGTTGATCTTGCTTTGGATGACATCTTTTTATTTCTCCTTTTAAGCTTCATTTTTATCCTTTCCTTTTGATTACTCTTTCATGTACTCTGCTCTGTGCTGGCAGCGACCTGCATTGATACAATTCCATTCGCGGGAATTACGTTTGATTGATGGTGAGGGCAAGTGGGAGCTTCGTTCCATTGAGCAATGAGAGAACGTTGCTTTCTGTCATTGCCCTTTGCCGGTTCCGATTAAATGCTGTAAATGGACGTGGCCAGTGAGGTTGGTACAAGTTCATAATGCTTCCACTAGGTTGGTAAATTTTCTAGAACAGGGTGATGACGCGAAAGGTGCACATGAAGATAACAGGTACTCCTATCAGATTCGTTCGAGGCAAAATAGGTTTTTTAAAGGGCACACTTATTATTAGTTGATATCGAGTTTAGAAAACTAGGTTTAGAATTATACAAGCATTTCATTATTAATTGTAACATAGAAGAATTATGCATAGGCTTTACTACTTGCTATGATTGGTCTATCATTTGGTTGTAAAAATTTGACGACTAATCATTTTGATGAGCCCCTATCAATATAAGTAATGGGGAAGATAGGTGTCATCTATTTGCCAATTTCTTTTAATTTTTCATTTTAGCTATGAAATACTTTAGTTTTCGATTGTTACCATTGGTCTCGACTCTCGAGTCGTGAACCTCAGTTATCTTCTTGTATTTTGGTTGCAAGGCTTGAAAAGTGTTCCAGATTGAGCCTGATTGAAGGAACTAGGCTACTTTTCTTAGTTAAATAAGTAGCCACCAGGCACACTCATCTACGTGGATATTACAGACATGCACACGCACAGTTCTACAGCTGTTGCATATTTTAGATCTCTAGACAGATTGTTTGTCTTGAATTTCTTTGGGTTGTTGATCGACTCAATCTCTTGCATGCATCTCTTACTTTATTAGTATCTTTTCCTTGGAAGGACCTGCCTGTGAGATAGCAGGGATGGAAATGGTTTAGCAATTAGGTACTTTAAATTGTAAGCAAGATAAAAGGTTTGTACGGGAAGGAATCTGAGATTTAGTTAGATTGTGCCTGGGCTTCCTTTAGTCTAAGGTCATTGTTATCTGAGATGAGTATTGGTAAGTGATGCTGCTAGTTTTTGTTATCTGGCTCGTATTTAATGGATAAGATTGATTCTTTTTTCTAGGTGAGGCTCGCTCCATTGGCTTCATTTGCCAATCTTACATAGTTAATTTGTTATACTTTATGTAAGTCCTCTCGCTATCACTGATAAGCAGTTGAGCACTTTGAAAAAAGTGTTTGTTTCCTTCCAACTTGTTGATCACTTGAAATCGAACAATATTCTTTCATTACTATATGAATCTTGGTATTAGGGAGTGTAAGTGTAAGCACTTTTTTATCTTAGTTTTTGTTATGCCTAAATTACCCTCATGTCTTTTAATTAAAATTATTGCATTTTAAAGTGGTAATAATTAAAAGAAATAAAACAGTCCCATTGATTACATCTTTATAGCATTGGTAATTATAATTAAAAATTTCTCATTAAAAACTATTTACCTACCATTGCACTCCACTCTTGGTATTAGGGAGTGTAAGTGTAAACATTTTTTTTATTTTAGTTTTTGTTATCCCTAAATTACCCTCATATCTCTTAATTAGAATATTGCATTTTAATGTGGCACTAATTAAAAGAAATAAAACACTCCAATTGATTACATCTTGATAGTATTGGTAATCATAATTAAAAATTACTCATTAAAAACTATTTACCTACCCTTGGACTCCATTTCCAATTATTATACGTATCAAAATTTCTTAATTGAAGAATGAAATATTTCTCATTAGTCGTTAGTTAAGATTGTAAAAAAAAAAAAAAAAAATCAATGTCAAAATACAGGTACTCTCTAGAAAATGAAGAAGACGAAGAGAACACTTGTTCATCTGTATATCTTCATACAAATATCACGAGCAAATTTTACAATTATGCACTCTTTGCCAATATAAAGAATTTTTCATATTGCACCCAATGGAATTTCAATATACAAAAAATGATGACATATTTATAACTTAAATAGTAGTATTAAATTGGAAAAAAAAATTGAAATAGCAATATACAAACCACTATTATCATTAATAGCAATCGATTAAAACAAGAAAAATTGAAAATTATTCATAAAATGACATAAAGTAAATAGCAAATGAATGAAAAATTTAGAATACATTTCAAATAATACTTAAGATAACATTCAAATCACTTATATCCAAGGAAAGACAAACATTATTATTGACAATAATATGGTAATGCTTCATTTGTATTGGTTTGAGCAAATCAAATCCATCCATCAAGGTAGAAACCATTTCCAATGATAAAATAAGAATTATAATAAGAGTAAATTTAAAATGAAAATTGATAAAATGAAAATGTTATCCAAATTATTTTTAGCGATGCCCAAAATACCCTTATTTTTTCTAATTATTACATATATTTATTGTATTGCAATATTAGCTAATAATGGAAACGGTTATGAAATGAAAAACTTTAAAATTAAGTAAATTTTATTTATGGTGACAATTGTAATTAGATATTTAGTGCATTTCAATAATTGATAATAATGATGGCGGTTATGGATTAAAAATTGACAATTAAAAAATAAAACACTGCAATATACAAAAAATTAATATTAAAATTGTTAATTAGCCACAATTCTCATTCCAATTCCATGATCATCAAAAAAACTAATACTAAAACCAAAAATATTGTGCTCATATGAAAAAAAGTAGACTTGTTGCTTTTGCTTTGCATTGGATTGTGCTAAAAATATGAATAAAAAAAGAAAAATAGAAAAACTCCAACTGTCTCTATTTATAAACTTTCAATTGTTAGAATGTACAAGCCAAAAAAACCTTACACCATGGATCATTTATACTCCATTATTGACAAAAATAGAATTAACATAATACAAAGAATTTAAAATTACATGTATGTTTATTTATTTTTCTAACTTAATTATATTCTTCGTTTATAAAAAATTACAATGATTGTGGCTTATATGCAATAGAATCATGAATATACAATAATTTTGGTAATACATGATATTATCAATATTTGATATGTTAGAGTTCAAACTATAAATCAAAAAGTGTTTGGTACATGATTCCAAATTCAATCCTAAAGGATATGTCAATTACATTGGAACGCTTTCTGCCTCTTTTCATTTAATAAAATTTTAAAAGTAACTAGCTTAAAAAAATAAATAACATAAAAATACTATATTATGATGTTGATGATCAAAATTTCATAAAAAACTTTTAGTATCTGAAAAATAATATATTTTAAGATATTACAATCACGTGCAAAGCACGTGAACTATTACTAGTTGTGTAAAGGGTAAATAAAGAATGAAGCCTTTTGATATCCTGTGGGTTCTTGTGCTGTAAAGCAATGTTTTCAAACCCGGACCGTCAATCGAACCGGTGAGGTGAAAGGGTCGAGATTCAACCGGTCGGACCGGTTCAACCGGGGTTCAATAAATAAATAAATAAATATATATATATATATATATAGACACACACACCTATGCATAGAATAAAATATAAATGCTGAACCACAATAAATATAAGAGCAATATCCAACAATTAACACACAATTAACATAGTTATGAAACTTACATGTCCAATTGTCTAAATATTAAAATTAACAAAAAACAATACAAGTCTAGAAAACAATCAAAAGGTCCAAACGAGCCCAATTTCTGAAGCTTCTATAATCTTCTTCATAATTCTGGGACAACAAAGCTTCAAAAAAAGCCATCTTGACAAGTCATCATCATCATCCAAGACCATTATGTGAATCACTGACAAGTGATAAAAGTATAAAATCATATTAGTTTCATCACACCAACTGATACAAATCTTAAAAATAAAAATAAAAGAGTACAAATAATTCTATGCCAATTACCATTTGAACATTTAATTCTATATCTGTCTTTTGCCTATGACCTTGGGGCTGACTTGCAGATCCCTCACTATTGAATGGTCCCCCCGGTGAACATTGTGAGTTACTACCGCTACCAGCCTCCATCCTAAAATGAGATATTTAAAAATAACTAGTCTTAACAAATAATTAATATACACAAACTGAAACAAATTATTAAAGCTAACAACCGTTTAGCACGAGTGAAGTTAATTCCCTAAGCCTTGTGCATTTCTTGAGGGTGTTAAGTATCTTCACGGTAACTGGGTTTTGCACAGAGATTTAAAGACATCAAATATACTTTTAAATAATAGCACAGAGATTTAAAGACATCAAATAACTTTTAAATAACAGCACAGAGATTTAAAGACATCAAATAACTTTTAAATAATAGCACAGAGATTTAAAGACATCAAATAACTTTTAAATAATAGCACATCAAATAACTTTTAAAGACATCAAATAACTTTCAAAGACATCAAATAACTTTCATCTGTCATGTTACTGTAGATTTTTGTATGGATTTCAAGCTAATTTTCTTCTCTGTGGCCTTAAAGATCATTGTCGTTTTGTTTTGCAGATATTCAAAATTTTTCGTACGCCTAATGACACAATCTGGTCTGGGTTTTCGAAGCTTCCAGGGGTCAGGGTTAACTTTGTCAAGCATCAGTATGTATTAGACTATTATTAGAATGCAATTCTAGTATCCAATTCTGACAGGGGACAAACAGAAGCCAGATACACACACATGCATTTGGCAGCTGAACTGTTGACTGCATAAAGAAAACAATAACAAGGAGAAAATGAATAAATGATTCAAGCAAAGCTAAAAGCCTTCTCTATTGCATTCAGACCGCTGAAATCTTGATCCAGTTGAGGAAATGGGCTTTGATTTGAAATTCTCTACTGGGGAATTTTGCAGATTTCGTCATTTGTAGTTCTGTTGAATGGTAGGACTCTAATGAAAATGAACTGGGCTGGCCGAAAATTTTAGTCTCAATAGATCTGAATTCCACTCTTTTTTTTAAAAAAAAAAAAAAAAAAGAAACTCACACTCAAGTTTGATGTTCTTTGTAAAGATCAGTTCCCTCAATCTCGAGTTTCCTATTTATTCTGAAGTAATGCTATTTAGGAAATAAGCTTTCAATAATTTTCCTATTTTCTCTCTTCTTTTAATTTCACATGCAAACTTTTTTTGTTCCATGTACTGCAATCATCAGGGCAAAAATGATCAGGTCCATGCATGGACAGTACAATCCTCCGTCGCTCTTCTTCTGAAAAAAAAAATTGTAGGGCCACAAACCCAATAATATGCTTGAGAACAGAAAGAATCACATGTATATATAGATAGAAGTCAAATCATAGCACAAACTCCACAATTAAAGGAAAAGTATAAACACAGTGATCATTCATTTCAGATGAATCATAGCACAAACTCCACAATCATTGTGAACTTTGTTAAGGAGACAATGAAGAGGTGGAACGTGTTGGCAAGTTAGTTGAAGACTTGAATGGGGAGCCTGACCTTGGAATCGGAGCAGCAGGCGGAAAAACTTCAGGCTTCAAGATTGGAGCCGCACCAGCTCAATCACCCTGCTCAGCCGCACCAGCCGCACCACCTCAATCACCCTGCTCAGCCGCACCACCCTGCTCAGCCGCACCAGCCGCACCACCTCAGCCCACAGTCGACAACGAGCACCGCCAACCAGTGGTCATCTACGCCGTTTCCCCAAAATTGATCCACACCAAAACTGATCTACGCCGTTTCCCCAAGACCGAAGCGGCGAAGTGAAGTGCGAACTGCGAACTGCGAAGAGGAAGACTGGAGCAGGAGCGAAGGCTGCGAAGTTCTGCAAAGCGAAGTTGCCGAAGTGAAGAAATGAAGAATGAAGATTAGGGATCGGTCAAAATTGAAGTTTTTGTCAATTTTGACTCAAAATTGGAAAACCGCGGTTCACGGTCCGACCCGGTTTTAAAGATTTGAACGGTTTTTTACGGTTTTGACCGGTTTCTTATAAAAGTCAACATAACCTATAGACCGGACCGGACACATGTCCGGGTCGCGGTCGAACCGGTCGACCCGGCCGGCCCGGTCCGGGTTTGAAAACATTGCTGTAAAGCCAAATCTCAGTGAACGAGCTTGTTGGGATCCTTATCTAGTAGATATGCACTGATCTATATTCTAATACGCTGCTTTTTGTCCCTGACCGTGTCAATCCTATTACCTCTCTTTTTTTTTTTTTTTGTGGGGGGGGGGGGGGGGGGGGGGGGTGGGGCAGGGGGATGCCAATCTTAACAGTTAACACTACGTTGTTAAGCACAATGTTTTTGCCTTTATGCGATCTTGTGCCTTGCTATTGCAAACCCTAGTTCCTTGTTTTCCTTGGTAAGCTACTGCAAATTTTATTTATAGTACAGTAGTTCTAGAGAAGAAATTAGTTACACATTATACATATTCAGCTTTCCTTCCGGATTCTCTTCTTTCCTTGGCAATTATGGGCTTTTCATCTTCAAAGGAGGAAATAATGCTTGCATGGACTTGGAAGAATGAGAATTCACTTAGTTTTCACGAAATACGGATGCATAATTACTAGAAAATATAGTGACTAGGGCAATAAATAAAGGGACAATTTTAGAAACCTCCGCTAACGTTTTGTTGAACATCACTCAGCGTCTTAGATTTTTAAAATCTCACATGCTTCCTTTGAATTGACATTTCTAGTAACATTTTACCCCCTAAAGAGGAAATGCAAGAAAAATAAAAACTTTGGTTTACCCTTATGTCATCCTACTTATGAAGTTTATAATAAGAATAAAAAATAAAATGAGGTTATAAAAAGTAATAAGATGAAAATATGAGCGGTTACAAATGCAATAACAAGTAATCTTATAGATATATAATAATTATTATCTAATATAATGTATAACATTTTAAAAAAAGGATATTCCTAAATATATATTTGATGCTCATTAGATCATTTTTTGATTATTTTTTAAATTTGGAATTATTTATAAAGTTTTTTCCTATAAGTAGGATTTATATTACAAACTACACATATGAAGAGACTATTTTAGTTTTTATTTTAGTTTTTAGTGCAACTTAAACTAAATCATGTATTAAATCATATTTTCTAAAAAAATTTCTTGACTTTCGTATAATTGTTCACGAAATTTTTTAATGTGTCAATTGCTCACCAAAATCCTTCTATGTGGTTGACTTTGACTAGATTTAATTTACTCACATTCTTTATTGTCACACCATGACTTTGATATATAAAAATATGGACCATTATTAGATAGCAATTTATTTTTTTTAAATCTACATTTTTTGATTTAAAAATTTTGTTTTGTTTTTTGGTTAAAAAGCTATTAAGAGCAAGGGTAATATTATCAATTTGTGACTTTTGATAGGAATATTTAGTCTTCTCAAATTGACAGGGGAAGTAAGTGAAATTTTAAAAAATATTAAAAGAGTTGAGTGATATTATAAAAAACTTCAAGAGAGGTTTCTGAAATTATCTCATGAAAGAAGTGTAAGTAATAGTTACCTTTGATTGAAATATTGGAATTGCCCCAGCGAATTGTGGGCCAGGTTGTTGAGAAGCATACATAATCAGCTGGGAAATGCGACACATTCAGCATATAATAAATCCTTGGAATCAATTACGAATTAATTTTCTAAGCTGCAATGACATTTTAACTATTCCATATAATATGTTCAAAAGGAAAAAAAAAAGAAAAGAAAAAGATAGGATTCCTGATACCTGCAAAAGCTTTCGAGGTGATTGTTTCTCTTTTGTACTTTCTTTTGTTCCACTAGATTACAAGTGGTTTGCTAGTTGCTAGTTACTGGCGCGATTGCCGAATGGTGCTGGAAATTTCGTTATCTTGAAAAATTGGTGCTTTGAATTGTGCTTAATTTTGAAATTCAATGACATCAAATCATTGTGGCACCAGCAGAAGTCCAAATTTTCATTCCCCCACAGAGGTCACCATCACACCATGAGGTAGAAAGAAAAGAATTGAGCAATTCTTGCCTCAATCAATCTGATCATTCCTGAGGTACTAAGGATAATAGCAAGATAGCAAGGAAGGACAATCAAACAATTGAACAAGTTCCAATTATCTGGGGACATGTGTCGTGTACCACAGTAACTAATAGGACAGAAAGTAGCAGCAGCCCATGAAAATGTGTTTTTGTCTATTTGTCAAATTCTTTGGATCGAATGTTCCAGTTGCAAGTCAAGTGATCAATCCACTAAACTTTACCGTCCAAGAATTTCAACTCAATCTTCATCCACTAGTCGTTCATAGCCTTTCAAGAATCAATATACATAGCCTTTCAAGAATCTGAAGAGCTTATGTTTAATTAATCTTTCACAGAATCACATGTAGATTCGCTTCATGCATATAATAATACAACAAATTTGATAATGCTTATGGCAACTAAATCTTATTGGCCTGTGGAAACATTTCTCTATTATTCCATCGAAAGGTTATAGTATATCACTTTCCCTTGTTCACCCTACTGTCCAGATCAAGAAAGTCCATGCATGATGCAACTATAAATAGCCCACCAAAACATTGCTTCTCCTCATCGAAGCTTTAATCCTCAATTTTTGTCTCTTGTTGTCTTTGTCCCTCACACATACTACACACACTGATGATGGATGCTTCTTTTCAATGTTCCTCTAGCCTTAAATGCGAGTTAAGCATCATAAGAGCTAAAAATATTGAGTTCAAGTCTTCAGGACACTTGTTTGTGAGATGCTGTCTATCAGCAGGAAACAACACAAGAGTCCAACTCAATACCAAAGAAATCTCATCCAAATCTGATTTGTTTTGGGATGAATTTTTTTCACTGCAGTGCCAAGGAACTGAAGATGCCATCAACTCCTTGAGGCAAGGGAACGTTGTCTTTGAGTTGAGATGGAGAAGCACTAAACCAATTCTTGGAAGACTTACCGGTGGATCAAAAATCTTGGGAAGAGCTGAAATTCCCTGGAAAAATGTTTTTGAATCACCAAACATGGAAATTGAGACATGGGTTCGGATGAATTCAAAGAATCCATGCTTGCATCAAGATGTCAAGCCCCCCTCAGTGCAGGTCAAGGTGAAAGTTGGAGTTCCAGAGATGACTAACGAAAGGAGGTGGGATCATTCATGTGGTTGCAACGACAGTAGATGTCAATCTCTTGATTATGTTGATTATGACTACTTTGCACTTGGATTTGCTCTAGAGGCCTTGTAGATTAACGGCTGTAAAGCACTAAGGTGCTTAATTAATTTTAGATTAGCTTAATGGATTAGTTCTACGTAGTCATTCATAATACTAATATGTGCACTTACTTAGCACAGGAGTTTTGCTGACAATTGTATGTTTTCAGTAGGCAGCTTTTGTAAGTCGTTTTGAAGAAATTGTGAATCCAACTTTTCTTCAATTGTTCTAGTCCCTACTTTTTTTTTCCTTTTCCATTTTTTCCCCTTCTAAATTATTATTTCCGATTGGTATATCTACTAACGTGGAAGTTCATAATTGTCCCCATAATACAAGCCAAACTAAAGAAGGGTCAGAGACCTGAGAAGTGTTTATAGTTGGAGAACTCGTAATATAGTTCCATTTTGTTTGGTAGAAAATGAAAAAAAAATTACATATTAGCTGGAGGCACTTTTAGTAATTAAATTACATGAAAAACAGCAAAAAAAAAAAAGACTCGCAATAACTATTTTGTTTCAAATTCTCGACAACTAGATCAGTAGTACTCTGGAGATGTAGGCTCAACAACCAGCAAGAGGATAAGTGAATCAAACTTGGCTGCAAAAAAAAAAAAAATAAATAAAGGATTCATTGCAGTACAATATAGTAGTTAATTAAAAGTTTTTTCCTGATTTAATGGGAAGTATTAGCACTCTTATTTGATATGAAGGAAAGAGTTTCTAAGCTGAATGAACACAGCATTTACAAAAATTAACAAAAGGGAAAACCTACATATTAACATATACTTGAATTTTTTGAGCTAAAATATACTTAAATTGTACGTGGGATTCCTTTAATCTCAGGCTTATATATAGTTCAGATAAGCATTATATTGGGCACAGTTGAAATGCTTAACGTATAAAACTGATTCTTTTTCTGGATGAGGATCTCTCCACTGGGCATTGTTTTCAAGACTTGCATGTTCAATTTGTCCTATTTTATAAGTTCTCTCGCTATCACTGATGAGCACTCTGAAAATTATTTCCTGCCAACTTGTTCATCACTTTAAAAGACAAACTATAGAACTATATATATTCTAGTGTACAAATGGGGGTACATATATAAAGATTAAAAAAGGAAACTTTACAGTTTCCTCTAGGTGTTTAGCTGTAAAGCCAAATCTTAGTGAAGTAGTTTGTTGGGATTCTTTGTCGTAGATATGCACTGATCTATATTCCAATAAGTTCCTTTTTGGCCCGACTGTCTCAAATCTTAATACTAGGTTCGGAGGCACTAGTTTGTTGGTCCGTTTGGACAGTATATTTTGAGAAAAAAAATTACAAATATTATCTTACTTGTATCATAAGCACAATTTTTCAACTATCTTTTAATTTTACATACATCATATCATAAAAAAAATACTATAATATTATTTTAAGTAATTTTTTAAAATAATATCACATCACAAAAAGTACTACTATTATTTTGCCTTTCTGTGATTTTATGTGGTGCTACAGCAAATTCCAGTAGCACAAGAAACCTCTATGTGGTGCTACTATTATTTTGCTTTAGAGGGATTGTTTGAATTGCTATTTTTTTAGTTAAGTGAAGCAAAGGAAAGAAACAAGATTCTTTCAAAATTGGAAATCGACCCAAAAATTTATTCTATGGCAATGTTTATTTTGCCTAGTCTCCCATACAAAGCCAAAACTAGTCATTGTGAATTTTCGGTGACGTGAACTCATCCAAACTAATCCTGTTGATAGATTACTAGGGAGGGACAGCCCGCGCGACGCTCGGGAATTTGGTGCTTGTGATTCAAGTTAATTAATAATTATTGTTTAATATTTTGTAGTATAAGAATTGAAGTATGATGATTTTATCATGTGATTTTAATAGGAAAATCATAAGTTACATAGTGAGTCAATAAAAATAATGTGCAATAAGACATCTTTATCGTTATACTATATAAGAATCCATTGTGATCAAAGGTTATGTTTGAATTTCAACTGCAAAGATAAGGATAGTTTGAAAATGTAAAAATGTTTGAAGTGCAATTGAAAAGTATCCAAAGGTCTCTTCTAAAACTTATCCAAGATGATAAAACATTTTAAAGTATCAATTGGACCCTTCATCTCTCGAATATATATATGTTCGTGAAAGATCCCTCAAACAATGCTTCTGATTTCTCCCTCAACTTAAGCTCAACCTGAATTATCAAGTCAAGTTTATCCATCAATCACTTTGTATCCAATCTAATCTAAAATAATTTTATTTTTGACTAACTATTTATATAATTTGGTGGGCATAATACGATTTAATCACATGTTTCTTATAAAGATAATAATGCCCAAAAATGATAGATAAATAAGAAACTTAAGTGGTCTTTTTCAAAATTTTGTAGAAACTATTCAAATTTGGTGTTTTTTGCTAGGGCATTTCTTTATAATCTCATAAATAAGTTCAAATCAGCATAATTGTTAAAGATCTGAATTGAAACTATCTTGATTATAAAAAATTGGTGCAAATAATATTTTCTAAATTTGAAATTGTAGAAAATGGTAACTAAAATCAGAAGAAATTCCTCATATGAATTCGAATTGCAAACTATAGGTAGAAACTGCTTAATGATATTTTCCAATGTTTACTTGTATAAGTATCCAATATAACATCTCTACTTTATTGACTCGTTTGAACTATGGATAATAGTTGCTTCAATCAAATCAAGAAACATTATTTATCATTGTACAACATACAATTATGAGTAAATGAATCAATACAATGCAATCAAAATGGTGCTGTAGCTAAAGCATTTAAACTCATCAAGATTCACTACAAATTCTTTTAGATAACATAAAAAAGCAAATTTTTTGTATTTGAAACTATATAAACAATATAATACAAAAATGAGATCATAACATGGAAAGCAAATAGAGTGCAAATGACATCTTAGTACTATGTAGCATGATTAATTTTCTTTTTTAGTTTCAATGAAGTACAAAATTCTAAGTTAATAAATTTTACAATCATAAAATTTCCAATTAAAATAAACACAAGCTGAATTCCAAATCATATTACATGAAAAAATAACTACTTGAACTATAACTGCTGGAATGTAGTCAACAGATCCCTGGAGTCAAGAACAATAGGAGAAAGTTCATGAGAAATAAGGTTATTTGACTTAAATAAAGAGATAATACCTTGGCCGAGGAGGAGAAGATGATAAAATTGCTTTTCTGATTATTTTAGAAAGTGACAACATTATCTCAAATTGTACTTTGACCAGAGACAGAATCTCTAAAATCTACTAAGGAAAACAATACAATTAGTCAGTTTTTGGAATTAGAAGTATCAAAAGGCAAATTATATGGAGTTCTTAAATAAACCAATCATCAGAAAAAAAAAAACTACAATCGAAGAAGACAAACCCAAAGAACTCACCTCAATTTAAAGGAAAAGCTATACATTCCACCAAATATTTAATAGCCATAATAAAACCAAAGAGGTGAAACCAAAAAAGATAATGATAATGATAATGATTGTTTAGATAATAATTAAGTTAATTAATTGTAATTAAAATCCAATTATGTAAACATCCAATTAATTTCTTAACGGATGAGAAAGGTTTCAGGAAATTGGAAGGCTTGGATGTTAGTATAATAAATGATTAAAAGGACTTTTATGTAATTCTATCAAAACACAAACTTTATTCAGTTGTACTTGATACTCAACTTGGCACCAAACATTGTAACATACCAAACCTGCCCGTAACCTTAAATGTCTAAAAGGTTATATAAGTAATTATAGTGAAATTAAAGCTATAATGACTTGTACTCAATGTTCCAATTACTCTTCAAACACTCTCACATTCCCAAAATAATCTCACCCCTGCGGTTGAAATCTAGTTCTAAACTCGTTCTTAAATAGTATAAGGATATTAATCACTTTGAAGTACTGAAGATTTTCCGGCTTCACTTATGCAGTTCTAGCAAAGAATCTTGTTTCTTTCCTTTGCTTCACTTATTTTGATTTTGCTCGATACCTGCGCAGTTGGTGAGTTCCATCAGTAACACTACATCAAACTTTTAATGTTGTTTCATACTCTTATCAACATGTATTTCAAAAAATTGTAGGTTTGAAAATGATACATGTGCTTGAAAGTTAGTTACATGGTTGAGGTCAAGTAATTTTACAACATCACAAGCATTGTTGATAGCAAATTTAAAGAGAACATGGATATCCGAATATACAATCATGCGTATGGTAAACTTACTCTATTTAATTTAATTACTGCACAAATTTTTTAAATTTATAATTATAACCTATACCTTCTTTCATTCTTATTAGGTTAAATATTTTCGAATACTTGCTTACATTCAGAGTATTAACATAGAAAACATGTTCTATGAGCTATGCAAAAATTATGGATAACTATGTGAATGTCGTTTTTCAAAAACAGTGTGTATGCATTGTAATGACGTGGTCGACACTGTTGTTAGGTAATTAATTTCATGTACCTTTAATTTCAACAAATTTGGGCAATATAGATAGACACTAGAAAGGATTTTTCTAATTGAGTGCACTTGGGCACTCCTTAAAACACTTCAATTACACCTAAGATATTACATGCATTATACACACTAACATTTGTTATACTCTCTCGAATTAGCTTCACTTTTCATAAAAAAAAGAATTAGCACTTAACATTTTTGCACGAGTGCTTTAGAGGGATTGTTTGAATTGTTATTTTTTTAGTTAAAAATTTCATGTTCTTTTTTTTGTGTGAATATTTGTTTTTACATATTTTTTAATTATTTTTTTCCCACAAAATTACTGCATAAAAATAATTTTTTAAAAAAAAAGGCTCCTTAAAAAATTGCAATCCTAACAGCTACGTGTCTAATCAGAAAATGATATATCCAATCTTATAGCCGTTGTGCCAGTGCTACTATGAAATTAGGGTATCACTTGCAAATTAATCCTTTACTGGATTGGGGGTCCAACCTTTCCACTACAGTCATAGCCCTGAAAGAGCAAATTCCGTAATTTCTCATAATCGTTATTCTCATTAATTGTAACCATTTTTGACATGACATATATATATATATTACGCCAAGGTCATAAAGAGAGAGTTGCTTTATTTTGTTGTAGTTTGTTTTGTTTTTGTTTATTTACTAGTAATAATAATAATGGCAAAATCCACATTATATAAGGTAAATATATTGTAATGGTTAAATTATTGAAATTTGTACATTAAAAAAAATTGGAGGTTAGGTGTAATCAATTATTAATACAAGTGCCTAGTATAAAAATCAGTATTAAAGTAATGTTTAATAAACTATAAACAGAGTGATTTACAATAGATGAACACTTTTGAGTGGTTAAATCAATTACTTGTAAGTTCTAGTTTCTAAGTAATCTTAGGCCCCGTTTGGAACCTAAGTTTTTTAGAAGTTTGTCTAAAACTTTACTGTAGTGCACTGTAGAAGTTTTTGAAAAAATTTTTTAAAATCAAAAACTTTTTTTCCTTTTCTTTTCTTTCCTTTCTTCTTTTTCTTCTTCTTCCTTCCCCCTCCCCCTTCCCGGTACCTCTGCCTCCCCAACAGCCATGGTCTTACCAATTTTTTTCTTTCTTTTTCTCTTTTTTTTTTCTCTTTCTTTCTTTCTTTTTTCTTTTCTTTCCTCTCTTCTTCTTCTCCCTTCCCCCTCCCTCTTTCCTTCCCCGCCACCTATGCCTCGTTGAAGAACCAGCAGCCTGCACGCCCAAATTTTTTTTTCTTTTTCTCTTCCCCTCTTCTCCCTCTCTACTCTACTCTCCCCCTCTACTCCCCTTCACTCTCCACCTTTCCCTCCCGAAGCCAGAGAACCAGCAGCCGAAGTTTTTCAATTGTTTTTTTTGCTTTTTCTCTCCTCCTCTTCTCCATCTCCCTCTCCCCCTTTGCCCAATCTGGTCGCGTGACCAGATCGCAGTCAGTTACGCGACCGGATCGCAGTTAGGGGAAGGGGGACGGTGGCCAGGGAGGAGAGGAGGAGAAGAGGGGGAGAGGGGAGGGAAGGAGAGAGAGAGAAAGAAAGGAAAAAAAAAAGGGAACGCCGATGCCGGAATAGATGGCCGGCACCGCAAGCGGCGGCGGAGATGGTGGCCAGCGATGAAGGTGTGGTGGATCAGGGTGGGGGAGAAAGAAGAAGAAAAGAAGAAGTTTTTTTGTGTATTAGATATTTTGAAGTGTGTAGGTTAACAAATTTGTTAAGATTTTTTGGGTTCATGTAGCTAAAGTTGTTAAAAAATTAATAGTTAAAAATTTTGGTCAAAAAACTCGGTTCCAAATAGGCCCTTACATTTGCTTTAGACTAATGAATCAGGAAAACAAAACAAATGGCCTCCTAAAGAGGCAGAGAAAGAAAGAAGCAAAGCAAGACACGTGTACCAAGCCCGGCAGCACTTGAAAACGTAGCGGACAACATTACGCAAGAGCGGACAATAAATACTAGCTTGAGGTACCTGAGAAAGCATATAAGAGAACCCAACTTTTCGATGGCAGACAAAATCTCTGATTCTGGGGGGTCTACGGGCAAGGCACTACCTTTTCTTGACGATGAAGTGTGAGAGACGCCATCTTCCTCAGGTATAATTTTTCCAAGCTTTGATGAATCATGGTTCTTTTTCTTCTTTCTTCTTTTTTTGGGATTTTCTTTCAAGACCGCTGGGGATTCATTTTTTCTTTTAATAGTAATAGATTCTTTTTATCTTTTAGTAGTAATATATATCGCTGTACTGAATATATACTTCTTCGTCTTTCAGCTTGGCCTGGCCACTTTGGGATTAGGAGTAGAAATATTCGCCGTGTATTGGGAAAACAGGCGGGTACCAGCCCTGGTTGCTCTCCTAGTGGCTTTGGCAGGATGCGCTTGGTCGATCTTTAGCCATCGTCTACTGGCTAGAAGTGAAGGAGTTGAGTTTAGACGACGGTGCAAATGCATCCCACTAGGGTATGCTGGGGATGGTTCTGTGTGGGGTGATGCTCTCGAGATATTGGGGATAGCTTCTGGAGTATTCATACTTGTCTTGCTTTCGTGGATTTCATAACAAAACAAACAGAACATGGGTTTGAAAAGTCAGTGTTATATCCACTAATGTTTTCTGCCGTAGAGTTTGGGCATGGATTGTTCTTGGTTTTTGGGTGGGGTAGAAAATACTACTTCAGGTGCTCCCTTAGGGGGATAAGCGGATAGTTCCAGACTAGGTGGGTATGACCGCGCTACGGGCAGTGGATCAATGCAATTATGCCCTGTCTTGTATTGGTCATTGAGGGTTGGTGTGATGTTAGAGTAAAAAGAAACATGTAAACTGTATAGGTTGTTGAGTTTAGATTAGGATAAATATGTAATTATAAGAATGAGAGTTGAGTGTGGAAGTGAAATAGGCTACAATCATATAACGAAAAGTAAAAGCAAGAAAGGAGTAAATGTAGGAGAGTGATGTATATGATAGCTGAAAATGTTAGAATGGAATTATATGGAATTATATGAAACTGTATATGGAATTATATCTAAAGTTTTATTTATAAAGTAGAAGGTGTTGATTTGATAAATTGGATATGAAATGGTGGATAATGGTAAAATATATTGTGGAAAATTTTTTGCTTTTGAAATGCATGGTATCCTATTACACTGTAAAATTTTTTGGTAAAATAAATGACAGTTATACATGAAGTAGGTGAACTATTATTAAGATGGATAAGAAGGTAAATGTTTATTAAAAGGAAATTGTTATTGGATGTAAAGTTTAACTTGTAATTGATTTTTATCTTTTTGTAGTATTTTTAGCTATGCAATCATGTTTATTGATCAATCACAGAGTATTAATAAATAAGGATAATATAGTTCATGAATAATGTTACAGATACAAAAAGTTAATAACTAATTATAATAATAAATTGGCAAATTATAATAATGGATATGAAATACAGGGTACCAAGGGAAAATTTTTTCATCCCCATTGCTGTTAAATATTAAAACAGTAAAGACGGTCTTTGATTCTGGAATGAAAATAAGGGCGTCATTGTGCTGGAGTTGATGTTGAAGAATGAAAGCTTTCCAATTTTTTTTGAGCCGCTTGCCTTTGATTCTAATTTCTGTTATGTTATCTTTAGTTTTGAGAGCTATAAGTGGAGTTTTTTGTTCGTTGAGAAAGTAGTCAACAAATCGTGGGATTTTCTGATACAAAAAGTAAAAGTTAGTGAGCTAAGTTGAAGGAAATGAGTTAGGTAGGGAATAATTTAAGGAAAATATAATAAGAATTCTTTACCAATGTATACGGGTCGGCTGAGTGAAAGTTTTGATAAAAGCATACTGAAGTGGATAAATCTTGCGAAAAATAAGGTTGAAGTGAAGATGTCACTATTTCTTCATGAATTGGCGGATCAGCATGAACTGCACATAAGAAATATTTTTGTTGGAATAAATAATGTAAGATTGGAACATTACTATGAAATAGAAAGGATAAAGATGTATTATGAATGTATACAATTTTGCTGAAGATGAAGGTTGGTTAGAGGGACTATCCAGCTGAGATTAACTTCTTGTTGCAATTCACAAAAATTAATAACATCAAAAAATAAATTCCCAATATGTCGAAGCAATAGTATGTGATGTTCATTAGTAATATTTTGTTCACAATATTTATCCCATCCTGCTCCAAACGGGTCAGCATTTACTGTAATATTCCATTGTTTTGTTCCATGCATGAAGGTAATTGTGTGACGGCCATGTTAAGAAAGTAATGATTTGAATAGAGGAGGTAAAACCTGCATATGATATTAAGATAACAATATTTTAGATGAAATGTAAATTAGAGAAAAATTTGGAAACGTATGCTGTTGAACAAAAAGGAATGTACCTGGCCTCTATTTTTGCATCGGATGAGAAAGCAACATCTTTTTGAAATAGTATTTGCCATTTTGAAGAAAAGTCAGGTATGGATTTGTTGTAGTTGGTAGTAAGGTTTAAAATTGAAGTGAAAGATGAAAGTTTAGAAATGATAAAAGATTTTCAATCTGAAGGAGTTATGAATGTATGGTAGGAGTAGAGTTAGGAAGTCTCGGATAGAAAAGATAGGTATATATAGAGAACTAGGAGGAGGGCACCGCGCGATGCGCGGTGGAATAGATAGTACGTATGCCCATTTAGTCTTTGTTAAGTAGAAGTATTATAGAGGTCGAATAAATAGCATATTGTGATTGTGTCATATATCTTCACTTATTGAAATACATAAAAAATTTACAAAGAAGAAAGAAACAGTATATCATCGATTTGTGAAAAGCATAACTTCATTAATGAGTGGGAGTCTACAAAGGTAACACCTAAATGTGGAACGTGTAATATCAGGGGTACATAATTTCTATTCCAGCAGCCCCAAAAATTGATACAGCAAATAAGTGCGAGATTGAGTAAGGAAGAGTAGAATATGCCCATCTTTAAGACTATGATCAACAACAAAGTCATAATCTCAGCATCATAAAAGTTGTAAAAGTACTATATCTATGCTTATACCTTAGATCAGCATCACTGTTATTCAAGTCCAGGGAAAAAAATACTACACCAAAGAAGGGTAACCAAGATAAAAAGTTTTGAGGTAATAGAGCGAAAGAAAACCAGATTTTTGGGGAAAAAAAGGAAAGTCATGGACAATAGTAGTGAACATGTCACCACATGTTTTCTTTGGAGCAAAACTTCTATGTACACAAAGGGAAAAAACAGAACAAAATCCAAAATAACTGTAAAAAAAAAAACACAAAGCTTCCAACAGAAAAATAACATTCAGCGGTTGGGCACAATTCCTGCATCAAGCAGAGGGAAAAGATTTAGGCCAATGGAAAAAAATTCACAAACCAACATTAAACTAAAGCAACCAATAAGACCAGATTTGTGATTAAAAAGTTTTGAGGTAATAGAGTGCAAGAAACTCAGATTTTTTGGAAACCAGGGGGAGGGGGGAGTTGTATAGAACTATAGTAAACTTATATCACTGCATGTTATCTTAGGGATTTGACCACAATGTGTAAAAGGCATGGAAACAAGATACTATCAGAAAAATTTCCAAGGATTTTAGAGGAAGAAAATATGGCAATAATCTTGAGTTGTATCAGAAATCTGTGGATAGCCGTAGTAAACTCGTATAACCATAGTAAATGAAAACTTTTAGTCATCTTTGTGTATCATAAATGTGCATATTAAAGTTCACCATTCATTAGTATATGGTAATAGTATATGTTAATCAATCCTAATTTAAGCACTGGTACCATTTGCTGCTCAAGGGTTTTAGTAAAAATAATATTGAAGCCTCCATCCAAATCACCATCACATAATCTTCCATCTTCTTCATCTACTTCTACCTCCATGATCATTGCTTTCACCTATTCAATATAAGAATTAAAGAAAAAAAGTTCTTAGTGAACATGATGCTATCTGAAGCACACAAAATGGTACGTGAGGAACAAAATCCACAGAAGGCATCACAAAAAGAAAAAATAATGAAAAGAAATAAAAGATAGATAGTGTGATGCTTCAGTAATTCGCCAAGTATATGTACAAAGAAAAAATAAAAGGAAAAAAAACTAACCCCATGACACACTAAAAGTAACTATTTTCCCATCAAATCAGTGCATTCACAAGTAAATACCTAGCTAAAACCAGTGCACCACAGGCAATTACTTGGTGCGTAACCAAACAAATTCAACACCACACAACTACAGAAGTCATAAAATTACTGCAGTCAATCATCAAAAACCCTTTGGGAAAAATGTTTAAAAAAGGCTACAAACAAACCATCAACATGGACAGTAATGAAAACAAGCCCAAAAAAAGGACAAGGATCAACCAAAAAAGAGTAGAGAAAAGTTGAAAGACACCTGAGATTTTGGATAGAAGGTTTTCTCGCTCCCCTAAATTTGTACTTCTTTCCTTTGAAAAGTTCCTTAATTAATAAATCACTCATCTGGGATGTAACTAACTAGAGTGAGATCTTGCATCCAAACAGTAGGAAGAACAGTGATGGTAGTGAGCAAAGCAAATAGGTGTTTTGAAATTAATTCAAGTCCTCCCAAGCTTAAATGTGCATTAGGAAATAGAGATGATAAGTTATCACTCTCCAGAATGATATATTCAACACAACAAGCCTTCAAGGCCAAAACATGGAATCTTTAGTAGCAGCATGATTTATAAATCATACTAAAAGAGTAGGAAATGCAGCATGCTATCACAAAAAAAAACCACCAAACGAGCAAACCAATGGGCCAAAGATATGCATACAGGTAGCAAAACCAATGGGAAGGGCAAACACCAATGCCCAGAAGCATAAGCACTCAACAACTTTACAGATCAAAAAATAAAAAACACAGAAGAAATAAAGACGAACACCTCCAGATAAATACAGTATCAAAACACAAACGGAACGAAAAACGAACTACTATGCATGTAAACTACTCTCTAAGAGATTTTTTCTTAAGAGATTTGTTGTAATTACCCATAGAACTACTATGCATGTATGGGACCCGAAGATTCAGTGAGAAAGAAAATTATGTTTTAACATTCGTTTCAGTTTTCAAGGATAGTGACCTACAGTATTGAACACAAAGGTAATGGTTACTTGGTCTAGCCATCAAACATCTTGGAATTATGTTAACTTTCAACTCTTGATCTTATTATCTTATTTTACAAAACAAAAAAATATTTTTTAAATTTACTGTGGTATATACAGTTGTAGTTTGAGGCAATATGTACCACAACTTAACTTTCATCCATTTATCAATTCCTTTTGCTTTTCAGAGAAAATCTAAACATTCGAGTGGAGCCTCATAATGTTTCTTACTGTGCATTTAATCTCCTGACCTATAAAAGCATGGAGGCCTTGGCACATGGCACTACATTGCTGACGGATGAAACTTTAGTCCCATCAATTTGCTGAGAGAAGAGTTCACAAGAACAATAACATCATCAATGCCATCACTGTCAAGCATAGACCATCCCTCATCTGTAAAACCATTTACAGCCTCATTGAAATCCCTAGAGAAAAAATAAAGTAAATTTTAGATTCACATAAAAAATTAGAAGCCATCAGAACGTAATGTCAATAACTCAGAAACCTACTTGCTCAATCATTGGCTGAGTGCTCATAATGCTGCAGGTCTTCTTCCCCATCCTGTGACAGTAGGCTAAGAAACTTCATGTGAGATCTGTCTTAATTGGTGTAAAGCCTGCAAGATATTACAGTGTCAAATTAGAGAACAAAATGGTATATTCATCTCTTTTTAGATACTTTAGTATATTCACAAATACATTCCAAAAACTGAGATTAATATCTGAAACCAATACAATGGCATGACTGGCACAAAGGAGAGAACTGCATAGAATCTAAATATCATACCGCCATTGTTGTCTTCTGAGCAAGCAATGTTGACAGTTCATATAGTGGGCGGGTCACTTCAGGCACACCCCATGGCTGTTGGCAAGCAATACGATTATTATAGCATGGGTAGCATACTCTATGATGAAACCTGTATGTTAAGCGGAATACCTCTAAGTCTATGTGGTCAACTATATGGATTATGGAGCCATCTCCTTCACAAGGTCTGATCAAGTATCCGCTTGGCAGTATTTCAGCTCTTACAAAATGCTGAACAAGTGGCATACTGGGACCATTCTGAGTGTTGTGCAGCGATCTTTCACAGACCTAATGTTTTTCAAGAATTTAATAAATCAACCTAAAGCAACTAAGATGAGATCATTTTGCATTCCACTAGTTTACTATGAGGTACATACAACGAGACTGCCATCTTCCATCACAGGCATATAGTGTAATAGCCAAAAGTCATGAGCTAGTGCCACAGTAGTAGGGGCATAGAGCTGAACAAGGAAATCAGAACTACATTTGTCAAACAACTTTGCTTAACAGTGGATGACAACCACAGAATTCAGCATACGTAAAACTTTGACCTGCATATAAAGAAGTTCAATGGTTCCACCGTTTCCAGTAGATATCGCATTAAGGACATCCACAGCTTGGCAAGCACGAAATCATTAGGGTCGATCTTTTAAGATTTCAGCAACCTGCATACACATGAATAATTGGTACAATCTGTTATTCATGAGCAGTGGCCCATTTCTACCAAAATGAATCAAAAGTAAAACAATTTTATAGTTCAAATAAATACCAGATCTCTGAGAAACAAAGCAACATACCTGAATAAGTAAAAATCACGGTGAAGGATAAAATTGACTTCAAAATTCCGACTGCCATCAGCCAAGAATTGAAAAAATAAAATTCAGAAAATGAATCAAAAGTCACCATAGTCAAGGAATTCAAAATAAATAGGTGAAATGACAAAATTTTAAGTACATATTTTAACTTGAACTTCTATGATTTCTATAAAGTACATACATTAACTCAACCAAAAGAAAAAACTTTTCTTGATAAAAAACAGAATGCTTGGAGAGAGATTTACAGTTCTCCACTCTAAGATTTAGTTCATAGGCATATGAAAAAGGTTTTGGTAGATACTGACTTTCAAAATTTCTTTAAAGGAGGATCTTTTAAATAAGGCAAGTAGCATGCAAATTAATGAACCAGTTTATCATAAAACTTCTATGTCTGCAACTTCGAGAGTAGAAATAAGATGAATGCACTTTGATAGACAACTTTGATAATTTGGTCTATATATAGTAGCTTCATTTTTCATACAAAGTTTCGTCCAAGTAATTTTAGAATAAACAAAGCAGCCTCTCTTTATAAGGCAGCAAAAGTCACAGACCTTTACTGTAAATTATACCTTATTCATGGGATTGGTTATTGACCTTCAAACGACACCACCATCTCAACCAAGAATCCAGAGGTCCATCATGCAAAATGGTTTGATTTGAAATGACAAAATTTTAAGTACATATTTTAACTTGAACTTCTATGATTTCTATAAAGTACATACATTAACTCAACCAAAAGAAAAAACTTTTCTTGATAAAAAACAGAATGCTTGGAGAGAGATTTACAGTTCTCCACTCTAAGATTTAGTTCATAGGCATATGAAAAAGGTTTTGGTAGATACTGACTTTCAAAATTTCTTTAAAGGAGGATCTTTTAAATAAGACAAGTAGCATGCAAATTAATGAACCAGTTTATCATAAAACTTCTATGTCTGCAACTTCGAGAGTAGAAATAAGATGAATGCACTTTGATAGACAACTTTGATAATTTGGTCTATATATATAGTAGCTTCATTTTTCATACAAAGTTTCGTCCAAGTAATTTTAGAATAAACAAAGCAGCCTCTCTTTATAAGGCAGCAAAAGTCACAGACCTTTACTGTAAATTATACCTTATTCATGGGATTGGTTATTGACCTTCAAACGACACCACCATCTCAACCAAGAATCCAGAGGTCCATCATGCAAAATGGTTTGATTTGAAACACGGCCGTAGCCAACTTCACCAAGCCTATTATTTGATGAATATTCTCGATAGTAGCAACAGGAATTGGAAACTGGAATTTCTTTTGTTCTTGTGCTGCAACTTCTCTGAATCCCTTTATTTATGCCTTGTTTGATTGATCAACATTCAAGTCAAGCAATTCAAGAAGAAATCCCAAAAAAATGAAGTAAAGAAACAGAGCAACTATGAGAAAAAAAAACAGCAGAAATAACCCTTTTGCTAGAAACTAACCATTTAGAACCCAGCTTCAAAGGGGAAAGCAAAAATTACAAAACCCCATGGGGATGGTGGAGGAAATTTTCAAAATCTGCACCTGCAACAGTACAACATCATAAAAAGGAAAAAAAATTGGACAACAAAACTCGTAAATAATTGGGAAAAAAAGAACCAAAAAGTTGAAGAAGCTTTGGAAGAAAGAAAGGTTCATTTTGTTGTTGCCGATCAGGTCGGATCACAAAATGAAGGACAAGAGAGGAAAATAGGGCTTTCTTGTTGGCGATGCTGAACACGGCCAAGGCGAGACATTCTGATGTTTATTCTTGAGCCCAACGCCTCACCAATCCTCATAAAGCAAAAAAAAAAAAAAAAAAGTTCATGCGGTGTTCATGGAAAAGGAGGACGACGAAAATCAGCTGCAACTTTCCTTAGCAACAAAAAATCGAAGAGAGATGGGTGTGATTTGACATGGATCACTGTTTGCAAGAGCAGCTCACCTGCTCTCACCACAGAGCTGCATTGCAGACCTTACGAAAGAAGACACAGTAATTTTAGAGTGGAAACAGCACTAGTATCTGCCCGAAAAGAAGTG